>NC_138031.1:37409939-38692979 GCF_964106645.2 Podarcis pityusensis | reverse complement strand
TTCAGAACGATTTGATAAGCATTACAAAGCTGACTAGTCCATATAAAGCAGTTGTAATGTTTATGATCATGCATCTGTAATAGAAAACTTTCATTATTATGTAATTAAAGCTAAGTTAAGATACACAGAATTGTGCTGGATTGTATATTAATTATTGTGAAGGGTCATTAGCTCATTAGCTCAGCCCCTGGTGTACATGCTGAAGAGCCTAAGTGCCTTCTTGTCCTATCCTGCAAAACTCCCAGAATTCCCCTTTTGGAGACTTACACTGGTAGCACCAGAATCAAAGAGTGTAACGGGAAGGTGAGTGTTTAATTGAACCTTGAAATAATGCTATATCTGAAAGAGTAATGTCTACAAATCTTCTATATCAAAACAGTGACACTTTTTTTATGTTTATAAAAGGCTGTTCCAAGATCTGAGCCCTGTAAAGCCTCTCCTCCATCCGGAGGGGAGGGATTGTGAGCGGGAGACGATTCCCGCGTCACGCAGAAGGCATTCTACCCCCTGCCCTCTCATCATCGCTGGCGCGCCACGCCTCCCAGTTGGGCACCCAATCAGGTGCCACCATGGGGCATGGTTTAGCCACTCAAATGCGGCCGCGCCAGCTCTCCCCGCCATTGCGCTTCAGATTTTCCACGAGTCAAGTGTTCCTGCTCGTCGTCGTCTTGTTTGAGCCAAGCACGTGGAAGAATTATGAAGTCGGAAGTTCCTGTTCCGATTCTGCAGTTGTGAGGTTTGGAGGAAGGGGTCCAGTGATTTTACCTGCATTTGTACTCTTATTTCTTTTTTTTTTTATAATGATATTTATTAAAGTTTCAAAATATACGTGAAAATACAGAATAAAGAAAAAAGTATAAAGTTTTAAGATATAACAAAAAAGTAGAAAATAAGGAAAAACATACAAAATGAAACAGTTAAAAGCACAATAATTTTCCATAACCTATCTTCCTTGCTCTTATTTCCCCAGACCTCCTCATACCTCCCTTCTTTGTATTCCAGTTCAGTTGTTGGTTCAGCAAATCCTTACCATTAATCTTTTACCCAATTGTTAACCTTTTTTTCCCCCCCATATCTCTTAAAAGCATTACAGCTAAAAACCTCTTAGTTTCTATCCGACATCCTTCTAAAATTCCTTAATTTTGCAATATTTCTGTAAATAGTCTTTAAATTTCTTCCAGTCTTCTTTCACCGACTCTTCTCCCTGGTCTCGGATTCTGCCAGTCATTTCCGCCAATTCCATGTAGTCAATCACCTTCATCTGCCATTCTTCCAAAGTGGGTAGATCTTGTGTCTTCCAATACTTTGTGATAAGTATTCTTGCTGCTGTTGTAGCATACATGAAAAAAGTTCTATCCTTCTTTGGCACCAGTTGGCCGACAATGCCCAAAAGAAAGGCCTCTGGTTTCTTCGGAAAGGTATATTTAAATACCTTTTCCAATTCATTATATATCATTTCCCAGAAAGCCTTGATCTTTGGGCACGTCCACCAAAGGTGAAAGAATGTACCTTCAGTTTCTTTACATTTCCAACATTTATTATCGGGCAAATGATAAATTTTTGCAAGCTTGACTGGGGTCATGTACCACCTGTATATCATTTTCATAATATTCTCTCTTAAGGCATTACATGCCGTAAACCTCATACCTGTGGTCCATAACTGTTCCCAGTCAGCAAACATAATATTATGTCCAACATCTTGTGCCCATTTAATCATAGCAGATTTCACTGTTTCATCCTGAGTATTCCATTTCAACAGCAAGTTATACATTCTTGACAAATTTTTAGTTTTGGGTTCTAACAATTCTGTTTCTAATTTTGACTTTTCCACTTGGAAGCCTATTTTCTTATCCAAATTATATGCCTCCATTATCTGATAGTAATGAAGCCAATCTCTCACTTTATTTTTTAATTTTTCAAAACTCTGCAATCTCAATTTATCTCCTTCTTGCTCCAAAATTTCCCAATATGTCGGCCATTTGGCCTCCATATTGAGCCTTTTCAGAGCTTTTGCTTCCATTGGTGACAGCCACCTTGGGGTTTTATTTTCCAATAAATCTTTGTATCTTATCCAAATATTAAACAATGCTTTCCTAACAATATGGTTTTTGAATGCTTTGTGTGCTTTGACCTTATCATACCATAAGTATGCATGCCATCCAAATACATTGTTAAAACCTTCTAAATCCAAAATGTCTATGTTTTCAAGAAGTAGCCATTCTTTCAGCCAGCAAAAAGCTGCTGATTCATAATAAAGTTTAAGGTCTGGCAGGGCAAATCCACCTCTTTCCTTGGCATCAGTTAATATCTTAAATTTTATTCTGGGCTTCTTGCCCTGCCAGACAAATCTAGAAATATCTCTCTGCCATTTCTTGAAACAGTCCATCTTATCTACAATTTGTAATGTCTGAAACAAAAACAACATTCTAGGCAATACATTCATCTTTATCACAGCAATACGGCCCAGCAGCGAGAGTTTCAAATTTGACCAAATTTCTAAATCTTTTTTCACTTCCGTCCAACATTTTTCGTAATTATCTTTAAATAAGTTCCCATTTTTGGCTGTCATATTAATCCCCAAGTATTTCACTTTCTTTACCACATTCAATCCTGTCTCATTCTGAAACCCCTCTCTTTCAATCGGTGTTAAATTTTTCTCTAAAACCTTAGTTTTTAACTTGTTCAATTTAAAACCTGCCACCTGACCAAATTCCTGAATTAATTCTAAAACTCTTTTAGTACTAGATTCTGGCTCCTGTAGCGTCAATACTAGATCATCTGCAAATGCTCTCAGTTTGTACTGTTTAGCTCCGACCTGTATGCCCTTAACCAACCGGTCCTTTCTAATCATATTTAGCAAAACCTCCAGGACCGATATAAAAAGCAGTGGGGAAATTGGGCACCCCTGTCGTGTCCCTTTTTCTATCTTAAATTCTTCCGTGACCACGTTATTTACAATTAATTTAGCCTTTTGTTCAGAGTATATTGCACCTATACCATTTTCAAAGCCTTGGCCTACCCCCATCCCATGCAAGTTCTTCTTCATAAAACTCCAAGAGATATTATCAAAAGCTTTCTCCGCGTCGACAAATATCAATACTGCTTTAGTGTTTATATTCACTTCTAGTTTTTCCAGAATATCAATTATATTCCTCAAATTATCGGACAAGTGTCATCCCGGGAGAAAGCCCGCTTGGTCTTTATGAATCTCTTTCATCAATACTTTTTTCAATCTCTTGGCCAAAATGTCTGCAAAAATTTTGTAATCCACATTAAGTAACGATATAGGGCGGTAGTTCTTAAGCTGAGTCTTTTCAGTCTCTGTTTTCGGTATAAGTGTGATATACGCCTCTTTCCACGATTCTGGTGCCCTTTTCCCCTCCAATATTTCATTGCAGACTTCCTTCAAAGGTTGCAATAACCACTCTTTCAGAGATCTATAGTATCTGGAAGTCAGCCCATCCGGTCCTGGAGATTTGCCCAGTTGCATATTTTGTATGGCACCTTCTACTTCCTGTTCAGATATTTTATAGTTCAGCATTAATTTACTTTCTTGAGAGATTTTTTGTAGGCCATTTGTCTTCAAAAATTGGTCTATGTCCATTTCCTTCTGTGGCCCTTGTGTGTATAATTGTTTAAAGTACCTCTGGAAGCAATTTCTGATCTCATTTGGATTATGTATACTCTTTCCTTCCACTTCTAGGTTTATAATGGTATTTAATTTTTGTCTTTTTTTCATTTGCCAGGCCAACAGTTTTCCACATTTATTAGCTGATTCAAATGTTTTTTGTCTCATTTGTTGGATTTTCCATTCTATTTCCTGATTCATCATTTCCATATATTGTACTTGATATAGTTTTATTTCTCTCAAAATCTCCTGGGACTTTGGTTTTGCTCTCAATTTCTTCTCACCTTCTTTTATTTTTTCCAAGATTTTGTCTTTCTTTTCATTTTGACTTCTCTTCTTTATTGCATTCTGTTGTATCAAAAACCCTCTCATCACAGCTTTGCTTGCGTCCCAGATTACTCTTTTTTCTACATTAGTGTTCATGTTTATTTCAAAATAATCTCTCAAAGTTTTTTGGGCCTTTTTGTATACTTCTTCATCTCTAAATAAGGTGTCATTCATCCTCCATCTAAAGGATCCGGTTGTTGTTTGTTTCATCTCCATCCTTACAGCATTGTGGTCGGAACAAGTTTTTGGGCAGATTTCTACTTTCTTTATCTTTGGTGCCATTCCTCTAGTTATCCATATTTGGTCAGTTCTAGTCCATGTCATCTTGGCTTCAGAAAAGAAGGTTCCTTCTCTTCCCAGGGGGTTCTTTACCCTCCAGATGTCCACTAAGTCCATATTGTCTATCATCTCAAAAAATGTTTTCGGTAGTCTACCATCCTTGGTGACTACCTGTCTTTGTGCCTTGTCCATATTTGTAGATACTACTCCATTCATGTCCCCCATCAAAATCAAATTGTAATCCAAATGATCCAGTAAAGTCTCATGCAACTTTTTATAGAATTCAGATTTCCCCTCATTCGGTGCATAAATTCCCACAATTAAAAATTTCTCTCCTTGTAGTTGAATTTCAATTGCCAAAAATCTTCCTTGGTCATCTTTAAAAATAAGTTTCGGTAAAAGTCTCTCCTTTGCATAAATCACAACTCCTCTTTTTTTGACTTTGTCAGATGAAACAAACTCCTGTCCTAATCTCTTATTAATCAATAACTTCCTATGTGCCCTTGTTATATGTGTCTCTTGTAGGCAAATCAAGTCCAATTGTTCTTTTTTTAATAGATGAAACACACTTTTTCTTTTCCGAGGAGAATTCAAACCGTTACAATTCCAGCTTAATAGTTGCAGAGCCATGATGGGGGCTACTTCACTTTACCTCCAACTGCCCCGAGTGCCGATTCTTGTTCTGTGGGTAGTATCACTTTTTCTGGACCGTGCAGTCCAAAGGATAAATTTGATATGTCTAGTATGCCTTTTGGTTCTTCTTCAGATTCCCCTTCTTTCAGTAGGTCTTCCTCGTGGTCTTTCAAGAATCTGTCTTTTTCCTCAATTGATTTTATTTTTATCTTTCTTCCTTTATATTTAAAGGACAGGCCTTGCGGAAATTCCCACCTGAAAAGAATTCTATTTCTTTTCAACAAAGTCACTAGGTCTCCGTAATTAGACCTTAAGTCCAACAGATGCTTTGGGATGTCCTTAAAAATCACTAAACTTGAATCATCAATTTCCAAAGTTTTTTGATAGTGCAGATTCAGAATTTTATCTCTCTCTTCTTTTGTTCGAAAGGTAATCAAACAGTCTCTCACCTTGCCCTTACCTTGTCTTCTTCCGAGCCTAAATGCGTTCACTATCTTAAATTCTTCCTTCCCCGGGTCCAATTGCCAAAAATCTGTAAATTCCTGTGTAAGAAAATCAGCCAAATTATCTTTCTCCCGTTCTGGAACAGCCCTGATTCTCAGATTTCTTTGTCTATCTTTTAATTCGATCATAGAAAATGTCACATCGTGGTCCTCCAATTTCTTGTATACAGGTGGAATTTTCTCTTGAGTAGCAGTTGCAATATCTTTTGCTTCCTCTGCAGTCTGTCGAATCGAGGCAGATTCCTGTAGTAATTTTTCAGTAGTCTCTGTATTGGCATTCACCTTCTGTCCCAAGGTATTAATACTTGCAGTATTTAAATCAATTTTATTTGATGCTTCCACAACTTGTCTATTTGTCTTGACTACTTGTCTATTTGTTTCAGCTACTTGTCTATTTGTCTCAGTTACCTGTTTACTTAGGCTTTCCAAAGATTCATTAATTTTTGCCAGTGCCTGTGCCAAAACTTCTTCTGACGACATAACTTTTAGTTTAGACTGTGGGAGTGAGACCCCTGATGCTCCAGATGCTCCAGATGTTGAGCCCCTTCGCGGCAACGCAGTGTCTATCCGATAATGTCTGCCAGACCTAGTAGTTTTTTCCTGCGGTTCTAACTTCCCCTTATCATCTGCCATAACAGTCTCATAGAAATTCAAGGTCACTCCCACAGTCAGTCAGTTGTTTTGAAATAGAATGGAATTTTCCTCTTTGTAACTGTTGTTGTAACAATATCCAACCTCCTCTAGGGGGACACAGTAACAGTCAGAACTTGTAACTTTTGGAAACAAAAATAGTCTTTATAAGTCCCCCAATTTACTTTAAAAGTCCACAGTCTCAATGCACTTAAACAGTTACTTTCAAGCCAAAAGAGGTTCAGAAACACTGTATCCCTTTTGCAGAGTTGGCTGTCAGAAATAGACTTTCCACTATGCACCTTTATCTTAAGGCAGTCCGTTCCAAATCTTAAACTGTAAATTTTTCCTTCCTCTCCCCTTCTTTACTGCAGGGAAATTCAGCTCAGTCTTTTCCCCCCTCCTCTCCTGCAATCCGGAGGGGGAACCACTTTCAAGATGTTAGAATTTAGCTCTTTTTCAAGTAACTTTCTGAGTTTCCGCTTTAAAGTCTCTTTGCTTTGATCTATTTACAATTCAGGGAAGGCAGACTTCCTGGTTGTACCTTCCCCACTCCGTGCCAAATTAACTTTTTTTTTTCCCCTTTAAGTCCAATTTAATCCTACTCACGGGTAGTTGTTTTCAGAGTCCGAATATCCCAGGAAAAAGGCAGCGCTCTCCGGTAACAGCTTCGCGGCTTCGCTCCACGGAAGAAGCAATTTGCTCACAGCACCACGCCACCCCCGCTCCGCTCCGGAGCCCGTTGCCGAGCTCCTTTAGCAATTGGGGGGGCACAAACGGTGCCCGCTGAGTCCCACGGTCACAGGCTTCACCCGCCTGTGATTTATTTGGGGGTCCCCGCTGCGCCGTAGCGACAGGACCCAAATTCCGTAAAGCCAGTTCTCTCCGAGTTAGAGAGAAGCAGCCATTACCGATGGCGCCACCTCCGGAAGTCCCATTTGTACTCTTACTTCACCTTAGTAATTTTTGTGGGGCATCTGGAGGGTTCCTGGCTGTTGTTTTGCTTTAGTTAGAGTGAGGTCTCAGGTGGCTGCAGGTCGCTCCAGCACTGCCGACAGCACTGTTCTCCCAGCCTCCTCGCCAATCCAACGAGCCTCTTGGGCTCGGGTGGCGGTTAGGCATTGGAATGTGTTGTTGGTGTATGGAAGAGCAAGGTGTGGCCATCGCCTACCCCTTCACTTATGGGTATTCCGTTAAAGGAATCCGGCGGTCGTGGATCCTGTCCGATGCCCTGTGTGGTGGGGGGCCATGGCATGACCCTCGGTGACATCAGGGGAGAGTTGTATTTGCATCAACAGGCTCCCCCTACTGGTGGCTAACCCCTCATCAGACTCACCCCTCTCTGAGTGGGTGGATTCAAATTTGCTGTGGTCCAATGCCTAAGCCAATACCTTCTCACATGCTGTAATCAATACAGTTGTGGCCTTTTCTTGCCCATTAACCTAATATACTGTGTCCACGTGTCTTACTTACCCAAGCGGGGATCGGGTCCTCAAATCCCAACACAAATCTTTCTGCAGAAGCTCTTGTGTATGCTCATTGAGTTTCAGGACACGGACAGCATAATGATGATACTAAAACACTCACTTGCTGAACAAGAACATTGAATACATGGAGTAGGCTTTGCTATCAAAAACGATCTTGTGAAGCTCTTGTCAAAAGTCCCTACCGGCATTAATGAACGACTTTCCACTCTTTGAATAAAACTCACCAAAAACCAACAGGCGACTATTCTAAGTGCTTATGCACCAGCACGAGATGTTGATGAAGACATTAAAGATAAATTTTACTATCTGCTGGATATCATCCTATCAGAGACACCTAAGGAGGATAATGGGATGCGGGTGGCGCTGTGGGTTAAACCACAGAGCCTAGGACTTGCTGATCAGAAGGTCGGCGGTTCGAATCCCCGCGACGGGGTGAGCTCCCGTTGCTTGGTCCCTGCTCGTGCCAACCTAGCAGTTCGAAAGCACGTCAAAGTGCAAGTATTGCTTTCGGCGGGAAGGTAAACAGCGTTTCCGTGCGCTGCTCTGGTTCGCCAGAAGCGGCTTAGTCATGCTGGCCACATGACCCAGAAGCTGTACGCTGGCTCCCTCGGCCAGTAAAGCGAGATGAGCGCTGCAACCCCAGAGTCGGTCACGACTGGACCTAATGGTCAGGGGTCCTCTTTACCCTTTAAGGAGGATAATATTATCCTCCTGGGTGATTTTAATGCAAGACTTGGGCAAGATTTCGATCTGTGGCCTGGGACTACTGGGAAAGAAGGAATTGGCAACAGCAAACAGAACAGAATCTTTCTTTTGACTATATGTGTAGTGCACAACCTTGTTATTACCAACAGACACTTTCGACAAATATATATACATATATACATACACAGTCGTACCTTGGATTCCGAATGCCCTGGAACTCGGACATTTTGGCTCCAACAATGACGCAAACCCAAAAGTGATTGTTAAGGTTTGTGAACGTTCTTTTGGAACCCAAACGTTTGACAGGGATTCCATGGCTTCTGATTGGCAGCAGTAGCTTCTTGCAGCCAATCAGAAGCCACAATTTGGTTTTCAAACATTTTGGGAAGTTGAACGGACATCCGGAACAGATTCCATTCAACTTCCAAGATATGACTGTAAATTTAAATCATGGAGGCACCCTCAGTCGAACCACTGGCACCTCTTAGACAATGCAATTGTCCAAGCTGAAGATTGCCATGATGTGCTCCTTACCAGAGCTATGAGGAGTGCCGACGACTGCTGGACAGATCACTGATTAATATGGTCCGCAATGGCTATCAAGATTATACCTCAACGCAGGCTTCAAGGAAGGAAACCAAGGCGCAAAATAAACACTGAAGCCCTTCAAGATCCCATTAAGTGGGATTGCTTCCAAAGTACTCTTTTTTAAAAAAATCATTTAATCATTTTTTCTTTTTCTTTTTTTAAAATAATTTTTATTGAATGATTTTATGTTTCAAAAAACAATACAGCCATACTACCACAAAATATAATTAAGAAATAAAAATTGCATACATCGATATTTAGTTTGTTATTTGTTATTTACCGTCTTATTTCCTCCCAAACATTGCATACAACACATATGTGCAGACACCCACACCCGCACAGAAAATGATAATAATGAAAGTAAATATTTTTTCCCCTTTTATCTTCCAAAATCTTTTCTTCAACTTTGACTTCCTGTCAAGTCCCTTTGCATATGTTTTATCTTACATTTAAATGTACACAAAACAACAAACCTTTCTATATAATTTTTCTAATACATTCTGAAAACATAATAAATCCTTAATTGTAGTCCACTTCCTTTTATTTCCTTTATCACTTGAATGCTAGCACGGAGTCAATACTATTATTGTATTTTTGAACATATTTTTTATAAACATCCCATTTTTTCTCTAATTTTTCCTTTGAGTTTCCTCTGAGTTTACCCGTTTGAGTTTCCTCTGAGTTGAGCCGTCTCCACCAATTCCTGTAATTTGATTTGCCAATCTGTTATTTTTGGAGCCTCGTGATCTTTCCATCCCTTGGCTACAAGTATACGAGCCGCTGCGGTTGCATACAAAAATACCTCTCTTAGGTTTTTTGGGATCTCTTTATCTAAAATACTTAATAGAAATGCCTCCGGTTTTGGGGTAAAAGTTATCCCCATCATCTTTTTAAATTCATCATATATTTCCCCCCCAAAAAATCTTAATCTTTCCACACGTCCACCACATGTGGATCATGTCACCGTTATTTCCTCCACATCTCCAACAAGCATTTGCCAAATTATTATACATTCTTGATAATCTGGAAGGAGTGAGGTACCACCTATGAGCCATTTTCATCATGTTCTCTCTTATATTATAGCTGGCTGTAAATTTCAAATTTACCTTCCATAAGTTTTCCCAATCTTTTAGCATAATTGGACGGCCCACATCTTGGGCCCACTTTATCATTGAAGCCTTAACCTCCTCATCCATTACTTTGTAGTCTAAAAGAAGTCTATACATTTTTGCAATTATTTTAGTTTTACTATTCAGTAATTCTCTTTCAAATCTTGAAGGCTCCTTTTCAAAACCTATCTGCTTATCCTGTCTGAACATTTCATTCACCTGGAAGTAATCTAGCCAACTAGAAAAGTGATCTTTTATTTTCTCATAACTTATCAATATTAGTTGACCCTCCTCCTCCCTTAATATTGTGTTATATGTTATCCAGTTCTCTTTGATGTTGTTGGGTTTTTTTAACAGCGATTGCTTCTAATGGAGAGTTCTATCTTTGGGTTTTCAGTTCCAAATATCTTTTGTATTTTCCCCACACCTTATATATAGCATTTCTTATTATATGATTTGAAAAATTCCGATGCGCCTTTATTTCCCCATAATTAAGATAGCCATGCCATCCAAAACGTGTGCCATGACCTTCTAGATCTAAAGTATCCCAATTTTTTAATAAACACCAATCTTTCAACCAGAGAAGACACGAGGCTTCGTAATATAGCTTCAAATCTGGTAACCCGAAGCCACCTCTTTCTACAGTATCTATTAATATCTTATGCTTTATTCTTGGTCTTTTACCCTTCCACAAAAGTTTAGAGATTTCTTTTTGCCACTTGTCAATACTGCTGGTCTTTCCTATAATTGGAATCGTTTGGAATAAAAAGAGTAGCTTCGGTAAGACTATCATTTTAATTACCGAAATACGGCCCAGGAATGATAAGTTTAGGCTTGTCCATGTCTCCAACTGTCTTTTGATATTTTTCCAACAATTAATATAATTATCTTCATACAAGTTAATATTCTTTGGTGTTATCCATAATCCTAAATACTTGATTTTGGGGTAGATTTTAATTTGTATTATTTTTTCTAATTCTGCTTTTTCATCCGGCGACAAATTTTTAACTAATAGTTTTGTCTTGTTTAAATTCAGTTTAAACCCCGCAACTTTACCGTAGGCATATATTATTTCCAACGCCTTTGTTAAAATCTGTTTTGGTTGCTCCGTAGTTATAATTAGATCGTCAGCAAATGCCCTCATTTTGTAACTTCTATTTCCCAGCATAATCCCTTTTATTTCTTTTTCCTCCCTAATTCGTTTACATAAAACTTCCAATGTTAGTATGAAAATTAAGGGGGATAGTGGGCAACCTTGTCTGACCCCTTTACTGATTTCACACTCCTGTGATAAATTGCCATTTATTATAATTTTAGCTTTTGTTTTGAATGTATTGCTTCAATCCCTTTTATATACTGTATAGCAAAATCCATATGGTGTAATAAACCTTTCATAAATTTCCAGGAGACCCTGTCGAAAGCTTTTTCAGCGTCTATGGCCATTAAGACTGCCTTCTTTTCTATTCTTAAGTCTAAATACTCTAATAAGTTTATAATGTTTCCAGTGTTGCTATAAATGTGCCTCCCGGGCAAAAAGCCAGCTTGGTCATTGTGTATAATCATCTGAAAGATTGTTTTTTATCTTTCGGCTAAAATATTTGCATATAATTTATAATCGCTATTTAGGAGTGTGATAGGCCTATAGCTGTTAATAAGTAGATTGTCCGTTCCCTGTTTTGGAATTAATGCAATAAGGCTGTCTTTCCATGAGTCCAGCATGGTTCCATCTTTTAAAATGTTGTTCATGATACTTCTTAATGGGTCAGACAGTATGTCCTCAATTTTTTTATAATATATTGTCGGTAGGCCATCAGGCCCTGGTGACTTTCCTATCTTTGCTTCCTTAATTGCTCTTTGAATTTCGTACAATGTAATAGGAGCATTCAACAGGTCTTTTTGTTCTTTAGTAAGTTTCGGAAGACCATTCTGTTCTAAATATTCTTTAACTTCTTCTGATGTTTCATTTCCTTCCTTATAGAGTTCTCTAAAGAATTCGACAAATCGTTTCTCTATTTCTTTAGGGTAGTTTATTATTTTGCCTTCGCACTTATCTCTATTTATAAGCCTTTCTGCCTCTCTCTTCTTTAATTGCCATGCTAATAATCTTCCTGGTTTATTAGCATGTCCAAAAGTTTTTTGCTTCAAAAATCTTAGTTTCCATTCCATTTCTGCATTTATTAGCATTAAATATTGAGATTGTAGGATCTTAATATTTCTTTTTAATTCTACACTATTTGGTTTTTTGTATAATTCCAGCTCGCTTTTTCTAATCTCCTCTAAGATTTCTTGTTGTTTTATTCCCTTTTGTTTTCTTTGAATTACATTTTGTTGATGTGATGGGATGATGAGCTGCTTGTGCGTAAAATCGTATCCCCTCAGAGTTTGTTCAAGTCCACAAACCTCTGTCTGTGACGGAGCCCCTCAGACATGGCTCCTCTAGTCACTAGCAGATTCCGACAGTGATGCTTTCGGAATCGCTTCCAACATAAAAGCTCCTTAACGGAAACACATCTTCTGGACTCTCTGCGTGACAGTTTCCGGCGAGGAGTGGGTGTCCCTACAGGAGGTCCTGAAACCTCCCCACTGTTTTTGCTGGAAGTGTCTCTGAGCCATCCCTCCAGCTCACTTTCCCTCAGCTCAGCTCCTCTCCCCCTACTGGTTCCCTCTTCAGCTGCTGAGTCTCTCCCAACCTGTGTGAGCCCTTTCACCTCCCTTCCTTCCGATGGCAGTTCCCTGACATCCACCTCCCCTCCAGGGCCCCCTTCATCCCCTCTCGCCCCCTCCTCTACGGGCGGTGAGGAGGCAAAACCCCGGGATGAACTTCCTTCATCTTCCGATGTCTCGAACACTTCTCTCCACCTGTTGCGGTTCCTGGTCTCGAAGTACTCCTCCTCCTCAGAGTCCATCTCCCCTTCCCCTTCCGAGTCCGGGAATCCTTCCAACTCCTCCTCCTCATCGGTGGTCCCAAAGTATTCCCTCCGGAACCTCTCCACAGGCTGAGGTTTCCTTGGGAACCTTTGATGGAACGTTTCTATCAATTCCTCGTCATTGATATCTTCTGCCATTACCCAAGTGTTTTCTGACTCCGGTTCTCCTTCCCACGCTACCAAATACTCCACCTGATCCCCCTTCCACCTGGCGTCGAGGATTTCTGCCACATGGCTGCTGCATTCCCTTTCTTCTATGACCGGTCCCCGAGTGGCCATCCCTTCTCGTCCCCCCTCATACGGTGACAGTAACGACCTGTGAAATACTGGGTGCAGTTTCATGTGGTTGGGTAACCGGAGCCTGAAAGCCACTGGGTTGACCTGTTGAATGACCTCAAAGGGACCCAATCTCCTGGGTCTTAATTTCTTACAACCTCCTTTGAACGGCAACCCTTGGGTTGACAGCCACACCCTATCTCCCACCCTTATGGTTTCACCTTCCCTTCGGTTCTTGTCTGCCTGCCTCTTGTATTCTTCCTTCGCCCTTTCTAAGTTGAGTTGGAGCTGACGATGGATTGCTTCCATTTCTTCTACAAAATGCTCGGCTGCCGGGACGCTCCATCTCTCCCCTTCTCCCCCTGGGAAAGCCCTGGGATGACACCCATAATTAGCCAAGAAGGGGCTCATCCCTGTGGACACATTCTCGGCATTGTTGTAGGCAAATTCCGCCAGCGCCAACTTTTCTACCCAGTCATTCTCTCTGTCATTGACATAACACCTCAGGTATTGCTGGAGGACACCGTTTGCTCTTTCCGCCTGCCCGTTGGTTTCAGGGTGCCGGGCAGTCGAAAAGTTGACCTCCACCTGCAGTAAGCTCATGAGCTTCCTCCAGAACCTGGAAGTAAATTGTTTTCCTCGGTCTGAGACCACCCTCAATGGCACCCGTGCAACCTAAAAATGTGTTCTACAAATAACTTCGCTGTCTCTTCCGCCGTGACTGCATGCGAGCAGGCTACAAAGTGGCACATCTTTGTTAGTAGGTCTACCACCACCATGATGGCTGTTTTCCCCTTGGACTTCGGCAGATCAGTCATAAAATCTATCGACACTGCCTCCCAAGGTCGTTCTGGAGTTGGTAAGGGTTCTAATAGCCCCGCCGGCGCCCGCCTCTCCCCTTTGGCTCGCTGGCATTGCTCACACCCTCTTACATACTCCCGTACATCTTCCCTCACCTTAGGCCACCAAAATTCCCTGGTGACCAACCACATGGTTTTGTGTTGTCCAAAATGCCCCGCCGTGGGGCTGTCGTGCAACTGCTTGAGTACCCTCCCCCTTAAGTCTCCTTCAGGGATATACAGTGCCCCTTTGTAATACAAAGCTCCATTTCTTTCCTCGAAACCCCCTGGTTCCTCTCCCTCACCCCTAAGACCTCTGAGCTTATTCTGGGCGTATTCATCATTCTCTGTTTCCTCTACCAGTTCTCTTTGTCCCACCAATGCCGCCCCACACACCCAGCGGTCCTCTGGAATGACATGTCTCTCTTCGGGTGCTCCCTCCCCCTCCAAATATTCAGGTTTGCGTGAGAGAGCGTCCGCCCTAATGTTCTCTGGGCCTGGCACGTAACAAATCTCAAAGTTAAATTTGGAGAACTCCTGGGCCCATCTCACTTGCCGTTGGTTGAGCACTCGTGCCGTCCTCCAATACTCTAGGTTCTTGTGGTCAGTGCACACTTGCACCTTATGTTGTGCGCCAATTAGCAGGTGCCTCCATCTCCGGAACGCCTCATGAATGGCTAGTAGTTCTCGGTCATACACCGTGTAGTTCCTCTCGGATTTGTTCAGCTTTCGCGAAAAAAAGGCACACGGTCTCCACTCTGACTCCTCCTTCCCTGGCTGCAGAAGCACCGCCCCAATCGCTCTGTCTGATGCGTCAGTTTCCACTCTCATCGGTTTTTGTAAATCCACATGCAGGAGTTGTTGTTCCGAGGCGAAGGCCCTTTTTAGTTCCTCAAATGCTCGCTCCGCCTCCTCAGTCCAAACGAACTTCTTCTTACTGCTGAGACAGTCCGTAATGGGCGCCGTCAGGTGGGCAAAGTTTCGGATGAACTTACGATAGAAGTTCCCAAATCCTAGGAACCTCTGCACATCCTTCCTTGTTTTGGGTGTTTTCCATTCCAGCACCGCCTGGACCTTGCCGGGATCCATGGCCAATCCCTTGTCTGACAGGCGATACCCCAGGAATTCCACCTCCTTGGTATGAAACTGACACTTCTCCAGTTTCACCCACAGCTGGTTGGCTTGCAGCCTGCTCAACACTTCTCTGACGTCTCTCACATGCTGCTCCTCATTCTCAGAATACACCAACACGTCGTCTAAGAAGGCCACACAATTCTTGTAAAGCAAAGGCCCCAGGACGTGGTTCATAAACGATTGAAAGCATGCGGAGCCTGCTTGTAGGCCGAAGGGCATAACTAAATATTCAAATGCCCCTAAAGGGGTGAACATGGTGGTTTTCCATTCATCCCCCTTCCTTATTCGTATCAGGTTGTACGCCCCCCTTAGGTCCAGCTTTGTGAAAATCTTTCCCTTCCGCACCCTTGTCAAAATGTCGTCAATCCTGGGCATAGGGAAAGCCACTGGTTCTGACACTGCATTTAAGGCCCTGAAGTCACACACCAGCCTCGGCTTGTTCGTGTTTTTTTTTATCCACAAAAAACACTGGGCTGCCCCCCACCGCCCTGGACTCTCTGATGAACCCTCTCTTCAGGTTCTTGTCAATGAACTCTCTTAGCTCCTGCATCTCTCTGTCTGACATGGCGTACAGCTTGCCTACAGGGAGCTGTGCCCCAGGGAGTAAATTGATTTGACAGTCAAAGGGTCTATGCGGAGGTAGTTGGTCAGCTTCCCTTTCGCTGAAGACGTCGCGGAGATCTGCGTATTGTCGTGGTACCTTCACGTTCTCCGTTACTTCAGTCCCTGCTAGGGTGGCTTGGGCCCCTGCCAAACCCTTTCCCTCTTTGCAGTGTTCTAAGCAATGTGCTGAACCAAAAGAAACCACTCTCTGATGCCAGCCCACCAGCGGATCATGTAATGCTAGCCAGCTCATCCCCAATATAATGGGAGCTCCTCCCAAGGTGGCCACATTAAACGCTATCAGTTCGGTGTGCCTTGCCACCTTCATTATCATTGGGACGGTCTGCAAGCTGACTTCTCCTCCCAACAGCTCCCTGCCATCGATCGTGGTCACCTGCAGGGGGTTGCTTAAAGGGATCGTCTGTATCTGGTGTTCAGCTGCAAACTCTTTGCTCATGAAATTGCAGGAGCTGCCTGAGTCCAACAGCGCCTTTATCTTTAGAGGGTGTCCGTTTGGCAGCTCTAGCGCCACTTCTATCACTAGGGCGGGTTTAGGAGGTTCTGGCGTGGGCACTTTCACTGCTCTTTGGCCTGGCTGCTGTGCCCCGACGGTGGCAGCCAGGCGTTGGCTTTTACTTGCTCCGGTATTTCTTCCTCTCTTCCCTCCACAGCTCCTACCATCCCTTGCCATTCCTTCCTCTGGGGGCAGACTCTGGCAAAGTGACCTGGCTGTTGGCAGAGATAGCATTTCCGGGCGCCTTTTCCCTCCTTCTTTCCCCCCTCACTGGGCTTTGAAACTGCGCGCGCGCGCGCTGTTCCGATTTCCATCGGCTCTGCCGGCGGGAAAGTTGGCTCTGGAATGTCTGGAATGCGGAACTCCTTCCAACGTTCCCCCTTCCCTTCCCGCCTCTCCAATGCTCTCGCCTCCTGGCGCGCTCCTATGGTCAGCGCTGATTTGGTCAGCTGGTCCATAGACTCCGCCCTGGGCGCCCGGGAAAGTTCGTCTTTCACAGCCGAAGAAAGCCCTTCTTCAAAGAGCATTTGAATGGGTTCCGCCGATAGATCCCACCCCAATTTATGGATCAACATGGTGAACTCAGTCCAGTACTCACGGACAGATCGGCTCCCCTGTTTGCAAGCCATTAACTGTCTGCGCACCACTCCCTGTTCAATATCGCTGGAAAACATCAGATCCATGGCGCGAAAGAACTTCATCGTGTCCTTTAGGACGTCACTATTCGCTGCCATCAGGGGTCTAACCCAGTCTCTCGCCCCCTTTTCAAGATGCCCAATCACGAAAGCCACTCGTGATTCCTCGTCAGGGAATTCATCAAACTGCAGATTGAGGGCATATTGCATCTCTGTCCGAAAGCCATGATAGTCTTTGGGCTCCCCCCCAAACTTCTGCACCAATCCTGGTACCTTTCTGGCGAGCTGGGTGGCTTTCCCCTTTTTGTCTGCATCCTGAGCCCTCCTCTCCTCAAGCCTCGCCATCTGCAGCGCTAGCTGGACCTCCAACACCCGGTACCTTTCTTCCAGGCTTGGACCCGCTCCAGCTCCTGCTTCTCCGGTTCCGGCTGGGTTGCTCATGATGCCTTCTCCTGCACAAGCTGCTTTCAAAGACTGTTGGAATGCTGTGATGGGATGATGAGCTGCTTGTGCGTAAAATCGTATCCCCTCAGAGTTTGTTCAAGTCCACAAACCTCTGTCTGTGACGGAGCCCCTCAGACATGGCTCCTCTAGTCACTAGCAGATTCCGACAGTGGTTGCTTTCGGAATCGCTTCCAACATAAAAGCTCCTTAACGGAAACACGTCTTCTGGACTCTCTGCGTGACAGTTTCCGGCGAGGAGTGGGTGTCCCTACAGGAGGTCCTGAAACCTCCCCACTGTTTTCGCTGGAAGTGTCTCTGAGCCATCCCTCCAGCTCACTTTCCCTCAGCTCAGCTCCTCTCCCCCTACTGGTTCCCTCTTCAGCTGCTGAGTCTCTCCCAACCTGTGTGAGCCCTTTCACCTCCCTTCCTTCCGATGGCAGTTCCCTGACAGTTGAATAAAGAAACCTCTTAAGACAGCTTTACTAGCATCCCAGACTATCTTTAAATCGGTGCCCTTAGAATCATAGAATCATAGAGTTGGAAGAGACCACAAGGGCCATCGAGTCTAACCCCCTGCCAAGCAGGAAACACCATCAGAGCACTCCTGACATATGGTTGTCAAGCCTCTGCTTAAAGACCTCCAAAGAAGGAGACTCCACCACACTCCTTGGCAGCAAATTCCACTGTCGAACAGCTCTTACTGTCAGGAAGTTCTTCCTAATGTTTAGGTGGAATCTTCTTTCTTGTAGTTTGGATCCATTGCTCCGTGTCCGCTTCTCTGGAGCAGCAGAAAACAACCTTTCTCCCTCCTCTAGGTGACATCCTTTTATATATTTGAACATGGCTATCATATCACCCCTTAACCTCCTCTTCTCCAGGCTAAACATGCCCAGCTCTCTTAGCCGTTCCTCATAAGGCATCGTTTCCAGGCCTTTGACCATTTTGGTTGCCCTCCTCTGGACACGTTCCAGTTTGTCAATGTCCTTCTTGAACTGTGGTGCCCTTATTTAAATTCAGTTCAAAAAATTCCTTTAAGGAATTTTTTCCTTTTTCTACTATTATTTCATCTCCTAACTCTTCACTCCGTTTTTGTCTATCATATTCTAAATCATATTTCTTTCTGTTGAGTAGGGTTTTATCTAGTGCAAGTGTAGAGTTCTTTGTTTTTGTGGCAGAAATTAAATCTTGTAGCAGCAAGGGTGTTTCCAATGCTGCTATAGCGTCAGGGCCAAACTGCCTTTCCAACATATGTTTCAATTGGATGTATTGTTGTTGTGTTTCACTGGTTAATCCATACCTTACTTGCAAAGTCTTATGTTCCACAAATTTGTAATTTTCATCAATTAATTGATTCAATGTTAAAATACATTTTTCATCCAATTTTGCCAAATTATTACTTGATTTCCAAGTAATCAAGCATAATAGGATGTTTCATAAAATTGGAGCCGAGTTTAGTCCACCCTACAAGAGGTCAAAAGAAACTATATTCGAAAGTAGCCCAATTGGGATTCCTGCTAGCTCTCCAATCACTAGTCTTACTCAGCAGGTAGGCCTGGTGATATAGTTCCAGATTTGGGAGACCAAAGCCACCTTCCTTAGTTGGAAGTTGCATTTTATGTAGTGATATTTTTGGTGGCTTTGTACCCCATAGGCACAATCTAAATATTTGATTTATTTCTGGGGAGTAAAATTTGGGAATATATATTGGTAATCCTCTAAGAATATATAAAAGCTTTGGAACAATGTTCATTTTGAGGACATTAACCTTTCCCCAAAGAGAATAATTTGAAACTCCGCACCAGAGTAGAAATTATATATCTAACAGATGGAAAGCTCTTTAATCTGAGTAGGCTCAGTGTCTGTAAGTGTAAGCCTGGTTGCTCCAGCAACTCTGGGCGGCTGAGAACATAATAAAAACACCGCAACACATCATCGATTAAAAGCTTCCTGATACAGGGTTGCATTCAGATGTCTTCAGAAAGTTGTGTAGTTGTTTATCTATTTGACATCAGATAAGAGGGTGTTCCACAAGGCTTCGAAGGCAGCCTGCCTGGTTCCCTGTAACATCACTTCTTGCAGTGAGGGAACCGCCAGAAGGCCCTCAGAACTGGACCTTAGTTCCCGGGCTGAATGATGAGGGTGGAGACACTCCTTCAGGTATACAGTGACAGGGGCATTCAGGGCTTTAAAGGTCAACACCAACACTTTGAATTGTGCTCAGAATGTACAGGGAGCCAATATAGATCTTCCAGGCTGGGTGTTATATGGTGCCAGCAGCCGCTCCTTATCACCAGTCTAGCTACCAGAATCAACACAGAATTAACCTGTGCATCCATGGACATATGTGAGTTCAAAATGACCCCAAGGTTGTGCACCTGATCCTGATTATTCAATACCTTCTGAATAATCCTATTATACAATACATGGCAGCACGGCTTAGGTTTGCAAAGTTACATCTGAAAAAACCACAAGACTTCTGGAACAATGTCCTTTGGACAGACGAGACCAAAGTGGAGATGTTTGGCCTTAATGCACAGCATCACCTTTGACGAAAACCCAACAGCATATCAGCACAAGCAGCTTGGGGTGGTGATTTGGGCTTGTTTTGTAGGCACAGGAGCTGGGAACCTTGTAGTCATTGAGTCAACCATGAACTCCTCTGTATACCAAAGTATTCCAGAGTCAAATGTGAGGCAATTTGCTGACAGCTATAGCTTGGCCAAAATTGGGTCATGCTGTTAACAGGACAAGGATTCCAAGCATACCAGGAAATCTATCACAGAATGGCTGGAAAAGAACAGAATCAATGACCTAGTCAAAGTCCAGACCTCAGCCCAATTGAAATGCTGCACAAGACCTTGAGATAGATGTGCATAAACAGATGCCAGCTGTTAAGTTGTGGGCGAACATATCAGACGACACAGCGATTCTTCCAAAGCAGCTCTTTATTTGTAAGCTGGAACAGAACTGAATTGAGGAGCTCAGTCAGCCTGCTTATATAGAGCTCCAGAACAACGTAACTGTTGCAACTTTCTAAAACTATCCAATCACTGAACGTCACTTTTGATCCTTCATTTGCATACAAACTATCCAGTCACTGAACGTCACTTTCAATCCTTCATTTGCATAACTATCTACAGTATCCCCCTGCTGACCCAGGGTGAGAACTTCAGTACATAACACCCCTCCCCACTGAGATAAGGCGTTAGTTACAATCGTAATGGTTTCCTTATATACAGCACTACGCGTAATGGTTCAATTAGGCACAAAAGGATATCGGTTACATTTCACATCCTTAGACCAACAGTGATACATGTCCAACAACATAGTCCTTTAAATAAGTTGGGTGCTTGGAAACTCTGCCAGACCGCTGGGGACTGGTAGCCAAGTCCGGGGGGCCACACAATTCTTGCTGAGGCTGTGGTGCGACCCTAGGTGGTGTTGAAACCAAGTCCCCTGGATCCGCTGCTGTGGTTGGAACCTCCGCAAGTGGAGTTGATGGAATGTCAGGCATGGCAGTGGTCTGAATCTGTGGTATGTCTGGCAGACCCTCTGAAGCAGCTTGGTTCGGCTCCACGCCGGCAGATTGCGAGAGAGGTGTAGGTGCAGCCTCAACGTAAGTGTCTGTTCTGGAGCCACGAGCGCAGTTGGGGGCACCACGGTAGTGTCCAAGTCCCCAACCCTGTGCCTAAGCTGGTCTATGTGCCGGCACCACAAGCATCCATCTTCGAGTGCCACCTGGTACGAGCGAGGTCCAGTGACTCCCACTACTGTGGCTGGCACCCAAGGAATGTCCCCCACCAAGTTCCAGGCAAAGACCTGGTTTCCGGGAACAAATGACCGTGGCGCGTTGGCACAGCATGGGGGTTCGGCCATGGCAAAGTCTGGGTGCAGCCAGTCGAGCGGGGACCTGAGGCAGCAGCCCATAAGCAGTTCAGCAGGACTTCGCCCTGTGGCCTCATGAGGGGTGATGTGTTGTACGAACAAGTATTCGGTGACCCGCTCGTGCCAGTCTGCCCGGTCCAGGCGCACCAGTGCCTCTTTTGCCGAGCGCACCATTCTCTCTGCTTGCCCGTTGCTGGATGGATGAAATGGTGCCGTTAGAGCATGGCAGATGTTCAGTCCCAAAAGATACCACTCAAAAGTGCCTGATGTGAACTGTGGTCCGTTGTCGGAGACAAGGACATCAGGACACCCATGCGCCGCAAAGAGGCCTCGCAGCACCCGGATGACGGCCTCGGTAGTGGTGGAGGGCATCAGGGCCACCTCCAGCCATTTGGAATAGGCGTCCACCACTACCATAAGGGCCATGAAAGGGGCCGGCCAGATCGATGTGCACCCTCAGCCAGGGTGTCTTGGGCGTCTCCCAGGTGTGTCCCTTAGCTGCCGGTGGCGCAGGCCTCGATTCTTGGCACGCTTGACAGGCGGAAACCGAGGCAGTGATGGCATCGTCCATGTTAGGCCACCAGACGTAACACCAAGCCAACGCCTTCATTTTGACGATTCCCGGGTGGCCAACGTGCAGAGCCTCCGGGACACATTGACGGAGTCTTTGGGGAATCACGACGCGGTCTCCCCACAGCAGACAGCCGCGATGAGCTGTGAGTTCATGTTGTCTGGTTGCGAAGGGCTGGAACTCTGATGCAAAAGCTCCTTATGGCCACCTCCTCCACACCCAGTTGAGCACACGGCTGATGGTGCGATCCTGGGCAGATGCAGAGGCCACAGTGGCAGCCGATACAGGCGCTGCTGGAAGATCCTCAATCAGGAGGAGCGATGAAGCAGGAGCCAGGTCTTCCACAAATGCTGGAAGAGGGCAACGGCTGAGGGCGTCGGCATGGCCCATCAATTTCCCCGGGCGATGGACTAGCCGGTAGTGGTAGGCAGCCAGGAAAACAGTCCATCGCAGCACGCATGGCGAGAGGACCGGTGGAGTTGGTTGATCACTGGCAAGGAGGCCCAGGAGCAGCTTGTGGTCAGTGATGAGGTCGAAAGTCCTGCCGTAGAGGTATTCATGGAACCTCTTCACTCCAGCCACAAGTGCCAGTGCCTCCTTGTCGAGTTGGCTGTAATTCCATTCCGTTGGAGATAGCGTCCTGGAAAAGTAGGCGAGCGGTGCTTCTCTTCCGTCTGGAAAACGGCGACTAAGGACAGTGCCGATGCCAAAAGGTGAGGCGTCGCAGGCAAGGACCAGCGGCCTGGCTTCACTGTACTGTACCAGCACACTGTCCAATGAAAGGAGAGCCTTGACCGCGTTGAAGGCGGCCGTCTCCCAATGACCCCAGGACCAAGGTGTCTTTGTGCTGAGGAGTCGGTGAAGAGGCTCAGCCACCGTGGCTTTGTGGGGCAGGAACATGTTATAAAAGTTCAGCAGTCCCAGGAACGCCTGCAACTCCGTCTTGTTCTTTGGGATGGGGGCCTGCTGGATAGCGCGGATTTTGGATGTGGTTGGGTGAAGGCGGGAGGCGTCGATAGGATAGCCCAGGAACTCCACCTGTGGAACGGCGATCTGGCACTTCTCCCTCTTTACCTTGAGCCCGGCCTTCTGGAACCTGGTCAGCACGGCGCGGAGGCGCTCGAACAGCTGCTGGTTTGAGTCTGCGGACAGCAAGACGTCATCAAAATACGGTACCACGCCTTGCAGGAGATGCTCCATACGGCTTTGGAAGATGCCAGGAGCCACACTCACTCCAAACTGCAAACGGCGGCAATGGAATGCCCCTCGGTGGGTGACGATTGTCTGTGGCATCATCAACGGGCAGTTGTTGATAGGCTTGGGCAAGGTCCAGCTTAGCAAAGACCTTACCCTCACCCAAGGAATGCAGCAGGTGTTGAACAACAGGAACCGGGTAAGCATGCTACTGAAGTGCCTTGTTGATCGTGCACTTGTAGTCAGCACAGATTCTCACCGACCCGTCTGGCTTGACAGGTGTGACGATGGGGTTTCCCACTTGGCGTGGTCAACTGGCTCCAAAACTCCTTGGGCAATCACCTTGTCCAGTTGTTCGTCCACCTTAGCCTTGAGAGCAAAGGGAACTCGGCGTGGCTTTACCTTGATGGGGGTGACTTGTGGATCAAGGCTAAAGGAGATGGGCGTACCTGTATATTGCCCCAAAGTGCCGTCAAAAACCTCGGCAAAGTCTTTGACCAGACCCTCAGTCTCTGCATTAGAGATGCAGTTGATGCCAGTGACTTCCAGGCCGAGGGCATCAAACCAGTCTAGCCTTAGGAGGCTTGGCCGCTGCCGCTGCCCTTCGACCACCACCAGTCGGAGCAGGCCCGAAAAATCCTTGAAGGCAATCCGGAACCGGCCAACACCTACCACGGGAATGTCATTTCCCTGGTAGTCTCTCAGGTGTACGCAGTGAGAGTCGAGTTGCCTTTTGGACACTCTGGGTACCAGTCTTTTGATGGTGCTCCAAGACACGATGGACAGGGCAGACCCGGTGTCGATCTCCATGTCACATGGAGCTCCTTCAATGAGCACCGTGACGTTCAGCTTGTGTCACGTAGGCGAGTCGGTTTGGCCAATCGTGGTTCCAGATGGGCAGTGGCAGTTGGTGAGAGCGAAACAGCTTTCCTTGGCAGACTGGAGTGAAGGCTTGGACTTGCGAGTTGGTGAAGGGGGGTGTCAGACGGAGCCGATTGGCAGACCTTAACGATGTGGCCCCTTCTGGAACACGTCCGACAGATGGCGTCTCTGAATTGACACTTGGCACAGGAATGGTTGCCTCCGCAGCCAGCACATTCCGGTTGGCCTTTGGACTTCTGTTGGAACTTCCTGCACTCCCACTTTGTCTGGTGCACGTCATCGTCTTCATTGGAGGATGCCTCATCACTGCTGGCCTCTTCGTGATGCACTGGAACTGGCTTCCTAGCAAGACGCGGGCTGCTCGCCTTGTGGATCTCCTGGGCAGCTTCCAAGGCCACAGCCTCCTCAATGGCTTTCTGCAGCGTGAGGTCTGGCTTGATGAGGAGACGCCGTTGCAGATGGATGTCCCGGACCTCGCAGACGATTCGATCCATCAGGGCATTGTCTAAGTCTCGGAACTCGCAGTGCATTGCAGCCTGTTGGAGGGCGGTGGTGTAGTTGTTGATTGATTCCCCCTCTGCCTGGTTCCAGTGGTAAAACGCATAGCGAGCAGCAATCTTGGATGGCTTTGGCGCATAGTGGTTGATGAGCTTCTCTTGGATCGTGTCCCATGGTATTGCCTGGACTGCTTGAGGCGCAACCAATGCTCGGGCCAGCTCTAATACCTCAGGCCCACAGAGGCTGAGGAATAGTCCCCGCTTCCGTTCCTTTGATACTGCTGTCAGCTCGTTGGCTTGGAGGTAGCAGTCAAACCGAGCGAGGTAGGAGTCTCTTGATTCAGAGGCTGGCGCAAACGGCGGTAGAGGCACAAGTGAAGCCATGATTCAGATGCCGGTGTGAAGGGCGATGGATGGAACACAGTGCTCTAGCCAGAACAGTCAGCTCTGAATTGGTTCTGTTCAGTGATTTCGCTCAGTGATTTCGCTCAGTGATTCAGCTCAGTGATTCAGCTCAGTTCAGAGGATGGCCGCATCTGGCTGTGCTCTGATGTCCATCGATCCCACCTCTGTCGCCAGTGTTAAGTTGTGGGCGAACATATCAGACAACACAGCGATTTTTCCAAAGCAGCTCTTTATTTGTAAGCTGGAACAGAACTGAACTGAGGAGCTCAGTCAGCCTGCTTATATAGAGCTCCAGAACAACGTAACTGTTGCAACTTTCTAAAACTATCCAATCACTGAACGTCACTTTCGATCCTTCATTTGCATACAAACTATCCAATCACTGAACATCACATTCAATCCTTCATTTGCATAACTATCTACAGTATCTCCCTGCTGGCCCAGGGTGAGAACTTCAGTACATAACACCAGCAAACTTCAATGAACTGAAGTGATGTGAGACCGATAAAGTCCTACAGAAAATGATAGCTTCTTATTGTTGCTAAATGTGGTTCTTATTATTAAAAGCTATTTAATAATAAGATGTACTTAGTTTTTCACACATGGCTTTTCCATATTGTCTTTATTTCTGTTAGTAAATGGCACGGTGTAATGTGTCATGTGTTGCTGTTCATCTGAGGGGGGGGGTGTGTGTGTGTATAATCACTCCAAAAATGAAGGGGGAAATTGTGTGCATCCTATGGAGCGAATGCAGGGTCCAGCATGGTTTCACCAGGTGCCTGGTGAGACCAGAGGGATATTGCCTGACAACAAACCCTAACTATTGGATTATTTTGCCCCATCTTTTAGTGCCTGCCAAACAGCTGTGTCATGCTTATGATAATGTTTTATTCTCTTGTTAGTTATGCTGTTTTAAATGTGCATTTTATATTTGACTTCACTTAGCAGTGGTTTTTTAAAAAATGTTTAAGTTGGGTTTTTTGTTACCTTTGTTTGTAGAGTGTGTATTCTGTAATTGACCTCCTTTGTAATTTTTTCTTTTGAAATCTTTGGGATAATTTAGTTATTTTATTATCTTAGTTAATTATGTTGCTTTGACTGTATACTCTACATTTGACTTTCTTCGGATTGTTTCATTGATGTTTTAATGTGCTTTAAACCGCTTTGAGATTTTTCTTAAAATATAAAGATGTATAGAAATTAAATAAATAAATAATAATTCCAAATAAGGAGAAGGAATCCAGTTTCCCAGCATTTGAGAGACTTTCCACCTGTATGGAGACACGTCCCTTTCTTCTGTGGTTGAAAGAGACTCTGACAGGTGTGCCATCTGTATGAAGAAACCAAGCAATGTGAAAAAGAGAGAAGGCCTAGGGAGCCCGCTGCTCGAAGTTGTGGCCATCAGTAATCTAACAGAAAGTATGGACACAGACCTACAAAAGCATTCATATTGCACAAAAGGTAAAGGACATCTGGATGGTTAAGTCCAGTCAAAGGCTGGGGTTGTAGCGCTCATCTCGCTTTTCAGGCCAAGGGAGCTGGCGTTTGTCCACAAACAGCTTTCCCGGTCATGTGGCCAACATGACTAAACCGCTGTAGGGGTGCAAATATCCAGAGTGTGGGGGTCAGGTGGGATTGCTATGAGGAATTATGAAATATGGAGCAAGCCATTGTGTCCGCGATGAAAGCATTGCATTGACTCGGTTTAATTCATTGACAATAATTTCTGATCGAATCCCACAAGCCTCTGCATCTCTGCTTTCTCTACACCTGACAGGCACGTATAAGCATTCTAAAACACAGGCCAGTTGCTGCACCAGGCATCCTCAGTACATAAAGAATAGGTTACTTTTTGTAGTTTAATCTTTAGATCTTAAGGGCCAGGAAGAGGGTTCACAAGATGGCAAATACTGCCATCCTTCCAGGAGATGGTAAATACTACCCATCCTTCCTCTCTTGTTTATTGCTGTTTATGACCTCCGGAGTTTCCTAAAAGCATTCCTCTAGTCCTGTTTTGTTTACTCTCAGATATAGTAGTCCTGTTTTGTAATACTCTCAGAGTAGTCTTTGTAGTTAACAGGATTTCTTCTGATCTGACTTTGTCCCATGTGGGTTTTTTTGAAATGCTCAGAGGAAATCTGATTGGTTCTTCCGAACACTGTGTAAAAAGTTCTTTTGTGAATAAGACGACCTGGGCCGAGGAGTGGACAGGAATTATTATACACACCCCTCCCAGAGTCTTGCTGGTCAAGTCTTATGTGTATTCTATTAATCATAGTCCAATCTTTCCTTTGCTTTGGGAACGCTACAACTGCATCTGGTGCAACGGGACACCGTGATGAGTGCCAGAGTGCATGGAAGCGCTGCTTACCTTCCTGCCAGAGTGGTACTATTTATCTACTTTCACTGGTGTGTTTTCGAACTGCTATGTTGGTAGAAGCTGGGAAAGAGCAATGGCAGCTCACCCCGTTGTGTGGATTCAAACCACTGACCTTCAGATCAGCAAGCCCAAGAGGTTCGGTAGTTTAGTTTAGACTACACAACAATATATTGGCAAGATGTGTTTATCAGAGCTCCGCATATTCCCTTTCAATTACATGACGGAGGTTTGCTTTGCTGGCTTCTCTCCCCCCCCCCCCCCTTTTGCTCTTCTTAAAATTCCTCTTATCGAAGGCAAGGTTGTTTTATTTACGTGTTCCGGCAACCCCAGGAATTTGCACTATAGAAGTTAGCGTCGTAAATTAGTTTCAACTCCTTTTTTCCTGTCGGCTATATCTTCACATTTTTAAAGCTTATTTAACTTGAAAACCTTTTAATCTCCTAAAATCCTTTAAAATTCCTTTGACCCCCATATTTTAAACAAACTGAAAAAGAGGGGACATTGCTGTTGCCAAAGAGACTATGTTGAAAGAACGCCCCATTCTTTCCTGCTGCAGTGTTTATCATTGCAGGGGATTTTAGCACACCTACAGAAGTCAATGATGTAAATTTGTACACCCATTACAATCAGATTCTCAAACCAGATATATACAGTACTTAGCCGGAGGTACCTCCCATCTGTCTAAAGATCATAGATTTAATAATTCAGGGCTTTGTTTAGCTCAATTTGTAAAGCGGAGGGGCTTCCTAATATTAAATGAAATGATAGAGGGAGATTGGCCCAGGGAATATACCCACTTTACATACATGGAGGCAGTGTTTTGCATATTTTGCATATAAGCTTGTCATGGAGTTTGAGTTGGGCCATAATATGGAAAGCATATTATGCATATAAGCTTGTCATGGAGTTTGAGTTGGGCCATAATATGGAAAGCTGTCATTTACTTCTAACAATGGTACAAGTAGGCCCAGTATTTAACAATTCTACCCCCAAAACTCAAAGTGCCAAAATTCTGACATGCTTTTTACATACAAAAGGTGGCAATCACATACCATCAGCACTGTTTAAAGCTAATCCCCTAGCACAGTTATTGCATGGGATCAGATTTGGACAGGCCCTCACCTTGGATCTACAGAAGCTGTTCAACCTAAGTTCCTAAGGCAATTTTTTTCTGTTCCATCCTGTGTTCCAAATGCTTCATTGCGCTTAGAGGCTAGTCTCCCCTCAGTTGAATTACAGGTTTGGTGTAGGACATTTAATTATTGGCTTTGCCTAAATTTAAACCCCACTGGTCTACTACACTTAGTATTGTAAGTTGTCATGAGAGTGCTTGGACTAAAATTGTCAGCCAAAAGATTTACTTTTCTGGTTTATCATCACAACAGTTATTAACACTGGGCTTCAGTAAAGTAAATAATTAAATTAGACAGCACCTAATTGAATGACAGAATAATTTGGCCACAATAAGGCAATTTTGTCCATGGTATGATTATTTTCTACCTAGTCATTTTGACACTTGGGCACCCTATTTGCAAAATTTAACAATTCCAAAATACAGACGTGCTTTCACTTTCGCAAGCTTGAATAAACTGCCTTCAGCTGTACTTGAGGGTCAGTTTCAGAAAATTCCACTGGAAAAACAATGATGTCCATGTGGAGATGGCAGTATTGAGTCAGTGGCTCATGAGCTTCTGCTTGCACTCTTTCTAAAGATTTGAGGAGTGAGGGTATTACCCCTCTACTATTGTCCATGCTGGGTTGCTCAACCATTGCTACTGTGTCCTTTCTTCCAGCGGATCAAGATGACCAGGTGGCAGCAAAATCTGCAAGGTTTTTAGTGGGGGCAATTAGAATAAGATCTATTATTTGATTATTTGATTACTGATGTGAACCTCCAAAATGTATTTTGTATAGTTAAGTTTTTACCTCTATCTTCAGTACATTTTCTTTTATTGTATTCCTATAGCTAATAGCTGATGCAAGTAAAGATTCTTCTGATCTAAACTTCTCAGGTTTTCGGAAATGACTGGTAGAATCCGTGACCAGGGAGAAGAGTCGATGGAGGAAGATTGGAAGAAATTCAAAGACTATCTTCAGAAACATTGCAAAATTAAAGAATGTTAGAGTGATGTTGGACTGAAAATAAGTGGTTTCCAGCCGTACAGGTTAAAGTTAATGATAGATTAAGATTAAAGATTAGGATTAAAGATGTTTAAAGAAATGGAAACTTGACATTAAGAGGGAAAATTTTATGTTATATGATACTAAGACTAAAGATCAGGTTTAAAGAAGTTGAAGTTATATATTTCAATATTTTATTAAAGCTAAAGATTGGGATTAAAAAAGTGGAAAAGAAATTGCTGGACAAACAATTTTAATTGGAATACAAAAGAGGGAGGTATGAGGAAGTCCAGAAAATAAGTAACCAAAAAACGGAAATGGAAAAGAGATATGGTTTTTAATTGTTATGTTTTTTGTTCTTTTATTGTTGAATCTTTTTTTTGTGTGTGTGTTTTTGTTATCTTCTTTTTTTGAGATGTGTATTGTGTATGTTTTTTTTTTCTTTCTTTGTTGTTCAAAACTTTAATAAAAATTATTTTAAAAAAAATAAAAATAAAATAAACTTCTCAGGTTTTATGAGGATTTATAAAGGGGCGCTGCATCATCACTCCAAATGTCACCAGGAAATGATCTATCTCAGACAATGGGCTCAGCACAAACCCCGCTATCAATGGATTTCTGCCTTCCCACTCCCTTGCAGAAACCTGAACCAGGGTATGCCTTATTTACTGAGGCAGTCTCATGGTTGCCACAGAAGCCATGATTCCTGAGCTGCCCCAGGACCTATACGGTTTATGATCAAGAGCCATGAGTTACCATTTTTTTCGCTCTATAGGGCGCACGTAGTTTTTAGGGGTGGAAATAAAGGGGGGGAAATTCCCGCTGGCTGTCTTAGCTTCCTCTTTAGCCATGCGCAATCTCTCCAGGGATTTTTTTAGCCGCAGGGCTGGGGCGGGGGAAGAACTGGTCCAGGAGAGGCGGCAAGATTGCGTGCAACCTCTCTGCCGCTCCCAGAGCTCGCGGGGCTGGGGACGGGGGCTTCCCCTGACCCCAGCCCCCAGAACAGGCTGCGTTCCTCAAGCCTTCGGAGCGCGGCAGGAACTCCCGCTGGGCTCTGAAGGCTTGTGGATAGCTGCCTGTTCTGGGGGCTGGGGTCGGGGGAAGCCCCCCGTCCCCAGCCCCGCGAGCTCCGGGAGCGGCGGATAGCTGCCTGAAGCCTGGAGAGCGAGAGGGGTCGGTGCGCACTGACCCCTCTCGCTCTCCAGGCTTCAGTGAAAGCCTGCATTCGCTCCATAGGGCACACACAAATTTCCCCTTCATTTTTGGAGGGGGGAAAGTGCGTCCTATAGAGCGAAAAATACGGTACTTACATCCGTTGGGACAGTGAATTCTCAAACTTATTGTGAAAGTGAACAGAGAGGGAGAGATTTCTTGGCAGCCATGGGAGACTGAGAATTGGAGGGATTGTTCTGTGGTATTTCGGCAGAGGATAAAGGTGTAGTGTAACTTTTGATTTTGTTTGAAATGTATTGTTATGAATAGATTGTAGACTTCCGGTTTTTGCCACCAAGGTGAACAATGGTTCTCGCCATAGCGGACCAATTAAGGATAATTTGAGAGTAATTATCATTGCAAAACCCTCCCCCCAGGTTGTGGGGGGAGTACCCTCACTTGCCGATCACCCAGCAGCTGCCTCCCGCTCCTACAGAATGCACTGTGTGCATTGGAAACTCTCCAACGTGGTTCACCCATCACAGAGATTCTTCTGTTTTTTAAGATATATATGAATTCAGGATTAAGAAACAGGCAAGTTCTGGAAGAAGGAGACAAGTTAACCTGCTGCTGAATGAATCAGCCATTGAGTGCCAAGGTCTCGAACTGGAGAAGATTTTAATCGTAATTGGATTGGTATGTGGTGGAGAGAAGAGAGGCCTTCGTTTTCTCTTTATATATTCACCATGCTGTTTTATAATATGGCATCTCTTCACCAAAGCAAAAAATTACATAGGAGCTGTATTATTTGGGCTAAATTGGACTGGAGCAGCAACAAGGAATCAACATCTCCTAAAAATCTCCTAAAATCAGAACATGGGAAGTCAACCAAAATGTTTAATTTCAAATCTGCCAATTGGCTTTTTAAATTGGATTATATTTGGTGTTGTATTAATGTGGTCTATATTGGATTGTTATTAATGAAAAATTAATAAAAAATGGACTGTATTGTTGTGGACTGCTGCAGGCTATGGTGGATGATGGGGATTGCTCGCCCTGAGTGACCCGATTGCTCCAAATAGGCAGGAAGGGAGCTTGGGCAAAGCACCTTCTCTAAAAAGGAAGACTGAAATTAGCGGAGCTCCAACCGGGGCTTTTGTTTAACCAATAAATCTTAAATAATTAACTGCTGGAGCCGTCTTGTGGGGGGGGGGCAAGCCTTACCTTCTTGATCCTCCATTACTACTAATATTTTATAAAGGTAAAGGTAAAGGGACCCCTGACCATGAGGTCCAGTCGTGACCGACTCTGGGGTTGCAGCGTTCATCTCGCTTTATTGGCCTAGGGAGCCAGCGTACAGCTTCCGGGTCATGTGGCCAGCATGACTAAGCCACTTCTGGAGAACCAGAGCAGTGCACGGAAACGCCATTTACCTTCCCTCCGGAGCGGTACCTATTTATCTACTTGCACTTTGACGTGCTTTCGAACTGCTAGGTTGGCAGGAGCAGGGACCGAGCAACAGGAGCTCACCCACATTGCAGGGATTCGAACCGCCGACCTTCTGATCAGCAAGTCCTAGGCTCTGTGGTTTAACCCACAGCGCCACCCATGTCCCTTAGTGAAATATTTTATAAATTTCACTGATTTCCCCTTTTATAACTGTATTTTCTTCTTTATCTCCTCTTTTTATAGAGGAGTCTCTATCCTTCTCCATTATCTGTTCACAGACCAGAAATGCTGCAACACATGGCTCTTGACCATAAAACCTCTAGGTCCTGGTCTCCATGGCAACCATGAGACCATCTCAGTAAATTAAAGGCCCAACACATAAGACAGAACAAGGGAGTGGGAAGGCAGAAATCCATTAGTAGGGAAGTTTGTGCTGCGCCCATTGTCTGAGATGGATAATTCGATAGTGAAATTCGAAGTGATGATGCAGTGCCCCTCTATAAGGCTGGGGGATCCATTAAGGTGGTCTGTTCCCAGAGACTTATGGTATCTGGTGGATTCCTGAATACTCAGGAATTTTCAAGTTGGCATGCTCACCACTTCTGTCGAAGTCTTACTATAGAATCGTGAAATAAGGTAGGCAGTTGACATGTTGGCTCTTAAGTGTCATCCTCAACACTGAAGCAAACAGGGCTCCCTCATATTCTCAGGAGTGTCAGGCAATGAAGTAGGACAGTGCCTGGAAGGGACTCAGCAGCTTGCAAGGCAACATCTCTCTCTGGAAGGCCTGTGGTTTTTATCTGCCTTTTAGAAGACAGGAGTGCCTGGTAAAGAAACTGAAGGTACATTTTTTCACCTTTGGTGGACGTGCCCAAAGATTAAGGCTTTCTGGGAAATGATATATAATGAATTAAAAAAGGTATTTAAGTATACCTTCCCTAAGAAACCAGAGGCCTTTCTCCTGGGCATAGTCGGCCAAATGGTGTTAAAAAAGGATAGAACTTTTTTTATGTATGCAACAACAGCAGCAAGAATACTCATCGCAAAGTATTGGAAGACACAAGAACTTCCCACGCTGGAGGAATGGCAGATGAAATTTATGGACTATATGGAATTGGCGGAAATGACTGGTAGAATCCGTGACCAGGGAGAAGAGTCGATGGAGGAAGACTGGAAGAAATTCAAAGACTATCTTCAGAAACATTGCAAAATTAAGGAATGTTAAAGGGATGTTGGACTGAAAGTAAGTGGGTTCCAGCTGCATAGGTTAAAGTTAATGATAGATTAAGATTAAAGATCAAGATTAAAGATGTTTAAAGAAATGGAAATTTGATATTAAAAGGGAAAATTTTAAAGTTATATGATATTAAGATCAAGGATTAGGTTTTAAAAAGTTGAAGTCATATATTTTAACATTTCATTAAATTAAAGATTGGGATTAAAAAAGTGGAAAAGAAACTGCTGGACAAATAATGTGGATTGGAATACAAAAGAGGGAGGTATGAGGAAGTCCAGAAAATAAGTAATTTAAAATTGGATATGGAAAAGAGAGTTTGTTTTTAATTGTTACGTTTTGTGTTTTTATTGTTGAGTTTTGTACTGTTTTTTGTGTGTGTTGTTTTTCTTTCTTTTGTTGTTTAAAACTTTAATAAAAAATTATAATAAAAAAAAAAATAGAAGACAGGAGTGCCTGGCTTCCTGTGGTCCATGGGGTCACAGAGAGTCAGGCACAACTAAACAACAAAGTGATTTTAATGAGTTTAAATCAGCTTTAACTCTTCAAGTGATTCATGAAGTGACTAGTGAAGATAAGATACATGCGCTTTTTATGTTTTCTGGTTCTGTTTGGCTTTTACAAGCCATGGATATTTGCTCTTAATGAGTCTATGACTGAATCGCAGACAGAGTGTTGCGAGTACAATTCCTATCTTTATTCCTTAGTCAAGAACTGGTTTCGTGTGACGCAATATGTTATTGTGCATTATGAATGTTCTTGTAGGTGTGACTCCATATTTTATGTTTGATTACAAATGGCCACGACTTCCAAGAAGCAGCCTCCCCAAGCCTTCTCTCTTTTTCACAATGCTTGGTTTCTTCATACAGATGGCACACCCACCACAGTCTCTTTAAACCTCCACATAAAGGGACGTGTCTCCATAGTGGTGGAAATTAGCCTATGAAAAAGGAGAGCACCAGACAAGACTTTGCTGCTCTCAGAGAGAGGTGACCAAAGTCAAGGCAATTTAGGCTTACCAGGAATGTAAGTAAAAGGTTTTGTTCATAGAATCATAAAGTGTAGAGTTGGAAGGGGCCCAACGGGTTGTCTAGTCAACCCCCTGCAATCTCAACAAACAATCCTTGCTTAGTTTTGCAAATGTGCTAGTAGTTGTGTTATTTGTCAGTTCCTGTGCAGGGATCAGCAGAGAGAGAGAGAGAGAAATGCTGTCTTGTCTGAATGTGTGTGTAAAAACCAGTTGTATGAAAATCTTAGCCTGTTGCCACATTGTCAACTTAAAACACAGCTAGGATGTTCTCTATTTGCGGAGATGAAATTAAGCACTTACAGCTTTTCAAAAAGAGTGGTATCTCGGGTTAAGTACTTAATTCGTTCCGAAGGTCCGTTCTTAACCTGAAACTGTTCTTAACCTGAAGCACCACATTAGCTAATGGGGCCTCCTGCTGCTGCCGCGCCACCAGAGCCCGATTTCTGTTCTTATCCTGAAGAAAATTTCTTAACCTGAAGCACTATTTCTGGGTTAGCGGAGTGTGTAACCTGAAGCGTATGTAACCTGAAGCATATGTAACCCGAGGTACCACTGTATTATAACACTGAGAAGCAGAAATTTAATTCCTCCCTATAACACAGCTATTATTGGAATCAAAACAGCTGTGTTTTAAAGCCCCCACCCCACCCTTATCAATTTTGTCTCTTTTCCCATACTTTTTTGTTGAAAGATGTAGTGAAGGTAGAGTAAAATAAAAAATATGCAATTCAACTATGTAAAGGTAATGGGTTTTCAGATGACTTAGTAATTTGTAGACAGAAATGCAATGGCTGTGTATTGTGGCATGGTCCCCAATAACCCAACCAGAAAGAAGTTCTAGAGGCAGTGAAAACAGGGTTTGGCCATCGGCATCTGTTCTTATCCAGCAGCAATGCTGCTATTCCATTTCACATCCCCAGAAAGAGGCACTTTGCAGTGAATTCCAAAATGCTGCCACCCATCAGCTCACTATTTCCCCCACCCTCCCTCTTGTTCAGTGTTGTGTTCGCTCCATATAATTTGAGTCAAGTGGATAGCCTCAGTACAAGAAACAACTGTGTAGCAGAGATCACTTTTACTTTGGGGGCACAAAGACACACACTGTCTCTGCTACAAGAAGTCTTCACTCTCTGAGCCCAGAGAGCGTTTCGACGTATAAAGTTTTTGCTGAGGAAAAGTGCACACAGCAAGTGCAAAGTCCACTTGCTCAAAAAAGTCCTGCAACTGCCAGAGTTCCCTCTGTGTAGACGTCTTGCAATGTGTCTAACTTCCATCAGATAAGCTCTTCACAAATCCGACACATTTTCCCCAGATCATTCCAACAGTATCCATGTCTCCAATGCCCCACAACAGTGAATGCTGAAACTTGAGTTCTTTATCTATCCTGGGATATGTGTTAGTTTGCCCAGCAACACAAAGAAGACAGTCACAAGATGCATGCAGCTGCACTTTTAGGAGGCGGGGAACCATTTCTGCTGACTCAAAGAGAAGTGACCCTTTCTTACTTTCCTTAATATTTCAGCAGTGGACTGAAACCAGCTTGCTTTACAAGAAATAAATGGAGTCATACACTTGTCATTTTGTATCTACTTGGCAAGTTACAGTGGGGAAAACTAGGAAAATATTAAATAGCAGGAGAATTCATGTAATCATGAACGCTTCTGGAATGGCAGTTCAAACTAATATACTGCATTTTCTTTTTTCTAGGTAAACAGTGGGGAAAATACCATCAAAACCAAAGAAGGTTTAACTGGATTTGTTTCCTTCCTCAGCATACACGCGGGGCTTCATATCAGGAAACCATGAGCTGCTTTACTCAAATGCTGGGAAACTGGATTAGTTTTCCTTCCTTAGAAGAATACCTGAGCTCAGTGGCTCACTATTGGTGGTTGCGTATGCTTCTGATTTTGCTTTGTTCAATCATTATAATGACGTATTTGTTTATCTGTGCTCTCTCATTTTTGCTATATGTCTACAAGAAGAGGAATAACCAGCAAGAAACTGATTTTGATACCAAATGTTGGAAAAAGTCAAAGCAAGTTACGACTCAAGTTTTAGATATATTTGGAAAGATATGGCATGGTGAGTAAATGTTTCTTTCATACCAATAATTCAGCTACTATACTTTCATAGGACTGAGCATCAGAATTTCAGATTTGAGGCCCTGGAACAATAGTTACCACTACTGGCTTTAACTGTGAGGAGGGTGCACAGTGAATTTAATGAGTATATCATCATGTAGTGAGACTTTGAGGGTGCAATTTTGCATCCTAGAGTGTTGAGAAATATCATTTATATGTGAGCACAACAGAGAAAGTCCTGGTCCGTGTGGATGACAACCTAGTATCCAGAATGCTGCAACATATAGGAGAGCTTTTTACCTGATCTTAAATTAGAGTTTTCTGAACCACAGTGTTTTCTTCCAATAAAAGATTGCAATATTCCATTTATTTTTCAACAAAATAACATTTATTTATTGCATTTTATATTATTTCAGGTTATGAAGTTTTTGGCATGGAACATCTCCCTAAAGGACCAGTGCTTATTATCTATTATCACCCAGTTTGTACTATTGACTATTTCTTCCTTGTCGCTAGACTTTTCAGGGAGACAGGGAGAGAGTGCTTTACAATAATTGATCGTGCCATAGGTAAGTTATTAAATTTAACTCATGCTTTTTTACATAAAATATGTGAAATATGATATAAAATAAAGCTATAAGATATAAAACAATGCTATAAAATATAAAACAGTGTATCAGAAGCAGGTGAAAAACCACGCATGAAATATCACCAAGTGTCCTCACAAAAAAGGAAGTTGGAAACTGCAGGCTTGCTTTTGGCCATTTACAACATCAACCTCTTCTCCCAATAATGTTTCAGGCATCATATTTGAATCAGGCTGTTTCCAATACAGCATGTCAACCTGGGTCTATGGCCCATGATCACAGATTGCAGGAAAACCTGACCTGACCTCAAAACAGCTATGAGAGTGCTTCTTCTTCTTCTTCTTCTTTTACGCTAGTAATTGCAAGACAATTCCTTTGCTTCCATGCAGAAATTTCATGCTTTCTTGTACAACTTGTCTACATTCTTCCTCAGGGATCTAAGAACTGAAGGAATCTGGATAATGTGACATCTGATTTCTATGCTGTAACTGCAGGCTCTCATATAATAATTGCTGCTGACTTTAATACTAGAGTACTACTATGAATTTTAACAGGGAGAAATGTAAAGTATTGCACTTGGGCAAAAAAAATGAGAAGCACAAATACAAGATGGGTGACACCTGGCTTGAGAGCAGTACATGTGAAAAGGATCCAGGAGTCTTGGTTGACCACAAACTTGACATGAGCCAACAGTGTGGCAGGTGATTAGCTGTTGAGGCAGGTGATTAGCTGTGGGAGGAGCTTATCAGAGCTTGCAGGGCAGCAGTTGAAGAAGGAGCAAAAAGGGTTTTCTTGAGTGTGTGTGTTTCTTTGTGGCTGATTAGCTGCTCTCCCTGTGCAAAGGTCAGAGGAGGCAGGGTTTCTGTTGAGGCAGGTGATTAGCTGTGGGAGGAGATTATCAGAGCTTGCAGGGCAGCGGCGCCCTGATAAGTTTGATCCATCTTTTAGATTTAGGGGAGCTAGTCTCAAACGTTTGTTGGGGGAGACCTAGGTGTTTTTGTGGGGGGAGTTATTTGTCCTGTCTTCACGCTTTTTATGATGGAGGACCTCTGTAGCCACCCAATGACACGTTCTCAAGATGGAGGGGGAGGGAACAGCTGCAGTCGCCTGCGGTTCCTGCGCAATGTTTGCCATCTTGCCAAAGGTTGCAGGCAGCTTTACCTGCAGCAATTGCATGTTGATTGCCCTCTTAAAAGACAAAGTCCAGCAACTGGAGGAATGTGTAGCTACGCTCCAAAGAATTAGAGAGCTGGAGCTCTTCTTGGAAGCAACAGAGCACACCGTCTCCACCAAGGAAGAGACAGGGGACTCCCCTGAGAAGGAGGCTAGTTCTCAGGAGCCAGATATATGGAGAAACGTGACTCAAAGAAGTAGGAGGCCCAGGGTTCGCTCTGATTGTTTAGAAATACACAATCGCTTTGAGGTCCTCTCCGCTAGCATGGAAGACGAAGAGCAGACTCCATTTGAGGATCTCTCCCTCATTACAGTCGATCAGGTATATGAAAACGAGCAGCAAAGTCAGTCCTCAGGGAATGTGCAGGCGACCTTGGAACGGACAGCTCATGGAAGAACCCCGACCAAACCTAAGAGGAGGCGTGTAGTGGTGATAGGGGATTCCCTACTGAGGGGAACAGAAGCAGTGATCTGTGGGCCTGACAAGATGTCTCGGGAAGTGTGCTGTCTCCCCGGGGCTAAGATCCAAGATGTAACTGAACGACTGCAAGGAATCATAAAACCCACTGACAAATACCCCTTCCTCTTGGTTCATGTGGGAACCAATGACACTGCAAGCAATAGTCTCCAGAAGATCAAAAGAGACTACGAGGCTCTGGGCAGGAAATTGAAGCAATTAAATGCACAAATTGTCATCTCATCTGTCCTCCCAGTTGAACGACGTGGCCCAGGAAGAGAGGGAAAAATAGTGGAAGTGAACAGCTGGCTTCGCAAATGGTGTAAACAGGAACGGTTTGGATTCTTAGATCACGGACTGCAGTTTCTTGAAGATGGACTTCTGGCAAGCGATGGGCTGCACCTCACAACGGTTGGGAGAAATGTTTTTGTCAAAAATCTCAGAAACCTCATCAGGAGGGCATTAAACTGACTAATGTGGGGGAGGGAGACAGTGCTCCTGAAGGTAGGAGTCTATCAATTGATGAAGATGATCATCCAAATGCCATAGACCAAATGGAGCAAACAGCACGCAGACCTAGTGGTGGGAGGAAAAAATCCTTAAATAAGAGACACGGGGGAATGATTAATGGACTTCAATGTCTGTACACTAATGCGCAAAGCATAGGAAATAAACAAGATGAGCTTGAGCTCTTGGTACAGCAAACTAAATATGACATAGTAGGCATCACTGAAACCTGGTGGGATATGTCCCACGATTGAAATGTAACAATGGAGGGATACAATCTATTTCAGAGAAACAGACCAGACAAGAAAGGAGGAGGAGTGGCGTTATATGTCAGGGATGTGTATACCTGTGAAGAGATCCAAGATTTAGAACCTCAAAGCCAAAGTGAGAGCATTTGGGTCAAAATTAAGGGAGAGAAGAATAACAGTGACCTCATTGTGGGAGTTTACTATAGATCCCCAAGCCAAACGGAGGACATAGATGATGCCTTCCTGGAACAGATGGCCAAGCATGCAAAAGGAAGGGAGATAGTAATAATGGGGGACTTCAATTACCCGGATATTTGTTGGATGTCAAACTCAGCCAAGAGCATAAGGTCAAACAGATTCCTCACTGGCCTTGCAGACAACTTCATTGTCCAGAAAATGGGAGAAGCAACAAGAGGAACAGCCATTTTAGATCTGGTCCTAACCAATGTTGATGACCTGGTTAGTAGGGTAGAAGTGGAAGGATCATTAGGCGCGAGTGATCATGCTCTTCTGAAGTTTACTATACAGCGGAAAGGAGCAGCCAAGCATACTAGGACTCAATTTCTTGACTTTAAGAAAGCCGACTTCATAAAACTTAGGGAAGTGCTGGGTGAGATCCCATGGACAGTAATACTAAAAGGAAAGGGAGTTCATGATGGCTGGGAGTTTGTTAAGAGGGAGATAGTAAAAGTACAACATCAGGCAATACCAATGAGACGGAAACATGGAAGGTGCCTAAAGAAGCCAGGGTGGCTATCTAAAGAACTTTTAACTGAGTTAAGATTAAAAAAGGATGTGTACAAAAAATGGAAAAGGGGGGAACCACCAAAGAGGAATTCAAACAAATAGCCAGCATGTGTAGACACAAAGTCAGAAAAGCTAAAGCACAGAATGAACTCAGGCTTGCTAGAGAGGTTAAAAGCAACAAAAAAGGCTTTTATGGGTATGTTCGTAGCAAAAGGAAGAACAAAGAAACAGTGGGGTCACTCAGAGGAGAAGATGGTGAAATGCAAACAGGGGACACAGAAAGGGCTGAACTCCTCAATGCCTTCTTTGCCTCAGTCTTCTCCGATAAAGAAAACAATGCCCGACCTGAAGAATTTGGAGCAAATGATTCAGCAGAGGAAACACAGCCCAGAATAACTAAGAAGATAATACAAGAATACTTGGCTAGTTTAGATGTATTCAAGTCTCCAGGGCCAGATGAACTGCATCCAAGAGTATTAAAAGAACTGGCGGATGTGATCTCAGAACCACTGGCAGTCATCTTTGAGAATTCCTGGAGAACAGGTGAAGTCCCGGCAGACTGGAGGAGGGCAAATGTTGTCCCTATTTTCAAAAAGGGGAAAAGAGAGGACCCAAATAATTACCGCCCAGTCAGTCGGACATCAATACCAGGGAAGATTCTGGAGCAGATCATTAAGCAAACAGTCTGTGAGCACCTAGAAAGGAATGCTGTGATCACCAATAGTCAGCATGGATTTCTGAAAAATAAGTCATGTCAGACTAACCTGATCTCGTTTTTTGACAGAATTACAAGCCTGGTAGATGAAGGGAATGCAGTGGATGTAGCCTACCTTGATTTCAGCAAGGCATTTGACAAGGTGCCCCATGATATTCTTGTAAAGAAGCTGGTAAAATGCGGTCTTGACTATGCTACCACTCAGTGGATTTGTAACTGGCTGACTGACCGAACCCAAAGGGTGCTCATCAATGGTTCCTCTTCATCCTGAAGAAGAGTGACTAGTGGGGTGCCACAGGGTTCTGTCTTGGGCCCGGTCTTATTCAACATCTTTATCAACGACTTGGATGATGGACTCAAGGGCATCCTGATCAAATTTGCAGATGACACCAAACTGGGAGGGGTGTCTAACACCCCAGAGGACAGGATCACACTTCAAAACAACCTTGACAGATTAGAGAACTGGGCCAAAACAAACAAGATGAATTTTAACAGGGAGAAATGTAAAGTATTGCACTTGGGCAAAAAAAATGAGAGGCACAAATACAAGATGGGTGACACCTGGCTTGAGAGCAGTACATGTGAAAAGGATCTAGGAGTCTTGGTTGACCACAAACTTGACATGAGCCAACAGTGTGACGCGGCAGCTAAAAAAGCCCATGCAGTTCTGAGCTGCATCAATAGGAGTATAGCATCTAGATCAAGGGAAGTAATAGTGCCACTGTATTCTGCTCTGGTCAGACCTCACCTGGAGTACTGTGACCAGTTCTGGGCACCACAGTTCAAGAAGGACACTGACAAACTGGAACGTGTCCAGAGGAGGGCAACCAAAATGGTCAAAGGCCTGGAAACGATGCCTTATGAGGAACGGCTAAGAGAGCTGGGCATGTTTAGCCTGGAGAAGAGGAGGTTAAGGGGTGATATGATAGCCATGTTCAAATATATAAAAGGATGTCACATAGAGGAGGGAGAAAGGTTGTTTTCTGCTGCTCCAGAGAAGCGGACACGGAGCAATGGATCCAAACTACAAGAAAGAAGATTCCACCTAAACATTAGGAAGAACTTCCTGACAGTAAGAGCTGTTCGACAGTGGAATTTGCTGCCAAGGAGTGTGGTGGAGTCTCCTTCTTTGGAGGTCTTTAAGCAGAGGCTTGACAACCATATGTCAGGAGTGCTCTGATGGTGTTTCCTGCTTGGCAGGGGGTTGGACTCGATGGCCCTTGTGGTCTCTTCCAACTCTATGATTCTATGATTCTACTAGGTTTAGGAAAATGTGTCTCAAAGTTGAAGATATCCTCAAGTAGAAAGAGTTTTGCAAAATTCAGTCATTAGTCAAGATGGATATTCTTTACTGGAAAGAACAACGCAAAGTATGGGATTCTGCTTGGGAGCATCTGCATTAGCAAACCACCTGTGCAAAATCCTCTGTATTCAAACACCACTGGGTGGCAGCTGGGATGGGGTGGGAGCTACAGCTAAGGAAAAGGGCAGAAGCCCAAGTGAAGTCCCAAAGACATGTCTGTGGCTTTCATAGCAAGTCCAACCAATCACCAAATCTGCACACAGATATCAGAAAACATGGCCCCACCCAAACACGTGGCCAATCAAGCACTCCCCCACACAGCTTATATGCCCCCATGTGACACTGCAATCAAACACATGTGGCACCCTTGTTGTAGTGTTCATGGCCCTCCACTGCCACTCCCCCCACATCATCTTCCTCTGATGACACCACAGAAAGGTCATGGAAGGAAGGAAAGAAGGACCGAGCCCAATGTGGCCAAGTCGCACAGTGTGCTCTTCAGGGGTATTCCACTGGTTAATTAATGCAGCATATGCTGAACTATTTAAAATGTTAAAAGATGATGCTGTCAAGGTGCTACACTCAATATGCCAGCAAGTTTGGAAAACTCAGCAGTGGCCAGAGGATTGGAGAAGATCAGTCTACATCCCAATCCCAAAGAAGGGCAGTGCCAAAGAATGCTCCAACTACCGCACAATTGCACTCACTTAACACCGATTGAAAATTTAACACCGATTGAAAGAGAGAGGTTTCAGAATGAGACAGGATTGAATGTGGTAAAGAAAGTGAAATACTTGGGGATTAATATGACAGCCAAAAACGGGAACTTATTTAAAGATAATTACGAAAAATGTTGGACGGAAGTGAAAAAAGATTTAGAAATTTGGTCAAATTTGAAACTCTCATTGCTGGGCCGTATTGCTGTGATAAAGATGAATGTATTGCCTAGAATGTTGTTTTTGTTTCAGACATTACAAATTGTAGATAAGATGGACTGTTTCAAGAAGTGGCAGAGAGATATTTCTAGATTTGTCTGGCAGGGCAAGAAGCCCAGAATAAAATTCAAGATATTAACTGATGCCAAGGAAAGAGGTGGATTTGCCCTGCCAGACTTTAAACTTTATTATGAATCAGCAGCTTTTTGCTGGCTGAAAGAATGGCTACTTCTTGAAAACACAGTCATTTTGGATCTAGAAGGTTTTAACAATGTATTTGGATGGCATGCATATTTATGGTATGATAAGGTCAAAGCACACAAAGCATTCAAAAACCATATTGTTAGGAAAGCATTGTTTAATGTTTGGATAAGATACAAAGACTTATTGGAAAATAAAACCCCAAGGTGGCTATCACCAATGGAAGCAAAAGCTTTGAAAAGGCTCAATATGGAGGCCAAATGGCCGACATATTGGGAAATTTTGGAGCAAGAAGGAGATAAATTGAGATTGCAGAATTTTGAAAAATTAAAAAATAAAGTGAGAGATTGGCTCCACTACTATCAGATAATGGAGGCATATAATTTGGATAAGAAAATAGGCTTCCAAGTGGAAAAGTCAAAATTAGAAACAGAATTGTTAGAACCCAAAACTAAAAATTTGTCAAGAATGTATAACTTGCTGTTGAAATGGAATACTCAGGATGAAACGGTGAAATCTGCTATGATTAAATGGGCACAAGATGTTGGACATAATATTATGTTTGCTGACTGGGAACAGTTATGGACCACAGGTATGAAGTTTACGGCATGTAATGCCTTAAGAGAGAATATCATGAAAATGATATACAGGTGGTACATGACCCCAGTCAAGCTTGCAAAAATTTATCATTTGCCCGATAATAAATGTTGGAAATGTAAAGAAACCGAAGGTACATTCTTTCACCTTTGGTGGACGTGCCCAAAGATCAAGGCTTTCTGGGAAATGATATATAATGAACTGAAAAAGGTATTTAAATATACCTTTCTGAAGAAACCAGAGGCCTTTCTCTTGGGCATTGTCAGCCAACTGGTGCTAAAGAAGGATAGAACTTTTTTCATGTATGCTACAACAGCAGCAAGAATACTTATTGCAAAGTATTGGAAGACACAAGATCTACCCACTTTGGAAGAATGGCAGATGAAGGTGATTGACTACATGGAACTGGCGGAAATGACCGGCAGAATCCGAGACCAGGGAGAAGAATCGGTGAAAGAAGACTGGAAAAAATTTAAGGACTATTTACAGAAATATTGCAAAATTAAGGAACTTTAGAAGGATGTTGGATAGAAACTAAGAGGTTTTTAGCTGTAATGCTTTAAGAGACATGGGGGGGGGGAAAGGTTAACAATTGGGTAAAAGATTAATGGTAAGGATTTGCTGAACCAACAAATGGAACTGGAATACAAAGAAGGGAGGTATGAGGAGGTCCGGGGAAATAAGAGTAAGGAAGATAGGTTATGGAACATTATTGTGTTTTTAACTGTTTTATTTTGTATGTTTTTTCTTATTTTCTACTTTTTTGCTGTAATTTATACTTTTTTCTTTGTTTTCTGTGTTTTTGTGAAACTTTAATAAATATCATTAAAAAAAAAGATTAAAAAAAAAAAACAATTGCACTCATTTCACACGCTAGCAAGGTTATGCTTAAAATTCTACAAGGAAGGCTCAAGCTGTATGTGGACCAAGAACTCCCAGAAGTGCAAGCTGGATTTAGAAGAGGCAGTGGAACCAGAGACCAAATTGCAAATATGCGCTGGATTATGGAGAAAGCTAGAGTAGAAAGATATCCACTTCTGCTTCATTGACTATGCAAAAGCCTTTGACTGTGTCGACCACAGCAAACCATGGCAAGTTCTGAAAGAAATGGGAGTGCCTGATCACCTCATCTGTCTCCTGAGAAATCTCTATGTGGGACAAGAAGCTACAGTTAGAACTGGATATGGAACAACTGATTGGTTCAAAATTGGGAAAGGAGTACGACAAGGCTGTATATTGTCTCCCTGCTTATTTAACTTATATGCAGAATCCATCATGCGAAAGGCTGGGCTGGATGAATCCCAAGCCAGAATTAACATCGCCAGAAGAAATATCAACAACCTCAGATATGCAGATGACACAACCTTGATGGCAGAAAGTGAGGAGGAATTAAAGGATCTTTTAATGAGGGTGAAAGAGGAGAGCGCAAAATATGGTTTGAAGCGCAACATCAAAAAAATGAAGATCATGGCCACTGGTCCCATCACCTCCTGGCAAATAGAAGGGGAAGAAATGCAGGCAGTGAGAGATTTTACTTTCTTGGGCTCCATGATCACTGCAGATGGTGACAGCAGCAACGAAAAAAATTTTCTTCTTGGGAGAAAAGCAATGACAAACCTAGACAGCATCTTAAAAAGCAGAGACATCACCTTGCCAACAAAGGTCCGTATGGTTAAAGCTATGGTTTTTCCAGTAGTGATGTATGGAAGTGAGAGCAGGACCATAAAGAAGGCTGATTGAGGAAGAATTGATGCTTTTGAATTATGGTGCTGGAGGAGACTCTTGAGAGTCCCATGGACTGCAAGAAGATCAAACCTCTCCATTCTTAAGGAAATCAGCCCTGAGTGCTCACTGGAAGGACAGATCCTGAAGCTGAGGCTCCAATACTTTGGCCACCTCATGAGAAGAGAAGACTCCCTGGAAAAGACCCTGATATTGGGAAAGATGGAGGGCACAAGGAGAAGGGGACAACAGAGGACGAGATGGTTGGATAGTGTTCTTGAAGCTACTAGCTACTATTTCTGGGTTAGCGGAGTCTGTAACCTGAAGCGTATGTAACCTGAGGTACCACTGTACTGTATCCAAAAGCTCTGCAGCCTAAAGGGATTGAAGTTTTGGGTGGTGCAGCAAGCACTATGGACTGTATTTTTATCATAATGCAAACCTTAATGTACTACAAACTTCACTTGAGGAACCCATGTCTAAAAAGGTGGCCACCTCAGCACTCAACCCCACTCTCACCATACTGTCAGAACATCTGAGCAAAAGAGGAATTAGCATAAAGGCCCCCTCCATGAAATCCTAATTGAAATGGAATGGCAGAGAGCTATGATTGTGATCCATAATAGTGCAATATGTTTGGAATAATGACACTTGTATTGTATCCACACTATTTCCTAAATAAGTTTCACAAAAAATGCATTCTTCTATTTGGGACTTATTTTGTCAGGGTGGAAGACGGCTTGTGATGCAGCCAGGTTGAAAGATTTCAATAAAGCTGAATCTGTGGAAATTTTGAAGAAAGGCCATTCACTGGGCATTTCCCCCTGGTGGAGCTAGAGAAGGAAACTTCAGTAATGACTACAACATAATGTGGGGTAACCGTACAGGTTTCGCTCGGATAGCTTTGGAGGCAAAAGTGGTGAGTGATCTTTGTGCAATTTGCATTGACTTCACGATTATCCTAGGTAAGACGTAATGTGTTGACATCCTTGATCTAGCATCCTAAGTAGTTGAGGATGGCAAATCCCCTATTTGGGGGTCAGATGATATCTGGAGCTCCAAGTATTTCCCACCCCTGCTTTTTTTTTAAAAAAAAAGCTATTATAATCACTTACATTCAAAAAGAAAAATAGCTTTTTTCTTTTTCAATTCTTGAAAATCTGGGGGACAGCATGTGCAATTTGAAGTCAATTACATCAGGCTTGTCGTTGCAATACCAGATGGGGAGCATTATTCCTAGTCCTTAACCAAAATAAAGGTGGAGCGGGTGGGGTGAAGTAATTCTCCAGTTCTCAGCTACCTTTTGATTTTGATTTTTGATTTTATTCTTTTAGCCCATCATCCCTATATTTACACAAAACATTTGTGAAGCATACAGGAACATTGGAAACACAAGTGAGTACCTTGGTTGATCAAGAAATCTGCTTTCAGGCAATAAACATATTAATAATATATAATTTTTTAAAAAAAGAATACCTGCTAGTAGAGTTTATTCAGTGTACACAGATCTGCAAAAGCTGTGCTGCCTGTCTCAGGACTGAGTGAACATGTCCTTGCTAAGTTTTTTATTAGATTTTAAAGATAGCTATAATCTATAAAAGTGGTAGGAACCCCAACATGGAGGGGAACTGAGCAGGGGAAAAACCATATTCTGCAGTCTATTTTACAACTTTTGACCTTTCTGAAGAGCTGAAAGGATATGTTGCTTTTTCTTCTCCAAAAGTCTCATTTAACTATTTAACTCTTCCTCTCTGGGATGGATTGGCTGGAATTGCTAAAAACTGAGAATGCCAACTAATTTCAAATTTGATATGGGGTGGCTTTCTTGCAGACTCTTTTCCCTTTCAAACATAGGGCTGACAAGATAGTGTAGCACCCTGCTTGTGGTTAACGCTTAGCTGGAATGAAATATTCAACGCAGCAATAGAGAAATTAAAATAATAATTTATTTGTCAGACAAATAAATGAGAGGCACAGTGGTATATGGTTACCAAGCTCTGGCCTGGTCTCCTGCCATTATGGCCAGCACTTATATTCCCTCAGCCCAGCTCCCTTGCTCCTCCTTTGGCTGCCTCTGTCCAATCAGCCTGGTTGAATTTCCTATTGGCTGATTGCTATAACCAATCCTAAAAGATACACCCATTTCCTATTGCCTTTTATGGGATACAAAAAGCTATATATTCTTCTATCTATAAATGACAAATAAGTAGTCATATATCTTACATTTGTCTCAACAAGGAACCTTAATTACCAGCTCACCTCTTGCCCTCCTTGCCCTATTGCCCTCCAAAACAGATGGTTAATAGTTTTAAATTTTTTTTATCTTAAACAGATGTCAGAGATCTTGGGTTCACATTCTCATACATCATCAATGAAAGATCTCCTTTTTGAAGGTCTTTAAACAAAGGCCTGACAACCATATATCAGGAGTGCTCGATGGCGTCTCCTGTCTGGCAGGGGGCTGGGCTCATTTGCCCCTCTGGTCTCCTACAGCAATATGACTCTATGAAATAAGAATTTAACATTTCTTTCTTTCTAGATCCTTTGCATAATTACATTTAAGCCAGTATATTTCATACATTATCATAGATAGCTTTTTAGAAGAATAAATCTTCTCAAAGTAACAGGAAGGAATCAGTTTACAGCCTCAAAATAAAATAAGAAAGAAACCTCTTCTTCTGTTTACACTCCCCTTTCTCCAGCCAGATGTTTTCTTTTCCATCTGCTCTTGGCCTTTAACCTTAGAAAGATATGGCTCAAGTTTAATGGGAGGCACAGGGTTTTATTTTACTATTTACCAACTCTTAATTATGTAGGGTGGTGTAACCTTGCCCTCAGCCTGTAATTCCCTTTTACGACTTTGAGAATTGTTTTCTGCTATAAATCAGGGGGGCCCCTTGTCCAGGAGGATAAACATCTTGCCAAAGTACTTAGGCAGCTGGTCTTCTGCCTGGCATAAAACATTTGAAAATCTTTAAGCTCATTTTAAAATACAGACCCTAATCAAACTATAAGCCTTGATAAAAATGCAGGCTATGATTAGATGCCTCATTAGTTATATGAGAAAACACGACTTCTCTACCTTCCCATATATGGAGGATTTCCAGTGAAACTGAGAACATATATTGGAGAACCCATCCCATATGATCCAAATATAACAGCTGCAGAGCTGGCTGAAAAAGTAAGTTAACTCTACACCTGGAAGTATAAAAGCAGAATATTGTTTTCCTGTTGGTTTCTCTCTTTCAGTTCTAAATTGTATTCTGCCTATTGACTTGCTCATTCTATACAACCAGAGATACGGTTTATCTGACTTTTGTGCATTATGTTCATCAGTCAGCTTTCCCTCTCCATAACTAACGAAAAACCTATGCATTTTATGTAGTGCTGCACAAAGAACTGCTCATGCAATAGGACTTCTTCTGCCAACCATGTGCCCCAGAATCTGCCCCAGAGGTTTCCTCCAAGCCCCCTCCCCAGTGGTGAACCCAGTAAGAACTGTATGCTCTTAAGCCTCAGTAAAACAGAAATATACTCAGAGATCTGTAGTGATTTCATGCTCTTTATTGCAGCTTGTAAAACAGTGATTTAATTGCCCCCCCAAACCTCAGGATTTTATATACATTATTTACACAATGAGTCCCATCTGATTGGCTGATTGTGCTTCCCTCCTGGAGCCTGATTGGTCTTTTCCTGCAGGCCAATCCGTTGTTGCATTCTATGATCCTACCAGCTTAATAGGCTGATTAACTTCTCCTGGAGCCTGATTGGTCTTCTCCTGCAAGCCAATCAGTTGTTGCATTCTAGGATCCTACTTGCCTATTGCTCTAGGATCCAAGCTTAGTACATAACAAAAACTATTACTGAAGAACTTCTGATGTTTGTGGGTGTTGTGTATTAAGTCAAAGGATTTTATATCTGTATTATTATTGTCTGTATTTGCATTAGGGTAAAGTAACTGCCTTTTGGTTCCAGAGGGTACAGCTACTATTGGTTCATTTAAGCTGCTGTATTTGGATCCTCTGTCTTATTGGTTCCCTCCAAAAGGCAGGACTGTGATTGCCTGATATTGTTCCCTCCAAAATGTATCCTTTCTTGCTAGTTCCCTGTCCCTATAAATGTAGCTTTCCTCTCCCCAGTTGTCAGTCTTGTTGCTTTAATAAAGAAGTGTTACTAGAGAACTGTCTCCAGCATGTTATATCAGGAGAGCTGAAATCACAAACCCCACGTCACAACAGTGTGATTTACTGCAATTCTGCAAGTGAATACGACTCCATGCTACTCTGCTATTTTTACCAATGCCTTGCTGTGCTCTTTTCAGGCAAGGAACCAGGGGGTGACTGTTTTTTCTCACTAGTCCTGTCAGCCATTGCCATTCTAAGAAAACGAGGGAGGTGTTCATAGTGAGTTCAGGCACCTCTTTTTCTGCAAAAATAGCACTGAGCATAGTGAAATATAACTCAATAGCATTTCTGCCGTTTTCCTCACATAGCTGGAGGTAAGAACCATGCAGGAAAACTGATACGTACAAAGCAGCCCAAGGCACTTATGTTTGGTTGTATCTCTGCCATTCTCATACAGTGCTCTTGGTAAAAAAAACATAAAGACAGTGGGCTGGATTCACAGAGAGATGAACAGTTTCCTAGTGGAGTTTCCTGGCCCTGGCTGCTCTTGCCCAACCCTCCATGCTGAAAAAGTCACTCTTGAGGATTGAGGGACAAGGACTGTCATATTGCGCATCTGTAACTGGAAAAAAATTGGATTCTTTATTCTAATGTTTCTGATCCCTTTAGCTTTTTCCTCACAGATATGAATAACTGTGAATATCCATTTTGCAATATATTGATATAACACAATATTCCTTTGTTCTTCTTTCAACAGACAAAGACTGCAATTGAAAATCTTCGGGATAAACACCAAAAAAGGCCAGGAAATATATTAAGAGCTATTTCAGAACAATTTGCTAAGCATTACAAAGCTAACTAGTCCATCTAAAGCAGTTGTAATTTTTATGATCATGCATCTGTAATAGAAAACTTTCATTATTATGTAATTAAAGCTAAGTTAAGATACACAGAATTGTGCTGGATTGTATATTAATTATTGTGAATCCCCCATTTGGAGACTTACACGGGTAGCAACAGAATCAAAGAGTGTAACGGGAAGGCGAGTGTTTAATTGAACCTTGAAATAATGCTATATCTGAAAGAGTAATGTCTACAAATCTTCTGTATCAAAACAGTGGCACTTCTTTTGTGTTTATAAAAGGCTGTTCCAAGCTCTGAGCCCTGTAACACAAATCTTTCTGCAGAAGCTCTTGTGTATGCTCATTGAGTCTCAGGACTTGGATAGCATAATGATGATACTAAAAGACTCACTTGCTGAACAAGAACATTGAATACATGGAGTAGGCTTTGCTATCAAAAACGATCTTAGCTCTTGTCAAAAGTCCCTACCGGCATTAATGACTGACTTTCCACTCTTTGAATAAAACTCACCAAAAACCAACAGGCTACTATTCTAAGTGCTTATGCACCAACACGGGATGTCGATGAAGACATTAAAGATAAATTTTACTCTCAGCTGGATATCATCCTATCAGAGACCCCTAAGGAGGATAATATTATCCTCCTGGGTGATTTTAATGCAAGAGTTCGGCAAGATTTCGATCTGTGGCCTGGGACTATTGGGAAAGAAGGAACTGGCAACAGCAACCAGAACAGAATCTTTCTTTTGACTCTATGTGCAGTGCACAACCTTGTTATTACCAACACACACTTTCAACAAATATATATATATATATATATATATATATACGCACATATATACACACAGTTGTACCTTGGATTCCGAATGCCCTGGAACTTGGACATTTTGGCTCCAACAATGGCGCAAACCCGAAAGTGATTGTTCCGGTTTGTGAACATTATTTTGGAACCCAAACGTCTGACGGGGCTTCCATGGCTTCTGATTGGCAGCAGTAGCTTCTTGCAGCCAATCAGAAGCCACAATTTGGTTTTCAAACATTTTGGGAAGTTGAATGGACATACGGAACCGATTCCGTTCAACTTCCAAGGTCCGACTGTAAATTTAAATCATGGAGGCACCCTCAGTCGAATCACTGGCACCTCTTAGACAATGCAATTGTCCAAGCTGAAGATTGCCATGATGTACTCCTTACCAGAGCTATGAGGAGTGCCGACGACTGCTGGACAGATCACTGATTAATACGGTCCGCAATGGCTATCAAGATTATACCTCAACGCAGGCTTCAAGGAAGGAAACCAAGGCGCAAAATAAACACTGAAGCCCTTCAAGATCCCATTAAGTGGGATTGCTTCCCAACTACTCTTTAGGACCATCTACTTTCGGAGTTCCCTGATAACATTGAGGAACACTGGACCAAAATAAAAACATCCATTGTTGCAGCCCATGAACACCTGGTGGATAAAAAAATGCTCAAGAGATACAGCACTTAGCCAACACTCATGATGCACAGAGTTTCATTAAAGCCACAAAGACCATCTATGGGCCAATAAATCATGGCATGCCCCCTATGCTCAACAGACAGTACCACACTTCTAAAAGATAAAAAAGCTATTGCACTGTGATGGAAAGAACATTACCAACATCTCCTTAACCACAACTCTCTGTAGCTGCTGAAGTCCTCTCACAAATTCCGCAAAAACAAATTAGAGATGAAAAACAACAAAGCCAGCGAACCTGATGGGATACCTGCCTGTATATGGCATTTATTGACCTGACTAAGGCCTTCAACACTGTAAATCGTAATGCCCTGTGGACTGTCCTTCTGAAAATTAGTTGCCCAGATAACATCATTCGGTTCCTCCGTGATAATATGACAGCAACAATCACAGATAACAATGGCTCTCAAAGTGAACCATTCACAGTGCGATCAGGTGTTAAACAGGGTTGTGTTATCGCCCCAACTCTATTCATTCTATTTAATGCCATGATCCGACACTTTGTCGAAGGGAAACTCCCCACCAGAGTAGAAATTATATATCTAACAGATGGAAAGCTCTTTAATCTGAGTAGGCTGAAAGCAAAGAGTAAGGTTACCGTAACTTCCATCAAAGAGCTTCAGTATGCTGATGACAACGTAGTGTGTGCACACTCGAAGGAGGACCTCCAAACCATCCTAGATATCTTCGCAGAAGCTTATGAAATGCTTGGCCTATCATGCAACATCCAAAAAATCAAATTGATGCATCAACAAGCACAAAACAACCCCTATAGAGCGCCACAAGTCCAACTCAATGGTGTAACATTAGAAAGTGTTGCTCACTTCTCCTACCTGGGCAGTTATCTTTCCACAAGGGCTGACATCCAGCATCGCCTGAGCTCTGCAAGTGAAGCTTTCTCCCATGCAGAGTGTTTGAGGACCTTCGCAGGGAAACCAAAATGATTGTTTACAAAGCTATTGTACTACCAACCTTACTGTATGCTTGTGAAACATGAACCACTTATAAACACCATCTCCAGCTCCTCAAAAGATTCCATCAATGGTGTCTTCCGCCTCAGCCGGATGTTGGGCATTTAGTGTCACCACTCCCATACTGTGGAACACATTTTCAGCAGAGATTTGGCAGGGGTCCTTGCTTTTCTCTTTCAGGAGTCTCTTGGAGACTTTTATGACAATAGCCTAATGCAGTTTAAAAATAAGAAAAATCCTTCCAGTAGCACCTTTAAGACCAACTAAGTTAGTTCTTGGTATGAGCTTTCGTGTGCAAGCACACTTCTTCAGATACACTTCTTCAGTGTGTATCTGAAGAAGTGTGCTTGCACACGAAAGCTCATACCAAGAACTAACTTAGTTGGTCTTAAAGGTGCTACTGGAAGGATTTTTCTTATTTTGACTATGGCAGACCAACACGGCTACCTATCTGCAGTTTAAAAATGTTTTTAAACAGCCACTGTGAGAACAGCATGCTGGACTAGATGGGTCACTGGCTGGATACAGCAAGTTCTTCTTATGCTCTTAAGAGGCCTTTGCTCCTTGGTTTAATAATATAAGATGCTTTTTCATGAATACTGAAGACTAGACAATGCTTCCTGAAGCATTGGCCTGATCCAACAAGCTCTTCTTACACTCTTTAGAGGCTTTGAAAGAAAAGAAACTTTCAATCTCCCTCTGCTTCATAGTTTAATAATAGAAGATGCTTTTTCATGACTATTGAAGATTGCTTCCTGAAATGAGCAGAGAAAACTTTTGATGGCTAGTAGTTATCAACCTAATAACTAGTGACTTCCAGGTCGACTGTGGATAATGGCGGACGATGGAGACCACTCGTCCTGAACAGCCCACTTGCTGCAAGGAGATGGGAAGGGAGCATGGGTAAAGCACCTTCTCAAAAAAAGTCTGAAGGAAAAGTTTGGGTTCCGAAGGGTCCAGCCTTGTCAAAGGATGTTCTCTGGAAGCTCCCAAAGCTTTGCAGGAAGCCATGGGAGCTCCGAGATTGAGCACAGACACACAGCACCATCGAGACCCACAGCAAACTGCCTCAAGAGCCGCCATTGAAGCAACGGCTCCTTCAAAATAAAAGAAATTTGACAATGTAAAGACATTTAAATTATCAAAAATAAAATAATTGGATCCACACTAGGGTGGTAAAGAGGAGATCCACCCACCCCTCTCTCCAAACGCAGGTATTGAACTACATGGAAAAAATCTGCTGGGACTGATACAAGAACGGGAAAAAATACTGCTAATAGTTTTTTTAGAAGCATTCCAGTCTATGAACTGAGCTAAAACTGTGATTTGCTTAAGTACTGGATGCATAACTTTTATGCTTTATAAATATTTTCCAGCAAGCGAGCCAAACTGCAAAGAACTTGAAATATTGGGGAGGGAAATAGAAGAAATTGCAACGTGGACTTTGTGGGTTGCTGTTTTTAATATCTTAAGGATTGTTTTTTATTTCCTTTATTCCTTTTTATGAACTAAAAGAGACAGACACTGTGGACTTGGATTTAATTTGGTTTTAAAATGTTAAAATAAGATCTGGAAAGGCTCTGGCATTTAAAAAAAAAACATCAAAATGGATGGTTATTTTCTTTATTTTTATATTATTTGGGTCTGACGGACACTAAACATAGTCTGGAGGCAATGTAATTTTCTTTTCTTTTTTTATATGAATCAATGGGTGGACTCTTTGAACAATACAAAGGGGGAAAGGAGACTTGGTTTGAAAGACTCTAAACTTTGTGTGTGTGTGTGTTTTATTTTTTATGACTATATACAAGTGGATAATACGAGGGCCTTTTGAAGAGGCTGAAGAAAGATACACACTGTTAAGTGATATGGTTTTTGGGAATGGAAAAGGAGACCTTTGTTTGAGTTAAAAAAGAAAAAAGTTGGCATTAAAGGCTTTTCTTATTTTGTTTAATTAATTTTTTTTCATTTCTTATATCCTGTGAAATCTTGTGAATAATTTGTAGTGAACGAGGGAAAACAGGAAATAAGAATCAAAATAACAGATAAGGGGGAAGCACAATGTGGGAAAGCAGAGTAAGAGAACAGGGACGGAAACATAGTAGCGCAGTATGGCTGGAAAAATGATAACAGGTTCTTCTACTTTGTTTTTCATTTTTTAAATGAACATTTTACCAAAAGAAAGGACATTCTGATAAAATTACAAGTATTGAAAAAGTAAGTTTTTCTTTTCTTACTTTATTTATTTTTCTTTCCCCCTCTCTCTTTTCATATAGAAATTGAGAATTAAAGTTTAAAATATCAGTGTAATTATTTAAAATGATTTAGTTATTTTAAATAATAACTGGAAAAAATATTTTTTATTTTGAACCTTTAAAAGGAGGAGGGGAAGGGGAGGAAGGAAGAAGGGAGAGAGGGGAGGAAGGAGGGGGAAAGAGATTTTTTTTCCTTTCTTTTTTTTCCTTTGCTGATAAAATCATGGCCAATACAAGTTTTGCCCCTCCCATAGCAGGAAGGATGCCAAACTCCCACATTTCCCCTCTTGCCCTTCCATTGCCCTCTGATTTTATCCAGTCGCTTAGAACTGAAAGGTGTCTGAGAGGTTGAGCTCAACTCTCCCCACTCTCAATTGACACAAACTCAGACCTCTGCTTTGGAATTAAATCAAAAAGATCTGATTCTTTGTCTCAGAGGTGTTTCAGAAGATGTGATGGTGGAATTAAGTGAAAAAATAATAAAATTGCTAACATGATTGAATTGGAAGAAGAAACGGTTAGTGTGGCAGTGGACAAAATTTTTCATGAGAAATCTAGATAGGCTAAAGCAAAAAAAAACAAAACACTGCTGAATGACTGTTTGGGTTTTTTTAGCAAAGAGAATTCAGAACAGAGTAATACCGATTCACTACCAGAAAAATCTCCAGATCGTCAAGCAGAAAAGAATAATCTTGAAATAAATCCTGATGAGGTTGTTAAAGAAAAGAGTAAATTTCAAATATTTGGCAGATACACTGAAATATAACAAAATCCCTTATTGTTGGCTATAGCCTGATGCACAATCTTTTACACATAAAGGAAGAAAACAGAGGTGTTGGGATCCCACTGAAGCAGACTAATTCTGGAGAAAAGATGAAAAAGAATTAGCAAGAGAAAGGGCATTTGGTTTGGAAGCAGGACAGGAAGAAGAACCAACAGAGGTTGAGACAAGAGACAAATAAACAAAGAACAAAATGAATGTAAATGGACTTAATAATAAAACTGAAAGAAACAAGATTGAACATGTGGTTAAAAAGTTAAATTTGGATGTGATTTGCTTTCAAGAAACACACATTGTGAAGAAACATAGAAGGATTTTGATTAATAAAAATATTGGGAAAGGACTTTGTAGCCTTTGATGCAACAAAGAAGAGAGGCGTGGTAATGTATATAAAACCTGAACTGGATCCAAAGAGGAACAAGGAAGAATATTGATAACTCAATGCACCAAATGAGAAAAAATTGACCTTGAAGAAATTCTATTGGAAAATATGAATTGAAATATCATATTGATGGGAGATATGAATAGTGTAGCTTCCCTGGAATGGGATATGACTATAAGAAAAAGCGATACCCAATGCCTTTTTTCAGATAGCAGACAATTTAAGCCTCATTGATATTTGGAGAGGGTACTAGAAATGTGCAACCCTACTCATCACGACAAGGTGATGATCCAGCAAGTGAGTGTTTTAGTAGCATCATTATGCTGTCTAGATCCTTGGTACGTATTAGTTTTCCTGCACGTTTGTTACCTCCAGCTATGTGAGGAAAACTGCAGAAATGCTATTGAGTTATATTTCACTATGCTCAGTGCTATTTTTCCAGAAAAAGAGGTGCCTGAACTCACTATGAACACCTCCCTCGTTCTCTTTTTTTTTTAATGATATTTATTAAAATTTCAAAGAATACAAAAATTACACAAAAACAAAAAGTAAAAGTACAAAATACAGAAAAAAGAATAAAGTTTTTAAGATATAACAAAAAAAAGAAAAATAAAAAGAAACATACAAAATAAAAACAGTTAAAAATACTTTAATTTTCCATAGCCTATCTTCCTTACACTTATTTCCCCGGACCTCCTCGTACCTCCCTTTTTTGTATTCCAGTTCAGTTTGTTAGTTCAGCAAATCCTTACCATTAAGCTTTTACCCATTTGTAAACCTTTTTTCGTATCTCTTAAAGCATTACAGCTGGAAACCACTTAGTTTCTGTCCAACATCCTTCTAAGATTCCTTAATTTTACAATATTTCTGTAAATAGTCTTTAAATTTCTTCCAGTCTTCTTTCACCGACTCTTCTCCCTGGTCTCGGATTCTGCCAGTCATTTCTGCCAATTCCATGTAGTCAATCAGCTTCATCTGCCATTCTTCCAGAGTGGGTAGATCTTGTGTCTTCCAATACTTTGCAATGAGTATTTTTGCTGCTGTTGTAGCATACATAAAAAAAGTTCTGTCCTTCTTTGGCACCAATTGGCTGACAATGCCCAGAAGAAAGGCCTCTGGTTTCTTCAGAAAGGTATATTTAAATACCTTTATTATTTCATTATAAATCATCTCCCAGAAAGCCTTAATCTTTGGGCACGTCCACCAAAGGTGAAAGAATGTACCTTCAGTTTCTTTACATTTCCAACATTTATTATTGGGCAAATGATAGATTTTTGCAAGCTTGACTGGGGTCATGTACCACCTGTATATCATTTTCATAATATTCTCTCTTAGGGCATTACATGCCGTAAACTTCATACCTGTGGTCCATAACTGTTCCCAGTCAGCAAACATAATATTATGTCCAACATCTTGTGCCCATTTAATCATAGCAGATTTCACCGTTTCATCCTGAGTATTCCATTTCAGCAGCAAGTTATACATTCTTGACAAATTCTTAGTTTTGGGTTCTAACAGTTCTATTTCCAATTTTGATTTTTCCACCTGGGAGCCAATTTTCTTATCCAAATTATATGCCTCCATTATCTGATAATAATGAAGCCAATCTCTCACTTTGTTTTTTAGTTTCTCGAAACTCTGCAATTTCAATTTGTCTCCTTCTTGTTCCAAAATTTCCCAATATTTCGGCCATTTGGCCTCCATATTGAGCCTTTTCAGAGCTTTCGCTTCCATCGGTGACAACCACCTTGGGGTTTTATTTTCCAATAAATCCTTGTATCTTATCCAAACATTAAACAATGCTTTCCTGACAATATGATTTTTAAATGCTTTGTGTGCTTTGACCTTATCATACCATAAATATGCATGCCATCCAAATACGTTGTTAAAACTTTCTAAATCCAAAATGTCTGTATTTTCAAGAAGTAGCCATTCTTTCAACCAGCAAAAAGCTGCTGATTCATAATAAAGTTTAAAATCTGGCAGGGCAAATCCACCTCTTTCCTTTACATCAGTTAATATCTTAAATTTTATTCTAGGCTTCTTGCCCTGCCAGACAAATCTAGAAATATCTCTCTGCCACTTCTTGAAACAGTCCATCTTGTCCACAATTTGCAATGTCTGAAACAAAAACAACATTCTAGGCAATACATTCATTTTTATCGCAGCAATACGGCCCAGCAGTGAAAGCTTCAAATTTGGCCAGATTTCTAAATCTTTTTTCACTTCCGTCCAACATTTTTCATAATTATCTTTAAATAAGTTCCCATTTTTGGCTGTCATATTAATCCCCAAGTATTTCACTTTCTTTACCACAGTCAATCCTGTCTCATTCTGAAACCTATCTCTTTCAATCGGTGTTAAATTTTTCTCTAAAACCTTAGTTTTTAGCTTGTTCAATTTAAAACCTGCCACTTGACCAAATTCTTGAATTAATTCTAAAACTCTTTTAGTGCTAGATTCTGACTCCTGTAACGTCAGTACTAAGTCATCTGCAAATGCTCTCAGTTTGTACTGTTTGGCTCCGACCTGTATACCTTTAACCAACCGGTCCTTTCTAATCATGTTTAGCAGGACCTCCAGGACCGATATAAAAAGCAGTGGGGAAATTGGGCACCCCTGTCGTGTCCCTTTTTCTATCTTAAATTCTTCCGTGACCACATTATTTACAATTAATTTGGCCTTTTGTTCAGAGTATATTGCACCTATACCATATTCAAAACCTTGGCCTACCCCCATCCCATGTAAGTTCTTCTTCATAAAACTCCAAGAGATATTGTCAAAAGCTTTCTCCGTGTCCACAAATATCAAAACTGCTTTAGTGTTTATATTCACTTCTAATTTTTCCAAGATATCAATTATATTCCTCAGATTATCAGACAAGTGTCTTCCCGGGAGAAAGCCCACTTGGTCTTTATGGATCTCTTCCATCAATACTTTTTTCAATCTCTTGGCCAAAATATCTGCAAAAATTTTATAATCCACATTAAGTAACGATATAGGGCGGTAGTTCTTAAGCTGGGTCTTTTCAGTCTCTGTTTTCGGTATAAGTGTAATATACGCCTCTTTCCATGACTCTGGCGCCCTTTTCCCTTCCAATATTTCATTGCAGACTTCCTTCAAAGGTTGCAATAACCACTCTTTCAAAGATCTGTAGTATCTCGAAGTCAGCCCATCCGGTCCTGGACATTTGCCCAGTTGCATATTTTGTATGGCACCTTCTACTTCCTGTTCAGATATTTTATAGTTCAACATTAATTTACTTTCTTGAGAGATTTTTTGTAAGCCATTTGTCTTCAAAAATTGGTCTGTGTCCATTTCCTTCTGTGGCCCTTGTGTGTAGAATTGTTTAAAGTACCTCTGCAAGCAATTTCTAATCTCAATTGGGTTATGTATACTCTTTCCTTCCACTTCTAAGTTTGTAATGGTATTTAATTTTTGTCTTTTTTTCATTTGCCAGGCCAACAATTTCCCACATTTGTTAGCTGATTCAAATTTTTTTTGTCTCATTTGTTTGATTTTCCATTCTATTTCCTGGTTCATTATTTCCATATATTGTACTTGATATAATTTTATTTCTCTCAAAATCTCCTGGGACTTTGGTTTTGCTCTCAGTTTCTTCTCGCCTTCTTTTATTTTCTCTAAAATTTTATCTTTCTTCTCATTTTGACTTCTCTTCTTTATTGCATTCTGTTGTATCAAAAACCCTCTCATAACAGCTTTGCTTGCGTCCCAGATTACTCTTTTTTCTACGTTGGTGTTCATATTTATTTCAAAGTAGTCTCTCAAAGTTTTTTGGGCCTTTTTATACACTTCTTCATCTCTAAATAAGGTGTCATTCATCCTCCATCTGAAGGATCCGGTTGTTATTTGTTTCATCTCCATCCTTACAGCATTATGGTCAGAGCAGGTTTTTGGGCAGATTTCTACTTTCTTTATCTTTGGTGCCATTCCTCTAGTTATCCATATTTGGTCAATTCTAGTCCATGTCATCTTGGCTTCAGAGAAGAAGGTTCCCTCTCTTCCCAGGGAGTTCTTTACCCTCCAGATGTCCACTAAGTCCATATTGTCTATCATCTCAAAGAATGTTTTCGGTAATCTACCATCCTTGGTAACTACCTGTCTTTGTGCCTTGTCCATATTTGTAGATACTACTCCATTCATGTCCCCCATCAAAATCAAATTGTAATCCAAATGATCCAGTAAAGTCTCATGCAACTTTTTATAGAATTCAGATTTCCCCTCATTCGGTGCATAGATTCCCACAATCAAAAATTTCTCTCCTTGTAGTTGAATTTCAATTGCCAAAAATCTTCCTTGGTCGTCTTTAAAGATAAATTTTGGTGATAGTCTCTCCTTTGCATAAATCACAACTCCTCTTTTTTTTACTTTCTCAGATGAAACAAACTCCTGTCCCAATCTTTTATTAATCAATAACTTCATATGTGCCCTTGTTATATGTGTTTCTTGTAAACAAATCAAGTCCAATTGTTCTTTTTTTTAATAAATGAAACACACTTTTTCTCTTTCGAGGAGAGTTCAAACCGTTACAATTCCAGCTTAATAGTTGCAGAGCCATGATGGGGCTACCTCACTTTACCTCCAACTGCTCCGAGTGTCAGTTCTTGTTCTGTGGGTAGTGTCACTTTTTCTGGGCCGTGCAATCCAAAAGATAGATTTGATATGTCTAATATGCCTTTTGGCTCTTCTTCAGATTCCACTTCTTTCTGTAGATCTTCTTTGTGATCTTTCAAGAACCTGTCTTTTTCCTCAACTGATTTTATTTTTATCTTTCTTCCTTTGTATTTAAAGGACAGGCCTTGAGGAAATTCCCACCTAAAAAGAATTATATTTCTTTTCAACAGGGCCACTAGATCTCCGTATTTGAACCTTAAGTCCAGCAGATGCTTTGGAATATCCTTAAATATCACCACACTTGAATTGTCAATTTCCAAAGTTTTTTGGTAGTGCAGATTCAGAATTTTATCTCTCTCTTCTTTTGTTCGAAAGGTAATCAAAAAGTCTCTCACCTTGTTCTTGCTTTGTCTTCTTCCGAGTCTAAATGCATTCACTATCTTAAATTCTTCCTTCCCCAAATCCAGTTGCCAAAAATCTATGAATTCCTGTGTAAGAAAGTCAGCCAGGTTATCTTTCTCCCGTTCTGGTACAGCCCTGATTCTTAAATTTCTTTGTCTGTCTTTCAATTCGATCATGGAGAATGTCACATCATGGTCCTCCAATTTCTTATATACTGGTGGAATCTTCTCTTGAGTAGCAGTTGCGATGTCTTTTGCCTCCTCAGCTGTCTTTCGAGTATAGGCAGATTCCTGTAGTAATTTTTCGATGGTCTCTGTTTTGGTATTCACCTTCTGCCCCAAGATATTAATACTTGCAGTGTTTAAATCAATTTTGCTTGATGCTTCCGCAACTTGTCTATTTGTCTCAGCTACCTGTCTGTTTGTCTCAGCTACCTGTTTATTTAAACTTTCCAAAGATTCATTAATTTTTGCAAGTGCCTGTGCCAAAACTTCTTCCGACGACATAACTTTTGGGTTGACCTGTGGGAGTACGGCCCCTGATGTTCCAGATGCACCAGATGTTGAACCCCTTCGCGGCTGCGCAGTGTCTATCCGATAATGTCTGCCAGACCTAGTAGTTTTTTCCTGCGGCTCTATCTTCCCTTTCCCATCTGCCATAACAGTCTCATAGAAATTCAAGGTCGCTCCCACAGTTAAACAGTTGTTTTGGAATAGAATGGAATTTTCCTCTAAGCCAGTTGTTATTGTAACAATGTCCGGCTTCCTCTAGGGGGACACAGTAACAGCCAGAACTTGCAACTTTTAAGAACAAAGATCGTTTTTATAAATCCCCCAAATTCACTTTAAAAACAACAGTCTCAGTGCACTTAAACAGTTACTTTCAAACCAGGAGCAGTCCAGAAACACTGTATCCCTTTTGCAGAATTAGCTGTCAAAAATAAGCTTTCCACTGTGCGACCCTTATCTCAAGGCAGTCTGTTCCAGGTTTTAAACAATAAATTTTAGCTTCCTTTTCCCCTTCTTTTTTGCAGGTAAATTCAGCTCAGTCTTTTCCCCCTCCTCTCCTGCAATCCGGAGGGGGGACCACTTTCCAAATGTTAAGATTTAGCTCTTTTTTCAAGCAACTTTCTATGTTTCCGCTTTAGAGTCTCTTTGCTTTGATCTATTTACAATAAAAGGAAGGCAGACTTCCTGGTTGTACCTTCCCGCTCAATACCAAATTAGACGTTTTTTTCTTTTGAATCCAATTTAATCCTACTCACGGGTAGTTGTTTTCAAAGTCCAATTGTCCCAGGAAAAAGGCAGCGCTCTCTGGTAACAGCTTCGCGGCTTCGCTCCACGGAAGAAGCAATTTGCTCACAGCACCATGCCACCCCCGCTCTGCTCTGGAGCCCGTTGCCGAGCTCCTTTTGCAATTGGGGGGGCGCAAACAGTGCCCGCTGAGTCCCACGGTCACAGGCTTCACCCGCCTGTGATTTTTGAGGGTCCCCGCTGAACCGTAGCGGTACAGACCCAAATTCCGTAGAGCCGGTTCCCTCCGAATCAGAGAGAAGCAGCCATTACCGATGGCGCCACCCCGGAAGTGAAGAAACATAGAAGGATTTTGATTAATAAAAATATTGGGAAAGGACCTTGTAGCCTTTGATGCAACAAAGAAGAGAGGCGTGGTAATGTATATAAAACCTGAACTGGATCCAAAGAGGAACAAGGAAGAATATTGATAACTCAAAAAATATTGCTAATACAGTAGGTGTATATGCACCAAATGAGAAAAAATTGACCTTGAAGAAATTCTATTGGAAAATATGAATTGAAATATCATATTGATGGGAGATATGAATAGTGTAGCTTCCCTGGAATGGGATATGACTATAAGAAAAAGCGATACCCAATGCCTTTTTTCAGATAGCAGACAATTTAAGCCTCATTGATATTTGGAGAGGGTCCTAGAAATGTGCAACCCTACTCATCACGACAAGGTGATGATCCAGCAAGTGAGTGTTTTAGTAGCATCATTATGCTGTCTAGGTCCTTGGTACGTATTAGTTTTCCTGCACGTTTGTTACCTCCAGCTATGTGAGGAAAACTGCAGAAATGCTATTGAGTTATATTTCACTATGCTCAGTGCTATTTTTCCAGAAAAAGAGGTGCCTGAACTCACTATGAACACCTCCCTCGTTCTCTTAGAATGGCAATGGCTGACAGGGCTAGTGACAAAAAACAGCCGCCCCCCGGTTTCCCCCTGTTTTTTGTGCACTACAAATAAAATATGTGCAGTGTGGATAGGAACATATTTTTTTCAAACTATAGTCCAGCCCCCAACAGTGTCTGAGGGACAGTGAACCAGCCTGAGGACCCCTGGGCTAAGATGTTCATACAACTAATTTTTACACATGCACACAGACAAGTCAGCATTTCTCTCTCTTTCTCTGCTGACCCATGCACAGGAACTGACATTTGCAAAACTAAGCAAGGATTGTTTGTTGAGATTGCAGGGGGTTGACTAGACGACCCTTTGGGCCCCTTCCAACTCTACATTTTATGATTCTATGAACAAAACCTTTTACTTACATTCCTGGTAAGCCTAAATTGCCTTTATTTCAGTCACCTCTCTGTGGGAGCAGCAGAAGTCTTGTCTGGTGCACTTTTTTGTAGGCTAATTTCCACCAGTATGGAGACACGTCCCTTATTGGCTCGGGTGGCGGTTAGGCATTGGAATAATGTGTTGTGGTGTGTCGAAGGGCTGGGTGTGGCCATCGCCTATGCCTTCAATTTTTGGGTATTCCGTTAAAGGAATCTGGCGGTCGTGTACTCTGTCCGATGCCTGCTTGGCGGGAGGCCATGGCACGACCCCCGGTGACATCAGGGGAGAGCCTATAGTTGGATTAGCATCAACAGGCTCCACCTACTGGTGAATAAACCCCCTTGTTTTAGACATCCAATGCCTAAGCCAATACCTTTTCACTGCTGTAATCAATAAAGTTGTGGCCTTTTCTTGCCCATTAACCTTATATCACGTGTCCTTGTGTATTTATTTCACATCGCGGGGATCGGGTCCTCGAACCACAATTTCCACCAGTATGGAGACAGGTCCCTTTATGTGGAGGTTTAAGGAGACTGTGATGGGTATGCCATCTGTATGAAGAAACCAAGTATTGTGAAAAAGAGAGAAGGCTTGGGGAGGCTGCTTCTGGGAAGTTGTGGTCATTTGTAATCAAACATAAAATATGGAGTCACACCTACAAGAACATTCATATTGCACAATAATATATTCGGTCACAGAAAACCAGTTCTTGAATAAGTAAAGGTAGGAATAGTACTTGAAGTACTCTGTCTATGATTCAGTCATTAGAACAAATATCCATGGCTTGTAAAAGCCAAACAGAACTGCAAAACATAAAAAGCACATGTAACTTATGTTCACTAGCCGCTTAATGAATCACTTGAAGAAGAGTTAAAGCCCATTAAAAGCCATTAAAACCACTTAAAAGCTACTAAAATGCAGATAAAAACCACAGGCAGATAAAAAAACCCTGGTATTGTGTATACCCCCTGGTGGCCAGGGTGAGAACTTCAAAACATGAGATCCCTGTGAAGAGGGATTTATTCATTTTTTGCACATTTATTTAATATGGGAAGTAAAAGGCAAATAGAACCGAAAAACAAAAAACCATAGGTTTCTGATCTTCCCTAAATTTTTGCACATTTATTTAATATTAAAACAAGTAATAACGATACATTACATACAAAATCAAAAGTTGCACTACAACATTGTCCACTGCCATAATACCGCAGAACAATTATTCCAATTCTCAATCTCCCATCACTGGCAAGGAATCTCTCTCTCTCTCTCTCTCTCTCTCTCTCTCTCTGCTCAATTTAACAATAAGTTTGAGAATTCACTTTCCCAAAGGGAGAGAAGCAACACATGGCTCTTAAAAAAATAAAATAAAAATATTTATGATTTCCAGGTTTATACACTTCAATAATTTTACAGTCATTCTGGATTCTGGTAGGTAGCTGTGTTGGACTGATGCAGTAGACCCCCTTCTCTGCTTCCAGGTGTCCTGCCATGGCCCCCACTGAGTGAGGGAACGCCCTGCTGCCACAGCAACCACCCCCTCCTCCAGTACCGGGTGTCACCTGCGGCCACTGCTCTGGGCCCCAGAGCAACGCCAAGCGGCTCGGCCCCAGAAGTGACCTCCACGGCATCCCCTCACAGGGCGCTGGATGGCGCGGGGAGGATGCTGGAGCTGCTGATAAAGTAAGAGTTCTTTAGTGAGGAGAACGCACCCAATTGGCAGGGGCTGCTTGTGCCAGTCCTGAAGAAGGTGACGTAGGGGCGCTGGGTGTATGGGGGGGGGAGGGATCCAGAAATGCTGGCCTGGGGGCGGGAGGAGAGAAGCCGACTGGCTCCTCAGAGAGAGAACTTTTGCCTTCCTTTCCTCCCCCCCCCACTTGAACTCCCTCTTCACGCACCCCTTGTGCTGCTCCCTCCAATGCCAATGGGTAGATCACTGCCAGTTTTTTATTGTTGGTAGTAGATTGCAGCCTGGTCTATTGCTTTCATTTCATGGATCAGTGGCCTCGTTAGCTAGTAAGATTCGTGTTAAATTGCTATTTTAGGGGTTGTTTTTAATTGTCTGGAACAGATTAATCAATTTTGCATTACCTTTTCTGGGAAACTACACCTTGGTTTTGGAACGCTTTGGTTTTGGAACAGACTTCCGAAATGGATTAAGTTTGAGAACCAAGGTACCACTGTATGTTTATTTGGTTTTAATTACATAATTATTAAATTTTCCAATTACAGAACTATGGTTTGTTTTATATGGACTAGTTAGCTTTGTCATCCTTATCAAATCGTTCTGAAAGAGCTCTTAATATATTTCCTGGCATTTTTTGGTGTCTATCCCGAAGATTTTCAAGTGCAGTCTTGGTCTGTTGAAAAAACAAAAACAAAGGAATACATTATGTTATAGCTAAAGGAATAGGAAAAAGCTAAAGGAGTCAGACCCAGTAGCATTTAAAAAATCCAATTTTTTCCAGCTACAGAAGCACAATATGTACCGTATTTTTCGCCCCATAGGACGCACCACCCTATAGGACGCACCTAGTTTTTTGGGGGAGAAAATAAAGGGGAAAAAATATTCCCCCCCCCCAAGCACGGGGCTGGCGCGGGGGAAGCCCGAGCTTCCCCTGACCGCAGCCCCCAGAACAGCCTGCTATCTGCAAGCCTAGGGAGCCGCGCCAGTCTCCCCAGGCTTGCGGACAGCTGTGCGAAGCCCGGGCACGCTCTTCAGCGCGCCCGAAGCTTCGGAATGCAGGCAGCTCTGCGGAACCCTCCGGAGCCCGGCGCGGCTTGGCGCCGGACTCCGGAGGGTCGCGCAGAGCTGCGCAGACCCCGGGAGCGCAGGCAGCTCTGCGCGACCCTCTGGAGGCCGACGTGGCTTGGCGCCAGGCTCCGGAGGGTTGCGCAGAGCTGCGCGGACCCCGGGAGGGCAGGAAGCTCTCTGCGACCCTCCGGAGGCCGGCGCGGCTTCGCGCCGGCCTCCGGACGGTTGCACAGAGCTTCCTGAAGCCTGTATTCGCCCCATAGGACGCACCCACATTTCCCCTTCATTTTTGGAGGGGAAAAAGTGCGTCCTATAGGGCGAAAAATACGGTAATTTTTTCTGGGATCAGAAGTAAGGGCAGATAAGGATTTTTAGCTAATTGTGGCAGGAAACCATCTCTCCAGATCCTAAGGCATATGCAACTGGCTCCCCAGCAAAGGATAGGGAAGAAATTACTGTCTCCTTGCATATTGAACCTTGAGCATGAACCCATAATGCTCACCCAGACCCTACTTTGCAGTGTTCAGCCAAAATGCATGTACCAGGCCTAAGAGGAACTATGCAAGTCCTACTAGGCATACTGTCTTGGCAGGTCCCTAAAGGGCACCCTTAACACAATAATGCCTCAGTAAAGCTAATCTTTCTCTCCACAACTTTCTCATCTATACAGACTCAATGTGGTAGGAGCAAACAAACCACACCACTGTCAAATGACGATGACTGCATCCCAACAATGTGAAATAAAAGGAAGGAACCACAGGACAACCAAGGATTCAACCCCCACACACCCGCAAAAATAAATTACTTCTCCGCCCCTTCAAACAAGCAACCAAAAGCCGGAACTAGATGTGGGGAAGGTGAGGGTGAAGCAAGAATGAAAGCAGGGGGGGAGTGAATGAAAGCTTGGGGGAGATGAGAGCAACCATGAATATTAAGGGTCTGGAAAGGAAACCTTATGAGCCACAGTGAAAGAAGCTGGGTATTTTCAGCCTGAAAAAGAGGGGACTGAGAAGAGTTATGACAGTCATTTCAAATATCTTAAGGGTTGTCACATGGAAGATGGAGTAAGCTTATTTTCTCCTGCTCTGCAGGGTAGGACGCAAACGAATGCCTTATAATCACCATTATCATCATCATTTTTTAAATTTATACTCCACACATCTGTAAGGGTTTCCAGGGCCACTCTTCAAGTTGCAAGAAAGGAAATTCCACCTCAACATCAGGAAGAGCTTTCTGACAGTGAGAGCTGTTTTGACAGTTCAACAGTCTCCCCTGAGAGGTTGTGAAGGTGTTTAATAATAATAACAATAATAATAATTTATTTGTATCCTGCCATCCCTGGCCAAAGCTGGGCTCAGAGCGGCTCACATCATATAATTATTTTTTTTAAATGATATTTATTGAAGTTTCACATGAAAAGAGACATCTTAATTAAAAAAAAGAAATTTAAAAATAAAAAGAAAAATACACTATACAAAATACAAAAAAAGAAAGAAAAAACAGTTAAAAACAATTCCATCTTTTCATCACAACTTTTACATTTACTTATTTCCCGGACCTCCTCATACCTCCCTCTTTTGTATTCCAATTCAATTTGTTTGTCCAGCAATTCCTTTCCCTCCTTTTTAATCCCAATCCTTAATCTTAATATAATATAATATAACATTAAATTTTAACCTATTAAAAACCAATTTTCCATTTCTTTTAACTTTTTTAATCCTAATCCTTAATCTTGATCTATATATAACTTTAAAGCCTGTCCAGCTAGAAGCCCGAGCGGCTCACATCATATAAGACAATATGCATAAAACCAAGTGATCAATAAATTAAGATACATCCCACATTTAATTCAAACAAATGAAAATTAAAACTTGACAAGTGGCAATCTTCAGGGTAGATTTGAAAGCGGTTACCAACTGCTTCCACTGATATTATAAGCACCTTTGAGTGGGCTGGGAACCTCCTTCATGCTTCCCCCCCCCCCCCAAGATCTTTATTGAAACGTAACATATACACATAATAACCAAAATTCCCAATGATTCCCTCACATAAAATATAATATCTAAATTACAACAGCTGCATAATTATACAATTTATTATAAAAACCCACCACCCACCCTCTACTTCCCTCCACAGCAATTCCACTTCTTTATATTTCTTTCTACTTTTTTTCCCTTGCATTGTATAATAAATTATTTTTGTTAAATTCTGATTTTTCCTTCTTTCTTTATTGGTTTTATTATTGCTTACATTTTTTATTCTAAGCCTATTAGCATGTCATTTTTAGAACAATATTTTGACATACAATCTTCAAAATACTTCCACTCCATTCTTAACTTTTGATTTGAATGATATCTTATAACTGAAGTTAATTTTGCCAATTCTATATACTCACTTAATTTACAAATCCACTCTTCCTTTGTTGGTGTGTCCTGAGATTTCCATTTAGTGGCAATCACTACCCTGGCAGCTGTTGCTGCATAGAATTTATTTTTTTTTCATATGTGGTATGTCTTTGCCCACCAACCCTAACAGATAAGCTTCAGGATTTTTTATCAAGGGTTTTTTAAGCATTTCCTTAAGTTCCTCATGTATTAGTCCCCAAAACTTCTTTATTTCCTTGCAACCTCACCACATATGAATTATCGTTCCAGGTTCTTTGTTACATTTCCAACAAAGGTTGGATTTTAATTATAAATTAAATACCACCTGTAAAACATTTAAACAAAATTTTCCTTTATCGTACAGCAAGTGGTAAAGCGGATATTCTCGTGACAGAGTTTCTCCCATTGTTCTAAATATATAGTGTGGCCGATATCTTTTGCCCATTTGGCCATTGTTTCTTTTACCTCTTCATCCATCAAATCATAGTCCAATAATAGAGTGTAAATTTTCAATAATAATTTCCTATTGTTTTGTAATATAATGGTGCTAAATAGCAGTTGTTCTTTGGCGAAACCTTTTCTTTGATCTGCCTTAAACACACTTTTTAATTGTATATATTGCCAATTATCCATCCCATATTGTTTTAATTCTTCATATGTTTTTAATTTTAACTTTCCTTGGTCTTCTTCCAGTATTTGTCTATATGTTGCCCAGTTCGGATTCATATTGAGTTTTTTAACTGCATGGGCTTCTAATGGAGATATCCATATAGGAACTTGTGGCTCTAATAGCGGTTTATATTTATTCCAAACTTTCAACAATGAATTTCTGAGTATATGATTTTTGAAGCCATTATGTACCTTAACCTTTTTGTACTCTAGGTAGGCATGCCATCCATACTGTGATGGGACGATGAGCTGCTTGTGTGTAAAATCCAAGTCCCTCAGAGTTTGGTCAAGTTTGCAAACCTCTGTCTGTAACGGAGCCCCTTAAACATGGCTCCGTCAGTCGCTGGCAGATTCCGACAGTGGTTGCTTTCGGAATCGCTTCCAACATAAAAGCTCCTTAACGGAAACACGTCTTCTGGACTCTCTGCGTGACAGTTTCCGGCGAGGAGTGGGTGTCCCTACAGGAGGTCCTGAAACCTCCCCACTGTTTTCGCTGGAAGTGTCTCTGAGCCATCCCTCCAGCTCACTTTCCCTCAGCTCACCTCCTCTCCCCCTACTGGTTCCCTCTTCAGCTGCTGAGTCTCTCCCAACCTGTGTGAGCCCTTTCACCTCCCTTCCTTCCGATGGCAGTTCCCTGACATCCACCTCCCCTCCAGGGCCCCCTTCACCCCCTCCCGCCCCCTCCTCTATGGGCGGTGAGGAGGCAAAACCCCGGAATGAACTTCCTTCATCTTCCGATGTCTCGAACACTTCTCTCCACCTGTTGCGGTTCCTGGTCTCGAAGTACTCCTCCTCCTCAGAGTCCATCTCCCCTTCCCCTTCCGAGTCCGGGAATCCTTCCAACTCCTCCTCCTCATCGGTGGTCCCAAAGTATTCCCTCCGGAACCTCTCCACAGGCTGAGGTTTCCTTGGGAACCTTTGATGGAACGTTTCTATCAATACCTCGTCATTGATATCTTCTGCCATTACCCAAGTGTTTTCTGACTCCGGTTCTCCTTCCCACGCTACCAAATACTCCACCTGATCCCCCTTCCACCTGGCGTCGAGGATTTCTGCCACATGGCTGCTGCATTCCCTTTCTTCTATGACCGGTCCCCGAGTGGCCATCCCTTCTCGTCCCCCCTCATACGGTGACAGTAACGACCTATGAAATACTGGGTGCAGTTTCATGTGGTTGGGTAACCGGAGCCTGAAAGCCACTGGGTTGACCTGTTGAATGACCTCAAAGGGACCCAATCTCCTGGGTCTTAATTTCTTACAACCTCCTTTGAACGGCAACCCTTGGGTTGACAGCCACACCCTATCTCCCACCCTTATGGTTTCACCTTCCCTTCGGTTCTTGTCTGCCTGCCTCTTGTATTCTTCCTTCGCCCTTTCTAAGTTGAGTTGGAGCTGACGATGGATTGCTTCCATTTCTTCTACAAAATGCTCGGCTGCCGGGACGCTCCATCTCTCCCCTTCTCCCCCTGGGAAAGCCCTGGGATGACACCCATAATTAGCCAAGAAGGGGCTCATCCCTGTGGACACATTCTCGGCATTGTTGTAGGCAAATTCCGCCAGCGCCAACTTTTCTACCCAGTCATTCTCTCTGTCATTGACATAACACCTCAGGTATTGCTGGAGGACACCGTTTGCTCTTTCCGCCTGCCCGTTGGTTTCAGGGTGCCGGGCAGTCGAAAAGTTGACCTCCACCTGCAATAAGCTCATGAGCTTCCTCCAGAACCTGGAAGTAAATTGTTTTCCTCGGTCTGAGACCACCCTCAATGGCACCCGTGCAACCTAAAAATGTGTTCTACAAATAACTTCGCTGTCTCTTCCGCCGTGACTGCATGCGAGCAGGCTACAAAGTGGCACATCTTTGTTAGTAGGTCTACCACCACCATGATGGCTGTTTTCCCCTTGGACTTCGGCAGATCAGTCATAAAATCTATCGACACTGCCTCCCAAGGTCGTTCTGGGGTTGGTAAGGGTTCTAATAGCCCCGCCGGCGCCCGCCTCTCCCCTTTGGCTCGCTGGCATTGCTCGCACCCTCTTACATACTCCCGTACATCTTCCCTCACCTTAGGCCACCAAAATTCCCTGGTGACCAACCACATGGTTTTGTGTTGTCCAAAATGCCCCGCCGTGGGGCTGTCGTGCAACTGCTTGAGTACCCTCCCCCTTAAGTCTCCTTCAGGGATATACAGTGCCCCTTTGTAATACAAAGCTCCATTTCTTTCCTCGAAACCCCCTGGTTCCTCTCCCTCACCCCTAAGACCTCTGAGCTTATTCTGGGCGTATTCATCATTCTCTGTTTCCTCTACCAGTTCTCTTTGCCCCACCAATGCCGCCCCACACACCCAGCGGTCCTCTGGGATGACATGTCTCTCTTCGGGTGCCCCCTCCCCTTCCAAATATTCAGGTTTGCGTGAGAGAGCGTCCGCCCTAACATTTTCTGGACCTGGCACATAACAAATTTCAAAGTGGAATTTGGAGAACTCCTGGGCCCATCTCACTTGCCGTTGGTTGAGCACTCGTGCCGTTCTCCAATACTCTAAGTTCTTGTGGTCCGTGCACACTTGCACCTTATGTTGTGCCCCAATTAATAAATGCCTCCATCTCCTGAACGCTTCATGAATGGCTAGTAGTTCTCGGTCATACACCGTGTAGTTCCTCTCAGATTTGTTCAGCTTTCGCGAAAAAAAGGCACACGGTCTCCACTCCGACTCCTCCTTGCCAGGCTGCAGAAGCACCGCCCCCACAGCCCGGTCTGATGCGTCCGTTTCTACTCGCATCGGTTTTTGTAAATCCACATGCAGGAGCTGTTCTTCCGAAGCGAACGCCCTTTTCAGCTCCTCAAAAGCTCGCTCCGCCTCCGCCGTCCAAACGAATTTCCTCTTACTGCTGAGACAGTCCGTAATGGGCGCCGTCAAGTGGGCAAAATTTCTGATGAACTTCCGATAGAAGTTTCCAAATCCAAGGAATCTTTGCACATCCTTCCTTGTTTTCGGTGTTTTCCATTCCAGTACCACTTGGACCTTGCCAGGATCCATGGCCAATCCCTTGTCCGACAAGCGGTACCCCAGGAATTCCACCTCCTTGGCATGAAACTGACACTTCTCTAGCTTCACCCACAGCTGATTGGTTTGCAGTCTGCCCAACACTTCCCTAACGTCTTTTACATGCTGCTCCTCATTCTCTGAATATACTAACATGTCATCTAAGAAGGCCACACAATTCTTGTAAAGCAAAGGCCCCAGGACGTGGTTCATAAACGATTGAAAGCACGCGGAGCCTGCTTGTAAGCCGAAGGGCATAACTAAATATTCAAATGCCCCCAAAGGGGTGAACATGGTGGTTTTCCATTCATCCCCCTTCCTTATTCGTATCAGGTTGTACGCCCCCCTCAGGTCCAGTTTAGTAAAAATCTTTCCCTTCCTGACCCTTGTCAAAATGTCATCAATTCTGGGCATCGGGAAAGTCACTGGTTCTGACACTGCATTTAAGGCCCTGAAGTCCACTACAAGTCTAGGTTTGTCCGTGTTTTTTTTATCCACAAAAAACACTGGGCTGCCCCCCACCGCCCTGGACTCTCTGATGAACCCTCTCTTCAGGTTCTTGTCAATGAACTCCCTTAGCTCCTGCATCTCTCTGTCTGACATGGCGTACAGCTTGCCTACAGGGAGCTGTGCCCCAGGGAGTAAATTGATTTGACAGTCAAAGGGTCTATGTGGGGGTAGTTTGTCTGCCTCCCTCTCGCTGAAGACGTTGCTCAGGTCGGCGTATTGTTGGGGAACCTTCCCCTTCTCCGTTACTTCCGTCCCAGCTAGAGTGGCTCTGGCCCCTCCTTGAGCCTCCCGCTCTTTGCAGTGTTCTAGACAATGTGCTGACCCAAAGGAGACCACTCTCTGATGCCAGCCCACTAGCGGATCATGTAACGCTAGCCAGCTCATCCCCAAAATAATGGGAGCTCCTCCCAAGGTAGCCACATTAAACACTATTAGCTCAGTGTGTCTTGCTACCCTCATTATCATTGGGACGGTCTGCTGGCTGACTTCTCCTCCCAGCAGCTCCCTTCCATCGATCGTGGTCACCTGCAAAGGGTTACTTAAAGGGGTAGTCTGTATCTGGTGCTCAGCAGCAAACTCCTTACTCATGAAATTGCAGGAGCTGCCTGAGTCCAATAGCGCCTTTATCTTTAGTGGGTGTCCGTTAGGCAGCTCTAGTAACACCTCTATCACTAGGGCGGGTTTAGGAGGTTCCGGCGTGGGCACTTTCACTGCTCTTTGGCCTGGCTGCTGTGCCCTGACGGTGGCAGCCAGGCGTTGGCTTTTACTTGCTCCGGTACCTTTTCCTCCCTCTCCCCAACAGCTCCCGCCATTCCTTGCCATTCCTTTCTTTGGGGGCAGACTCTGGCAAAATGACCTGGCTGTTGGCAGAGATAACATTTCTTGGCGCCCTTCCCCTCCTTCTTCCGCTCTTCACTGGGCTTTGAAACTGCGCGCGCGTGCGCTGTTCCAATTTCCATCGGCTCTCCCGGCGGGAACGGTGGCTCTGGAATCTCTGGAATGCGAAGCTCCCTCCAACGTTCCCCTTTCCCTTCCCGCCTCTCCAAGGCTCTCGCCTCTTGGCGCGCTCCTATGGTCAGCGCTGATTTGGTCAGCTGGTCCATAGACTCCGCCCTGGGCGCCTGGGAAAGTTCGTCTTTCACAGCCGAAGAAAGCCCTTCTTCAAAGAACATTTGAATGGGTTCCGCCGATAGATCCCACCCCAATTTATGGATCAACATGGTAAACTCAGTCCAGTACTCACGAACAGATCGGCTCCCCTGTTTGCACGCCATTAACTGTCTGTGTACCACTCCCTGCTCAATATCGCTGGAAAACATCAGATCCATGGCACGAAAAAACTTCCTCGTGTCCTTCAGGATGTCATTATTCGTTGCCATCAGGGGCCTCACCCAGTCTTTCGCCCCCTTTTCGAGATGCCCAATCACAAAAGCCACCCGCGATTCCTCGTCGGGAAAGTCATCAAACTGCAGATTAAGGGCATATTGCATCTCTGTCCTAAAGGCATGATAGTCCTTGGGCTCCCCCCCAAACTTCTGTACCAATCCTGGCAACTTTCTGGCGAGCGGGGTGGTTTTCCCCTTCTCTGCATCTTGAGCCCTCCTCTCCTCGAGCCTCGCCGTCTGCAGCGCTAGCTGGACCTCCAACGCCCGGTACCTTTCTTCCAGGCTTGGACCCGCTCCAGCTCCTGCTTCTCCGGTTCCGGCTGGGTTGCTCATGATGCCTTCTCCTGCACAAGCTGCTCACGGAGACTGTCGGAATGCTGTGATGGGACGATGAGCTGCTTGTGTGTAAAATCCAAGTCCCTCAGAGTTTGGTCAAGTTTGCAAACCTCTGTCTGTAACGGAGCCCCTTAAACATGGCTCCGTCAGTCGCTGGCAGATTCCGACAGTGGTTGCTTTCGGAATCGCTTCCAACATAAAAGCTCCTTAACGGAAACACGTCTTCTGGACTCTCTGCGTGACAGTTTCCGGCGAGGAGTGGGTGTCCCTACAGGAGGTCCTGAAACCTCCCCACTGTTTTCGCTGGAAGTGTCTCTGAGCCATCCCTCCAGCTCACTTTCCCTCAGCTCACCTCCTCTCCCCCTACTGGTTCCCTCTTCAGCTGCTGAGTCTCTCCCAACCTGTGTGAGCCCTTTCACCTCCCTTCCTTCCGATGGCAGTTCCCTGACACATACCTATTGTCAAAACCTTCTAGATTTATAATACTAGTGTTTTCCAATATAATCCATTCTTTTAGCCACGTCAGACATTCTGCTTCATAGTGTAATTTTAAATTCGGTAATGCCAGTCCTCCTCTCTCCCTTTTATCTGTTAATAGTTTATACTTTATGCATGGTTTTTTGGTTTGCCATATGAATTTTGTTAGATATTTTCTCCATTCATCAAAACAATTTTCTTTAATTATTATTGGTATTGTTTGGAACAAATATATCATTTTACGGTAAAACATTCATCTTAATTATAGATATTCTCCCCATTAATGTCAGCTTTAATCTACTCCAGGTTTCTAGATCTCTTCTAATTTCCTTCCAGGCTTTTTCATAATTGTTTCCAAATAGATTAATATTTTTCATCGTCAATTCTATACCTAAATGCTTTGCTTTTGTTTTGTAACAATTTCCAAACCTAATTTCTCCTGTAATTTGTTCTTTTCTAATTCCTGTATGTTTTTTACCATAAGTTTTGTTTTTGACATATTTATCTTGAAGCCTGCTACTTTCCCGAACTCACTAATTATTCTCAATGCTTTCATTAAACTGCTTTCTGACTCCTCGGTTGTTAATATAGTATCGTCCGCAAAAGCTTTAATTTTGAAAATATCCTTGCCTAATATAATTCCCTTTATCTCTTTTTCTTATTTTTCATGCTTGTTCTTATACAAGGAGAAAATGAGTCAGACAGAACCCTGACCAAAGGCCTGGCAGAACAGCTCCGTCTTGCAGGCCCTGCAGAAAGATGTAAAATCCTGCAGGGCCCTAGTCACTCGTGAGAGAGCGTTCCACAAGGCCGGGGCCACAGCCAAAAACGCCCTGGCTCTGGTCGAGGCCAGTCTGATCTCCCTGGCACCCAGAATCTTTAGGATGTTGTTATTTGCAGACCGCAAGGTCCTCCGTGGGGCATACCAAGAGAGGCAGTCCCATCGGTACGAGGTTAAGCAGAGGCTGGATGGCCATCTGTCATGGATGCTTTAGCTGATATTCCTTCATTGCAGAGGAGTAGACTAGATGACCCTTGGGTCCCTTTCAACTCTAAGATTCTATGATCCTATATCTAAAAATGTGTTGGGGGTTCAAAGTTCAAAGTTGGTAGCTCAGAGGGCATTTAATTAGTCTCAACAAGTTAAGCAGAGGAAAAGCTGAGTGATCAATATAATGCACAAAAATATATATAATAAAGCCTAGTTCTGGGTCATACAGAATGAGAAGCCAGTATGCAGAATACAATTTAGAACTGAGAAAGTGAAAAAACAATAGGAAAGATTATTCTGTTTTATATTTCCTGGTACTTACTTTTTCAGCCAGCTCTGTGGCAGTTATATTTGGATCATATGGGATGGGTTCTCCAATATATGTCCTCAATTTCACTGGAAACCCTCCATATATAGGAAGGAGAAAACATCGAGTTTTCTCATATACCCATCTTGCCAACCCTGTGTATGAAAGAGAAAAGATTCTGAAAGAATGCGACCCCATATCAAATGGATGAGACAAAAAAGCTTTGACTTGGCCAACAAACTTGGCAGGATGTTAACCTGGTTAATAAAGAAAAGGCAAAAAGATAAAATTATAGGTTAAATAATAGATCAAAGGGAAGAGATAGTAGACCCAGAAAAAACAAAACAGTGCTTTGTAAATTATTATAAAAAACTGTACAAATCAGAAGATAAAAATGAGAATAAAATAAATGATTATCTATAACAAAACAAATTACTGGTAATGTTAGAAGAGGAACATAGATATTTAAATTCAACTATCAAAATAGAAGAAATACTACAAGTAATGAAAAACAAACAAAAGTTGGGGAATCTCCGGGCCCAGATGGAATTTCAATTGGTTACTATTAAAAAAAAAAACTAGAAGAGGCCATACTTCCAACCCTGAAAAAGATTATGAGCAATATATTAGAGAATGGGAAGACACCGGAGTCATGGAAAGAAGCCTTAAAAACCTTGATCCCGAAACAAGGAGCAGATCTGATGAATCCCAAAAACTATAGACCAATTTCATTACTAAATTTGGATTACAAAATTTTTACAGGAATACTTACAAACAGATTAAAAAAGATATTAAATAGACTAATTAACGAAGACCGGGCTGGCTTCCTCCCAGGAAGACAAATATATACGGTAACAATACAAGAACAATTATCAATTTATTAGAATATTTGGGGGTAGGTGGAAATAAAAGATCAGCAATGATGTTAGTGGAAGCTGAAAATGCATTTGATCATGTATCATTGGATTTCTTGTTGAACACCATTGATGCAAAGAAATTAGGAAATAAAATATATTGCAGAATCAAGGCAATATATAATAATCAGAAAGCAAAATTAATCATAAATAATGAACTAACGAAAACATTTAACATTGAATAAGGGATTAGACAAGGCTGTCCATTCTCACCACTTTTATTTATCACCATATTAGAAACATTAGTAACAGCTATAAGGAAAAAAACAAAAATAAAAGGTATTTATTGGGCAACAGATTGTATAAACTCAAAGCCTTTGCAGATTACATCATCATAACCACCGAGAACCCAATAGAGAGCATATTAGAAACACTGACAAAAATGGATGAATTCAGGAAAGTCTCAGCTTTAAACTAAACAAAGACAAAACAAAATTATTCGTGAAAAACATGTGTGAAGAAGAAAAAAGAGGATTGTAAACTAAAACAGGATTAAAAATAACAAATAAGGTGAAATACCTAGGCATTGGGATCACAACAAAAAACATAAACCTTTTCAATTACAATTATGTAAAAAAATTGAAAGAAATAAAAAAAGATTTGGAGATTTGGGGGAGGTTAAATCTGTCACTGTGGGGCAGGATGTCAATAATTAAAATGACAGTGCTACCAAAGATGTCATTCCTATTCCAAACATTACCAATAATCAGTGGAGTTAAATGTTTTAAAGAGTGGCAAAAAGATCTGGCAAAATTCATTTGGCAGGGTAAAAAACCTGGAATAAAATTACTAACAGAGATTAGAGACAGAGGTGGATTTGCAGTTCCAGAAGTAAAAGAAGTGATACTAAAGTGGGTGCAAGATCTGGGTTATCCTATAGAATTACAAAAATGGGAAGAGCTGTGGAGAAAGAATCTAAGATTCACAGCATGTTACGTAATTAAAGAAAAGTTTATGAAAATGCAATTTAGATGGTATTTAACCCCTTCAAAATTAGCCAAAATGACTAAAAATTATGATAATAAATGTTGGAGATGCAAATTATATGAGGGAACCTTTTTCCATATGTGCCCAGGAATCAAAAAATATGGGACACGACCTATGAGGAATTAACAAAAATATTAAAATTTATATTACAAAACCCCCCGGAAGCATTCTTCCTAGGGATCTTAACAAATAACATTCCAAAAGAAAGCAAGAGAATATTCTTCTATGCAGTGACTGCATCTAGACTGCTAGTAGCTAAGTACTGGAAGAGTGAATTTATCCCATCGAGAGAAGAATGGCAGTTAAAACTCTGCGAGTACTTGGAACTCATGAAAATGATGGAATCAATAAGAAACAAATCAGCAGACAAAGTCAAAAAAGAATGGGAATGTTTCAACAATTATTTAATGAAACAAGTTACAGATGGGTAGCCGTGTTGGTCTGCCATAGTCGAAGTAAAAAATTCTTTCCTGTAGCACCTTAAAGACCAACTAAGTTAGTTCTTGGTATAAGCTTTCGTGTGCATGCACACTTCTTCAGATATCTGAAGAAGTGTGCATGCACACGAAAGCTTATACCAAGAACTAACTTAGTTGGTCTTTAAGGTGCTACAGGAAAGAATTTTTTAATGAAACAAGGTTATACTAATAAGACTTGGTTGTGTCTTGAATAACTCCGCAAATAGTGACATACTGTTTCCTCATACCAAGATGAGGATAAAATATTAAATACAAGGGGGAAAGTAAGCTAATTCGAATTGAAATCATAATGAGGCAGAAGGAAGCCAACATCAATAACAAATAAGTAAAGAGATTCAACCCATACTGAAGGTCACTATATATAAGAAATACTATTATAGGGTTGAATTATAGCAAATAGAATTTTTTTAAGAAAGAGGTCTTAAGGCAGTCTAAGTTGTTATTTCGATAGAGTTAAACTTTGCTTAATTTTTGTTCGTTTATTTTTCTTTTCTTTTTTATATCCTTTTCTATTCTATGTACGTTGATATGTATGCTTTCCCCTTCTTCCCTTTTCTTTTTTCTTTTTTTTCCAGGCAGGTTATTAAAGTATTTATTTGTTAACTATAGTTACAGGTAGGTAGCCGTGTTGATCTGCTGTAGTCGAAACAGCTGTCTGAAGAAGTGTGCATGCACACAAAAGCTCATACCAATAATTAACTTAGTTGGTCTCTAAGGTGCTACTGGAAGGAATTTTTTATTTTTTTGTATTTGTTAACAATGTATTTATAAATGTTTTTGGGGGGGGGGTTCTATAAAAATATTCTGAAAGAATGCGACCCCATATCAAATTTGAAATTAGTTGGCATTTTGAGAGTTGGTAGGAAATAGATATTCATTTTTTAAAAAACACCATTGTATATTATTAAAATGTATTTTGCCTGAAATTAGATATCTTGATCAACCAAGGAACATAATAAATTTAACTCACTTATCTTTCCAAAGGTCCTGAATGCTTCAGAATCATTTTGTGCAAATATAGGGATGATGGGCTAAAAGAATAAAATAGGAAATAAACAATAACAGAAAGGTGAGACCTGGTTAATTACTTCACCCCAACCGTTCCACCTTAATTTTTGTTAAAGACTAGAAGGAATGATTCACACCCGGCATTATAATGACAAGACAGATGTGATTGGCTTCAGAATTCCTGACAGATCTATTCAAATATCTCAGATGAAAAAAATTCACAAGCTGTCCCCCAGATTTTGAGGAATTGAAGAGAGTAAGAAGAAAAAAGTTGTTTTTCTTATTAAACATTGATTTCAGTAGCTTTTTTAAAAAGCAGGAGTGGGGAATCCATGACTCTGCAGATATCATTTCACTCCATCCTCGGCTATGGAGGATGCTAGATCAAGGATGTCAACACAGTATGTCATATACAGGATAATTGTGAGGACAATGCAAATTGCCCAAAGATCACTCACCACTTTTGCCTCCAAAGCTAGCCGAGCGAAACCTGTGCGGTTACCCCACATTAAGCTGTAGTCAGTACTAAAATTTGCTTCTCTAGCTCCACCAGGGGCAACGCCCAGTAGATGGCCTTTCTTCAGAATTTCCACACATTCAGCTTTATTGAAATCTCTCAATAAGAGCACATCACAAAACATCTTTGGCCCTAGAAGAAAGCCCCAAATAGAAAAATGCATTTTATATAGCTCTCATTTAGGAAATAGTGTGGATACTATACAAGTATCTTCATTCCAAAGATTACTGATCAACTAGGATTTCATGGAAGGGGGACTTTATGCTAGTTCCCCTTTTGCTCACATGTTCTGGCTCATAGTGAGGCTGAGTGCTAAGGTGACCACCTTTTGGAGAAGTGTTCCTCAAGTCAAGTCTCTAGTACAATAGGTTGATATTCAAGTTTGCATCAAGATAAAAATACAGCCCAGGCATCACCAAACTCGGCCCTCCAGCAGTTTTTTTTTTTTTAAATGATATTTATTTAAAATTTCATCAATACATAAAAAACATCCCCAACCCTAACCCCAAAGAGAAAAAAGAAAAAATAATAAAGTAAGAAAAAAAGAAAAAAGAAAATACATATTTCAAATTTCGACTTTTCATTTGCTTGATTCTTGAACCTCCTCACACCTCCCTTTTTGTATTCTAGTTTAATTCGTTATTTCAGCAAATTCTTCCCATATTTCTCAATTTTAATTTAAATAATTAATCTTCACAATCTATCTTATTTGTTAATCAACGTAACCTTTCCCTCTTTTAATATAATCTGTTATTCAATTTGCCTTAATCTTTAACCTTATCTTATCTTAAAAATCTTAAAATTTCGAAATCACATCACATTCATACATTTCTCCTTAAAATCATTTCTACTAAAGCCAATTTGGTTCCTTTCCAGCATATTCCCTCAAATTTCATTAATATTAGACAAATTTCATTGATATTAAACTAATTCCAAGATTAACATAAAAATTTCTATGATTTTCATCCAACGTCCCATCTTCCTGGTTTCGGTCATATCAGTCTTTTCTGTCCGTTACATAGTCCATCAATCTGGTGTTCTGATGTCCGAGGCCCTTAAATCTCTTCTAGGCCCCTTCTGCAAATTTTTTTGTTCTTGTTTATGCTTACGCAGTTCTTTGTCTATTGTTGGTTTCTGGGGGAGTGGGTCTCCGGAGGGTTCCATCCAGTGATAATTTCCATTTTCCTTCATTATATTGTCCCCTTCCCCCCAGTCCCACTCCCAATCTTCATCTTTGTAGTCCAAAAAGTATATATCCAAAAGATAATTATTCACCTGTTTCACAGTCACACTGGAGTTAAAAGCTTCCTTAACTTCAAATGCTTCCCAGCACTCTCCAAAATCAATCTTCCAACGCAGTGGCTTTTGTTCCTGCAAAACTTTGGGTCTTTCCATTTGTGTTGTGTAATAGATAGCTACTGCCTCTTCCTTCTCCATCTGCCCTTGGACTTGCCTTGTCAAGCCAGGTTCATCCTTATTCCCTGTTAAATCATATTGGCTGGCCACAGCATTCATAAAATCCAGTTTTTCATTCATCAGACTCATTTTCTCGTGCAGCTGCTCCAGCAAAACATTAGTCCTACCAAGGGCAGACACCAAACCTTCCTGCCAATACATTTCTATTCCAAAACAAGGTCAAACGGCTGTTCCCACAATCCAAATCTCACATATGCAAGCTGCGACCACAAACTGACAGGCTCCCTCTAGGGGACACAATTTCTGTTTGTATCCATTATTTTTTTAAAAAAAGTATCCAACAAAGAAAGTTACTTTCAATTTCAGGTCCTTTCAATTTCAAATACTTTGTTTCTTTAAAGAGCAAAAATGCAGAAGGTAGCGTTGAAGTTAATTTGTTTCTTCTTCTTTTTTTTAACTATCTGTCAAAAGTACTCCACTTTCAATCAATGGACGTCTCAAGCGGTTTCTGTCCCGACACCCCGTCCCCAGGTTTGGGACGGTGGAAGCTTACATTCCTTTTCTCAGTTCCTGCAGGATTAAGCTGTCAAATTCCCCCCCCCTTCTCCTGCTTCCAGGGGGGGTTTGTTGGTTATGGGTGCAGGAAATTTTCAACTTTAAAAGAACTTTTCAGGCTATTAGGTTACAAGATCTTTGCTTCAAGCTGTATACAAGGACGGGAGGCGGACTTCCTGTTTACACCTTCCCGCTTCGTGCCTAATTTCATAAATTTAAAAATTTCTTAGTCCAATTCTCCGTTTTTACTCACAGGTACTTAATTTAGAGTCCAAATGTCATCAGGAAAAAGTCAGCGCTCTCCGGCGATGGCTGCGCGGCTTCCCTCCATGGAAATAGCAATCAGTTCGCAGCACCGCGCTGCTCCACCCGCTTCACTCCGGAGCCCCGAAAATGGGTTTCCTCGTGAGTAGGGGAGGCGCTTTTGGTGCTCTGCTGAACCCCACGTTCCCAGGCTTCTCCCGCCTGGGATTTCTAAAGGGCCCCCGCCTTCGCCGCGGCGGGAAGACCCAGTTTCCACAGAGACCGTTCCTCCGGTCGGAGGAACTCCGCCATTCACCGATGGCGCTGACCCGGAAGTTCAGTTTTGGGACTACAACTCCCAGTGGTCAGTTTTGATGGGAGTTGTAGTCCCAAAACTGCTGGAGGGCCGAGTTTGGGGGTGCCTGATACAGCCCATAGTGCCTTGCCGGACAATCTTCAATCTCTATATGCTGCTTGGGTTTTGGATACGGTGGGGATTCACACATAAACAGATACAGAGAGAGAGAGAACAGAGAGGAACCCATGCTGGTGGAAACCTGTCTCCACCAGCAGAAGCCCATCTTTTCACCCAGACAGGAGGTTAGATGCTCCATTAATTTACCCAATGGAATGCCCCTCTCTGTGCTACTGCGCCTGTTTGGGCTCTGACCTCACTTCTTTTGCTTTATTTTTAAAATTGACCTATGTGTGGTGTCATAGTTTCCTGGTGTGGCTGCTGTGTGCGTGCAGAGGAAGATGATGTGGGGGGTTTGGCAGTGGAGGTTGCATGAACACTGTGTGGAAAGGATGCCACAAGTGTTTGCTTGCAGTGTCACGTGGGGGCATAAAAACTGTCTGTGAGAGTGCTTGATTGACCATGTGTTTGAGGGATCCATGTTTCCTTGGATCACTGCACATTGCTTAATAGGTTGGAGTTGCTATGAAAGCCATGGGCATGTATGTGTGCTTATGCCCTTTTCCTTATCTGTAGCTCCCACCCCATCCCAGTTGTCACTAAGTGTGTATGAATACAGTGAATTTTTCGCAGGAAGCTTGCTAGTGAACATACTATCATGTAGTTTCCCATACTTTGCATTGTTCTTCCCAATAAGACACATCCATCTTTATTAATGACTGATTTTTGAGCCCAACAGGACCAGACTGAATCTGCCCTAACAGCCCATGACCTAGCTGACCTACTGTTGGAGCTCTGGGCACTGATCAGTGTAAATTTCTTGTTGTTTCCTGTAGCTGTCTTTTCGGCTCCTGATTACCCTGAAATTACTTAGGCCTAGAAAAGACAGAGGGTCCTCAACTGAGCCTTCCAGAACAAAGTTGGATCCAGAAGCCCCTCAAACAGCAAACCCGCTCCTTCAAGGGGAGTGCAAACCTATCCAGAACAAGCAACTGACCAATTTGTCGGACATTGCAAGATCCAAGCTCAACTTGTTTTTCCTCATCCATTTCACCACTGCGTCCAGGCAATGGCCCACGGAATGCACAGGGTCTCCTGATTCAGATGCGATGGAGAAAGAGAGCTGAGTGTCATCAGCATACTGATGGTACATCTCCCCCAAACTTCTATTGCCTACTCCCTGCAGCATCCCATAGCATAGTGCTACTCCCTGGAATCGGTCCTAAAGATAGGATTGGAACCATGGTAATACAGTGCCCCCAATTCCCATTCCTTAGAGACAGTCCAGGACAATGCCATAATCAAGGGCATCAAATGCCTACAAGAGATCACGAAAAAAGAACAAGGTCACATGCCCCTTGTCCCACTTTCTTCGAATTCTGGCATCAGGAGTTGCTGTTGGAACCAAACTCCAGTTGAATATGATGCTGAGGATGGCAGTGGTTTGGGAGTGATATCCAGGGTCAAATTGTATGCAAAGCATTGTACAGCTGATGTTATGTTTCATGTATTTTCTCCCATGTTGGTAGCTGTAGCCCTGTGGGCTGAGGAGTTTAGGAACAAAATGGTGAGATTCTGTTGTGACAACCTGGCAGTGCTTTGCATTATCAACTTACAGCGCTCCCGTTCGCCTTGGTGCATACATTTGTTTTGCACTGCTTGGACTTCAGCATCCTATTCACAGAATAACTGGATAGCTGATGCTGTCTGTTGGTTCCAGAAGAGGTGGTTCTGCAAGCTGGCACTGGGTGTTGTGCACAACATGATGAGGATGCCAAGCAAACCTTGGCAATTGATACCTGATAGTCTGATAGGTCCAATGGCTAAAGCCAAACCCTCTTACCTGTGACCAATAAAGTTGTGGCCATTTGTTGCCCATTAACCTTAAATTCCGGTGTCCTGTGTCTTTATTTTATTCCAACTGGTGGGGGGCGGGAATCGCCACGCAAGCTGGCACTGGGTGTTGTGCACAACCTGATGAGGATGCCGAGCAAACCTTGGCAATTGATACCTCAACTGGACATTTCGTCCACTCTGGCCCCCTGTACCAGGCAGCCATATTTGCCTAATCACCAGGAGTTCAAGGACGTCAGGACCACTTCTATGGCCCATCCACTTTAGGACCAAGAGCAGAACAGACCAGATAAATGTATGCCCATAATTCCAGATGCTCTATTGTTGCTGCTGTCCCTGTGTTCTTTCACTTTGGAAGAACAGCTGTTTTCATTGGTTGCCTTTCGTGGGGCTTTGGGCCTACGAGTTACTTTCTATGTCTAGGGCAAGCCTTGTTGTTCCAGAATGTCCAGTTCGCAGATGGGTTGGTACGCATTCTCCTAAGGCAGTCCAAGATGGGCCAGAAGGCTTTGGCTCCAAGGTCATGAACGAGAGTTGCCATAATGTACCTTTATGCCCTGTGACAGCACTTGCAGCCTATCTGGCCATGCGGCCTGTGTGTGGGTCACCTTTTCCTCTCCCAGGATCAATTTGAAGTTTGGACAGTTCTCTGCCCAATTAGCCATAGCTTGTGATCCAGTTCAGTTTGGTTTGCATTCCTTTCGCATAGGTACAGCCACAGCTGCGGCTCTCATGGGCATCCCACCAGATCTGGGACATTGGAAGATGGCAATCTGATGCATTCAAACTTTATATTCACTTTTAAGCAAAGTGCTATATCTAACGTACTCCCCCCCCCTTTTTTTGATGGATCTGGCCAGTTGCCAGGAGCTGTCAGAGTCATACTGAGCGGCCAGTCCATTTCATTCTGGGCTCATCCGTGTGCTACTTCATCCATTGTTTGAACCCAGCTGAGAATCTGCCAGGGCAAATTGTCACTGGGAAATGAAGAGAGGCTTGCTTTCAGAGGATTCCCCCAACTGGATAGAAATGGGTGCCGAAAGATCACCACTGGGTTGCTTACATTACCCATGGTCACATCCATCAAGATCTTCCTCTATCAGTACAATGGGGTTCACCCTTCAGAGGAAGCCTGAAATCTTTTCTTTGCTGGCCTGCAATGAGCTCTATTTGAGCTCTTTTTTTTGTTCTTAGGAGGAGGTGAACTACCTGGCATTGATCTCTTCCAGTGGCTGTTAGTTCAGGCAGGAAACATAATACAAGAGAGAGTGGGGTAAATAATTACGGTGGTATTTAGTGAGGGGCACTCTTTGATCACCTTACATTGTCTTGTGTTGGGTCATTGGGGATGGCATTTGGGCTTTGCATGCACATTGGGCTGAACACTGACCTGGCTGACATTCACATTGGTTTGTGCTCATCAAGTCATGTGCCCACAATTCTAGGAACAAGGAGGACATATTTCTTCCAGTCCTTTACTCTGAGGGAATGTTGCCTGTAAACATGGTCAAGAAAGTGGAGTAACCTGTTTCCTCCTGCCTAACTGTATATTGATTTGGCTAGTTTAATTTAATTTACAGATCCTTTAGGCTGTTATATAACCTTTTGTCCACAATATTTCATTTCATTTTCACTTCAATACTATGCCCTGAGTCTTCCTTAAGGTGTAGTTTGTGCTGGGAAACACCCTGGGATCTTCGGATGAAGGACAGTATACAAATTTAAGAAAGACAGAAATTAATTGGAAATAATTATTCATCCTACATTCTGTCTTACTTGCAGGGACTTGGTGAGAAAGAACCTCTCCACTAATTTACTGTTTCACCTGTTGCTGCTATTTTATTTACCTGTGGTTTTTTGCCAGATACACTGTTTTGTATTCTACAGCATTGTTTTATATTTAATAGCATTGTTTCATGTCATATTTAGCACATGTTTTATGCAAAAAAGCACAATTTTAATTTAAATAATTTACCTGGAAGATTATACAAGACGTGATGAATTACTGAATGGCACAGTCTCCCTTTCTCTTCATAAGCTTTGCCCACAAAGAAGCAATAGCCGCGAAGCCAAATTGCGTGATGAAAAATAACAATCCCTGGCCCTTTAGGGAGATGTTCCAAGCCAATAACTTCATAACCTGAAAATAATACAAATGGCAACAAATAAATATTATGTTGTTGAAAGGTAAATAAAATATCACAAGAAAATATTGCAAGAAACAGTGTGTTTCGGAAGGGGGAAAATGAAATTAAGATCAGGTACAAAGCTCTGCTATGTGTTCCAGCATTTTGGATGCTAGGAGAGCATCCAAGAGGAACAGGACTTTCTCTGTGGTGGTCGCAAAACTAAAGGGGCAGGAGGGGACTTCTCCTCTCCTGGAATATTCATTCCTTGCTTCCTTTTGGATACAGATGGAAACATTTTTGCCCAGTCTTTGAGTTATTTTGCTCTTTTAATCTACTTTATGTGTGTTTGACCCTTTGAGATGATTTAACATGATATCAAACTAAATGTTTTGGAGACTTTTATTTATTTATTTGAAGGGCAGTATTACCCTTCTGTACCGAGCGCTACTTTGGGAAAGAGCTATCTTAGGCCAGGAGCACATTTCTTCCCCATCCCTAAGAGCTCCAACCAGACATCTTCAGACCATCTTCTGAATCACTGTATACCAAGTAAGAAAGCTGTTTTCCAGACAGATGCACCATTGACCATGTTATAAGTAGCTACAGGGTTTCATCATTGAGGCCAGGCTTAGTTTTAGTAGTGTATTTCTGATTTATGCTTCAACTCATAAAGCAGCATCAACATACCCTCCAACATTTCTCAAATGAAAATAAGCACATCAAATACTACTACTACTACTACTAATAATAATAATATAACAATAATAATTGTATTCTTTATACCCCACCCATCAGACTGGGTTGCCTCAGACACTCTGGGTGGCTTACAACATAAATAAAAACATTAAATGTTAAAAACTTTTGTATACTTGGCTGCCTTCGCTCATGTGTCACCTAACTCCCTATCCTCTGACATTTCTCTGGAGAACAGGAATACTTGGAGAGTTTTTAGCAGTCTTCTGGGAGGATATAAGAAGAATCCTGTTGATGAGGCCAAAGGCCTCTAAAGCCCACTGTCCTGTTTCCCGCAGTGTCCATCTAAAGTAGTAGCCATCAAGACAACTTGTGCTGGCAAATACCATAGTTTATGTTTCAGAGCTGCCTTGTGGTTTATCATGCTCAGGAAAATTGCACGCTCAAGGTCTCCCTATACAATGTTATATTAATTACATTGGCTGTGTACCCACAACACATTTAAAGACAATCCCTTTCTCTTCAATCCATGAAGCTATTTTTAAAGGGCTTTGCTAATTGCAGCTCTGTGAAGTGTTAGCAACATTCTCCAGGTTTCGGGGGGGGGGGGTTAAATATGATTAAAATGTATGGTGTTTATGTAGCCACCAACTCACCCTTTCTTCTGTAATACGTCTTGATTTTGTACGTACCTCATAAAATATTTTGTTTTTCCTTAGGATGGCTTATTACATATATAAATATCCATGCCTTTGTTTTGATCCTTACAAAGCCAACCAAAACTTGTAGCTCTTATGACACTGAGGTGGGTTCAGAGCTACACTCCTGATGCACTGTGGCAACTATTGTTCCAGTGTTTCAAGTCTGAAATTCTGATGCTCAGTCCTATGAAAGTATAGGAGCTGATAAGACTGAATTATTGGTCTGAAAGAAACCTTTACTCACCATGCCATATCTTTCCATATATATCTAAACAGCGATACATAATGTGCCTTGCCTTGTCCCAAAATTTGCTATAAATATCATTTTCTTGCTGGTTATTCATCTTCTTGTAGATATATAACAGAAATGAGACAGCACAGCAAAATATATATAAAAATAACCATAAAGAATAAAGCAAAATGGGAATCATAAATAACCACAGAGGGTGAACCACAGAGTTCAGGCATTCTTCCAAATAAGTAACACTAATCCAGTTTTCCAGCATTTGAGTAAACCAGCTCATTGTTTCCTGATCTGAAGCAAGTGTATGCCAAGAGATGAGAAGAGCTGAAGTGTATGCCAATGAAATAAATATATCAAGTGAAATTCGCCTCAGTTGTGATGGTATCTTTCCCCCCACTGTTTACCTGTAAAACAGAAAATGCAGTACATCAGTTTGAACTGTCAACCCAGAGCATTCATGATTACATGAAATCTAGTTTTCCCCACTGTAACTAGCCAAGCAGTCATATTTTTCCCCCCAGCATTCATCGCTGAGATCTACAAAATTAGTAATGTACGATCATCATGTTCTTTGTTGTAAAGCAAGCTGGTTTCATTTCATGGCTGAAGTGTTAAGGAAAGTGGAAAAGGAGTTACTTTTCCATGAGTCAGCAGAAATGGCAGTTGCAGGACTTTGTTAGCCACTAGACTTTGCACTTGCTGTGTGGAGTTTGTGTCAGCACTTACTTTATAATCTGAAACGCCCTCTTGTCTTCAGAGAGTGAAGACTTCTTCTAACAATTGCAAAGAATGTGTATATATAGTGTGTGTGTTTTTGCCCCTGAAGTAAAAGCTCTCTCTGCTACACGGTTGTTTTCTACATTGAACCTAACCGCTTGACTGAACTTCTGCAGCACGAACACAACACCCAACGAGGAGGGTGGGGAGAATGGTGAGCTGAAGTTTGGAAGCATTTTGGGATACACTGCAAAGTGGGATTGCAGCTCTGCTGCCAGGTAATAGCAGATGCTGAAGGCCAAACCCTGTTATCACTGCCTCTAGACATTCTTTCCACTTCGGTTATTGGGAACCATGCCACAACACCCAGCCATAGCTGTCAAGGTTTCCCTTTTTTAAAGGAAAATTCCCTTATTCCGAATAGGATTCCTCGCAAGAAAAGGGAAAAGCTTGTTGAATCTCCAGCGGTGCCTTAGACAAGCTCCACTTTGGGGCAGTGTGAGCTCTGAAGAGTTTGGGCTGTCACAATTTGGATAATGGGCCATGGCCCTAGAGGGAGAGATCAGCTCATTGCCACACAGCCTCTAAGACTCTCACCGGAGTGACAAAACTTCCCAAATTAAATCCAAATAAGAAGATAGAATTCAAAGAATTAGTGGGGAATCTTTGGAAAAGAGTCTGGGAGTGAAAAAAGGGAGTCCACTCCGGATCTGGTAAAATCTGGGGAGAAAAATTGGACTGCAAAGAAATGGGTACAATTAAATGGGTACAGTTTAAACAACTCAAATTACAATTGTGGAATGTAAACAATGATACTCCCCTTTTAGTACAGCGGTACCTCGGGTTACATACGCTTCAGGTTACATACTCCGCTAACCCAGAAATTGTACCTCGGGTTAAGAACTTTGCTTCAGGATGAGAACAGAAATCGTGTGGCAGCGGCGCAGCAGCAGCAGCAGCAGCAGGCCCCATTAGCTAAAGTGCTGCTTCAGGTTAAGAACAGTTTCAGGTTAAGAACAGACCTCCAGAATGAATTAAGTACTTAACCTGAGGTACCACTGTATTTGAAACCCAACCTCCAAATGAAAGAAAACAGTGGATCTAAATGTACTGCCAAAGTATACAAATTAAAACCGATTAAACAAGACAGAAAGAAAGAAATAGCAACCTCGTACTATCAAATAGCGGGAGCTTTCGAAAACTTGGGTGCCAAAGGAAATAAGATTTTAATCACAAACCAGACTTGTGAGTGTGGCCAGGAGGACTGGATAATCGGTTTCCTGTGTCCTGTTCTGTTTCTCCATATGGGAAGATATTTTGCGTGTGGTTGTGTTTTCCAAAGTCGTCCTTGGGTAATGCTGTGCTGATAGAGCGGTTTAGGGATTAACTCGGGAGCTTTGTAGCCCAATAATTGAACTAACAAGACTTAATGGATTCAGATGGTTTCCAGAGAGTGGTAGGGAATGCTTTATCCCATGTTGATGGACTTTCAGCTGATTCTCTGGTGGCCCGCTGGAATGTGGAGTTAACCAGGGCTATTGACTGTTTGGCTCTGAAGTGCCCTCTCCGATTGCATGGAGCCCAGACAGGCCCGTGGTTTTCCACGGATCTGAGGGCAATGAAACAATCATTGAGACAGCTAGAGCACCAGTGGCGGATAACTCATTCTGATGCTGACCGGACACGGGCTAGAGCTCAATGTCGAGCCTACCAAGTGGTGGTAGTGACGGCGAAGAAGACTTTCTTCACTGCCTCTATTGCATCTGCAGAAAACAGCAGCAGGAGACTTTTTCAGGTGGTTCGCAATTTAGCAGAACCACCTGCTACATCGGGGCCCAGTACGGGCCACATGATCTCCTGCAATGATTTTGCAAAGTTTTTTGCAGATAAAGTCACTCAGATTCGGGAAGAGGTAGACTCCACAGTGGGAGCAGGGCTGGGGCAGGAGAGTGCTAGAGTCCTGTCTAGTCAAGTTACGTGGGATCAATTCCAATCTGTTACCTCCGAGGATGTGGACAGGCTGCTTGGAAGAGTGAAACCAACCACCTGTCTCCTTGATCCTTGCCCATCCTGGCTTATAAAAGCTAGTTGGGAAGGGCTGGGCGATGGGCTTCGCAGGGTGGTGATTGCTTTTCTCTGTGAGGGAGCCTTCCCAGACCAGCTGAAAGAGGCGGTTATCAAACCGCTTCTTAAAAAACCATCTTTAGATGCTGCCAATATGGCCAACTATCGCCCAGTCTCAAATCTTCCATTCTTGGGCAAGGTTATTGAGCGAGTGGTTGCTGAACAACTCCAGGCACGCCTGGAAGAAGTGGACCATTTGGATCCCTTCCAGTCGGGATTCAGGCCTCATCATGGGACTGAAACTGCCTTGGTTGCACTGGTCGATGATTTCTGGCGGGCTAGGGACAAAGGTGAGAGCTGTTTCCTAGTTCTACTGGATCTCTCAGCGGCTTTTGACACCATCAACCATAACATCCTTCTGGACCGTCTAAAGGGGCTGGGAGCTGGGGGGCACTGTTATACAGTGGTTTCGCTCCTTCCTCCTGGGCCGTGTTCAGAAAGTGGTGTTGGGGGATGAGTGTTCAGACCCTTGGGCTCTCACTTGTGGGGTGCCTCAGGGTTCTGTCCTCTCCCCCATGCATTTCAACAACTACATGCAGCCACTGGGAGAGATCATCAGGGGGTTTGGGCTGGGTATTCATCAGTATGCGGTTTATACCCAGCTCTACCTCTGGAGGTGGTTGGAGAATGGATGGCACCTAACAGATTGAGGTTGAATCCTGACAAGACAGAAGTACTGTTTTTGTGGGACAGGAGGCCGGCAGGTGTGGAAGACTCCCTGGTCCTGCATGGGGTAACTGTGCCCCTGAAGGACCAGGTGCGCACACTTGGGAGTCATTCTGGACTCATAGCTGTCCATGGAGGCACAGGTCAATTTGGTGTCCAGGGCAGGCTGAGACCCTACCTGCCCATAGACTGTCTCGCCAGAGTGGTTCATACTCTGGTTATCTCTCGCTTAGACTACTGCAATGTGCTCTATATGGGGCTACCTTTGAAGGTAACCTGGAAACTACAATTAATCCAGAATGTGGCAACTAGACTGGTGACTGGGAGCGGCTGCCGAGACCATATAACACCGGTCTTGAAAGACCTGCACTGGCTCCCGGTACGTTTCCGAACACAATACAAAGTGTTGGTGCTGACCTTTAAAGCCCTAAACGGCCTCGGTCTTGTATACCTGAAGGAGCATCTCCACCTCCATCGTTCTGCCCAGACACTGAGGTCCAGCGCCGAGGGCCTTCTGGCGGTTCCCTCACTGCGAGAAGCCAAGTTACAGGGAACCAGGCAGAGGGCCTTCTTGGTAGTGGCGCCCACCCTGTGGAAAACCCTCCCTTCAGATGTGAAGGAAATAAGCATCTACCTTATCTTTAAAAGACATCTGAAGGCAGCCCTGTTCAGGGAAGTTTTTAATATTTAACGCTGTACTGTTATAACACTTGATTGGGAGCCGCCCAGAATGGCTGGGTATTACTATTATTATTATTATTATTATTATTATTATTATTATTATTATTCTAGATATGAGGAGGGGGAGATGGTAAACCTTATTCCCAGATATTTACAAAACTGAGTGGCTAAGGATTTTAGCAGGTCCCGAGTAAATCCAGCCGAGTTGAAATAGAGTATTTAATTGATAACAAATTGCATGCTTAAAAAGATGTAGGTTACATGGAGTAGTAGAAAAGCAAACGAACCAGGAAAAGTGTGGAAGGGAAGTCATATGGTATACATATACAGGCTGTATTTGGTACAAAGTTGTAACAGGGGGAGGGGAGGGGGTTAAACATGCTCTCTGTTCCTGTTTTTGAAAATGCAATTATTATTATTTTTAAAAAAGATCATACATGGTTTTTATGCATGAATGCACAAACACACACAAAGGGAGAGATGCTATCACAGAAACTGACAAATAACACAAGTACTAGCACATTTCCAAAAGTAAGCAGGGATTGTTTGTAGAGATTCCTGCATTGCAAGGGGTTAACTAGACGACCCCTGGGTCCCCTCCGAACTCTACACTTTAGGATTCTAAAAACAAAAGTTTTTACTTACATTCCTGGTAAGCCTAAATTGCCTTTAATTCAGTCACCTCTCTGGAGAAGCACCTGGAATCCTGTCTGCTGCACTTTTTCGATGTCTAATTTCCAGCCGTATTGAAACACGTCTCTTTATGTAGTGGTGTCAAGAAACTGTGAAAGGTGTGCTATCTGTATGAAGAAACTAATCATTGTGAAAAAGGCTTAGGGCGCCGGCTGCTTGGAAGTTGTGGCCATTTGTAATCAAACATGAAATAGGGAGTCACCTACAATAGCATTCATATGGCACAATAACATATTGGGTCACAGAGTAAAGGAAGGAATTGTGACAAGTGTGTTCTCTCCCTTTCATGGTAGTCTCTCCCTTCCAGTCAGGTACAATATGTATGTTGTGTAATACATAACCTTAACAACATGTTCTGTTGCAATATTGAATCCTAGTGCATAAGTGAAAGCTCTTTCATTGGCACGTGACTCTAATTCTACAGCAAATGAGGATTTCATTAATGCTACTGGGTTTGAATACTGAACCTCAAGTAATCATCCTCAGTAATCAAGTCTACTCCAATAAACTTGACCAATCACTTGTGCTTCAGGCATTTTCTGAGATCTCCAATACCATCTGTTTGATCACTGAAATTAAATCCTGCCATGCTGATTTTACTGCAGGCAGCTGGTTGAAAAGCTTCTTCAGGAGTTGCCCCTGCAGTGTGCATTGCTTGATCTGGAGCAAAAACGTTCCAGGTTGACATGCTTTGACATCAAAGGGTCTCTGGTATTCGGTACATGTTCAGTATTGTCAGGTGGAGGCGAAGGAAGTCCAGCATTCATTTGTCAGTTGTCAGAGCAATGTTTGCATACACATATGATGGTCTGTTTTACTCTCTTTTCGAGAGGAGAGGCATTCCTTGTAACAGAGAAGTAGTATTTTTCCTGCATTAAGCATGTTTTTCAACAGGGGAGAAATAATGTGATGCAGTCACGGACACATCAAAAAGAAATATCCATGCGAAAAGGCAAACAGAACCAAAAAACAAAAAACCCCACATGTTTCTGATCTTCCCTAATGGATTTCTGCCTTCCCACTCCCTTGCAGAGACATGAACAAGGCATGTTCTGTCTCTTGTGTTGGGCCTGTCTGGTGCACTTTTTTGTAGACTAATTTCCAGCTGTACTGAGAAACATCTCTTTACATGGTGGTTTCAAGAAACTGTGATAGGTGTGCCATCTGTATGAAGAGACCAAGCACTGTGAAAAAGAGAGGCGGCTTGGTGAGCCAGTGGCTTGGAAGTTGTGGTCATCTGTAATCAAACATGAAATATGGAGTCACACCTGCAATAGCATTCCTATGGCACAATAATATATTGGGTCACAGAGTAAAGGCAAAGTGTGTTCTCTCTCTTTGATGGTAGCTTCTCTCCAAGCCAGGTAAAATATGTATGTTGTGTAATACATAACCTTCATAACATGTTCTGTTACAATATTGAATCCTAGTGCATAAGTAAAAGCTCTTCCATTGGCACTTGTCTCTTTAATTCTACAGCAAATGAGGATTTCATTAACACCTTCTGGGTTTGAATACCAAATCTTAAGTAATCATCCTCAGAAATCAAGTCTACTCCAATAAACTTGACCAGTCACTTGTTCTCCAGGCATTTTCTGAGATCTCCAATACCATCTTTTTGATCACTGAAATTAAATTCTGCCATGCCGATTTTACTGCAGGCAGCTGGTTGTTTGATCAGGAGCAAAAAAGTTCCAGGTTGACATGCTTTGACATCAAAGGATCACAGAGACATTAAAAACAAATATCCATGGGAAGTAAAAGGCAAATAGAACCAAAAAACAAAAAAAAAACCCATAGGTTTCTGATCTTCCCTAGTCACTTCATGAATCACTTGAAGAAGAGTTAAAACCAATTAAAACTCATTAAAACCGCTTCAAATCTACTAAAAGGCAGATAAAAACCACAGGCCTTCGAGAGAGATGTTGCCTTGCAAGCTGCTGAGTCCCTTCCAGGCACTGTCCTACTTCATCACCTGACACTCCTGAGAATATGAGAGAGCCCTGTTTGCTTCAGTGTTGAGGATGACACTTAAGAGCCAACCTGTCAAGTGCCTACCTTAATTCCCAATTCTATATCAAGACTTTGACAGAAGTGGTAAGCATGCCAACTTGAAAATTCCTGAGAGTATTCAGGAATCCATCAGACACCATAAGTCTCTGGGAACTGACCGCCTTAATGGATCCCCCAGCCTTATAGAGGGGCACTGCATCATCACTTCAAATTTCACCATTGTATTATCCATCTCAGACAATGGGCTCAGCACAAACCTCCCTACCAATGAATTTCTGTCTTCCCACTCCCTTGGAAAGACCTGCACTAGGGTATGTTCTGTCACTTCTGTTGGGCCTTTAATTTACTGAGTCTCATGGTTGCCACAGAGGCCGTGAAGTCTGAGCTGACCCAGGACCTACAGGTTACCTCCCTCCCTTTAGACAGTGAATTCTCAAACTTATTGTGAAAGTGAGCTGAAAGGAAGAGATTCCTTGCCAGTGATGGGAGATTGAGGATTGGAGTGATTGTTCTGTGATATTATGGCAGTGTACAATGTTGTAGGGTAATTTTTAATTGTGTTTGAAATGTATTGTTGTAATTTGTTTTAATATTAAATAAATGTGCAAAAAATGAATAAATCCCTCTTCACAGGGATCTCTGGAAGGGGAGCTCTGTGGGGAAAATAGGGGGTCTCCTAACAACTCTCAGCACCCTTATACCACAGCGCCCAGAATTCTCTGGAAGAAGCAATGGCAGCTTAAAGTAATATTGTATTGTTGGAAAAATATGGGCTATATTTAATAAGGCATCCTGGCTTATGAAAGCTAGCCGGGATGGGTTGAATGAGTGCTCCAGAGGTAAGGTAAATGGGTCTTTGCATTATGTAGTGCTGGATGCTACCCTTAAAGAGGCAGCAGTGTGTTGACTCCTCAAGAAGCCCTCTCTAGACCTAACAGAGAGCAACAACTATAGACTATAGTAGGTGGAGAGGGTGGTTGTGGAGCAGCTGCAGGTGTTTCTGGGTGAAACTGGTAATCTAGATCCATTAAAATCTAGGTTCAGAGCTAAATTTAGAACTGAATCAGCTTTGGTCCCCTTGATGGATTACCTTTATCATAAAATAGACCAACTGTAGGGCCAGGTTCCCAGAAATATAGTCTGCGCTACTGTAATGTGTTCTATGTGGAGCTGCCCTCGGGCCTTATCAGGAAGCTCCAGGGGGCATAGAATGGGGTGGCTTAGATTGCTGATGGAGGCATCTGACCAAGATTATGTGACACCATGGGTAATTTGACCCTTGCTGAGAGGAGCATTGTTTCCCCTTACATAAATATTTCCTTACAAGCGTCCTTGGTCGGTTGAGGCCCTAAGGTCGGTAGCGCGCTTGTAGGCCTTCAGGCCAGTAAATATGGTGAATATTTTGCATCTTGTGCGAGAACACTGGGCCTTAAGTTTGGTCCCCATAGGATTTGTGTTGGGATGTTACTTTGACAGGAAGAATGATGAGAAAATGGCACTCTTCAGAAACAAAAGCAAGTTATTTCAAAGGGAATTGAAACCTGGAGAAGAAGTCACATGGAGATAATGTATTAAATGAGAAATGCTTCCAGATAATTAAACTTGTATCTATATTTAAAATAAATAAATAAATAAATAAATAAATAAATAAATAAATAAATATTTCCTTACATCTTTAAAGAAACAAGAAAGGAAAATAAGTGGAAGAAGACTGAAAGGGAATATGAGAGAGATAGGGTGCCAATTGTATTGTTTAGGAACAGGCTTGAATTTTGAATTTTGTTTTTCCACTGAATATCATATGCTAATACTTCATATTACAATGGGGATCTTAGTTATATTAAATGAAACCCACATACATGAAAATTATAATTTTAGATTATTGATTAAAATATTTTAGTGGAAATCAACCCATGTCTTCTATCTGTTAAGTGTCATATTTTGTTCAATAAAATATATGCTTTTGGAAGTGTCCAAATGTACAATTGTGTATGCACAGTACTTAACACTTTGGTATTTATAGCCACTTGAGCAAAACCTTTCCATTTTTTCATAGAAGTTGGTATGATTTAAGTACTCCTTTAGATGGACATTGCGAGAAACAGGATGGTGGGCTATAGATGCCTTTGGCCTCATCAGCAGGATTCTTCTTATATCCTCCCAGAAGACTGCTAAAAACTCTCCAAGTATTCCTGTTCTCCAGGGACAGTCCCGGATTTACCGGCACCATCCTGGTAGGGTTTCTGATTTGATCCTGGAATGTCCCGCTTTTCCTTAGGATGTTCCTATTTTCATTTGAGAAATGAGAATTTCAATTTGAGAAAGTTTGGGTCCCAAGGATGAAACCCTGTAGCTACTTATGACATGGTCAATGGTGCATCTGTCTGGGAAACAGCTTTCTCACTTTGTATATAGTAATTCAGAAGATGGTCTAAAGATGCCTGATATTGGCGCTCCTAGGGATGCGGAAGAAATGTGCTCCTGGTCCTGGATAGCTCTTCCCCAAAGAAGTGCTCTGTATAGAAGGGTAATACTGCCCTTCACATAAATAAAAAGTCTCTAAAACATTTAGTATGATATCATGTTAAAGGCACCAACACACATAAAGCTTAAAGTAGATTAGAAGAGCAAAATAGTTCAATCAAAGACTGGGCAAAAATGTTTCCATCTGCGTCCAAAAGGAAGCAAGGAATGAATATTCAAGGAGAGAAGTCCCCTCCTGCCCCCATTAGTTCTGTGACCACCACAGAGAAAGTCCTGTTCCTCTTGGATGCTCTCCTGGCATCCAGAATGCTGGAACACAGAGCTTTGTACCTGATCTTAAATTTCATTTTTTCCCCTTCCGAAACACACTGTTTTCTTCCAATAAAATATTGTGATATTTTATTTACCTTTCAACAACATAATATTTATTTGTTGCCATTTGTATTATATTCAGGTTATGAAGTTATTGGCTTGGAACATCTCCCTAAAGGACTAGGGATTGTTATTTTTCATCACTCAGTTTTTCTCCTCGGCTATTCCTACTTTGTGGAAAAAGTTTATCTAGAGAAAGGGAGACTGTGCCATACAGTAATTGATCATGCCCTTTATGGGGTTCCGGGTAAATTATTTAAATTAAAATTGTGCTTTTTTACATAAAAACATGTGCAAATTTTGACATAAAACAATGCTGTAATCAGGAGATGAAAAGACAGCTACAGGAGACAAGACATCTACACTGATCAGTGCCCAGAGCTCCAACAATAGGTCAGCTAGGTCATGGGCTGTTAGGGCAGACCCAGTCTGGAGCTGTTGGGTCCACCGCGAAAAGGAGATAAACACTCCAAAAACTGAAAAAGAGACTGAACAACTCATCAGCATGGCTCTGCCAATATTATTTTGACCTATAAACTTTATGTCCAGAAGCTCTGCATTGTTCAGTCCCCAGTACTAAGTTATTCCTGTGGTTTGGTATCATCACCCACAAAAATTCTACACTACTAATCCATATTGTTGGTTGCTTTGAAGTTCTGATGAAGTGCATTCTATAACATTGGAGTGGATCAGTTCTGAAGTCCATTCAGATTCGTGCATTAAGATCTTGGAAGTAGAGAATCCAAATGGGCTGTGTCAATCTAGAATTTTAAAAGGAAGTGAAAAGTGCAGTGTTGCTTTGGGCCATTTACAGCCTCAGTCTCTTCTCCCAATAATGTTTCAGGCATCTTATTTGAATCAGGGTATGTTTCCAATAAAGCATGTAGGTTTGGATGTTTTGGCCCTTGATCACAGATTGCAGGTAAATGTTATCTGACCTCAAAGCATAAATGAGAATGACATTTTTACCCCAGTAATCACAAGGTAATTCCTGTGTTTCTGTGCAGAAATATTGTGCTTTCTCGTATTCCTCTTCAGGGAATCAAACAATTGGGGTAATCTGGATAATGTGCTATCTGATATCTATGCTGTGACTACAAGCTCCCATATTCCTGCTGACTTTAATGCCAGAATAGGACAAGGATTAGGTGTCCAACTTGATGATTTCCTCAGGTACAATGAGTATTGCAAAAATCAGTCATTAATAAAGATGGATGTGTCTTATCATGAAGAACAATTCAAAGTAGGGGAAACTACTTTAGAGTATGTTCTCTAGCAAGCTTCCTGTGGAAAATTCACTGTATTCATACACACTTCGTGGCAACTGGGATGGGATGGGAGCTACAGCTAAGGAAAAGGGCAGAAGCACACGTACATACCCATGGCTTTCACAGCAACTCCAACCTATTAAGCAATGTGCAGTGATCCCAGGAAGTATGCCTCCCCCAAACACATGGACAATCAAGCACTCTCACACACAGTTTTTATGCCCCCACATGACACTGCAAGCAAACACTTTTGGCATCCTTTCTACACAGTGTTCATGGAACCTCCACTGCAACTTCCCCCACATCATCTTCCCTTGCATGCAAACAGCAGCCATACCAGGAAACTATGACACCACACATAGGTCAATTTTAAAAATAAAGCAAAAGAAATGAGGCCAGAGCCCAAACACGCCCAGTAGCACAGAGAGTTCTGTTGAGGGGCATTCCACTGGGTAAATTAATGGAGCATCTGACCTCCTGTCTGGGTGAAAAGATGGGCTTCTGCTGGTGGAGGCAGGTTTCCACCAGCATGGGTTCCTCTCTGTGTTTTCTCTATCTATCTATCTATCTATCTATCTATCTATCTATCTATGAATGTCCACTGTATCCAAAACCCATGCAGCCTATAGGGATTGAAGATTGAAGATTGTCCAGCAAGACACTATGGGCTGTATTTTTATCATGATGCAAACTTGAATATCCATCTATTGTACTAGAGACTTGACTTGAGGATCACTTGTCCAAAAGGTGGTCACCTCAGCACTCAACCTCATTCTATGTGCTTTCCAAAAAAAGGCTGTGAACAAAAGAGGAACCAGCATAAAGTTCCCATTCCATGAAATCCTAGTTGATCCGTAATAGAGCAATATCTTTGGAATAACGACACATGTATAGTATCCACACTATTTCCTCAATAAGAGCCATATAAAATGCATTTTTCTATTTGGGGCTTTCTTTTTCAGGGAAGAAAGTATGTTTTGATTTGATATACTTGAAAGATTTCAAGAAAGCTGAATGTGTGGAAATTCTGAAGAAAGGCCATTTATTGAGCATAGCACCTGGTGGAGCTACAGAAGCAAACTTTAGTAATGACTACAGCTTAATGTGGGGTAACCGTACAGGTTTCGCTCGGCTAGCTTTGGAGGCGAAAGTGGTGAGTGATGTTTGGGCAATTTGCATTGTCCTCACAATTATCCTGGATATGACGTACTGTGTTGACATCCTTGATTTAGCATCCTCCATAGCTAAGGATGGCAAATATCCTGTTTCAGGGTCAAATGATATCTGGAGAGCCATGGATTCCCCACCCCTGCTTTTTAAAAAAGGTAGTGAAATCAATAACGTATAATAAGAAAAATGGCCTTTGCCCCCTTTTTTTCTCTTCAGTTCCTGAAAATCTGGGCAACAACTTGTGAAGTTTCTTCATCTGAGATATTTGAAAAGATATTTTGAAGCCAATTGCATAATTTATGGCTTGCTTCTCATAATAATCCCAGATGTGAAGCATTCTTCTTTGTCCTTAACAAAAATAAAGGTGGGGTGGTCAGGACAAAGTAATTATCCAGTTCTCGCCTTTCTTTCATTTTTGTTTTATCTTTCATTCTTCTAGCCCATCATCCAATATTTACACCAAACAGTTGTGAAGCATACAGGAGCTTGGGAAAGACAAGTGAGTTAAATATCTTATGTTTCTTGGTTGAGCAAGATATCCAATTTCAGGCAATGTACATTTTAATAATAGACTATGCTTTTTAAAAAAACCAATTATCTGTTTCCTACTTACTAGCAGAGTTTATTCCATGGACACTTATCTGTGCTGCCTGCCTCAGTATTGAGTAAATATGCCTTTGTTTAGTTTTCTATTAGATTTAAAACAAAGCTATAATCTATAAGAGCGGTAGGAAGCCCAACATAGACAGGAACAGATCAGGAAACAAACCATATTTTGCAGTCTATTGTACAACTTATGATCCCAATTGCCAAGAGATGAGAAGAGCTGATTGAATATGTTGCATATCTTTTCCCAAGCACTCATATTATTTAACTCTTCCTCCTTGGGATGGATTGATTGCAATTGCTTAACAGAATGCTAACTAAGGTCCAATTTGAAATGCGGTCACTTTCTTTTACAGGGCTGACAAAATGGCTGTATGAGAAAACTCGATGTGTACTCCTTCCCTCTTATGGAGGGTTCCCAGTGAAATTGAGGACATATATTGGAGAACCCATCCCATATGATCCAAATAAAGCTGCCACAGAGCTGGCTGAAAAAGTAAGTGAACTCTATACTTGGAAATACAAAAACATAAGAATTTCTCTCTAATGTTTATCTCCTTTTTCAGTTCTAAATCGTATTCTGCACACTGACTTCCTCAATCTATACATCCAGAGCTAGGCTTCATTATATACCGTATTTTTCGCTCTATAAGACGCACCAGACCACAAGACGCACCTAGTTTTTGGAGGAGGAAAACAAGAAAAAAAATATTTTGAATCTCAGAAGCCAGAACAGCAAGAGGGATCGCTACGCAGTGAAAGCAGCAATCCCTCTTGCTGTTCTGGCTTCTGTGATAGCTGCGCAGCCTGCATTCGCTCCATAAGATGCACACACATTTCCCCTTACTTTTTAGGAGTCAAAAAGTGAGTCTTATAGAGCAAAAAATACGGTATACTTTTGTGCATTATGTTCACCACTCAGCATTCCCTTTCCTTAACTTATTGATTCTTAAACTTGTTGAGGCTGAGTTTCAATATGTGTGCAACCATGCATTGCACCAAACCCAGAAATGACCCCAAAATGTCACATTTTTGGAGTGGGTGTGGAAGGGGGAGTGTAGCAATCGTACAGAGCCCCCGGTCGTTTCACGGACTATTGACCTGTACACCACTGCTTTATTCTTCCGCTGCCACCAACCAGGTATCTTCTGGTGAAATACTGAGTCTCAGTCAGGTTGTAAAGTCAACAACGAAGATTAAAGTTTATTGAAGAACAAACAAGTTTTAAATATATTCAGAACGGTTTCTCAAATGCGCGCCCTTAACTAGATGTGGCACCATCTCACACTGTCAAACTCTTCTCTCTCACTTCTATCCGTGTCTTTCACTCTGTCACAACCACTATGCCTCTGTCTGACCCTCACTCCTCCATCTCCCCATGGTAAACCCCTGGCCTGAGCCTCAAAACCGGGTAGGCTTTGCCTCTGAGCTTTCTCATTAGTCGGTCTACATTAACCATTTCCATCCCTCCTGTACAAACATAATCACAAGGAATGGGCAAATGCCACAGGGAGTTTGCAGGCTCTTTTAGTGGTGTTTCAATTATACAGTGGTACCTCTACCTATGTTGTCAGCCGCCCTGAGCCCGGCTTCGGCTGGGGAGGGCGGGATATAAATAAAATTTATTTATTATTATTATTATGTGCCCCTCTTATTACGTATCCTTCGGGATACACACATGGCAAACACGGAAGGATATTTCCTGGTTTTCGCCCCGTGTGCATGTGCAGTAGCGCTCTATTGTGCTGTGTGCATGCGCTGAAGCGCTCTATCACGTGTGCGCAGAACAGGCACCTCCGGTTGCGGAAACCCAACCAGAGCTCCGGAACGGATCCCATCTGCAAACGGAGGTACCACTGTACATGATTTCACTTAAATGTGTGGTTCCTCAGAATGTAACCCCCATGTAAATGGGGAGTAGCCTGCACTATATCTCTCCTTTTTAAATGTTTGTTAATCTGCTCTAAGAAGGCATCATCCAAGTCTTCAGTCTGTCTTGGTGGCCTATAGCAGAAACCCATAGCAAGGGTTACTGTAGTTCTGTCTCCTACAATTTTTACCCATATACTCTCAATCTGCTTTCCATGCTACAGATCATGAATTTTTGTACAAGTTTACACATCCATTCAATATAAAGCCCTTCCTGTTTAGTTCATTCCTTTTGAATAGGTTATACCCCTAAATTCCTACATTCCAGTCATGAGACTCATCACACAAGGCTTCATTAATGCCTACCAGGTCATATTTGCCATCCTGTAGTAAAAGCTCCAATTCATCTTGCTTGTTTCCCATACTCTGTGCATTTGTGTAGAGACAATTGAAGCCATGAATCATTCCTTCCTGGTGCTTCCTTCTTATAGTTTCTTGCCCTTTAGTGGGTTTCTGGAGCTCTGCCTCCTGTGCATCTATATAGTTACTGCTTGTGCACCATCAACCTCTTAAATGAGATGCAGTTTTACAGAAGACATTTCAAACACAGATGCCATTTCTAGGGTACTCTAGGGTATTATATTGTGTGACAATATCTTAGGTGTTCCTGCAGGGGGTGTCGCACTTCCCCCCTTTCCCAAGGAAGTCTTGGGAAGTGGACTTCCAAAGGAAGGGGGTTAAGGGAAGGAGCATGTGGGGGTCTGATGGCTAAAGGGAAGGAGTTTTGGAACATGGTTTTTTATGGCTGGTTCTCCCCAAGCGCTTTATGCTTTCATTCTTGCTGAACCCCCTCCCTCCCCACATCTAGTTTCAGCTTTTGGTTGCCTGTTTGAAGGAGCAGTAGTTTACTTTGGTGGGTGTGCAGGGGTTGATCCTTTGGTTATCCTGTGGTTCCCTTCTTTATTTCACATTGTTAAGATGCATTACATTGTCAATTGACAGTGGTGTGGTTTGTTTGCTCCTACCACATTGAGTCTGTACAGGTGAGAAAGTTGTGGAGAGAAAGATTAGCTTTACTGAGGCATTATTGTGTTAAGGGTGCCCTTTAGGGACCTGCCAAGACAGTATGCCTGGTAGGACTTGCATAGGTCCTCTTAGGCCTGGTACATGCAAATGGGATTTTTTTTAATGCTACTGGTTCTGACTCCTTTAGCTTTTTCCTGTTCCTTTAGCTATAACATAATGTATTCCTTTGTTTTTATTTTTTCAACAGACCAAGACTGCACTTGAAAATCTTCGGGATAGACACCAAAAAATGCCAGGAAATTTGTTAAGAGCTCTTTCAGAACGATTTGATAAGGATGACAAAGCTAACTAGTCCATATAAAACAGTTGTAGCATTTTGACTATGTGTCCACAATAGAAAACTAATAATTATGCAATTAAAGCTAAGGTAATGTACATACAATTGTGCTGGATTGTGTATGAATTATTCGGAAGGGTGGCTAGTTCAGCACCTGCTTTGCATGCAGAAGGTCCTAGGTTTGAAAGACATACAAGTGCTGTCTTGACCTATCCTGCAAGACTCCCAGAATGCCCCTTTTTGGGAATTACACTGGTAGAGCCAGAATCAAAGAGTATAATGGGAGGATGGGTGTTTAATTGAAACCCAAAATAATGTTACACCTGAAAGAGTAATGCCTATAAATCTGCTGTATTAAAACAGTGACATTTATTTTGTGTTTGCAAAAGGCATGTTCTGCTTCTTATCTGTTCTTATTTCCAAACAGGACTTTATACTAGGTTATTAAGTCCCATGGGCGAGTGAATCCAGCAATGGAGTCTGGATTTCGGTCACCCTCTAATTTCCTTGTGGCTGGGTGCTGTTCTCACGTTTCTCCATGGGAGAGGCACTTCTCAAAAGGGGAGGTTAATGTTTGAACTTCCAGTTTTGATTACCATTAATGTTTGTTTGGACCACATTGTTTACTACCTTTCTAGTGTCTGAAGTGACTGGGCCTGATGTCTTCTAGTCTTCATCCTCAAGCCCTTCCACCTCCACAAATAAGTCCCAACTGCTTTCTTTTTAGTAGTTAAAAAAAGGTAAAGGTAAAGGACCCCAACAGTCCAGTCACGAACGACTCTGGGGTTGTGGTGTTCATCTTACTTTACTGGCCGAGGGAGCTGACGTTTGTCCACAGACAGTTTTTCTGGGTCATGTGGCCAGCATAACTAAGCCGCTTCTGGTGTAACCAGAGCAGCACACGGAAACACCGTTTACCTTTCTGCCAGAGCGGTACCTATTTATCTACTTGCACTTTGACGTGCTTTCGCTCTGCTAGGTTGGCAGGAGCTGGGACCGAGCAACAGGAGCTCACCCGATTGCAGGGATTCAAACCACCGACCTTCTGATCGGCAATCCCTAGGCTCAGTGGTTTAGACCACAGTGCCACCCGCGTCCCTTTTAGAAGCTACAGAATTGCGGGGGGGGGGGGGCTATATAGTTAAGTGAAAGACATCCTCTGTTACAACCATATATTTCATTCTCTATGTAACTGAGAAGAATTGTCAAATCAGTTAGAAACTGGTAAGTGAAAGAATCTTGGGGGAAATGTACAGAAAAATCAGATTAAAATACATAGGATTCACCTCTACCACTGCTGCTCTTGAGTGGTAAAACATAATCCAGCCTGATCTGTCTGGATATTTCCAACAATCCAAGTGTGCCACTAAGACGGGCTTTTTGGTTTGTTTTTAAACCTATTGTATACTGTTGGCTGTGTCCTCCTTGAGTTTTTCATTGGAGAAGAGAGATTAACGGACATCATACATGCTCAAATGGTGGCTGCCACCACAGCAATTCAGCGGACAAGATCAGAAATGTGGATATAAAAGCTCAGATCAGAGTCAAATGGCACCTTAAACCTATGTTATGGTCGCCACAATGATATGTTTGGCACATTTTAAAAAACCCTAAGATTGTAAAGCAAATGAAGCCAAGATGGGAGATCTAGCTGAAGATGGAATGAATGCTGTCTACAAACGACAAATTATTTTAAAACACAGACGGAATCAAGTGGAAAAGCAGTCTGGAAGAAATGTGACTGCAGTTTCATTCTAGCAAAAGTGAAAACTAAAACTCTTTTACTTAGAGGGGGTAGTTTGTCAATACCTGTATCTTTATAAATGTGTGAACAACTTAGCGTAGAGAATTTATTTGGCTCCTTTTGCAATTTGTGGTATTTTGAGGGTTGTAAAAAAGAAAAGAAGGTAATGATCCCTGGGCAGTTAAGTCCAGTCGAAGACGACTATGGGGTTGTGGCTCTCATCTAGCTTTTCAGGCCAAGGGAGCTGGCATTTGTCCACATACAACTTTCCGGGTCATGTGGCCAGCAAGATTAAATCACTTTTCTGCATTGGAACACCGTGACAGAACCAGAGCACATGGAAATGCCATTTACCTTCCCACCACAGTGGTACCTATTTATCTACTTGCGCTGGTATGCTTTCAAAGTGCTAGGTTGGCAAAAGCTGTGTTTTTTGGTTCTGTTTACCTTTTCTCATAGATATTTGTTTTTAATGTGTTCGTGACTGCATCACATTATTTCTCCCCCGTATGTATTACACAACATACATATTGTACCTGGCTTGGAGAGAAGCTACCATCAAAGAGAGAGAACACACTTTGCCTTTACTCTGTGACCCAATATATTATTGTGCCATAGGAATGCTATTGTAGGTGTGACTCCATATTTCATGTTTGATTACAAATGACCACAACTTCCAAGCAGCTGGCTCCCTAAACCTTCTCTCTTTTTCACAGTGCTTGGTCTCTTCATACAGATGGCACACCTATCACAGTTTCTTGAAACCACCATGTAAAGAGATGTTTCTCAATACAGCTGGAAATTAGTCTACAAAAAAGTGCACCAGACAGGCCCAACACAAGAGACAGAACATGCCTTGTTCATGTCTCTGCAAGGGAGTGGGAAGGCAGAAATCCATTAGGGAAGATCAGAAACATGTGGGGTTTCTTGTTTTTTGGTTCTGTTTGCCTTTTCACATGGATATTTGTTTTTGATGTGTCCGTGACTGCATCACATTATTTCTCCCCTGTTGACAAATCCCGTTTAATGCAGGAAAATACTACTTCTCTGTTACAAGGAATACTTCTCCTCTCGAAAATTGTGACACTTGTCACAATTCCTTCCTTTACTCTGTGACCCAATATTTTCCTTTCTTGTTTCTTTAAAGATGTAAGGAAATATTTATTTATTTATTTATTTATTTATTTATTTTAAATATAGATACAAGTTTAATTATCTGGATCATTTCTCATTTAATACATTATCTCCATGTGACTTCTTCTCCAGGTTTCAATTCCCTTTGAAATAACTTGCTTTTGTTTCTGAAGAGTGCCATTTTCTCATCATTCTTCCTGTCAAAGTAACATCCCAACACAAATCCTATGGGGACCAAACTTAAGGCCCAGTGTTCTCGCACAAGATGCAAAATATTCACCATATTTACTGGCCTGAAGGCCTACAAGCGCGCTACCGACCTTAGGGCCTCAACCGACCAAGGACGCTTGTAAGGAAATATTTATGTAAGGGGAAACAATGCTCCTCTCAGCAAGGGTCAAATTACCCATGGTGTCACATAATCTTGGTCAGATGCCTCCATCAGCAATCTAAGCCACCCCATTCTATGCCCCCTGGAGCTTCCTGATAAGGCCCGAGGGCAGCTCCACATAGAACACATTACAGTAGCGCAGACTATATTTCTGGGAACCTGGCCCTACAGTTGGTCTATTTTATGATAAAGGTAATCCATCAAGGGGACCAAAGCTGATTCAGTTCTAAATTTAGCTCTGAACCTAGATTTTAATGGATCTAGATTACCAGTTTCACCCAGAAACACCTGCAGCTGCTCCACAACCACCCTCTCCACCTACTATAGTCCATAGTTGTTGCTCTCTGTTAGGTCTAGAGAGGGCTTCTTGAGGAGTCAACACACTGCTGCCTCTTTAAGGGTAGCATCCAGCACTACATAATGCAAAGACCCATTTACCTTACCTCTGGAGCACTCATTCAACCCATCCCGGCTAGCTTTCATAAGCCAGGATGCCTTATTAAATATAGCCCATATTTTTCCAACAATACAATATTACTTTAAGCTGCCATTGCTTCTTCCAGAGAATTCTGGGCGCTGTGGTATAAGGGTGCTGAGAGTTGTTAGGAGACCCCCTATTTTCCCCACAGAGCTCCCCTTCCAGAGATCCCTGTGAAGAGGGATTTATTCATTTTTTGCACATTTATTTAATATTAAAACAAATTACAACAATACATTTCAAACACAATTAAAAATTACCCTACAACATTGTACACTGCCATAATATCACAGAACAATCACTCCAATCCTCAATCTCCCATCACTGGCAAGGAATCTCTTCCTTTCAGCTCACTTTCACAATAAGTTTGAGAATTCACTGTCTAAAGGGAGGGAGGTAACCTGTAGGTCCTGGGTCAGCTCAGACTTCACGGCCTCTGTGGCAACCATGAGACTCAGTAAATTAAAGGCCCAACAGAAGTGACAGAACATACCCTAGTGCAGGTCTTTCCAAGGGAGTGGGAAGACAGAAATTCATTGGTAGGGAGGTTTGTGCTGAGCTCATTGTCTGAGATGGATAATACAATGGTGAAATTTGAAGTGATGATGCAGTGCCCCTCTATAAGGCTGGGGGATCCATTAAGGCGGTCAGTTCCCAGAGACTTATGGTGTCTGATGGATTCCTGAATACTCTCAGGAATTTTCAAGTTGGCATGCTTACCACTTCTGTCAAAGTCTTGATATAGAATTGGGAATTAAGGTAGGCACTTGACAGGTTGGCTCTTAAGTGTCATCCTCAACACTGAAGCAAACAGGGCTCTCTCATATTCTCAGGAGTGTCAGGTGATGAAGTAGGACAGTGCCTGGAAGGGACTCAGCAGCTTGCAAGGCAACATCTCTCTCGAAGGCCTGTGGTTTTTATCTGCCTTTTAGTAGATTTGAAGCGGTTTTAATGAGTTTTAATTGGTTTTAACTCTTCTTCAAGTGATTCATGAAGTGACTAGGGAAGATCAGAAACCTATGGGTTTTTTTTTGTTTTTTGGTTCTATTTGCCTTTTACTTCCCATGGATATTTGTTTTTAATGTCTCTGTGATCCTTTGATGTCAAAGCATGTCAACCTGGAACTTTTTTGCTCCTGATCAAACAACCAGCTGCCTGCAGTAAAATCGGCATGGCAGAATTTAATTTCAGTGATCAAAAAGATGGTATTGGAGATCTCAGAAAATGCCTGGAGAACAAGTGACTGGTCAAGTTTATTGGAGTAGACTTGATTTCTGAGGATGATTACTTAAGATTTGGTATTCAAACCCAGAAGGTGTTAATGAAATCCTCATTTGCTGTAGAATTAAAGAGACAAGTGCCAATGGAAGAGCTTTTACTTATGCACTAGGATTCAATATTGTAACAGAACATGTTATGAAGGTTATGTATTACACAACATACATATTTTACCTGGCTTGGAGAGAAGCTACCATCAAAGAGAGAGAACACACTTTGCCTTTACTCTGTGACCCAATATATTATTGTGCCATAGGAATGCTATTGCAGGTGTGACTCCATATTTCATGTTTGATTACAGATGACCACAACTTCCAAGCCACTGGCTCACCAAGCCGCCTCTCTTTTTCACAGTGCTTGGTCTCTTCATACAGATGGCACACCTATCACAGTTTCTTGAAACCACCATGTAAAGAGATGTTTCTCAATACAGCTGGAAATTAGTCTACAAAAAAGTGCACCAGACAGGCCCAACACAAGAGACAGAACATGCCTTGTTCATGTCTCTGCAAGGGAGTGGGAAGGCAGAAATCCATTAGGGAAGATCAGAAACATGTGGGGTTTTTTGTTTTTTGGTTCTGTTTGCCTTTTCGCATGGATATTTCTTTTTGATGTGTCCGTGACTGCATCACATTATTTCTCCCCTGTTGAAAAACATGCTTAATGCAGGAAAAATACTACTTCTCTGTTACAAGGAATGCCTCTCCTCTCGAAAAGAGAGTAAAACAGACCATCATATGTGTATGCAAACATTGCTCTGACAACTGACAAATGCATGCTGGACTTCCTTCGCCTCCACCTGACAATACTGAACATGTACTGAATACCAGAGACCCTTTGATGTCAAAGCATGTCAACCTGGAACGTTTTTGCTCCAGATCAAGCAATGCATACTGCAGGGGCAACTCCTGAAGAAGCTTTTCAACCAGCTGCCTGCAGTAAAATCAGCATGGCAGGATTTAAAATCAGCATGGCAGGATGGGAGATAGCTACCTTTACTCTGTGACCCAATATGTTATTGTGCCATATGAATGCTATTGTAGGTGTGACTCCATATTTCATGTTTGATTACAAATGGCCACAACTTCCAAGCAGCCGGTGCCCTAAGCCTTTTTCACAATGCTTAGTTTCTTCATACAGATGGCACACCTTTCACAGTTTCTTGACATCACCACATACGGCTGGAAATTAGACATCGAAAAAGTGCAGCAGACAGGATTTCAGGTGCTTCTCCAGAGAGGTGACTGAATTAAAGGCAATTTAGGTTTACCAGGAATATAAGTAAAAACTTTTGTTCATAGAATCCTAAAGTTTAGAGTTCAGAGGGGACCCAGGGGTCATCTAGTTAACCCCTTGCAATGCAGGAATCTCAACAAACATCCCTGGTTAGTTTTGTAAAAGTTCTAATGTTCTTAATGTTCTAATGTTCTTAAGTATGCTTAAGTATGTAGGCGCAAACAGCTTGAGGCAGCCTTACCTGTGACCGCAGACTCATCCGAAAGACTGTGAAGCTCCTTTTAACACCAGTGCTACTCCTCCCTAGCAGTGCTTTTCCTGTTGTGAAGAGCCTCCACTTCAGGCCTCCCCCAGAATACCCCATTGGGGGGACTTCTGCTGGGTGGTGCTGAGGAATCAGAGGCACTTGGCCCACCCATAGAAAAGTAAGCTCTTTGCTGCTTGGGTGCTGCTGGCCTCATTGGCATAAATGTAACCAAGCGGTCAAGATAGGACACTCCTGGCCTTGTCAACCATCTGTATAATGGTGCTAATACTCTGAGGATCTTGAAGGAAGATAAGGTGGATATCTGCAACTAGGAAATGTCCCCTCCAGCAGATACTCCAGCCCCAAGAACAGGCAGGGCGGGTTCATTTGTGATCCAAATCTCTCCCTTAGTAAGTACCATTTATTTATTTATTACCGTTTATTTACATTTGTTTGTTAGATTTGTTAGTTGCTTTATCTTGCCCAAAGCAAGCCTAAGCGACTTACATTGGCCCAATGTGCATAAACATTCATGCCAAACTATTGGCATGAAAGAAACCGCTAGCCCAGGTTCAGATAACATGACAAATTGGACTTTCAATACCTGCTGCATGCTATTGCCCTATAATTTGTTTTTATGGTTTAATGTGATATACAAACCAAGCTATTAATTTCTGTGCCCTCAAGAAAAAATGAGGCTTTTAAACCTCCTACACATTTACCTGGGAGTAAGCTTCCTTTTGCACAGGAGGACTTGCTCCTGAGTAGGGCTGGGTGGTGTTGGGTTTTGAACATCGAGGTTTGGTGATAAACCCACTTTGACACCTTCTCAGCTGGGAAGGGGGAGCACCTTAATGGAGCCCCCACCCCGCTGCTGGCTCAGCTCCTGCAATCAGTGGTGGGTTGGGGACTGTGTAAAACTGCTTGGGTGAGGTGAAGGCAACAGTCTCAGCCAAGCAGTTTAAAGAGGCAGAGGAAGGAGCAACTGTTTCACCTATGCAGCTTGTTTCTCCCTTGGCCAGTATGAGAGCAGACAATGAGGTTTCACTCATCCTTCTGAGTCCCTCTGCCTCCAGCACCCGGCTGCAGCTTGTTTCTCCCTTGGCGCTGGTAGCAGAGGGACTCAGAATGTGGCGGTTTCACCAGCAATATACCGCTGAGTGAAACTGTCATCATAGTCTGCCCCTCATACCGGACCCGGGCGATGTATTGGTACATTGCCTAGGCCTACATGTGAGTAAATAGCAGAAGTCAGCACTGTGAATGTGTAAGGCCATGGCACCCTGGTGTGACTTGAAGATGTCCCAGAAAAACTAAGAGACATATTGTAGTGGCAACTGTTGCAGGAACCCCCCCCCCCCAAAATCATTCAGTTTGTACAAACTCCACACACACTCACACTCACACACTACATACGCTATGCTTCTGTTATAAATTCATAGAAAAGCAACCATACATCGGATTTGCACTGGTCCACTTTTATTTTACTCCATGAAGGAAGGACTACAAAATGGGGAAGGTTTGATACAGGCCACCATAATCCCTTGAGCATACCAGCACATACACAGGAGCCCTGCCCAGTTGCTATGCCAACCCTGATGGTCCTAGACAGAAGACCATCAAGATCACAAAGAACTTGATATGGGAGTGGATTCAACACAGACTGGAACAAAGGACAATAATCAGCTCTTCCCTCTGGGGGCAGGAAACTGCAAACTCCCCTCTGTCACCTGGAAACTACTCATGGGGAGGGGGAAAGGGGGAACCAGCCAGGTGACAGGACACTCAGGTTACCACCACAACCCCTCCCTCAACCCCTCCTTTCTGTGATGTATGTATGATGTTTCTGGGGGTGGTCTTGATCTACAGGGTGGCAATTTCAAAAGTCTTTATAAGACCTTGCACACCATTTTTCTGGGTCCTTCCTCTCTCCTGCAAGTGAGGGGAGCACCCTGTTGCAACAGTTCAATAAAGGCCAAGCCTACAGGCTGCTGTTTTGCTCCAAGTTATCCTGGTTGGTGTCTTTGTTTTTGTCCAAGGGAGCCCTCGGATTTTTCCGTTAACAGTTTGGCGACCATGCTCAGGGACTCTTGGTTCTCCTGTGAAGGTGAGGGGGAAGACAAAGGGGATCGGGCACCACTGGGCAACCTTAGCCCAGGGATCCTTTTTTCCTCTCCCTGCCTCCTCTTTGAGGGCGGTAATCAATCATCACCAGAAAGCTCAACCAGGGGAGCAAAGGCAAGGTCAAGCCGGCCAAAGAAAGGATCCCAGGATCCACAAGGGACATCTACGGATGTGAGTATGGTTTGAAGTTAATACATTGGGAGGGGGGTGGAAAAGTAACGTCTCCACGGCAGCTAAACTTTTCTTCTTTCTTTCTTTGACGTCTTCCCTCGGAGTCGACCAGAAACATCCTAAAAATCTTTCTCTCTCTTTCTCTCTCCCGATTTCCCTCTCGGAGTCTGGCCAGGGAAACCGGGGAAACTCTCCTTTTCCTTTTCCTTTTCCTTTTCCTTGATGTCTTCCCTCGGAGTTGACCAGAAACGTCCTAAAAATCTTTCTCTCTCTTTCTCTCTCCCGATTTCCCTCTTGGAGTCTGGCCGGGGAAACCGTGGAAACTCTCCTTTTCCTTGACGTCTTCCCTCGGAGTTGACCAGAAACATCCTAAAAATCTTTCTCTCTCTTTCTCTCTCCCGATTTCCCTCTCAGAGTCTGGCCGGGGAAACCGGGGAAACTCTCCCTTTCCTCTTTCCTCCACATCTTCCCTCGGAGTATTAGTTTTGTAAGCAGCGCTGAGTGAGTTCCGGATCTGTGGTTTTTTTTCCGGGTTAGAGAGACCCGTGGTTTCCAGGCTAGTTGCCTGTGGTTTGTCCGGGTTAGAGGGACCCATAGTTTCCAGGCTAGTTGCCTGTGGTTTACTGGTAGGCAGGGATTGCTTTTATTTGAAAGATAAATTGAATACTGATAGAATACTCTTTCTCTACAAAGGGCCTTCTTTGTCCCTTTCTTGTGTCTGTTCTTTTATCTCCTAGCGTAATTTACTGAGCAACCCCCCCCCCCTTGGTATTAGAGGGAAATGGGAGCTCACGCTTCTAAGCATCCAGGCTGGACTCCTCCTGGTGACAAGGCTTCCGTGAAGCCTTTTTGCCCCAGAGAGGATTCTGATACGCCCCTCCAGTTTGTCATCTCCAACTGGGGAAAATAAATAAATAAAATAAAATAAAATAAAGGGAGGAAATGGTCTTTCAAAGTCCAAATTGTGAGACCATTGTAACTTTTCGTGGGTGGCTTAGGCCCACCATCTGGAACCCAGGGCACAGCGGCCACCTCAGGGATCCTTCAACAAAATCAGGGTGTGAACCCTTAAGGAGAACTGAGCACATCAAATTTGTGTTGTTAAACTATAACCTAAAGCTAGAACATGAAACCGTAAACTTAATGGTGCTCAAAAGGCAGTAGATATAATAATAACCCAGCCTGAGAGCCCACGCATTAGAGATCTTAGTTTCTTTAAAATTCAATAAGAGATGTACTCAAAGGTTTAGAAATATTTAAAGGGTTTGTGTTTACATTGGCTTCGGCATCCACAGACTGTTCTTAAGTGCACAACGTTTTTAAATTGCAAGCTTGCTTAAAAAAAAATTTAAATCTAAGGAAGCCATGTTGGGCCTTATCAATCTTAAACAAGACAAAAAATGAGAATGAAGTGTGCAAATGTTTGTTATTTGAGAGAGGCTCCAAAGAGAGTCTTCCAAGTGGTAGAAAGAAAATTTTAAAGATCCTGTATACGTGCTTACTTGTGTTCTGAAAGGAGGATTATCCCACCTCTTTTCTCTATAGCTTAAGTGAGGAGGGTGATTTTAAGTCTGACGGTAAATGATGTTTTGTTGTAACTTTTGAGTTTGTGAGTACACCCGTGTTCCAGTCTATTTTGGAATGTGAAGTTAACCTAATGTTTCTGTTGCAAAAGCCTAGTTGAGCACAACTGCTCTCTCAAGCTAAAATGCAGTCTCTGTATTTCATTAAGCATATGACTGGCAATATGGTGTTCCTTCTAAGAAAAATATGTGAGTCCAGTTTTAACTTTGATTTGGTTGGACAGAAGAGTTATTGTAAGGCTCCTGATATCAGTCTCTATAAGACTTCCTGGCCTCTTTTCTTAGAAAATGCCCCCCCCCCCCCCGTTTCAGTCTCTTTCAGTTTTTTCCCTTTCTTACTTCTGTGCCAGGTAAATTTACTCTCGAGTAAGCTTCCTTTAAAAGCAAACTGCAAAGAAGGGGGGGCAATCTTTGCTAAAGGTACCCTGTATCTCACTTTCCTATGTGTGGTTATTTAAAAAAAAATCTAAATTAGGCTTACTATTCCTCTGCAAGTTCAGGAAAAATTGTTCACTTCAATCTTCCTTTAAATATCATTTCTCTAGGAACTTGCACTCTTTAGTCTAAGGAAGTAAACTCTCACTCAAACTAGCTTCAAGATCTGCTAAAAGGGTTCTGTATAAAGTTGGGTACTTTTATTTTCCTCTTCCTTAGTACATGATAGGAGCAAGACTTGTGGTCTCTTCCCCAGTTGTGTCTGTGTACATAAGTATGTGTGTGTCTCTCTGGTAGTACAAATCTTGCTATGAACCCTGTAGATGACCCCAGGGTCCCTTCCAACTCTCCCAATTTGTGGTTTTAAAAGGTGAGAGGTGAAACCGTGATGTTTTTGAAGCAGAGCTGGCAATATCAAGCATTTGAGTGATAACAGTTTTTATCATTTTGTCTATTATTTAAAGATCAGACTTCCAAGTCTATTCAAAGTTTAAGCCCATAAAAATTCATATAGTCAAGTAGAATGAGCCTTGACCATCCTGTAAATAAAGGGCAGAAAATTTTGTCTGCAAATGGTAAGGCTGAAATGACTGAGAATGTTAAAGATCCTATGAATACTGACTCTGGCCATTTTTTCCCATATATAAGGGCATGGCTGATTGTTACATGAATGACCAGAGGGAAATCACACAAAATGATAGCCCACATTTTTTAATAACACCTGATCTCAATTTCCTATAAATAAAGGAAGCACTCTCTTTGCTTGGGCTGCAGGAAACATGATCCCTTAGAACTGAGTTAACAGAAGTTTAATTTGACCACTAGCTTTGGTGAATACTTGAATTGCTGAGTTTCTCTTTTTTGTTTTAAAATCTAACCCTATTTTTTAAATCTACTCCTTACCTTTCCCTTCCTTTATTCCAATTCTAATTTAGCCAAAAGATTTGCTGAGACATGAACTCTGCACATGCACAGAGGTTAGGTCAGCTTAAGAGAGAGAGAGAGAGAGAGAGAGAGGAGGGAGGGGGAAAGGAGGGGGGAGAGAGGAGGTTTGAAGAGCGTTGGCTGCAGGGAGAAATTTATCCAAATTTATTTAAGTAAAACTTGGAACCACTGAGGGAAATCACCCTTAATGTGTCCTTTGCTCCAGGGGCTACTTAAGACAAAAGGGTTAAGTACTGGACCGTCAAAAGTCAAGAGGTTGCCAAGTTTCAAATCTTAACATGCCAAATTCTTTTCACAGGTAAATATCAAAGCACTCCCACTGTGAGTTCCTCTCTTGAGTAGTTCGCCTCCCCAATGGGATTTAAATTTTATAACAGGTTTTGTTTGTGTATATGCCTATCCATTTTAAGAACAGCATTTCCTGACAGACTTCTCACATGAATCCAGTTACAGATAGGTAGCCGTGTTGGTCTGCCATAGTCAAAATAAAAAAAATCCTTCCAGTAGCACCTTTAAGACCAACTAAGTTAGTTCTTGGTATGAGCTTTCGTGTGCAAGCACACTTGTGTATCTGAAGAAGTGTGCTTGCACACGAAAGCTCATACCAAGAACTAACTTAGTTGGTCTTAAAGGTGCTACTGGAAGGATTTTTTTTATTCTCACATGAAATAATTTTCCCTTTTAACAGGATATGAGAACCTCTAACAAAGTGTCCTTTCTTTTCTCCCACAGCACAAATGATAATGAGGGGATGCAAACAGTGATTTAAATACTCTATAAAAAGTAATTGCATTTGTATTTCTTTTCGTCTTTCCCTTACAGCCAAACAGTCACTTTCTTTGCCATTCATTTTTTCTTGGTATTAACTCATTTCCCAGTATTTTGCTATTAACATTCTAGCCGATGTTGTCACATCAAGAAACACTCTGTTATTTTCATTTGTGATACTCATTGTTAGAATGCCAAAATAGATAAGCATAGTTTCTTTTTAAAATTGTGTGTCCTAGCATTTATTATTTTGGTTCCTCATAAGTCAGTGTGTGTATGTGTGTTTTACTTTGGGGACATGTCCATCACATGTTGAAAGTCGTTTTCATCAAGTTTGTTTTATCAAATAGCACATGCTGAATTTTAAGCGTTTTTCCATTGTTTTCCCATTTTTTCAGTCCAGTAGTGATCTGTGTGGTTTTGATAATATCTTTGTCTTATTTAATAATAATTCTTTTCTAAATCTGATGTCTTTGTGTCAAGTCTGTTTTCATCTGACTGGTAATCTAATTTTTTGCTTTCTTTTTTATTTTTTAACCTTTCTTGTATTTTACAGTTCTCTTTCTATACATGTGGAGTAATTTTTTATTTAATAATATGAAGAAAAAAACCTAAGTGAAGGAAAGCAAACAAACTTAGCAGATAATAACAGTAATTATATGAAAATGTGATAATAATATTGAAATGAATAAAATGCTTAATGCGCTAAGATTTTTTTTATTATTTGCAGCTAACCAAGATAACTCAAGGAGATTTTCTTGGGGGGGGGGCTTTTGCTCCTTCCTTGTCTAGCTGTGTTTTTAAGTCCCCAAAACCCTGCCCCCTTACAGGTTATCACTTCTACAGATGTGTTACTACAGGCCCAATGATGATGAAAAAGCAGCAACAACCCCTCAACTCAGTTCTTCGCCATCACAAGACTATTACCTGCAACAACAGACACCAGAGTTTTCAAAGTGCCCACAGCTATCTCTTTCAAAGGATATAGACTGACGGGGGAGTGGGGCTGACAAAGGGGGGTTGAGTTGAATTGCAAGGACATTTTTTCACTTTTGAACCTCAAGCCTCTGTGCTCCAGGATTGAAAAGATACATACATAGAAGATCACAATTGTCTCAAGATATTCAACTGATATTTAATTAGTTTGTTGTGTATTATGTGTTATTATGTAGGAATGTTGAAATGTGTTTGACAGTGTTATTTCCACAAAGGGGGGAATTTTTTGTGGGTAACTGTTTTTATGTTTAATGTATAGTGTCTTAGTGCTTACACACCAATGGAGAATTCTCATGCATTTTATTCTTTCTAATAGATCATGCTATTGTGTAGTCCAATGTTTAGATTAGATCAATTTATAACCACATTTCGTTGTCCCACCTGCCACTCTGCCAACCTTCCCTACCCATTTTAAATTGTGCTAAACCTCGTTTTACCAAGGACAAGCTTCTGGATCCATAAAACCACCACATACATGAAGGTGCATATGCCTTGATTTAGCAGGAATGATCCCTTATAGAGTTAAATTGACTTATTTGGACAAGTGCCTTTTTAAGAATGGTTTTGTTTTAACAGATTGGTTTGAAAAGTTGAGAACCATGGGCATATATAAATTCAAATCGGACTCAGTTTGAATTGGGCAAGTGTATCCAGGCTGCAATTAGCTTTTTGGTCCTTTAAGAGCAAGTGAGCAACTTCCCATGAGTGCAAGACCAGAGCCTATAATAATAAAATCCCATAGAAAGGTCAAGGCAAAGACATTTCTCTCATGACGTGTCCAAACCTGTGCCAGCTATGGTGAGTGCCAGGCGACATGGTTAATATGAAAGCCCTAAGTGGATTCGCCAGGGATTGCCACTGCTGTGGCACCATGCCGGTGTGAGACCAAAGTAGAGCTAACTTGACACCTGAGAAAGCGTGTTCTCCTTCATGGAGAGCACGTGTTGCAGTGGGGGCCGCCAGGACACTCCAAAGTTGGGGGCGGGCTAATTGATCATTGGCCACTGATGCGATTGGGGCTTCCCTTGTTGTTGGGAAGAAGTTAATGTTGCCATTTGTTGATTGACAGCCAGAAATGCTAAAACTCCTTGCACGAGGCTAGGGCTTCCTCTTTTCGACCATGCATCGGATTGCCCGTCCCCCCCCCCCCCAGAATTAGGGTTATTCGCTTTGACCTTGCTATGCCTGTCATGGGGTCATCTGCTCTTGGGGCAGGGGCCCGGTAGGAATTTTGTCCATCTGGCTGATTGACTGGGGCCATTTGGTTTTTGCCTACTGCGTAGCAAATCGTCACAACTTGTAAGGTTGCGGTTAGGCATTGGTTTATGGTTTGGTTGGTTGAGGGGCAGTGGTTGAGTGCCTGCCCTTGGTAGGTTGAGTGCCTGCCCCTCTAATGCTGCTGCTGCAAGGGATTCTGTTAAAGGAATTGAGGGCTAACTATTGCTTGTCCACTCTGTCAAGGGGGCTCGGGCCATAGCAATGAGCTCCTGGTTGCATTTGGGGTGAGGGCAGGTTCCCTGCTCCGTCACTACCCCCAAGTGTATTCCCCTATTCTGACTTTCGCATCGTGCGGAATGTCAGTCTTTCCCCCATGGCGGGGGCAGATAGTCGCAAATAATGCCTAAGCAACCACTCACAAATTTGTATTTTAATAAAGTTGTGGCCAAAATTATGCCAAAAATCTTAAACAAAAAATTCTGTGTGATGTGTGAGTTATTGGGGTGGCCCTGGGGACCTCGACATGCAACACATAAAACAGCAGAGGACAAAGCAAACTGCATTTTTCAGTCATTAGTGGACCTTCCTGCTAAATGTAAAGCATAGACCACTATTGAGAAAATGTTTCTCCCAAGGTACTACAATACCACAAGTAACTGAGCAACAAAATACAACATGTGTTATTTTTCCGTGATATCCTATGCCTAATTATGTGCACTGTTATACTGTTATATTTGTATGCAAATACCCTTAAGAGGCGTGACATCCAAGTCCCTTTCAGGTTCACATAGACCCACACATCTGGGAGGGAGAATAGCAGGTTAATATTTACCACCTTAAATTGTGCGGAGAAAAGGATTACACAGTAGCCACCTTTGCAATCTTATCTCCGAAGGGGGGAAATGTTGCAGGAAACCCCCCCCCCAATCATTCAGTTTGTACAAACTCCACACACACTCACACACTACATATGCTATGCTTCTGTTATAAATTCATAGAAAAGCAACCATACATCGGATTTGCACTGTTCCACTTTTATTTTACTCCATGAAGGAAGGACTACAAAATGGGGAAGGTTTGATACAGGCCACCATAATCCCTTGAGCATACCAGCACATACACAGGAGCCCTGCCCAGTTGCTATGCCAACCCTGATGGTCCTAGACAGGAGGCCATCAAGATCACAAAGAACTTGCATATGGGAGTGGATTTAGCACGGACTGGAACAAAGGACAATAATCAGCTCTTCCCTCTGGGGGCAGGAAACTGCAAACTCCCCTCTGTCACCTGGAAAGTACTCATGGGGAGGGGGAAAGGGGGAACCAGCCAGGTGACAGGACACTCAGGTTACCACCACAACCCCTCCCTCAACCCCTCCTTTCTGTGATGTATGTATGATGTTTCTGGGGGTGGTCTTGATCTACAGGGTGGCAATTTCAAAAGTCTTTATAAGACCTTGCACACCATTTTTCTGGGTCCTTCCTCTCTCCTGCAAGTGAGGGGAGCACCCTGTTGCAACAGTTCAATAAAGGCCAAGCCTACAGGCTGCTGTTTTGCTCCAAGTTATCCTGGTTGGTGTCTTTGTTTTTGTCCAAGGGAGCCCTCGGATTTTTCCGTTAACACAACCGCATGTTTAAGGTCCCATTTGGCTCTGAGTTTTTATATCTGGGTTTCTAATCTTGCCCTAGTGTCGGTTTGTTCTCTCTCTCTCTCTCCAGTAAAAAACTGAAGGAGAAAACAGTCTAAAATTGAGAGTATATGGCCATGGGGAAACTTGGGGGATGGTTGGAATCCAGACTCCATTGCTGAATTCACTCACTCATGGAATTAGCAACCTGGCAAAAAGTCATTTTTGGAAATAAAAATGGATAACTAGCAGAAAATGCCTTTTCCAAATATAAAAGAATTGTCACTGTTTTAATGGAGCTGATTTATAGGGATTACTCTTTCAAGTGTAACATTATTTCATGTTTCAGTTAAACACCCACCCTCCCATTACACACTTTGATTCTGACTCTAGCGGTGTAAGTCCGCAAAAAGGGGCATTCTGGGAGTCTTGCAGGATAGGGCAAGAAAGGACTTGCACCTCTTCGAAAACTTCTGCATGGACAGGAGGTGCTGAGCTACTGAGCTAGCAATCTTTCCAAATAAGTCATATACAATCCAGTACAATTCTCTGTATGTTTATTTGGTTTTAATTACATAATTATTAAATTTCCCTATTACAGAACTATGGTTTGTTTTATATGGACTAGTTAGCTTTGTCACCCTTATCAAATCGTTCTGAAAGAGCTCTTAATATACTTCCTGGCATTTTCTGGTGTCTATCCCGAAGATTTTCAAATGCAGTCTTGGTCTGTTGAAAAAACAAAAACAAAGGAATACATTATGTTATAGCTAAAGGAATAGGAAAAAGCTAAAGGCGTCAGACCCAGTAGCATTTAAAAAATCCCACTTTTTCCAGCTAAAGAAGCACAATATGGATTTCTTTCTGGGATCAGAAGTAAAGGCAGATAAGGATTTTTAGCTAATTGTAGTAGGAAACCATCTCTCCAGATCCTAAGGCATATGCAGCTGGCTCCCTAGCAAAGGATAGGGAGGAAATTACTGTCTTCTTTCATATTGAACCTTGAGCATGAACCCATAATGCTCACCCAGACCCTACTTTGCAGTGTTCAGCCAAAATGCATGTACCAGGCCTAAGAGGAACTATGCAAGTCCTACCAGGCATACTGTCTTGGCAGGTCCCTAAAGGGCACCCTTAACACAATAATGCCTCAGTAAAGCTAATCTTTCTCTCCACAACTTTCTCATCTGTACAGATTTAACGCGGTAGGAGCAAACAAACCACACCACTGTCAATTGACAATGACTGCATCCCAACAATGTGAAATAAAAGGAAGGAACCACAGGACAACCAAGGAATCAACCCCCACACACCTGCAAAAATAAATTACTTCTCCGCCCCTTCAAACAAGCAACCAAAAGTCGGAACTAGATGTGGGGAAGGTGAGGGTGAAGCAAGAATGGAAGCAGAAAGTTCTTGGGGGAGATGAGAGCAACCATGAATATTAAGGGTCTGGAAAGGAAACCTTATGAGCCACAGTGAAAGAAGCTGGGTATTTTCAGCCTGAAAAAGAGGGGACTGAGAAGAGTTATGACAGTCATTTCAAATATCTTAAGGGTTGTCACATGGAAGATGGAGTAAGCTTATTTTCTCCTGCTCTGCAGGGTAGGACGCAAACGAATGCCTTATAATCATCATTATCATCATCATTTTTTAAATTTATACTCCACCCATCTGAAAGGGTTTCCAGGGCCACTCTTCAAGTTGCAAGAAAAGAAATTCCACCTCAACATCAGGAAGAGCTTTCTGACAGTGAGAACTGTTTTGACAGTTCAACAGTCTCCCCTGAGAGGTTGTGAAGGTGTTTAATAATAATAACAATAATAATAATTTATTTGTATCCTGCCATCCCTGGCCAAAGCTGGGCTCAGAGCGGCTCACATCATATAAGACAATATGCATAAAACCAAGTGATCAATAAATTAAGATACATCCCACATTTAATTCAAACAAATTAAAATTAAAACTGGACAAGTGGCAATCTTCGGGGTAGATTTGAAAGCGGTTACCAACTGCTTCCACTGATATTATAAGCACCTTTGAGCGGGCTGGGAACCTCCTTCATGCTTCCCCCCCCCCCCCAAGATCTTTATTGAAACGTAACATATACACATAATAACCAAAATTCCCAATGATTCCCTCACATAAAATATAATATCTAAATTACAACAGCTGCATAATTATACAATTAATTATAAAAACCCACCACCCACCCTCTACTTCCCTCCACAGCAATTCCACTTCTTTATATTTCTTTCTACCTTTTTTCCCTTGCATTGTATAATAAATTATTTTTGTTAAATTCTGATTTTTCCTTCTTTCTTTATTGGTATTGTTATTGCTTACATTTTTTATTCTAAGCCTATTAGCATGTCATTTTTAGAACAATATTTTGACATATAATCTTCAAAATACTTCCACTCCATTCTTAACTTTTGATTTGACTGATATCTTATAACTGAAGTTAATTTTGCCAATTCTATATACTCACTTAATTTACAAATCCACTCTTCCTTTGTTGGTGTGTCCTGAGATTTCCATTTAGTGGCAATCACTACCCTGGCAGCTGTTGCTGCATAGAATTTTTTTTTTTTTCATATGTGGTATGTCTTTGCTCACCAACCCTAACAGATAAGCTTCAGGATTTTTTATCAAGGGGTTTTTAAGCATTTCCTTAAGTTCCTCATGTATTAGTCCCCAAAACTTCTTTATTTCCTTGCAACCTCACCACATATGAATTATCGTTCCAGGTTCTTTGTTACATTTCCATCAAAGGTTGGATTTTAATTATAAATTAAATACCACCTGTAAAACATTTAAACAAAATTTTCCTTCATCGTATAAAGGTAAAGGTAAAGGTACCCCTGCCCGTACGGGCCAGTCTTGAAAGACTCTAGGGTTGTGCACTCATCTCACTCTATAGGCCGGGAGCCAGCGCTGTCCGCAGACACTTCCGGGTCACGTGGCCAGTGTGACAAGCTGCATCTGGCGAGCCAGCGCAGCACACGGAACGCCGTTTACCTTCCCGCTAGTAAGCGGTCCCTATTTATCTACTTGCACCCGGGGGTGCTTTCGAACTGCTAGGTTGGCAGGCGCTGGGACCGAGCGATGGGAGCGCACCCCGCCGCGGGGATTCGAACCGCCAACCTTTCGATCGGCAAGTCCTAGGCGCTGAGGCTTTTACCCACAGCGCCACCCACGTCCCCTTTATCGTATAGCAGGTGGTAAAGCGGATATTCTCGCACCAGAGTTTCTCCTATTGTTCTAAATATATAGTGTGGCCGATATCTTTTGCCCATTTGGCCATTGTTTCTTTTACCTCTTCATCCATCAAATCATAGTCCAATAATAGAGTGTAAATTTTCAATAATAATTTCCTATTGTTTTGTAATATAATGGTGCTAAATAGCAATTGTTCTTTGGCGAAACCTTTTCTTTGATCTGCCTTAAACACACTTTTTAATTGTATATATTGCCAATTATCCATCCCATATTGTTTTAATTCTTCATATGTTTTTAATTTTAACTTTCCTTGGTCTTCTTCCAGTATTTGTCTATATGTTGCCCAGTTCGGATTCATATTGAGTTTTTTAACTGCATGGGCTTCTAATGGAGAGATCCATAAAGGGACTTGTGGCTCTAATAGCTGATTATATTTATTCCAAACTTTCAACAATAAATTTCTGAGTATATGATTTTTGAAGCCATTATGTACCTTAACCTTCTTGTACGCTAGGTAGGCGTGCCATCCATACCTATTGTCAAAACCTTCTAGATTTAAAATACTAGTGTTTTCCAATATAATCCATTCTTTTAGCCACGCCAGACATTCTGCTTCATAGTATAATTTTAAATTCGGTAATGCGAGTCCTCCTCTATCCCTTTTATCTGTTAATAGTTTATACTTTATGCATGGTTTTTTGGTTTGCCATATGAATTTTGTTAGATATTTTCTCCATTCATCAAAACAATTTTCTTTAATTATTATTGGTATTGTTTGGAACAAATATATCATTTTACGGTAAAACATTCATCTTAATTATAGATATTCTCCCCATTAATGTCAGCTTTAATCTACTCCAGGTTTCTAGATCTCTTCTAATTTTCTTCCAGGCTTTTTCATAGTTGTTTCCAAATAGATTAATATTTTTCATCAGCAATTCTATACCTAAATGTTTTGCTTTTGTTTTGTAACAATTTCCAAACCTAATTTCTTCTGTAATTTGTTCTTTTCTAATTCCTGTATGTTTTTTACCATAAGTTTTGTTTTTGACATATTTATCTTGAAGCCTGCTACTTTCCCGAACTCATTCATTATCCTCAATGCTTTCATTAAACTGCTCTCTGACTCCTCAGTTGTTAATATAATATCATCCGCAAAAGCTCTAATTTTGAAAACATCCTTGCCTAATGTAATTCCCTTTATCTCTTTTTCTTTATTTTTCATGCTTGTTCTTATACAAGGAGAAAATGAGTCAGACGGAACCCTAACCAAAGGCCTGGCAGAACAGCTCCATCTTGCAGGCCCTGCAGAAAGATGTCAAATCCCGCAGGGCCCTAGTCACTCGTGAGAGAGCGTTCCACAAGGCCGGGGCCACAGCCAAAAACGCCCTGGCTCTGGTCGAGGCCAGTCTGATCTCCCTGGCGCCCAGAATCTTTAGGATGTTGTTATTTGCAGACCGCAAGGTCCTCCGTGGGGCATACCAAGAGAGGCGGTCCCATCGGTACGAGGTTAAGCAGAGGCTGGATGGCCATCTGTCATGGATGCTTTAGCTGATATTCCTTCATTGCAGAGGAGTAGACTAGATGACCCTTGGGTCCCTTTCAACTCTAAGATTCTATGATCCTATATCTAAAAATGTGTTGGGGGTTCAAAGTTCAAAGTTGGTAGCTCAGAGGGCATTTAATTAGTCTCAACAAGTTAAGCAGAGGAAAAGCTGAGTGATCAATGTAATGCACAAAAATATATATAATAAAGCCTAGCTCTGGGTCATACAGAATGAGAAGCCAGTATGCAGAATACAATTTAGAACTGAGAAAGTGAAAAAACAATAGGAAAGATTATTCTGTTTTATATTTCCTGGTACTTACTTTTTCAGCCAGCTCTGTGGCAGTTATATTTGGATCATATGGGATGGGTTCTCCAATATATGTCCTCAATTTCACTGGAAACCCTCCATATATAGGAAGGAGAAAACATCGAGTTTTCTCATATACCCATCTTGCCAACCCTGTGTATGAAAGAGAAAAGATTCTGAAAGAATGCGACCCCATATCAAATGGATGAGACAAAAAAGCTTTGACTTGGCCAACAAACTTGGCAGGATGTTAACCTGGTTAATAAAGAAAAGGCAAAAAGATAAAATTATAGGTAAAATAATAGATCAAAGGGAAGAGATAGTAGACCCAGAAAAAACAAAACAGTGCTTTGTAAATTATTATAAAAAACTGTACAAATCAGAAGATAAAAATGAGAATAAAATAAATGATTATCTACAACGAAACAAATTACTGGTAATATTAGAAGAGGAACATAGATATTTAAATTCAACTATCAAAATAGAAGAAATACTACAAGTAATGAAAAACAAACAAAAGTTGGGGAATCTCCGGGCCCAGATGGAATTTCAATTGGTTACTATAAAAAAAAAAAAAACTAGAAGAGGCCATACTTCCAACCCTGAAAAAGATTATGAGCAATATATTAGAGAATGGGAAGACACCGGAGTCATGGAAAGAAGCCTTAAAAACCTTGATCCCGAAACAAGGAGCAGATCTGATGAATACCAAAAACTATAGACCAATTTCATTACTAAATTTGGATTACAAAATTTTTACAGGAATACTTGCAAACAGATTAAAAAAGATATTAAATAGACTAATTAACGAAGACCGGGCTGGCTTCCTCCCAGGAAGACAAATATATACGGTAACAATACAAGAACAATGATCAATTTATTAGAATATTTGGGGGTAGGTGGAAATAAAAGATCAGCAATGATGTTAGTGGACGCTGAAAATGCATTTGATCATGTATCATTGGATTTCTTGTTGAACACCATTGATGCAAAGAAATTAGGAAATAAAATATATTGCAGAATCAAGGCAATATATAATAATCAGAAAGCAAAATTAATCATAAATAATGAACTAACGAAAACATTTAACATTGAATAAGGGATTAGACAAGGCTGTCCATTCTCACCACTTTTATTTATCACCATATTAGAAACATTAGTAACAGCTATAAGGAAAAAAACAAAAATAAAAGGTATTTATTGGGCAACAGATTGTATAAACTCAAAGCCTTTGCAGATTACATCATCATAACCACCGAGAACCCAATAGAGAGCATATTAGAAACACTGACAAAAATGGATGAATTCAGGAAAGTCTCAGCTTTAAACTAAACAAAGACAAAACAAAATTATTCGTGAAAAACATGTGTGAAGAAGAAAAAAGAGGATTGTAAACTAAAACAGGATTAAAAATAACAAATAAGGTGAAATACCTAGGCATCGGGATCACAACAAAAAACATAAACCTTTTCAATTACAATTATGTAAAAAAATTGAAAGAAATAAAAAAAGATTTGGAGATTTGGGGGAGGTTAAATCTGTCACTGTGGGGCAGGATGTCAATAATTAAAATGACAGTGCTACCAAAGATGTCATTCCTATTCCAAACATTACCAATAATCAGTGGAGTTAAATGTTTTAAAGAGTGGCAAAAAGATCTGGCAAAATTCATTTGGCAGGGTAAAAAACCTGGAATAAAATTACTAACAGAGATTAGAGACAGAGGTGGATTTGCAGTTCCAGAAGTAAAAGAAGTGATACTAAAGTGGGTGCAAGATCTGGGTTATCCTATAGAATTACAAAAATGGGAAGAGCTGTGGAGAAAGCGTGTTCTCATTAAAGAGAGAGCACGTGTTGTGGATGGGGCCAGACAAAACATCCTCAGTTGCCAGCCAGGCTGTTGCAAGGGAATTGAATTGATTGGTGACTGTTGTTACTGGGGTAAATTTGATGTTGCCAAGTAAGGGGTGGAGTCAGAGGTTATTTATACTGGGTCCACAGCTTGTTCCTTTCTCTTTCGCTGTGGACACCGGATCACATGGAGCACTTGGACTGTCTGGAGGACAGTGATGCAATCTTCTCATTGTCTGGTTACATTTCTTTATTTCCCCCTTCTTTTAATCCTCTCTAGTCCCTTAAATAATTTAATTCCCTCTTTTTCCTGTTTGATTTCCCACCCCACCCCTTACCCTGTCCTGTGAGAAGATTCTCCCTGTATCTGTGGCTTGCCTTTCCAATAGGGAGAGAGCCCCATTAGGGGCTTTCTTTCGCAAAAAGGTTTCCCCCATTTCTCCTGTTGTAAATTGTGGGGCTAGTCAGGGCTGTTCCCAGCTTAGCTGGAATCACTTTTGTTTATAGTATCCCCGAAGGTTGGCTTTATTTTGAGTGTGTGCAGTGCTGTTGGCCAAATTTTAATCTAGCCTTGGACAGGAGCACTATTTTGAGTTCCTTTAATATTGCTATGAGACTCAGATTCTCAAGAGCAGAAGCAGGGAGGCCTAGTCGGCCTGCACACAACTTCCAAGCCTAAGTCTGCTACAGGTACCAGTTAATTGTTAAGTCTCTGACACGTGATTCATTCTCTCTATGTATCTGCTTGCAGGCCCAGTTGCTGCTAAGGTATATCTGAGGCAGACAGAGGGTGCCAGAGGCTCTCTGTGCCTCCAGTGACTATGAGCCCGCTGTATATGCTCTTGAACTATACTGTTTCTGAACAAGTTTATTTTCTCCAAGTTTGTTTTGCCCTGATAGTGGTGACTGCCATTTTAGAGACGAGCCATTGTGGCTTAGTGGCTAAAGTGTAGGACTAGGACCTGGGAGACAGGGTTCATATCCCCCTCTTAGTCATTGTTGTAAAAAACCAAAACAAACTGCTCCTTTTGGGCTATTCTGTTGCTGGGTAGTTCGGCCCATTTGTGATAAAAGAATTTTGGGTTTCTTGAAGGGGTGCTTCCCTCTAAAAGGGCAAGCAGGGGTACCTGGACAAGCTGTGGGCTACCTCAACTCTGCTATTTCACTGGAAATATTTATGCCTGGCCTAGCAGGTGATCCTAGGGCTTTGCCCTAGTATTCGATGGCCTGGAAGCGTTTCCGGCCTGAATAGTGTCCCCATGTGGTCCATGAAGCATTGGTTTCACTGGGTCAGCGCATAGTGCCGGTAATGCCTAGGTTGCAGGATTGGTCCCTGTATGGGACAGCTGCATGCTCCCCCATTCCTCTACCTGGACACTTAGGTCCTTTTGGTGGTTACCTCACTGCGAGGGATGTAACGGGCGCCACGTTTGCAATATGCAAGCGGGAGAAAGCACCTTTGCGTGCCCGCATTGCAGTATGCTCTGTGCGTTGCAGGGCACGGTGCTGCACGGGCTGCAATTGCATTGCATTGCGTGAGAGATTTGCAGTTGCATTGCATGGAGGGTGTGTGCATTGCATAGAGGGTGTAGTTGCATTGCACAGAGTGTGTTTTTTGCATTGCACGGAGTGTGTGTGCATTGCACGGAGTGTGTAGTTGCATTGTACGAAGTGTGTTGTTGCATTGCACGGAGTGTGTGTGCATTGCATGGAGGGTGTAGTTGCATTGCACAGAGTGTGTTTTTTGCATTGCACGGAGTGTGTGTGCATTACACGGAGTGTGTAGTTGCATTGAACGGAGGGTGTGTGCAGTGCACGGAGTGTGTAGTTGCATTGCACAGAGTGTGTAGTTGCATTGCATGGAGTGTAGTTGCATTGCATGGAGTGTAGTTGCATTGCATGGAGTGTAGTTGCATTGCATGGAGTGTGTGTGCATTGCACAGAGTGTCTAGTTGCATTGAACGGAGTGTGTAGTTGCATTGCATGGAGTGTAGTTGCATTGCATGGAGTGTGTGTGCATTGCACGGAGTGTCTAGTTGCATTGAACGGAGTGTGTAGTTGCATTGCATGGAGTGTGTAGTTGCATTGCATGCAGTGTGTTTTTGCATTACACAGAGTGTGTGTCTGAAAAGGAAGCTGGCTCGGCGGCAGCTTTGTCGGGACTTCTTTAGGGGTTCTGGCCAGCGTCGGCCCTGTAAATTTACATATCATGATGGCAGCACAAGATGCCCCCTGCCCAAGCGGGGGGCTGGAAGCTGGCAAGCAATAGCTCAATACCTTTTGCCCATATTCCCATTTTATTTAGGGATCCAGTTGGATATCATTGCTAAAACATACCTCTTGCCTATGGAGAAGCTGTCTGCCTTGAAGGAAGTTATTTTGTAATACTTCCTCTGTAGCAAGTGATGCTTCATCAGATCCGATCTTGCTGGGTCACTTAATTAATCATGCAATGGTTGCAATTCCGAAATGAATGCAATAGTCGTTCGCCATGGCAGGATACCTTGAACCCGCACAGGGATTTTCAGGTTCAGGCTGCTGCTGCTGGATCTTTGCCCTTTGGTTGTTATTTCAAGGGCTGCTGGTGTGCAAAGCCATGGCCTCAAGCCCAGTGTGGTGAGGCAATCATGTGACCTAACTTTCTTGAGTTTTCCCCATTGTAGTAGCAGTTCACATGTGGCCCGAGGAGTCCAGTGACCATCGGATCTGCTTTTGGCCTGATAACCAGGTAGTGGTGAGCGTCTTGGCAAAACAGTCCTCACGCTCCAGCAGAGTCTCCGCCCCTCCGCTCACGTTTTCGAGCTGCGCCTTTTAAGGTTTAATATTGTGCTTTCTGCTCCTGATTACGGGATCCTCTAATGATGTCGCTGACACTCTATCCCATTTTCAGATGGAGCGCTTCAGATCCTGGGCTCCAGACACTCAGCTACTGCCAGAATTTTCCAGACCACCTGTGGCATTTTGACAACAATTAGTAATTACAGAGAGCAGCAGCTTCCATTTCCCCTGCTGCTTTTAGCTCTTATGGGAAGGCCTGGATGGATTTCTTAGACTTAAGCTGGCAGTCCTCGGCTATTCAGATGAACTGGCCCCCATCCTCTGAGCAGATCCTGCAGTATTTGGTCCACCTGCTGCAGATTGGGCATGCGGTTATAACTATTAGAATTCAGTCCGCTGCAATGTCTGTTATACTGAAGCTTTATTTTTCAGAGACCCTTGTATAAAGTTTTTAGTGCGCAGGGCCTTGGAAGGTTGGAATAGGCTCCAACCTCATAGGACAGTGGGCAGGAAGTCTGTCAATTTTTACCTATGCAGTAGCTGCAACAAGTTAAAACTTGTCTGCTGGTTAAAGATCAAGGCGAGACTCCTTTCAGCATTCCATTGCCTTTTGGTGCACTGAGGGTTGGGAAAATGGTTGTTGGTGCCAGCACGGGGCTGAGAGTCTGGAGGCTTATTGCTTCAGGACTTTTCCTTATCCGCTTTGGAGCTGGTCATTAGAGTTGGGAACTCTAAAACAGACTTAGTGGGCAGGAGTGCCACAATCTGGCTTCCCGACACAGGTGAGGAGGGCCCTTGCCCAGTTATGGATAACAGAATATTTGGCTTTTCATTCCCCTGGGGGCTGGCCCGCTCCTAGTGCATGAAAATGGGTTCCCGTTAGCCAAGCATCAATGTGCTTACCTCGTGCACCAGTTATTACGGCCTGCGGCTTGCTTACCGCTGAACACGCCTCATTCCTTCCGATTAGGTGCTGCTGCAAAGGCTGCACACTGGGGGCCTGTCAGTAGACAGGATTTTGAATACGGGTCATTGGAAGTCTGACGCTGACAAGGGTTATATCAGGAAGTGTCACAATGATGTCTGTGCTGATGCTTGTCTGTTATTTCCTTTTTTCATAGGAGCAGCTGTGCACATTTGGGCCACAGCATTGTACACTGGGCTGGCAAGCGCGCTGACGAGTCTGGACTGGGGCGCCATCTCAGTCTTCCTGCCCATGTGAACATATACTGGCTGTCCAGATGGGGAATGCTTTGGGAAGAGATCCTTCCTTTGGTGCGGTCGAGTGTGACCTGTGCAGATCCTCCCGCAGTGCTGGTGGTACAGCTGGGCGAGAATGATTTGCTGTCTTCCCTTAGTTTTACAGGGAGTAGCTGCATTTCTTGCCCCCTCCACTGTTGCCCCCTCTACTTTGAGGTCTTATAAAAAGGCCTGGGCAGATTTTTTATTATTTAATGGACAGACGGTTGAGGAGGTTACTGCCCCCCATTCTTCCTCTCAGGTGCTCAAGTATTTGGCACATCTATTCCAGATGCGCCGGGCGGCCAGGACGCTGCGACTTCATTCGGCAGCGATTTCCTTTTTTAGCAGGGCATTTTTTAACAAGGATCCGTGTGGGAAGTTTGTGGTGCGCAGAGCTGTGGAAGGTTGGGGGCGTCTCACTCCCTCTAAGCCTATTCCTAGACGGCCTATTACATTAGAGTTGCTGGCGCAGATGCATACTAAATTGCGTAGCATCTGTTGGTCTAAATTCGAGGCCCGTTTGTTTTCTGCAGCTTTCTCATTGGCTTTCTTTGGGGCCCTGAGAGTAGGAGAGGTGGTCCTTGAGCCAAAGCGGGATGGAGGTTCCAGGGGCTTGTTGTTGCAGGACGTGAGTATGTCTCCGTCTGACTTGCAAATTAATATCAGAAACTCAAAGACGGATCAGCTGGGTAGGGGAGCCGTTATCAGGCTCCCGGCGTCTGGGGAAGGTGGCCCTTGTCCGGTAAAGGACCTTAAGCGGTACCTGGCCTTGCGACCAGTGGGTGAAGGGCCCCTGTTTATTCACGAAGATGGGCACCCACTAGTACGGCATCAATTCACTAAGGTGATGCGTAAAGCCATTGTAGCGTGTGGGCTTGAGGCTTCGGAGTTCGCTCCTCACTCCTTCCGGATTGGTGCTGCAACTACAGCCGCCCATTGGGGTTTATCCGTGAAGAGGATAAAGGACTTGGGTCGATGGAGATCGGATGCTTTCAAAACGTATGTGAGGAAATAATGTGGCTGTGTACTTACATTTCTGTTTTAACCCTAGGTCCGGGCACTATCCGTATCTGGATAGTGGGCCACAGTATTGTGCATTGGGCCGCTGACAGAGCTCGTCAGTCTGGATTGGGAGATGGCCTGGGCCTTCCGCAGCATGTGCAGGTGTCCTGGATCTCCAGAAGGGGGATGCGTTGGAGGGAATTCTTGCCACTCATAAAAAGGCGTGTCCTCCTGCTTGGCCCACCTTCAGCGATTGTGGTGCAGCTTGGGGAGAATGATATGGTTTCTTTTCCTTGCTATACGCTGCGTACTGTTATTTTACAGGACCTAAGGGAGTTGGCGGCTATGGTGCCTAATACGAAATTGATTTGGTCACAGTTGCTTCAGCGCCGCATTTGGTGGGGCAGTTCTTGCCCAGCATCCACTGAGAAAGTTAGGAAGCGGATTAATTCCGCGGTGGGCAAGTTGGTGGTGAGCTTGGGCGGATGCGTGATTCCTCACCCTCGTATTTCATTTAAGGAGGAAGTCTTATACAGGGCTGATGGTGTTCATCTTTCCACGTCTGGGAATGATGTATGGTTGGATGCAGTGGTGTCCAAGTTGAGGGTGTGGTTTGCTTTGTGAGTGGTTGGCGGCGAGCATAAGGGCTCGGGTGGCGGTTAGGCATTGGTTAAATTGGTTGGTGGAGGGGTATGGATTGGCTGTGCCTACCCCTCCAATGCTGCTGCGGAATGGGAATTCCGTTAAAGGAATTCTGGGGCTTACCATCCCCTTGTCCAAACCCCTGGAATCGGGTGCGGGCCGTGTAAGACCCCAAGGCGCAGGCAGGGAGGAACTGAAGGGTCTGTAACGCAGCCCCAGTTGCCCTGCTTGTTCCTCCACACTGACTTACGCTGGAATCCGGGAGTCAGTGCTATCCCCCAAGGCGGGGGGGATAGCTAGTCATAACCAATGCCTACGCAACCACTCACAATTTTGTATGATAATAAAAGTTGTGGCCAAAATTATGCCAAAAACCTTAAACAAAAATTATGTGTGATGTGTGAGTTATTGGGGTAGGGATGATTTGGGGGACCTCAGCACGCAAAGCGTGTTCTCATTAAAGAGAGAGCACGTGTTGCGGATGGGGCCAGACAAAACATCCTCAGTTGCCAGCCAGGCTGTTGCAAGGGAATTGAATTGATTGGTGACTGTTGTTACTGGGGTAAATTTGATGTTGCCAAGTAAGGGGTGGAGTCAGAGGTTATTTATACTGGGTCCACAGCTTGTTCCTTTCTCTTTCGCTGTGGACACCGGATCACCCGCCCGCCCTCCCTTATTTGGGCTTCGCTCTGACCTTGCTATTGCCTGTCATGGGGTCGTCCGCCTTGGTGCGGGGGCCTAGTAGGAATTTTTCCTTTTGGCTGATTAGTGTGTGCCAATTGGGTTTTGCCTACTACGTAGCAAATCGTCACAACTTGTAAGGTTGGCGGTTAGGCATTGGTTAAATTGGTTGGTGGAGGGGTATGGATTGGCTGTGCCTACCCCTCCAATGCTGCTGCGGAATGGGAATTCCGTTAAAGGAATTCTGGGGCTTACCATCCCCTTGTCCAAACCCCTGGAATCGGGTGCGGGCCGTGTAAGACCCCAAGGCGCAGGCAGGGAGGAACTGAAGGGTCTGTAACGCAGCCCCAGTTGCCCTGCTTGTTCCTCCACACTGACTTACGCTGGAATCCGGGAGTCAGTGCTATCCCCCAAGGCGGGGGGGATAGCTAGTCATAACCAATGCCTACGCAACCACTCACAATTTTGTATGATAATAAAAGTTGTGGCCAAAATTATGCCAAAAACCTTAAACAAAAATTATGTGTGATGTGTGAGTTATTGGGGTAGGGATGATTTGGGGGACCTCAGCACGCAAAGAATCTAAGATTCACAGCGTGTTACTTAATTAAAGAAAAGTTTATGAAAATGCAATTTAGATGGTATTTAACCCCTTCAAAATTAGCCAAAATGACTAAAAATTATGATAATAAATGTTGGAGATGCAAATTATATGAGGGAACCTTTTTCCATATGTGCCCAGGAATCAAAAAATATGGGACACGACCTATGAGGAATTAACAAAAATATTCAAATTTATATTACAAAAAACCCCGGAAGCATTCTTCCTAGGGATCTTAACAAATAACATTCCAAAAGAAAGCAAGAGAATATTCTTCTATGCAGTGACTGCATCTAGACTGCTAGTAGCTAAGTATTGGAAGAGTGAATTTATCCCATCGAGAGAAGAATGGCAGTTAAAACTCTGCGAGTACTTGGAACTCATGAAAATGATGGAATCAATAAGAAACAAATCAGCAGACAAAGTCAAAAAAGAATGGGAATGTTTCAACAATTATTTAATGAAACAAGGTTATACTAATAAGACTTGGTTGTGTCTTGAATAACTCCGCAAATAGTGACATACTGTTTCCTCATACCAAGATGAGGATAAAATATTAAATACAAGGGGGAAAGTAAGCTAATTCGAATTGAAATCATAATGAGGCAGAAGGAAGCCAACATCAATAACAAATAAGTAAAGAGATTCAACCCATACTGAAGGTCACTATATATAAGAAATACTATTATAGGGTTGAATTATAGCAAATAGAATTTTTTTAAGAAAGAGGTCTTAAGGCAGTCTAAGTTGTTATTTCGATAGAGTTAAACTTTGCTTAATTTTTGTTCGTTTATTTTTCTTTTCTTTTTTAGATCCTTTTCTATTCTATGTACGTTGATATGTATGCTTTCCCCTTCTTCCCTTTTCTTTTTTCTTTTTTTTCCAGGCAGGTTATTAAAGTATTTATTTGTTAACTATAGTTACAGGTAGGTAGCCGTGTTGATCTGCTGTAGTCGAAACAGCTGTCTGAAGAAGTGTGCATGCACACAAAAGCTCATACCAATAATTAACTTAGTTGGTCTCTAAGGTGCTACTGGAAGGAATTTTTTATTTTTTTGTATTTGTTAACAATGTATTTATAAATGTTTTTTTGGGGGGGGGGTTCTATAAAAATATTCTGAAAGAATGCGACCCCATATCAAATTTGAAATTAGTTGGCATTTTGAGAGTTGGTAGGAAATAGATATTCATTTTTTAAAAAACACCATTGTATATTATTAAAATGTATTTTGCCTGAAATTAGATATCTTGATCAACCAAGGAACATAATAAATTTAACTCACTTATCTTTCCAAAGGTCCTGAATGCTTCAGAATCATTTTGTGCAAATATAGGGATGATGGGCTAAAAGAATAAAATAGGAAATAAACAATAACAGAAAGGTGAGACCTGGTTAATTACTTCACCCCAACCGTTCCACCTTAATTTTTGTTAAAGACTAGAAGGAATGATTCACACCCGGCATTATAATGACAAGACAGATGTGATTGGCTTCAGAATTCCTGACAGATCTATTCAAATATCTCAGATGAAAAAAATTCACAAGCTGTCCCCCAGATTTTGAGGAATTGAAGAGAGTAAGAAGAAAAAAGTTGTTTTTCTTATTAAACATTGATTTCAGTAGCTTTTTTAAAAAGCAGGAGTGGGGAATCCATGACTCTCCAGATATCATTTCACTCCATCCTCGGCTATGGAGGATGCTAAATCAAGGATGTCAACACAGTACGTCATATCCAGGATAATTGTGAGGACAATGCAAATTGCCCAAAGATCACTCACCACTTTTGCCTCCAAAGCTAGCCGAGCGAAACCTGTGCGGTTACCCCACATTAAACTGTAGTCTTTACTAAAATATGCTTCTCTAGCTCCACCAGGGGCAACGCCCAGTAGATGGCCTTTCTTCAGAATTTCCACACATTCAGCTTTCTTGAAATCTCTCAATAAGAGCACATCACAAAGGATCTTTATCCCTAAAAGAAAGCCCCAAATAGAAAAATGCATTTTATATAGCTCTCATTTAGGAAATAGTGTGAATACTTTACAAGTGTCTTTATTCCAAAGATTACTGATCAACTAGGATTTCATGGAAGGGGGACTTTATGCTAGTTCCCCTTTTGCTCACATGTTCTGGCTCATAGAGTGAGGCTGAGTGCTAAGGTGACCACCTTTTGGAGAAGTGTTCCTCAAGTCAAGTCTCTAGTACAATAGGTTGATATTCAAGTTTGCATCATGATAAAAATACACCCAGGCATCACCAAACTCGGCCCTCCAGCGGTTTTGGGACTACAACTCCCAGTGGTCAGGGATGATGGGCATTGTAGTCCCAAAACAGCTGGAGGGCCGAGTTTGGGGGTGCCCATAGTGCCTTGCTGGATAATACAAGTCTTCAATCCCTATAGGCTGCATGGGTTTTGGATACAGTGGACATTCACACATAGACAGATACAGAGAGAGAGAGAGAGAGAGAGAGAGAGAAGAGAGAGGAACCTGCTGGTGGAAACCTGCCTCCACCAGCAGAAGCCCATCTTTTCACCCAGACAGGGGGTTAGATGCTCCATTAATTTACCCAGTGGAATGCCCCCCAACATAACTCTCTGTGCTACTGGGCCTGTTTGGGCTCTCACCTCACTTCTTTTGCTTTATTTTTAAAATTGACATATGTGTTGGTGTCATAGTTTCCTAGTGTGGCTGCTGTTTGCATGCAGGGGAAGATGATGTGGGGGGTTTGGCAGTGGAGATTCCATGAACACTGTGTAGAAAGGATGCCACAAGTGTTTGCTTGCAGTGTCACGTGGGGGCATAAAAACTGTGTGTGAGAGTGCTTGATTGTCCATGTGTTTGGGGGAGGCATACTTCCTGGGATCACTGCACATTGCTTAATAGGTTGGACTTGCTATGAAAGCCATGGGCATGTATGTGTGCTTCTGTCCTTTTCCTTAGCTGTAGCCCCCACCCCATCCTAGTTGCCACGAAGTGTGTTTGAATACAGTGAATTGTTCACAGGAAGCTTGCTAGTGAACATACTATCATGTAGTTTCCCATACTTTGCATTGTTCTTCCCAGTAAGACACTTCCATCTTTATTAATGACTGATTTTGGGGCCCAACAGGACCAGACTGGGTCTGCCCTAACAGCCCATGACCTAGCTGACCTACTGCTGGAGCTCTGGGGACTGATCAGTGTAAATGTCTTGTTGTTTCCTGTAACTGTCTTTTCATCTCCTGATTACCCTGAAATTACGGTACTTAGGCCTAGAAAAGACAGAGGTTCCTCAACTGAGCCTTCCAGAACAAAGTTGGATCCAGAAGCCCTTCAAACGGCAAACCCGCTCCTTCAAGGGGAGTGCAAACCTATCCAGAACAAGCAACTGACCAGTTTGTCGGACATTGCAAGATCCAAGCTCAACTTGTTTTTCCTCATCCATTTCACCACTGCGTCCAGGCAATGGCTCACAGAATGCACAGGCTCTCCTGATTCAGATGTGATGGAGAAAGAGAGCTGAGTGTCATCAGCATACTGATGGTACCTCTCCCCAAAACTTCTATTGCCTACTCCCTGCAGCATCCCATAACATAGTGCTACTCCCTGGAATCGGTCCTAAAGATAGGATTGGAACCACAGTAATACAGTGCTCCCAATTCCCATTCCTTAGAGACAGTCCAGGACAATGCCATAATCAATGGCATCAAATGCCTACAAGAGATCACGAAAAAAGAACAAGGTCACATGCCCCTTGTCCCACTTTCTTCGAATTCTGGCATCAGGAGTTGCTGTTGGAACCGAACTCCAGTTGAATATGATGCTGAGGATGGAAATGGTTTGGGAGTGATATCCAGGGTCAAATTGTATGCAAAACATTGGCCTTGGTAGGGGTATTATTATGCTGATGAGTTGGGGGGGAGCGCCATCACCTCCCCCAAATGATGAAGGGTAGTTCATTAAAGGATTCCGGGGGGCGTTGCCTCGTCCGAAACCTATGGAGGCTAGGGCCTAAAGTACGCTCCCGAGCGGTGACCCCTCGGGGAGCGCCTAGGGATGTGCATCTCGGGGGCTCCCAGCACCCCCACCTTTGGGTGCACAGCCTGGGCCTGCACGCTCCCCAGCACTCTGGTTGCGGGCCTCAACACTCCCCCGTTGGTGTTCAATCCCTTCCGGTTTTATCCCGGATAGTCTGATAGGTCCAATGGCTAAAGCCAATACCACTCTTACCTGTGACCAATAAAGTTGTGGCCATTTGTTGCCCATTAACCTTAAATTCTGGTGTCCTGTGTCTTTATTTTATTCCAACTGGTGGGGGGCAGGAATCGCCACGCAAGCTGGCACTGGGTGTTGTGCACAACCTGATGAGGATGCCAAGCAAACCTTGGCAATTGATACCTCAACTGGACATTTCGTCCACTCTGGCCCCCTGTACCAGGCAGCCATATTTGCCTAATCACCAGGAGTTCAAGGACGTCAGGACCACTTCTATGGCCCATCCACTTTAGGACCAAGAGCAGAACAGACCAGATAAATGTATGCCCATAATACCAGATGCTCTATTGTTGCTGCTGTCCCTGTGTTCTTTCACTTTGGAAGAACAGCTGTTTCCTGCTTTTTCATTGGTTGCCTTTCATGGGGCTTTGGGCCTACGAGTTACTTTCTATGTCTAGGGCAGGCCTTGTTGTTCCAGAATGTCCAGTTCGCAGATGGGTTGGTACGCATTCTCCTAAGGCAGTCCAAGATGGGCCAGAAGGCTGTGGCTCCAAGGTCATGAACGAGAGTTGCCATGATGTACCTTTATGCCCTGTGACAGCACTTGCAGCCTATCTGGCCACTCGGCCTGTGTGTGGGTCACCTTTTCCTCTCCCAGGATCAATTTGAAGTTTGGACAGTTCTCTGCCCAATTAGCCATAGCTTGTGATCCAGTTCAGTTTGGTTTGCATTCCTTTCGCATAGGTACAGCCACAGCTGTGGCTCTCATGGGCATCCCACCAGATCTGGGACATTGGAAGATGGCAATCTGATGCATTCAAACTTTATATTCACTTTTAAACAAAGTGCTATATCTAACGTACTGGTTTGTGCTCGTCAAGTCATGTGCCCACGATTCTAGGAACAAGGAGGACATATTTCTTCCAGTCCTTTACTCTGAGGGAATGCTGTCTGTAAACATGGCCATAAAAGTGGAGTGACCTGTTTCCTCCTGACTAACTGTATATTGGTTTGGCTAGTTTAATTTAATTTACAGATCCTTTAGGCTGCTATATTTTTAAAAATATAACCTTTTGTCCACAATATTTCATTTCATTTTCATTTCAATACTATGCCCTGAGTCTTCCTTAAGGTGTAGTTTGTGTTGAGAAACACCCTGGGATCTTCGGATGAAGGACAGTATACAAATTTAAGAAAGAAAGAAATGAATTGGAAATAATTACATTCTGTCTTACTTGCAGGGACTTGGTGAGAAAGAACCTCTCCACTAATTTACTGTTTCACCTGTTGCTGCTATTTTATTTATCTGTGGGTTTTTGCCAGGTACACTGTTTTTGTATTCTACAGCATTGTTTTATATTTAATAGCATTGTTTCATGTCATATTTGGCACATGTTTTAAGCAAAAAAGCACAATTTTAATTTAAATAATTTACCTGGAAGATTATACAATAAGTGATGAACTACTGTATGGCACAGTCTTCCTTTCTCTTTATAAGCTTTGCCCACAAAGAAAGAATAGCCGAGAAGGGAAACTGAGTGATAAAAAATAACAATCCCTGGTCCTTGAGGGAGATGTTCCAAGCCAATAACTTCATAACCTGAAAATAATAGAAATGGCAACAAATAAATATTATGTTGTTGAAAGGTAAATAAAATATCACAATATTTTATTGGAAGAAAACAGTGTGTTTTGGAAGGGGGGGAAATGAAATTTAAGATCAGGTACAAAGCTCTGCTATGTGTTCCAGCATTCTGGATGCCAGGAGAGCATCCAAGAGGAACAGGACTTTCTCTTTGGTGGTCGCAGAACTAAAGGGGGCAGGAGGGGACTTCTCTCCTGGAATATTCATTCCTTGCTTCCTTTTGGATGCAGATGGAAACATTTTTGCCCAGTCTTTCAGTTATTTTGCTTTTTTAATCTACTTTATGTGTGTTTGACCCTTTGAGATGGTTTAACATGATATCAAACTAAATGTTTTGGAGACTTTTATTTATTTATTTGAAGGGCAGTATTACCCTTCTGTACAGAGCGCTACTTTGGGGAAGAGCTAGGCCCAGGCTTAGTTTTAGTAGTGTATTTCTGATTTATGCTTCAACTCCTAAAGCAACATCAAAATACCCTCCAACATTTCTCAAATGAAAATAAGCACATCAATTTAATAATAATAATAATAATAATAATAATAATAATAATAATAATACTGTAGTAACAATAATAGTATAACAATAATAATTGTATTCTTTATACCCCACCCATCAGACTGGGTTGCCTCAGCCACTCTGGGTGGCTTACAACATATATAAAAATATTAAACGTTAAAAAACTTTTGTATACTTGGCTGCCTAACTCCCTATCCTCTGACATTTCTTTGATGAAAATAGAAACATCCTGAGGAAAAGCAGGGCATTCCAGGATCAAATCAGAAACCTTACCAGGATGGTGTCGGTAAATCTGGGACTGTCCCTGGAGAATAGGAATACAGTGGTGCCTCGCAAGACGAAATTAATTCGTTCCGCGAGTTTTTTCGTCTAGCGAATTTTTTGTCTTGCGAAGCACGAAATCCCATAGGAATGCATTGAAATCCAATTAATGCGTTCCTATGGTCAAAAAAAGTCCAAACAAAGCCAAATTTGGTACAACAAGAGTTTATTAAGTGCTCTTTAAAGTCACACATACTGTAAAGAGCATTTCAAAAATTGAAGGAACAATAAATTAAGTTTCTAAACATGGCAGGAAAAACATTTAAAAATCAACAAAGTGTACATTACATTTTCTAAGACTCTGGGGGACCACTCGAAGAAGGTTCTTCTTCCACTCTTTGCTTCTTGCTTAAGAACCTGTCCATGGTCTGCTGCTTCATCCGCCTTTTCAGCACCTCCCTGAAAGACGACATGACCCTCGTATCAAAAGTGTTCGCAAGGTCACGTGTCACGTGCTTGTCAGGGTGGTTCCGCTCTGCAAAAGCCTGCATATCCTTCCACTTCAGGCAAATGTCCCTCAGTTCTTTGGAGGACAGCCGTTCCTCAGTTGCTTCCTCCTCTTCCAGCGAGGCCTGCTCCTGCGCAGCCTCTGCCTGCAGTTCGACCAGCTCCTGGGTGGTCAGCTCGTCGTCGTGCTCCTCCACCAGCTCGCTGACGTCCTCCTCTGTGACCTCCAGGCCCATGGTCCTCCCCAAGGCAACAATGTCCTGCACCACTGATGACTCTGGTGCATCAGAGTCACTTGGTGCCACACAGTCCGGCCACAGGCTGCGCCAAGCACAATTCAAATTTCTCTGGCTGATCCCTTTCCAGGCCGTGGTGATCATCTTCAAGCAGGTGACGATGTCAAAGTGGTCCTTCCAGAATTCCCGCAGGGTGATGGTGGTGCAATCAGTCACCTCGAAGCATCGCCTGAAAAGCTCCTTGGTGTAGAGTTTTTTGAAATTGGCGATGACCTGCTGATCCATCGGCTGGAGCAGTGGCGTGGTGTTAGGCGGCAGGAACATGATGTTGATGAAGCTGAACTCCTCCAACAAGTCCTCCTCAAGGCCTTTAGGATGAGCAGGAGCATTGTCCATCAGAAGCAAAGCCTTCAGCGGCAGGTCGTTGTCCAGCAGGTACTGTTTGACAGCAGGGCCAAAAGCAAGATTGACCCAGTCCACAAACAGCACACGTGTGACCCAAGCCTTGCTGTTGGATCGCCACATGACACTCAGCTGCTCCTTGTCAACCTTGTGTTTCTTGAAGGCCCATGGGTTCTCCGAGTGGTACACCAGCAGGGGCTTGATCTTCAGGTCACCGCTTGCGTTGGCACAGAAGAGCAGGGTCAGACGGTCCTTCATGGGCTTGTGGCCAGGCAACTTGGCCTCCTCCTGAGTGATGAAAGTCCTTTTGGGCATCCTTTTCCAAAACAGCCCGGTCTCGTCGCAGTTGAAGACCTGCTGTGGAACGTAGCCCTCCGTCTTCACAACCTCCAGGAACTCCAAGGCAAAGTCTTCAGCCGCAGGAACATCAGAACTGGCAGCCTCTCCATGCCTGACCACGCTGTGGATTCCAGATCTTGTCTTGAACCGGTCAAACCAACCTCTGCTTGCCTTGAAGACTTCTAGCTCGTCTGAGGTTCCTGGCTGTTCCCGGATGAGGTCTGCGTGCAAGGCCTTGGCCTTCTCACAAATGACGGCCTCAGTCACTGTGTCCCCTGCACGCTGCTTCTCTTCTAACCAGATGAGCAGCAACTTCTCGACCTCCTCCAGAACAGCTGGGCGGTTCTTCACGATCCTGGTGACTCCCTTGGCTGCATCAGTCGCAAGGATCTTCTCCCTCATCTTCAGGATGGTGCCGATGGTCGATGGGTTCCTGCCGTACTCCCTGGCGAGGTCTGTCACACGCATTCCACCGTCGTGCTTCCGGATGACCTCCTTCTTAATTTCCAGCGTCACCTTCTCCTTCTTCCTCTCGCCGGCCTCTGCAGCAGCAGTCTTCTTGGGTCCCATGGCAGCACAGCTCCTAGCTTCGTAAACTCAAAAGAAAAAAAAATCAATGATTCAGACCCAAAAAATTCAAAAGCACCCAGCCACCCACCACACAGGAATTCAAACCCAGAACCAAGTCCTTGAATTCCAAACACCCAACCCAAAATCCAAAAACCCCAAAAAAAGTTTTAAAAGTTTAACTTAACTTACGAAATGGCTGCAAATCACCAAAGTCTTCAAAATCCTCAAATGGCTGCAAAAGAAGTTTTGGAAAAGCTTTAAAAATCACCAAAGTCTTCAAAAACCTCAACTGTTCCCCCAGCCACCCACCCACCCACCACACAGAAATTGCAAACCCCTCCCCAACTGTTGCAAACCCCTCCCCAACTGCTCCCCCAGCCGCCCACCACACAGAAATTCAAACCCAGAAATTTTTTTTGAAAAAAAACAACATGGCCCAATGGTCACAGAAAATCAAAAAAATTCAAAAAAACCCACACAAGTTCCCAGATTCTTGCAAACCCCTCCTCAACTGTCCCCCCAGCCACCCACCACACAGAAATTCAAACTCAGAATTTTTTTTTGAAAAAAAAACAACATGGCCCAATGGTCACAGAAAATAAAAAAAAATCAAAAAAACCCACACAAGCTCCCAGATTCTTGCAAACCCCTCCTCAACTGTTCCCTCAGCCACCCACCACACAGAAATTCAAACCCAGATTTAAAAAAAAAAACAGCAGAGTGCCCCAATGGTCACAGAAAATCATAAAAATTCAAAAAAAACCACACAAGCTCCCAGATTCTTGCAACCCCCTCCTCAACTGTTCCCCCAGCCAGCCACCACACAGAAATTCAAACCCAGAATTTTTTTTAAAAAAAACAGCAGAGTGCCCCAATGGTCACAAAAAATCATAAAAATGCAGAAAAAAACCACACAAGCTCCCAGATTCTTGCAAACCTCTCCCCAACACCAAGTCCTTGAATTCCAAACACCCCAACCCAAAATCCAAAAAACCCCCAAAAAAGTTTTAAAAGTTTAACTTACCAAACAGCTGCAAAAGAAGTTTTGGAAAAGCTTCAAAAATCAGCAAAGGCCTCAAAAACCTCAGAAAAGGCTACCACACCGCGTGCAATGTGTTGCTCCTCGAAGTCAAGTCGCAACTGCACCTCTTCAAGCAATGCACCCTGGGTATTAACGGTTTTACGAAAAAGGAAACAAACTTGCAAGACGTTTTCGTCTTGCGAAGCAAGCCCATAGGGAAATTCGTCTTGCGAAGCAGCTCAAAAAATGGAAAACCCTTTCGTCTAGCGAGTTTTCCGTCTTGCGAGGCATTCGTCTTGCGGGGCACCACTGTACTTGGAGGGTTTTTAGCAGTCTTCTGGGAGGATATAAGAAGAATCCTGTTGATGAAGCCAAAGGCCTCTAAAGCCCACTGTCCTGTTTCCCGCAGTGTCCATCTAAAGTAGTAGCCATTAACACAACCTGTGCTGGCAAATACCATAGTTTATGTTTCAGAGCTGCCTTGTGGTTTATCATGCTCAGGAAAATTGCACGCTCAAGGTCTCCCTATACAATGTTATATTAATCACATTGGCTGTGTACCCACAACACATTTCTCTTGCGACAATCCATGAAGCTATTTTTAAAGGGCTTTGCTAATTGTAGCTCTGTGAAGTGTTAGCAACATTCTCCAGGTTTCGGGGGGGGGGGGTTAAATATGATTAAAATGTATGGTGTTTATGCAGCCACCAACTCACCCTTTCTTCTGTAATACGTCTTGATTTTGTACGTACCTCATAAAATATTTTGTTTTTCCTTAGGATGGCTTATTACATATATAAATATCCATGCCTTTGTTTTGATCCTTACAAAGCCAACCAAAACTTGTAGCTCTTATGACACTGAGGTGGGTTCAGAGCTACACTCCTGATGCACTGTGGCAACTATTGTTCCAGTGTTTCAAGTCTGAAATTCTGATGCTCAGTCCTATGAAAGTATAGGAGCTGATAAGACTGAATTATTGGTATGAAAGAAACCTTTACTCACCATGCCATATCTTTCCATATGTATCTAATACTTTAGCTATAACATGCCTTGTCTTGTCCCAAAATTTGCTATAAAAATCATTTTCTTGCTGGTTATTCATCTTCTTGTAGATATATAACAGAAATGAGACAGCACAGCAAAATATATATAAAAATAACCATAAAGAATAAAGCAAAATGGGAATCATAAATAACCACAGAGGGTGAACCACAGAGTTCAGGCATTCTTCCAAATAAGTAACACTAATCCAGTTTTCCAGCATTTGAGTAAACCAGCTCATTGTTTCCTGATCTGAAGCAAGTGTATGCCAAGAGATGAGAAGAGCTGAAGTGTATGCCAATGAAATAAATATATCAAGTGAAATTCGCCTCAGTTGTGATGGTATCTTTCCCCCCACTGTTTACCTGTAAAACAGAAAATGCAGTACATCAGTTTGAACTGTCAACCCAGAGCATTCATGATTACATGAAATCTAGTTTTCCCCACTGTAACTAGCCAAGCAGTCATATTTTTCCCCCCAGCATTCATCGCTGAGATCTACAAAATTAGTAATGTACGATCATCATGTTCTTTGTTGTAAAGCAAGCTGGTTTCATTTCATGGCTGAAGTGTTAAGGAAAGTGGAAAAGGAGTTACTTTTCCATGAGTCAGCAGAAATGGCAGTTGCAGGACTTTGTTAGCCACTAGACTTTGCACTTGCTGTGTGGAGTTTGTGTCAGCACTTACTTTATAATCTGAAACGCCCTCTTGTCTTCAGAGAGTGAAGACTTCTTCTAACAATTGCAAAGAATGTGTATATATAGTGTGTGTGTTTTTGCCCCTGAAGTAAAAGCTCTCTCTGCTACACGGTTGTTTTCTACATTGAACCTAACCGCTTGACTGAACTTCTGCAGCACGAACACAACACCCAACGAGGAGGGTGGGGAGAATGGTGAGCTGAAGTTTGGAAGCATTTTGGGATACACTGCAAAGTGGGATTGCAGCTCTGCTGCCAGGTAATAGCAGATGCTGAAGGCCAAACCCTGTTATCACTGCCTCTAGACATTCTTTCCACTTCGGTTATTGGGAACCATGCCACAACACCCAGCCATAGCTGTCAAGGTTTCCCTTTTTTAAAGGAAAATTCCCTTATTCCGAATAGGATTCCTCGCAAGAAAAGGGAAAAGCTTGTTGAATCTCCAGCGGTGCCTTAGACAAGCTCCACTTTGGGGCAGTGTGAGCTCTGAAGAGTTTGGGCTGTCACAATTTGGATAATGGGCCATGGCCCTAGAGGGAGAGATCAGCTCATTGCCACACAGCCTCTAAGACTCTCACCGGAGTGACAAAACTTCCCAAATTAAATCCAAATAAGAAGATAGAATTCAAAGAATTAGTGGGGAATCTTTGGAAAAGAGTCTGGGAGTGAAAAAAGGGAGTCCACTCCGGATCTGGTAAAATCTGGGGAGAAAAATTGAACTGCAAACCCTACCTGCCCGCGGACTATCTCTTTCCTTTTTTAAAATAATTTTTATTAACTGGCCAATCACATCAAATTAAATCATATCACATAAATTCCGAATTACAAAGCCGAATTTTAAATTTTGTTGGGGGGACCCATATTTCAAGATCCGAAGGGGAATTCTGATCATCTTCTTACTGCTGCGTTAATGTCCCAATCAGTCCAAAACAGTCCAAACAGAGTTCATAATTCTATCCCATCTTATCTTACTGTTTCCACATCGCATCTTGTTCATATATTTTCTCTTTTTTCTTCATGATCTCTTCTGATAGTCTCCTTAAGCTGATAAACACCAATAGTAATAATAGTCCTGTGTGAATTTTCCATTCTTCCAATCCTCAAATCGAGATGGTTTCCATATATCATCTCCTTCATAGATAACATCACTCTTTCCATCATAGTCTCGTAAAACTGTCGCTCTTAAGTCCCACTGAGGAGTTTAACCCACAATATATAAACAGCTCTATTTCTCTCTTTCTCCTCCCAGACTCAAGACCTCCGACAGAACTTCCCAATATGGCGACGGCATTTTTAACTGCGTCATTCCAAAGCTCTTACACATTCCACACTCTTCTTAAAACGTGCTTTGGTTCGAAAGTTTATCTCCACACAGCCTTAAATCCACAGCTTAAGTCCTTAAAACGACATTTCTGACTCGTGAGGGGAGAGGATTCTTGTTTAATCACATAGGAAAAGAAGGGAGAGTTTTTTCCCCCTCCCCCATCAGTCATTTGCCGTACCTTGTCTTGGCGTATCTTCTCATGTTTTATTCTTATCTTGTTTTGTCAGAGATCTCTTCTGTTAGCAGTCTTTACTCCCCCTTCTTTCTTGAAATATGTGCATTCCTTTCATCCAAATTGTTTCTTTTGAAGTTCTTGCATCTAGTGGCGCGGATCAGGGACGGCGTGCAGGAGCGCCGAAATCCCACAGGAGGGCTTTGTGCCTAGTGCCCCCACCCCCACAAATTCGGGGGTGGTACAGGGCACAGCAGGCAAGGGCCGTCCCCCCCACAATCCTGGGGGGGGGTTAAGGGGGCTAATTACCCCCATCATAGCCTCCAAATTACCTCGTGTGGGTCGGAGAGATGTTATTGTCAGCCATCTTCCAATGCGCCCCCTAGTGCCCCCCCCCGTGGACTATCTCGCCAGAGTGGTGCATGCTCTGGTTATCTCTAGCTTGGACTACTGCAATGTGCTCTATGTGGGTCTACCTTTGAAGGTGACCTGGGAGCCTACAATTAATCCAGAATGTGGCAGCTAGACTGGTGACTGGGAGCGGCCGCCGAGATCATATAACACTTGAAAGACCTACACTGGCTCCCAGTACGTTTCCGAGCACAATTCAAAGTGTTGATGCTGACCTTTAAAGCCCTAAACAGCCTCGGTCCTGTATACCTGAAGGAGCATCTCCACCTCCATCGTTCTGCCCAGACACTGAGGTCCAGCGCCAAAGGCCTTCTAGCAGCTCCCTCACTGTGAGAAGCCAAGTTACAGGGAACCAGGCAGAGGGCCTTCTCGGTAGTGGCGCCCGCCCTGTGGAACGCCCTCCCACCAGATGTCAAAGAGAAAAATAACTACCAAACTTTTAGAAGACATCTAAAGACAGCCCTGTTTAGGGAAGCTTTTAATGTTTAATACGTTATTGTATTTTAGTGTTTTGTTGGAAGCCGCCCAGAGTGGCTGGGGGGACCCAGCCAGATGGGCGGGGTATAAATAAATTATTATTATTATTATTATTATTATTATTATTATTATTGATATGAGGAAGGGGAGACGGTAAACCTTATTCCCAGATATTTACAAAAGTGAGTGGCTAAGGATTTTAGCAGGTCCCGAGTAAATCCAGCCGAGTTGAAATAGAGTATTTAATTGATAACAAATTGCATGCTTAAAAAGATGTAGGTTACATGGAGTAGTAGAAAAGCAAACGAACCAGGAAAAGTGTGGAAGGGAAGTCATATGGTATACATATACAGGCTGTATTTGGTACAAAGTTGTAACAGGGGGAGGGGAGGGGGTTAAACATGCTCTCTGTTCCTGTTTTTGAAAATGCAATTATTATTTTTTTTAAAAAAAGATCATACATGGTTTTTATGCATGAATGCACAAACACGCACAAAGGGAGAGATGCTATCACAGAAACTTACAAATAACACGAGTACTAGCACATTTGCAAAAGTAAGCAGGGATCGTTTGTTGAGATTCCTGCATTGCAAGGGGTTAACTATTTTTTTTTTTAATATAAATTTTATTTTATAACACCATACAAACAAAAAAGACAAACACAACACATTCACACCAAAAAAAACTAAATAAAGAAATATATATATATAAATATATATATATACTCCTGACATAAGACAACAACAAATTAACTACATTAACTACATAACACACAACACTGACTGACTTCCCTTCATCTCGGTTTCGGAATGTGTTATAAAATTTTTCTATCTGCAGTTTCTTTTCCTCAAAAAAAAATTCTTTACATCACAAGTGTTATATCGCACCTACTGTGTTTTTTAGTTTTTTTTACCTCTGTTTCCATGTATGCCATGAATTTATTCCAATCTTTATTAAACTTTGTATCTTTTTGATTTCTTATTTTCTGTGTCATTTTTGCCAATTCTAGATAGTCGAGTAGTTTCGATTGCCATTCATTTATGGTTGGGATTTTTGGTGTCTTCCAATTCTGCGCTATTAGAGTTCTGGCGGCCACTGTCGCGTACTGAAAGAGTGTTTGATCTTCCTTTTTGATTTCCTCTCCAATTATCCCCAGCAAAAAGGCTTCAGGTCTTTTTATAAAGGTATATTTAAATATTTTTTTTAGTTCATTGTAAATAGATTCCCAAAATTTTCTAATAGGCTCGCACAACCACCACATATGATAAAAATCGCCCTCCTTAATCTTGCACTTCCAGCATAATTTATCACCAGTTTTATATATTTTTTCCAGTTTTACGGGCGTTACGTACCACCTGTACATCATTTTGTACATATTTTCCCTGAGTGTTGTGCATGCCGAGAATCTCATACCTTTATTCCATAGTGCCTGCCATTTATCAAACTCTATGTTATACCCAAAGTCCATTGCCCATCTCACCATTACCTCCTTTACTTCTTCATCTTTGGTGTCCCATTCGAGCAAGAGGCTATACATTTTCGATAGGAGATTTGTTTTACTTTCTAATATTTCAATCTGGAATCTAGATTTTTTCTCACTTATCCCATTTTTTTTATCCTCGGTCCAGATAGAGTTGATTTGATGAAATTGGATCCAACCTGTCAATTTGTTCTTTATTTCTTCATATGGCCTAATCCTCCAACCGGTCTCTGTTTTTACTAATAAATCTTCGCAGGTCCATCTTTCTCCTTCGATATTTGTTTTTTTTATTGTCAGGATATCGATTGGCGAAAGCCACCAAGGGGTATTCTGTTCCAATAATTTTTTATTTCTTTCCCACACCTCCAGTAATGGCCCTCTGAAGATATGGTTAGAAAATCCTTTATGGATCTTTCCCTTATTACGCCATAGGTAAGCGTGCCAACCGAATCTTAAATCAAATCCTTCTAAATCTAGCAGATCTTTATTTTTTATAATAATCCAATCCTTGACCCAACAGAGGCATGAGGCTTCATAATATAACTTTAAATTTGGGACTGCGAATCCTCCTCTATCTCTTTGGTCTGTGAGTAATTTGAATCTAATTCTCGGCCTTTTTCCTTGCCAGATGAATTTAGAAAGTATTTTCTGCCAGCCCTTGAATATTGATGTTCCCCTGATTATTGGTATATTCTGAAATAAGAATAGCAGTTTCGGTAATAGACTCATTTTTATTGCCGCCATTCTCCCCGACCAGGATAGCTTTATTCTATTCCAGGGGTTAACTAGGGTTAACTAGACGACCCCTGGTCCCCTCCGAACTCTACACTTTAGGATTCTAAAAACAAAAGTTTTTACTTACATTCCTGGTAAGCCTAAATTGCCTTTACCGTATTTTTCGCACCATTGGACGCACCGGACCATAGGACGCACCAGATCATAGGAGGGGGAGAACAGGGAAAAAAATTTTTTTCTTGTTCTCTCCCTCTAAAACAAGGTGCGTTCAAGGTACCTAATTTTTTTGGGGGGGGGAAATAAAGAAAAAGAAATTCCCTCCCCAGGCACGGGGCAGGCGCGGGGGAAGCCCGAGCTTCCCCCGACCCTAGCCCCCAGAACAGCCTGCTATCCGCAAGCCTAGGGACCCGAGCCGGTCTCCCCAGGCTTGTGGAGAGGTGCGCGAAGCCCGGGCGCGCTCTTCAGTGTGCACCAGGCTTCGGAATGCAGGCAGCTCCGTGCCACCCTCCCGAGCCCCGCGCGGCTTCGCGCGGGGGTCTGGAGGGTGGCGCGGAGCTGCAAGAAGCCCTGGAGCGCAGGCAGCTCCGCGCCACCCTCCGGAGCCCCGCGCAGCTTCGCGCCGGGATCGGGAGGGTGGCGCGGAGCTGCAAGAAGCCCTGGGGCGCAGGCAGCTCCGCGCCACCCTCCGGAGCCCCGCGCGGCTTTGTTACCATAAAGCACCAATGCTGCAGCAAGCAAAGGCTCTAGCAGCTCAGCCAGCTGCTTGTGGCTGGAAAGCCAGACAGGATGTTTGTGACTGTTGCCATGGGAACAAAGGGGCAGTCCATTCTGTACTGAGCACCGGATGTTAGCTCAGTGTGTGTGTGTCATATGACCCGTACTGGATGTACATGGGAGGAGTTTCTTCTTGCTGTTGTTGAGTGCAGACATGATTCTCTGTACTGATGTAAGAGGCAGAAATAAATGATGTAAATAGTTTTCTGTCTGCTTCTTTCCCCTCCCTGGGGACACCAAAGGGGAGAGAGGAAGAACGGTGTGTTCCTCTCATACATCTGAGAAGAATCGCCGGACCTCGCCTGCTTATCAGCAGAGGTTGGGAGACGCGGGGAGGTCGACAGGAATATCTGCCGGTGCCTACGCTTGTGGCACATTCCTCTGACCCAGGCAGAATTCCAACAGTGGTAGCAGAGGATGGTTGCGATTCATCGGACATCTGCATGAGAGGCTGGTGGATTGTCCTCCTCTGCTCCAAGGAGGAAGAGAAGCGTCTGAAAGATGCCAGAGGCTCCACAGACAGCTGATGGAAAGAAGAGGTGTTTTCCAGAGCAACAAAGTTCAAGGTATGCTGCATTTCGGGTTAAAAGTGTGAACGCAGGAAGATTAATTCCCTGGTTCACGGAGCTGCGTTTCAAAGAAAACAAAAGCTCCGGAGGAAGAGGCCTGCAGCTTGGAGGCTGAAGCCTGCATTCCACAAATTTTTGTGGTAGATAAGAAGTCCTATTGAAATGCATTGTTGCTAGGTAACGGAAAGTTGGAAAGTTACTGGCAAAGGGGCTGGACTCTGAGTGTAAGCCTGGGAAAGCGAAACAAAACCAGAGAATGTTTTGGCTACAAGGTTTACGAGCTCTTGGAAGGGACTTTTCAATAGCAGCCTGAGTTTAGCTGCCAGGTGCAAAGAGCGTAAACAATTTGCAGTTTGCTGCGTGAGAAAGAAAAAAAACAACTGTTGGATTTCACAGTTTGTTTGACATTGTGAGCTGGAGGCTTGGCTTCAAGATGGATGCCAAGAAAGGTTTGCCTTGCCCACCTCCCTTAACCAATGACAATTATTCATCTTGGTCTGTAAAGATGAAGGCCCTGCTGCAGAATCAGAGGCTTTTTGATGTAATTGAAAACCCCATCCCTGCAGCACCAACCAGAGGTTGGGAGTCACAGAATGTAAGGGCCAGGACTGCTATAATTCTGTGTGTCTCAGATGATCAGTTGCTGCATGTTCAGCATTTAGAAAATGCGAAAGAGGTATGGGACACGCTGCGTACAACGCATCAGAGAGATGCTGGTTCTTCAGCGTTGCTGTATTTTGAGAAATTGACCAATCTGAGACTTGCGCCTGATGGAGATGTTCAAGCGCACCTGACAGAAATGAAGTTTCTGCGTCAACAGATGGTGGAACGCAATTTCCGTCTTCAGGAGGAAGTGTTTTGCTTCATGGTGATAAACAGCCTTAGCCGCACCTACAAGGTTGTTGCCAGTCAGCTTGGTTCCCTACCGGCCGCGCAGCTGACCGCGGAGAGAGTTTGTGCTGTGGTCCTGAATGAACACGACAGACTTGCTGCACTGGAAGAAAAAGACAGGGGGAGGGAAGAACAGAGTTCTAATTCCCCCACTGCTGATGCTACTGGAGAGCATGGTGTAGCATTGAGTGCTGTCCGATGCTACAATTGTGGACAGACTGGGCATCTACAGCGAAACTGTAAGAAGCCGCGCCAGTCAAGAGGAGCAAAGAGCAGCTCTACGAAGCCTCAGGCGTCAGGCAAAAGCCGTACCAAGTGCCAGGTGAAACCTGCAAAGGCTATGATGGCGAAAGGAACCACGCCAGATGTTGGGAACTCGTTCATAATTGACACGGGCGCCACGGTTCATATGTGCCCGCACAAAGGACTGTTTTCGACGTTGAAGAAGCAAAGCTTCACTGTGAAACAGGCCAACGGTCAGGAGTTGGAAGCAACTGGAATTGGGACTGTGTATCTTGAGAGTCTGAACTTGACTATAAGTGATGTTTTCCTGGTTCCAGAACTGAGATTTAATCTGCTGAGCGTGTCGCAGATTGCAAAGAAAGGGCTGAAACTGTCCTATGATGCTAAAAGCTGCAAGATCTACAAAGATGGAGAACTGTTTCTTACTGCCAAAGAGAAAGATGGACTGTATTTGTTGACTTTTGATCAAAGTGATTACATGAAATGTAATTCTTCTGTTTCTAACGAAATCTCTCTTGCAGGGGTGACCAAGACCAGTGTGAGCACCAGGAAGGTGACGAAGAAGGTCGACAGAGCATTTCAGCGGGTGTATGCTGATGTGATTGGTCCTCTAGAACCATCTAGAGGCGGTGCACGATTTTACCTTTTGTGTGTGGATTGTTTCACTAATTATTCTTGGGTTTATATGATGGAGAAACCGCAAGAAACTTTAGAAAAGTTTCAGGAGTTTTGTGACAAGGTTAAAAGTATGCATGATGCTAACATTGATTGTCTTTTCACAGATGACAAACAAGTTTTTCTGTTACAGAAGTTTCAGAAGTTCCTGGATGGAAAAGGGATAGACCACAAAGTGGCAGTTTCGCAAGAAGCGTGGAACAGGGGGGTCTGTGTAAAAGTGAACAAAGAATTGCAAAAGGGAATGAATGCACAATTGCTGAGTTCACATTTGCCACATGAATATTGGGCCGAATCGCTAGCGTCCTATCTTCATGTGTGGTTGAGAAAGGTCTCAACAGAGTTGGGATGTTCTCCTTTTGAGAAGCTGTTCAATAGAAAACCTTCTGTTGCCTACTTTAAGGTTTTCGGGTCTCATGTGAGAACAGAAGCTCCAGGTGGTGTAAAGAATGCCAGAGGCATTTTTGTGGGATATGAAAAGGGTCTCTACAGAGTAATTTTGTCTGAATCTGGTCAGGTGATTCTCACAAAGTTCCTAGAGAGTGCTCCAAAGCAAGAGCGGGTAGTACAGACATTTCCCACAGGAAACGATTCTGATGATGATGATGATGATGAGTTTGATCTTATTGAGTTCAGTAGTACTGATGATGACAGCGATAGCTCAGACAGCTCAGTTGTCACAGTCATTGAGAGGAAATCTCACATAATGACTAGACCCTCAGAAGAGGAGGATGAACCATTGATTAAGCTTAGTACTGGTTCTCCAGAGAGTTCAAAGGTTGAACCAATGAGCACAGAGGATCAGAACCTCATACGTAGGTCTGAGAGAGCAACGAAGGGTGTACCACCCAAGAGGTATTCAAAGGAGTTTGCTAACCTTGCATATGTTGCTATTGTAAACGACCAAGGACAGATTGAAGCTGTGTCTGAGTCAGAGACAAAGGCACAACAGAGAGTTGTTAACCAAGGTAATGCGAAGTCACACAACCAGAGAGGTACATTGGTTAAACCAGTGGCGGGTAGTTCCAAGGGTGGAACTGAAACAACAGGGGAATGTTATAAATATAACAACTGTTTGTTTTCTTCTCTGGATGACGCTTTGCTCGCGGCACACATTGATACTTTAGGGGGAGTATGTTACCATAAAGCACCAATGCTGCAGCAAGCAAAGGCTCTAGCAGCTCAGCCAGCTGCTTGTGGCTGGAAAGCCAGACAGGATGTTTGTGACTGTTGCCATGGGAACAAAGGGGCAGTCCATTCTGTACTGAGCACCGGATGTTAGCTCAGTGTGTGTGTGTCATATGACCCGTACTGGATGTACATGGGAGGAGTTTCTTCTTGCTGTTGTTGAGTGCAGACATGATTCTCTGTACTGATGTAAGAGGCAGAAATAAATGATGTAAATAGTTTTCTGTCTGCTTCTTTCCCCTCCCTGGGGACACCAAAGGGGAGAGAGGAAGAACGGTGTGTTCCTCTCATACATCTGAGAAGAATCGCCGGACCTCGCCTGCTTATCAGCAGAGGTTGGGAGACGCGGGGAGGTCGACAGGAATATCTGCCGGTGCCTACGCTTGTGGCACATTCCTCTGACCCAGGCAGAATTCCAACAGGCTTCGCGCCGGGACCGGGAGGGTGGCGCGGAGCTGCAAGAAGCCCTGGGGCGCAGGCAGCTCCGCGCCACCCTCCGGAGCCCCGCGCAACTTTGCGCCGGGACCGGGAGGGTGGCGCGGAGCTGCAAGAAGCCCTGGGGCGCAGGCAGCTCCGCGCCACCCTCCGGAGCCCCGCGCGGCTTCGCGCCGGGACCGGGAGGGTGGCGCGGAGCTGCAGGAAGCCCTGGGGCGCAGACAGCTCCGCGCCACCCTCCGGAGCCCCGCGCGGCTTCGCGCCGGGACCGGGAGGGTGGCGCGGAGCTGCAGGAAGCCCTGGGGCGCAGGCAGCTCCGCGCCACCCTCCGGAGCCCCACGCGGCTTCGCGCCGGGACCGGGAGGGTGGCGCGGAGCTGCAGGAAGCCCTGGGGCGCAGGCAGCTCCGCGCCACCCTCCGGAGCCCCGCGCGGCTTCGCGCGGGGGTCTGGAGGGTGGCGCGGAGCTGCAAGAAGCCCTGGAGCGCAGGCAGCTCCGCGCCACCCTCCGGAGCCCCGCGCAGCTTCGCGCCGGGACCGGGAGGGTGGCGCGGAGCTGCAGGAAGCCCTGGGGCGCAGGCAGCTCCGCGCCACCCTCCGGAGCCCCGCGCGGCTTCGCGCGGGGGTCTGGAGGGTGGCGCGGAGCTGCAAGAAGCCCTGGAGCGCAGGCAGCTCCGCGCCACCCTCCGGAGCCCCGCGCAGCTTCGCGCCGGGATCGGGAGGGTGGCGCGGAGCTGCAGGAAGCCCTGGGGCGCAGGCAGTTCCGCGCCACCCTCCGGAGCCCCGCGCGGGGGTCTGGAGGGTGGCGTGGAGCTGCAAGAAGCCCTGGAGCGCAGGCAGCTCCGCGCCACCCTCCGGAGCCCCGCGCAGCTTCGCGCCGGGATCGGGAGGGTGGCGCGGAGCTGCAGGAAGCCCTGGGGCGCAGGCAGTTCCGCGCCACCCTCCGGAGCCCCGCGCGGGGGTCTGGAGGGTGGCGTGGAGCTGCAAGAAGCCCTGGAGCTCAGGCAGCTCCGCGCTACCCTCCGGAGCCCCGCGCGGCTTCGCGCCGGCATCCGGAGGGTGGCGCGGAGCTGCAGGAAGCCCGGGAAAGCCTGCATTCGCTCCATAGGACGCACACACATTTCCCCTTCATTTTTGGAGGGGAAAAAGTGCGTCCTATAGAGCGAAAAATACGGTAATTCAGTCACCTCTCTGGAGAAGCACCTGGAATCCTGTCTGCTGCACTTTTTCGATGTCTAATTTCCAGCCGTATTGAAACACGTCTCTTTATGTAGTGGTGTCAAGAAACTGTGAAATGTGTGCTATCTGTATGAAGAAACTAAGCATTGTGAAAAAGGCTTAGGGCGCCGGCTGCTTGGAAGTTGTGCCCATTTGTAATCAAACATGAAATATGGAGTCACACCTACAATAGCATTCCTATGGCACAATGACATTTTGGGTCACAGAGTAAAGGAAGGAATTGTGGCAAGTGTGTTCTCTCTCTTTCATGGTAGTCTCTCCCTTCCAGTCAGGTACAATATGTATGTTGTGTAATACATAACCTGAACAACATGTTCTGTTGCAATACTGAATCCTAGTGCATAAGTGAAAGCTCTTTCATTGGCACTTGACTCTTTAATTCTACAGCAAATGAGGATTTCATTAATGCTACTGGGTTTGAATACTGAATCTCAAGTAATCATCCTCAGTAATCAGTTCTACTCCAATAAACTTGGCCACTCACTTGTGCTCCAGGCATTTTCTGAGATCTCCAATACCATCTGTTTGATCACTGAAATTAAATCCTGCCATGCTGATTTTACTGCAGGCAGCTGGTTGAAAAGCTTCTTCAGGAGTTGCCCCTGCAGTATGCATTGCTTGATCAGGAGCAAAAACGTTCCAGGTTGACATGCTTTGACATCAAAGGGTCTCTGGTATTCAGTACATGTTCAGTATTGTCAGGTGGAGGCGAAGGAAGTCCAGCATGCATTTGTCAGTTGTCAGAGCAATGTTTGCATACACATATGATGGTCTGTTTTACTCTCTTTTCGAGAGGAGAGATATTCCTTGTAACAGAGAAGTAGTATTTTCCTGCATTAAGCGGGATTTGTCAACAGGGGAGAAATAATGTGATGCAGTCATGGACACATTAAAAACAAATATCCATGGGAAAAAGCAAACAGAACCAAAAAACCCCACATGTTTCTGATCTTCCCTAATGGATTTATGCCTTCCCACTCCCTTGGAGAGACCTGAACAAGGTATGTTCTGGCTCTTGTGTTGGGCCTTTAATTTACTGAGACAGTCTCATGGTTACCACAGAGGCCATGAAGTCTGAGCTGACCCAGGACATACAGGTTTTATGGTTTCTTCATCTGTATGAAGAAACCAAGCATTGTGAGGAAGACAGAGGGCTCAGTGACATAATGTATGGAATCACACCTGTATTAGGATTCATATTTCAGAATAACATATTTCCGAAAATCGCTCACCCCCCAGAACGCAGCACGAGCCCGAGATTGGAAGCGGCAACTGTAAGCAACGCAAGTGGTTGTGTGCTGCGTTCTGGTGGGTGAGCACAGCACGCAACCTTTTGCATCGCAGCCGCCCGATTGCCATCATTAGCCTTTCTGATTCTGCTGCGGCAGCCAAAAGACAGCTGCCCTTGTCACAGCAAGAGGGAGCGTGATTGGTGGCCACTTGCAGCGATCAGGCAGCAATGTACAACTAAAGGAATAAGATTATTAAGTGATGGTGTCCTACGAGGACTCACAGCAGTGATGGAAGGTGGTGGCAGTAGCGGCGGCAGCCTGTGAGGCCTTTTGGTGACATGAGGAGGTGGCAGCAGTAGTAGTGGCAGCCTGCAAGGCGTCATGGCGGCCATAGAAAGTGGTGGCAGTAATGGCAGGCTGCTGCTACTGCCACGCCAATTTTGCTACTGCCACAAAGCCTTGCAGGCCACCACTACTACCACCACAGGCAGCCGCACAGGCTGCCCCCTCTTCTGCTGCCGTTGCCCACTGCCATGGCAAGGCTTAGCAGGCTGCTCATTATTTTGCCACTGCTTCCAGGCTGCTGTTGCTTCTGTCCACTCCCCCCACCCCCCGCTGTTGGTGATTCTACCCCAAAATATATGCATGCTAATTAGTGTTGTAGTGTAACTTTTTCCCCACGTGGGGTTTGATGAAATGCTCAGAGGAAATATGATTGGTTCTTACGAGCACTGTGTAAAAGATTCTTTTGCTAATAAAATGGCCTGGTGAGGGGTGTGGTTTACGCACTTTTCTCCGAGAGCCTTGCTGGTCAAAGCCTCGTGTCTTGATTTTTAATCAGGGTCCAATCCTTCCTTTACTTTGCAAACGCAACATAGTGGTGCCCCGTGTGAGGCTAAGCTAAAAAGAACTGTTTGAGGCTTGTAAAAAACCTCAGCGTTTGAGGCAAAGCAAAAGGAAACCTCAGCAAAAGGAAACCCCCAGGATTGAACTCCCCTCAGAGCTAGCAACCTGCTATCCCTCGGTCGCGGTGGATCATCTCCTGCAAAACGATTCCCGAACTTAAGATCTCATTCGCTTGGAACGAGCCCCAAAGACGCGCGTCTATTACCCTTCAGGTGAGATCATGGGAAGCAAGCTTTCACAAGTGCAGGAAAAGCATAGGAATAATTTGTTATTTTTGCTAGCTCAGGCAGGGCATGATAAGCATTTAGAGCCCTTAGTAGAAAAATTGTTGTTAGGGATTGCTAGACTGTGCCCCTGGTTTCCAGAGGGGGGTACTTATGACATTAAGAAATGGAATGAGCTGGGAGATGCACTCCATAGACATCCTGAGGCATCTCTTCAAGTTTTGCACACCTGGCATTTGTGTAGAGACGCAGTTGGAAAGCTTTCTAACCCTTTGCTCCAACCACCAGCTGTCTCTATGAATGTTCCCATACTGTTGCAACCCCTAGCTGATTTTAAAGATACCATAATATTGTTTCCTCCATCTCAGCCTTTAGATTTCCAGTCTCTCTCTGAGGACTCTGAGGTAATGCCAAAAGTAATTCCATTGGCGCCTTCCTTTGCCAAAGATTTGCCTGGATCGAATGTAAATTATATGCCACCCTCGGTGGACCAAAGCCCGCAAGGGGCTCAGACCACAGTGCAAAAATTGACTATTCTAAATATGGCAGAAGGAAGCAGTGAAGAAAAAACAGCTGACACCTTACCATTAGTAGCAGTCTGTCCTGTTGTTCAGAATGCACAGGAACAGAGAGCCCATGAATCATTGCCCTTCGCAATTTTTAAACAATTGAAGCGAAGTGTGACAGAAAATGGCTTGCATGGTATTCTTGATGGGCTAAGAGCAGCCAGTACTTTAATTCCAAACCTTGAAGCCTCTGAAGTTTCAATGAAACAATTGGCTTATGAAAATGCTGATTGCAAGACTGCTCTTAAAGCGATATACCAGAAGCCAGAAATAGAGATTGCTCAAATGAGTAAGCCTTGCCAGAATATTGACACTGAGATTCACAAATCTGCCCTCTTAGCAGCAGCTTTGTCTCCTTCAGTGCATCCTGCTAAAGACAAGCAATGCCAGGACAGGTGGCCTTCCAGCCTGAGTCTAAATGGGAGAATAAAGACTGTTGTGCCAGCTGATTGTCAGGATTTTACTGAAGCTAAATTAGAAGCAATAGCTATCTCTTCTAACACAGTTGCTTTTAACACACAGTCTCCTGTGACAAATCTGCACCATGCCGCTAAGGGCAGTGCTGGTTTGAATCTACTGACAGCAGAACTTGCTACTTTTCAGTTCCAGTGCCCTATGGTGGTTTATAAAATTAAGACATAGCATACAGGTCTGATTCTACCTCAGACAGTGAGACTTATTCTTCATCACTTATTTGCAGACTGTTTTTTCTCCTTTCCTCCCTGAACTTAAAATTCCTAATGAATTTACTTTACAGGAGTTGCAGAGTTTTGGAGTCACTTCATATACGTGATTTTCCTTGATACAATGTTTTCACCTACAGGACTACTTTTTTCCCCAGAAGCTGCTGACAGAATAGTGATTTTAGAGTGGCTTCATTCTGATTTGCCTAACACTGGATTTGATATTGCTGCTTGTTATTTGCTTTTTTCTAAAACAGGAGCACGAGTTCTTCTCTTTCCTGTCTGTTTGCATTTACTGATTAACTTGGGATAATTTATTTTAACCCTCCTAAAGATTCATGCCTAGTTTTAATTCAACAGGTACCCTGAAAATTGGTTTCTGTCCAAAAACAGGTTCCTATTCAACACCTCTAGAATGTTTTAATGTATAAGGATTCTGAAAATAATTGGCATATTTTTTTTGCAGCTAATCAGAAAACTGACAGAGACCAGCCCACACTTTCACTGCATTTTGTGATTTTTGTGTGAAGTGGGATATTTTTTTATCACATTTGGCTAATTTCTATCTTTCTCCTATGCTAGATTTTAATCTACTCTTTGTTCTTGACGCTGAAATATCTTTTAACGCCTAGAACTATGCCTTTCTATGCTGCTCATGTTTGCTCACATTTTGCTCCCATACAGGATTCAAGATTATAATTTCAGAAGGAAATCAACATGCTGATTCTGCTTTGAAATCTTTCTGTCCGTTATTTTCTAATGCAATTGACAGCCATGCATTTTTTCACCAGGAATCTAAGCAGCTGATTTTAAAACAATTTTTCCATTCCCTGACACAAGCTAAGGATGTTGTTGATGGATGTCCTTCCTGCGCTTTAACTTCTGTTAACTTTACCTTAAATCAATTAACTGTTTCCTTTCCTAATAAATTTTCTCCTATGAAATGCCATTGTAGGAAAGAGGTCTCTCTAGAATGCCATCTAGTGACGTACCAGCAGCTCCCCAACCCACAGTGAGAGGGACCTGTTCCTTTAATTACCTAGGGGCAGGATGCCCTACTGTTCTTACTTCCTCAGGTCCTTTGTGGATTCTAGGTTGCTGTATCCATCCCTATGGGTCAAGACTTGTGCTGACACCAAGGCCTGCAGAATCCCCTTCCAGACTTTGCAAGGACCATGACCCTGACTCCGCATCTACAGGCTCAGCAGCCCCGTGCAAAAGTCCATCATGTCCATCCTCATCCTCGAAAGGCTGAGGGATGCCCGAAGATGACATGGGGAATGCTGAAGACCTTGACCTCTGATGCCAGGACACGATTTTAGCATCACGATGTTCCAGAAGCACCAGAGACTTTTTAGTTGCCTTGATTACTCAGCTACATATGAACTCTATGTTAATTTTAACGTATATTATTTGTTTTCTTGATATCTAGTACTCAATGTATATATCCTTCTCCTGACACTTCTAGTCATAGCTATAATATGTGGATGCGTTTAGCTAAAGTTTCTACTGTCTCTCATTTTTGTTTGAGTGAAACATATGATATGCACACTGTCTTAGGAAATTGTATAATCCCAGTTTGTACACAGCTTTTCACATGGCACATGCCACACACATGGGAAAGTGGTTTTCTAAATGGATTCTTGAAGGTATCATTGGTTATACCAATCTCCATGATTGGGAAACAGTGACACAAAAATTACCCCTGGATGCAATCTCATTATACACGCCTAGAGTTGCAGCACCGCCAGACACCTCTTGTGCTCAGATTGTGAACTGCAGTAAGAAAGCAACTCGCTGTCTGGACACAGGAAGGCCGACTTGGAATTGTTCATGTGTTCAGCAGATTACTTTTAATTATGCTCATGTGTGTTTACCAGATGATTGGTTTTTCATGTGTAATCAAAGAAGTTATAACTACATTCCCACCAATTTATCTGATGTTCAATGTTGCCTTAGCCGAATGACATTAGTTATGCCTAGTCGCTCACTTTTAGAACAAAACAGGCAGCAGCACTCAAAGCGCCCTCAACGTTATGCTGAAAGATTAAGACATGTGTGACTCCAATCTACAGCTTTTTTCCAAAGCAGAGTATACTTCTTTGGCGGCTTCCTTAGTGGGAGTCCCTGCTTTGGCTATATACAATGCTCGCATGGGTGCTCACCTGGCCTGTTCTCTGACAAAATCTATAAATCATACCTCACGTGCTTTAGCTCTTTTAAATCAAGAACAGATTTTAAGAGAAGCTGTTATTACACTGAAAGCTTCTGTAGACTTACCTCTTGCTACGCCAGCATCTAGGATGTCAAGTTGTGTCTAATCGTTGCTGTTTTAATTTGACTGATAATAGTTACCATGTGCATACTCAAATTGATCAATTGCAAGCACTAGCACACAACATCACACAGGCTGTTCTTCCCTCCTGGTGGGACGCTCTGTGGTCTTAGTTACCACAGTTTGGGTGGTTTCGAACCTGGCTCATGTATGGTTTGCTAGTCATTGTTGCCTTAATTGGAACTTGTTGTTTTTTACAATGTATCCCCTCCTTATTCTCTCTCTGCACTACATTTTTTCCACGCCCTCCTCCAGGAATGTCTGCTAGAGATCTTTATGTGATACAGAAACACATGCAGGAAGATTATGAGGACGCAATGCCTCTCCTCTCTTAAGTCTTCCTGTACACAAATAAAAAATAAAAAACGGTGAGATGTAGGAGTGCAAATATCCAGAGATGTAGTGATCAGGTGGGATTGCTATGAGGAATTATAACAAATATAGAGTAAGCCATCTGTGTCAGCAATGAAAGCATTGCGTTGACTGGGTTTAAACTATTTTGATATGATTTTTCATCAATCTACACCTCTGCATCTCTGGCCCTTTTGACCCTACTGCCCATTTCTCTCTCCTCACGTCACGTACACAGCGTACACAGCAGTTGCTTCGCCAGGCAGGCTTCCTGGGCCATAAAGATAGTAGGCAAGTTACTTTGATATAGTTTTCTTATATATAATCTTAAGATGTTAATCTTGGAGCCAGGAAACAGATCTCACATGAAGGTGGTCGTGATCTGGTCTTTCTGGCCATCCTTCCTATCATGTTTATTTCTCACCTCTGGGGTTGCCAGATGCACCCCTTTGTAGTTCTCAACTTATTTACCACCCCTTTGTAGTTCTCAACTTATTTACCACCCCTTTGTAGTTCTCAACTTATTTACTACCCCTTTGTAGTTCTCAACATATTTACCCCAAAATATATGCATGCTAATTAGTGTTGTAGTGTAACTTTTTCCCCATGTGGGGTTTGATGAAATGCTCAGAGCAAATATGATTGGTTCTTACGAGCACTGTGTAAAAGATTCTTTTGCTAATAAAATGGCCTGGTGAGGGGTGTGGTTTACGCACTTTTCTCCGAGAGCCTTGCTGGTCAAAGCCTTGTGTCTTGATTTTTAATCAGGTTCCAATCCTTCCTTTACTTTGCAAACGCAACACAAACTAATGACTTCCTAAAAATCACTGCAACCTCCCCTCCCTGCCCACATGACCTGGGTTGCTGTGTGTAAGAGAAACCTGGTGGGCAAGCAGTGGCAAGGACAGGCCCATCTGCTTCATCCAACCAGGTCAAATCCTCCATCTACAATCAGGTCGTAGATGGCAGTGGTTTTATTCATCATTGACCTGGCATTGCACAGCAACAGTTTCAGGTCATGTGGGTTTCCCTTGCTGATTCCAGTATCCTTCCGGTCAGGACCAGACCTGGAGGCAGGGATTGTCCTCAAACAACAACTAAGCCTGCCTCCTCCGTAATGATATGGTCTGGTCTTAGCATAACTCCTCCTCCTCCCAATGATCACTGAGATCAGGTATTCCAATACATCCCCCCCTGTGGAACATTGGACTGTCCTGAATACCGCCATTTGATAGCCACGCCCCAATCCAAAAGTCTCATTTTGATGCATTTTGGCTTGCCTACTGCTGAAAGTGACCTTGAGGTGATTGATGATATCATCATTTATCAGTTTTAGACCCTTAAGAAGTAGCCCTCTGCGTAGTTCCTTCCTTATTTCAGATATCGTGATATATCAATATATTGCCATGTTTAGCTGGTGATATATTGCGATATTGAAAACCAGTTATCTCCCAGCACTAGTGGGAGACCAAGGTTCAAACCCCCACTCAGCCATGAAGTTCACTGGGTGTTACTGTCCTATGCATGCCTAAACTTAAGTCCCACTGTGCTCCCTGTATGACCTGCTTTGCTATGCCTGCCATTGTAGGGATGCGGGTGTCAGGTCTAAACCACTGAGCCACTTGGGCTTGCTGATTGGAAGGACAGCAGTTTGATTCTGCGCAACGGAGTGAACTCCAGATGTTCTGTCCCAGCTTCTGCCAACCTAGCACTTTGAAAGCATACCAGCGCAAGTAAATAGATACCACTGTGGTGGGAAGGTAAATGGCATTTCCATGCACTCTGGTTTCTGTCACGGTGTTCCATTGCGCCAAAACTGGTTTAATCTTGCTGGCCACATGACCTGGAAAGCTCTGTGGACAAATGCCAGCTCCCTTGGCCTGAAAAGCGAGATGAGAGCCACAACCCCATAGTCGCCTTTGACTGGACTTAACTGCCCAGGGATCATTACCTTCTTTTCTTTTTTACAACCCTCAAAATACCACAAATTGCAAAAGGAGCCAAATAAATTCTCTACGCTAAGTTGTTCACACATTTTATAAAGATACAGGTATTGACAAACTACCCCCTCTAAGTAAAAGAGTTTTAGTTTTTACTTTTGCTAGAATGAAACTGCAGTCATATCTCTTCCAGACTGCTTTTCCACTTGATTCCGTCTGTGTTTTAAAATAATTTGTCGTTTGTAGACAGCATTCATTCCATCTTCAGCTAGATCTCCCATCTTGGCTTCATTTGCTTTACAATCTTAGGGTTTTTTAAAATGTGCCAAACATATCATTGTGGCGACCATAACATAGGTTTAAGGTGCCATTTGACTCTGATCTGAGCATTTATATCTACATTTCTGATCTTGTCCACTGAATTGCTGTGGTGGCAGCCACCATTTGAGCATGTATGATGTCCGTTAATCTCTCTTCTCCAATGAAAAACTCAAGGAGGACACAGCCAACAGTATACAATAGGTTTAAAAACAAACCAAAAAGCCCGTCTTAGTGGCACACTTGGATTGTTGGAAATATCCAGACAGATCAGGCTGGATTATGTTTTACCACTCAAGAGCAGCAGTGGTAGAGGTGAATCCTATGTATTTTAATCTGATTTTTCTGTACATTTCCCCCAAGATTCTTTCACTTACCAGTTTCTAACTGATTTGACAATTCTTCTCAGTTACATAGAGAATGAAATATATGGTTGTAACAGAGGATGTCTTTCACTTAACTATATAGCCCCCCCCCCCTGCAATTCTGTAGCTTCTAAAAGGGACGCGGGTGGCACTGTGGTCTAAACCACTGAGCCTAGGAATTGCCAATCAGAAGGTCCGTGGTTCGAATCCCTGCAATCGGGTGAGCTCCTGTTGCTCGGTCCCAGCTCCTGCCAACCTAGCAGAGCGAAAGCACGTCAAAGTGCAAGTAGATAAATAGGTACCGCTCTGGCAGAAAGGTAAACGGTGTTTCCGTGTGCTGCTCTGGTTACACCAGAAGCGGCTTAATAATGCTGGCCACAAGACCCGGAAAAACTGTTTGTGGACAAACGTCAGCTCCCTCGGCCAGTAAAGTAAGATGAACACCGCAACCCCAGAGTCGTTCGTGACTGGACTGTTAGGGGTCCTTTACCTTTACCTTTTTTTAACTACTAAAAAGAAAACAGTTGGGACTTATTTGTGGAGGTGGAAGGGCTTGAGGATGAAGACTAGAAGACATCAGGCCCAGTCACTTCAGACACTAGAAAGGTAGTAAACAATGTGGTCCAAACAAACATTAATGGTAATCAAAACTGGAAGTTCAAACATTAACCTCCCCTTTTGAGAAGTGCCTCTCCCATGGAGAAACATGAGAACTGCACCCAGCCACAGGGAAATTATAGGGTGACAGAAATCCAGACTCCATTGCTGGATTCACTCCCCCATGGGACTAAATAACCTAGTATAAAGTCATGTTTGGAAATAAGAACAGATAAGAAGCAGAACATGCCTTTTGCAAACATAAAATAAATGTCACTGTTTTAATACAGCAGATTTTTAGGCATTACTCTTTCAGGTGTAACATTATTTTGGGTTTCAATTAAACACCCATCCTCCCATTATACTCTTTGATTCTGGCTTTACCAGTGTAATTCCCAAAAAGGGGCATTCTGGGAGTCTTGCAGAATAGGTCAAGACAGCACTTGTATGTCTTTCAAACCTAGGACCTTCTGCATGCAAAGCAGGTGCTGAACTAGCCACCCTTCCGAATAATTCATACACAATCCAGCACAATTGTATGTACATTACCTTAGCTTTAATTGCATAATTATTAGTTTTCTATTGTGGACACATAGTCAAAATGCTACAACTGTTTTATATGGACTAGTTAGCTTTGTCATGCTTATCAAATCGTTCTGAAAGAGCTCTTAACATATTTCCTGGAATTTTTTGGTGTCTATCCCGAAGATTTTCAAGTGCAGTCTTGGTCTGTTGAAAAAACAAAAACAAAGGAATACATTGTGTTATAGCTAAAGGAACAGGAAAAAGCTAAAGGAGTCAGAACCAGTAGCATTAAAAAAAAATCCCATTTTTTCCAGCTACAGAAGCACAATATGTAATTTCTTTCTGGGATCAGAAGTAAGGGCAGATAAGGATTTTTAGCTAATTGTGGTAGGAAACCATCTCTCCAGATCCTAAGGCATATGCAACTGGCTCCCCAGCAAAGGATAGGGAGGAAAATACTGTCTCCTTGCATATTGAACCTTGAGTATGAAACCCAGAATGCTCACCCAGACCCTGCCCTGCAGTGTTCAGCCAAAATGCATGTACCAGGCCTAAGAGGACCTATGCAAGTCCTACCAGGCATCCCTAAAGGGCACCCTTAACACAATAATGCCTCAGTAAAGCTAATCTTTCTCTCCACAACTTTCTCACCTGTACAGACTCAATGTGGTAGGAGCAAACAAACCACACCACTGTCCAATGACAATGTAATGCATCTTAACAATGTGAAATAAAGAAGGGAACCACAGGATAACCAAAGGATCAACCCCTGCACACCCACCCAAGTAAACTACTGCTCCTTCAAACAGGCAACCAAAAGCTGAAACTAGATGTGGGGAGGGAGGGGGTTCAGCAAGAATGAAAGCATAAAGCGCTTGGGGAGAACCAGCCATAAAAAACCATGTTCCAAAACTCCTTCCCTTTAGCCATCAGACCCCCACATGCTCCTACCCTTAACCCCCTTCTTTGGAAGTCCACTTCCCAAGACTTCCTTGAGAAAGGGGGGAAGTGCGACACCCCCTGCAGGAACACCTAAGATATTGTCACACAATACAATACCCTAGAGAACCCTAGAAATGGCATCTGTGTTTGAAATGTCTTCTGTAAAACTGCATCTCATTTAAGAGGTTGATGGTGCACAAGCCATAACTATATAGATGCACAGGAGGTAGTGCTCCAGAAACCCACTAAAGGGCAATAAACTATAAGAAGGAAGCACCAGGAAGGAATGATTCATGGCTTCAATTATCTCTACACAAATGCACAGAGTATGGGAAACAAGCAAGATGAATTGGAGCTTTTACTACAAGATGGCAAATATGACCTGGTAGGCATTAATGAAGCCTTGTGTGATGAGTCTCATGACTGGAATGTAGGAATTTAGGGGTATAACCTATTCAAAAGGAATGAACTAAACAGGAAGGGCTTATATTGAATGGATGTGTAAACTTGTGCAAAAATTCATGATCTGTAGCATGGAAAGCAGATTGAGAGTATATGGGTAAAAATTGTAGGAGACAGAACTACAGTAACCCTTACTGTGGGTGTCTGCTATAGGCGACCAAGACAGACTGAAGACTTGGATGATGCTTTCTTAGAGCAGATTAACAAACATTTAAAAAGGAGAGATATAGTGCAGGCTACTCCCCATTTACATGGGGGTTACATTCTGAGGAACCATGCATTTAAGTGAAATCATGTACAGTGGTACCTCCGTCTGCAGATGGGATCCGTTCCGGGGCTCTGGTTGGGTTTCCACAACTGGAGGTGCCTGTTCTGCGCACACATGATAGAGCGCTTCTGTGCATGCGCACGGTGCGAAAACCAGGAAATATCCTTCCGTGTTTGCCATGTGTGTATCCCGAAGGATACGTAATAAGAGGGGCACATAGGTAGAGGTACCACTGTATAATCGAAACACCACTAAAAGAGCCTGCAAACTCCCTGTGGCATTTGCCCATTCCTTGTGATTATGTTTGTACAGGAGGGATGGAAATGGCTAATATAAACTAACTAATGTGAAAGCTCAGAGGCGGAGCCTACCAGGTTTTGAGGCTCAGGCCAGGGGTTTACCATGGGGAGATAAAGGAGTGAGGGTCAGACAGAGTCAGAAAAAGTAGAACACAGTGGTTGGACGGAGTGAAAGACACGGATAGAAGTGAGAGAGAAGAGTGTGACAGTGTGAGATGGTGCCACATCTAGTTAAGGGTGCGCATTTGAGAAACAGTTCTGAATATATTTAAAACTTGTTTGTTTTTCAATAAACTTTAATCTTTGTTGTTGACTTTACAACCTGACTGAGACTCAGTATTTCACCAGAAGATACCTGGTTGGTGGCAGCAGAAGAATAAAGCAGTGGTGTACAGGTCAATAGTCCGTGAAACGACCGGGGGCTCTGTACGATTGCCACACTCCCCCTTCCGCACCCACTCCAAAAATGTGACATTTGGGGTCATTTCTGGGTTTGGTGCAATGCATGGTTGCACACATATTGAAACTCGGCCTCAACAAGTTTAAGAATCAATAAGTTAAGGAAAGGGAATGCTGAGTGGTGAACATAATGCACAAAAATATATATAATGAAGCCTAGCTCTGGCTTTATAGATTGAGGAAGTCAGTGTGCAGGATACAATTTAGAACTGTAAGAGGAGAAAAACATTAGGAAAAATTTCTTATGTTTTTGTATTTCCAAGTACAGAGTTCACTTACTTTTTCAGCCAGCTCTGTGGCAGTTATATTTGGATCATATGGGATGGGTTCTCCAACATATGTCCTCAGTTTCACTGGAAGTCCTCCGTAAGTGGGAAGGAGTACACGTCGAGTTTTCTCATACAGCCATTTTGTCAGCCCTGTAAAAGAAAGTGACCGCATATCAAATCGGACCTTAGTTAGCATTCTGTTAAGCAATTGCAATCAATCCATCCCAAGGAGGAAGAGTTAAATAATATGAGTACTTGGGGAAAGATATGCAACATATTCAATCAGCTCTTCTCATCTCTTGGCAATTGGGATCATAAGTTGTACAATAGACTGCAAAATATGGTTTGTTTCCTGATCTGTTCCTGTCTATGTTGGGCTTCCTACCGCTCTTATAGATTATAGCTTTGTTTTAAATCTAATAGAAAACTAAACAAAGGCATATTTACTCAATACTGAGGCAGGCAGCACAGATAAGTGTCCATGGAATAAACTCTGCTAGTAAGTAGGAAACAGATAATTGGTTTTTTTAAAAAGCATAGTCTATTATTAAAACGTATATTGCCTGAAACTGGATCTCTTGCTCAACCAAGAAACGTAAGATATTTAACTCACTTGTCTTTCCCAAGCTCCTGTATGTTTCACAACTGTTTTGTGTAAATATTGGGATGATGGGCTAGAAGAATGAAAGATGAAACAAAAATGAAAGAAAGGCGAGAACTGGATAATTACTTCGTCCTGACCACCCCACCTTTATTTTTGTTAAGGACAAAGAAGAATGCTTCACATCTGGGATTATTATGAGAAGCAAGTCATAAATTATGCAACAGGCTTCAAAATATCTATTCAAATATCTCAGTTGAAGAAACTTCACAAGTTGTTGCCCAGATATTCAGGAACTGAAGAGGAAAAAAGGGGGCAAAGGCCATTTTTCTTATTATACGTTATTGATTTCAGTAGCTTTTTTAAAAAGCAGGGGTGGGAAATACTTGGAACTCCAGATATCATTTGACCCCCAAACAGGATATTTGCCGTCCTCAACTACTTAGGATGCTAGATCAAGGATGTCAACACATTACGTCATATCCAGGATAATTGTGAGGACAATGCAAATTGCCCAAACATCACTCACCACTTTCGCCTCCAAAGCTATCCGAGCGAAACCTGTGCGGTTACCCCACATTAAGCTGTAGTCAGTACTAAAGTTTGCTTCTCTAGCTCCACCAGGTGCAATGCCCAGTAAATGGCCTTTCTTCAGAATTTCCACACATTCAGCATTTGTGAAATCTCTCAATAAGACAACATCATGAAACGTCTTCAGCCCTAAAAAAGTAAGCCCCAAACAGAAAAATGCATTTTACATAACTCTTATTGAGGAAATAGTGTGGATAATATACAAGTGTCATTATTCCAAAGATATTGCTCTATTACGGATCAGCTAGGATTTCATGGAAGGGGGACTTTATGCTAGTTCCCCTTTTGCTCACATGTTCTGGCAATAGCCTTTTTTTGGGAAAGCACACAGAGTGAGATTGTGTGCTGAGGTGAGCACATTTTGGGCAAGTGTTCCTCAAGTTAAGTCTGTAGTACAACAGATTGATATTCTAGTTTGCATCATGATAAAAATACAGCCCATAGTGCCTTGCTGGATAATACAAGTCTTCAATCCCTATAGGCTGCATGGGGTTTGGATACAGTGGACATTCACACAGATACAGAGAGAGAGAGAGAGAGAGAGAGAGAGAGAGAGAGAGAGAGAGAGAAGAGAGAGGAACCTGCTGGTGGAAACCTGCCTCCACCAGCAGAAGCCCATCTTTTCACCCAGACAGGGGGTTAGATGCTCCATTAATTTACCCAGTGGAATGCCCCCCAAGAGAGCTCTCTGTGCTACTGGGCCTGTTTGGGCTCTGACCTCACTTCTTTTGCTTTATTTTTAAAATTGACGTATGTTTCCTTGGGTGGCTGCTGTTTGATGATGGGGGGGGGGGCAGTGGAAGACCATGAACACTGTGCAGCAAGGATGCCACATGTGTTTGCTTGCAGTGTCACATGGGGGCATAAAAGCTGTGCATGGGAGAGCTTAATTGACAATTGTTTAATGGGTTGGGGTTGCTATGAAAGCCCTGGACATGTATGTGGGCTTCTGCTCTTTTCCTTAGCTGTAGCTCCCACCCCATCCCAAGTGGTGTTTACTAGTGAACAGGCTCCCAAACAGGATTCCATTCTTTGCATTGTTCTTCCCAGTAAGACATATCCATCTTTATTAGTGATTGATTGAGGGGATCATCAAGTTGGGGACCCAGGTTTTTTTTACACCTTGTTCTATTCTGGCATTAAAGGCAGCAGCAATTATTATATGAGAACCTGTAGACGTAGTGGAGAAATCCAATGACACATATCCAGATTCCCCCCATTTTTTGATCCCTGAGGAAGAATGTAGACAATTGTATAAGAAAGCATGAAATTTCTTTATGGAAGCCTTGAGATTACTGGGGTAAAAAATGGCATTCTTGTAGACGTTTTGAGGTCAGTTAATGTTCACCTGCAATCACAGTTTAGGCCAATATCACTATTAAACTGTGATTACAAACTATTTGCCAATATATTGGCAAGCAGGCTTAAAGAAGCCATCAGAGAAATAATTCATCCACACCAGACGGTTTCTCCCAGGAAGACAAAGTTCGGGAAATACCAGAAACATTGTCGATACTTTGGAATATCTAGAAACTAAAGGTGATAAAAAGGCAGCCTTTAATTTGTTATTTAATTGTAATACATTGTATTTTTCGTTTCTTTCTTTTTCCTTTTGTTTCCCCTTTTCTTTATTTGTATTGCTTTTGCTTTGTATGATTGTTATCTATGTATATATGTATATGTGGGATATTAATAAAGATTTCTGTTCTAATCCTGAAGCAAAGTTCTTAACCCGAGGTACTATTTCCGGGTTAGCGGAGTCTGTAACCTGAAGCGTATGTAACCCAAGGTACCACTGTATAACCTGATAAGATTTATTCAAAAACCTCACAAAATTTTAGATTCCATTTCCTCATAACATCAAAGCAACTCCTTAAAGTACTGACGAAGATAATATGGAATAATAATGTAGAATTGTGGTGGGGGGTGATACTAGCCCCAAGGAATGATTTTGTACTGGTAATGTGCTGCTACTGAAATGTACTGGGAATGTGTTGCAACTGAAATTATTCAACCCCCATTGTAAATTCATTTGGATGATGTAGACCAAGCATAGGCAAACTCGGCCCTCCAGAAGTTTTGAGACTACAGTTCCCATCATCCCTGACCACTGGTCCTGTTAGCTAGGGATGATGGGAGTTGTAGTCCTAAAACATCTGGAGGGCCGAGCTTGCCTATGCCTGATGTAGACCTTTGGAGTATGAAGTTTAGAGGCCAATGTAATATTGACAGAGCCATGCTCGGCCTTGCATTAGGTCATTTGGCTTGACATTCACATTGGTTTGTGCTCGTCAATCACGTGCCCACGATTCTAGGAAAAAGGAGGACATATTCCTTCCAGTCCTTTACTCTGAGGCAATGTTGCCTGTAAACATGGCCAGGAAAGTGGAGTGATCTGTTTTCTCCTGCCTAACTGTATTTTGATTTGGCTAGTTTAATTTGATTTAAAGATCCTTTAGACCGTTATACTTAATAAATACGACATTTTCTTCATAATACTGTGCCCTGAGTCTTCCTTATGGTGTGTTTTCTGTTAAAAAATGCCCTGAAGAAAGAAATGAATTGGAAATAACTATTCATCCTTCGTTCAATCGGTTTAATTTCAGGGGCTTGGTGAGAAATAACCTTCCCCTCCACTAACTTCCTTTTTCACCTGCTGCTGCTATTTTATTTATCTGTGGTTTTTTCCTGCTTGCCTGATACACTGTTTTATATATTAGAGCATTGTTTTATGTCAGATTTAACACGTGTTTAATGTAAAAATACATAATTTAAATATAAATAAATTACCTGGGATCCCATACAGGGCATGATCAATTACTGAATGGCACAGTTTTCCTTTCTCTGTAAAAACTTTTGTCACAAATAAGGTATAGCCGACAAGAACAATTGAGTGATGAAAAATAACAATCCCTGGTCCTTTAGGGAGATGTTCCATGCCATAAATTTCATAACCTGAAAATAAAATGTAACAAATAATATTACTTTGTTGAAAGGTAAATAAAATATCAAAAAAAATTACTGGAGAAAATCAATGTGGTTCAAAAAACTGAAATTTAGGTAAAAAGCTCTGCTATATCCTTCAGCTTTCTAGATACTAGGCTGTCATCCACACGTAACAGGACTTTCTCTGTGGTCCTCCCAGAATTAATGGCGGGAAGGGGAATTTCTCCTCTCATGGAATGTTCTTTCCATGCTTTCTTCCAGGCGCAGTCTTTGATTGAGCTATTTTCTGTTTTAATCTACTTTTAGCTTTATGCATTATTATGATAAATGTTTTGGAGATTTTTAAATTTTATTTTAAGGGCATTATTACCCTTCTGCACAGGATTGCTTTGGGAAAGAGCTATCCAAGGCCTGGAGTACATTTATCCCCTCTCCCTAAGAGTTCCAACCTCAGGCATCTTCAGACCATTTTCTGAATCACTTACCAAGCTGCTTCCATGACAGATGCACCCCTAATCATGTCACAAGTAATTACAGGGTCTCATGCTTATGGCCCAGACTTGGTTTTAGTAGTGTATTTTGGATTTGTACATCAATTTCTAAAGAAATAAAAGTCCTCTAAGAAGCATTCAGAATATAGGAAGAGTCCTGCTGATCAGGCCAAAGGCCTCTATAGTCCACCATCCTGTTTCCCACAGTGTCCCTCTAAAGAGTAGCCATCACCACATCCTGTGCTGGCAAATTCCAACGTTTATGTTTCAGAGCTACCTTGTGGTTTATCATGCTCAGGAAAATCGCACCCATAAAGTCCCACTATACAATGTTATATTAATCACATTGGCTGTGTACCCACTGCACACTTAATACAATCCCTCTCCCTTTCCACAATCCATGAAACTATTTTTAAAAGGCTTTGCTAATTGTGTCTCTGTGAGGTGTAAACAACATTTTCCAGGTTTCTTTTGGAGAGGAGGCATGCTTTAAATGTGATTAAATGTATGGTGTTTATGCAGCCACCAACTGACCCTTCTTGATTTCATACCTCATAAAAAGTTTTTTTCCTTTATCATTGTTTATTACATATATAAATACCCATGCCTGTGTTTTGATCCTTATGGCAACTATTGTTCCAGTGCTTCAAACCTGAAATTCTGATGCTCAGTCATATGAAATTATACTGGCTCATAAACTGGAATTATTGGTATGAAAGGAACATGTACTCACCATGCCATATCTTTCCAACTAGCTCTACAAATCGAGCCAAAGCATGCCTTGGCTTGTGCCAAAATTTGCTATAAAAATCATTTCCTTGGTGGTTATTCATCTTCTTGTAAGCATTGAAGGAAAATGAGATAACACAGCCAACAAAATAAAAATATAACCAATATGAATAAATCAAAATCGGAAGCAGGAATAACCACAGAGGGTGAACCACAAAGCTCAGGTATCCTTCCAAATAAGTAAAACTAATCCAGCTCATGGTTTCCTGATCTGAAGCACGAAGCTTATGCCAATGAAACAAATGAATCAAGTGAGTTTTTCCTCAGTTTTGATGCTTCCCCCCCACTGTTTACCTGGAAAACATAAAATGCAGTACATCAGTTTGAACTGTCACCCCAGAGCATTCATAGTTACATGAAATCACATGCTATTTAATATTTTCTTAGTTTTTCCCACAGTAACTAGCCAAGTAGACATATTGTTTTTCCAACATTCATCGTGGGGATGTACAACATTAGTAATGTATGATCATCATTTATTTGTTTGTAAAGCAGGCTGGTTTCATTTCACAGCTGAAGTGTTAAGGTCTTCTAGACTGAGAGCTCTGGCACTTGCAGGACTTTGTTAGCCACTGGACTTTGCTCTTGCTGTGTGGAGTTTGCCTCAGCAAGTACAGTGGTACTTCGGGTTACAGACGCTTCAGGTTACAGACTCCGCTAAACCAGAAATAGTACCTCGGGTTAAGAACTTTGCTTCAGGATGAGAACAGAAATCGCACCACGGCGGCGCAGCGGCAGCAGGAGGCCCCATTAGCTAAAGTGCTGCTTCAGGTTAAGAACAGTTTCAGGTTAAGAACGGACCTCCAGAACGAATTAAGTTCTTAACCTGAGGTACCACTGTACTTTATAAGCTGAAACGCTCTCTTGTCTTCAGAGAGTGAAGACTTCTTGTAACAACTGCAAAGAATGTGTGTATATATAGTGTGTGTGTTTTTGCCCCCGAAGTAAGAGCTCTCTCTGCTACACAGTTGTTTCCTACATTGAACCTAACCGTTTCCTACATTGAACCTAACACAACACTCAACAAGGAGGGTGGGGAGAATGGGGAGCTGAAGTTTGGAAGCATTTTGGGATACACTACAAAGTGCCTCTTTCCGGGAATGTGATGTGGGATTGCCAGATGTGGGATTGCCAGGAGCCAATGCTGTTGGATTCTACCTCTGGAAACCAAACCCTACCTAATATCACTGCCTCTAGAACTTCTTTCCACATGGGTAATGGGGGACCATGCCATAATACTCATTCACCATGTTTTTATCTACAAATTACTAAATCACCTGAAAACCTGTTAGCGTCACATACAGTCATAACTTGTGTTAAAGTCGCTTCAAGTTGAGCGTTTTCAGGTTGTGTTCCGCGGTGACCTGGAAGTAATGGAATGGGTTACTTCCGGGTTTCGCCGCTCGCGCATGCGCAGACGCTCAAAATGACGTCACATGCACACGCAGAAGCGGCAAATCACAGCCTGCGGAGACACGGGTTGCGTTCTGCTCAGGATGCGAACGGGGCTCCGGAACGGATCCCGTTCGCATCCAGAGGTACCACTGTAGCTGAATTGCATATTTCTGATTCCCCTCTATTTTCACTACATCTTACAACTAAATAGTATGATAAAATTGGCAAAGGGAGGAGGCTGTTTCATGTGACAAAGGTATTTGAGAGTAGAAGCCATAAAGGAAGAAGATAAGGAGTCTAGAAATGTTGTGAAATGCTGAAAAGCTGCAGAATCATTTAGCATGCTGAATCACTGTGACTTATCTTTAGGATGACTCATTCTCTGTATAAATATTGTATCTGCTTGCAGGCAGACTCAGTGTCTGTGTGTGTGTGTGTGTGTGTGTGTGAGAGAGAGAGAGAGAGAGAGAGAGAGAGAGAGAGAGAGAGAGAGAGTCTCAGTGTGTGTGGTGGATCCTGTGCTCTGCCAAGCCTGTGCTCAATGGAAACTCTGTGTATGCTCTGAAGCTAGTTTAATCTTCTGTTCATTATGCTGTTATTTGCAAATAAGTTTATTTTAACTCAGTAAAGCTTTTATTCTTTTACTGAAGAAGACTCTGCATTATTACGTAAATTTCTGCTTCTCAGTGTTATAAAATTCAAAAACCATAAGAGCTCAAGCTCCTCTCTTGGCGCAGCTATGAAAAACCAAATTTCACCTTACAGGAACTGAGAATTAACACAACTAATAGCACATTTGCTAAGATAAGAAGAGACTGGTTGGTTGAGATTCCTGCATTGCAGGGCATTGACTAGATTATTCTTGGAGCCCCTTCCAACTCTACATTTCTATCAATCTATGAACTTTTTTTTTTTTTTTACTTACATTCCTGGTAAGTCTAAATTGCCTTGGCTTCAGTCACCATTCTGTAGAAGCACCAGAAGTCCTGCCAGGTGCACTTTTTCATAAGCTAATTTCCAGGCGTAATGAGGCACGTCTGTTTCTGTAGTGGCTTGAAGAGACTGTGATGGGTGGTGCCATTTGTATGAAGAGACTGTGATGGGTGGTGCCATTTGTATGAAGCATTGTGAAAATGAGGGAAGGCTTAGGGAGCTGGCTGCTTGGAGGTTGTGGCCATTTGTAATCAAACATGAAATAGGGAGTCACACCTACAATAGCATTCCTATGGCACAATAACATTTTGGGTCACAGAGTAAAGGAAGGAATTGTGGCAAGTGCGTTCTCTCCCTTTCATGGCAGTCTCTCCCTTCCAGTCAGGTACAACATGTATGTTGTGTAAGACACAACCTTAACAACATGTTCTGTTGCAATATTGAATCCTAGTGCATAAGTAAAAGCTCTTTCATTGGCACTTGACTCTTTAATTCTACAGCAAATGAGGATTTCATTGACACTACTGGGTTTGAATACTGAATCTCAAGTAATCATCCTCAGTAATCAGTTCTACTCCAATAAACTTGACCAGTCACTTGTGCTCCAGGCATTTTCTGAGATCTCCAATACCATCTGTTTGATCACTGAAATTAAATCCTGCCATGCTGATTTTACTGCAGGCAGCTGGTTGAAAAGCTTCTTCAGGAGTTGCCCCTGCAGTGTGCATTGCTTGATCTGGAGCAAAAACGTTCCAGGTTTACATGCTTTGACATCAAAGGGTCTCTGGTATTAGGTACATGTTCAGTATTGTCAGGTGGAGGCGAAGGAAGTCCAGCATGCATTTGTCAGTTGTCAGAGCAATGTTTGCATACACATATGATGGTCTGTTTTACTCTCTTTTCGAGAGGAGAGGTATTCCTTGTAACAGAGAAGTAGTATTTTCCTGCATTAAGCGGGATTTGTCAACAGGGGAGAAATAATGTGATAGCTTGCCTTGTTTAATTTGTTTGACATGATTAGTTTATTCTAACTTTCTCTTTTGCAATCTTCTAATGATTATTATTATTATTCACTCCCCCCTTACAATCCTTTATCACCAGCTTTTCAAGATTTATGAGCATTAATAAAGCATCTCACCTTCCTTATCCGCAAAAATGCTGTGTCATGCAGTACTTTGTCTGCGATTCAGTCACAAACACATTAAAAACAAATATCCATGGGATGTAAAAGGCAAATAGAACTGGAACAATCTTCCCTAGTCACTTCATGAATCACTTGAAGAAGAGTTAAAACCAATTAAAACTCATTAAAATCGCTTAAAACCTACTAAAAGGCAGATAAAAACCACAGGCTTTCCAGAGAGAAATGTTGCCTTGCAAGCTGTTGAGTCCCTTTCAGGCCCTGTTCTACTTCATCGCCTGACACTCCTGAGAATATGAGGGAGCCCTGTTTGCTTCAGTGTTGAGGAAGGGACTTGAGAGTGTTGAGGATGACACTTGAGAGCCAAGCTGTCTAGTGTCTACCTTATTTCACGATTCTATAGCGAGACTTCGACAGAAGTGGTGAGCGTGCCAACTTGAAAATTCCTGAGAGTATTCAGGAATCCACCAGATACCATAAGTCTCTGGGAACAGACCACCTTAATGGATCCCCCAGCCTTATAGAGGGGCACTGCATCATCACTTCAACTTTCAAATTATCCATCTCAGACAATGGGCTCAGCACAAACCTCCTTACCAATGAATTTCTATCTTCCCACTCCCTTGGAGAGACCTGAACTAGGGTATGTTCTATCTCATATTGGGCCTTTAATTTACTGAGATGGTCTCATGGTTGCCACAGAGGCCATGAGGTCTGAGCTGACGCATGACCTACAGGTTTTATGGTTTCTTCATCTGCATGAAGAAACCAAGCATTGTGAAAAAGACAGAGTGCTTAGTGACATAATGTATGGAGTCACACCTGTATTAGGATTCATATTTCAGAATAACATATTGTGTAACATAACACCAGTTATTGACTAAGGATTAAAGGTAGAAGCAATTACAATTAAAAAGAAAGATAAGAATGGGCCACATATAAAAATCTGATTAAGAAAAAGACAATAAATTGGTAATTAAAGATTATGAGGAAATTAAACAATACCTTACGGGTTGGATCCAATACCATCAATTCCATGAAGTGTTCAGGACAGATAAGAAAAATGGTTTTTCAAACAAACCTTCATTATTAGAAAAAGTGTTATTATAAAACAAAACCAAGGTAATATCAAAAATGTATGATACATTATTCAAGTTGGAGGTCAAAGACGAAGAGGTCAAGGAGGTAATGATCAAGTGCGCTTTAGATATTGGGAAAACCATTAACTTAACAGCATGGGAAGAACTATGGAGAAAGAACTGGAAATTTACAGCCTGTGAAGTATTGAGGGGAAACCTAATCAAGATGCTTTATAGATGGTACTTAACACCTACCAAAATAGCTAAAATGTATAAGACAAAAACAAATCTGTGCTGGAGGTGTGGTAAAACAGAGGGGACATATACATGTTTAGTGGACCTGTGAAAAAATCAAAAGTGTTAAGTTGTGGGCGAACATACCAGACGACACAGCAATTCTTCAAACAGCTCTTATTTATTCAGAGGCCAGAACAGAACTGAACTGAAGAGCTCAGTCAGCCTGCTTATATAGAGCTCCAGAACAACGTAACTGTAGCAACTTTCTAAAACTATCCAATCACTGAACGTCACTTTCGATCCTTCATTTGCATACAAACTATCCAGTCACTGAACGTCACTTTCGATCCTTCATTTGCATAACTATCTACAGTATCCCCCTGCTGGCCCAGGGTGAGAACTTCAGTACATAACACCCCTCCCCACTGAGATAAGGCGTTAGTTACAATTGTAATGGTTTCCTTATATACAGCACTACACGTAATGGTTCAATTAGGCACAAAAGCATATCGGTTACATTTCACATACTTAGACCAACAGTGATACATGTCCAACAACATAGTCCTTTAAATAAGTTGGGTGCTTGGAAACTCTGCCAGACCGCCAGGGACTGGTAGCCAAGTCTGGGGGACCGCCCAATTCTTGCTGAGGCTGTGGTGTGACCCTAGGTGGTGTTGAAACCAAGTCCCCTGGATCCGCTGCTGTGGTTGGAACCTCCACAAGTGGAGTTGATGGAATGTCAGGTACGGCAGTGGTCTGAGTCTGTGGGAACTCCAGCAGACCCTCTGAAGTGGCTTGGTTTGGCTCCACGCCCGCAGTTTGCGAGAGAGGTGTACGTGGAGCATCACCATCTGTAAGTGTCTGTTCTGGAGCCACGAGTGCAGTTGAGGGCACCACGGTAGTGTCCAGGTCCCCAACCCTGCGCCTAAGCTGGTCTGTGTGCCGGCGCCACAAGGGTCCGTCTTCGAGTGCCACCTGGTACGAGCGTGGTCCAGTGACTCCCACTACTGTGGCTGGCACCCAAGGAATGTCCCCCACAAAGTTCCAGGCAAAGACCTGGTTTCCTGGAACAAATGACCATGGCGCATTGGCACAGCCTGGGGGTTCGGCCACAGCAAAGTCTGGGCGCAGCTGGTCAAGCAGGGACCTGAGGCGGCGGCCCATAAGCAGTTCGGCAGGACTCTGCCCTGTGGCCGCATGAGGGGTGATGTGTTGTACGAAGAAGTATTCGGCGACCTGCTCGTGCCAGTCTCCCCGGTCCAGGTGTGCCAGTGCCTCTTTTGTCGAGCGCACCATTCTCTCTGCTTGCCCGTTGCTGGATGGGTGAAATGGTGCTGTTAGGGCATGGCGGAGGCCCAGTCCCAAAAGGTACCGCTCAAAAGTGCCTGACATGAACTGTGACAAGGACATCAGAACACCCATGCGTTGCAAAGAGGCCTCGCAGCACCCGGATGATGGCCTTGGTAGTGGTGGAGGGCATCAGGGCCACGTCCAGCCATTTGGAATAGGCGTCCACCACTACCATAAAGGTCCGGCCACAAAAGGGGCCTGCCAGATCAATGTGCACCCTCGACCAGGGTGTCTTGGGCATCTCCCAGGTGTGTCCCTTAGCTGCTGGTAGCGCAGGCCTCGATTCTTGGCACGCTTGACAGGCGGAAACCGAGGCAGTGATGGCATCGTCCATGTTAGGCCACCAGATGTAACACCGAGCCAACGCCTTCATTTTGATGATTCCCAGGTGGCCAACGTGCAGAGCCTCAAGGACACTTGACGGAGTCTTTGGGGAATCACAACGTGGTCTCCCCACAGCAGACAGCCGCGATGAGCCGAGAGTTCATGTTGTCTGGTTGCAAACAGCTGGAACTCCGAGGCAAAAGGCCCTTGTGGCCACCCCCTCCACACCCAGTTGAGCACACGGCTGATGCTGCAATCCTGGGCAGATGCGGATGCCACAGTGGCTGCCGATACAGGCTCTGCCGGAAGATCCTCAATCAGGAGGAGCAATGAAGCAGGAGCCAGGTCTTCCACAAACGCTGGAAGAGAGCAATGGCTGAGAGTGTCGCCATGGCTTATCGATTTCCCTGGGCGATGGACGAGCTGGTAGTGGTAGGCAGCCAGGAAAACAGTCCATTGCAGCATGCGCGGCGAGAGGACCGGTGGAGTTGGTCAATCACCGGCGAGGACGCCCAGGAGCAGCTTGTGGTCGGAGATGAGGTCAAAAATCCTGCCGTATTCATGGAACCTCTTCACTCCAGCCACAAGTGCCAGTGCCTCCTTGTCAAGCTGGCTGTAATTCCGTTCAGTCAGAGATAGCGGTCCTGAGTAGGTGAGCGGTGCTTCTCTTCTGTCTGGAAAACGGTGACTAAGGACAGCGCCGATGCCAGAAGGTGAGGCGTCGCAGGCAAGGACCAGCGGCCTGGCTTCACTGTACTGTACCAGCACACTGTCCGATGAAAGGAGAGCCTTGGCCGCTTTGAAGGCTGCTGTCTCCCGATGACCCCAGGACCAAGGTGTCTTTGTGCTGAGGAGTCAGTGAAGAGGCTCAGCCACCGTGGCTTTGTGGAGTAGGAACATGTTATAAAAGTTCAGCAGTCCCAGGAACGCCTGCAACGCCGTCTTGTTCTTTGGGACGGGGGCCTGCTGGATAGCGCGGATCTTGGATGTGGTCGGGTAAAGGCCGGAGGTGTCGATAAGATAGCCCAGGAACTCCACCTGTGGAACAGCGATCTGGCACTTCCCCCCGCTTTACCTTGAGCCCGGCCTCCTGGAACCTGGTCAGCACGGTGCGGAGGCGCTCGAACAGCTGCTGGTGTGAGTCTGCAGACACCAAGACGTCATCAAAATATGGTACCACGCCCGCAAGCCCTTGCAGGAGACGCTCCATAAGGCTTTGGAAGATGCCAGGAGCCACACTCACCCGGAACTGCAAACGGCGGCAATGGAATGCCCCCGGTGGGTGACAATCGTCTGGGCTTCAGCAGTGGCATCATCGACGGGCAGTTGTTGATAGGCTTGGGCAAGGTCCAGCTTAGCGAAGACCTTACCCTCACCCAGGGAATGCAGCAGGTGTTGGACAACAGGAACCGGATAAGCGTGCTGCTGAAGTGCCTTGTTGATCGTGCACTTGTAGTCAGCGCAGATTCTCACCGACCCGTCTGGCTTGGCGTGGTCAACCGGCTCCAAAACTCCTTGGGCAATCAGCTTGTCCAGTTGTTCGTCCACCATAGCCTTGAGAGCAAAGGGAACCCAGTGTGGCTTTAGCTTGATGGATCAAGGCTAAAGGAGATGGGCGTACCTGTATATTGACCCAAAGTGCCATCAAAAACCTCGGCAAAGTCTTTGACCAGACCCTCAGTCTCTGCGTTAGAGATGCAGTTGATGCCAGTGACTGCCAGACTGAGGGCATCAAACCAGTCTAGCCCTAGGAGGCTTGGCCGCTGCCCTTTGACCACCACCATTCGGAGCAGGCCCGAAAAATCCTTGAAGGCGATCCAGAACCGGCCAACGCCTACCACGGGAATGTCGTTTCCCTGGTAGTCTCTCAGGTGTACGCAGTGAGAGTCGAGTTGCCTTTTGGACACTCTGGGTACCAGTCTTTTGATGGTGCTCCAAGACACGATGGACAGGGCAGACCCGGTGTCGATCTCCATGTCACATGGAGCTCCTTCAATGAGCACCGTGACGTTCAGCTTGTGTCGCGTAGGCAAGTCGGTTTGGCCAATCGTGGTTCCAGATGGGCAGTGGCAGTTGGTGAGAGCGAAACAGCTTTCCTTGGACTGGAGTGAAGATTTGGACTTGCGAGTCGGTGAAGGGGGTGCCAGACGGAGCCGATCGGCAGACCTTAGCAATGTGGCCCCTTCTGGAACACTTGCGACAGATGGCGTCTCTGAATCGACACTTGGCATGGGAATGGTTGCCTCCGCAGCCGGCACATTCCGATTGGCCCTTGGACTTCTCTTGGAACTTTCTGCACTCCCGCTTTGTCTGGTGCACGTCATCGTCTTCACTGGAGGATGCCTCATCACTGCTGGGCTCTTCATGATGCACTGGAACTGGCTTCCTAGCAAGACGCGGGCTGCTGGCCTTGCGGATCTCCTGGGCAGCTTCCAAGGCCACGGCCTCCTCAATGGCTTTCTGCAGTGTGAGGTCTTGCTTGGCGAGGAGACACCGTTGCAGATGGATGTCCTGGACCCCGCAGACGATTTGGTCCATCAGGACATCATCTAAGTCTTGGAACTCGCAGTGCATTGCAGCCTGTCGGAGGGCAGCGGTGTAGTTGTTAATTGACTCCCCCTCTGCCTGGTTCCGGTGGTAGAACGCATGGCGGGCAGCAATCTTGGACGGCTTTGGTGCGTAGTGGTTGCGGAGCTTCTCTTGGATCGTGTCCCACGGTGCTGCCTGGACTGCTTCAGGTGAAAGCAATGCTCGGGCCGTCTCAAACACCTCAGGCCCACAGAGGCTGAGGAATAGGCCCCGCTTCCGCTCCTGTGATACTTCTGTCAGCTCGTTGGCTTGGAGGTAGCAGTCGAACCGAGCGAGGTAGGAGTCCCATGATTCAGAGGCTGGCGCAAACAGCCAGAGGCACAAGTGAAGCCATGATTCTGATGCCGGCATTGAGGGCGATGGATGGAACACAGTGCTCTAGCCAGAACAGTCAGCTCTGAATTGGTTCTGTTCAGTGATTTCGCTCAGTGATTCAGCTCAGTGATACGGCTCAGTTCCGAGGGTGGCCACATCTGGCTGTGCTCTGATGTCCATTGATCCCATCCTCGTCGCCAGTGTTAAGTTGTGGGTGAACATATCAGACGACACAGCAATTCTTCAAACAGCTCTTGTTTATTCAGAGGGCAGAACAGAACTGAACTGAAGGGTTCAGTCAGCCTGCTTATATAGAGCTCCAGAACAACGTTACTGTAACAACTTTCTAAAACTATCCAATCACTGAACGTCACTTTCGATCCTTCATTTGCATAACTATCTACAGTATCCCCCTGCTGGCCCAGGGTGAGAACTTCAGTACATAACAATATCTGGCAACCAAATATTGTTTCCTGATAAGGAAAGATGCACGCCATCCAGCCTGAACAGGATCTCGTCTGAGAATGTGATCTTGGGGTGGTAAATCACTCAACGACCCCACTGTAGTATGCAGCGCCTCACTGCGCAATTAACCTTTTGCCATGCCCGGTTGAGTCTGGGTTCTGCCATTGTCTCTCCAGCATCTCGTACCAGCCTAGGCTTATGGAGGGGTACAGGTTGTGCAATGTCTGCAAGTCCTCGATTATAACCCATGTTAGATCAATATCCTTGTGTTGGCCCAAATTGTTTCCCCCCAAATGAATGAGCAAAGCATCCAGGAGCCCCTAGGACTCAATTCTTGCCATGACTAAGAGCATAAATTCTGGCAGGTGTGGGCTGCTTAAATGGCCAGGGGGTGGACCTGAAGGAAGCCTTCATGCTCCATCGGCACTGCCCCCTGACACAGCACAAGTCCCAGCCTGCATCCACATTCACCAAAGCAGGGTGCATGCCAGGATCCGGCTTCTGATAAGCCCCTACCACCTATCAGGAAGGGCACCAAATGCATGGTTCCCTCGTTGGGGCCCCAGTGGATCCTCTACCGTCCTGCAATGCCGCCACACCAAAAGGGGTGAATGGACTTGTGCTCCAGGCATTATCTGAGATCTCCAATACCATCCGTTTGATAGTTGGGATTAAATTATGCTGTGCTGATTTTACTACAGACAGCTCGTCAAGAAATTTGAAGCATTGTCCCTATTAAATCTGCAGCAGCTAGATGTCATAGACAGCCCTTTCCTAAACAAACGTAGTCGAGTACAGTAAATTCTAAATAATATTTTTTGTTGTATGACTCTTGGTCTAAGGTCCAGAGACCCCCATGTTGTAGAATTTAGCACAGGTTCTCATTGCTTGGCCAAGATTGACATCCCTAATTCATTATTCCGCTCCTCTCTTAATATTTGCCTATCAAACTGATATGCTTATAATAAACATTTGTATAAGGTTATAGTGGTTTGTTTGTTTTTTGTTACATGTGAGTTGATCAGCTGTTTTAATAATTCTGGAACCTCTGAGGCTGTAAAAGCTGCTGGTCCGTAGATGGTAGCTATGGAGTTTTATGCCAGTGTCAGTTGAGTAGGTTCTCTTTCTGTATATTTATTGGTTTACATTGACGATGAGAGAAGATTGGGGGCAGGCCGTGTTTATTTGCCTTTTATTGCCTCTGATGAACTACAGTGAGATTTGTTTGAAGTTGCAGAAGGCTGTGTGTGAAATATTAGGTCAAGTTAGCCATATTGATCTGAATGCTGTTGGTATATCCCTGCTATCACTGTTGCCAGCTTGAGCTGTGTGTGTAACAAAAGGGAGCCATACCAGAGTGAAGGTGTCCTCTTTTTTTGGTCTTCATGTCAGTTTTAGTTTGTCGGTTAATTTTTCTAATAAGGTCTTTTCAATTTGGTACCAGTGGTCCATGCTTACTGCAGACAAGTCTCTCCAGTGTCTAACTATGACGTTTCTGGCTGCTGAGAGTAGGTGGGTTATAAGCTCTTTGTGGTGTAAGTGAACATTATTGTTTTGGAAAATAGGGCCAATTCTGGAGTGGGTTCCAAGACCTCCTTAGTTATGTTACATATTTTTTGTAGGACTGCTGTCCAAAAGGGTTGGATTTGGGAACATTCCCACCACATGTGAAGGTATGTGCCTGTAGAGGTACAGCCTCTTCAGCATTTTGATAAGGTTCCTGGATGTATTAACACCAATTTCCTCAGGGTCAGATGCCATCTATAGATAAGTTTCAAAGTGAGTTCTCTTCTTTTGGCTGAGGTGGATTTAAAGGGAGGTTTGGACCAAATTGTAGTCCATTGGGTAGAGCTTATTTTGTAACCTATGTCATGTTCCCATTGTTTTTTTAATTGTGTCAAGTGCGATTGCGGCGTTGTAAAGTACAGTGGTACCTCAGGTTACATACGCTTCAGGTTACAGCCTCCGCTAATCCTGAAATAGTGCTTCAGGTTAAGAACTTTGCTTCAGGATGAGAACAGAAATCGTGCTCCGGCAGCGCGGCGGCAGCAGGAGGCCCCATTAGCTAAAGTGGTGCTTCAGTTTAAGAACAGTTTCAGGTTAAGAACGGACCTCTGGAACGAATTAAGTACTTAACCTGAGGTACCACTGTAGTATTTTGTATATTGCAGATACTACCCCCCTACCATGTCCCTCTGCTGACAAAAGAAGGCTTTGTTGTTATTTAGGGGGGGTGCAGTTGATGGTGCGTTAGCCAGGATACTTGAATGCCTCCTACTTTATCCTGTAATTCCTGTGTTGATATGGGTTTATTGTTTTTGTAGAAGTCTGCAAGACAGTATAGGTCCTTGGTTTGCCATTTTCTATGTGAAAGGTTTGGGCTGCATGACTGATAATGGATAATGAGACAAGGGGATTAGTGGGGATGGGGTTGGTGGCAATGTGCCTACTTCTTGTTTCCAGGCCTTAAGCATGGATAGTGTGAATCCCCCTTCAACTCAAGCAGCTGTGATAGGTCAGGCTCCTTCTGGTGATATGTCACAAGCTCAAGATGGTCATCGGGATATGCTCTTCAAACTGGTTTCTAAAAATTTATTGATATATTGCACAACCCTACCTACCCCACATACAAACTGTTCAGCCATGTCTGCCCCCTGCTCTTTCTCTAGCACCCCACTCCATCTCAGATTCTGATCCCAATTTCAGTAATCCTCAGGTTTAAGATGTAAGCCTGGGACAGTTTTCTTTAGCTGATTAACTGCACGTGGATTGCTGAGACTCAGATTCAAAGCTGAGTTGGCTGTTTTTGTTAGATCAGTCACTTTTTTCACCAAGCCTGGCTATATTTTTATGTTCTCTACTTTTCTTGCTATGTGTTTATGAAGACTTGCTTTATAGGGCTCAGATCATGGAGCACCCTTTTATAAACATGAAAGAAGTGCCACTGTTTTAATACAGGTGATTTATAGACATTACTCTTTCACATGTAATATTATTTCATGTTTCAGTTAAACACTCGCCTTCCCATTATACTCTTTGATTCTGCCTCTACTAATGCAAGTTCCCCCAAAAAGGGGATTCTGGGAGTATTGCAGGATAGGGCAGAAAAGCACTTGTACCTCTTCCAAACCTAGGACCTTCTGCACACACAGCAGGTGCTGAGCTACTGAGCTGGGGACCCTTCCAAATAATTCATATACAATCCAGCACAATTCTATGCATGTTGACTTAGCTTTAATTACATAATTATTAATTTTTCCTATTACAAACATATGGTTTGTTTTATATGGACTAGTTGGCTTTGTCATGCTTATCAAATCGTTCTAAAAGAGCTCTTAATATATTTCCTGGCCTTTTTTGGTGCCTATCCCGAAGATTTTCAAGTGCAGTCTTTGCCTGTTGAAAGAAAAACAAAATAGATATTCACAATTATTAATATCAGTGAGGAAAAAGCAAAAGACATCAGAATCTGTGGCATCCAGAATCTCCTTCTTTCCAGCAAAAATGTAAGCAAGTGAATTTATTTTGAGGGACGGTGCTGCAAATGTAAATCCAGTCATTTGTATTCAGAGATGTGTTTCGTGAGAGGCCTTGTGTATCAACACTCAAGAGCAGCTTTTTAGGCATGGAGGGTTGAGCAAGAGGAGCCGGGGCCAGCAAACTCTACAATACAACTGAAGCCTTATTGCACCAGGGAATCGTTTGCCCGCGTCCCCAGGACCGAAGAAAGAGTAAAATAACACCAGGAAAGTTTCTTCTTTGGAGAAAAGAGTTTAATCTGTGCGCAGAGACAACCAGCAGAATAGCTTCTGAAATCTGGCTGCAACTTTACTATGTCCAGCAAGCATTCTTATACTTGAGAGCATTCACCCACCTCCCAAACTTCCCCCAAACTTCCCCAATCAGCTGGCAAGTTTTCAATTTATTCCTTTTTAGGGCATATCTATATTGCTGGCTAAGCACTGCTGGCTAAGCACCCCCTCCTCTTACCCCTGTACGTGTGCCTTTCTGCTGGCTAAGCACTCCCTCCCCTCTCCTTCGTACACGTGTCTTTTTGCTAGCTAAGCACTCCCTTACTCCCTTGTACGTGTCTTTTCTTATCTTGCATTACTGAAGCAGGAAGCGCAAGGCAGGAAACGACCCCTCAGCCTGTCTGGTTGGTTTTTAGTTAACAGCAGCACTTTCTGCTAGCTGGCTTAACCACAAATGCAGAAGTAAGCTTAGTGCAAAGACTCACTATGTGCAGATAATATTAAGATTAACCCTTCACAACCGCTCATCTCTCTGTGAATCCAGCCCATTTTATTCATGTTTACCCTGGTTTTCTCGTTTAGGAAGGCCCCAAAATTGTTGAGCTTCTTTTAAACAGTCCTAACCAACAGCACTCTTTAAGAATGATTTATTGTCACACTATAATGTAATACCAGAGTTTACCATAAAGATGGCACCTGTGTTTAAAATTGTCTTCTGTGAAACAGCATCCCATTTAGGAGATTGATGATGCACAAGCAATAGCTAACGAAAAATGTGTTGGAGATTCAGGGTTGGTAGCTCATTGGATTGGAATCATGGCTGTTAAAGAGAGCGGTATCCAACAGTGCAGTTCGGCTCATGCAACACACAACCACATGTACAATGAATTGTTTTCCTCTTCAGCCCTCTCACCACCCTCAAAAATTGGCACTGGGGTGACTTAGAGGGACCTTCTATAGTGGGGGAGAAAAACTTCCATTGTGTGAGCAGATCTCTCTTTGTGCTGCACTAGATAAAATGCATAGTTTCTCCCATTTAATTAGTCTGAACAAGTTAAGAAGAGGGAAACTGAGCGAGGAAAATGATGCACAAAAGTGTATATAATGAACCCTATCTCTGGTCATATAGAATGAGGAAGTGAGTACAGTGGAACCTCAGGTTGCGAACGTGATCCGTGTGGGAGGCACATTCGCAACCCACAACATTTGCAACCTGCAGCGCCGCATCTGTGCACGCACAGGTCGCGATTCGGCATTTCTGCGCATGTGCACAGCGCGAACTTCCAGGTTCGGCGTGGTACACAACCCGAAAACGCGTAACCTAAAGCGTCTGTAACCCGAGGTACCACTGTACGCAGAATACAATTTAGAACTGAAAGAGAGAGAAACCAACAGGGAAAAAATATTCTGCTTCTTTACTTCCAAGTGTAGGGTTCACTTACTTTTTCAGCCAGCTCTGTGGCAGTTATATTTGGATCATATGGGATGGGTTCTCCAACATATGTCCTCAATTTCACTGGGAACCCTCCATAAGCGGGAAGGAATGTACATCGAGTTTTCTCATACAGCCATTTTGTCAGCCCTGTGTATGAAATGGAAGAAGATTAGGAAAGCATTTCAAATTAGTTGGCATTCTGAGTGTTTGGCAGTTACAATCCATACATCGCAGCGTGGAAGAGTTAAATAATATAAGTGCTTTGGGAAAGAGATGCAAGATATTCAGTCAGCTCTTCTCATGCTTTGCAATCAGGGTCATAGGTTGTGCAATAGACTGCAGAATATGGTATGTTTTCTGCTCAGTTCCCCTCCATGTTAGGGTTGCTACCACATTTATCTGTGGTAGCTTTGTTTTAAATTTAATGGGAAACTAGGCAAGGACATGTTCACTCAGTTCTGAGGCAGGCAGCACAGCTTTTTTGCAGATAAGTGTACATGGAATAAACTCTACTAGTAGGTAATAAATAGATATTCTTTTTTAAAAAAAATACTAAAATATTTATTGCCTGATATCAGAGCTCTTGGTCAACCAAGGAACATAGGATATTTAGCTCACTTGTCTTTCCAATGGTCCTGTATGCTTCACACATGTTTTGGGTAAATATAGGGATGATGGGCTAAAAGATAAAAGATGGAATAAAAATGAAAAGAAAGGCGAGAACTGGATAACTACTTCCCCCCAACCGTCCTGCCTTTATTTTTGTTAAAGAATAGGAAGAATGCTTCACATTTGGTATTATAATGACAGGCAACTCATAAATTATTTAATTGGCTTCAATTCAAATATCTCAGATGAAGAAATTTCACAAGCTATCCCCCAGATTTTCAGGAATTGAAGAGAAAAAAAGAAAGAAAAGCTGTTTTTCTTTCCAAATGCCACTGATTTGTGGCTCTCCAGATAATCATTTGACACCAAAACAGGATGTTTGCCATTCTTGGCTATTTAGGATGCTAGATCAAGGATTTTAACACATTATGTCATACGTCATTTCCAGGATAATCTTGAGGTCAATGCAAATTGCCCAAAGGTCACTCACCACTTTCGCCTCCAAAGCTATCCGAGCAAAACCTGTGCGGTTACCCCACATTAAGCTGTAATCATTACTAAAGTTTGCTTCTCTAGCTCCACCAGGTATAATGCCCAATAAATAGCCTTTCTTCAGAATTTCCACACATTCAGCATTCGTGAAATCTCTCAATAAGACAACATCACACATTATCTTCATCCCTAAAAAAATAAACCCCAAACAGAAAAATGAACTTTATATAACTCTTATTTAGGAAATAGTGTGAATAAGTGTCGTTATTCAAATGATATTGCACTATTATGGATCACAAGTACAGCTCTCTGCAAATCTTCTTCATGATTTCATGAAAGGTGACCTTTATGCTAGTTCCTCTTTTGCTCACATGTTCTTGGAGTAATCTTTTTCTGGTAAGCAATAGAGTGAGACTGAGTGCAATTTCACCTATTGGTGGTATTTTATTTTCTGTTGCTTTTTACCTGCTTGCCTGATGCACTGTTTTATATTTAATCCCTTTGTTTTATGTCATATTTTATACATTTTTATCTAAAAAGGCATGATTTGAATTTAAATCATTTACCTGGCGTCCAATACAACATGTGATCAATTACTGAATGGCAGTATAACCCTGTCTTTTTATAAAGTTTAGTCAGAAATAATATATAGTTGATAGGAAAAGGTGGATGGTAGAGAATAATAATCCCTGGACCTTTAGGGAGACGTTCCATGTCCATAACTTCATAACCTGAAAATAATACAAAGTTTAACAAATAAATATTGCTTTGATGAAACTAAATACGATATCATCATCTTTTAGTGGAGGAAAACAATGTGGTTCAGAAAAACTAAAGGTCAGGTAAAAAGCTCTGCTATATGCTCAAGCATTGTGGGTGCTAGGTTGTCATCCACAGGAAATAGAGCTTACTCTGTGGTGGTCGCAGAATTAAATAAGGGGGACACCTACTCTCCTGAAATGTTCTTTCCTTGCTTACATTTGGGCATAGGTGGAAACATTTTTTGCCCAGCCTTTGAGACAGCTACAGTGGTACCTCAGGTTAAGAACTTAATTCGTTCTGGAGGTCTGTTCTTAACTGAAACCATTCTTAACCTGAGGTACCACTTTAGCTAATGGGGCCTCCTGCTGCCGCCGCCGCCACCGCGTGATTTCTGTTCTCATCCTGAAGCAAAGTTCTTAACCCGAGGTACTATTTTGCTGCTTCTTCCTCCTCCTCCATTACTGCTGCTTCCCGTGGCTGCAGGGGAATCCTCCTGGAGGTGCTTTGGCATGACTCTTACAATGGCCAAAGTGCCTCGGCTCTGGCATGACTGCAGGCGAGGGAAGCAGTAGAGATTTTGGAGGAGAAAGCAGCAAAGGTGCAGGGGGAGTGAATGGGGGATGGGCAAGTGGCAGCAAGATGGTGGCACGGGAAAAAGAGGTGGCAGTACAATGTACCGATGATGTATACCGACAGGAAAAAAGCACTGGGTGTAAGCAACATTCCCCCAAGTTTCTTTTGGAGATGAGGCATGCTTCAAAGGTGATTAAATGTATGGTGTTTATGCAGTCACCAATTGACCCTTTCTTCTGTGATATGTCTTAATTTCATACCTCATAAAAAGTTTTGTATTTCTTTATGATTGCTTATTACATAAATAAATATTGATGGCTTTGTTTTGATCCTTATGAAGCCAAACCAAACTTGTAGCTGTTGTGACCCCAAGGTGGGTTCAGAGCTACACTCCTGATGCACTGTGGCAACTATTGTTCCAGTGCTTGAAGCCTGAAATTCTGATGCTCAGTACTATGAAAGTATAGTGGCTCATAAGATGGAATAATTGGTATGAAAGAAACCTTTACTCACCATGCCATATCTTTCCATATGTATCTACAACTTTAGCCATAACTTGCCTTGGCTTGTCCCAAAATTTGCTATAAAAATCATTTTCTTGGTGGTTAGTCATCTTGTAAATATATAACAATAGTGAGGCACAAGAGGAAAAAAACCAGAAAACCAATATTTCTGAATAAAACAACATCGGAAGCACAAAAAGCCACAGAGGGTGAGCCACCGAGGTCAGGTAGTCTTCTAAATAAGGAAAACTAATCCAGTTTTCCAGCATTTGAGTAAAGCAGCTCATTGTTTCCTGATCTGAAGCATCAAGTGTATGCCAATGAAACAAAGAAATCAAGTGGAATTTTCCACAATCGTAATGGTTTCCCCCCCACACCATTTACCTGGAAAACAGAAAATGCAGTACATTAGTTTGAATTGCCACCCCAGAGACATTCATGAAATCTCATGCTATTTACTATTTTTCTAGTTTTCCCATTATAACTTGCCAAGTAGACATATTGTTTTTTCAACATTCATTGCTGGGATGTACAATACAGTGGTACCTCTACTTACGTGCCCCTCTTGTTACGTATCCTTCAGGATATGCACCCAGCAAACCCAGAAGTGTATTTCTGGGTCTCGCCACACATGCATGCGCAGAAGTGCTCTGTCGCACCACACACATGCATAGAACACGCATCTCCGGTTGCAGAAACCTTGGGATCTAACTGGAGCTCCGGAACAGATCCCATCTGCAACCAGAGGTACCACTGTATTAGTAATGTATGATTCATCACATTTCAGTCAGAATGTAGTTCTGGCACCTCTCAGGTGGGCGCCATTGTGAGCTGATGCTCCTTCCACCTGCTTCTTGTCTTTATGTACTTCTGAGAAGCCCCAAACAAACAATTTGAGTCAAAACAGAAGCTGGCCAGCGTGTGCAAGTCTACCCCTTTTTTAGATCTATGACTCCACTCCTAGCCGTTCCTAGCCACAATTTGTTAAGCTACATGGAGGGGCCAATTCGTATATCCTTTTCCCGTGTACTGGTGGTGGGCTTTAAGCATTCCAGTGAAGCCTCTACCATTGCACTCATGTGCGTTTATGCAAGGCCCTTCTGAGCTGCTCTCGTCATCCGCCTGAATCTAAGAAAACGAGGGGAGGTGGGGGCGCACCAGAACTGTTATGTACTGAAGTTCTCACCCTGGGCCAGCAGTGGGATACTGTAGATAGTTATGCAAATGAAGGATCGAAAGTGACGTTCAGTGATTGGATAGTTTGTATGCAAATGAAGGATCGAAAGTGATGTTCAGTGATTGGATAGTTTTAGAAAGTTGCAACAGTTACGTTGTTCTGGAGCTCTATATAAGCAGGCTGACTGAGCTCTTCAGTTCAGTTCTGTTCTGGCCTTTGAATAAACAAGAGCTGTTTGAAGAATCGCTGTGTCGTCTGATATGTTCGCCCACAACTTAACAAGAACCATGGAGAACTGGCATCTGTTCAGGGTTGCCCTGAGTCGCCCAGTGACTTACTGTAACAACTTCATGGTTGGGTTCTTTTTTGGGAAAGAGCACTAGTCACAAAGCAAGCTGGTTTCATTCAACTGCTGTGCCATTTCCCCCCGGTACATTGCTCTCTGTCCTGCTATTTTCTATGGAGGCTTTATACATATGTATTGTCCTCTTTTTGTCATCATTATAAGATTTAAAACCAATTGCCTTCTATGTGTGATCACAGATGTCTGGAGGTAGCCCTGTTAGATTTTGGCAGCAAAAATAAAAAAAATTAGTGTTGTGACACCTTAGAGATAAAGTTAATGGCTGCAAAACAAACCCCGTCTACTCAGAAGTGAGCACCACTGAATTTATGAGGATTCCCATCTCTGTGTTGGAAACCCTGCACATTAGTAAAGCAGCTCCCTTCACACTAGAGTCTTGCTGTTCAAATGGAATGCCCAATTAAGGTTCAAATATATTGATGACCAGATTACCCTATGTCTAAATAGCTAGTTGAGTAAAAATATGTGGCATTATATTACTGCAGAGTTGTATATTTCTTCTGCAGATATGTGTACAAACAGCTTCCCCTATGTAGTGCCCCCCCATTTGTGTACCTTAAGGAAAGAAGCTTGCAGGGGGTTATACCAGATGATCCTCAGGGTCCCTTCCAACTCTGATTCTAAGAGACATGGGTGGTGCTGTGGTCTAAACCACTGAGCCTCTTGGGTTTGCTGATCGGAAGGTCAGCAGTTTGAATCCGCGCAACGGGGTGAGCTCCTGTTGCTCCGTCCCAGCTTCTGCCAACCTACAGTAGCAGTTCAAAAGCATACCAGTGCAAAGAGATAAATAGTTACCACTATGGCAGGAAGGTAAACAGCGTTTCCATGTTCTCTGACTTCCTTCACAGTATTCCATTGCACCAGAAACAGTTTAGTCATGCTTGGCCATATGATCCAGAAAGCTGTCTATGAACAAACACCGGCTCCCTCGGCCTGAAGCAAGATGAGTGCCGCACCCCATAGCCACATTTGACTGGACTTAACCATCCAGGGGCCATTTACCTTCTATGATTCTACTGGTATTAGAAGAATGATAAATTCCAGTTGTGACTAAAACAAAGTGTTTTATATTGCATATATTTAAGTCTGGGTTTGCTCAGCATCCAGTGCTCTCCTATTGCTGGTTTGGAGATCTGTTTACTCATGACATTAGCCACCATCTATATGTGGCTAATGTCATGTTATTTCTTATGAAATACTGAATATTGGTTAGTTTTCCCCTAAACCAATTTCAGATAAACCCTGATTAAAAAAAGAACACCCTAGCTGTGTTTTAAGTTGACAGTTTGTAAACAGGCTATAGTTTTCATACAACTGGTTTTTACACACACACACACACACACACACACACACACACACACATACATTCTGCTGACCCCTGTTCACGGACAGACAAATAACACAACTGCTAGCACATTTGCAATGCTTAGCAGGGTCTGGTATGGTTTCCAGTTTGATGGGGGTCCATGTACTGAGATTCCTTGGGGTTCCTTCCAACGCTACAAGTCTATGAAACACAAACTTTTTACTTACATTCCTGATAAGCCTAAATTCCCTTTACATCAGTTACCTCTCCATGGGACCAGCAGAAGTTCTCTCGTGGTTTTTTCATAGGCTGTTTCACTCCTAATGTGATGCATCCCTTTGTGATTTTTAAAGAGACTCTGATGGGTGTGACACCCTATGAAGAAAACAAGCTTTTTGGAAACGATACAACTAGGTTTTATTCCCATATGCAGTTAAACATGCTGCGCGAGGTAATAGCAAGCATTGCATAGTAGCATGGTGAATCACATAAAGCCTGTTCTTGGCAAAGGATAAAAGGTAGGAATTCTGACAACTATGTTGTCTCCCTTTGCTTATAGCTCCTTTCTACCTTGAACAGAATGAACAAGTCAAGGAACAAGCTACTTACACCATCCACCGTCAAGAAAAATACAACATTGATACAAAAGTCGGGTGTCTGCCCCTCTCTCTGCTGAGGACTGGCAAGAGCCCATGGATTCCCAGGCCCGCACACAGGGTCTGTGTCCCTTTGGAGAATAGACAGCGGAGATTGTCGTACTTTAATAAATTTGGTTTATTCACCTATTTACAAATTCAGCCTGCATGGAGGAAGTCTAGATCTTACAGCATGGCTCACAGCAGTCCAGGGATGTGGGGTCAGAAACTGAGAGAAACCAAAAATTGACAGATTCAACCATCCCTACTCTGTTTGCAGCATATACCTTTTCCAGATGACCCAGCCTCAAGGTAAACAGGCAATGCTTCTTGCTTTGCACACTGAAAATGAGTTATCCCAGAATCCTCAAATGAAACATGTAGGAAAAAGAGACGTTTTAGCAATGTTATCCTTGTATCATCGTCTTCCAGTCTCCCTTGCTGGGCATTCAACCATAGTGTATTTCAGTCAGGATATTTGGAAAGGGAGGGGAAGATAAGTTGAATATGACCCAACCAATTATTTCTTCATCCGCCTCAATTTGTGTAATTTAAAAAAAAAAAAACACAAACAATTTTTGCTGGTTTTTAAACAAATACGAATACATTAACAATTACCATTAAACCCTTATCCAGCAGTACATCTAATAATGTTTGTTCTTTCCATTGACTTTAGACATAAGCTCACACATTCAGTGTTCAAACCTCTCCTCTGAGAAGACTGAGCAGCTGGTATAATCAGGCCTTGATTTTTGTCATTAACAGAGTTAAAGAAAGAGCTCCACATTTCTTGGAAAGTATCTCTATTTGTTATGCCTTTAATTGCCCTCCTGTCTGGTGAGATGTTAAGACATCACTGTATCTCAGATATTATTTTCCCATATGTTCAGGGGAATTTCTTCCATTGCTTGTCACGGCTAAAAATTGGCTGCTGTTTCTTTAATGCTAAAAGAACTAAGTCAGCATGAGTCAGCGGCCTACAATGACTCATGCAACCTTTCAGCGAATTGTACCTGTGTATATAGAGTGGTCAGTGTTAGTGTTGGGTGTGGGTTGGTTGGTTGGTTGGTAGCTGGTTGCGTTTGGTGTGTGTAAAAGCTGTCAGTCGTGGTTGGAGAAGACTTTTTAAGAATAAAAGCAGCAATACTCTGCAAGAATACTCTTTCTCAAAGACTCTTTTGTGCCAACTAAGGTCTGAGGACTAGGCAAAGGAGTAAAAAGGAGGTCAGAACCTTTTCTTTTTCAAACACTGACAGGTTATGGGCCCAGTGTTTCTGAGTGTGTGCAGAGTGCAAAACAACTGACAGCATCTGAGCAGGGAGCTGGTGAGTTCTGGTGGTGTATGGAGCCAGTGGCTGTGTGTTGGAGGAGTTGGTGGCAAGCTGTAACTGTCTGCAGCGACGCTGGAGGGGCTAGGATCTGAGGATCAGGAAAGCACTCAGTGTCGGCTACTGGAACAGTTTGAACTGCTAGAGGACCACAGTAGGCAACTCACAGAGCAGCTACACCAGTTGCAGAGGCAGGCAGGACCCGAGGGTCGACAGAGGCAGCAGCTAGAAGCCGGTGAGTGCCACCCAGGACCGTCCAGTCAGACTCTAAAGAGAGAGTCAGGAGAGATTGCTGGAGGCCCCACAGAAGGGACTCAGCAAGCACCAGCAGAGATGGCAGATTTCCAGTCTTCCCAAGTCATAAATCTTGGGGGAGGCATTCCTTTTGAACTTCTCTGAGAAAGCAACTGGCTGAGTTGGTTGATAAAAATGCAGCAGTTGCTAAGAGATGGTTTGTGGGACTGTGTTGAAACTGAGGTTTCGAGCCGGGACTCTGCTGAGAAAAGACGGCTGAATGAAAGGGCTCATGCCCAAATTGTGCTGTGTTTGAGCAACTCTGTTATTGCATGTAGCAAATGCCAGCACAGTGTTTGAGTGCTAGAATTAAAAGTACAATGCATGTCAGAGAAACTGCTGGAACTATAATTTCTCTGACCAGAAGGCCGTTCAGGACTGTTATGAAAGAAGGTGAGAGTTTGGCAACTCATCTTCAAACGCTGAAATCTCTGTTTCTTCAACTACAGCAGAGAGGTAAGCGTTATGATGAGACTGACCAAACATACATTATCCTTTCAAGTTTGCCTGAAACTGATTGCCCGCGATTAACAGCAAGGAGAGTATGCGTCCCCGAGGTCTGACCCTTGAGTATGTTGTCGGAAGATTGACCAAAGAAGCTGAAAGAAGGTCAGATAGACAGGCTGAACTCCAAGGGCGGAGAAGTTGCACCTGAGGGGGCCAGCGCCAGAATCTGCCAATGTAGCACACCAAGGTTTGGACTTGGCCATGGCAGTGAGGAGGTGCTATAGACGCAGCCAACCCGGGCATCTCCAATGTCAATGCAGGGCAAAACCTCCAGGAGACGGCATGGAGCAGAGACAGCAATCGACGCAGAAACGTAAGCAGAAGGGGTTCTCTTCAGGGAAGAAGAACATGCATTCTGCTCAACTTGTGTCTGCATTTTCTCAAGAGGAGAGGAAGATACCTCCAGGAACATGGTTGCTGGATTCTGGCAGCAGCAGGATTATCTGCAACAGTTGGGAGGACTTTAAGACCCTGGGGAAGCCAGCCGACGGAAAAGACTCAACTTATCTTGCTGATGGTCGTAGAAGCAAGATTGATGGCCAGGGAATATGTTTCCTGCAGTGTTTGAACACCACTCTACCAGAGACTCTGTTTGTCAGCAGTTTGGACTATTGTTTACTGTCTGTAAGCTGTTTGATTAATGCAAGGTATAGTGTTAAGTTCATGCAGGATGGTTGTCTGATAAAGAATGGAACTCAGGTATGTGGCCATGAAAAGATGGAAATGGGCTGTATGTAATGCAGGACAAGTCTCTTAACGCAGCCCAGATGGTTCAGGAGAATTTGTCAGTTCATAAGGGGTGTGTACATGAACTGCATAGAAAACTGGGTCATGCAAATTTTTGTGTGCTTTCTGAGATGCAAAAGGTGTGCAAGAATCTAAAGGCAAGAATCCCGACACAAACACATTGAGTTTCTTTTACCATCTCTTTAGCTGAAGTGGATAGATGGGAATAGGCAAAACTTGAAGAAGAAAAAGGAATTTAGGTAACACTGAAATTTTAACCACGGGTATTTGCCCAAGCCAGCTAAGGCTGAGATGTATCCATTTCCTAAGTTCTTGTTGAATTTATTCAGTCCCCTATATTTCTACATCCCAGTTGTCTTGTATCTGCAGTAAGGCTAATATCTAAGTACTTAAATTCTCCATGCATTATGACAAATGGAGAGTTAACTAGTAACTAGTCTCTCATAAAAAGGTAAAGGTACCCCTGCCCGTACGGGCCAGTCTTGACAGACTCTAGGGTTGTGCACTCATCTCACTCTATAGGCCGGGAGCCAGCGCTGTCCGCAGACACTTCCGGGTCACGTGGCCAGCGTGACAAGCTGCTTCTGGCGAGCCAGCTCAGCACACAGAACGCCGTTTACCTTAGTAAACATCTCTCATAGGCTCTCATAGTGTCGTCTAAATTGATAGGAAGGAGGGCAAATTTAGAATAGTCAATTTGCAATCCTGCTACCCTGTGATACCTTTCTAACTGTTGCTTAAGTGGCTCAAGGGCTGTTATTGGATTTTGCAGAAATAAGAGGGTGTCATCTGCAAACATATTCACTTTGTGTACCTCATCCCACAGGGTGACCCCCTCTATAGAAGTGTCTTTCTGTAGTTGGATGGCTAGTACCTCTATGACCAATGCAAACAACAATGGTGACAGAGAGCAGCCGTGTCAGTGCCGCTTGAGAGATCTATAGCCTGAGCATCAAAGCCATTGATTGAAATGATTGCCTTTGGGGGGGGCCACCAGGTGGCACATTGGAAGATGGCCGACAATAACATCTCTCTGACCCATACGAGGTAATTAAGGGGCTGCTATGGGAAGTATGCAGTCTTCCTCCCCCCCCCCAGGAGACGGGGGCGCTGCCTTGCCAGCGGTGTTCACAATGCACCCCCTGATCCGAGAGATAGGGGTGCCGAACACTTGGCACAAGCCCTCGGTGAAGTCAGATCTTCCTGACTCCGATTCCAATCAGCGCGTGCTGGTTAGCTTCAGCTCGGAATTATAATTGGAAACATATGATTGGAATGAAGCTGAAGCACATACATCAAGTAATGTTCGAGGATAAGACTGCTGATTTATGGATCTCTGTGACCGGGAGTGACGGATGGATAAGTAAATCTTCTGATGAATCACTACTAGGAGACTGTATGTTTGGAATGAAGGGGGGGTGGAGGAAAAAACTTTTTTTTTCTTTGCACGATGTGATATTAATAACCCTTCACCCCAGATAGAAATAAGATCGTTGCATTTTTATTAATCACAAGCAGGAATTCAAGAACTGTGTGGGATGGATTATAACAGGAGAGAGGATTGGTGAACGGTGAGAAAGAGGAAATTTTTTATGACGCAGTTAAAAAATGGCGTCTCGCCAAGACAGGCTTGCCGGAGAAAGAAGGACAGGGGGAGGAGAATCAGGATTGTTCGAAAGAGAAGGAATGTTGGAACGCAAGCTTGACCTGACAGAGCCTCCTGATTCATTTGATTTATTTGGCAAGCCTGAGAAAAGTAAAGGACAGACCGAAGATTAATTTTTTATGGAAGCGTTGAACAGAGGCTATCCCTGAGTGATATGATCTTTGAAGAGTACAAAACCCACACAGAGGATGCCTGTTTTCAATCTGCTTGTGAAAATTATCAGAGATCGCAAAGAAAGGAATATACGATAACAACAAGAAGAGAAAGAAAGTAATAAAGGACTATCTAGATTGAACTGGATAGAACTGTCTAATTAAAGCAGTAATATAAGTGATGTTTGGACTCATTCGGAGTTTTGGACTCGTGCGGAGCTTGATGTATGGGTACCCCCAACAAAATTTAAAATTTGGCTGTATAATTTGGAACTAATGTGATTTGGATAATGTGATGTGATTGGCCTGTTAATAAAAATTATTTTTTAAAAAAATGAAATGATTGCCTTTGATTTGTAGTTTAGTTACTTAATGAGGTGCAAGAACTTAGATCCAAATTTCAATTTGTTTAGCAGGCATGTCAAAAACAATGAATCAATTCTATCCAAAGCCTTATAGGCATCAAGAGAGAGTAATATGCCAGCGCTTCTCTTTCTATTCAGCTCACGTATAACTTTTAATGCTCTTCTTGAGAACACCTGAGATGCTTCTCGCTGGCAGGAACCCCATTTGATCTGGATTTATGTATTGAGTTATAAACATGTTTGCCGCCTTACCATTATTGCTGTGAACAACTTTGCATCTGCATTGATGAGAGTGATTGGCCTACTGTATATGACTCTACTCTCGTAGGGTCTTTCCCTGGTTTCAAAAGTTATATCAGTTTTTAAGAACGCCACATTTGTGGTATATCCCCCTGTTCTAGGATTGAATTGTACACTTCAATTAGACATGGGGCAAGCTCACTGCAAAAGCTTAATAAAATTCTCCTGTAAAGTCATCCAATCCCAGAGACTTTCCAGATTTTAAATTCTTAATTGCCTCTAGGACTTCTTCCTGAGAGATGGATTGGTGTAGGTGCTGTCTGTGCTCATCTGTCAGTAGCTGAAAATCTACATCTGAAAGGTAATCATCTATTAATTTTTGGGGTGGGTTGTCAGATCAGTACAGAGAAGCATAATATCCTCTGAATATATTGCTGATCTCCATTGTGTCATTACATATCACCCCTTCAGGGTTGCAGATCACAGTAAATAGATTTCTAGTTCTACAGTTTTTGACAGTAGTTGAGATGCTTTGTTGCCAAATTTTTGTTTTTGTTACTTTTCTTTCTATTTGTTTATAAAGACCCGCTTTATGGGGTTCAGATATTGGAGCAATCTATTATAAACATAAAGGAAATGTCATTGTTTTAATACACCGGATTTTTAGGCATTACCCTTTCAGATGTAACATTATTTCATGTTTCAATTAAACACTCACCTTCCACTCTGTGATTCTGGCTCTACTAGTGTAAGTTCCCCAAAAGGGGCATTCTGGGAGCCCTGCAGGATAGGGAAAGACAGTACAGTGGTGCCCCGCAAGACGAATGCCTCGCAAGACGGAAAACCCGCTAGACGAAAGGGTTTTCCGTTTTGGAGGTGCTTCGCAAAACGAATTTCCTATGTGCTTGCTTCGCAAGACGAAAATGTCTTGCGAGTTCCTGCGGGGTTTTTTTCCTTTCCCCCCCTTTTCCCCAAGCCGCTAAACCGCTTATCAGCTGATGGCTAAGCCGCTTAACAGCTGGTGGCTAAGCCGCTTATCAGCTGATCGTTAAGCCGCTTATCAGCTGATCTTTAAGCCGCTTAACAGCTGATCTGCTAAGCCCGCTAAGCCGCTAATACTGTAGCGCTAATCTGCTAAATCGCTAATGGGCTTGCTTCGCAAGACGAAAAAACCCGCAAGACGAAGAGACTCGCGGAACGGATTCTTTTCGTCTTGCGAGGCACCACTGTACTTGTACCTCTTCCAAACCTAGGACCTTCTGCATGCACAGCAAGTGTTGAGCTACTGAGCTAGCCACCCTTCAAAATATTTCAGATACAATCCAGCACAATTCTGTGCATGTTAACTTAGCTTTAATTACATAATTATTAAAGTTTTCTATTACAGACACATGATCATAAACATTACAATTGTTTTATACAGACTAGTTAGCTTTGTAACGCTTATCAAATCGTTCTAAAAGAGCTCCTGATATATTTCCAGGCTGTTTCTGGTGTCTATCCTGAAGATTTTCAATTGCAGTCTTGGTCTGTTGAAAGAAAAACAAAAAACTACATTATGGGTATTGCAATCACCTGCCTCCACTCCAAGCCAGCTGCTCTCTCTTCCCCAGTGTGCACCCTGGTGCCATGTGCCTTGGCCATACTCCACACTCCACAGCAACAGTGGCAGGGGGCCATGGCTGGCTGGCCATGGCAGGGCACACGAGGGCAGCCCTGAGCTCTCCCAGCATGGGTGCCCGTCAGCATGCCCCGCACCCCTCGACATTGCCACTGCCACCTGTGCACTGCCTGGCTGAGAGGGAGGGAGGGCAAGGAAGGAAAGTGCCTGGGGGAGGGGCCACTGCTCCCCAAGCCCCAAACTTGCTGCATCTGTGCAAGGTGGTGCTAGCAGTCCTCTCCAGCCTCCACTGCAAGGAACAGCCAAAGACAACTGAGGCAGTCAGAGGCCGAGAGGCAGCTGAGACACCGAGCCAAAAGAGTGTGTGGTCACTGCCACCACCAGCAGCAGAGCCAAGCCATGTGCCTCCAGGGCTCCGTTCACCCTCTGCACAGTCTCTCTCTCTCTCTCTCTCTCTCTCTCTCTCTCTCTCTCTCCAACTATATAAAGCTAATGGGTCTTCTGCAGGGCTTTTTTCCCTGCAGGGGAAATCACTGGAACTCAGTTCCGGCACCTCTCAGGTGGGTGCCATTGTTATTCTAAGAGAAAGAGGGAAGTGTTCATGGTGAGTTTCGGCACCTCTTTTCCTAGAAAAATAACACTAGTTCCAGAGACTTTTCAGGAGATAAAAATGCAGTAGTCTTGTGGCATGGTCCCCGGTTACCAAAATGGAAAGGATTTCTAGGGCCAGTACTATCTGGTTTTGGTTCCTGGAGGTGGAGGCAAACAGCATTTCCTCATACCTGGCAGCAGACTTGTTATCCCACATGACATCCCCAGAAAGAGGCACTTTGTAGTGCACCCCAGGATACTTCCAGCCTTCTGCTCACCGTTCTCCTCACCATCCCTCTCACCCTATTCATACGCATGTGCCTTGGAGGCCCTGGCCCAAACATCATGCACTGTGAAGGCTTCTTTCCTTAAGGTCTACAAAGGGGTGACTACACAGGGCAAGCTGATTGTACACAAGTCCACAGAAGCAATATCAAGCAAGAAGATCCTATCTCAAGAACGTATTGTACCTTTCTTGAAGGTGGATGGTGTAAGTAGCTTGTTCCTTGACTTGTACATTTAGTTAAAGGTAGAAGGGAGCTATCAGCAAAGGGATATAACATACTTCTCACAATTACTTCCTTTGATACTTCGGCAAAAACTGACTTTATCTGATCCATTATGCTACTCTGCAATGCTTGTTATACATGTCACCCCACTTCATGTTTTATTGCAAATGACAGGCTGTATCTATCTAGTTAAAGGCTGTATATATCTCTTCCAGAATCTTCATAGAGATGGCACATCAGAATCTCTTTAAATATTACATAAAGGAATGCATCACAAGAGGGCTGAAAATTAGCTGATTAAAAAGTGCACCAGACAGGACTTCTGCTGGTCCCACGGAGAAGTAACTGATGTAAAGGCAATTTAGGCTTATCAGGAATGTAAGTAAAAAGTTTGTGTTTCATAGACTTGTAGCGTTGGAAGGAACCCCAAGGAATCTCAGTACACAGACCCCCATCAAACTGGAAACCATACCAGACCCTGCTAAGCTTTGCAAATGTGCTAGCAGTTGTGTTATTTGTCCGTCCGTGAATAGGGGTCAAGTGTGTGTGTGTGTGTGCGCGCGCACGCACGCACGCACGCACGTGTGCAAACCAGTTGTATGAAAACTTTAGCCTTTTTACAATCTGTTATCCTAAAACCCAGGGGAACACAACACCACTCTGAACTGGTTTGGGAGTCTTCTCTTTCTAGAAGATCTCGCCCCTCCTGACTGAGATGAAACTCAAATAGATTGTGATCTCCTGGCACTGCCTCAGCCTCCTGGACTTTTGGCTTAATACTCTCACAGGACGCTACACACTGTCCTTCTCATTAAGCTCAGAAACTCCTTTCTCTAGCTTTAGATATTTTCCTCAGAGTGGATGTTTCTACCCAGAACCAACTGTCTCTCTTTCCAACTCTCTCCCTTAAGCCATCACCCGCTCTGCCTCTCAAACTAAACCCTATCTCTATGTGAACTCTCTCTCAGAAACTGATCCTTTTATTCTCTCTCCCAAAGTGCTGCTCCACTTTTGGCTTGCTGTCTTGGTAGCCAATCAGAGAGAGGCTCCACCCCACTAGTGGAATTCTGAGGCATTGCACAACCAGATTCTGGTCTGGCTCTGCTGTCTGTCACACAGCCCTTCATCCGAAGAACTCGGGGCAATAGTTCTCAAGGTTAAGATACAAAATTAAAGCACAAAATAAATAGTCAAAATGAAACAATTACCCACAAACACATTTAAAAGGCCATATAATATTAATCAGCCAAAGGACTGGTTGAAGAGGAACATTTTTGCATGACACCTAAAGATGCATAATGAACGTGCCAGATAAACCTCCCTGGAGTGAGCATTCCACAAACAGGGAGCTGCTGCTAAAAAGGCCCGTTCTCCTGTTGCTACCCTCTGGACCTCTCATGGAGGAGGCACACAAAGAAAGTCCTCAGATGATGATCGCAGAGAGCAGGATACTTCAGTCTTTGCACCATTTCGATGCCCTGCACACTTCTTTCCCTTTTGATTCTTATTTTCAATTTTTAAAATTAATTTTCCACATTTATAACAGAAATAACATACAAAACACACAAAAGAGAAAACATTACAATACTAAAAAGAGAGAAAAAATAAAAACCCTTATTGCTTCTAAAACCTAAATTAACTTTCATTGTTAACTGACTTCCTCAAATCCCTCCTAACTGAATTTCATTGTATCACCTTGTAACAGTTCTCCAAAATCATATTTCTAATAAAATTAACTCCTTCAATTTACTATCCTCTTCTCTTTTCTTGGTATTCTAATCCTTAATGCTTTACAATTCATTCTTATTCTAATCCTAAACCTATCTGATACTTCAAAGTATCTTCTAATTATCTTATGTTACAATATTTGGCTAAGTATTCTTTGCATTTCTTCCAATCTTCTTGATACTCCTCCTCTTTCTGGTCGCGGATTCTTCCAGTCAGGTTGGCCCACTTCTTTCTTTTTTTAATAATAATTTTTATTAAGTTTTCCATTTAACAATCCAATCATATCACATTAATTATTCCAAATTATACCAATACATATTATGTAGTCCAAATATTTTGCCAAATTTTAAATTTTGTTGGGGATTCCCATGTTTCGAGCTCAGTAAGGGTCCAATCATCTCATATTTCTGCTGCTTTTGATGTTCAGAAATCCCATCTTCCAGTCTTCTTGTTGTTATCATTTTTCTTCTTAATAACCTCTGAGTTGTTTCCACAGGCGAGCTAAACCAAACATTGTTATTTTTCTGTGTGAACTTTGTAAGGCTCTCCTTAAATCACAACACGCTGATCCAACAGTCCTGCTCGAGCGGCAGGCGCCATTTTAGTCTGTTCCAATGTAATAAAGTCTAAGCTTCTGCTCATTAATTTTCCCAGACCAGTTGCACCATAAATCAGTCTTTCCAGTGGAGGGTTTGCCAATTCAAACACACAATCCAAACATAGTAACAAAGCAATGGCTCACCTCCCCCTCTGACTATCAATCTTGCAACTTAGTCTGTCTCATAATGGCGGATCCCGATTAAGGACTGCGTCACCGGATAGCCTTTCATTTTCTTTCCGTATCTTCCAAAAAGCAAAGCCTTTAATTAATATTTTTATTTACACACAGTTTATTCCACACAGTTATTTTCCATTCTCACTTGCTGTCAGTCGTGTGATGGTTCTCCTAGGAGAGGGGTTGTTAGGCAGTATCGTAAATAAAAGAAGAAGCTTTTCCCCCCCACTTTCCGTTCCGTTTCAACATACCGACATAGCTGTGATTCTTAGAGGTAATCTTCTGTTCAGTCCATTCCCATCACTCTTGACTTCTCAGTGGCTGGCTTAATTAGCAGCTAAAATACCGTATCCTTAGCTCGAAACATGTGCATTTACTTTTTAAATCCAATTGTTAATCTTAAGTAATTCAACTAGCGTCGCTCTTAGAAGCAGTGTCAGGGAGATCCAAAGCTCACTCGAGGGCTTTCTGTCCAGTGCCCCCACGCCCTCCTTCTTTCAAACTCGGGGGTGATATATGGGCAACCGCGGACGAGGCTGCATCTTCCCATCCCCTGGGAATAATCCGGGAGGCTGATGTACTCCCATAATCAGCCCCTAAATTACCTCATGTGAGCCGGACAGATGGTATTGTCGGCCATCTTCCAAGGCGCCCCTAGCAGCCCTGAGGTTGGCCCACTTCTTTCCCTTTTGAAGTGGTGGTGTCCTAAGGTGCGCAGTGATGCTTTGATGGATCTTGGTCCCACCAAATAGTGGCCTTGTGCCTTCAGACCATTCTTTGGAATTTTAGTAGCATAGTTGTTACATTGGGGTGGGGGTGTTATTGCAAAATTGCACTGAGTCTACATTTTTAAAAAGCTCTCATCTGCTTCATTTCACTAAAATAAAATTGTGCAAATTGAAAATAAAAATGTAATACACACACGCCAATTAAGAATCATGGTGAGGAGAGATGTTGAAACAACTTTAGGAAGCAATCTATTGAAGCAGCTGCTTCAGCAGTCACTGGGGGGAGGGACAAACAACAATCTGTGGGTGGGGTGGGGAATCATTCAGACCCAGACCCAGAAAGCACAGACCTATGCTTGTAAAGTGCAGTGCAAAAGGAAGTCTGGATATGAGCCGTGTTTCAGGGATGAATGAGAAACACTGCTGTAACCCATCATTGCACAATGCAGTGACATGTAAGAAAATGTGTCCTGAAGTTGCTGTGCTAGCTTAAAGAATAGGTACATCCACACCTCCAACTAAGCTGGTGTGGTTTTGGAGACTTCCGGGTTAGCGCGATCGGCTAATGGCGGATTCCCTCCGAGCTCCGGAGGGAATCGGCTTGACAGGGGCTGGGTCTTGCCGTGCCGGCGACACGGGGACCCTCAAAAACCACGGGCATAGGAGCCCGTGGACATGGTGACTCGGCGGGCATCGTTAAGCGCCCTCCCGACTCGCGAAGGAGCCTTTTTAAAGGCTACGGAACGGGTGCCGGGGAGCGGCGTGGTGCTGTGAGTCTTCTGCTTCCCCTGCCGAGCGAAGCCGCATGCCATTTGTCGGAGAGCGCTGACTTCTTCCTATTAAAATTTGGACTTAAAATCAAGAACAACAACCCGTGAGTAATTGGGAAATTGGATTACAAATAATTTGATTATGAATTTGGCACGAGCGGGGGAGGTGAAAAAAAGGGAAGTCCGCCCCCCCCTTATTGTAAACAGTTTGAAGCAAGGAGCTGTCAACTAAGGTTGCGTGAAGAATTGGGGTAATTCGATAAAAGATATAAATTCTACAGATTTAAAGGACTAAGCTAATGTGCCGGAGGACAAAAGTTTAATTATTTGGACTAAGTACCACCTTTCTCAAGGCCGGGAGTAACCCGTGAAAAGAGCCTGCAGAGGATTTATAGAAAACTTTTGACAGCTGTCAAATTAGCTGTCAAAGCCGGAAAAATCAAAGCTTAAATTCTAACCGGCTATACTGCTACAAAATATTGAAAGTAAAGAAAGACTGATACAAATTAACTTGATTTTTGGATCGGAAGGGAAAAGAAATACTAAGTAACTAGAATCCCTCTAGAGGGGACTCTTGGATATTACAAGAATGGAACTAGGTCGGGAAATACGAGCTGACTTGCAAGAGCTTATTTTTCTCATGGGAAAGCTGCAAGAGAGGATAGAGCAAGGCCATGTTTTGTCTACAAGTCCTAAGAAACCGAAGTCAACAGAAAATATACCTACTGAGTTGGAAAGGGACTTGATGCTCAAAACACAGGCAGCTGGACAAGAAAAGAAACCAAAGACTAAGACATCAGCTGAACAGGAGGAGCAGAAAGAAGGGGTGGCTGAAAAGTTACAGAAGATAAAAGAGAGCCGGAGACCTGCCAAGAAGAATTCCAATTCGACTAAGATGAAAACTGGATTATTTGGGACATATAGACTTAAGAAACAGAGTTGGAGCTCCACCTCTAAACAAGTAGGCCTTGCTGGAAGAAATATGGTTAACATGGAGAAGGTACTTTCCCGACCTGGGGCGTTCAATATGAAAGATTTTCAAAGAAGCCGGCGGAAAGGGACTGAGAGAGATCCGAGAGCCTCGGACGTAAGGTCACCAGGCTAAAAAGATGGACTAATTGGACTTTGGTTTGGGATTGAAACCGGGAAGAGAAGGGTGGGGTTTAGAAGTCCAAAGGGGGCCTGATTTTTATTTTGCAGTGTAAAACTATATGCTCTTTATTATTATAAGAATGGGGAATCTGTGGATGGGAATTAAGGACAATCTTAGGGAAGGTATTTTATTATTTGTTTTTATATCTCTTTTTTTTTTATCTTTTTTATGTATGATTAAGGTATATATTCTAAAAATTGCTAAATAATCTAAATTAATGGATAATAATGAATTAAGGTTTAAAATTATTGTAAAGAATCACATTAATAATTTATGGTTAAGTAAATTAATAAATTATGATTAGGACATTAAGGATAAAAACTTGCTTGAATAAACAATCGGAGTTGGAATACAATAAGGGGAGGCGTGGGGAAGTCATGAAAAGAAGTTATTGAAAATGAGACCTAAAAGGTGGAATTTTTTTTTTTTTTTATGTCGTGTTTTGTGTTATTTTTGTGTGTGTTTTTGCTTTGTTTTTTTGTAACCTTTTGAAACTTTAATAAAGATTATTTAAAAAAAAAAAAAAAACTAAGCTGGTGTGGTTTTGAAATGGGGTGACACACCCCACCAAGGTGATTTCCACCCTTGCATGCAGGAAGTCTCACTATGTGGGCAGCAGTTAGGTGAGAAGTTCAGAAGGAATTGGTGCTGCGTTCCGAGTGAGACGTAGGCAAGTGACAGTCAGATTTTCAAGTAAGTATGAGGGCATTTACAGATGACCTGTTCATTGGGCCTTCAACCTGATTTGTTTGCAGGGAGGTTATATTATGTTATGTCAAGCAATTGCTTTCCCACACGTCCAGTGCACTTCCCTGTCACTTTCTTTATCGCAAAAAAAAATCTAATTTGTGGAGGAAGAGGGTTTGTTGTTTAAGAGGGTCAAATCAGTTTTTTGTGATTTTCAATTTTATATATTTCAATCATTTTACAATCATTTTAACATTTCGAAACTCGACTTCCTTCCCCCTCTTTCTGTGGCTCCTTAAATTTATTTTGTATATTCTCTGCATATTCCAAATTAACTTAACTCATTCATATCTTCATCTATTTTAAATATATACCCTTATAAAACTGCAGGTTATCGCAATAATCCTGCCAATGTTCTAATCTGTTTACCGTTTATTTGTAAATATTCAATAAACTATTTCCATTCCTTTATAAAAAGTTTCTTACCTTGATTTCTTATTTTTCCATTAAGTTTCGCCATTTCTGATTATTCCATAAATTTTTGTACCCATTTTTCTTTCATTGGAACTTCTTTCCATTTTTAGGCAAGTAGCATTATTGTGGCTGTAGTCGCATACCTGAATAAATTTCTATACAGTTTGGGTAGTTTTGTCCCTATAATTCCCAAAAGGAAAACTTCTGGTTTTCTTACAAATGTTACCTCTTATTTAATTCATTATATATCATTTCCCAGTAAGCTTTTTTAAAAAAATAATAATAATTTTTATTCAATTTTCCACTTTAACCATCCAATCAAATCACATTAAATATTCCAAATTATACATATCAAATAATCTGAATATTCTGCCAAATTATAAAATTTTAATAGGACTTCCCATGCTTCAAGTTCGGAAGGTTCTATCTCATACTTCTACTGCTTTTCATAGTCACTTCCAATGGTTCCTCTAATGCTTTCTGTTGTTAACCTTCCTTCTTTCACAGCCTCTGAGTTGTTCCCACAAGTGAGTTAAAACAAGCAATGATGTGTTTCTGTGTGGATTTTATGTCTAGGATTCCCCTCTAAAAGTTCGCAGCATCTCCTCACACGCTGGTGTTTCTGCCAAATCAATCCAAAGGTCTTTTCACTGCTGGCAGCCGCCATCTTCACTCACTTCTGATGAAATCAAGTCTAAGCGTCTGCTCAGTAATATTCCCAGACCAGTTGCATCCTATCCTATCTTTCTTAAATACTTCATTGAAATGATGATATTGTATCCATTTATCAGGAAGCAATCATCAACTCCTGGCTTGTTGCCCAGGAATGTCCAAAGACAAGGGAATGTTTCTTATCATCCTCTTTTTATTCATTATTTACGGAGAGAGGCTATAGAACCCAGCCTCTTGATAATGGCATTGTCCTGAGTGAATCTCCACACACCCCTCCATCTCTCCCACTTCCTCATTCATCATTTCTACATGTGCTGCTTCGTGCCCTCTGTCTTTGAGCTCTTTGCTCTCCTACTTTCAAGGCTCGCTGGGTTCTGAGAGAGGGGGGTCTGGAATGTTTCCTAAAGACAGTGTGTCCGTCAGCTGTCGCCCCCCTACTGCTTCCTCCTCCTCTCCCTTTATTTAATATGTGAATTCTCCAATGTCATCAACGAACAAAGATGCTTCATAATATAATCTAATATCTGGCAGGGAGAACCCTCCTCTCTTTTGCATCTATCAATATTTTATTCTCATTTTTCCCCTTGCCAAATATATTTAAAAATATCTTTTTGCCATGTGTTGAAACAATCCGTCTTGCTGATGACCAGAACTGATTGAAACAAAAATAACATTCTAGGTAATGCATTTATTTTTATAGTCAACTCTGCCTAATAGAGAAAGATTCATTATGTTCCAGGGTCAAATCAGGTTTAATTGTGCAACCTGAATTTGTTGGTATGTGAATGAATCCCACTTGAAAATTGCAACAAGTGTGATTGATTTTCCCATGACGGGATCTTGATCAGTGGATATTTCCTGTGGATATGTCTGCAGATTTCATTATTCTGTGTGGCTTTTGCACAGGACCCCTGGTCGTTCCATGGACTATTGACCCTGCACCACTACAGCTTATCTCTTCCACTGTCACCAACCAGGTTTCAGACTCAGTCAGGTTGTAACTTATTAACAAAGATTCCAGTTTATTGTGAACGCAAACAAATTTTAAATACTTTGAAACACTGTAATCCAATTCACTCTCTTTGTCTCCCCTCTGTCTCTAACTCACTCTGACTCCTATGCCTCCCACCAACAAGAACCAACCGAACTAACTGCCAAAACCCCTGTGTTGAGCCTTAAACACAGTTAGGCTCCACCCCTGAGCTATCTTATTGGTCAGCCTATTAACCCTTTCTCTCCCCCCAAGTCCGACATCTCCATAATGAGTGGGCAAACGCCACATTCTGGCATCCTTATTCCAGTAAAAGCAAGTAGCCACTTTGAGGACTTTTGTCAAAAAGCAGACTAAAATGCATACTATGACTAAACTTGAGCTGGATTGATATTATTTCCATGGCACAATCGATGTCCCTGGCACTTTATGTGATCACGTAAGCTGGAAGATATAACTGTTGGAAATAGTTCTGGAAATAAGAAAGGGTAGAGGGAGGGAAAGAGAACTGAAGTGGACAAATGAAGTTAAACACATTAAGCTTCATTTCTCTTCACGCTGAGGTTTACGGGACTAAGATAATCAAAGGATTCATGGAAGTGGTAGGCTATTCAGTATCCATTAAGAAGGATACTCTGAGTTGCATCAAAATGTCATGGGTCTGAACTGGCCTCCAGTAACCTAGGCACAATTAAATCTATGCCTAATTCTCCTAAACTACTTCAGGCCTACATAAAATGAACCCATAATTACAGATGGAAGGACCTGCCCATTTTAGTTCTATCAGGTTCTCATTTTTCCAATCCTAAATTCAGTTCTTCACATTTCTGCAGCAGTACATTTTTTGTATGTAGTTTTGACTAATGTTCACATTTTTGCAAGCAATTTTTGTGTTATTTTCACTAACATATTCATTTTTATCCACATTTCCCCCTGATATATTCATTTTTGTATACATTGGTTGGAGAACTGTATGACACAATCAGACACAACGAGAGTGCAAGCCTCTTCAAGTTTTCTTGGAAGTGAGCTCCCAGGAAAGAGTGCATAATGACAGCATTGTAAGGTTGTCTGCTGTTCAAATTGCAGCTCGCCTTTGCAAAACACCTTTCAGGTTCCAACAGCAAAAAGTAAATGCTCTCACTCGGCTCAAATCCAAGAGGCATTTAAACTGCTGCTTTAGGGTGGATAATTAATTTAATAATAGTAATAGTACTATAGAAGCATTAGATATCATTTCCCAGTAAGATTTAACCTTACTACAAGACCACAATGGGCAGGGTGGTGCAGCCTTTTTTGCTGCTTGAGGACACAGTGGGAAACGCCACCCTGCTCTTCTGCACTACCTATCCTGCTGCCTCCACTGCCAGCACGGCCACTGCATTACCCATCTCCACTGTTCCTACTACCACCCGCATTGGTGCCGATTACTGGTGAGATCTCACAAGGTATTTTACCATTAAAAGTATAAGCCAAACTGTCCTTATTTGCAAATAAGGCTCATGGGACAGAGTGAAACTTTTTTTTTTAATCATTTTTATTGATTTTCCAATAAAAACAGCCAGTCAACATATCCACATCATAATCCAATTAAAAACAAGAAACTGAAATTTTAAAAGGACCAAATTGTAATTATTAATTTTTCCAGGCTCCCCATAGTCTGGACCTCTGAAGCATATCTCCAAATCTTCAGTCGTGCCTCTTCTCGTTGTTTTCATATTTTCCGCCTTCTGGTCTTAACGCTTTAAAGTTCTCCATCCCTGGCTATGCGATTCCCAATCATGTCAAAAAATCGTATGTCCTTTCATCCACCGAATACAGCTTTATTTATAAATATATATTTTTTCAACTGTCTATTTACCAGCGCAGCTTGTCCTGGCTTCATTCCAATCTTCCAATCCAGGCTGTTGCCCAAGTTTATCCTTTGAAGTTTAACGACGCAGCATCTCGCAAGTTGTTAAATCACTCCAGAACAGAGTGAAACTTAATAGCCCAGTATGTCTGCTTAGGATTGCAGCTTAAGCCAATTGGATTGTTAAATTTCAGAAAGAGCCATTGTATTCTGGTGCTATCATGGAGGGGGGGTGTCTCCCCCCCCCAGCAAAAACATTGCAGTTTTGACTGTAAAGATCAGCTATAATTGAGCAGGTTCTGGAGCAGCAGAAAGTATTTCAGGTACATTCTAGCCCACAATTAAAATCAGCTAACTTATATTATTGTCTATAAACAACTTTGTATGGAATTGTTTTAGAAAGGTGTTTTTGTTTTGTTTTTTTTGCGGAAGGGAAACAGGGTTAAATAGCATAGAATTCTGTGTAAAAATTAATGCAGCCTGTGGGATGACAGTTCAAAGTGATAAATTGTCTTCTGTTTTTTTCTAGTAGAAAAGTGAAGAAGCAACATCACTTTGGAGTAAAAATAATCATTTGTTTTTATTTATTTCATTACAGTGGATGAAATTATTGCTATCACATCAGATGTTTCAGGGCAAGAAAATGTGGCTTGGTTTACTCACGTGCTGAAAAACTGGATTGGTTTTGGATACCTGGGAGAAAATGCAAGCTACGTGGGTTACATTTTCGGACTGCTATTAATGCTTTTAATGCTGTCACAGGCAATATATATCTCCATGTTTTGCATGATGTACATTTTTAGCTTTCTTCTCTATATTTACAAGAAAATGAATAACAGAGTTCAAGACACTTCTAGTGACGCATGGGTCACACCAAGAAGGTGGCTTGCAAGTGCTTTGGATATAATTGGAAAGATATGGCATGGTAAGCAAGTATTTCCTTAAATAACAATAGTGACAATGTTATCAGTGCAGGCTTGTCCTTTACACCAAATGAGGCTCTGTCCCAGCAGCCTTAGTATGCCATCAGCCAGCCCACATTTCCCTGCCTTCTTTCTTATATCTAGTCCAGAGGGTGGCACAAGCTGCCAGCTTCCTCTTTCTTAGCCCCAGCGTTACCATGGAGCATAGGGGCACTCTTGACCTCTCTGCCTTCTGCCTTAGCAGTTCAAACAGGCACCAGTAACCACTGAATGCTATAAACCACTTCACTTCAGAAAACTGAGCTTCAGGATTAAGCTCTGAAGCAAGAGCATGAATATTGTCACTGTACAACCAGGAACTCTGGGGTCAATATCATCAGCAGAAAAAGTAACCTCAGCTTGAAATGTTTTTTATAAGCCTGACAAAATGAATAAGTCCATACCTGTGATTAAATTACAATAAACGGGGGGGCCAGATGAACCTTCCTGATAAGGGTATTCCACAAGTAAAGGTACTCTCTGAAGTTTCCATTTGCTCCAGCTTCTTCTGGTGGAAGGAGGTTTCCTTGACAAATACCTCAGCACACAGGCAGACTGCTGCAAGGCCGCTCAGCCCTAAACATTTCGGGGAATATCATGAAAGAAGGGAATCTGATTTTCAGTAAAGGTGCTGTAGGTAACAAACCTGGGGCCATCACATAGAAAGAGCTGCAGGACAACATAGCATATGAAAAGATGAGCCATATAATCTGATCCTAAAACTCAGTTCTTCTTAAAGCTGCACCAAAACCCCCACTTAACTCCATTTTGCAATATCATTCACATGTGGCAAAATTGGTGGACATTTTGGAGATGTGGCAGGGATCGAAGCAAAAGGCAGGGAAGAAGTGTGATGGCAGAAGCATTTCTCTAGGTGGCTAGTGGCCTCTATTTTTCCTCCACAAATCCCCTGGGACAAGTTGCTAATTGTTTTCCTCCAATCATTATGTAACACGTATGACAGCAATAGTAATCTGTTGCATTTTGTGCTCTTTTCAGGTTATGAAGTTATTGGCATAGAGCATATACCAGAAGGACCAGGGGTAATTGTTTATTATCATGGAGCTTTTGTTGTGGATTATATCTTCTTTGTAGCTAGATTATATACACTGACTGGAAGACACATCTACAGTGTAGCTGATAATGGGTTGTATCTACTACCAGGTAAAATACTTTTACTTTATATTTAGAATTAGAATATTGAAAATTACTCTAATACTGTGATGCGTCATAAAGAATATCTATCTGCTGGCTCTGTAATATCATTTCCGCCCTAGAAGACTTCCAAATGCAAAGTATGAGCTTCCACTGAAAGGATACAATAAAGTCTTGTTAGGGCAGACAATGGTCAACTCTAATTCGCAAATACAGTGGTACCTCGGTTGTCGAATGTAACACATTCCGGAAGACCATTCAACTTCCGAAACGTTCGACAACCAAGGTGCAATGGGCGGTCGGCAAATTCCATTGAGAAAATGGAGAAACTTACCTCGGAAGCCGTTTGACTTCCGAGGCACGTTCAAAAATGGAAGCATTCACTTCCGGGTTTTTGGCGTTCAGGTTCCAAATCATTCGGCTTCCAAGATGCTCGAAAATCAAGGTTCCACTGTAGTATGTTAGACCCAGTGGTGGCTGGTAGCATTTTGACTTGGTAGGGCAGCAATTTATAACCTTGCTGATACATGTGCCATTACATGTGCTGAGTATAGTTGTATAGGATTACACTATAAGAATTTGGTGGATACATTTGCATTGTAGCATGTACCAGAGTGTTACTCTCTCATACGTATATTTCAGTTAAACAATATACGTCAGAAAGATTGCCTACCATAGGGCTATACCTTCCCTGTTTCGATTTTTCAGAAAAAAGTCTATTGCTAGAATACGTGAGAGAATGGAAGAAATGTCTACAAAGTCTACACATCCTAATTATCTTACTTTGAAAGACTGCCAAGCAGTCTTAATGGGGCCACATCACTGGAAACTGTATAATATCTATCTATACTATAAATAATACTGATAAAAATGTGATTTGTTCTGGGTGTATTTTTCAGGTGTCAGATCAGTTCTTGATTTATCTGTTTGCCTAAAAGGCAATAAAGATGAATGTGTGAAAATTCTGAAGAAGGGTCATTTATTGGGGATTGCACCTGGTGGACTTAGAGAAGGAAACTTTAGTGATGAGAACTACAACCTGGTGTGGGGTAAACGTACAGGTTTTGCACAAGTGGCTTTACAGGCCAAAGTGGTAAGTAGCCTATTTGTAGTAATTATACATTGCCCACAGTATTGTTGATTGTGTGCAGTCAGTTGGTATTAAAACACACTTGTACTGAAGAAATATGGCACAAATTTTACAGACATGGAGACTGAAATATATGGTTGGCTTCCAGTGAGCAGTGAGTTCACCATTCATTTCTAAATATTAGCAAAAAGTGTTTTTACAGCTGGGCTTTAACACATTATTGCCATGATAAAGTGTTCAATTAAGTTGTACTGGTTTTTTAAAAACTGAATATTTTGTTGACAGTTTTTGGGTTTTTTTAAGATATACAATATGTGGTTCTTTTTGCCAACTCTTCAGTTTCTGAGCACTTATTTTCATGGATTTATCACTGCTTACTAAGCCAAAGCCTAAAACTGGGCTTCTTGCAGTCAAAAATATGTTGAGACTACTTTTTCTGGGCCAGCAGGGCTGGGGAGGGTCTTATAATTTTAAAATTTAAAAAGTCTAGGAGCCAGTTAAAATGTTTTGTTTTTATCTTTCCTTTCCTTTTTTGAAAGCCCATCATTCCTATGTTTACACAAAATCTTCGAGAAGGATACAGAACATATGGGAAAATATGTGAGCTTCACTTTTTATGTTCCTTTCTATATATCATTGTCACCCTTAATGTAACTTCTGCAATGTACGTTATCGTCCTCATGAATTGGCAACATATCCCATTCATGAAATATATGTATATCTGATGTATGCTGCTTCTGAGTTTCATTAGGAAGTAGAGTTTGAATAGGTTCACTCTAAAGACCACCTAGGACAATGCTTGCTGTCCATCATGAATCAGTGGTAAGCTGAAGTAGCTAGCAGCTGACACACAGCAACCGATGAAAAGCGTTCAGGATCGCTTTTGGTCAGTGGAGATTGCCAGGGCTGACACAAGGCACTTTGCTAGCTGAAGCGAGGGGCAAGATTATGATTCCATCCCTTTGGTCTTGTACAGAATCCTACTGGACTGTCAGTCGAATCTTACTTGGCGTGTCCTCCACTGCACCTGAGGACATCAGACTAGCTTCTTATTATTTATTTAATTTGTTGGTAGTTTTATCTTGCTCGGGGCAACCCAAAGTGACTTAGTTTAGAGGTTCCTGGGCTGGCTGCAGGTGTACACAGCTGCATCCTCCACCCCTTGTCAACGCTCATCTGCAGCTCTGCATGGTGCCTGAATTCTGCCCACTCACAGTGCTGCACTGTGACATCTGCAGGTGTTTCATGAGCAAGCTGATACATGCAGAGTGTTTGCTGGAGTGTATGGCCTGAGCTGGCTGCATGTGTGCTTGCTTGCTTGCTTGCTTGCTTGCTTGCTTGCTTAGTCAGGAGCCATTTCCAATAGCACTGCCAGTGGCACATTGGAAGGAAGCAACTAGGCAAGATAGCCAGCCAGCCAGCCAGCCAGGTCAGTCAGCCAGGTCAGCCCAACCACTTGCGTTGCCATTGTTAGGGCACTGGTTCAGGAGGATGAGAATGGTGGAAGTGCTCAAACAGAATATCTGGGACAGCAAATGCATCCCCACCATGTCTGCCACCTGAGGCAACTGCATTACTCAGCCTAATGGTAGAGCTGAGCTTAGAGGTTGAATTTGCTTAGTTCTGTGTGATGTGGCCCCTAAGACACTGTGTGGCTTAGGGTGCCGCTGAACCTAGGACTGTGGTTAAGCAAACTCCTTCTTAATCACAATCTGTAGCCAATAACTAATATTGGTTAAGGAGAAGGCATATCCTCAACCCCCGACTCAGACTGCTCGCTAAGCCAAACCTCGGTTTAGCTGATGCCACACACTGAGTTAAAAGATCAAAGCTGCGGTGAGAAGCCTGCATGTTTGGGCTAAGGTGTGGTTTGGCAAAATAGCTTATATACATAAAGATTTCCACATCTGTGGGAACTCATTTTCTCTCTCAAAATGTTTTTCTCTTTCAAATGCAGCACTACTGAAGTGGCTGTATGAGAAGACTCGGATATTTATCCTTCCCATTTATGGAGGGTTTCCAGTCAAATTCCGCACATATATTGGAGAACCCATCCCATATGATCCGGATATCACTGCTACGGAGCTGGCTGAAAAAGTAAGTTACCTCTACACTCAAAAAACTGTCTACATATATTGGTTTCTTGTGCAAACCACAATTCAGTTTTGAATCATTTTCTGCATATGAAGTTACTGCTTATATAAGACCAAAGCTGGTATTCATTTTACGTATTTTATGCATGTTTGTCAACCAGATCATTATCTTTCCCCACCCATTGGGACAACTTTCACAGGTGGGTAGGGTTACATGATGATGACAGCAGGTGACTGATAGGTGAACAGTCTTGCCCACCTGCCAAAGTTGACCTGCAGGGTGAAAAGGAGGGGCCTGCTTCATCAGCTCATTCCCTGGAGAAAGCATGTTGGTGAAATGGCATCCAGCAGGATTGAACCCTTGCCAGTCAGCTGACATCACCCATGGGCAAACCGGACCCCCTCATGGCCAAGATTGGCCTGCAGGCTAGAGGATCCCCACTCCTGTAGAAGAAAAATGACATTGCACTACAAAGTATGGCAAATGCACACATATATACAGTGGTACCTCAGGTTACAGATGCTTCAGATTACAGACTCTGCTAACCCAGAAATAGTACCTCGGGTTAAGAACTTTGCTTCAGGATGAGAACAGAAATTGCGCGGCGGCGGTGCAGCAGCAGCAGGAGGCCCCATTAGCTAAATTGGTACCTCAGGTTAAGAACAGTTTCAGGTTAAGAACAGAACTCCAGAATGAATTAAGTTCTTAACCACTGTATTGGGTTGCATATACACTTGTGTGTTTGCACAGCATAGTGCTCACTGAACAAACATACTTCATTACTACAGAGGTCAATTACATTTAAGTAATACTCAGAGTCCATCAATTTTATTGGGTCTGCTCCAACTTCACTGGATACCACTGATGCTTCTGCAGCCGAAGGTGATTTTATTTTTTGTTCTTATGCAGAAAAATTCTTCCTTTTCCATTACAGTCATACCTTGGTTGTTGAACGGAATCCGTTCCGGAAGTCCGTTCGACTTCTGAAAACGTTCGACAACCAAGGTACAGCTTTCGATTGGCTGCAGGAGCTTCCTGCACTCCAGCGGAAGCCGTGGAAGCCCCATTGGACGTTCGGGTTCCAAAGAATATTCGCAAACCGGAACACTCATTTCCAGGTTTGCTGCATTTGGGAGCCAAAGTACGACTGTAATGATATTGCTACCTGTAAATACCGTTCTTCCAAATATTGAATATAATTTCATGTCTTTTCTTTTAACAGACAAAGATTGCTCTTGAAAATATTCGAAACAGACACCAAAAGAGACCAGGAAATATATTAAGAGCCCTCTTAGAACGATTTGATAAATATCACAAAGAGAATTAGTCTGTCCGCTTTGAATGTTCTGGTGGATGACTTATGCCAGGAATGAGACATGGTGTGTTTGTCCCTGTTGGTTCTGCTGGACCTCTTGGTGGGTTTCCTTGGTGGTATGCTTCTGGGCAGACTTGCTGATATGGGACTTGGAGGCACTGTTTTACAGTGACTCTGTTTCTTCCTGTAGGGGCAAACCCAGAAGGTGGTGCTGGAGAACTCCTATTTGATGCCTTAGCTGTTGGCCTGTGGGGTCCCTCAAAGTTCTATTCTGTCCCCCATCCTATTTAACATGTACATGAAACCTCTGGAGGAGGTTGTCCAGAGTTTCAGGGTTAAGTTGATGACACCCACCCTCTGTCATGGATGCTGTAGTTGAGATTCTTGCATTGCAGGGACTTGGACTATATGACCCTTGGGAGTCCCTTCCAACTCTACAATTCCCTGGTTCTCCTTTCCACCTAAAGAAACTGTCTCAGTTCTAAACCAGTATCTGGCATCAATAATGGACTGGATGAGGGTGAACAGATTGAAATTTAATCCAGATAAGACACAGGTGCTCTTGGTCCGTCAGAAGGCAGAACAGGGAATGGCAATTCAGCCTTTGCTGGATGAGGTAACACTTCCCCTGAAGACACAGGTTTGCAGTTTGGGCATGCTCCTGGACTCAGCCCTGAACATGGATGCCCAGGAGTGCATTTGCACTGATAAAGCTACTATACCAGCTGCACCCGTTCCTTGAGACGTCTGATTTGGCCACAGTGACAACATGCCTTAGTTACATCCCTTTTGAATTACTGCAACATGCTCTACCTGGGGCTGCCTTTGAATAGTGTTCAGAAACTTCAGCTAGCTAAAAAAAACTGCAGTGAAATTGTTGACCAGGGCTGGTTATGGGGAAGAGACAATTCCCTTGCTAGAACAGATCACTGGCTGCCACTATGTTTCCAGGTGCAACTCAAAGTGCTGGATATGAACTTTAAAGCCCTATACAGTGGACGCTCGGGTTGCGAACATGATCTGTGCGGGATGCACATTCACAACCCGCAGCATTCGCAACTTGCAGCGGTGCATCTGCGCACGCGCTGGTTGCGATTTGGCGCTTCTGAGCTTGCGCAACCGCCAAAACCCAGAAGTAACCCGTTCCGGTACTTCCGGGTTTCGGCGGTCCGTAACCCAAAAAAATGCAACCTGAAGCGTCTGTAACCTGAGGTATGACTGTACAGCTTTAGGTCCAAGTTATCTGAAAGACTATATTCCCTCATATGAACCTGCCTGGATTTTGAGATTTTTCAGGAGATGCCCTTATCTTGGTCCCCGCACCATTAGGGGGACGGTTGGCAGGGGTGGTGGAGAGTGCCTTCTCAGTGTCAGCCGCCACACTTTGAACTCCCTTCCTAGAGAAGCCAGACTAATTCCCTCCATGTTGTCCTTCTGTCAGCAAGTGAAGACTTTCTCATTCCAATAGGCTTTGGGGAACTGACAGCTTTTAATGAAAGGGCTGGCACCATGTTGTTTTTATTGCAATTATTGTTATGGATTTAATAGTTTTTTTAATAATCAATGTTTAATTGTTGTTGTTGTTGTTTTAATTATGGGCCTTTTGTGTGTTTTGGTGGTTCTTATTTTAATTTCTAAACCACCTTAAGTGCTATCAGGGGAAAAGGTGGGGTATAGATAAAATATCATCATCATCATTAGAATTGTATAGTTGGAAGGAACCTCAAGTGTCATCTAGTCCAACCCCTGCAATGCAGGAAGCTCAGCTAAATCAGACATGTCAAATGGTCATCCAATTTCTGTTTTAAAATCTCCAAGGAGAGTCCACCACCTCTCATGGGAGTCAATGCATTGGGTTGTATCCCACTGAAATTTATAGAACGTTGTCATATCCATTAATTTCTACTCTTAGTAGTACTAGCATTAGATGCAACAACCTGCTTTATCTTATAAATTAATATTTCATTCTTTTAAAACCTATCATTATGCAACCACTGTACGTTTTGAAACTATTAAAATGTGTACTTCTCCCCAGCTTAAGGCTATTATAAATTATGCAACAGAGCACTCATGCCATGTGATTCCCTGAACTCTATCTAGTTTAGATATGAGGTGTAAAATTTTCTTGGGTAGGCAGTCATTATAATCTGTTATCAGTATCAGGCTGTACTTTGCAAAGAAGCAAACAAAACAGCTATCCATACAATTACATCACCAAATTATATGATGCAGTTGGAATTAAGGTGTGCTTGGAAGTAACATCCACCAATTTTTAAAGGAGTGGTTGTGCAGTAGAGCCAATGTCTTCATAGGTGTGTGTAGGATTGCAGCCTTGGATTTGAGCTGCAATATAATCATACATGAACCTTATAGTCCAGCCCCCCACAAGGTCTGAGGGACAGTGGACCAGCCCCCTGCTGAAAAAGTTTGCTGACCCCTGGTTTACAGGGATTAAAACAAGCAAGACTGCAATAAAATAACACAAAAAACAATCAATACAACACCATTATAAAATCACAAATTATTATAAAACAAGAAACTCCATTTAAAAGGTGGGGAACTTAGTAGCAATAATTCATTATAAAACTGAGGTCAGAGGAATAAAATCTACAGGGTAGTAGAACCAGTGTAAAACATAGCTTAAAAGGTCTAAGAAAATAAAAAGCTATTTGTCTTGCTCAAGAAAGATATTACAGCAATTGCATGGTGTGCCTCTCTGACAATGGCATTCCACAGCCAAAGGACAGGCTTTCTTACATTGTTATGAGATCACTTTACCATAATTTTGATGTAACCTATGCATGGAATAGAAGGCTGGAAATCCAGTCATTGAGAGACACAGGAGGAAAGGCACAGCCAGGATTTTTGTTGGGGGGGGCAGGCTTTTGTTAGGGGGGGGCGGAACCTCATATTTGTATTGACTTGTATTGATTTTAGTGGATTGGGGGGGCAGCTACCCCCCCTGCCCCCCCGGATACGCCAATGCACAGGGCAGCCTACACCATCACGACCAAAATCCAGGTGAAGCAAATACTTAATAAAATTAATAGACTCCTTTGCGGGGGGGGGGGGGGAGCTTGCCTTGATGTGCTCCTTGTACTGTTTCATTTCCTTAATAAAGAAACTAACTACAAGTTAGCTTTGCGTCTTTCTCTCTGACCTGATCTTCCTGTCAGCCCCATGATACACCTGAAAATAATGACAATCTGGTCGTGATCATGTAGTGGTTAATACTCTGCATTGTGGAAATAATGACAATGAGGAAGTGCCCTGATTTTAAACCACAGAGCCTAGGGCTCGCCAATCAGAAGGCTGGCGGTTCAAATCCCCACGACAGGGTGAGCTCCCGTTGCTCAGTCCCTGCTCCTGCCAACCTAGCAGTTCGAAAGCACGTCAACGTGCAAGTAGATAAATAGGTATCACTCCGGCAGAAAGGCAAATGGCGCTTCCGTGCACTGCTCTGGTTCGCCAGAAGCGGCTTAGTCATGTTGGCCACATGACCCGGAAGCTGACTGCGGAGAAACGCTGGCTTCCTCGGCCAGTAAAGCGAGATGAGCGCCGCAACCCCAAAGTCGTCTGCGATTGGATTTAACTGTCAGGGGTCCCTTTACCTTTACCTTTAAATTTCCTATGTATTTCTATGCATGCATTTAAAAGTGAAAGCTTGATTTATTTGGTTTAACTAATCACAATTTAGTCTCCTCGTGCCCTCCATCTTTCCCAACATCAGGGTCTTTTCCAGGGAGTCTTCTCTTCTCATGAGGTGGCCAAAGTTTTGGAGTCTCAGCTTCAGGATCTGTCCTTCCAGTGAGCACTCAGGGCTGATTTCCTTAAGAATGGATAGGTTTGATCTTCTTGCAGTCCATGGGACTAGATTACTGGGAAAAAACTGTGTTAGGAGGGGCAGTTAACTAAGTACAACTGAAGCCCCAAGTAAGAAGGGGAGGGAAGTCAAGTCAAATGCTAATGGATTACAAATGAATCAAATAAATAAGTATGCATTTGTGTGTGTGTGTGTGTTTCCTTTTATTATGTTTTAAATATATATTGTTGAATTACAGGAAAATCAAGTTGTTACAATGTGGTATGATCAATGTATGTCTAAAGAAACCAATAAAAATGGACTGGGGGCGGGGGGGGGGAGGATACAAGTTGTCCCATACAGGGCTGATTCACTTCTTCTTAGAATCACTTCCCTCTCGTTTCCTTCTCTATTCTCAGTTGTTGTTTTATTAGCCCGGCCGCTCCTGTGGCAATGCATTGCGTGGGCAGGACCACTTCAGGCTGCAGGTATGTTTCAATGCTACAGAGCAGCTACATGCCAATTAAGTGGGATGGGGACCAGGCTGGCTGAATCCGCCTCTTATGTTATGATTTTTTTTTTCCTGCAAGGGGCACTGAAAGATGCCAATCTCCACCTGCCTTCTGAAGTGGTACAGCCCAGCGCGGGGGGGGGGGGTTCATATTATGTTTCACACAAAGCCTTTCTCCACCGTATCAGTGGCGCGTGACGCAACAGGAAAGCCTGGAAGCGGCCGAGAGGCGCAGCTGCCCCTGGTTGTGAGGAGAGGTTTCCTCAGAACGCCTCCTTCCCCTTCTGCAACCGGACGACGGCGCGTAACGTCGCACTGCATTGCGGCTCCCCCCCCCCCACACACACTAGCGGCCCGCAAATTCCCTACCTGCCCCCCGCCCCGCCATAAAGAAACCCGCGCTGGGCCCAAGCGCGCGAAACCACTTGGCGAGGCCCCTGCGCGCGCCTCGGCGTCTCCGCCGCGCGCCAGGAATGGTGGGGCGGAACCTTTGATGGAGCGCCGCGATCCGAAGCCGCGCGAAGGTGAGTCAGCGGCGACGGCGCGACACTCGCGGAGCCCAGGGGGAGCTTGGCCGGCCTCTGGCGCGAGGGAGGCGGGGAGGAGCCCAGCTCGGAGGGAGAGGGATGCCGAGGCGGAACGAAAGAGACAGGGAGCTGAGGGACGCGGCGCGGGCTGGAAGCCGTTTCCGCAAGGCGGCTGCTCAGGAACCAGGTTGAGAGCAACCTGGGAGTGATTCCCACGGAACTCAGTGGGAGTAACTTACGAGTAGGCACATGTAGCATTGCACGGTCATCCGTTCCCTGGCTGGGGCTGTTGAAATTGGACACCATCGAAAAGGGATAACAAACCACGTCAGACATGATGCTTCCAAGTTGGCCTGCTTGGCCTCTTGCAGGTGGCAGGTGTAAGGCCTGAATCTCCAGCTGGGTTTAATATTACTATTACTAGTTTTAATTGTTTTATGATTATCATGAAGCCTCCGAGTTGGCCTGCCTGGCCTCTTCCAGGTGGCAGGTGTAAGGTCTGAATCTCCAGCTGGGTTTATTATTATTAACAACAATAATAATTAACAAGAACAATAGCAAAACATTAAGAAAACTGTGTGTGCAGTTTACAAATTTCAGCTGGGTGCAAATAGAGGCGATCTGCCCTTCTCTACCCCCCTCTCCCAATTAGCCTCTATCTGCAAAGCTGCCCTGTGACATCACCAGGGGCTGGGCACTGAAGTGTCAGGGTCTGGGATGCTCCTGGCCTGGCAGTCCTAAAATGGCTTTGATTTTCTGGTCAACATGACACCTGCTGTGATAATTGCACTGCATTAACCACAAGTTTCTTTTCTATATCTAGGGCCAACATTAAGAAACTTCTTTTTCGGTCAAGTTGCTTTTTAAATTTTTTAGACGGAAGATGATCAGTTCATTTTCTTATGTTGAACAAGAAGAAGTGACGTGGCTCATGGACCTCCTGAAAAATTGGATGTATCCAAATAATTATCTAGGGATTTTCACAGACTATACAGTGTACCTCTTGGTGATATTAACACCATTCATAATTCTGCTGTCACCTGTCTTAGTCATTCTTGGATGTATTTACCTTTCTAATTTTCTTCTGAATATTTACAAGATAAAGATTAAGGTAAAAGGAGATGATTATCTCAGTAAGTCATGGGACACTGGAAGGAGGGCAGTGCTTTATCTTTGGGACATGTATGGCACAGTGTGGCATGGTAAGCACCATTTTCTCCCCCTTTCAAATTGCACAGGGACAACTTGGGTAATAGGATTATTTATTAATCATGAATTTAAAAAGTATTATTTATTAAAGTTTTTGTTAGAAATACTGCAGAAATCAATTTTAATAATATTCACTTGTATCATGCAGTTCAAGTGCTTAAAGCACTTTTCATACTTTTATCTCAGTAAGCTTAACAACAGCCCTGTAAGCTGAACTGGTAGCATTATCGACTTACCTAAAACTGTGTAGGCAGCAGTCTTTTATATGTTTACCTGGAAGAAGTCCTACTGACCTCAGTGGTGCTTACTAATGAGTATGGGATTGTATCACTAGGCTACAATTCTATTCATACTGACCTGAGAGTTAGCCATATTGAACTCAATGGGTGTTAGGAGTAGACCTCTATCTAGCTACTATTTATTTATTTATACCCTGCACTTTAGCTGAAAATGTGAGTAGACATCCATTTATTTATGTTCCCAGAGTGGCTTACAAAAGTCACCAGCAAAGCCGTCCTTTTCCTCAGACACACAACTTCAAATGACAAAAACAGACAAGGAAAAAGGCATGAGGAGGGAATAGTTAAAAGGCAGTTCTCACAGTTACATTTCTTGCAGTAACCGGCTGGGATGAAAGGTAGCTTGATAAGAGTGGCTGCCAACGAGTGACACTTGAGGAAGGGCCAAAGAGGTGACAGAATAGCCCTGTTTCTCTTCTCTCCCTCTGCTCTGCTTTATGGCACTTTGGTACTTGACTACATGAACAGGGACTTGGGTTATCATTATTGTATGAAGATTCCATACATCATTAAAATCTTTTTTATTTTTTACATGATGGAATGGTAATTTAGTAAAAGTACTGACATCCCTGGAAGTGAAAGCATCATTATTCAAACCACCACAAGATGCGTACCAGATACATCTAGAGTCCCTGTGCTACATGAATGTAGGGTCTCAGCAAATGCAGTGGGTTTCACTTCCCAGGGTGGAACAGTGGAGATACCCAACAGTAGGTCTGTGCACCACCTGTGACCGTGAGGCATCACCATTCCCAGACTAGAAGCCCCAAATTTCAGTTTCTTTGGTTTTAGGCTGGCTCTCAGAGCACCCCTCACATGCAAACAACCCAGTACCATAGGAACAGGGGAGATGGCCAAACAGGAGTTTCATACCTGTCATCAGATTGCCCAGTTGGCTGTACTTTTGGCTATTTGAGAGGTGTGTAAGCTTCAGCCTTGATCAGGGCTGGGCTGAGAACCAAGAAGGGGTGAAGTGTCTGAGAGGAATTCACTGTTGGGCTTTTACAGTTGCTCTGTCAGCACAAGTATTTCTGCCTGCCAGATTGAATGATCCCTCCTCTCCTCCCCACACATGATGCTCCAGGGTTTCTCTTGACCCTCCAGAGTAGATTGGTGGAAGTAGAACAAGGAAAGCCCCATTGCACTAGAGAAGCCCCTGTGGTGGCTTCCACTAGAGTGTCAGGTTAGTTGCATCCAGCCCTGTAGGTCCTTTATAAGCCTTGGGTGAAGTTTTTTATTTCTGAACCAACAGCTCCTTTAGAGCTCCAGGCTCAGCTTTCATGAGCTGCAGAAATGGGTAAGTGCAACTGTGTCTGAATTTTAAAGAAATTAATCACAGGCACAGGAACTGATGATAATTGGGACCAAAGCATGTAGGAAGGAGGTTAAATCCTTCCCTTAACAGCCACAATGCCAATAAACATTTGCCTCTCAATCTAAAAAATACCAGCAGTGAGGTGGAGAGCTACTGGTGGAAGTTTCTGCCCTATCTAGGAGGCTGATTTTTGTCAAAATCATTGCTGGGAAAGGAAGGACCACAATGGAAATCTTACCTTATTCTTCTTCTTATTATTATTATTATTCTTTTAAGCATGGATGTAGGTGCTCACTGTGCAATTACAGTATCATCTGGTTCGGCTGTCATTGTAGTGAAATAGGGGAATACAGGCTACTCAACACTGTTAGACTAAAAAATTAATTTGGAGTCCATTTCTGACTGCAATAACTCTACTAACATTTGACATTCCTTGCAATTTCTTCTGTTGCTTTCTGCTAATCTTAGGGGCTTGATTGAAGCAATGCTAAAACTCTTGTATTCTGTGCTTTGAACAGGTTATGAGGTGCACGGGATGGATAAAGTACCAGAAGGACCAGGGCTTGTTGTATTTTACCATGGAGCCTTTCCTCTAGACTATTTCTACTTTGTATCTAGACTCTATTTGCAGACAGGCAGACTCTGCCAATCAGTGGTTGATTACCATTTTTCCAAAATACCAGGTAAAATGTAGTGGGTGTGCATGTGCATTGTGTTGCAAAACTTTAAAATGTACACCATAATTTTAAAATGCTAGTCCTGAAACACAGGCATATCTGGGTACTGTTGCACTGCTGATAGGAAATAATATGCATCTTGCCTGGACCAGTGTTAGAAATGGCCAGTCTCGGGGGCAATTTTAGAAACCCCCAGTCAAGTCCCTAGGTATGTCATAATTGACCTTTCTACTTGTTGTGTTTACATTGGCTTTAGTTTGCTTCTTCATTTATATAGGTTTATACAGATGTGCCCAAGGACTAGTGTTTCTCTGTAACCTCGGGATGGCTCTTTCAGTGTCTAGTACCCCTCTGAAAATACAAAATAGGCCAAGATTAGCACTTTATGTAGTATCTCCTGGAAAGTTATTTGAAGGATTCAATTACTTGCCTCAACAAACCAAGAATAACTAACTGCGTATACTGCCCAGAAGATGCCTTAGAAGATGTGCTAACCTGCTGATAAAACTACAAGAAAAGTCTAGAAAGATGCACATAGAAAAAGAACACGAATGATGGACTCCTCCAAAGGGATACAGTGGTACCTTGGTTCTCAAACTTAATCCGTTCTGGGAGTCTGTTCGGCTCCCGAAACCATTCGAAAGCCAAGGCACAGCTTCTGATTGGCTGCAGGAGCTTCCTGCACTCAAGGGGAAGCCATGTCGGATGTTTGGCTTCCAAAAATGTTCACAAACTGGAACACTTCTGGGTTTGCAGTGTTAAGGAGCCAATTTGTTCGACAACTAAGCCGTTTGAGAACCAAGGTACCACTGTATTTCACTTTCTATGCTCCCTGGAGCCATTGCTGTTTTGCCAGCTCTCAGCTCTCCTTATCCAGTGCCTTTCCTTCTCCCCTCTTTTCTAAACAATCTGCTTCCTATGTTTTCTAAATTTCAAAGCCTAACTATAATGTCTTGTCTTGTACCGCTGTGTATTCCAACTACCTGAATGCCGCCTGCTGATTCAAGTCTTGTTTCCTTTGGGGTTTTTGTTGTTGTTGTTCTGTGTGTGAGTGTTTTAAGCCCACATCCATGAAGCCCAAATTGTTATTTTAAAGAGCAATATTTTTGTTTGTCTCTTTCAGAAAATAAGTTTTGACCTTGAAAGCTTTTAGATATGACTAGTTTATATAAGTGTTGAATGAACACATTTTATTTTTAGTGATTTGTTTCAGGTTCTCAGCACTCAGTTATTAAGTATCAATTATTAAAGAAAATCTCAGTTTAGTAAGAGATTTGTGTATTTGTGTCTATGCATGGGATGATGCCCTCCAGAACAACAAGGTAACTATTAGTACTGCAGGAGTCAGTGTGCTTGTGCCCCCCTCCCTTTCTGTCTCCCATATAAGTACTAACCAAGCCTGATCCTGCTTAGCTTCCTAGATCAGACAAGATTGGTCGTGTTTAGGATACTATGGCTGTAGACCCACTTTCTCTCTGTCAAGTAGCTAAGGAGCACTCTCAGAGTAGGTACAACTGATCATGTGTTAGAGAGGGGAGGCAGCTGTGCTCTGTTAAATTAACTGTGGGTTTCTGTGTTTGATACATTTGCCTTGGATGAAAGAGGAAGAGAAACATTGGAATCTAATGCATTTATAAAAACACATTTCAGAACACTGTTATACAGTATGCATAATTAAGCCTTGGTAATCCATTTGCAATATCTAAGGCTGAAAACCTTGGAAACTTAGGACAACATCCAATGGTGCGCAATGGATTTTGGGTTTCTTGTCTACCTCCCTAGCCCACGAAATGCCCATAAATTCTGTTTCAGAGGATCCTCTGATCCTCCAGAGCAAATTATGGGGGTATATGGGAGGCTTTACAGCTGAGGAAGGTGAAGCCTCTTCATGTTACTGAATGCTGCTCATGCTATGTTGGATCTTGCCATTAATTTATTGGACTCAGCAGGAGTTATTTACATAGGAGCAGGCTGCATGAATGGCATGTAGATTTGCTTTCAAATTAAATGTTAGATGTTGGGAGCAGAATAATATATCAAGCTTTGGTTTCTTAATGTGTATATAAAGATTTTGGTGTTCCAAAAAAGGATGTGCAACAAGCTGCATGTTTGCATGGATGAATTAATGTAATGCTCAGAAACACAAATGGATGCTTTCTGTTAGCCCTGCAGTCTCACGCCTTTTCTGTCCACAGCTGATAAACATAATTTAATTTTATTACATACAAGACAGATGCCAACTTTTAGGCTACAGTCCTACACTTACTTACCTGGCAGTGAGCCTCACTGAACTCTGGTTCTGGCTTCTGAGTGGAAGTGTATAAAATTGTGCTGTTGCATTTGAACCTATCTTTCATAAAAGATGGCAAACCTTTCACTTTTTATGTCTAAAATGTGCAGGATGTACTTGTTTTATATAGTGTGTTTTCCCTTTAACAAAGTATTTCTCCTGCAGGTATCAAACTGTTTTATAAAGTACATGGCCTTACACATGATGGAAGAGAGGAATGTGTTGAAATTCTGAGAAAGGGATACTTGCTTGGAGTCTTACCAGGTGGAGCCCGAGAAGCACTTTTTAGTGACGAAAACTACAGTCTCTTGTGGGGTAGCCGCAAAGGCTTTGCTCACGTGGCCAGAGATGCAAAAGTGGTGAGTGGCCAGGTGCTGTAGATTTGAAGTGTGTGTTTCTGGTTTTGTTGTGTCCCTGAAAAGAAAACGCATTTGCAGCAAAGCCGTGAGAGAACCTTTCGAAAGATCAGTGATGCTACAACCGTTTTATCCATGTGTGGTGAGAAAATACTGGCAGGTTGTCTGGACGTGTCATGGGATGAGAAATCTCATCTGCTGGACAACTCCACCTGATACACTAGTAACAGGATAAAGGCTACAACCTTTCAATAGGACAATTACCAGCAGTGCCTGTGCACCAGATGCATTTAACTTTAGAGGGAAGTTAAACTTACTTGTGGAGGGTAAAATACATTAACATGATCCAAAGGGGAGGGGGTTGGATCCTTAAAGCAAAGGTTTTTCCTTTTGTCTTACGCACTTGATATTTTCTAACTTCAAAAAACTTGTTAGGTGGGGCATAAGAGAGTTAAAGACATGAGAGTTAACTCTTTCCCACTGGAAATCAGTGAGATTTAAAAGTTTTTATCTTTGGGCTCATGCCCCACGACAGCTGAAGAAATATAATTTATTTATTTCCTTTCATTTTTATACCACCTTTCTTCCACCATGTAACCCTGGGTGGCGCCCATGTGATTCCCGGGTGGTGGCCAGGCACACATCAGTTCAGCTTCAGCCAGGTGGTGGTCTCATGTGGCTCCAGACCGCACCCTGGGATGATTAATGAAAAGGAATCCCCTCCTTTTTTCAAAACGGCAAACAGATGCATGAATATTCTCACCCACTCATTTTCTTAGTATTAAATTGCTGAGTAACTTGCTCTAATTTTCATTGGCAGTGACATTACTTTTATCACTACAGTATGTGAATGAGTCTCAAACTCTTGTCCTTCCCCTTCCCTCCCCTTCCCCAACTAGGAGGGGGAACTGGAAGCTTTCGCTTTCATTTTTAACAAACTTCAATGTAGCATTATGCCTGAAATTGGTAAGCTGTTTAGTTAAACTTCAAACATTGTTTCAATAAAACATAGTTCGGAGTTTACTTGACAATGAAGTGAAAGTTTCTGATGCTCTCACAGATGCACCAGAGTAGCTGGGTTTCCCCAGCCAGATGAGCAGGGTATAAATAATAAATTATTATTAAAATTATTATAACGCAAAAAGCCAAAGCTTATTAATGTAAGGACTAAACCATAGTTTATCATTACATTGAGATGTGTCGATTTCAGTTTATGTAATGAGCTTAAAATAGTGGGACGCGGGTGGCACTGTGGGTAAAACCTCAGCGCCTAGGACTTGCCGATCGCATGGTCGGCGGTTCGAATCCCCGCGGCGGGGTGCGCTCCCGTCGTTCGGTCCCAGCGCCTGCCAACCTAGCAGTTCGAAAGCACCCCCGGGTGCAAGTAGATAAATAGGGACCACTTACCAGCGGGAAGGTAAACGGCATTCCGTGTGCTGCGCTGGCTCGCCAGATGCAGCTTGTCATGCTGGCCACGTGACCCGGAAGTGTCTGCGGACAGCGCTGGCTCCCGGCCTATAGAGTGAGATGAGTGCACAACCCTAGAGTCTGGCAAGACTGGCCCGTACGGGCAGGGGTACCTTTACCTTTTTAATGAGCTTAAAATACTGATGCTGAAATTTTGAGAGACATAGGTGAAGTGATAAGTTTCATTGGAAAACTGGTTTCAGAATTGTGGCATCTTACCATACAACACCTTTTTTATACATGGAGATAACATCCATGAGATGATTTCCTTTTTGTGCATGGAGGATAACTATGATATCAATACAAGATATTTAAGTAGTGGAGGCTGAACTACTGCCCTAATTGTGGCTACTTTTCTCCCACCTTTCTCAGCCTATCATCCCTATATTTACAAAAAATCTTCGGGAAGGATACAGAGCACTTGGAAAAATATGTAAGATTGATTCCCCTTGCATCTTCCCATATCAGCTTATGCCCTAGGGCTAAACACATTACACATAAGTAAATTCCACTGGCTTCAGTTGGACTTCTGTATAATTGTGTTTAGAATTTTTCTCCTGGAATATTTTTGTTGTCATCTTGAACTTTATGCTGTCATACATCCTTCTCTGCGTTGCATCACACTGTCTTATCCTAGCTCTTTTTCCTTTACCTGCTCCATCTCTGTTTGTGTGGTTCTTCCTCTTCAGTTTCTTTGAATTTGTTTAGGTGTCCAGTTGTGCCTGGTCCATGGCCGGGTAATGCGGATTTACTTGTACTGTAGTCTAGTATGTATTTGTGCACACATTAGCACATTGAAATCAATGAGGTTTAAAATATGTATAATTATACAATGGGTTGAGGCTGCTTATTGTGCATGACAATTTAGACATACTTTTTGCACAGTTAGCACCAACTGCATGGCCTTTGCTCATCTATTATTAAGGCTTCTTCTCATTCCTAAGACTATATCATATTACCATATATTAAAAATGAGAATTTTTGAAAAATTTACACACAGGGCCATTTAAGTGGCTGTATGAACGTACCCGATGGCCAATTGTTCCTGTATATGGAGGGTTTCCAGTCAAATTTTGCTCCTATGTAGGAGATCCCATTCCTTATGATCCGAATATAACAGTTGAAGAACTAGTTGAAAAGGTAAGTTTGGTGTATTAGGTTTTATTAATACCTATGTTCTAAAGTACAAGGCATATGCGTAATGTAGTACTCTGGGAGTGCAATCCTATGCACACTTTTCTGGGTGTACATCTTGCTGAGTTCAGTGTTTCTTGCTTTTCAGTAGGCATGCATAAGTTTACATGGTTAGGATGCAATCTTACACCCATTTACCTGAGATCGATTCAGCTGGACTTACTTCTGAGTAGACATGTATAGGTGTTCACTTAAACTCCTCACTGGAGTATCAGGAAGTCCTGGGGAAGAAAACAGAAGAGATGCATTGCTGAAATATTGGACTTAACGGAAGAGAAAATGACAATGGCCAAAAAATGCTGAGGTAAAATACTGGCCTTATAGAAAATAATGGAAGGGACCCAGCGTACCCCAATTGCCTAATATGGTTTTTGGTTTTCAAAAGAGCATTACAGATAAGAAACCAGTGTTGCAGGTTCACACAGTGAAAGTATCAGCACTTGCCTGAAGACAGAGAAAGTGTAGCAGAATTAACCTACGGTAAAATTGTCTCCTGGGTTTCAGTGAGCCTCTCCTGTCATTTTCTGATGCGTTCTTTTGTGCACACCGGGAATTTGAGGAAAGGGGAAGATTACAAAACTCGGGAGGGTGTCCTCCAGTGTGCTTTATAGTGGTATAAAGACATTAAAAATAGATTAGATTATACAGGGGGAAATATTTCCTCAAGTTTATTTTGAAAGGTTGTGGGGTTAGTTTCACTTTCCCATTAATTTCAGTAGGAGTAATTAGGTCTCCTGGTGTGAATTCCTACGTGGAAAGGGGTGGAGAGAGGCATTCCACCTTTAAAGGCCTGCTGGCTTGGAGCAACCAGGCTGGAAAGTGGGGCAGTGCTGAACTTACCTCCTTCCACCCCACTTGTGTCTTCCTCACTGCTTCCTTTGGTTTTAGTGAGAAGATAATTAGTTGTACCAGCTTGAGGTTCTTCCCTGGAACATTCTGTTTCCAGTCCTAATGACAGCTACCACTGGAAGATCACTGGTCGTACATCTATGCAAATAGTTTTCCATGGGTATAGCAGGAACATACAACTCCCTTGCTACAACAGCTTCACTGGCCTGTCGGTCTGTTTCTGGGCGCAATTCAAAGTGCTGGTTATGACCTATAAAGCCCTAAGTAGCTTAGTTCCAAGCTGACTCTATTTCTCCTATACAAACCAACTTGGGTTTTGAGATCTTCAGGGGGAACCCTTCTCCTGGTCCTGCCACCCTGACAGGCCTGCTTGGTAGGGACTCAGGTGAGGGTCTTCTTGATGGCTACTCCCGGACTCTGGAACTACCTCCCTGGGAAAGTTAAACTGGCTCCCTCCATGTTATACTTCTGCTGGCAGATGAAGACTTTTTCATTGCAACAGGCCTCTTGAAATTGATTGCTTTTAATGAAAGAAAGGGCTGGTGCAATGCTGGATTTATTGTTTTAAATAGATTTGAGAGACAGAGAGTTTTAATTCTATCAATGTTTAATTGCTTCTTTCTGATATCTGTAAGTCATCTTGAGTCCCTGTCAGGGGAAAAGGCAGGGTATAAATAAATGAATAACAATAACAAGAATAATTCTATGGTGAACATGGGTTCTCCACTGGTAGATCATTAGATCTAAGGACAAGGGGCACTTCTATGCCATTCTCCACCCGGTAGATTTGGATTTAGGATTGCTCTGCTCATAAATTAAATGTAATTTGCATTTTTTAAAAAAAAATTAAAGGGAGGGGAGAAAAGATGGAACACAACAGGACACATGACCTCTGAGAATTGCATGGAATATTAAGTGACAGAGCTCTACTTAAAAATTGGACCTACTAGAGTCCACAGCCACTCTGTTGTGTAGAAGGGTTAAATACTTTAAACTTACACTTGCATTTATATATTCTGGGGTTATATAAAAATAAACATAATATTTTCTGGATTTTTTTTTCAGACAAAGACAGCAATAGAAGATCTCAGAGATAAACACCAAAAAATGCCAGGTAGCATACAAAGAGCACTGTTGGAACGATTTTATAAGATTCCAAGTTAATAGGAAAATTCTTTTGAAAATGTATATATTTCCTTCCTAACAGTCTTGCAGTATTTTTTTATTTATACAAGCATCTCTTTTGTTGAAAAAAACATGGCTAATGTTTTGTATCACAGAAACTGCATCTTTCACTCTAAGAAAAGTGCTTGAGTTGAGTTTTTGCCAGCTGTTTTGAGGGGGGGGCTTTTTTATTTATCGAATTCAATTGGAGTTTAAGCCTGGTTTTGGCATTGAAACTGCCTGGGTCACCCTGATGGGGATCTTTTGCTGGGAGAGAGTCAGGAAGAGTGCAACTGTTGATTCTCCTGGACCTCAGGGCACCTTTTCATACCATGAACCATTGTATCCCTCTTTCCAAGTTACTCCTGGTTAGCATTGCTCTTCTGCTCATACCATCTTGGCATACCAGGTAAAGTCCTACCTGGACAGAGAGTCTGGATTCAGTGTTCCATGTGCTGGTTACCTCCTGTTCGCATCACTGTGATGCATTTTATATGAGGCAGCCTTTGAAAACTGGCCAGAAACTTTAGTCAATACAAAATACCAACTGGGACTAGTCATCTTCACTGGATCCCTTTATACCTTTAACACAAGAAAATAGCTCATCTAGTCTAGCATCTTTTTATTGTGGTGGCCAACCAGAGGCATATGGGAAATTGAAAGCAGGGCCTGGACACAGCCCCAAATTCCCCTACATGCTAATTTAAACCCTTTGTGCTCTGAAGCCTTGGTATCTGAAGGCTGGCCCGCATTCCACATATATCTGCCAGGATCAAAAATAATCATCAGTAGGATGTTTCAGAAGGAAACGTGTTGACTAGAAAGAGAAGGTGAGGTTCCCAGAGGAAGAAGAGAGCTTAGTGATTTTGTGGGACATTGGGGAAGCTTTTAGGGCAACAGTCAAAAGAAAGCAGGCCAGAGACTGGGGGCGATTCTAGAGGGTAGGCTAGGAGTGAAATAAACTTCTGGTTTTGCAAAAGAGTAATAGTGTGAGGAAAGCATAGGAAGGAGAGTATGAGATACTGGAGCAAGAAAGTCAAGAATGAAAGAAAGGACAGCAAAGCAAAGAGAGCAGGTCACCCGAAGAAGGAGGGGGAGGAAAGGTTCACAGGAATATTTGGTGCAAAGAAATGAGATATTGCTGTCATTCAAAAGGCTAGAGCAAAAAGAATTGTTTTGATGACTGAGATGGAAGTGGGTGAATTAATGATTAAAATGAAAGCCCAAACCCCAATTTCCCTGTCTTATCAAAGTCATTGAGCTGGATTCAAGTAATGTTATGCACTAATGGAAACCAACATAAGGAAGATCCTGTCCCTTCCTAGGCTAGCAATATGAAGATAAAAATCAGCAGGAACTGTGCCCATATCTGTTTGCCACTTGTAAGTTGATTTTGGTTGTGGTGACGCAGGCTGGACTTTCAGCCTTCTAATCTATGCAAGGCTCTATCAAAGTGATAGTGATCTCAAAACTGTGTGAGAAAGCCTGTTCAGAATTGATCCTTTGGCGATGGAACGCCATCATCAGAGATGCACACCGTACAATTGCTTTCATATCTTTCTGGAGCAAGACAGATATCTTTTTATTTTCTCAGGCCATTTAAATTATGTTCTACATTGGTTCTACTACTGGATTTTATTCCTCTGCCCTGAGTTTCATAATGAATTATTGCTACTAAGTCTCTCTGCCCCATTCTAAACCAACTTTACTTTTTTTAATATATATGTATATATATAATGGTGTGTTGTTGATTTTTTTTTTGTTGTTGTTATTTTATTGGTTTTAATCCCTATTTGTCATCCTGAGCGTTTTGATTATAAGATTATACATTGTATGTATTAAAAAAGTAAATAAATTCAGCTGCCCAAATAAGGTTGGTGTATGATTATATTGCAGCTCAAATCCATCCAAAACTGCAATCCTACATACACCCATTAAGACATTGGACCTACTGGACTATCACTCCCTGATAGACACATGAAAACTTGTTGGATATATTGTTCTATGAGATTCCAAGTACATCTGTCGGTAATTCCAACCACAGTATATAATTTGGTGATGTAATTAGATAATTTATTAAAGCATTTATTAAAGCGTTTGGGCTGCTGCTGTTTAATGGCAGATTGGCCCATAATCAGACATCTGTCATCAGCTTCAACTGGCCGGCTAAACCAGGTGAGGGTAGCCAATGAGTATGAAATCTTTGGTGAGTTAGGGACTTCCATTGCATGCAAAGACGGGCTCCAGCAGACTTGAATGGACAAAACAAATCCAGATTGGAGTCCCCAAGTTAGCTGGATAGCATCTTATATGCCTCCTTGTGGAGACACAGGGTGCATCTTCACAGAGGTCAGATGCCGGTAGAACACTACCGGGTTGATCTGCAATCACCTCGAAGGCACTGATATGCTTTGGGTTCAACGTCTTACACAGGGCTTTCCAAGGCAGATCCTGTGTCGAGAGCCAGACACAACCCCCCACTTGGATCAGAGTTCCTGGTTGCCTGTGCACATCAGCTGTCCTCTGGTATGTCACTTTGGGGCGGTCAAGTTGCGCTCATAGCAAGTTGTTGAACTGCTTCCAGCTCTTCCAGTGTGGTGTAGTGGTTAAGAGCGGTAGACTCGTAATCTGGGGAACCGGGTTCGCATCTCCGCTCCTCCACATGCAACTGCTGAGTGACCTTGGGCTAGTCACACTTCTCTGAAGTCTCTCAGCCCCACTCACCTCACAGTGTTTGTTGTGGGGTAGGAAGGGAAAGGAGAATGTTAGCTGCTTTGAGACTCCTTCAGGTAGTGATAAAGCGGGATATCAAATCCAAACCCTCCTCCTCCTCCTCCTTCTTCTTTTTCTTCTTCTTCCACAACCTCTGCTGCAGCCAGCCCTGACAAGAGGGGAGCCGGTGTCTGGCAGGTGTGAGGATGATATCCATTGTTCACAAGGGAGTTTGCTTGGTGGGGGCATGCAATGAGTTATTGTATGTCAACTTTGCTAGCTAGAGGAATGCCATCCAATTGTCCTGCTGGTAATTGACATAGCAGTATAAATATTGCTGCATAGTTGATTTCGTTTCCTCTGCATTGCCATTTGTAGCTGGATGGTGGGCAGAAGAGATGCTCAGCTCCAGCTCCAGCCACTGCATTGAATGACTTGCAGAACTGAGCAGTGAAGTGGGTTCCTGTGCCAGAGACAATCTGCTGCGGTAGCCTGTGCAGCTTAAAAATGTGGTCTACAAACAGCTGTGCAGTTTCTCTGGCAGTAGGGAGCCCCTTGCATGGGATGAAATGTACTAGATAACCATCGTGATTCATTTACTTTCAACACTGTTCAAAGGAATTGGACATTATTTGCTGGCAGCCCAGGCTGAATAAATAGAAACCTGTCTAGTTATATAGTAGATTAGTTGTGCAACTAATGGCTTTTGCTGTAAAATAGGCCTTGCGTAATTGAATTTTACATAATAAGTGAATGCCACATAAAAGTTAATTTCACATGACTTACTTATTGCACAAATTTTAATTATGAGTTTCAATCATGTGCCAAGTGCTTTATTATATATGTATTTATAATAATTGGGTTTTGTGCAATTAGATTTTGGACGGTTAAGTGTATAATGTGTACATGGCTTATATGCAATAGGTGGCTTCTTTTCAAGCTAAAATAATTGGGTCATGTACAAAGAAGCTCAAAAAGAAGAAAGTATGAATATTAGAAAATTATGAAAAATGAAAAAAACTAGAGAAATTAGTCAAGTGAAGTTAAAGTTCTGCAGTTCAGATTTTGTATGTAAGGTGTATGCATTTTATATGCATGCCCATTTTTGTATGCTTTTAAGTGCTTTATTTATTTATTTATTTATTTATTTATTTTGAAAATACGGTACATACAGTATATTCATTTTGATCCAAAACTTCACTGTAGAATTTGGAGAAGGATGCAATACAATTTATAGCTGTGTTCAGCTCTGCAATTCAGTCTGGGACTGGCAAGTTGTTTTAAAATGCTGACCAGATAAGGAAAGTATGTATAGCATAAAGAAGCTAGGGATCTGAAGGGAAGGGAAGGATCTGGGGCTTGCAGTTCCAGTGGTGAGCTAGGAGAGGTGCAGAAGAGGAAAGAGGCCACTATATTGTTATGTGTTGGGGAAGTAGGCTGTATGTCTGAACCGCCTTCTAATTACTGGGATCAGCATAGATTCAATTCCTGGAACAGCCTGGCTAGCTTCCTGATGAAGTAATGGCACTCTAAGTATGGGCCATTAAGGTAACAAAGGAAGTGGCTCTGTGCTGTAAGAAAAATGGGATGGTGACAAAGGCCAAAGTTGCGCAGTTATGTGAGCTTAAAGGTAGAAGCTGGCAGGCTGTAGGTTGGGCAGCTGGGAGACAGAGCTATAAAAAGAGCCTGTTGAAATCCAACAGAATAGGAGAAGCAGAAGTGCTCTGGTCCATGGGGTCACAAACAGTCAGACACAACTAAACGACTAAATAACAAGGAGATGCAAGACCTGCTTCGGGTCTTAATGATGTCAACCCCTCCATCATAAGTTTGGGTGTGTAAATAAACCATGTATCATAAAGACACCACAGTCTCGACTGTCCCTCATTCTGAAGGAAACACATACCCTGGATAAGCACCCGGAACTCCTGGAATCACACACCTCTCAGATATTGGAGTTGTGTGCAACAGAATTATAAAAAGAGCCTATCAAACACAGTATTGAAAAGAGTACCCAACTTTTCAGAGTAATGGACTCTGCAGGAGGTAAGCAACACTCTGATGGTCCGGGAGACCATGGGCGGGTACAGGTTCTCATATGTCATGAGTGTCTTTACAATTCTGAGATTCTGCTTTCGGTGTGTCTATCATAGAATCATAGAGTTGAAAGGTATCCTGAAGGTCATCTAGCCCAACCCCCTGCAATGCCAGCAATCTCAACATTCAGTCCCCCATCCAACTTGAAAGCATACCATATCCTGTTAGCTTTGTACATGTGCTAGCAGTTTTATTGCTGTATCACCAGGAGGTTGTTAACATCCATGTGTATGAGCCCTATTCTCACATTCATTAAACAGAGGGGGAGGGATTGAACTGATTGGTCCCACTCAATTTCAGTGTGTTCAACAGAAGGTGTGAGCAGGGCATTATATTCATACAGCTGTATACGTCTTTCACTTGAACTTGTGGAGGTCAGTGATGAGATCACTTGGCACAACCCCATTCCTGTTTTCCATGCCTTCTGTGAATGCCATTCAAAGCTGAGAGCAGGGCTCAGCACATCTCTCGAAATATCCTCCTGAGCAGACTCTCTATAGGTGCAAACTTAAATTTTTCAGATACATGTTCTAAGAATGGGAAATATTAACAGTGTTATTAGAGCAAGGGACAATTTCAGTATTGTATAAGGATCACACCTTCAGTATTGTATAAGGATGATAGGAAACAAAGGCCACTATCACTCTGCTTCTTTGTAAAGGCCACATTCCCTTGGTGTAATCGGGTGGATGTACATGTGTGGGACTGAAGTCAGTGGTAGACATAGCTACCGGTACATTTTGTCTTTCTGCCACCCCGGTTCCCTCACTCAATTCCTCACCCTCCCCACATTCTCTCTGGGCTGCTAGCGGATAGACAAGATTGGACAGATTGTTCTTCCAGAGATCTGAACTGTTTAGGCTTCCTATTTCCTCCCCCAGTTCCCCCCTCCTGCCCACTTTCTGTTTCACTGGGCTCCTCCAATCCATATGAATTTGAGCCATGGGCTCCATGAAATTTGGACCCTCATGTTCCCCATCCCTGGTCTAAAAAGAACAATGGGTAACAACTGTGCATTGCACATTCTTCTTTCTTGACTGATTAATGTGACACAGTGTGGAGAAGGGTAACCATGTGTCTTTGCTCATGCATTATTTTTATTAGACATGATGACAAGGATGCCCAAGTAAAGAGACATGGGGCAACTGTGGTTCTGTCTTGGTTTTAGAGAGACCAAATGAGAGCCAACGTGTGTCTGGTATGGTAAAGAGTTATTGGGTATTTGTAAGGGGAAAATAATTTCTGATAATGCTCTTAGGAACAACAACAACAAAATCCAGAAGACACCACGACATGAAACAAGTTTTACTGCACAGGGGCTAATTTGATCTTTTCTACAGATTAGCTTTGGGACATGTGAAATACAGTAATAGCAGCGCTTTTGAGCACGAGTACAATCTCCACAAACGCCTACTTTGCATCATGGCGAAGCGCTTCCGTAACCGAGGATGTGGTTTCTAGGAAAACTAGTAGCCTGTGTGGCAGCTCACATTTTAAAAATAGAGCATTGTGGCTTTTAGAAATGGAGGGCGTGGATTTACACACACACACAGACAGAGAGAGAGGGGGGGGGGCGGGGAAGAGAGTTCCTTGTAACATGGACCACATTAGAAAATGGGTGACGGGCTGTCGTTAAGGATTGATGTTGCGCCATCCAGCGGGATAAAGTTGCATTTCTTATGACACAGCCCTTTTTTTGCCTCTGCCTTCCTGTGCCGGAGGCGGAGAGGGAGAGGTAAACCGGCCTCGAGAACACCTGGCAACAGCACAAAACAACTGCACGGCTGAAACAGGACAAAATCTTTTATTGTAATTGTAGTTCAAATGTCCGCAGAACAGGGAGGTGTTCCCCACCTCCTTCCAGCCTCGCCAAGCAAATTCTCTCTGCTCCTCAAAGCGGCCCCGCGCGCCATCGCCTTCCCCCCCCCGCCGGACTCTTATGGGGTGCAACACTCGCGGAGACGCACTTCCGCCGGAAATACCCGTCCCCGTGTGGGTCCGCCACGCTCTTTCTCCCACGGGGTTCTGAGCCTTGCTTGCCTCGAGTCCTTTCGAGGGGCAGAAGCGGCGGCATGTTGCGCGAGGTGCCGCAGACCCTGGTGGTGGCCGAGCTGCTGCTCACGCTGCGGGGCGAAGGAGAGGCGGAGGCAGGAAGCGACATCCTCTGCCTGTGCACGCGAGCCTTCGTGGAGTGAGTCGGGGAGGGGGCGAGGGGGGGGGAGCCGGTGTGAGCGGCCAGCCTGAAGGTCTCACTCGCTTTTTTTGCTTGCTCGTTTATTTCCCGCCTTGTTCCCTGACAGGGATTCGAGGCGGCTTAATTGCGGGAGAAGTGGCGCCGAGGAGTGTCCTTTTGAATTCCCGCGGCTTCTGAGTAGTAGCAGCCTGGTGGTGATGAGGATGACAATGGGTTAGATCCACCAGTTCACTGTTTCCCACCAAACTTAGAACAATAACATGCCGCTTTGGAGAGCGCAACCTTTACTGGTGTAAAGATCTTCACAATTGGAGATATATAGGGGGGCAAGGGTTAATAATACTTTTCTATCTTTGAATTGTTTTCTGCAGCACCCCAAAAAATCACATTGAAGTGGAGAGGGGGAGTCATGCACCCATTGATACCCCCAGGGGTATGCGTACCACACTTTGGGAAATCCTGTTCCTGTTTTAGTTGAACTTCAAGTACCACTGAAATAGATGGGACATGTTAGTCACAACTAAGTCTCATGTACTTTAGTGGGGTTCCAAGTTCAGCTAATTTAGCCTGGATTTTAGTAATTATGAGGTTCTGCCACACTTTTGCTAGCTAACAGTGGGGTGAAATGCAAGGGGTGCCCCCCCCCCCGAGTAAAGTAAGGTAAAGCTGCTATGTGTTAGACTTCTCATGTTGTTGGCATTTGTCTGTCTCAGGATACAATGGAAGTATGTGTCTTTGGGGGTAAAGTCAAACTTTTGGAGAGTTGCAGCACCTGCTGTGGCTGTAGAGACTGATATGGAACAGGCATGTTTTGTTGCAGATTAGGCTGTCTGGTTTTGCTGCTGCAAGTGCACCATGGTGTTTCTTCTCTCTGCTCCTCCCAGTGGACATTTCTCCATTGGTCACTGGTGTGGATGCACCTGACTGTCCATCTCCAGGCACCGTGATTGTCTGGAAAGGATTCCCATACGACGGGGTTAATGTTGCCAGCCTTCATGTCACGTTTGCAGGCATCTTTGTAATTTAGAGTTGGTCTGTCAACAGGCCTGTTGCCTGAAGGCAGCTCTCCATAGAGCACATCCTTGGGGATTCTGCCATCTTCCATTCTGTGTACATGAGCAAGCCAGCATAGATGCCACAGAGACAGAAGTGCAAACATGTTGGGAATGTGAGCTTGGGAGAAAACATCTTTGTTTAAGACTCTGCCCTGCCACGTGGTGCCCAAAACCTTCCTGACACAGCACATATGGAAGGCATTGAGAAATCACTCCTGGCGGGTGTAAGCTACCCATGACTCACTTCCATAAACCAGGATGTTTGTCTTTGTCAGGCTGATGGTGAGGCCAAACTCCATGTAGGCTTGGGCTTGATGAGTAGGCTGGGGGTTGATGAGTCTCTGCAGAGTTTCTTTGCGCTCTCAAGGTTGCGTTATCTACGAACCACATCTTGTGGATAAGAACCCGTTGCATTTTTTGTCTTGGCATGGAGACGTGCCAGGTTGAACAGCCCCCTGCCACTTCTTGAATGGAAATACACACCGTTTTCAGTCAAGCTGAAGGCATATGAGAGCAACAGAAAGAAGAATATGCCAAAGAGAGTTGGGCTGTCTACACCTTGGGACAACATTTCATACATTTGATGAAATGGAATGTAGCCCAAGAAATAAATTCGTTAGTCTTTAAGGTGCCTCAAGACTCTTTGTTGTACATGATGACTAGTTTCAGTAAAACTAAAATTATAGCATGTTGTGTAAAGAAGGCCTTTTTTGCATGCTTTCTTTGTCATCTGCTATTTTACTTCCATATTGCATTGATGGCCTTAACAGTGACATGTATTTTTATTTTATTCCCTAGGGATCGAAAACTTTACAAACTAGGCTTGAAGGGATTTTATGTCAAAGATGAAGGTGACAGTATAGGTAAGATATGCTCAAAATGTTGAATTAACATTGTGTGCATTGCAAAATAAGTTGTTTGCACACCTGTAAGGTAGAGAAACTTGAATTAACAAATTATAGTTGTATCCCTGCTATTAATTTATCAACCCAATGCTCAGATACAGATTTTTCAAAGTCCATATAAGAAAATGTAGGTGAAGACTTTTGGAAAAGTGAAGAGAACTTACATATGGAAAATGCTACAACAGTAGTTGTTTTTGAGTAAAGATATTGTTCCAAACCACATATGAAATCTGCATGAAAATCGGCAAGATAGGGTGTCTTTAGGTATGTGAACCAATGTAGTATTGCTTATGAACTACATATACATCAACCTGGGAGTGAGCCTAGATTAACTTACTTCTGAGTGAACGTGCACAAAATTCCACTCAGTGTTACACATGTATGTGAATAAACATGGATTCAAATCACTGCTAAGCACTTTTACCCAAGGCTATCCAATATCTCATAGCCTGATTCTAGTGATTCTTATTAGATGGTTACATCAGTACCTGAAAACAATTAAATCTCAGGACTCACATCTAAAAGCCCTCAGCCATAAAACAGTAGGAGACTGACCAACAACCCCTTTCCTGCTTTCCCCACTACCCCAAGAAACTGCTGCACAAACTGCTGCATGTGAATTCTGTTTAGTAATTATTTATTTTAGTTAGCTTACTGTACAATTCATACCCCACCCATCAATGAATTTTTGTAGCGATTGTAGTGCTGCCCTGATAGTATTCAGTCTCTACAAAAGTTCAATGATAAAAACAGCAAGTTGGTGGCAAGAGCAAAGCAGCAGAAGAGAACATAGCAGCAACAAGAACAGGCTAAAAATAATTTAGCTGATATTTTTAAAAGGCATGGGAGAATAAGGAGGACATGAGAATAGGTACCTGTGAACCTCACATGGAGATAACATTTCACAAACTAGAACAGGTACATGGTCTAGGGAAACATGGTATGGCTGCTTGCTGCATGCTTTGTTACATAGTTTTGCATTAAATAGAATTTCAGGCTTGGACTTAGTGTTTTGCAGCTGGATTCTCATATAGACAGTTGTATGCCTTTGCTATCTAGTCTTCATGACTGTGAGATCCTCTGGTGCTTTCCCCCCTTGTATTTGTGTCTGTAGGAAGAAAAAGTGTCTGCAGTAGGAAATCGTGCTTTTAATATTTTATTTAAATTCAAGCATTTTGGGAACTTTAGCTTTGGACTAACAGAGTTAATCTAAGCATGGAATCAATCACTGAATATACATTTGAATCGATTATTCACTTACATTTGGTATTTTCAAGAGAGCATCTTCTCAAACTTCAATAAACATCTCACGCAATTCGCTTTAAGGGAAATTAATCATTTTTCCTAAGGAATTTGGTGTACTCTTTTGAAATGACTGCCACAGGATGCTTGTTGGGAAAAATAATTTGGTATTGTAATTCTTCTGCATCAGAAATCTATGACTGACAAAAGTAAAAATGAAAATACAACTTTGTAACTTGGTGTTGTGGTTTACAGGGGAAGATCAAGTAACCACCGAGGATGAAGAAAAAGACAAGAAACATAATTCCTTTGGGACTGCTGATTTATCTAACAGCCATGCTTCTGGAGTGGAAGACATTGAACTTGATTCAGAGGCTGAACTCATGAAACGCATGGGCTTACCTGTTCAATTTGGCAATGCAGCAGCCCATAAGACATTGGTAGTAAAACCTAATGTATTTTCTGTTCCTTTGTACTATTTAAAGTTATTGGAATGTAAAGTAAATTTAGTACATTGCATTAACAAACCCCACAAAAGAATTTTCAGGAATACATTTCTTTTTCCTCCTGGCTCTAGAATTAAAAACCAAAGTTAAATGAGAGAAGGAATAGGAAAAATGGGCTTTTAAGAAGTGTGACAAAAGAAAAGTTGAGTTGAAAATAACAAATTGGAAAGCAAATGCATTATTGGCTGTTAATCTAAGAGCACACTAAATAAAATAGCAGTTGAAGATTATGGCGTAGAATCATAAAATTGTAGAGCTGGGTAGATGTGTCATTTGTGATTTTCTGGCTGGGTTACAACCAAGCTATACCATGAAAATTTGTGAAATGAATTAACTAGGTAACCATATTGAATTAGAATCTGTTGAACAAAGTACATAAAATTGCATTTATGCTTTTTCATGCTGAATTTCAGGCACTTGAGAATATTAGTAAGAAAAGTAAGAAAGTGAAGAAGAAGAAGAAGATGAAGAAAAAGAAAATGCTGCAACAAGATATTTTAACAGTAATGCAGGAATCATTGAAACAAGATCTTGATGAAGATGACCTGTCTCTTTCCGATGATCACTCTTCAATTAAAAAGGGATCTGAGAATGACAAGAGCCGTGAAAATGGAGACCTTTTACTTGATGAGTTTCATATGAAAGAAAAATGGGAAAAGTATTGGAGCAAGTATGGAGAAGGACTTCTGTGGCAAAGTTGGCAAGAGAAAAATTTTGAACTTTTGTCTATTACTGAGCCTTGGAATAATCCTGAAGTAAAGGAAAAGTGGGAGCAGCACTATAATGAACTATACTGGTATTACTGGCAACAGTTTCACTACTGGGCAAGTCAAGGTTGGACTGTTGACACCACACATAATAGTGACCTGGAAAATAGTGCAGGGGAGCTGGAAACCAAGCAGCCAGCAGAAATGCAGAACATTGGTGTAGACAGTGTTTGTGTAGAAGTGCTACGCTCCAGCTTACATTCTCAACTCGCTTCCAGTGCCAGCTGCAAGGAAAATCCTCCAAATGATAATCACTGTAATAGTGACATTCTTCCTGAAATTAGTAAAATAAATCTAAACTCTGAAGAAACAGAACGGTTCAAATTGGAAAATGCGGATGATTGTAATGGTCAGAGAGGACTGAGCGTAACAAGCATTGAAAGGTGTTGTCCTTGTGATACTTCTCAGACTGTGAAATGTGATGAGGGAACAAGAGAAAGTAATGCGTCTTCTGAAAATGGATGTTCAGACAAGCCAGGTTGGTATACTAGGTTCCCTTTCCCAGAAGGCATAAGACCCTGTGTTTGCAAAAGCTAGGAAAGAAATTCCCTTGCAACCATCCCATATTCTGTACTGTGCATTTCTCCATTGAGTGGCACATATAAAAGCTGTATTATTTTGGATGTTTTATTCCACATTCTTTGCAATCCTGTTTCCCTTTCCCTCCCCTTTTCCCCAATCCTGCAACTCACATTCTCAGCTGAAGAAGTGTAGATGACACATCGAAGACTTTGTGTCTAGAGCTGAACACTTTGTCTTTCAAGCATCCTAGACTGCTTTGGAACACAGGTATAAAAAGACCCTGTGCTCTCAGTTGACACCACACATAATAGTGACCTGGAAAATAGTGCAGGGGAGCTGGAAACCAAGCAGCCAGCAGAAATGCAGAACATTGGTGTAGACAGTGTTTGTGTAGAAGTGCTACGCTCCAGCTTACATTCTCAACTCGCTTCCAGTGCCAACTCAGAGGTATTGCCTGTCTACTACATTCCTGCACTGAATCCAGTAGAGAATAAATAAGTGTGCATAAGCAGCTACTTCTGCAGCCTGGAAATCTACCTATCATTTCCAGGGCAGGTAGGGATTAGGCATTTCTTCTCAAAAGGGATATGTTTTGTACTCAGAAGAGTCACTTGCAAAATGTGAATGGTCTTTAGAATATTGTTTACAAAGTAAGCCTCACATCCACATGCATTTGTCATTCTGAAGGGAAACTATTGTTCAATCCACTTAAGACAAAGCCCAACCTTGCTTCTCTGAAACACCCCTAATATCCTACCCACAATTCCTCTGATCTTTCCACAGAAATGTTTGGTTTTCTTACTAGGCATTTCTACCAGTTTGAGGTGCTATCAGAACATACTGCAGTGCCCAGGTACCTCCCAGTCCTGTCAGTATTTCAGAAATCCGAACATTCCTGAGATGCTGATGTTTTCAATTCAGACCTGACTACCTGGACTTTGTTATACTGTTGTTTGGAAAGAGGCTCTGAAAGAATGGCTTTCTGATATTTTTGAATTTTAAATGCCTAGATCAGATATTCAATGAAGCAGAGGCTTTCAGATTGATGGTAGATTGATTTGTTTCGCCAAATGCACAGTCAACAGTTTTGTCTCAACGCCAGATAGATTGATGAGTGCAGTTGGGTTCCTAATGAAAAGCAACTGGAAAATAGTATTTCCACTGTGAATTTGGTGAAAATGTAAAATTTTTGATTGAAGTTGCTTTCCTCATACAGGAAATGAACGACTGCTTGAAGATTGCTGTTTTATCGTATTTTATTATATTTTGCTGTGTTTTGTATTATTGTTGGCCATCTTGAGCACCATTGGTGGGATACAAATTAAGCAAACAAACAAATAAAATTCATTAACGCAGGGATGAGGAACTTGCGGCCTTCCAGATGTTGTTGGATTTCAACTCCCATCATCCTTGACTATTGTCCATGAACGATGGAGCTGATGGAGTCTTAAAAACCTAGCGGCAAACAAATTCCCCACCAGTGTATCAAAGCAATGCTTTCTCTCCCCCCCCCCCTTTTCCTTCTTAGTTTCACAGGGGTCATCTAGATCTTGTTCAGATGCCACAGGAGGTAGGGGGTCGCACAGTAACGATGATGGTGATGATGATGAGCCGCCTGAACGCAAACAAGTCAGATTAAAGAGGAGGCAGGTTATCTATCATATCTTTCACTTCTCCCATTCACATTTGGGTGCCTATATGATTTAGTGTACAGTCGTACCTTGGAAGTTGAACGGAATCTGTTCCGGAAGTCCGTTCAGCTTCCAAAACATTTAGAAACCAAAGTGCAGCTTCTGATTGGCTGCAGGAAGATCCTGCAGCCAATCGGAAGCCGCAGAAGCCCCTTCGGACATTCAGCTTCCAAAAATAGTTTGCAAACCGTAACAGTCACTTCTGGGTTTGTGGCATTCGGGAACCAAAACGTTCGAGAACTAAGCTGTTTGAAAACCGAGGTATGACTGTACTTATTAACCCTTACTGGCTGCTGCCATATTGCCTTTTTTAAAATGTTGCTGCTTTCATGTTATTACTAGTGATTTGAATATTCTGTGAAATGTAAGGCTGTTCTCTTGGGTCTATTTCTATTGAAGAATGACTCTCTATAGTTTAGATCAGGGGTCTGCAGCCTTTTTCTGTCGGGGATCACGTGTCAGTGTTGGAAGGTGCCAAAGCCAGCATAGCCAGGCATTTCCTTCTCTTCTCCCTTTCTGCTCTCACTTCTCTGTCTTTTCCCTACCCTTCCTTGCTACTCAGCAGGCTGCTGATAGACAGACACGGTTGCTCTGGCCAGGGGTTTGAACAGATTACAGAACAGATTACTTGTACTTTTGAAAATGGGCCAAAGGCCACAGACAGTGGCCTGTGGAGCAGCAAAAAAAGCTAGCACTATTCTAGGCTGCATCCACAGAAGTATAGTGTCCAGATCCAGGGAAGTAATAGTACCACTCTATTCTGCCTTGGTCAGACCACACCTGGAATACTTGTGTCCAGTTCTGCGCACCACAATTTAAGAATGGTGTTGAGAAGCTGGAACGTGTATAGAGGAGGGCAACCAAGATGATCAAGGGTCTGGAAACAAAGCCTTATGAGGAGCACTTGAAGGACCTGGGCTTGTTTAGCCTGGAAAAGAGGAGACCGAGAGGAGATATGATAGCCATTTTCAGATATCTTAAGGGTTGTCACGTGGAAGAGGGAGCATGCTTGTTTTCTCCTGCACTAGAGAGTTGGACTCAAACCAATGGCTTCAAGTTACAAGAAAGGAGATTCCGACTAAACATTCAGAAAAACTTTCTGACAGTAAGAGCTGTTCGACAGTGGAACAGACTCTCACGCGAGGTGGTGGACTCTCCTTCCTTGAAGGTTTTTAAGCAGAGGTTAGATGGCCATCTGTCATGGATGCTTTAGCTGAGATTCCTGCATTGCAGGGGGTTGGACTAGGTGGCCCTTAGGTCCCTTCCAACTCTAAGATTCTATGAGTTCTATGAGTCCAAGGTTGTCCCCTCCCTTTCTGGTAGAGATAGCCAGACTAATGGTTTTGTACAGTTACTTTTTACCTTTCAAGCAAAAGGTCTTTATGACAGTTTCACTGAAGACCCTAAGTCTCAATTTGAAACAATATTGTGCACAAAACTTCGGGTAATGCTGAGAAGGCATTTATTAGGCATCATTGGGGAACCTGGCTGTGCAAATTTCCGACCTTGTAAACAAGTGATAAAAGTCATTATTTGAATTCAGTGGACACTTGTTTCTTTTGCTTAGCTGCTTTATAATCATTTAGAAATCGACTTACCCTTCATTTGAAGTCAAAATAGGCAGCTGTTTTGTCTCAACTTGCTGTGAACTGTAGTGACAAATATTTTTGTTCCTTTCTAGCCATGAATTGGATGCTGAAGAACATTCCCTGGCTGATTCAGAAAAGATTTGCTGTCTTTTGGGACTCAAATATGGCAGAGGACAAAAGTAATAAGTGTTCTAATGGTTTCCTTAAAGCAGGGGTGAGGAACCATTTCAGCCTGAGGACCACCTTGCCTCTTAGGCAACCTGCCAGGGGCTGCATGCCAGTGGTTGGCAAAAAGTGCTTTGTACAGTAGGCTACATTCAACCCATGCAAAATCTAGAGGTTCCTACACACCTCTGTCCATTCAAGCAAGTAAGATACAAAAGCACTTCAGGAGCAGGCAGAACAGGGTCAGTGAGAGGTGTGACTTGGAAACTATCCTGCAGATCAGATTGAGAATCCTGGAGGTACACATTTGGCCATCAGGCCTAAGGTTCCCCATCCCTTCCTAAAAGTGATGCTGCTGATGGTTGCTGGTTTTATGTGTAGAATATGTCCTTTTCCTAGGTTGCTGTTGAAATACTATGGGTGTTCACTTCCTGCATCTTCTTGATACACTAAAGTTGTCACAAATGACGGATGCTTAGCCTTGATCTTAATTACAAAAAAAAACTAAGACCATGCGGAAGAATGTTGCTTGTTTATAGTAAATAGTTTTCTTTTTCCACTAACAGTTCCTACGCGATCCATTTAGATCAAAGGTAGAGAACTGGATCTGGCCAGTGGGCCAGATCATGATCTCCCTCGCCCTGGGCAGGCAATGTTTGGTAGCTTACTTGTCAATCACTTGGCTTCACATTGATGTTGGGTGGCATTTATGCCCTCCATATGTCTTGCAGAGTGCTTTGCAAAGTGCTACTCGGTATCCTCTGGAGAAACCCTTTTCAAAGTACTGCACAAGATAGCACTTTTTTCACTGTTGCTAAGTCCCTTTCAATCATCTGATCAAGGTCTTCTGGAGTGATTTGAAAAGGACTTCTAAGCTCCTTTCAAAGCACTTATACTTGCAGTACTTTGCATAAACTGATTGGTTGTGCCTGTAAATCACCTTTCAGCTGAGCCGGATTTTTACCTGTCCCACCCCCAACATTATATATGACATCATGTATAGGGCATGTAAGCATGGCTTGGCTGAAATGTCATTGCAGACCAAATGGGGAGACTTGATGGGCCTAATTAGCTAGGAGGCTTGAAGGTTCCCCAGACCTTATTTAAATACTTGAGTGATTCAACACAAGATATATTCGTACAAAATGCATTAAAGCCTTTTGGTAAGCTATAAATGTATTACAGTATGTATAAAAGCAAAGTTTACTGCTGTGACTCCATTAATTTTTTAGGCCTGTTTATGTGGCAATGTTGGCATGCTTATAAAGGGGGCCTTCAGTTGAAGAAGGCACAGCTAATAAACATACTGTGAAGCTGAGCAAAACTTCTCCCCCCCCTCACTGAAAAGGTTGTTTTTAACTTTTATTCTGTTTTCTCCAGATACAGAGACATTCCTGACTTCAGTGAAAGAAGAATGAGTCATCTCAATAAAAATATGAAGTTTAAATCAAAATTCTTGGACATGCACAGAACAGTCAAGACCAAAAGGAAACATATATTTTTTACAGAAGAACCTGAGACAGGGGCAGTTAAAAAGAGCAGCATTTTGATTAAGGTCGGTATTGTATATGGTATATATGAACTTGGGGTTCTGATGTTAAAACCTGTGTGTCTGTTGGCTCTTAAAAATAGTGCAAGATTGTGTTCATAATTTAGAATGCTCTTAGTTGCTAGTGAGAGAAAGAAAGTAGGTACAATTTTATGTTTCTTAGTGTATACTAGATTATGTAAGTAATTAAATTCGTATTAGTCTAGTAAGGACTGTATCTTAAGAAGAGACTTCAATGTTTAGGAAGGACGCAGCCCCATTATACCATCTGGGATTGTTCCCAGGCATATACAGGACCTGAGATTTTACCATGTCAAAAGCTCCCTACATATAGATACCCTGCAGCTGCCAAGGTCATCTGATGTGGTGGTGCGTCATGTGATGACTGTACTGCATGTCCATCCTAATGTTTTCGTTGGTTTGCATATGTACAGTAAAAGAAACTGCAACACAATGTACCCAAGGACCAGTTTACGCAGATAAAACAGCTTGTTTCTCTTTGCAATGGCATTGTCCGCTTACATCAAGGTTCATTGTAGACATAACATGAAACTATCAGGATTAAGGCCGAGCCATAATTTTTCAGCAACTTGGATATCACAGTAAGCAGTGGTGGAGTGGAGGAAGAGCCCTTCCTGGGGGTGGGGGGAGTCTACAAGCCTGTGAGGTGAAATGCTCCCGAATGTCAAAACGTAGTGTTCCTATTTAGGGTTCTGTTGACTTCTTTCTCCTTTTACTTAGACTGCTGAAGTAGTGATAATCTCCCTTCAGTAGCAAGTCACATTTCTGCAACTGTTTGAAATGTGGTTCTGTAATACATGGTCTTCCTAGGTAGAAAGCTTCTTGAAACAAGTGAATGAGCCTGCGGAAGAGATGTCTCAAGACAGAGTTCACCCTCCTTCTTTCAGTAGTGATTCAGAGGAACAGGAAAACATTGCTGGCTCACAAAATAATTTGGATTCTCCTAAAAGTGACCTGCCATTCTCCAGTTCAGATTCTGGTAAGCGTGGAGGAAACAGCACTGAGGAAAAAGGCAAAGAAAATCTGGTAGTAGCAACAAGTGACTGGAAGTTCCAGGAGCCTAAGGAAGAGGCAGGAAGAGAAGATGCACATCCTTCAGGAAGAGAGTTAGTTCCTGTGGATATTCCGGACTACCTGCAGGTGGAAGCAGAAGGTATGTGATAATTCTGAGTAAAAGCTTTGAAAAAGTGTGTGTGTGTCTGTGTGTATGAATGAGAAACTGTTGATAAGCCCCCAAAGCCTAAAAAACCCAAAATTAATCCCCTTTTTATTTGCAAGAGGAATTGTTTGGCATTGAACAGAGTGCTACTTCACCAGCTACGCCTTTGAATAAAAATCCAGCTAGCAACAACTTCTGCTGTAAATAAATGTAGCAGGCTGGTGGGGGAGCATGGAACTCTGCCTGCTTCTGTGAGTTTGCTTTACAAGAGAGCAGTTCCAACCTATAGTAGAGATCTCCTTGGTCCAATGAACAGTTTCTTTCTCAAGAAATGTTATAGGATAAGCAACATAGGTGTTAGGGGGAGTTTTGCGTAAAAGGTTTTGTCGGTTGGTTTAAGAGAATTTCTGTGTTCTCTTAAATTTCTGAAATCTCTGTGGGAGAAAAGAATGTTTTGGTTTTCATTGTACTAATTTTTGTTGAAATGTCTGTGTATGTTTTCAGATGCTTCTTTTGCTACTTTATTTTTTTTATTTCTTATTCCCAGTGAATAAATTTGTAGTGAATTTCACATTTGATTACTACAGTAGATGTAGCAATAAAGCTGTGGCTTTTTTGTTTCCCTGTTGCAATATCAGCAGCTGAAGTGAATTACACTAATATTTATTTCAGTTTAATGGCTTTTATTGTATGCTATATTTTGCATGCTGTTGTCCCTGTAATCACTTTGGGACTCCTCCTGGCTCTCTGAAGCAATGCATAAATTGAACTGAAATGAGTAATAAAAGTAGTTTAGATTTTTCTTCGTGTTCCTAAATCCATTTAAGAGAAATGAGCTAATTGCATGGTCCATGGGGTCCATGGGGTCACGAAGAGTCGGACATGACTAAACGACTAAAGAACAACAACAATGGTTTTCTTTGGTTTAGGTGAAGTAAAAACTACAAACAAGAGGAAAATCAAGATAATACCGAAGAAGACAAACAGGTGTGGGCAGCCCCTGCCTCCTGAAATAGTTGCTGATCCTGAGTTGGCTAAATACTGGGCACAGCGGTATAGACTGTTCTCTCGATTTGATGAAGGAATTCAGTTAGACAGAGGTAAATTCATAGTAATGATAGAGCTGAATATATTGATTGGAAGCTACTTTGTTTTGAAGTGCTTGGCAAGTTCTGTAATAGACCATTCTACACATGTAGATCATCACTTGATACTTCAGTTGCTAAATGATGATTGTGCATGTGTGAGCTATATACTTCACTGATTTTTATGTTCAAGCTTGTCCTTTTTAAGTACAGAAATATAACTAGTGCTTTCTTCCATTAGAGGGATGGTTTTCTGTTACGCCTGAGAAGATTGCAGAGCATATTGCGGGTCGTGTAAGCCAGTCCTTCAACTCTGACTTAATAGCAGATGCATTCTGTGGCGTAGGAGGAAATGCTATTCAGTTTGCCTTGGCAGGGAAAAAAGGTAAACATTTCTGTTTGCTTCTTTTCTCTTATCCACTGTGTGCGCATTAATAATGCTAGCGTTGTGGTAGATATATATATAGAGAGAGAGATTGTGTATGTGTGTGTTCTAGTTAAAGCTAAAGATTCTTACTAGGGGACAAATCTAGTCTTTGCAATTGGCTAAATTCCTCCCTCCAGTTCCCAGTGTCACTTTCCACGTTGTCTTGGAAGGGTTGGATACTGCCTCCACCCTCCACTGTGTGGATGTAAGAGGAGGGAGGAATCTGCAGAAGTGCCTTTCCTGCTTTCACTAGTGAGATCCTCCAAGAGATGGAGTCTTTTTTTCCATGACGATCTGAGTTCAGCCTTACGCTTTGCTTGCTTAGAAAAATTAAACCATTATCAGCTTAGTTTAGAGTTACACAATATACACCGGCCAAAAAAATTATACAAATGCAGAGAAAATATAGTGGTGTTATTTCAGCTTAGGTGATTGGTTGTTTATGTGGCACAAGTACTAATTCCCACTGTTTTCTTTCTTTTCAACATACATGACTGATTGAATTTTTTTTTTTTTTTAAAAACCTGCATTTTGAAAAAGACCTTGTTCATTCTTTTTAGTAATCGCAATCGATATCGACCCTGTGAAGATCAGTCTTGCTCTCAACAATGCAGAAGTCTATGGAGTAGCAGATAAAATAGAGTTCATCTGTGGAGACTTCATGAAGCTAGCATCCAGTTTAAAAGCAGATGTTGTGTTTCTGAGCCCTCCGTGGGGTGGGCCTGAATATGCTGCTGCAGAAATCTTTGATGTTCAAACTATGATTTCTCCCGATGGATATCCTTTTTCAAGTCACTTCTTCCACAAAAGTAAAACAAATGCTGGTTTTTTTTACAGGGTGACCGCATATCACATATTATGCTTTCTGCCATATATCATTTCATCTTATACGTTAAATTAATACCCCACCCTTCCTCCCAAAGAATTATTTCCAGAGAACAGGGTCCTTCCCCCTGACTTTGTAGTTGCAAAGGGCTCAGATGATCTGAAAAGTGTAGTCTTAGTTTCAAGTTGCTTATATTAAGCTTAAGTTCTAATGTGGGTTTTTTTTTCATGACACACCTTGGATAGGAATTCCAGGGTCATGAGTTAAGATTTTTGTACTGTTGAATGATTGGTGATGACCTTCTTCAAAGCAGCTGATGACAGTGTTGCAAACTGATTCTTGTAAATCAAATGTTCATTGCTGTTTCTCTCAGGAGAGATTTGGGTACTCTGACTAACAAGAGATTTTATTTTTTAAAATGACTTTCTTTTCAGAATTGGTCCTATTTAGGATGTTGCCTTTATAATGCTGACAACCAGATTTCTGTTGTTGAAGAGGTTTTGTTTGAGTTGGTATAAAGTCTTGTGTAATCTGGGAAATTTCTGTAGTTGCTTTAAAAAAAAACACCACTACATTTTGGCAGTTTCTTGTTCTTAGTTTTGACTGTCTGTTAGACAAAAGATGTTAAATTGGTTCATAGACTCCTAGGGCTGAAAAGAATCAGATACTTATCAAATCTCGCTCTTGGTCCTGTGGCGAGATCACCTACTAAATCTAATAATTCCTTCCAGGTTAACATTTCTGAGTTCTTATAGGATGACTTTACATGTGTCCTAGATGATTCAGTAACTAATTCCCACATTGAGGACCTAGTGTAAAGGGCAGTTTCAGGTTCTCAAATTCATCGTGATCATCCTTTCAGATCTGTTGTCCATATGGTATGAGTGAGGGTTAGAAACAGTTCTGTCTCTGGAGAAATACCTTCTTTTTCCTTGGCAATCACTCGTAGCCGAGTAAGATTGTCTTCCATGAAAATGGTCTTAGCAGTTTGTCTGTAAGTGACTGTGGAGATTGATTCTGGATTTGCACATCCTTCCACAGTGAGGACACAGGTCGCTCTATTGGACGCAGTTTTTCCCCTCCAAAAATTGAGGGGAAATGTGTGTGCGTCCTATGGAGCAAATGCAGGCTTGTGCCAGGGAGAGGCTGCACGGGGCTATGGCTTCTTTAGCTCCACGCAGCCTCTCCTGGCAGGGAGAGATTGCGCGGGGCTAAAGAGGAAGCTAAAGCAGCGAGCGGGATCCATCCCGCTCGCTGCCTTGGCTTGTGCCATAGCCGCACGCAACCCCTCCGGCAGGGAGAGGTTGTGCGCAGCCTGTACGTTGCTCTTTGGGGCTGGGGGGGAAAGATTTTTTGTATTGATTTCCCCATCTAAAAACTAGGTGCGCCCTATGGAGCGAAAAATACGGTAGATCACTGTGAGGATTTGCCAAACGTTTCTCCCTTTCGGCCTGAGTTCATGCTTCTTCAAAGTCCATGCTGCCTTTGGTAGAGGCTATTCTCCAACTGACGGGCTCTTTGTCACCAGTGGTTGGTGTTTATACTACATTTTAAAGGATTTACCTTGAGATAATCTTTAAACCTCTTTTGCTGTCCACCAGCATTATGCTTATCATTCTTAAGTTGGGAATAGAGTAGTTGCTTTGGAAGACGATCATCAGGCATCCGAACAACATTTGACAAGTAGTTTGGGTATGGTCAGTACATGCAGCAGAGAAGCTGGAAATTAGGTTGGAGAGACCTAAAGTGGTTGCATGGAATATACCACTTAAACTGCAAGGGGTAGGGGGAGACATGTTTTTGAAAGTGATTAACACCTCTAAATTGAAAATTAGCATAGCAAGAAGGCTAATCTGAACAATACTTCTTGCTGATTTGTTAATGCTTTGTTTTCATTTTTATACTTGCAAATAGTTGTGTTTTGCTTTTTACTAGAATATTTAAAAACTAACAGTGGTACCTCGGGTTACATATGCTTCAGGTTACAGATACTTCAGGTTACGGACTCTGCTAACCCAGAAATAGTACTTCAGGTTAAGAACTTTGCTTCAGGATGAGAACAAAAATCGTGCTCCGGTGGCACGGCAGCAGCAGGACGCTCCATTAGCTATAGTGTTGCTTCAGGTTAAGAACAGTTTCAGGTTAAGAACGGACCTCCGGAACGAATTAAGTACCATAGATTCCGGTGTATAAGACAACTTTTTAACCCCGGAAAAGAGGTTAAAAAGTCGGGGGTCGTCTTATACGCCGGGTATGGGCGGGGAGGAGCCCGCTCCGCACCGGGCGGCTTTCTCCCAGCGCGGAGCTGCCCAGCGTATTAGATGACTGGACTTATAAGACGAACCCCCAAATTGCAGCTGCCAATTTGGGAGGTCATCTAATACACTCAGTCACCTAATACGCCGGAATCTATGGTACTTAATCCGAGGTACCACTGTACCTATCTTGCATTCTGAAGTGGTACAATCCACTCTGCTACCTCATCCTGCTGCTTGTGTAGACTAGGGCCCTGATCAGAATATCACTCATGGTATTCTGTATATACCTGTGGAAGAATGTGTGTTACCTTAGGGGACTGTCTTACTAAAAGAGCCATCCCCATTGAAAGAGTATTTGCTTTTTCTTCCTTAACACATCTGTACATTTGAAATTTTCAAGCTGTCGCAAAAGATTACCAGCAAGATTGTGTACTTTCTTCCTCGTAATGCTAACATAGATCAGGTAAGTTTTAATTTGCAGATTCAGGAGTAGTGCTAATCTAGAGACGTAGGGTAGAATTCAGTGTTGCGCATTTGCAGCATGCCAAAAGGAATGATTCCCCCCACACTGTTCTGGGGACTCTCCCCACACCTACTCAAGCCATTTTGGGGGGCAGAGGTGGGGAAAGCCCTGTTGCACAAGTGAAAGTCCTTATGCAAGGCTTCTGCTGACTGACTTCTGCCCCTGAGCTGCGAACAGACATTTCACCTCTGCCCAATGGGCTTAAGTCTGTCTTTCACCTTCCATTTCTTCCCACCTCCATCTACAATATGGCGATAACACTGACCTACCTTACACGTTTGCTGTAAGGAGTACTGAGAGCCTATGTAGAATGTGTAAGATTGAATATTATTGTTATCGAGCTTTCTCCCTGTAGAACAAGGATGGGGAATCAGGTGGCCTCTACATCTCCAATCATTCCCAACCTTGCCCATTACAGAGTGGAGCTGATGGGAGTTGGAGTCCAACACCTGGAGGGCTACGGGTCCTAGAATGCTAAATATGTATTTTTGTTGTAAAAAAAAGTAGGCTCTTTGACATTCAATAACCTTAGAAGTTTGGGCAGAAGGGAAACATGATAGAGGTTGAACAGCATAGACAGTATGGATAGTGTTTATCATTCTGTGCTAGAAACTGAGGTCGCTCTGTGAGATTGAGTGGCGGAGCAGACAGAAAGAAAAACATAATTTATATCAGTGAGTACACGAAAAGTTAGCAAGGACCACTAGCTTAGATAGCATTTTTTAAGGGCCAATCCATAGGGGCTAGGTCTGTTAATGACTACTATATAAATGGATTCTCTTTGTTCTGAGGCAATGTAACCCTAGATACTAGTTGATGCGGAGCAAAGAACTCAAGAGAACTGGACCAGGTGTAATTTTTTGGCAAAGACCATCACTAAATGTTTTGCTGTACTGGGCTGGTGCAGCTGCAACTTTTCCAATGCTAGTAATTATTTAAAAGTTGGTAATTGGGTTATTAGCTTTCTCCCTTTGCACACAGATCTCTCCTCTTTTTACTTAAGGATTTTTGACTTAAGGATTTTTGACTTAAGGATTTAAGCATTCTAATGATGGTTAAGGGTGTTCCCAAGCCCTGGTCGTTTAGCATTAAAACCTTGTTTTAGGAATGTCTTCAAGCATGGCTAGCAATGAAAGGCTTGCAGGCTGCACATCAGAGATCCTGAACTATACCTGTTACACTACCTTGTACTGGGGTCTGACATTACACTTCAAAAGTTTGGGCACCGTTACTTTGCATTTTCAGTTTTCTTACAACATTTACATTGTTGTAGATGTAGCAATATACAAAACCCCACAAAGTTTAATATAAGCAGTTAATAACCAAATCCAACCTTAAAATGTTGAAGATATATAAACACTGCCTGAAGGGGCAAAGGTGATCAAACTTGAATTATTGTCAGTTTCTTTCTACTTCCTCTAGAGGGAGCAGTCATACCAAAAAGATACAGATAGCATAAGTAAATTATGCATGCTGTGCTTTTAAACTAAGCAAAGAATGAACTGTTTGGTGTTTGCTGCTGGCTTTCTTTATACACTTTTCAGGACAGAATTTTCAGGTTGTGGGATACTTGGCATGAAAGTATTTTTGTTTAAAAAGCTCAGAACCACAAAAGCAAAGTGAAGGTAAACTAGGTCAACAAATGTTGTTTTTGTAGTGTTTGTTATTAGATATAATTATGTTTGCTCATGATGGGGACTTAACAGCAACTTGCAGTAAAAAGTACTACTTCAAAGGCAATTTATATGGATGTACACACCTACCCTGGAATAGGACAGACTTTTATTAAAATTTCGTTGTATGTATGTTTGCACACACACATCCAGACCACTATTCCCAGTGTGCTGTCATTTCTGGGGCTGATCTTTCTAGAAGCTGAACGTTTGGGCTTATAGTCTAAGCCATTGTCTGTTCTTCAGTTGCAGTTCTAGGTTTGTTGCAATAACAAAGTACGTAGAGAAAAGCAGATACTTATCCCCTCAGGATCATGAGCCTTTTCCCAAGTTTACATAAAAGTCTGCTGAGATATTGCAGATTCCAAAATTCCAAAAGTTTCCCAAAATGTCAGATCCTGCTAATGTTAACAGAGATAAAAAGTGGTAGCACATGAAAAAGCATAACTTAAAAATGTCAGTGATAGCTTGTACAATCCAATAGGAAAATGGTCCCAGATGGGCAGGTGTGTCAAGTTAGCGGGATGTAATCACAGGTAAATGTGCATAGGATGGCATCTTTGTGGTGAGGGACCTGTCAAGTTTGGGATGCTCAGATATGTTTTTCCTAAGTAATCTTTGCTGCACAGACTAGACAGATCTCATCACTGATAGCATTATTTGCACAAGCGTAATGGATATCCCTTTCAAATATCAACACAGCTTCCACATCCAATTCTATCCTAGGAAGCAGGAAGATTTGTGTGTGTTTTTTTCTTTTTTCAGATATGTTAACTCAAATTTAAACCATTGGAGATGATCATGAACAAGTCTGACTGGGTTCAGTAATCTATAGGCAGGCACTCTGGAACTGTACATCTCCATGTCCTGCAGATAGAGAACATGTACACTGAGAACAGAAAGAGTTGTGAAATTTATTCCATTAGGCTCAGCCCAGCAAATATGGGCATTTCACATCCAGATGCTCAAATTTGTGAGAAGGTCCCATTGAGCTTTACAGGACACACATTGTCCATCTGAGTCTTTGAGATGAGGGTGTCCTCCAGACCATTTTGAAATTTCCATGTAGCACCTTGCCATAAGCAGCTGGTAACTGGAAGTGACGTATATTTGAATGACGATCCCTCCTTCTTTCAATTGATAGGGTGAACAGAAATTCATTTTCTCTAAGAATGTTTATTTTTGAGAGTTGCATCTCTTAAATATAATCCAATCTGTTTTTCCCTAAAAGCCTGCTGTGCTGCCTACATGCACGTGTGTTTTAACAAAACAAGTGCGCATAGGACAGGAACTGAGTAAATGCAGTTTCCAGAAGCAGTTAGATTGTATTGAGGGTCTTGTGTAATCCAGTTTTTCCCCTTAACTCTCAGGGTTCAATGAACTTTAGAGAAATCCACTTGCGGTAATATAACCAGTCCACACAAGTAGATCATTACTCCAGTCATTTGTACAAAAGCAAAAATGGAAACTGCTGAGATATTTTGGGGAGTCAAGATAAGTTAGTAATTCCTTAATGAATCACTGCACCACAGACAAGATTTTCCCTTATCTAGCAAGGAGGTCAGGAAGTAGCACTGGGAAATGGGAGGGTTTTAGTAAACGTAGGTTTGTCACTGGGAGGGTTTATATTCAATCAGATATGCTTCCTTCCAGTTTACTCTTTTACTACTTAAGTGCTTATGCTGGCATGTCATGAATTGATATTCTATCCAAATACAGCCATGGGAGGAGGCATTAGCCACATTCACATGTCACATGGTTTGCAATGCACAAATGAGTCACAGCTGCTTTCCTTCTCCCTCTGAGTGTTGGGAGAAAACAAACCATCATTCTGGTTTGTGTTTCATTTGAACCAGGGTTTGTAGGTTTGTTTCACTCCCAAATGATCTGGCTACAGATTGTGGTTTGTTAGGGCTGAGACAAACCACAGTCCCCGATTTGGATGTAGCACTAGGCGAAGAATGTGATTTGCTTTCACCTAACCATAGCAGGGTAGTAGGCGTGATTTTTGTGTGCATGGTAAGCTATGGTTTGTGCTTCATAGTGACATGTGAATGTGGCCAATTGGTGATGGAATTGGCATTAATACAGGTGCCACATAATACAGATAGTCAGTTTAAAGATGCCAGTTTAAAGGACTTATCACCCTCTTTTTGCTATTAAAGGGGGCCATAGGTCACTGGTAAAGCATCTGCTTTGCATTCAGAAGCTCCCAGGCCCCATCCACAGCATCTCCAGGCAGGGCTGGGAGAGAACGCTCTCTGAAACCCTGAAGAGCTGCTGCCAGTCAGTGTAGACAATGCTGAGCTAGATGGATCTATAGTCTGACACTGTATAAGACTGAGCTTCCTGTATTTCTAAGTGTCAACAGTCTGGTTCCATTCCAGTTCAAATGGAACATATCCTCTTTGTACGGGCCTTGCTTGCCCCAAAATGTCCCCCACTTTTGAACAAAAAGAAACCTGTTTCCCCACACACCATGGCCTTATCAATGAATAGAGCTCCTTAGCTATGCCTTCCTAGCTGTCCCTGTGTATGGAACAGGTAGCATTTATTTCAACTTCTTATGGACTTGATTATTTCCCCAGCAGAGGCTTATAGTCGCCTATCAAAGTTCTTGTGGTAGTGGGTTTTCTGAAACAGGTTGGGCTAGATGAGCCCTCCTGCTTATACTACTACTACTACTACTAATAATAATAATAATAATAATAACAATAATAACTTATTCTTTATATGCCACCCATCTGACTGGGTTCCCCCAGCCACTCTGGACAGCTTCCAGCAAATTCAGACATCAAACACAGTAAGACATCAAGCATTAAAAACTTCCCTGAACAGGGATGTCTTCTAAAAGTCAGATGTTTATCTCCTTGACATCTGATGGGAGGGCGGGGACGACTACTGAGAAGGCCCTCTGACCAGTTCCCTGTAACCTCGCAGTGAGGGAACTGTCAGAAGACTCTCAGAGCTGGACCTCAGTGTCCAGGATAAATGATGGGGATAGAGACACCCCTTCAGGTATACAGGGCTGAGGATGTTTAGGGCTTTTAAGGTCCTGAATCTATTGCCATCTCGGTGTCACATTTTGAGTTATTTAACAGTTCTTGTTTTTCTTTCTTTTTACTTTTTAGGTAGCTTCCTTAGCTGGGCCAGGAGGAAAAGTTGAAATAGAACAAAACTTTCTGAACAACAAATTGAAAACCATAACTGCATACTTTGGTGATCTAATAAAAAAACATGCACCTTGACTTATTTATGTGAGTGAACCTGCTTGTCAAGGCAAAATGTATTATCCCAAAGCTTTGAAGATTACTCCCTTTGCCTGTTATATATTTTACAATCAGTGGCTCCTCTAAAATATTGTCATTTTGTTAATTAATGAAAAAATGGTTTAGAATGCCTGTTGCAGTTGTCAATAAAATATTTTACAATAAGTCTGAAGGATTTTCTAAGTGATTATCAAAGTAAAGTGTGAAGTGGATTAATAATTAGACTTCCATTTACATACACAGAGCAGTGAGGCCATTTCCCAAACATATTAGCTAGATTAGCCTCCAAGGATAGATAGACCATCTGAACTTCCTGCCCTCTTGCAGATGGGAATAGTTGCTGCAAATACAAACTTCACCAGGAAGTAGTCAGACTATAACAGAGGGGCAATGTCTGCCCACATTTCTAGACCACCACACCTCCCTATTTGGAGCAAAGGCCAAATAAAGGGTGTATCCCACTCTTCCATGTGTCAGGCAGATAACCACTTGAAACAGCACATGATGAAATCCTAAACTGGGCCCAGAGCATGGATTTTGGTATGGATGCCAAAATCTTCCAGCACTATGCTGGAGACCACCTCAGTTTGGGAAGCTGTTGGGAAGCAGAGTCCCTAACCTGTCTGACCCAACACCAGATACAGGCCTTCTACTCCTTCTCCAAAGGGTTTCCTGGTGATGGAAAATGAACTCTGGTGGTCTACAGCAACTCCCCCTGCCAAATCTGAGTAGCTTAGCAGGCAGAGCTGCATCTGGCCCACCCAGGTCTTGATAAAAGGTCTGCTCATCCACAATTAAGGGGTCCACAGGATCCTATGGCAAACAGACCCAGTCTTTTAACAGCACCACCCCCAGACTGTTGGTCACAGTGGTGGAGCATCCAGAGATACCAAGAATAGAGAGGAACTCAATAAGGGACCCACCATGCAAGCACCTGTAATCCCTCCTCTGGTGCACCCTACCCTGTGTCAGCATCGCCCTTGAGCCAGTGCCACCAACTGACTCATCCACTTCAGCCCCGACTGGGCTAGGCGAGCTGGGTCGCACTTCCAGAGACCACCTTCTGCACAGGAACAGGTCAAAGTGCTGTGGACTCACAGCTTAGAGTTGTGAGCACCGGATTAACTCCAACAAGAAGACAGTCATCGCACAGCAGAGTATAGCAGAGCATAAACAACTCGGAGAGCAGCTCTGTAGAATATCTTCTTTTATTCTATCTACAACTATAATACACAACTATGTACAGAGCTAAATGAGGTCTAAACGAAAATGCTGAACTGCACTGAGTGTTTGCAGCTGCTCTTAGCAGCAACCTTATCTATACACACGATCTCTGTCTAACACTCAGTCTCTCTCTCTCTTTGATGTGAGGCTGGAGCGGAAGAAGTAGAGAGCAGAAACCGCCCCCTCCTCTCTGGAGAATCAGCAGAGAACATCAGCAGATTCTTGGATATGGGAGGGGTGAAATCTCCTCACCCTGGCCATGCTTGCCCCTCCCCCTGAACACTGAGTGTCAGGGACTGGAAGGGCTCTGAAGAGTGTGGTGGAGGTAGGGGACAAGGGGAGTGACCCAGAAGAGGGGACCAGTGATTTATGCGAGGTGGGGTGATGCTGCCTGCAAGGCAGGAGCTGGGGAGGAGGGAAAGTCAGGGCAGAGGAAGGTGTGCCAGATATGGAGGTGGTTCAGCTGACAGTAGACCTCCACTTTTCCCCACCCCACTTCCTCCTAGAACCAGGGGGGGGCTTGAAGTGGGAAGAGCAGCGGCACCTTCTGTGCAGGAGAAGCCTCAGGTTGCAGGCACGCAACCCATCAGGGTTGCAATGTAAGCTGGAGGAGAGGAGGGCCCCCACTGTTGCTGCAAGTGCTCCATAGGCTCCAAACCTGTGGACAGCTGCTTAGAGGCTAGAAATGTGTGGTATCCGGAGCACCTTGGAAGCTGCTGTGTTTCTCTTGCCAATAAACAGTTAATTATCAGGCATGTGCCTTCCTTCTCTGGGACAGGCCTGACACTGAGAGACTACCCTAAGATTTACTCCCTGCAGGCACATTCCTCCTAAAATCCACCTCAAAAATAGTCACAGACAGCTACATACACTACCCACAGATGACAACCCAACCACAGATGCACTACAGCCAGTTCACATTAAAAGGACATAGCATAATAATTTATAGCACCCATAATATAAATCCTGTTCACAGGTATTGTACTCTAACCTGTAGTATTGCAAACATGCATCATCTCCTAGCTCATGCCCACTGGGTGCTAACTCGTAAATCACAACTGTTTTCCACACTGGGTATCCCAAGGATCACACTTAATCCTATGGATGGTCAAACAACCCACATACTGTACATTTCTCCAATTTCCTAATCCCATACAAGAATATTGTTGTTGTTCAGTCGTGTCCGACTCTTCATGACCCCATGGACCAGAACATGCCAGGCACTCCTGTCTTCCACTGCCTCCCGCAGTTTGGTCAAACTCATGTTTGTAGCTTCAAGAACACTGTCCAATCATCTCGTCCTCTGTTGTCCCCTTCTCCTTGTGCCCTCCATCTTTCCCAACATCAGGGTCCTTTCCAGGGAGTCTTCTCATGAGGTGGCCAAAGTATTGGAGCCTCAGCTTCAGGATCTGTCCTTCCAGTGAGCACTCAGGGCTGATTTCTTTAAGAATGGAGAGGTTTGATCTTCTTGCAGTCCATGGGACTCTCAAGAGTCTCCTCCAGCACCATAATTCAAAAGCATCAATTCTTCGGCGATCAGCCTTCTTTATATATTACCAGCAATATTACAGCAAAAAAAAAAAAAAAAGAGAGAGAGAACAAGGGATGAAATGAGGGACCCCCAGCCTTATTCCACACTCAAAAGTAACAACCTCAAAGGAGCAACATCCTTTGGAATTGTCCTTTCCTGTTAAACATCATACTAGCAACAATAACTTTCTAATTGCTGCCAAATTCCTTTGGATTGCTGCACTGGGGCAAAGGAGTGACCAAGCTGATCAGTACTAGATGCTCTCTTTCCAGAGAATTAGTGAAAACTGACAGGGGGCAAATTGAAACTGAGCCATCTTTAACATGGAAAGATTCTGGGAGTGTTGTTTGTTAATAAATCAACAAAATTGTTGGTCCCTAATAGAGATCTCTGGTGGCAAGTGCTGCTAGGATTGTAGCCAAAACAGGGCCACTGAGAAATGAGAGAGGTAGGTATCCACATGTTCATGGGGATCACGTGACCTGCTACTAAAAGAGCAAGACAAACTCCGAAACTATGAAAACTGCATGCTCAGTAGCCTGGGAAAGTAGCTGGGAAAGGGAAAATCCAGTAGGGGGAGGGAAAGAAAGAAGAGTAGAACTCTTATTGGAGGCAATGACTGACCAGATTCCTAAACTTTTAGGAGGGAGGACATTCTGCAAAATTTTGTTGCAGTCCTAGTTACAGAGTTTTGAACTGAACAGAATGAGCATTGTCATATTCCGCCATCATTTAATTCAGGGTGGATCTATGAAAGCTGCCAACATGTCTCATGCTCTCTTGTAGTCTAAGAACCAGTAGCACTTAGAAACAGAGCTGCTCTCCTCACACAGCCCTGTGTAAGACAGTACTTATGGTAGCTGCTCCTGCCGCTCTTCTCTCTGTGGCAGTGAAAAGAGAATTGTTACAAGTAACCAGCCGAGTGCTAAATTACTGAGCTGCATTAGATGATTATGATTTGCAGTTGAACTTAGAACCATAGAATGCATTGAGTCAGGCATCCAGCTGCTTTTTATTGCTCTATTGAAAACATTCAATCATTTGTCATGATTAGCAGCAATAAAACTAGGCTAGGCTGGCATCTTATTTGTAGAGCAGCTGAACGCGTAAGACTATTAATGGCTCCTAGACACAGTGTCATATGTTCTACCTCCAGTATGCTGGGAATCACAGGTGGGGAGGGTGCTGCTGTGCCCAGATCCTGCTTTTAGGCTTTCCATAGGTTGGCCGCTGTGAGAAATGGGATGCTGGACCAGATGGGCCATAGGCCTGAGCCAGCAGGCTCTTCTCATGCTGCTATGTGCTCACACAAGTGACCCTAGAAAAACTCGCTTAAGGAAACTAGCAACTAAAGCAGCCAAGGCACAAGTGATCATCGCAATCTGTTGTGAATTCTCCAGGATTACAGCGGTACCTTGGGTTAAGTACTTAATTCGTTCTGGAGGTCCTTTCTTAACCTTAAACTGTTCTTAACCTGAAGCACCACTTTAGCTAATGGGGCCTCCAGCTGCTGCCGCGCCGCCGGAGCACGATTTCTGTTCTCATCCTGAAGCAAAGTTCTTAACCCAAAGTACTATTTCTGGGTTAGTGGAGTCTGTAACCTGAAGTGTATGTAACCCGAGGTACCGCTGTACTGGAAAGCTTACCTAAATGCAGTAGAATCTGTAGCACTTCTGACAGCTTCTTATGGTTATCTAGCACCGCAAGAAATAAAGATAACTATGAGATATATTTGAGATGGGAAGCAGAGCCTCTATCTGCTCTGCTAGAAGACCAGCTCCAGGCCATCAGCTTCATCCTTTCCTCCCTCAATTGTCATGTGGCAGCAGCCATTCCACTTGGCTGCAGCTGGAAGAGATGCCCCGTCTGGCTCCTCCCCCATGACTTGCTTCTGTTCCAGAAGATTGTATTAAACACACACACACAGAGAGAGAGAGAGAGAGAGAGAGAGAGAGAGAGAGAGAGAGAGAGAGAGGAATTTTAAATGAGCAGAAAGCTGCCCAGTAGGGTCTGGTTATTAAACAGTTTGATGAGTCATGTATCTGACTTTGCTAGATAAACAGAGCAGGATATCCTGATATTGCTGCCCAGTTTTTCCTTTCACTTCTTTGCTCTCCCATCTGATGAGCATGGATGGAAAACAAGCGGGGGAAGGAAGGAGAGAACCTTTCATACTTCAGACTCTCAGCACATCCCTGGAAGAAAGGAGAATATGTTTCAAAAACATCATAAAATGTTCACATTCATGCCTGCATTTGGACAGCTTCCCCCCCCCCCAACAAAACGTTTTAATATAGTTTTAAAAAGGAGCCGGTCCAGAATATTGCACTTTAATCTTCTATCTCCCAAGCAAAGTGCTTAGTATTGTCAAAGATGATTGTACAATTTGTCATGATATGCCCACTCTCCCAGATTCAGAAGGGAAAGCAAATAGGACTGGGCGTGACATCTGGGTCTCCATCAAAGGAGACTTCATGTGTATGCTCTGTGTGTACGAGTCCTATACATTGGGAGGCTCCACAAACTGAACTTAGCCCAAACGCCAGCCTTGCTAAGTCATGACAAGAGTATGTGGTCTAATTTGTTTGCTTGATTCTGAGTTTTATGGTATTGCATTTAAATATTTTGAATATAGGCGGGGAGGGGGTTTCATTAGTGTGAAAGCATCATATGCCTTATACTGAGTCAGAGAATAGATCCACTGAGCGCAGTATTGTCAACACTGACTGTGTCTTTCCCCAGCCCTACCTGGAGAGATCATGGATTGAACCTGGGACTTTTTGTATGCAAAATGTGGACTCTCCCACTGAGCTGCAGTGTGGTGTAGTGGCTAAGAGCGGTAGACTCGTAATCTGGTGAACTGGGTTTGCTTCCCCGCTCCTCCACATGCAGCTGCTGGGTGACCTTGGGTTAGTCAAACTTCTTTGAAGTCTCTCAGCCTCACTCACCTCACAGAGTGTTTGTTGTGGGGGAGGAAGGGAAAGGAGAATGTTAGCCGCTTTGAGACTCCTTCGGGTAGTGATAAAGCGGGATATCAAATCCAAACTCTTCTTCTTCCACATACATCTCTCTTACTGTGAGAACTCAACCTATTAAAGTGCATTTTCCTCCCTGGCCCTTCTCATTTTTCTGTACATGCTGTGTGAATTGTGTCCAGAAGTTCTATATTTTTGTACAAGACGGGTATGTGAAAGGGCAGTGCTTTGCTGATGGTTCTGCTTTAGCGTCCCATACTGTTGGGAGCCTTTGAGCTCCATCCTGTGGTACTAGGCTCACAGGATCTGGCTCATTCCTTTTCTGTTAATGGCCAGGATGTGGTCGAAAACAACTATTTCACACCAAAAGCTGTGGGGTCATTTGCAAGATTACTTTGCACCATCAAATTAGAAGTACAGATGAAATGATATCTAGCAAATTTTCAGCATCACAACTATTATACAATTTCATCTTTAACGTTCAGTTTATCAAAGAAAAACTCAAGATGATCAGATGGGGAGTAGGAGGAGGGAGAGGGCACGTAGGTTTTGAAGGGTGGTATCTTTATAATTTTATTTGTTAGGGGAAACACACACACAAAGGGTTTTTTTTTCAGCTTTTCTATGCTGAAACACATTGGTCATATTTAACAATCAAACACGCCATCATTTGTGGTATCTTTGAGACCTGTTTATCCTTTTGTCCTATGGCGGGGGTGGGGGTGGGGCTGAAAGGAAAACCTAAGTGGTTTTCCGGCTGCTTTTGCTATGTGGAAGCAACTCTTCCCGCTAGAGGGGGTAGTTTATGGAAGAGTGCATTATAACTACAGTGGTACCTCGGGTTACAGACGCTTCAGGTTACAGACTCCACTAACCGAGAAATAGTACCTCGGGTTAAGAACTTTGCTTCAGGATGAGAACAGAAATTGCGCTCTGGCAGTTTGGCGGCAGCGGGAGGCCCCATTAGCTAAAGTGGTACCTCAGGTTAAGAACAGTTTCAGGTTAAGAATGGACCTCCAGAACTAATTAAGTTCTTAACCTGAGGTACCACTTACGGGCTAGGAGAGCTTCTTGGGAGATTGCCCACACATTGTACCACACATTGTAATTGGAGTGCTATTTTGTATCATGCAGCTTTTCAGCCTGATGAAGCGTGTAGCGAAACCTGTAATATATTTGGAGAACAGGTCTCCATTTGCCCACTTGCGTTATTCTCACCAGGGTGGTGGCTTTGATTTGCCTTCCCATGATTGATCCATCATACGGCTTTGTGGTTCCAACTCAAGACCAATTGAAGAACATCTCATCCAGCCCAATCTTTGAAAAACAGCTTTGAAAAACTTTTTCTCATTCTCCAGTGTGCTACCCTTGCCGTTGTGGTGGCACGGGGTTGTCGTTCTGTGATTGGACTTACGCTACTTGTTGAACGATTCATTTATCCAGTCTGTATAACGTTTTCTGCACATATAACTTGTTAAGATACCGTTGTACATTTATCCACTCCATGTTTACATTATCTCCAGGCTTTGTCTTGCACATGGCACCTTAGTATGTTTGTTGTTTGAATGGTTACAAGTCTATCTCTATTCTAGCTATTATTCTAGTAAATTTGGTTTTATACTTATAAGTCAGTTTGTGGTGGTGGTGGTGTTTTGTTGTATTATTATTACTGTGACCACATTTGATACTTTGTGTATATACATCAGTATGCAGATGATACCCAGCTCTACCTCTCTTTTAAATCAGAACCAGTGAAGACAGTGAAGGTCCTGTGTGAGTGCCTGGAGGAGGTTGGAGGATGGATGGCGGCTAACAGATTGAGGTTGAATCCTGACAAGACTGAAGTACTGTTTTGGGGGGACAGGGGGCGGGCGGGTGTTGGAGATCCAGCACCGAGGGCCTTCTGGCAGTTCCCTCATTGCGAGAAGTGAGGTTACAGGGAACCAGACAGAGGGCCTTCTCGATAGTGGCGCCCGCCCCATGGAACGCCCTCCCTTCAGATGTGAAGGAAATAAGCAGCTATCTTCTTTCTAAAAGACAGCTGAAGGAGCCCTGTTTAGGGAAGTTTTTAATATTTAATGCTGTATTGTTTTTAACACTTGATTGGAAGCCACCCAGAGTGGCTGGGGAAACTCAGCCAGATGGGCGGGGTATAAATAATAAATTAATATTATTATTATTATTATTATTATTATTATTATTATTATTATTATACTGTGCATGCAACCTTACCAGAAGAGTTGTGGTGACATTTGAAGCAGGAAAAATATGAACGGTAAGCAGTGATAATGGGTTCAATGAATCAAAGAGGAAGTTCCCTTATGAACATGTTTTAAAATACAAAATACTAGCGTAAGGTTACGATTCCTCCAAAATTAAGCACAATGAAGTCCAATTTATTTGTATTTCTTTCTTTTTTTCACACCCTCACTTATTTTGGGTGCAAGGTGGTTAAGCACAGAATTTTCCTATTACAGTAAAAGTGCTGGGACTCACAAATACTTAACTTTGTCTGAGTCATTCCTTAACCACGTTAGTTTTGCAAAGGATTCTGAACAACACTACTACTCCTTCAAAATACTGTAATCAATATGAGCTGGTTATGGGGGTTTTTATTAGAGGCTTTAAAAAGCTGTTTGGTTACTTAGTGAGTTGGCTTCAAATATTTGCTTTTGCTTCCTGTGATAGTAATCTTCTATTATGCTTTCATCACTTACCGTTGTCTACTTAACTGTAACAGTCCTTTGCTTCTTTCCTTATAATAGAATTCACCTCAAGTAACCAGTTCAGGAATGTGTGATTATGAACAAAAGACTCTTGATAGCAACGCAGCTCACAAAAACAAAGTGCACTTCCTTCTTCCGTAGGAGAAAAGTATTTAAGGTTGACTTCATGTAGTATAGTTTGATTCTATAACCTGATTTTTTAAATGCTTTAAAACAGTAACCATCATATTATCTCTCTCTTTCAGAAAAAAATGTGTTTAGAATGTTGTAGTTTAAGAAGCTGGAAGTGCTTTGTTTAAATCTCAGGTCAGCTATGCACTCACTGTAAGTTCAGGTCTATAGTCTCCTAGCTTTACCCTTCTGACCTTCTATAATATGGGGATTACACTAGTCTAGTCTCTACAACCTGCCTGCCTTACCTGGCTGTATTACTGAGATAATACATGTGAAGCCTTCTGAACATTTAGGAAAGCTCCTATGTAAATTTGCATTACATACTACATGTACAAAGTGAGGTCATACATTCCAGTCTGCAATCCAATCTGCAGGATATAATGCCTGCAGGACAGAGCATGGTTTTCTAGGTCAAAGAGAGGACATCTGTGTATACAATTGGAATATTTCAAGGCTGCCTTTTACCCTTCTTGTTCTAGGATGGTGAGGGGGAAAAGAATGAACTGATGCTCCAGCCCACAATTTGTTGCTTGCATACATTACTTTGGATCCTATCTTTCCTTCCCTGAACAAAACATATTCACAGAATGGGGCTTTCTCACCTCTCCCTTCCAATTGCATTCCCCTGAAAATCTGCTCCAGGGGCCTCTGAATGTTTTGAATATGGAATGGGGTGTAGGCTGCAGATGGAACTAAAGCTGGCAGAAATAGGGCCTCCTTATAGAAATGAAGGACTAGCAGGCGGTGCTCCAGGAGTTCGTGATTGACCATGTTGAAGGCTGCTGACAGGTCTAGAAAAATCAGCAGCCCCGACCCGCCTCGATCCAGCTGCCTGCGGAGATCATCTGTTAGGGCGACCAGAGCCGTCTCGGTCCCGTGACCAGCGCGGAAGCTGGACTGGACTGGATCCAGAGCCGATGTTTCATCCAGAAACCCACCAAGCTGTTCAGCAACCGCTCTCTCAATCACCTTACCCAGGAATGGAAGATTCGAAACCGGGCAGTAATTGGACAGATCAAAGGGATCTAATGATGTTTTCTTTAAGAGCAGGTGCACCACTGCCTCCTTCAGTTCCTCTGGAAATGTCCCGGTGCCAAGGGACAAATTGATGATATCCCTTAGGGGGGCCCGCACCTCGTCTGGACACGCTCTAATCAGCCAAGATGGGCACGGGTCAAGAGGACAGGTGGTGGGCTTTCCAGCTCGGAGGAGTCTGTCCACATCGGCTGGGGATATCCAGTCAAAGTGGTCCTATACTGGGCCCGAGGACAGTCGAGGGGCCTCCAGTTCCTATGGACTATATGGCTATATGGAAAGCATTTTTTTCAGCAACAACTACATCACTAAAGCACCCAGATTCATGCATCTTTGGCTGTGCAAATACCTGCAACTGGTTAAACCTGCATTTGTTGCCTCTACCTTTATGGACAGGGGTACTTTACAGAGTTTCACTGTTGAAAGATTGCTGTCTGCCGCATTATCCTGGATTATGCTCCTTTATTCTGCATTAATGAATTCAGAATTACTATTGGAGTGAGCCTGTAGCTTGATGGTAAAGCAGCTGAGGGTCCGAGGTTCAGTTCCTGATATCTCACAGGCTGGGAAAGTTCCTTGTACGAATTCCTTGGAGAACTGTTGCCGAGAAGAGAAGACATTATCAAGCTAAAATGACGTATGCACTGCCCTGGTCTTAGGCAGCTTCATGCCCAATTCAACAGTAGCATGGATTACGACATACATTCCACCAACATGACTGAACAATGGAGAGCCATAACAGAAGGAGACTCTCTTTGGATTCACCTGAACTCTAAGCAGTGCATCCATCTGCTATTCAGCTTCACAAATAAGAGCTCGGTGATAGTCAATGGGCTGCTCCATCCTAGGAGTTTGTCAGGCTCAGTGCCTAAGAGCAGCAGGTTTCCTGCCCAATCATTCGCTGGATCTGATGGGCAACACTACAAAGCACAGTGACTTTGTAGTTTCTGATCCAGCTATCTGGTCCAACAGCCAGAAGGGGCACCCCAACCTTACAGGCAGAAGTGACTCCTTCTGTTCACCAGTCATATAAGAGGGAAAAGGTGTAATAATAATAATAATAATAATAATAATACTATAGTAATCCATGTGTAATCAAAGCCTGATCTGAGGCATTCCAAAGCTGAATAGCTATTTTGTTTGTCAGTTAGAGAGTTGGCTATGTAATTAGATGTTTGCCATGGCATCCTTCACAAGCAGTACAGAACTGTTTTGAACAAATGTTTGGAGTTTGTGTTTGGAAGGCAGGAGGAAGGAGGGAGGAAATGACAGCCTGGGCAGTGTGGAGATTCTGTCAGTTGATAGTTAGAGGGAGAGGGAACAGGGTGGGGAGCAAGAGGGGATTAGCCGAGTGGGAAAGGGTTTGGGAGATGGTTAGTTATAATCACATTATTTCCAGACTTCAGTTTACTGTGCATTTGTTTTCATTGTTCCTCAAATGAATGCTTTGCCCATTGATCACCCTGGGCAATTGTCAGTGACACCCAGCCTTAAAGAATTTGAACATCTACCGGTACTCTGTTCCATGCATTTAGCTCTTAGCACAGTAATTCTATGACATGTTTTTATTATTTTTCTTTACAAGGTTGGCCCACAGCAAACATTTTAACTCTGTCATTGAAGGGCATTCTTATCAGAAATCATACCTAAATTATGTATTTGAATATAAACATTTCACAGGACAGCTTTATGCAAAGCTTTATTTGTATTTCCCACCAAATTCTTACAGCTGATGTCTATAGTAGGCTGTATTAGTCAAGGAGTCAAATGTTATACTAACGGAAGTGCCATATTTTGCAATATTTAAAAAATGTTGTTGTTCATTTCTTTTTTCCTGTTGCTACTCTTTTTATCCCCCTCCCCAGTCCCCTGTAGTGGGAACCCCTGATGCTGGGTATTAATGAAACACAAGTGCATTGACAAACATATTCAGTAAGATGTACTCATAAATCATTGCTGGCTCAGTTATTATACATATTGTTAGTGTGAGTGATATATACATGAATAGCTGGAGGATATTTGCATTTTCAAGTCAAGCAGAAAAATAATAATGTGTGAAATAAATTACTGGTGCAATTAGCTCAGCAGATGACAACCGTTCAAACACACAATGGCTAGCAAGGCAAATACTGCCTCCATTTCTTCCCGGTCTATTTGCCAGGAGGTGATGGGACCAGTGGCCATGAACTTTGTTTTTCTGATGTTGAGCTTCAAACCATATTTTGCACTCTCCTCTTTCACCCTCAATAAAAGGTTATTTAATTCCTCCTCACTTTCTGCCATCAAGGTTGTGTCATCTGCATATCTGAGGTTGTTGATATTTCTTCTGGCATTCTTAATTCTGGCTAGGGATTCATCCAGCCCAGGCTTTCGCATGATGAATTCTGCATATAAGTTAAATAAGCAGGGAGACAATATACAGCCTTGCCGTACTCCTTTCCTGATTTTGAACCAATCAGTTGTTCCATATCCAGTTCTAACTGTAGCTTCTTGTCCCACATAGAGATTTCTCAGGAGACAGATGAGGTGATCAGGCACTCCCATTTCTTTAAGAACTTGCCATAGTTTCCTGTGGTCGACACAGTCAAAGGCTTTTGCATAGTCAATGAAGCAGAAGTAGATGTCTTCTGAAGCTGAGACTCCAATACTTTGGCCACCTCATGAGAAGAGAAGACTCCCTGGAAAAGACCCTGATGTTGGGAAAGATGGAGGGCACAAGGAGAAGGGGACGACAGAGGACGAGATGGTTGGATAGTGTTCTCGAAGCTACCAGCATGAGTTTGACCAAACTGCGGGAGGCAGTGGAAGACAGAAGTGCCTGGTGTGCTCTGGTCCATGGGGTCACGAAGAGTCGGACACGACTAAACGACTAAACATCAACAAGAAGCAAGCTCCTATAACTCAAAGGGGTTTTGGACAGCTGAGAAACATATTCACCTTTTCATCTGAAAGCCTAACCATTAAGTTGACCTATATGTGACTTACTGTACACAGCACAACCCTAAGCATGCATACTCAGAAGCAAGTTGTTTCTCTATATGAAATTATTTTTTCTTTGTATTGCTGATGTTTTTACAGTGAAATCAATTTGAGGTATCTTATGGGATGAGATTCATAAATAGAATCTAATATAAATAAGTAAGTTCCATTGAATTCAGTGGAATTTATTTTTATTTGAATTCATTGGGACTTACTCTCAAGTAATGTGCACAGGTTTGCCTTTTAAGACTGCAATATTATGCAACATTACTTAAGAACAAGCACCATGGGACACAATGTGAATTATGTCAGAGTAAATATGCATGGGAGTGCCCTGTAAGGCTTACAATCTATAACCACTTATCAGAGAGAAAACCCCACAGGTCAGCAGAACTTACCATACTTCCAAATAGGCATAGAATTCCACTGTAAATAGGTGTAAATGAAAACTCTCTTGTTTAGCTGTTTCCTATTGAAGTCATATCAGAAGATTTCAGCACTCTACACCTCTCCAAGCATAGGAGCCAACTCCTGGGGGCCAAGGTTCCTTCAGCCGCCCCCCATAAAATATTTGAGGGGATCGACCTCCCAAAAGTTGATGGGCATTGCCGTTCAAATGGTGTGTGTGTGCCACATCTTGTGATCAATTGTATGGGGCGGGGACCTGCCCTCCCCCAATATTTTGTTCAAGTTCCCACCCCTGTCTCCAAGCATATACAGCAACAATTTACCCAGTCATTAAAAACACAGACACACATGGAGAATGTATTAATTTTATTTTACATTAAACCTGTTTCCAGTGTAACGACTGAGCCCCAGAACTTTCTACATTAGACACAACTTAAGTGTGTTCTGGGGAAAACCTGGGTGGCCTCCTGCCTCTACTTTTCCTGCTGTTAAGTAATTGTTATTTATTAGCAGCATCAGCATCACTGTAAGTATATATTATTGTTGAAACAAAATAATAATAATAATAATAATAATAATAATTCCTTCCAGTAGCACCTGCATGCACACAAAAGCTCATACCAATAACAAACTTAGTTGGTCTCTAAGGTGCTACTGGAAGGAATTTTGTTTGTTTTGACTACGGCAGACCAACACTGCTACTTACCTGTAACTATATATTATTGTGCTGTTTATTTATTTATTTATGGCTTATTTATCCCTCCCAGTCAACAGTGTCCTCTTGGTAGTTCAAAATGAAAACACACACACACACACACACACACACACAATCAAATAGAATGACAATCCAAAACCCTTGTTAATAATTCCTGGCTTTTCATACAACAAAAAATTGGGAACAAATGGGATACCAGCAGGGAAAATATTCCTGCTGGTGCTGGATGCATGGCAAGCTGACACTTGTTTCCATAAAGGTATTTGCATGGCATGTTTAATATGGAAAGGAAAGAAGAACATGAACAGCTCTTGCAGGATCAGAAGAGCAGGCCAAAGTTCTGCTTCACATATACAGCCTCCAATACTTGGGAAACAGGTGCTCCTGTGATGCTCACAAGCAGCAGCAAAACTGAGAGAGCTTGTTCCTGACAAGTGATTATCAGGGGTACACTGTTCCTGGACATGGAGGCTCCATTTTTATCATAACTAAAGGTTTTCAGTAGACTCTGCTTCTTGTCTAATCCATTTGAAGCGCCATCCCACCTAGTGACCATTTTTGCCATACATGAGCTACACGTTGCATGAAACAGTTTGTCTATCTTGAAATGACGGCCACTCAGCTGTATCCATACAATGGTTAATGCCTTCAGATTAGCAAGACTTCCATTAGCAGAAGTCATGCCGATTCATCCACAGCAAGGCTCCCCCGCCAGAGGTTTAACAGCTCTTAACTTCACAATCTTATTGTGCTTGCCTTTCTTGTAAGGTAAGCCTTGGTTTCCCTCATTTTATAGATAGAGGGATTACAAGCTGAAATGCTGAGAGCTGTCCAAGGCCGTGCAGTGCGCACAACTGAATCAGGCTATGTACGCATTAAAATGTAGTGAAGGTATTTCCCCTCCTGCTGTGGTTCAAGCCACATTTGCTCCTTGCTGTACACATCAGAGACGGGCAAAAGGGTGTCTTTACCCAATGCGTATTATCCTGTTTGGTTTCCCCCCATGCACCCTCCCCCACCGAACACCTCTCCACAAAGCTGACATTTGCACATGTGCAACAGATGCCTCAAATGTACACAACTGGCTGACCCCTGCAAAGTGAATGTGGCTTGTTTTCCGGCTGAAGCAAAGCTGCTTTGATGAAAAATGCAATAGACAGCACTTCTCAAGAACCTACAGAACCGATATAGATTGTGGCTAAACTGGGGTGGCACATCTCGTTTCGCCACTTGAGGCAAAATGGGAAGCGCTGCCTTGCCCTGCTGTTGCCACTTCTCTGCCCACCTTGTCACCTCTGCTGCTGGCTTTAATCTTGAGTAAGATCTTGCTGAAATCATACACATTCTATCTTGCTGATATTGGCTCTGCTTCTGTGGCGGGGGAAAGGCACCCATAGGGCTGCTGCCTTGGGGGGCTTCTGCTGCCTGAGGTACCTGCCTCAGTATGCCTAAGGGCAGGGCCGGCTCTGGGTTAACCTCATGTGTATGTGGCTTCAAAAACTAGCAATGGGAGTGCACTGGATGCAAAATAAATGGTGATGTGTATACAGCCACAGAGTTGATCCTGTGTAGTAACTTGAAAGGCGTCAGTAAGTTTGGAAGGCGTCAGTCTGGATGGTACCCATCCAGTTCTGGATGGAACGTGTCCAGAGGAGGGCAACCAAAATGGTCAAAGGCCTGGAAACGATGCCTTATGAGGAACGGCTAAGGGAGCTGGGCATGTTTAGCCTGGAGAAGAGGAGGTTAAGGGGTGATATGATAGCCATGTTCAAATATATAAAAGGATGTCACATAGAGGAGGGAGAAAGGTTGTTTTCTGCTGCTCCAGAGAAGCGGACACGGAGCAATGGATCCAAACTACAAGAAAGAAGATTCCACCGAAACATTAGGAAGAACTTCCTGACAGTAAGAGCTGTTCGACAGTGGAATTTGCTGCCAAGGAGTGTGGTGGAGTCTCCTTCTTTGGAGGTCTTTAAGCAGAGGCTTGACAACCATATGTCAGGAGTGCTCTGATGGTGTTTCCTGCTTGGCAGTGGGTTGGAATCGATGGCCCTTGTGGTCTCTTCCAACTCTATGATTCTATGATTCTACCCTAGGTCCCTTTCCAGTTCTCTGGATCCTGTATCTGTGGGGGTAGAATGTTTAAGAGCAAGCTTGCCAAACTAGTTCCTTTGTCAAGGCAATGGCTTAAATACCACAATTTAGCATAACCAAAGTTGCTCTGTGCCACAGAAGGGACAGAAGGGCCTTACCCCCACTGCCTCACCTAGCTGCTATGTAGAACAATAGGCTAGTGTGTGTGTGTCAGTCAACTGGGTCCAGAATGCTAGAAGCTGCTAGCATAACATGTGCTGGGCTTTGGGGGCTCCCTTGGAAACCTAAAGGAGAAGCAAGATCTGTTGGGGTGTCAATGCTGCCAGCCTCCCCATTTTTCATATACTCAGGTTGTATATGTGCGTAAATAAAACTGTATCTCCGAAAGGCACCATCATATCCACTGGCCCTACGGAAGCGGAACCCTGGGGAAGCACCAGAACCCCTTGCATTTCTCCTGGCTCAGAGACTGGGGTGGTGTAACGGAGCACTGGAGCATGTGGCTAGAGTATTGATCTTCGGAGGCCTTCCTTATGCACTCAAGGTTTCTTTCCCCCATTTCACTAGAGGGGGCTAAAGGCCGGAAGGCCCTGCTTTGCCCAGGACCACGCGAGCCAGACTTGGGCAGGCTTCTGGGGGGGAGACTAGGCCCCGCTGGAGGCTCCTTTCGGAGGCTGGCGACGGCGCAGAGCTACAACCAGAGTCCACTTGCCTTATCTATTTTTATCCCCTCACGCACCGGGTTGCTTCGGTCGCAATAATTACTCCCCACCCACAAGGAAGGCGCGCAGCTGCTTTCCTTGGGATGACCGAGCTCGGGGCCGCGGCCCGAGTCCCCTCCCCTCCGCCCCCTCCGCGCCGTGGGGCCGGCTGCCCTCAAGAGCCCCGGCTGCGAGAGCGAGAAAGAGCGAGTTCTCCCGCTCTCGGAGCGGGTGTGTCCGCACTGCCACTGCCCTTGGAGCGCCTCGTCGCCGTCCTGCCGGGACCCGCCTTTCGGTTTCTAAGAAAGATTCCCGCCCGCCCGCCCGCCATCCCGGCTCCCCCCCCCCCCGCCGGCCGGCCACCTTCCCGACCTGCTATGCAAATTTCCCGGGACCAGGAAGTGAGCGGCGAAGCCTCAGCCCCCGACAGGCTGCGAAAGCCGCCCAAGTTCCTCTCTGCGAGGGAGCAGGACGGGCGCTTGGCAGGAGGCGGCGGCGGCGGCTGGCTGGTTCCCCTCGGGCGCGCTCTCAGTTCCCCTGTGGCCGAGAAAACGGCGCGGCTGCCGGCGAGGCGCTCCTGCCGGGCTCGGGCTCTATCCGGGCCATTGGGCTGAAGCAGCGAGCGTGGACTTCCCAAGCTCGGGACCCCGGGGAAAGTAAGTGGGCTCCCCTCGCCCTCTCGGCAAAGCCCCGGCTGGGTGGCGGGAAGGAGCGGCTGGAAGGTGGCTTGGCTTCCGAAGGACGAAGCCTGGCCATTTGAACTTCTCCCGCCGCTTCCGAAGCATCTATGCCGCTTCCCCGCCGCGCTTCGGGCTAATAGCGTCGGTGTTGCTGCTGCTGCTGCTTTTAGCCACGTAGCAAAGTCCTGTTGCTCTGCAGAGAGAAAGCTGAATCTTCGCTGGTTGGTTCCTCATAATTTCCTCCATGAGGTAGATGCCCCCTGTCTAAAAATCTGTGGGTTGCTTTAGTGCCTACTCAAGAGTAAGCCCCATTGAGTTCAGTGGAACTTACTCGCAGGTAAGCCTGCATAGGGTTGCTGCGACACTGATGTCGCCCAGGGCAGGAGACCTGGGCTCGTGCTTGGCCAAACCTGTGCGAACAGTGGTGCAGCTCTTCGCCTTGCATTTTGCCAGCCAAACATAACTTTCGCACATGCAAAGAGCACGGTCTTTTCTTCCGAGGGGGGAGAAAGGCTGCGCGAGGTAAGTCCCGAACAAGGGGAAAGAAGGCGTGGCCATAGATTTTTAGATCGATTACAGGAGTATTTCTCTATTGTGCAGTGGCGCGGGGGGTGGAGATCAGTGAGTAGAGAGCATTGCTGGAGATTGGGATTCCTATCAACCGTGAAGTTTCCTGGGAGGAGGGCTTTGATAAATCCCTTTCTCTCAGCTGCAGCCTTTCGGGCTTTTGTATCATTTTTAGATAACCACCTTGCATAATTCAGCTGCGGTAATACACCAAGGGAGCTTTTATTTTTCACCAATAAGCCCTGAAATCTGATAAATGCTCCTTCTCTCTGTGCGCTCTCTTTTATTAAAATGAAAATTATTAAAGTGCTGTATTGTGAACCATACGCGGAGCACATTTTTAAAAAAGAGGAAGTGTGGTACTAATCGGACAGTGCGCGTGCCTGACCCCTAGAGGAGCTTCTATCTGGACCCCAGATTAAAACATGTTACAGTAGTTTAGTTAAAAGGAAGTAGCGTTATTTTCGCAGTGGCTCGCTTTTCCTTTAGCCTGCGGGAAGGGGCGTTTATCCGGCCTATTCTCTCATGTGGTGCTGATGAATTCTTAAGGTCATCTGACTGGTTGTTTTAGTCCTTTGTAAGTACCGCTCACATTTTCCTGCCTTCTTGTTACGATCGGAGTTTGTTTGCTTAAGGAAAAAAATTTTGGGAACTCATCTGATATTGATGCATTATAATCTATTGTTCCCCACAGGCACTCTGATGACTTTTCTTTTTTGTTAAGCTCTGTTAAGTAATCAAAAGGTTTAGTAAAAGTAAAGCTTGCAATGAATTACGGCAAGTGCTAGTGTTTTGTTTTGTTACCATTCATGATTAATTTGTCGGATTTAGAAATCTGGGCGGAACTAAAGTTAACAATTACATAAAAAGGAATCCTAAAGCAAACAGATATAATGCTGAATAAATTAAAGTTTTCATTTGTTTTATTCTAAGCTTCCCCAATTGGTATTTCACAAAGTTGGTATTTTCTCCAAAACCGGAACAGCTGCAAAAATGGCTTCCTGTCTTCTTAGCCACGCAAAAGGGAACCAACCAAATATATATATGTATTAAGCACTGGTGCCTTGGGAAGCAAAGGCAGGAAACTAAAGTGTTTGCTTTGTTTGTTTACCCCAGAGTAGAGAGCATTGTGATATTAAAGTCAATCAGCGATCAGGTCTACACATACTTAGCTGCAACAATGCTACATCACAGGTATCCACAAACTGTTCTCTGAATAGTAAGTAGTTTAGTCCTTGTCTATATAAATGCAATGACTATTGTACCATTTGGGAGTCACATCTAGTAAATGTATTTGCAGAATGATCTGAAATAAACGTTGAAGGCAGTGGTCTATTAGGGTAAATGGGACTCTGTCTTACTGACCAGCCTCAGCCAGGCCTTACCTACCTACTTTCTTAGTTATAATCAGCTTCTTCCTCCGTAGTCTCAGTTTTCCTCCTATAAAACTCAGCAGGGAAGGAAGCAGGATGGTGAGAAAACTAGAATGAGTTGCCTCTGCCTACCATTCTCCTGCCTCACCAGTTGCAGGAGGCATCAAGCCACTACTGGTTGAAGGATAGTCATGACAAGATGGGGACTCTGTACACACACTCCATAGAAGACAGAATGATAAAGTGGACACAAAGATTGTGCCAAAAGCCCAAGCAGCATCTTGTGCTGTAGCTCCCCACGGGGTACCCTCCATGCTACAGTGGCTGTTGTAGTATTCTGGTTTGAAGTAAAGTACTGAAGAAGAAATAGATTGCTGCTTTTGATAAAGTTTTGAATCATGCAGAGTTAATTTAAGTAAGGGATGGCAAACCTATGTTGCTTTTGTTGGACACAGAGTGGAAAGTTAGTTTTATTCACATTTTAATAAAGAAAGGCTTTGCATATTCATAGCTGGTAGTGACCACACACTTCACCAGAAGAACAGACATTGTCAAAAGGTTTTCCGCCCCAGAAGGGACAACGTACTTAAAATGACATACTCTTTTGTGGCATCGCAGAAGTGTATCAAAATATATAGATCTGATTATTTTTCACCTAGGTCAAAATTAATTACTTTCTTTTTTCCATGGCAGTTTTTGTGAGATAAATCATGACTAGCAGCACACTGTACTTTAGAAGAGCGATTCTTTCAGCCAGCAAAGAGTTAAGAGGTTATGCATAATGGACTTCTAAATAGAAAGTGAGTGTGCTTCCTCAAAATAAAAGTCGGATGCTTGTTTAAAGGGTTGCATGTAGAACTAGAGGAATGAACATGGGTTCTAGTTACCTTTGCAAGTGAAATAATTCCTCAGGGGCTTCTGCCAGTGAACTTTTGGCTTCGAACTGGCTTTAATTACTCAGCTGTACTGCAGTGACTTCCCTTTTTTTGTATTTCTGTGGACATTTTTCGTTTCCAAATTTCAAATGATTGACACTTGAGCGGTTTCCGTGCAGCCGTGGTTTGTACAGTCACAGCTAAGGTGATATCATCATGCTTGGAAAGAGACCCCAAGACAAGACAAGGCATCTTACAATACTTTAAACCAGGAATTGAGAACCTGTGGTCCTCGGGACCTGATGGATTTGCCATGCTGGCTGGGACTTATAACAGTTGGAGTCTTAACAACATCTGACTATCTACTATTTAATGCATGGCTGCACTGTTGAGTCAACTTGTTTTGTCAAAAGAACCTTAAGCTATCATACATGGGGGCTACCGTTGGCTCTTGGGACTTGATACAAAAGACGTTTCCATGCTTTTAATAGCTGTGTAGCAGCTTTTAATAATATTTATAGATAACACAGGTATAGCCAACATGGTGACCTCCATTTATTGGACTCCAACTCCCATCATCCCTAGCCACTGGCCATGCTGGCTGGAGCTGATGGGAATTGGAGTCCAATATCACATGGAGGCTATATCTGACACAATGGGTAATATATAATTCCAGTGCTTTTTTCTGGGGGTACCCAGGGATATGCATACCCCTAAACATTTTCTGAATCTAAGTTTGGCCTCATTGAGGGGCAGTATTTCAATATGAGCAGGAAAATGAGAGTACCCCTAAACATTTTTTCAGAACAAAAGCACTGTATAATTCTATATATTGAGGTACCTGCCAAAGTGACAACTTCTATACATCTTGCCTATCTTCCTTTCTATCTGTTTACCCAGGCAGCTGTTTACCATTTGTGTACTTTCCATGCTCTAGTACTTTGAGACTGCAATCTTACACCTACTGAAGTGGAAGTAAACCCCATTGAACTCAATGTGTCTTACTTCTGAATAGACATGTAGCAGATGACACTTCTAATCCCATTCCACAGAGTGGCTGAGGCAACCCAGCCAGTTGTGTGGGGTATAAATAAAGTATTATTATTAAATTATTATTATTATTTTATTCTACTGCTTCAAACATCTGGTCAGTTGTATCATCATCTGGTAGAGTGCATGTTCTGTTGAAGGGACTGTTCCGCTACCCGGTTGCTAAAGATGGTGCCACAGTTCCTTTTGTTGAGGTTTCATTATTTCATGCAGGAAGTCTGTTTTTTTAAAAGAATTTCTTTCATCTACATTGGCATTAGAAGGCTGAATAATTTTGAGGGAGTGCTATGAGCTCCCTGTTCTCCAGTGGTTTCTCTTCCCCCTCTGCAGGGGATCGTTTCCCCAAAAAAAGACAAATGCAAAGAGAAAACAGAAACACTGCTCTGTTTTTCCAAGGCAGGGGTGAGGTTGGGAGAGTCTAGATCAGAATCAGTAGAATTAATAATGAAATATATTGAATTTGCAACACACAGTTCCAAAAATACCATAAATGCCATTTAATTAAAGCTTACATTGGCAAACTGCACAGGTGTTTTTTTAAATATATATACCAGTAAATATGAAATCACAGATCGGTTCTTGCCAGAACTGCAGGAATGTTGATGCAAGGCATCAGTTGTCATGGGTCTTCATTTTTATTTTACATAGGATGATGACAAAACACCTAAGAAATGTGCTTTTCATGATAATGCACCAGGGGATGTCCTCTAGGGAACCGTTCTGCATACAGTCGCTGTGTTGGTGACTGCAGCACTATAATGACTCCTCTTCCTCTCCTCACTCCCTTTCTTCACTTTTCAGTGGTGATTGTTTCAGTTTGGGAATGGAAACTAGCTAGAGCTGCATGCATGCTTACGAGCTGATCCCAACTCTGATGATAACATGATACTATACATGCACTTCTATTTTCATTCACAGGATGTCTGTTCTGCCTTTCTCCAGATAGTCTCAAAACAGCTTACATTGCAAAGCACTAAAATACAATAAACAACACACATGAAACAGCACATAAATATACATAAAATGTAGTCAGCAATTAAAAGCCCTAATAGAGACAGCACTAAAGGTGATTAAAAGGATCTCTGATCCATATAAATCTATTAAATGTACAAGGGAACAGAATGAGCTTTGCTTGGTGCCTAAAAGCTAGCAAGCAAGAGATGTTGTAGCTTAAACCTTCCCACTGGAGTCAATGGAGATGCCAAAATGAAAGCTTCCCTGCACATCACCTTTTATATCTCTCCGTCCCCCATTCCCCTAGGATTTCATGTCAGCTAAACATTTTCTGTTAAGCTACCACTTCACATAGTGGTAGTGGTACCACCCCATGCTGGCCGATGTGACTGTTGTTGTTGTTGTTTAGTCGTTTAGTCGTGTCCGACTCTTCGTGACCCCATGGACCAGAGCACGCCAGGCACCTCTGTCCTCCACTGCCTCCCGCAGTTTGATCAAACTCATGCTGGTAGCTTCAAGAACACCATCCAACCATCTCATTCTCCGTCGTCCCCTTCTCCTTGTGCCCTCCATCTTTCCCAACATCAGGGTCTTTTCCAGGGAGTCTTCTCTTCTCATGAGGTGGCCAAAGTATTGGAGCCTCAGCTTCAGGATCTGTCCTTCCAGTGAGCACTCAGGGCTGATTTCCTTCAGAATGGAGAGGTTTGATCTTCTTGCAGTCCATGGGACTCTCAAGAGTCTCCTCCAGCACCATAATTCAAAAGCATCAATTCTTCGGCAATCAGCCTTCTTTATGGTCCAGCTCTCACTTCCATACATCACTACTGGGAAAACCATGGCTTTTACTATACGGACCTTTGTTGGCAAGGTGATGTGTCTGCTTTTTAAGATGTTGTCTAGGTTTGCCATCGCCTTTCTCCCAAGCAGCAGGCGTCTTTTAATTTCGTGACTGCTGTCACCATCTGCAGTGATCATGGAGCCCAAGAAAGTAAAATCTCTCACTGCCTGCATTTCTTCCCCTTCTATTTGCCAGGAGGTGATGGGCCCAGTGGCCATGATCTTTGTTTTTTTGATGTTGAGCTTCAGACCATATTTTGCACTCTCCTCTTTCACCCTCATTAAAAGGTTCTTTAATTCCTCTTCACTTTCTGCCATCAAGGTTGTGTCATCTGCATATCTGAGGTTGTTGATATTTCTTCCGGCAATCTTAATTCCGGCTTGGGATTCATCCAGCCCAGCCTTTCGCATGATGAATTCTGCATATAAGTTAAATAAGCAGGGAGACAATATACAGCCTTGCCGTACTCCTTTCCCAATTTTGAACCAATCAGTTGTTCCATATCCAGTTCTAACTGTAGCTTCTTGTCCCACATAGAGATTTCTCAGGAGACAGATGAGGTGATCAGGCACTCCCATTTCTTGAAGAACTTGCCAAAGTTTGCTGTGGTCGACATAGTCAAAGGCTTTTGCATAGTCAATGAAGCAGAAGTAGATGTCTTTCTGGAACTCTCTAGCTTTCTCCATAATCCAGCACATGTTTGCAATTTGGTCTCTGGTTCCTCTGCCTCTTCTAAATCCAGCTTGCACTTCTGTGAGTTCTCGGTCCACATACTGCTTGAGCCTTCCTTGTAGAATTTTAAGCATAACCTTGCTAGCATGTGAAATGAGTGAAATTGTGCGGTAGTTGGAGCATTCTTTGGCACTGCCTTTCTTTGGGATTGGGATGTAGACTGATCTTCTCCAATCCTCTGGCCACTGCTGAGTTTTCCAAACTTGCTGGCATATTGAGTGTAGCACCTTAACAGCATCATCTTTTAAAATTTTAAACAGTTCAGCTGGAATACCATCACTTCCACTGGCCTTGTTATTTGCAGTGCTTTCTAAGGCCCATTTGACTTCACTCTCCAGGATGTCTGGCTCAAGGTCAGCAACCACACTACCTGGGGTGTACGAGACATCCATATCTTTCTGGTATAATTCTTCTGTGTATTCTTGCCACCTCTTCTTGATGTCTTCTGCTTCAGTTAGGTCTTTACCACTTTTGTCCTTTATTATGGTAATCTTTGTACGAAATGTTCCTTTCATATTTCCGATTTTCTTGAACAGATCTCTGGTTCTTCCCATTCTGTTGTTTTCCTCTATTTCTTTGCATTGCTTGTTTAAGAAGGCCTTCTTGTCTCTTCTTGCTATTCTTTGGAAATCTGCATTCAATTTCCTGTATCTTTCACTATCTCCCTCGCATTTTGCTTGCCTTCTCTCCCCCGCTATTTGTAAGGCCTCATTGGACAGCCACTTTGCTTTCTTGCATTTCTTTTTCATTGGGATGGTTTTAGTTGCTGCCTCCTGTATAATGTTGCGAGCCTCCACCCATAGTTCTTCAGGCACTCTGTCCAGCAAATCTAAATCCTTAAACCTGTTCCTCACTTCCACTGTGTATTCATAAGGGATTTGGTTTAGATTGTATCTTACCTGTCCAGTGGTTTTTCCTACTTTCTTCAGTTTAAGCTTGAATTTTGCTATAAGAAGCTGATGATCTGAGCCACAGTCAGCTCCAGGTCTTGTTTTTGCTGACTGTATAGAGCTTCTCCATCTTTGGCTGCAGAGAATATAATCAATCTGATTTCGATGTTGCCCATCTGGTGATGTCCATGTGTAGAGTCGTCTCTTGTGTTGTTGGAAAAGCGTGTTTGTGATGACCAGCCTGTTCTCTTGACAGAACTCTATTAGCCTTTGCCCTGCTTCGTTTTGATCTCCAAGGCCAAACTTGCCAGTTGTTCCTTTTATCTCTTGATTCCCTACTTTAGCATTCCAATCCCCTATAATGAGAAGAACATCCTTCTTTGGTGTCACTTCTATAAGGTCTTGTAAGTCTTCATAGAATTGGTCAATTTCTGTTTCTTCAGCACCAGTAGTTGGTGCATAAACTTGGATTACTGTGATGTTAAAAGGTCTGCCTTGGATTCGTATCGAGATCATTCTATCATTTTTGAGACTGCATCCCAGTACAGCTTTCGCCACTCTTTTGTTGACTATGATGGCCACTCCATTTCTTTTACGGGTTTCTTGCCCACAGTAGTAGATATGATAGTCATCCGAACTGAATTCGCCCATTCCCGTCCATTTTAGCTCACTGATGCCCAGGATGTCAATATTTATTCTTGCCATCTCATTTTTGACCACATCCAACTTACCCAGGTTCATGGTTCTTACATTCCAGGTTCCTATGCAATATTTTTCTTTACAGCATTGGACTTTCCTTTCGCTTCCATGCATATCCACAACTGAGCATCCTTTCGGCTTTGGCCCAGCCGCTTCATCAGCTCTGGATCTACTTGTACTTGTCCTCCGCTCTTCCTCAGTAGCATGTTGGACGCCTTCCGACCTGAGGGGCTCATCTTCCAGCGTCATAACTTTTATATGCCTGTTGTCTTTGTCCATGGAGTTTTCTTGGCAGGGATACTGGAGTGGCTTGCCGGTTCCTACTCCAGGTGGATCACGTTTGGTCAAAACTCTCCACTATGACCTGTTCATCTTGGGTGCCCTGCTCGGCATAGTTCATAGCTTCTCTGAGTTCTTCAAGCCCCTTCGCCACGGCAAGGCAGTGATCCATGAAGGGGGCCGATGTGACTAGAATCCTTATATTTGACTACTAGTGGATAAAGTGGGAGGGAAGATGCTATGTTGTAGGCCTGGCCCCCCAGAGAGGCTCTATGAGAGTTCCTTCTCTGGTCTGCTCCTGTGACTGTGATTATGGTATTGTTCTCTAGTGTGGGAGGCCTGGTTTCAACTCCAAGCTTGTTTCCAGTAGGTTCCCCAAAAGGTAGGTTTTGCATTGTGGAGGCCCCAATTTTATCTCCATAGGGTACAAATTGAGCCCAAACCTCTTATAACCCATTGCTTACCTTTCTCTCCTGCCTCCAGCAACAATGTTGCTGAAGACTTCATTCTTGTACAAATGGCTTCCTTCCCTTTACTTTGCAAAAAGCTAGTTCTCCTCACACAGGCACCCAGCATGTTCTATTTAGTATTGTTAGTGTTTACTGTGTGGAATCACTGGCACCGAAACAGGAATTGAACCCTTTTCCTGAGAAGCTTCTGGGTTCTACCTGTGTTTGCCTTCTGCCTGCTGGGGCCTCTGGTGGAGGAAGCCGAGTTTTCTGTTCCTGGTTGGGTGGCAACTTAGAAATACTAGCTAACAGAAATAGATCTCAACACAGCGGAGACGGCTATAACCAGGTGACCTTTGTGCCTGCTCAGTCCAGGTGCTGTTGGAGGTCAACTTTGAGGATTCTGAGAAAGAGAACCTATCCAGTTGACGCCGACACAAAACCCTACACGTACACTGTAAAGAAATATAAATTTCACCACCACTTCTCCCCCACTATTCTTCTTGACCTTATACTTGACCTTATACTGTACTCTACACTAACGTCTCATAACAAATGTAACTGATCTATAGAAAACCTGAACTGTACAACCTGAAAAATGAGACAAGGCATGTGCTTTTGTAAACCAAGAAAATCTTTAATAAAAAAAATATTATTATTTAGGATTCTGCTTTCCCTTCTTAATGTTCTTTACCTTTAAACTTGGTCCTTCACATAGAGGGCTATGTTTTTTTGCCAGCCCTTCAGATAAAGGGTTGTCACTTGTAAAGAAGGACACACGCTCACCTTTATTTCTGGGAGCATAGTTGTGCACTGTGTGTGAGATGGGTGTGCTGCTATGGTGCTTCTGTTATCACCATGTGCTGTTGACTGGTGGCATGCATGCATAGCTAATGTGCAGACGTCCTCAGCATGCAACGTTTTTAACAAGCTGCTGTCTTGCGGGGGTGTTGTTAGTTTTTGTTTCCACAGGTTTTGAGTTGTTTGTTCTGCTGCTCTAAGTTTGTACAACACTCTTCCCCAATCCCCACCACCCCCACGTCATGTATTGATATGATAGCTTGCACACTGGAAAAAGCAAATTGGTGGCCGTCAACTGCCAGTGTGCAATATTCATGGAAAGTGGGAAGAGGGAAGGCAGGCATCATCATACTGGGGACCCCAGTAGCTTCCTAAAGATGCTGTGTGCTACTGCCTGACCTGTGTTTCTTTGCCAACAATTAAATGCAAGGGTGGGGGACCTGTGGTCCTCCTGATGTTCCTGGATTATCACTTGCAACATTCCTGACCATTGGCTTTTGTGTCTGGGGCTTATGGAATTGGAGTCCAAACATCCAGTGGGACACCAGATTAGGTAGGGAAGGCTGATGTAGAGCAATGGAATGGACTTTCTCGAAAGATGGTGGGCTCTCCTCCATTGGAAATCTTAAAGCAGAAGTTGGTTGGTCATCTGCCATGGATGCTTTAGTTGAAATTCTTTCATTGCAGGGGATTGAACTTGATGACTCTTGGGGTCCCTTCCAACTCTATGATTCTGTGAATGGTGTTCTGAACAACTTCAGCTTTGTCAATGTATGCTAGCTATTACCAGTTTATTCTTTAAAACAGCCTGCGGCCATGCTGGATTCCATCCTCCAGTTGTAGTTCAAAACATTTGGAGGGCACCAGGTTGAACATAGGAAGTGCCTGCTGGATCAGGCCAATGGCCCATCTAGTCCAGCAACCTGTTCTCAGCGGCCAACCAGATGCCTGTGGGGACTTGCAAGTAGGAGACCTGGGCACAAGAACACTCTCTATTTCTGTGGTCTCCAGAAGCTGGTATTCAGAAGCATCTGACAGTGGAGGTAGAACATACCTGATATAGCTAATAGTCATTGAAAAAGACTGCTCTCAAGTTTTAGAGTCTAAAATAGGGTTGGGGAATCAGGTATTACCAAATTCTTATTTTCCCAGTGCTATTTTTCTAGAAAAAGGGTGCCAGGACTCACCTTGTTCTCTTATAATGTCAATGGCACCCACCTGAGAGATGCTGGAACGGAGTTCTGGCTGAAAAAAGCCCTGCCCCTAGCCATTGTGGCTCAAATTTGAGGTGCGGGTGGGGCAGGGCTTGTAAGCTACCACATATCAACTCAAGGGAGGTGACTTCAATCCTGTTTCTTTCAGGGATTGGCTGCTTGACGAAATTATCCAAGAGGGATTCAGTTGTGCAGCTGATCCAGCACTAGCTCATAGCCAGTGACTCAAGCCTGCTTTCTGCAGGGATCAACTGTGGGGAACTCATTTGTGCAGCTGAGTCACCCATGTCCAAACTGGGACCCATGCTGGGCTAAATTTGGTCTGCAGACTGGAGGTTTCCCACCCCTTTAGAATATTCTAAAAGAAAAGTGAAAGATACTATGATACATAGGGTGCTAAGGTGTGTGTGTGTGTGTGTGTGTGTGTGTGTGTGTGTGTGTGTGTTCACACAGTAGCTCTGTTACTCTAGTAAAGCTTTGATAGCGTACATCTCTGGTGATCTGAAGATTTAATGTATTAATATGTTATGTTTTTGTAAATGTCAAATCTGTGACAGTAGTTAAAAATCCTACTTCATGGCTGTAGCCAGGGGGTGCAGGCAGAGGGGCAGCTTCCCCCCATCAAGTAAATAAATAAAAATACTTAACTGACTAATTGAATTACAGATAACTTGGTTCTGCCCCCCAAAAAACAGAAAGCCTGCCCCCCTTAAAATAACCTTTATGTTTTAGGCTGTTTATTGTATGCACTTCACATCCCTCAATCCTGCTCTTAAGCAGATATCCCATTCAGAATTCTCTGGTGAATCATCTGCTACCAGGCAAATATCTCGGCTTCCCCCACCTCCAATGTTAGGGCTCAAAGCGTGACTCCAAACCACCTGACTCCACTACCTGTTTCAGGGATGGGGAATCTGTGGCTTCCACATGGGAACTGAAGTTTGTTAAGCATTCTGGTTTTGCCTGCAGAGTCTGGATTCAGAAAATCTCTCCCAGACTACCACTACACCTAAGTCCCTCTGGTTCTATGCAACTTAGACAACATTTTAAAAGAGAGTAAACTTTGATCTTGGAAAGCCCTCTGAGTTAAATAAGAGGTGTGTAGACTTCTAGTCTGTGTACAATAAAACATATGGAAGGTGTGCATTGATTGGATCTTCTGAATGGAATCTACGTTCACATGTAACTTTTGGGCATGCAGCTTCTCATACTTATGAACCTATAGCTTTGTAGATATACAGAAGGTAGCACATCAATGTTTTCTTAGCACATAAGAATCTTATACTGGGCAGGAGCTTCAGTTGAACACAAGTCTTCTCTGCCTTGGGCTTACTGTACCTCTATTATGTTATTCTATTTTCCCCCAGGCTTGGTACCCAATATATGTATTTTTAAATTGAGATATTGGCAACTGAACTTAAACGCTTCTAGTGCTGAGCTATAGTTCCTCCTGTGTGACTATTAATCCCATAAGAATTTAAGAAGAGCTCTGCAGGATCACACCCAAAGCCCATCTGTTCCATCATCCTGTGCCTCATAGAGACTTACCATATTTTATCCATACCATCCATAATTATATTCACCTGTACCACGTCCCTTTTTACTCTGCCCCCCCCAAATAAAAAGCCCAAAACATTGAGGATGAATGTGTTTTCTAGTTCTGCATTATCCAGAGTTGTCATTTGTATTCCATGTGTAGTCACACTACAGGTTTAAGGAAAGGCCTTGGGCAGTTTTGTTTTTCATCCTTTTCATAATGGTTCCTAACATGGAATTAGCCTCCCCGCCCCCCAATGAAGCTCAGTCTGCCTTTGAGAAGTTTCTTGTTCAATCTGTATCAGCCCTTGACAAGATTGTATTGTTTTCTTCCTGCCTTCTCTTAGTCGCTGAGATTTATTACTGAGTGCAGACATGCGGGTGTCATGTCATGTTTCCCATAACGATGTTATGTTGTTGCATTTTGCTAAAACATTTGTTTTAGAGAAATGCAACAATAAATTGTTGCCATTGAATAGAGTTTAGCAAAATATTGGGGCTAGAAGAATACATTTTCTTTGGAATCTCCAGCCATCTCTGATAACTGCAGGTTACAAGAGATGCCTTTTTGCCAAGTCTCTTCCACCTCAGACTTTCTGTTTAAATGATTTATTTGCAAAATGAAGGTGGGAAGCATAGGTTGAAAGATGCTGGAGATTCAGATGAGGAGTGAAAGTTCTTGCCATGAACGGGAAGGAGGAAGTGAAGAAATCTATATTTGGAGCTCAGCCAAGCTAATGGATGCAGAATTGGTAAAGCAGTAACTGCAGTTGTGACCAATTTAAATTGGTTTAAAAAGTATGCAGGCTTTAAGTAATAGAGAACATGAAGTCACCCTTACATTACTCTATTTCATGGGTAGGCAAACTAAGGCCTGGGGGCCAGATCCAGCCCAATCGCCTTCTAAATCCGGCCTGCGGATGATCCGGGAATCAGCATGTTTTTACATGAGTGTCCTTTTATTTAAAATGCATCTCTGGGTTATTTGTGATGCATAGGAATTCATTTTTTTTTCTTCCCCAAAATATAGTCCGCCCCCCCCACAAGGTCTGAGGAACAGTGGACTAGCCCCCTGCTGAAAAAGTTTGCTGACCCCTGCTCTATTTCATTGTTGAATGTCCCAGGAAGTTGTCCCCATGGACATTGACAGTTTATTGCAACGCTCAAAAGTCATCCAACTATACATAGACAGGAAGTAGCTAACAGTTTCCACAGGCGTATCTGGTACTGCCCCAGACAGACATGTGAATCTCCTATGATGCTACTTTCTTTCGTACCTCCAATGTACATTGGTTGCCTATAGTTGAACTTAGCAACACATAAACCTCTTTGGCTCTCATCTGGCTTGATGTGTGATGCTAGTGAGCAAAGGGTTTATAAAACAGTAGAAACTGAATGAACAATATTTATTAAAATATTTGTATACCACTGTGTGAGGCAGCCACATGCTCCTCAGCCAAGCAGGTTAAAGAAAAAGAGGGAGTAACAAGCTGAATCGGCGCCTGGCCCCCTCCGTCATTTGATTAATGCACTTTTATCTACATCTGACTCTGGTCCAGTGTTGAAGGCAGGACGGAAGAGAAGTGTGGGGAACAACCAACTGCTGGGATGTAATAGGTGGGACAGACATGTGAATGACAGACTCCATCATGTCTAGTTGTGACTTCCATTTAATGAATAATGAACAGTCTCATGAGCAGCCTCTTGCCCCATTGCCTGCTGCCTCTTTTTTTCCTTCCTGTTTCTCCCATGCACACACCCAGCACATGCAGTTGTTTCATCTGTGTCTTTTGCTGCATTTGCAGATTCCACTCTTTAGCAACTTTCACTTCACTCCTGCACAAGTACAAGAACAGAAAGCAGACTATGATATTCAAAGGCCTCCCCCTTTCTTTGTCTGCAGTAAGCAGCTCACAAGAAATATTTCTGGGAAGAGTGGGAAAGCATCTACAAAAACATGAACAACTAAGTAAGCAGGCACCTCTTTTAACCCAGGCTTCCCACCTATAAGGCTACCTAAGAAGAACTAAACAAGAAGCACCAGAGAGTGGCACTTCTCACAGTTGACCACAGGGCTGGCCCAAAACATTTTGGTACCTGAGGCAAACCACAAAATGGTGTCCCCTCTCCCCACCAAGGAATAAGGGGTGAGTAAAGATCTCCATCAGGAACAAGGACAGACTGCATTGTGATCTGTGGCCCCTATGGATTCTGCCACCTGAGGTGCTTGCCTCACCTGATGTGTGGACCGGCCCTGGTTGACCAAGTTTATCACTTTTACTCAACTGTCACACATGCAACACTTGCAAGCCCTTCCCCTCCAAGTGATGGTTTTAAATAGGAAAACACTAAGAAGAAAAACAAGTTGCCTTATTATTATTATTAGCATATTACTCAGATGCATAGTTTGTTTCACACACTAACTTCCTGGCAAAATAAATAACCTGAATGAGAGTGGGTTCTTTCATCAGGCCTGCCTTAGCCTGAACCCTTCAGACAGAAGGTGTCAGTTTCTTGTCCACCAATAGTTTTCTTCTTAAGCCTTATTTTATTTCCCTTCCCTGAACTACATTGTATAGCACCTATTTGTTGAGCTTTGCTTACTGTTCTGCTAGGATAGGGCCCATTCAGTTGTCTTCTTTATTGTGCATTCATGATGCTTTGTGCTTATGATCATAATGTGGTGATTATAGATGTTCCTGCTTTCAATACTGTTTGCCCCTGCCAGTGTTAGAAACTAAGGTATGAAAGCTAGGAGCTAAATGGCACCTTAAAGCTAGGTTATGGGTGCAACAATGGAATGTCTAGGCGTGCTTTTTTATAACAAGAATACAAAGCTGAAAGTGTATGAACTGCAGTTAAAATATTATGTTCATTTTTCACATGGTCTAGTCCTCCCCCCCCCCCCCGCTGATATTCTTAAGAAGGTCTCTTCTTCAGTCTTCAGAGAGCAGATGGAAGTGGGGGCAGAATAAGGTCCTCCTTTCCTTCCACTCTGCAGTTTTAATCAGAAATCTTTGGCGCAGTGCTAATAAAAATGCACCTAGAACAATGGGAGTTTCGAACACTGGACCCTGCAACCACTTTGAGAAGTTACACTTCTTCATCTCCAAACAGTGCATGCCTTATAGCTTCCTGCTGAAATCCAGTTGCTTTTCTATACCACAAATGTTTTGGGGTTTTTTATCCATATTTTGTTGTGGTATAGCACTAAGGTGCCCCTCCAGACAGCAGTAATGTAATATTGAGAAAGCACCTTAGAACACTTAATAAAGCAGAATTATGTGTGGAGCATCTGGTATAAATTCACCCCTAGTGCACTACTGTATTATTACTTCAATGACCATATTACAGAATACACTCAGAAAAAAACCACCAGGCTGGAGGGGCCCATATGTGCAAAGATGGCTTCATACCCCACCCCCACTTGAACACAGAGTACACCGTAGTGTATTCTTCTACTGGAAAAAAGAAGCAGAGTGATGACAGATCTGTTGGCTTTAAGAAACAGGGGCAAATTACTCCCCTTGCCCTGGGCTAGGAGATCAGATAAGCTGAAGAGTATTACTGAGAGGGTCAATTGGTTACGCGGGCAGTTAAGTGGTGCATGCAAGTACACCATGCATTTGTTGCAATCTTTGCTATTGCAACAGGATAATTAGTGCTCGCTAACTATGCCTTTAGGGAAGGGAGTCAGTCATAAAGGGAAATGACACAAAAAATGTTCTTGAAATAGGGAAGTACACAGCTTTTAGGAGCCTCAGGCCTTTAGAGCCTATTCCCCCACCATCTTCCACCCAGACAAAAAAAGTCAGATGCCTTTTCAAGTTGTGAAACTCAAACTACAGTAGTACTGTATTAATGGGCTGGTAAAGGACTCCTGTCTGAAATCCTGGAGAACCGTGGCTAGTCACCAGTGGTCTCAGTACCTGGTCCTACAGCTTGACTTGCTATAAGGCAGCTTCTTGTCTTCTTATGAAATGCATGATCAACTTTGGTGATAACATAACCTACAGCATAAGCCTGTTCAGTATCTGATGAGAGAACACTTGCCGTGTTGACCTACCACTTTGTGGCTTAGCACAGGAATTATATCATTTAATTACGCATATAGACGTGACAGACTCCTGAAACATCTATTTCTGGATCATGGTTGAAATATTTTTCCTATTCCACTTTCTGTTTCACTTAAAAATACCCCCAACAGATTCCCCTTTTCACAGAATTGTTCAGTCCAATGATCTGTTAAAAATGAACAGTAAATGACGACCCTTCCTTATTAGTGCAAACTCCAATGTGAAATCATCACACTTATATACTGAGTATTTTTCCATCCTCCACACTTCATTAAGTTGTATTTAATGGCTTCCATCCCCTAAGAAACTACAAGAGAAGAGGAACAGAAATTATTGATGTTACAAATTCACACTTGTCTCTGAAACTGAGGATTAGGAAGTGGTCATTTTTACAGCTGCATACAGATCAGTGAAAGATTCAGTGGGATTCTTGTGATTTTGACAGGATATCTGAAAGACTACTTACTCCCTTTATGGGTTGCTTGTAGGCTACATTAATATTCAGAGACCTGCTTTTTAGCTAAATATGTTTGGTTGGTGGGAACATGAGGCAGGGCCTTCTCTGCAGCAGTCCCTGGTTACTGATTTCATTAGCCCCATCCCTACTGGTTTTTAGGTGAGCAGTAAAAAAAAAATGTATTGTAAGCCCCAAAAGTAATACAAATATATTCTCATTATTAAATAAAAATGTCACTGCCCAGGGTAAGTGACCCTGTACATTGCAAGAAAAAGGGGGATAATTCAACATGGGAATGCCATTGAAAGCATCGTTCTCTCAGACATCTGTAGTCTTGGTTCTGACACATTGGCCCCTACCCATTGACAAAAGGGGAATACTTTTTAGTGCAACCAACTAAAATTTCACAAATTAGTGTGTGAGCTTTTTAGTTTATAGAACTCTTCTTCATATGAAAAGGGAGACAAAGCACTCCATGATGTAGATGCCTCAAAGTCTTCCAGTTGTAAAAGTCTTGAGGGGTGAGTGAAGATGGAAATACACCTTTGAGCTTAATTTGGGGTGGATAATTAATTTTGGTTACTCCATGTGTAGCCTCCTGTTTACAACTTCCAAGTCTTCAGCTTTCTCCTACAGCTGCTTCAGATTTGAAGTACCGTATTTTTTGCTCTATAAGACTCACATTTTCCCTCCTAAAAAGTAAGGGGAAATGTGTGTGCGTCTTATGGAGTGAATACAGGCTGCGCAGCTATCCCAGAAGCCAGAACAGCAAGAGGGATGGCTGCTTTCACTGCATATTTTTTTTATTGTTTTCCTCTTCCAAAAACTAGGTGCGTCTTGTGGTCTGGTGCGTCTTATAGAGCGGAAAATACGGTATTTCCTCCTTGAATTTCATTGGTGGGGCATTCCATTCACTTTATGCTCATTTATGTAAGAATAAGCAGATTTTGTGAGCAAATAAACTCTGTGCTGGAAACTGGTGCACTGTCACCACAGCCAATCACAAACAAACAACCACACCCTAGGCCAACCCCAACCTCTCTCACCCCCAAAGGAACACAAGTGAATAATAAAGAGAGCCCGCACAAGCGATGCTGACACAAAACCCCACACATACATTAAGTAGAATAGAAACATCGCCATCCGACCCCACCCCCACTCACCATGCCCCCCTCCACCTCTTTCGCCCTTTTCTTCCTAAGGTAACACTAATGTCTCAACAAATGAAACTGATCTGTAGAAAATGTAACTTGAAAAAAGAGACATTGCACATACTTTTGTAGACCAATAAATCTTTAATGAAAAATATGGGTTTTTTAAAAAAGAAACTGGTGTACTGTTGCTTACCACCAAGTTTTGCCAACTTGGTTCATTCCAGATCAGCATTGGAACATAATTTCTCTGGCAAACTTTGTACCTGGCAGAAATAAATGTTACACAGCAGAAATAACCCTAGCTGTATCATGTCCTCATTTGAGAATTTTAATAGACTTTGCTGCAAAACGGCCTAGAAAAATTGTCAGCCAGTGCATAGGAAGGTTCCCCCCCTGTAATTTGTAGATAAACCAGCATGTCAGAGGAAATAGGAAACACTTATTGTGTTAGAGATAAGGCCATTAATAGCTCAGTTTGTATTTATGTCTGAACTGTCCAAGATGAGTCAGCATTTTAGCCTTTTTTTTTTAAAAAAATTAAAGCGAAATCCTTGCAGAAGTCTTTCTTTCTAAAATCATTTCTTTGCTTTAAAAACAACATTAAAATATATTGCTTTTCTTTTTCTTGTGAAGGAATACAATCCTATCTTAGGTAAATATGCACTTATCTATATACATACATACATACAGAGAGAGAAACTTGGCTCATGGTAAGAATTGTTTAAGCTCAGTCCTTTATCCTCCTCTTTAAATCCAGTTGGTCAAAATCAACAATCTGAAGATATGTACGCCCAATTTCTAGAAGTTGTGCAATACATCTTAGTGTGGGAACAATTTTATGTATTCATTCTATCTTGTGCTGCCCTCAAATCTGATATGATGAAGACGACATAGAACATAAGACCAATACAGCGAAAAACAAAATGGCATAATATACTGCATCAAGGTTTTTAAACACTGCTGGTTTAAGAAATGCTTTTAAACAAAGAAACAAAGTGGCAGATAAACTCATTAAACAAATGTAAGATTTGTTCATACCAGATCAGTTTAAATGGTCCAGCAAATGAAAGCGTTCCTTGCCCGCCACTACAACATAGTGAACTTGTTTGGGGAGCAGATTCTGGAACCAAGGAACAGAGGAAATCCCCATCCTTTCTAGATAATCGCTGCAGCCCTAATAGAAGAGAGATTGAGAGAAAGGCCTTGGAAGATTTTTGCTACATAACCTAGACAACATTGATTTTTGCTTAATTCTTATTTATTCCAACAGGAAAATATGGGATGTATAAAATCCAAACGAAAAGACAATCTGCAGGGAGATGTGAAGACTGAACCAGTACGTAAATCTGAACGAACTATTTATGTGAGGGATCCAACGTCCAATAAACAGCAAAGGCCAGTAAGTAGATTAGTTTCAGGGAAGAATTCCCAAGAGTGAGATCACAGCACGACTGGCATAATTAAAATTTTTATTTAAAACTAGGGGCTGCCTCCCTGCTCGCACCATTCGCCAGCCTCCTGCCGTTTTCCCCACATTAACCCCACAGAGCTTCCCTTCCCACCCTATGCAAGCTTGCTTTCCACCTTCGCAACCTCATTTCTGAAGCCACTTCCATTCTGCAGCCCCCTATTTTCACCTTTATGCTCATGTCAATGCCTCTCCACTTCTTTTAGGCATCTCCTGTTGCACACAAAGCACCCCCATGGAACCTCCTATGTCTTCCTCCTCCTACATATTACATCTACATATTGCACCATCTGCCCACTTATGAAACCACCTTTCTGCAAACCCTTTCATGCCTCTGCTTTCATCTATAACCCCATCCCCATGCCTCATATGCCCTTTTTTGCAACTGCCTTTTTTCCTCTCCCCTTCCTTTTCTTAACTCTCCCTTGTACACAAACCATGCCCCTATCTCCACATTTTCTCCTTTCTAGCATATTGTTCAGCCAACTTTGCACACAAACACCATTCTCACCTACACTCCCCTTTTCCTTGCCTCCTCCTCCTCCCTCTCTTTTTTCAACCGTCCCTTGCACACAAACCACCTTTCCACACTTCATCCTCTCTCCTATTCTACAGCCCCCTTTGTGCACACACTCCATGATGTTACTGTATCTGTAAGATCTGTAAGATAAGTTCAGTTCAGTTGATGGATGTTTTAAATATATAGATGTTTGCTTGTTAATAAGATACATATTCTAAATTACTGCAGTTGAATCTGAAACTTAAGGCAACACAGAGTACCAGAAGTATTATACATTGTGTACTATGAGTATTTGAGGGTTCATCACCCTTTATCTCTCTCAGATGAGGAATGGAAGAGAGAGACATCGAGTACAGTGAGAAGGGCGTAACACTGAAAGGAAAAATATCTGTTTTAAACAATGGCATAGGTGTGAACAAAGCAGAGATGTAGATGCACTGAGGGGTTGTTCTTTAAACAAACAAACAAACAAGTTTTAATAAAGAAGAATAGCAGAGATGGCTGCAGCACAGAAACTAACACCCAAAACTGCTTTGAGACCCTCTCCCCAGGGATGATGGGAGCTGTAACCCAGTAGCATCACTTGAGTGCTATGCTGCCTACTCCTTTTTAAAGAAAGTCACAAAAGTGATTGAACAACGTATCTTAAATGCTTCCAAGGCATCACTATTTCAAAGGCGCATTGTACTTTATGAGCCCAGGGAACTTGTGTCTATAAAAGAGGCTCTGTGTCTGTTAAGAAGATTTTGTGCACACCCATAATCACATGGAGAAATACTAAAACATACAAGTATGAGTGCCTGGTACATTTTTCTGAAATAGCAGGAACATTTTTTTTTCCAGTTGCCAGAAGCACAGGACTCTGTGTGACTGGATCTATATGCATCTTGCTTCACGGTAAACTGAATCTGAGTGATGGAGTTGCAACCATAGATCCACTGACATTAACAGAGGATTTTTCTTCCTGACAGGCCTGGAGTCAGTGCATGGTATCTTTAGGCAGCTATTGGAGCCCCACTTCCATGGCTGGACTCACTGTTGACACCTGCCCTGGTCTCTTCCTTAAAAAAATAATTAAATAAAAGTAGGTAGCTGTGTTGGTCTGATGCAGTCGAAATGAAAATAGAAAAATAAAAAATTGTCTAGTAGCACCATATAGACCAACTAATTTATTTAAATAAAAATGTTAGTGCTCTCCAGTGAACACTGGGCACCTTATCTGAGGACCTTGTCCCTTTAAATTTCCCACTGTTCTCCAGAATGATGGTACATCAGGGTCATTTTAGGAAATTTAAACAGTGGTTCCTCCTGACCCAAGTGCCAGGTTCTTATTGGAGCACTACTGCAGCCCTCTGCTAGGTAAGCCCACAGCATCACTGACCTAGCAGAAGGCCCATCAGAGGTTTCTCCACCACTTTTTGTAGACCATTGGAAAATTAACTAGCAATTTTCTATCTTAAATTTATGAAGAGGGTTGTTTTAAAAGTAAAAGCAGTTTTGTGTCCTTTCGTGCAGCTGTTTTGTTTTTTTGTTTTTTTAAAAAACCCTCTCAAGCATTTATTAAGCATCAGCATACTTTCAAAATTCAGTGGTACCTTGAGTTACAAATGCCTCAGATTACAAACTCCGCTAACCTGGAAGAGTTACCTCGAGTTGAGAACTTTGCCCCAGGATGAGAACGGAAAGTGTGTGCCGGCGGCACAGCAGCAAGTGGCCCCATTAGCGAAAGCTAATGAATGGACCTCCGGAACGAATTAAGTTCGTAACTAGAGGTACCACTGTATTCAGTTTTTGTTCCATGCTTGCAACAAGTCTTTTTCAACAGTTAATGGTCTAACTGCTGCTAGGTTGCCCAAAGGCTGGTTTCAGACAATCTAGAATCCTGTGAGCAGCTGTCTGCAAGGGAGTCCCATTCAGCACAGTGGAACTTGATTTTAAGCACAAATAGGATCAGGCTGCAAATCACCCCTTTCAAGAAGCAACTCTGGATTAGGCATATTAATAAAGCACTTGTCCCTTGATAAACATAGAGCAGTTTCCCAATTAGCTGTATTTCAGGACATGTGCTGCTTCTCCTGTAAGCTGCAAAGGTTTTGACTGCCGTAGGCGTGTAAAGCGTTACACTTTGTCTTCTAAGAATCTCAGTGTAAATGCTATAAATTATATCAAAAGCTGCCAGAGATAACAGAGTCATCATTAAAAAAAATAGTATAGTTATGTTTTAAACATGTTCTAATTTTATAAGTGTGCATTTATATAAATATGATAGTGTTATAAAACAATTTTTTTAACTCTTCTTGTTGTTTTTCAAGGCAACTGATGATATCCTTCTGCCAGGTCAGAGGTTTATAGAAGGTATGTTTCTAAAAGCCTGCTGGTTACTACTACAAGTTGCTGTTTTGATAGACTTGAAAAATGAGTAAGAATATCTTGCTTGAATTTCTGTATTAGCAGAGGAAAAGGAACATCAGGACCTTGTGGTAGCCTTGTATCCTTATGATGGCATTCATGAAGATGATCTGTCCTTCAAAAAAGGAGAAAAAATGAAAATTCTGGAGGAGTAAGTATCAAAATAGTCACTGCTCTGTTTGTTGCTCCTAGATCACGTTTATGTGTGTGTTGCCACCTAATAACTAGCATTATGCTAGTTTCTTATGCATATGCACACAAGCTTTCTATTTTGAAGTTCCTGCTTGTCCCAAGCCCCCAAAAGCCTGCCTTGATAAAAACTACTTATTGGGGTTAGTCTGACTAGCAGCGGAGAGTTTTGTGGCACCCTATCTTAAGACTTGTGTTAGTTTTTGCTCCAACAGACTAATATAACTGCCTCTCCAGAAAATACTAATCAAAATGCGGACAAGTTGATGCACAGCAGAATGGGCTGAACCTCCTTGTATTTCTCTGCTCTGAATCATCGGAAATTTATTTTTATAATTGCATGATCTAGAATTCAACTTACAGCCTTCAGCAATATGGGCATGTTCTTGGAGGAGTCGATTCCAGAAATGTCTGGTGGAAAGCAACATATTTCTCCCTCCGGTGAAGTCTAAGCCTTTTTGGATGGCACTAAAGGTGATCAATACATCTTTACAAAAGATTCTTTACTTTTTCTTAGACATGGAGAATGGTGGAGAGCCAAGTCCCTTTTGACCAAGAGAGAAGGCTTTATCCCAAGCAACTATGTCGCAAAAGTCAACACCTTAGAAACAGAAGAGTAGGTTCATATATTGTAAATACTTGATTTTCTACTTTGCACTGTGCACTTGAGAAAGACAAAGAAGGTGTAACTTTTTCCCCATAATACTTTACAGATGGTTCTTTAAAGACATAACCAGGAAAGATGCAGAAAGGCAACTTCTAGCACCTGGGAATGTTCCTGGGTCATTCCTTATCAGAGAGAGTGAAACATTGAAAGGTGAGCTTTCTGTATTTCATTTGAATTAAAAGGAAACTCAGCCTTCTGCCTTGATGAGCTCAGATTTTTCCAGTAAGTTCTCTTTTCTGTTTATGTATGAGTGAATTTACTAATTATCTGTCATCAAAGAATGATAGCATTTTCAATTTACATTTAGCTTCGCCCCCATTACTAAAAAAATCTATTAGCCTGATAAATGTGGCTAATAGCACCAAATTATTATAGAGGAACGGGCAGACAAAGAGGGAAGATAACTGTAGACCAAGTATTTGCCTTAAGCCATGTTATTATTTTTATATATATAATTTTTATTGGTTTTTACACGTATTTTCCAGCATATCATCCTTTTAAACATCTTTCAAAATCTTTGGCTATCACAGCCTAAGACTTCCTTCAACCTCAACTGATGGTTTCCTAAAATCCTTTCTAATTATGCATTACTAATTTTACTGCTATAAATTCAAATCTTAATACCTATTCTTAATTCTTTTCACAATAATTTATATATTACTCCTTACAAAAGTTCTTTTAACCCTACAAGTGATGTCAATTGGTTACAGTTGCTTTCCAAATACATTGAAATCTTCTTCCATTCCTTTAGGAAAGTCTGGTCCTCCTGGTTCCAAATTTTCCCAATTAATCTTGCCATCTCAGCATAGTTCATCAATTTCTCTTGCCACTCTTCTTTAGCTGGCATTTCTTCTTGCTTCCATCTTTGGGCTAACAATATCCTTGCTGCAGTTATCGCATATAAAAACATTTTTTTATCATTCATATGCATTTCTGTACCCACAATACACAGTAGAAGGCTTTTGGTTTTTTAACAAATGTATATTTCAACATTTCCCCCCCAATTCATTATAAATCATTTCCCAGAAGTCCTTCACTTTCTTACATTCCCACCTCATAGGGTAAAAAGTACCCTCCTTTTCTTTACATTTCCAACATTTGTTATCTGTTTTGTACATTTTAGCTAACTTCACTGGTGTTACCTGTACATCATTTTCATAATGTTTTCTTTCAATGCACTGCAAGCAGTAAATTTTATTTCCTCTTTCCATAATTTTTCCCAATCCTCTATTTGTATGTTATAACCAATATCTTTGGCCCAATGAATCATAACCTATTTAATTTCCTCATCTTTCAAATGCCATTCCAATAGTAATTTATACATTTTAAATTATATTTTAACTTTCTTATTTAATAACTCCAATTCAAATCTTGATTTTGTATATCCAAATCCATTTTTGTTTTTATCTTCTTTGTGTTATTCTTAAATATATGCAGAAACTGGGAAATTATGCCTGTGTAGCCTTTGTAAATAGAGAATAGCTGTGGGAGAAACTCTTGTACAAATATTGGTGAGACATTGGGCACTGGTGAAGGGATTATATACTAACATGGATCTATGTGTTTGCACAGGGGGAAATTTAGACTTTATCGCATAGTATAAAAAGTACAAAAACGGTCAAAGAGACTTGTTCTGGTCTTATCTAGACCTCTTTTTCACATCAAAACCTTGTTGCATCATTTATGGAGTGCCCAATTCGATAATCATACAGCCAGATATATTACAATGTTAATTTGACCAGTACCTGCAGTATTGCAATATGGAGCAATCTGGCACTGACACAGTGGCTGCATCCAGATGCCATGGTAAACAATGGTTTGTCATAACCAGTTGTTTATCATGATGGGAATGAGGCTATCCACCCCTGTGCTTCCCCTTTCCCCTCTCCTCCAGGACATCCGCAAGGAGAAAGTCAGAATATTTCACTTGCAACTTCACTTCAACCAGTTTGAATCGGGCTTGTTTCATACAAATCATAGTTATGATTAACCACATTTTGTTGGATTCTGATAATACAGCAACATGAAAGCAAAACTCAGATTTGATGCGGCTAGTTCTAACTCCGATTTAACCTGTGGTTGTGATTATTATTTTTCTTTTTTTGTACACAGGTAGCTACTCTCTGTCCATGAGGGACTATGACAGACAACATGGTGATGTCGTCAAGCACTACAAAATCAGAAGTCTAGACAATGGAGGATATTACATCTCTCCAAGAATTACTTTTCCCTGTATCAGTGACATGATCAAACATTACCAAAGTAAGCCAGTACCTTTACTGGACTATTATTAAAATGCAAGTTGTTATCAAATAATTATATAAAAAAACTACTGCTGTATTTCAGATCACTCAAGTCAAATGCATTCTAACTTATAGTGCAGATTGTATAAAGGTGGACATTGATGAAAGTTCTACACAACTCTCTCAAGGGTGGGAACTAAAAGTATGTCAGTTTGATCACAGGATTTTACATCAGCTTGAAACCGAGTTGATTGTATGCGAAATATCAGCTCAGTGTAAATGGGAACACTTTGCTTCCTGAGAATAAGCAATATTTAAACACTAGTATGAACATAGTGATAAGCTGAGAAGTTATCGGCATTGTAATTATTGTGTGCCAACACGGTGGCAATCTTGTGAACATATTTGATGTGGGAAAGTAAAACCACCAGTGACATTTAAAAAGAACATGTAGCTCATGCATAGTAATGCATTATACAGAAGTTTGCTGAAAAACAACAACCCATGAAGCTGTTTTCATCAGCTGGGAAAACCATACTCAACCTGATTGCAGATCTTAAATACTTCAGGGCATGACTTTTAATATATGGCATTTGGCAAAATAATGATCCTTGGTTGAAAACTATGAGCCTTAACTTCATATGAGTGTATTTTCTGAGGTTAAAACAGGTGACAGCTATACTTAAGAAATTCCTTTTAATTTAGATCCCACCATTTGTCCTAAGAGTTCTGGGTGGGTTACAACAACACATATATAAAACAAACTCATTAAAACAAAAAGAATGACACTTAATTTATGAATTCCTGGGATCTTGGCATGCTCTATATTCAGAAGCCTAAACAATATTTACTTACCCCAGTGACCAAAATAGGTTTTCATAGGACACATATCTGACTAAAATCTATCAACTGTTGATAATTGTCAGCAATCCATGTAAGATGCAAACTGCGGCATCTACCGGTGTAGTTAAAGTTATCCTTCTGTTCATGGCAAAAGAGGCAAATATGCATTTAAAACTGAGAATCATGAAGGGTATGCCTCCCACCAGTACCTGTTGCCATATACCAGCCTTCCTCAACGTGGTGCCCCCCAGACTGCAACTCAGACCACTAGACATGCTTTCTGTGGTTGATTGGAATTCTAGTCCAAAACATCTGGAGGACACCAGTTTGGGGAAGGCTGCAACAGACCAAAGTGAGAGAATATTTTGTCCCAGTAGCATGTATCTGTACTACTACACCATGTTGTGTCAAGGTCAGAGGGAGAAATCCAGTGCAGCAGAACCTATGGCACATGTTGTGTTGTTTACCAGCAACGAAGAATATAGTTTTGTTCCTGTCGGGTTTTCAAAAAATTCTTACAAGGAGGTTTTAAAAGAAAAATTAAATCTCTGCATGTATGTTATCCTTTGTTATGAACTTTGGTGTTGCTTAAGGTACAAATGTAAGGATGTTTGTCTCTTAAACAGAGCAGCCAGATGGATTATGCAGAAAGTTGGAGAAGGCATGCCTCAGTCCCAAACCGCAGAAGCCATGGGATAAAGATGCCTGGGAGATTCCGCGGGACTCAATCAAATTAGTAAAAAAGCTTGGAGCTGGTCAATTTGGAGAAGTCTGGATGGGTAAGATATTTGTTCATGTGGATAATTCACATATCTAGCAACATGTGTGACACCACAGTACTGACATGCTAGGTTGTTAACTATGTTCATGTTCAGTGATGTAACATAAGAAATGAACTAGGTTCATTCATTTGTAAAAATGCCCCATTTTGTTTGAACTCCTAGAATGGGGAAGCACCATATGTGTGCATGCACGTAAAGATTTATTGCCCTTCCCCACTCTGTGCCCCCACAGATTGGCTCTGGGAGGTATCAGTAGAACTCCAGAACAGCACACAAGGGAAAGGGAAATAATTCCTTCTGGCAAGCAGAAATGCTTTTCCTGACAGAATGATGTAATCAAGGACCAGACCCTGAAGTTAGCGTATTTGTCAGAGGCAAGAGTAATACTATTTAATGTATATATAGTGTTGCAATCAGCATCGATTTTTCAGTTTTAGCTTTAGCTGGCTGTGTTGGAGCCTACAAATGCTACAGAAGGTGATCCACACTGTGCCTTAGTTTGAAGCTCAATTCCAATGTCATGCTAACTCATTGCAACTTTCATCATCCCTGACTGTTGACCATGCAGACTTGAGTGATGGGAGTTGGAGTCCAACAACATTTGTTGTGCCATATTTAGCCATCTCTGGTTTAAAATGTTGTGCATTGAATTATTGTTGTTAAATGTTTTGTGAATCCCATGCTGTGGGACAGAAAAAGTGGGATATCATCAGATAAACTGGGGGGTAGGGATAATATCCAAATGGTTGAACATGCTTTCGATTTTGCTGTAAACCAAAATGTGAACTGACCATTTGAAGAGGGCTTGCAAATAATTATTTGCATGAACAATGGCATCTGCTGTTGCTCTTTCTCCAGGCTCCTGTCCACCATAGTGATGGGAGTGCTCAATGGACAGAAGCTGGAAGCAGAAAAGTAGCCTTTTCATCTGTTGTTCCCTTGGCATGTATCCAATGATGTGGGGACAGATAGAGTTGCACCAGGGAGTGCCCGAATAGTAACCGCATCCCTAGCTTGATTCCCATTTGACAGCATGAAGCTGGGGTCCATGTTATACTTGGTGGATACTGTTGGGACAGGGGCAAAATCTGTTCTCTGGCTCAAGGAGTCTTGGTGCCCACTAGCATTTCGCTTGAGCTGCACTGCCTGTGCTTCCTTAAGTAATGCACCTTGGTATGCTTTGGTGACCCCATCTTCATGAGTTCCTCTCTTCTCTACCCACCATATTGGTTGGCCACTTTGTTAGTGTAATAGAAAACGTGCCTTCATTTTCTGGGGATGACATCATCAGGGCATTTGCTGTTTAATAAGCCCATATGAAAACAGTTTGCCTACTGAGCTAATATGCAGGGGTTATTGAAGCACTGTCAGCTGCAGAAGAAAGAACTAATTTCAGGAAGTTATGTTCCTGCGTATGTGCTCACAAAGGGTAGAGGGGGAGTGTTTCTGGTTCAAGATGTTTCCTCTTGTTTATGTGAGCCTCTTTGACGTCTAAATTTGGCTTGGTCCTCTGTGGGTTACTTTTACGTTATGGGTAAAATTACTGCACTGTGAAGCCTGACTACATTCTTCCTTTCCCTGCTACAACTATGAAAAGCTGATTTGCATGATGGCAGACCTTTTTTGATTGGAACTAAACTGCATGCTTTGGTAGAGTTCCAGTTGCCTTTCTCCCTGGAGGGCCCAAGAGTTCCATCAGCTCCCAAGGATTGCGTTTACTTAGTACTGCTTGTTTCAGAATGATTTCAGGATGGCAAAGGAATGAGAAGAAATATAATTGTAAAAACTAGCTGTTCTCACATTATATTGCAGTGAAGTTACTGTTTTCCACGCAGTGGATTTTCCAGCTCTTTCCCCTTAGCTGTTCACATTGGCATAGCTTCATTAGCGTTCTGTTTATTTCTGCTTGTGTATGGACCAGTGGGCACACCTTGGCAGGAGACGGACTAGAAATGGCTTAACAACTCCAGTGATGTGAGCTGGTTTGAGAAACAACACACTGGACAGTAGTATTTTATAATAAACTACTGGATGCATATGCATTTTGGATCACATTGTGTGAACATGGATTAAAAATTCAGCTCTGGAAGCACAGTGAGTGCACAGAAAGTGGGAGTGTGATAAGAGAAGGTTTATGTTTGTTTTTGTGTTTTGTTTTGTTTTAGGAAAACATTTTAGAATAGTGGTTGTGGTTGTACATAGTACTAAACCAGCAGTGTTGTGGGGCACTTTATTATGCTTTATTTTATTTGTATCCTGAGTTTCAGGATGCAGATATTTTCATGGTGGCTAATAACTCTATCATGTTATGAGCTTCCATGGGCAAGAGCCTACTTTGACAGACACAGGAAATGACAGGGATGGAACTGTTTGCAAGAGGAGATTAACAATGAAATTGGAGAGATGATTTCAGTTGATCAACTGGAATCAACACCTCGCCCTGCCCCAGTCTGTGTCTTCCGTCCTTTTAACAGCATAGGCAATATTTCAGATCCAAATTATATCATCCACAGTATAATAGTTCATAGACCTACACTTTTTCCAGTGTAATATACACCATTAGCTTGGCATAGTTCTTGCTGTCTACCTTCAGTCCCTAATATGGCAAGATTTGTTTCTGGTCATTTGTTGCCATAATTCTAGCCTAATGTTTCCCAAACTTGGGTCTCTAGTAGCTGTTTTTGGACTACAATTCTCATCATCCCTGACCACTGGTCTTGCTTAGCTAGGGATGATGGAAATTGTAGTCCAAAAACAGCTGGAGACCTAAGTTTGGAAAGCACTGTTTTAGACCAACCAGTTGTGCAATGTGGGTCTATTCACCATCTCTCATAGTGTGCCCAAAGGAGCAGGGGATTGAAAGGTCCGCAAAGAGTTCTACAAGGGTCAAGTAAGCTAAGTAATATGCTCTAGAGAAAGGCACTGTCTAAACCTATCTGATCAGCCAGATAATGCTAATTTTGTCATGTGTCCTCTGCATCTTACCATGTGGACAGGGAACTTTTATCCTGCTCTTTGGCTTAAAAAGTTCCCAGAGCAGCTTACAGGATCGGTCACAGGCCAGTATATGCTTTGGGGCTTACAGTCTGAAAGACATCATTTATACACAATGAGAAAGGGATGTGGAGGGAAAGGGGGAAAAAACAAGTTCATGCACCAGTTCCTAAAGTTACAGTTTTAGAATGACCAGCTGAGAAGGAAGCCTGATGGAATGGCTCCTGCCAGGTGACAGTTGAAGCAGCTGATCTCTCAGCAGGGGCGATGACATGGCCGTGCTTCTCTAAAAATGAAAATGCCCAGGAGAATAAAAAGGTCTTTGGTGCACAGATGACATCAGATTAAGTGATAGGTAAGGCTCCCTTGGGAAAGAATCCCACTTGAAAAGGAGATACATGTTTTTGCAGGTACACGGTGGGCACTCATTGGGGAAACAGCCAACTGAGGCCTCCTGACACATGTCAACCCATATTATGTCCACCATGAAAACATTGGGATTTGAAGTCCTCTTCTTTGTAGCAGCTTATTCTTCTGCAGTGTCAATCATCACAGAATATTAAGCTTGCAGGAAGTTGGCAACCATCTAGTTTATATTGGTTAACGACTGTGAAAATATTTCTCCCACTTCTGCCATGGTCTGCATTCTTCATTGACAGGATTAAATCTCAAAGTTTAATTCTTCCCATCAAAATGTATTTGTGTATTTATTTTTTTACAAAATATTATTGAAGTAAATGTGCGGTGGGGGAAATGGAAAATGAGGTCATGTGTGTCAGGCTGTTCTGTACATACAGTATTCAGCCTTCTTCAACCTGGTGCTCAGTGGCTGGTGGGACTCGGAGTCCAAAACATCTGGAAGGCACCAGGTTGGCAAAGACTGAAGTACAGTTTTCTAGGCCAATACAGTCGTACCTTGGATCCAGAATGGCTTCTGAGTCGAACATTTTGGCTCCCAAATGTCGCAAACCTGTAAGTGAGTGTTCCGGTTTGTGAACGTTCTTTGGAGGCTGAATGTCCGACACGGCTTCTGCTTGAGTGCAGGAAGCTCCTGCAGCCAATCAGAAGCCACACCTTGGTTATCAACCATTTTTGGAAGTTGAATGGACTTCCAGAACAGATTCCATTCAACAACTAAGGTATAATAATAATAATTTATTTATACCCCGCCCATCTGGCTGAATTTCCCCAGCCACTCTGGGCAGTTTCCAACAAAATATTAAAATAAAATAAAATAAACATTAAAAGCTTCCCTAAACAGGGCTGCTTGATGTCTTCTAAAAGTCTGGTAGTTGTTTTTCTCTTTGACATCTGGTGGAAGGGCGTTCCACAGGGCAGGTGCCACTACCGAGAAGGCCCTCTGCCTGGTTCCCTGTAACCTGACTTCTTGCAGTGAGGGAACTGCGAGAAGGCCCTCAGTGCTGGACCTCAGTGTCTCGGCAGAACAATGGGGGTGGAGACACTCCTTCAGGTATACTGCGCCGAGGCCATTTAGGGCTTTAAAGGTCAGCACCAACACTTTGAATTGTGCTTGGAAACGTACTGGCAGCCAATGTAGGTCTTTCAAGGCACGACTGTAGTAACATTTGTTGGTGCCTGCTTGTAAATACATCATTTATAAATTTATTGTTAAAGATCTCTCATGGCAAGACATTCAGCGGCGTAGCGTGGGTTGTCAGCACCCGGGGCAAGGCAAGTAATTTGCGCCCCCTAACCCATGGATTTGCGCCCCATAACCAGTGGATTTGCGCCCCCTAACCCTAACCCCCAGATGTTGCGCCCGGTGCGGCCGGCCCCCCCTGCACCCCCCACGCTACGCCACTGAAGACATTTGACCACCACATTCAGCGCTCTGGATGTCTCTTCTCCTATAACTATCCCTTTTGTTCTAGGTTACTACAATAACAATACCAAAGTAGCAGTGAAAACTCTGAAGCCAGGCACCATGTCTGCGCAGGCATTCATGGAAGAAGCCAACCTTATGAAATCACTTCAGCATGACAGGCTGGTCAGACTCTACGCTGTAGTTACCAAAGAAGAACCAATTTATATCATAACTGAATTCATGGCAAAAGGTAGGTATTACTGAATTCATTAACCAGAAGTACCATTTGCATGTAGGAAATGGTGTATGGTACAATTGCAACAGGCACTTGTAACCGTCAACTCGATAGCCATTCGTTATGGGACTGTAGTAACTTGAGTATTGGTTAGTAGTGTCTCGTACCCTGGACAAAAAATATTACACATTAAATTAAGTATCATAAGAGGAATAGACTTAAAGAAATAAATAGGTCAAGACGAATACACTTATAGAAACAATTTGGTCAAAGTTTCGTCTGTTCTGCAAATAGCCAAAGTTGTGCCCTCCAGATGTTGTTGGATTTCAACTCCCAGCATCTCCATCCAGCATGGCCAGGAATGATGAGGGTTGTCATCCAGAAACATCCTTTCTTTGCACTAGAGCTCTAAGGGGCCACGGTCTGCTGAATTGCCTTCTGCCGTCATCATGAGGAATTGGCTGGGTGAACCTGTTCTATGGATTATAATTAGAAAATCATGCAGCAGGTTACATTTGAACTTTGCAGTGGGTAGGAGATGAAAGCTTGAGGGCGGTTCATGCCAAATTTGGGATAGAATAGATAAGTGGCTTATTTTGAACCAATTAACATTTGTTTGTTTGTTTGTTTTTCATAAAATTTATACACCACTTGATTGTAAAAACAACCACCACCCTCAAAGTGGTTTACAAAAGAGAAAACAAGAAAAAAAATGCATACTTTAAAATGCTAAAACAGATTAAAATTAGCTTAACCTTCTAATTACCTGGGTAGGCTTGTATAGACAAGGATGTTTTTAAGCAGGCACTGAAAAGAATATAGTGAAGGTACCTGCTTGATATCAACAGGCAATGAATTCCAAAGTATAGGCCCTGCCATGCTAAATGATTGAGTTCTTACAAATACAGAACTGGCATGTGACACCTATAGCAGTACAGTGGTACCTTGGGTTAAGAACTTAATTCATTCTAGAGGTTCATTCTTAACCTGAAATGGTTCTTAACCTGAGGCACGCTTTCGCTAATGGGGCCTCCTGCTGCCGCTGTGCCACTGGCGCGCAATTTCCGTTCTTATCCTGGGGCAAAGTTCTTAACCTGGAGCAACCACTTCCTGGTTAGTGGAGTTTGTAACCCGAAGCGTCTGTAACCCGAGGTACCACTGTACCAATTCCGCCCATTGAAGCAACTGAGTGGGCACATGCAGGGTAAATATTTGAATGGCTGGCATTTTGACAGGTGCTGCAGATTTTCCCCATCTTTCTAAGATTTTCTTGGGCTGAAGCATAGGAGAATATTTCTCTGTTCTGCATGTTGCATTAGGTCAAAGGAAACATTGGTATGTACTGTTACTTTGGCAGAAGCAGAAGTGTCTGTAGTTTTTACTGAAAATGCAGTTCCCCAACCATTTCAGCCTACGGAGAAAATTTGAAAATTCATACATGTGCTGAGTATAAGCCACAGCTGCCTAGTAATCACTTGAGAGGGAATTCGGGCCTCTATATAGCCTTTTGTTGGAATGATGCCAGGGGAAGCCGATAAGAGGTTGCCCCTCCGCTGACTGGAAAGGGCTAGAACAGGTGTTGAAGAAAATTAGGAAGAGAGAGAAACAGTTATTTAAAAGTAACAACAAATTAAAGTGAAGGAGGTATGAGAAAAAGTGGCAGTTTATGAGAAGTGGATAAGTTAGGTATGGAAGAGGGGGAGGAGAAATTACAATGAGTAAAAACAGTTCTGAGAAGCTTGGTGCGGGGAGATGAAAATATAAAATAGGAAGCCCTCTCTGCTTAGAGTCTTTGGATCACCATCTTCTTCCTAAAGTGGAAAGCTGAGTCAGAATGCCCCCATACCTAATGTATGTATTTAACTCAAGGAAACTGAACTGTGGATCTGCTTGCTAGAAAGAGAACAGTGTGGTAAAGACTAAAAGCAATTTCCAAAGAGTGATCATAAATCAAAAGAAAACAATGTCAGTGTCAGCTGCTCATGCTGGACACTGCTTTGATAAGTCACCATTTTGTGACTGGAGGGTCTCAATAATTTCCAGCCATCTCAAGAGGGCCCTTTGAGTACAAAGTTTGGGAATGCCTAGATTAAGCAGCTAAAGACATTATAGTCTTGCATATTCCTCTCACTTTTAAGTTAGGCTCCCTGAACCCACACTCTTTCAGTTTAGCAGTGGATATACAGTAGAGGGTGGATAATGTGTCCAGCAAATAATTTAGCGGTCACAACTTTTCCAACACTTAATACACACCTAATAATTTCTGCCTCATGCAACAAACTGCACTGTGCTCCCTCAGCACAGCAACTTGTAGTGAACAGCCAGGCACAAAATTCTAAAGGCACCACTTTCCCAGACACTTGCTGCACATGCATCTGATGAATTTTTCCTGGACCCCCCCCCCACACCATGCACATTAAGCCCTATGTCAAACTGAAGGACCAATATATTTCTGTAACCTTTGAAAAGCTGCTGTGTTTTGTGAGTTCCTAGGAGGATATGGCAAGTCCTCAGCTATTTGCATTGGTAGAGCTCTCATGGCCTACTTGTTTGGCTGCTTCATTTAAAATAATAATAATGGGTGCAAAGTGAGTGCAGATTTGTCATGTGCTACTGAGATCTTTTCCACTGCACATAAGCCTGATATGTACACACTATGAATCTCTTGCCAATTTCTTAAAGCAGCTTTTAAACTAATCTCATAAAATCAATCACCCTTGGCATGGTTTTGCAGAAAGCTGAAATGTATTAGTGTTGTTAAAAGGTAAGTTTCCCCATCCATTTAAATAGAGATGATTGCTTTCAAAAATCTTATTCACTCACAAGACCCCCAGAAATATTTTTATGGCATTCACTCACATCTGAGTTTGACTTGTTTCTTACCACCTTGTCTTGCCCTTCCTTTACCACACAGGGAGCTTGCTGGATTTCCTGAAGAGTCAAGATGGTGGGAAATTACTACTTCCAAAGCTCATTGACTTCTCAGCTCAGGTAAATAATTTATTTTTATTTTTGGTACTTGGCTGGCTTGGCACTGGCTATGCTTCATTTTCACCGTTGTCTGGAAACCAGGTTTACTGAGACAGGTTTTGGATGCTGAAAGTTTGGTTTAAAGTGGATTTCTCCTGCAGATGTGGCAAGAGAAAATTGCTCTCTGGATTGCTGGGGCCCCAGGCACATTGTGTTATCCCCTACCATTTGTGGCTTAGTCAAGTCACATCTGGGTCCGTTTTGAGGAGGAAGTGGCAGGTCAACTATAGGTGGAATAATAGAATGATATGCCTGGGTTGAACTATATAAATATAGCTACCCCCCAGTGCACAGCATGGGGAGATGTAACTGGCCTCATCCTGACCCTAGGTGTGTAAAGGTAGCCCTAACTGCAGTTTATGTACAATGCTACCTTTACTGTGTAAACTTTGCTTAGTTACGAAAGTGTAATTAATTGTATTTAGAGGGCTGCTGCCTGTTTGTCTCTCCAAATGCTGCCTGAGTTGCTGTGATGTCATGGAATATTCACAAATATTCTAATTAGCAGGGGGAATTGGCAAGAGAAGAAAGAGATTATTCTTGTGCTGTCTGGAAGAAGGCTGTCATTGTGTTTAGTAAAATAAATTGCTGCTTGCTACTGCCAAGGAGAATACAATGAATGTTGCCCAGGCCAAGGTGTAGCACTGGCTTAGTACGGTGGCAGGGATGTCTAAGAGGCTGATGTACAACCTCTGATAAGGATTGCTCCTAACCAGGAAGAAATGGGAGTGAATGAAATTTCCAGTGACAGATACTACTTCCTGTCAATAATGGGTAGCCCCAAAGAGTGTGCAGCAAATTCAGAAGTATTGCTCCTTATTCAGAAGTGACACGTTGCGAGGGATGGGCATCCACTGGCTCAATGCATCCTGGATCGCCTTGCTGGTGCTTGGAGCTGTGTGAAACTGTAACAGGCTCCAAAATTCCACAAACCTTGGAAGACATATCACAGAGCAGGAACCCATGCAGAATGGTGTTTGTAGTCCCTTCCGTCAGTTTAGAGAGTGCTTCCAAGTAACTTGCACCCTTATTTTCCCCAAAGCAGTAAAAGGAGCTACAAAAGTCCCTGTAGAAACAGACCCCATGACTACGGAGTGGCTTCATCTGCACCATGCAATTAAAGCACTATTATACCACTTTAAATAGTCATGGCTTCCACCACAAAATCCTGAAAACTGTAGTTTGCGAAGGGATCTGAGGATTGTTAGGGACCCCCTATTCCCTTTACAGACCTACAATTCTCAGAAAGAGGAACTGATTGTTTAAGCACTCTGGGAGTTGTAGCACCATGAAAGGAATAGGGGTCTCCTAACAACTCCCAGCATCCTTAACAAACTACCATTTGTCTAAAGTAGTAGAATGGTGCTTTAAATGGCTGGTGTGGATGTGGCCAGAGACAGAAGCAGGGAAGGCAAGTCAGATGAGAGTCAGAGCAAGCACGTTGCATTCTGGTGAAGGTTGCACAATAGCTTGCTCTTGGTTTCGTCTTCCTTATTTTTGCAAATGGCTTTCATTCTCTTTAGAACAAATAGCAGCTGGTTGGAATATACTATGCTCTATTCATTGCTCACCTTCAAAACAATGGCAATGAAAAGAAAAAGTCTATGTGGAGAAGGGCCCACAGTGCTTGGGTAGATTTTAAACAAAAACATTTAAATCCTGTTAAAACAATATTTACCAGAGGGCACAACACTACAGAGCAACATGTCCTGTACCAAATATCCTTTGAACATGACCTTAATTTCCTGTTGCAAAAGTTGGCCTCAGTCTGGCTGAAAATGGTTGTAATAGTAACAGACGCCTCATATCAACATCTTTATCTATGTCACATGCCATACTAGCAACGATTAATATCTATCTTCAGACTGTGTTACAGTTGCTTTCTTTTTCGTGGTGATTTCTTTACTAGCACTTGTATAGTCCACATTTCTGTTTTAAAACACACAAGTGGCTTCACAATAAAACAGTTTTGAAACAGTGTAATATAGAACTTGAGAGTTTTAGCTTCAAACACGACCCAGACATGGTTTAAAATAGTATTTTTCCTCATGGAAATTTTCATTTCACGGAATAGATGCAGACTGTGAATAAATATTGAACATGCCTGGTAGTTTTAATTTTTTTAAGCTCTGATTACTAAATATAAGAAAAATAAATATGCTATATTACATCACTCTATAGGGCACCAGGAGCATTTCCAACAGAAGTATTTTTATTTTCTCTGATGCAAGTTACCATATGCAGTTACCCTAATCTTACAGCACTGAACATCATTGGTTCAGGAGTAGTGATAGAACCATTTGTTAGGATTGCAAGTTGTGTTTAGAAGTTCATTCTTGGGGAACATCTGGAATGCATTGCTAGCCATTAAACGTCTGGGGGGTGGAGGGTCATATCTGGCATGGAAGGGGAATCTTAAATAATTTTTTTCCTGCACTAAATTGTAAACTATGTACCTGAACTTCTTGGACATGTGGAGTAGATAAAGTATGTGACCATGAGTCAATTGGAAAGAAGACCAGAACTCAGAGGTAGAGGGCATGCTTTGGGTGCAGAAGACCCTAGGTTCAATCCCAGCATCTCCAGATAGGACTGAGAAAGAAACCCTGGGAAGGTCTTGCCAGTCAAGGTAGACAATACTAAATAGGTCATACTTGGCAGTTTCATATGTTCATATCTCCCTTCCAGTGTACGTGCAATATGCTCTCCCAATATGCTCAATATGCTCTCCCAATATGCCCAATATACTCTCCCAATAGGCCAGCCTTCACTGAATCAAATGGTTTGGACTACAACTCCCATCAGCCCCAGGCAAAAGAAATGGCTTGTCTCTCTGGCCACGGGTGCTTGCCTGTGGAGCTGGCATCAGCATCTGGCACCCTTAAGCAACTGTTAGGAACCTGGCACCTGGACTGAGCTCACCAATGATGCCTGCTTCAACCCCCCCTTAACTTTTTTCCGGCCTGCTACTCTGAGCTGTGCCAGATGGCTGGGTCTACCTGCCATTTTAATTTCCACAGTGCTTTCGATGTCACAACACTCTGGGGGCATTGTGGGAAATTAAAATGGTGGCTGATCTAGCCATCTGGCTGTGTTTATAGCACTGCCACCAGCAAAAGGAGGGGACTTACCCAAGACTGCTTTGCTCAGGCACCCCACACAACCTTGGAATTGGCCCCGTTTGCCTGAAACCAATCCAGCCATTCAAGCAAACTCTTCCATTGTGAAGGAGCAAGTTAAAATGTGATTTTGTGGCCAGGGGTGGGCGGCTTCCTAAAATGGACTGGAGCAGGTGCTGATGACACACCTTCTCTAATCCTTCCTCACGGGTAGCAGACCACATGCTTCCCTTGAGTTTAAGTTCCAAATTTATCTGCTTGGGGTTTGCACCTGTGTGCTGCACTCTGTTGCCAATGTTAAAGACTCATGCTCTAACTGGGATTTTGGTTGGTTGATTGCTGGGAAGGGACCTAGAGAGGCCTTTTAAAATAACAAGAAGTCTTTGCACATACCTTGGAAGTTCCCACTCCTGCTTCCTCTTCTCTAGACCCACCCAAGGACTGAAATTTGGTCTAAATTTGCTGCAGTCAGCTCATCTACTTGTTCATTTTCTCTCTCTCCAGGATACAATACAATAATTGTTTCCTTGCAGGGGGAGAAATATCTGCAAGGTACAAATCCTTTGCACTAGGGCCAATCTATGCTTGGTGTCAGGAAGCATGATCCTTCATTTTTCTCCTCCTGGCATTATTTGTACCAGCTTTATTGTTATTTATTGCTGTTCCAATCTGTAATGGGTTTGTTTGTCCTATCCAGCCTTTTGTGCCCCCATTTCATCTCAATATTTTTTTAAAAAACTGACCTGTTGTAGGATTCTTGTCTTTATAAATCCCTTCAGTCAACAGGCTTCTTATCACACTTCAACAGATATCTTAGCCTTAGCCCTCCTAGTAGAAAAATTATAAATATATAAATAAGAGGAAACAACAACAGATCCTGGGGACGGGAAATATTTGCCACTAAGGGAGTAGCTACATCCTCTGGTTACAAGAAGCCCTACTTTCTGAGTCTTCTGCACCAGAGAGAAACTGCTGGTCCTCTTCAAGGGCTTAGCTTTTGTGCAATATTTCTCTTCACAAAAACTGTGTTCAGCACTTGTGACAGTGTGGTGGGAAATACCACCATGGGTATTTTTCCATTGCCTGGCCCACAAAAAGAGGAACAAAGCGAGTGTGCAGTTCCTTTTTTTAAATAGATGCTGATCTGCGTATTGCAACAGGACTGGTACCCGAGACATTTTAAAGAGTATGCAGACATTTATGGTATCTATTAATAGTTCTGCAGTCCCTTGAACAGCCAAAACTATTTAAGCCAAATAAGTCCAACTGACTTTAAAAAGAATGAAATCTGGTTTGCGTGTGAAAACTTAAGACAAAAGTGTGTTGCTCATCAGGCTTGGTTGGGCTGCGTGTTGACAAACTTGCTCAACAAAACTAGGAACTGATACCTTTTACATGTTGCGTTGTTTTAGAAAATATAAAATAAATATATAGCTGGGAACTGAACTGAAAACTTTTAGCTAATGCAGCCCTGAAAACAATGATTAGTAGCTTTTCCAGTCTGCATCTGTCCTGGTCTCTCTGGATTAGGGACCCCTATGTTTGTATCATAACAAAGAGACAGGTGGTATGTTCTGGAACTGTGTTACAAAGGGACAGAATTGGCTGCACCCTGATAGAAGTACTAGAAGTTGAGGAACAGAAGCAGGGCAACTATGATCTGAGCTGTGTTGTCTGTCTTCTGACATCTTTACCTTGCCAGGCAGAGACATTACATTACACCAAGAGTTGTCAACTGGGTGCCTCCATGCCCACCGGTGCCTTTGATGGTGCCCAGGATAGGTTTCAGTAAACATCACCTCAGAAATCCACAATGCAATTAGGGGGAGGCATGCCTGAACCATTTTGTGTTCCTGCCTCTTCTCTTTTGGCTGTGGCCACCATTTTGTGTTATATGACATGCACCATGGTAGCCATTTTGTGATTGGCACTCAGGGCCATTTCTCAAAATTCCAAATGTTCTTACTGGCCTTAAAAGCTTGGCAACCCCTGCCCTACACAGTCTTTTGCCCCTACCAGTTGAGGTGCAACAGAGAAAGAAAGGAGGCAACCTGCCATCAACATGGGGTGTGAGTGAGCTGCAAGGAGGGGAGGGGAAAGGAGCTGGAAATATTATTAATAATAATTATTATTATTTCAAGCAAAGCATATTTATCGATGGGAGCTGATTCATAGAAAACTAAATATTTGTGCTAGCACAAGGAGTAACACAATAGAAATTGCCCCCTTTCCCCCCACTGTGTGCACCTCAGAACAGATTTAAGGAACCCACAAGGGGAATGTTCCATTGCACAAGAAAAAGCCTAAATAGTTAACAAACCATAAGGCAAGCCTATACCAAATGCTGTCCTTGGCTGTATGTAAAGGTACTTTATGGCACTTCTGTAAACTGAAAATGAGGAAAACCTATGAATGTTGACCAACCCACTCCCCATTTCCCTCCTCTCCCCTCCATTTATAGATACAATCTACCATTGAGCAATGAATGATATTTAATGTAAGCAAAGGGGTGTTATCAGTACTAAAGTGTATCCATATTTTCATTTTTTAAATACTGGAGGCTGTGCATATCATGGCTAATGTGTAAAAATGATATGTTAAAAAAGGAGTTTCCCTGACTGTTTACAAATATTATTTGTGTGTGTATAAAAGTGCTTACAAAAAAGAACAGTACAAAAGTTAAAGATATTTTATTTGTTGTTGCAGATTGCAGAAGGGATGGCATATATAGAAAGAAAAAACTACATCCATCGTGATCTGAGAGCAGCTAATGTTCTCGTTTCAGAGTCTCTAATGTGCAAAATTGCTGATTTTGGACTTGCTAGAGTAATTGAAGATAATGAATATACAGCCAGGGAAGGTTTGTATCACATTATAATTTTAAGCCCTATAAGAATAATTCTGTTAATAGCCACTTGTTTCACTAGAAATATCTAAATGTCAGCACACTCTGTTCTATCTCTGCTCTCTGCCCCTGGGATTTCCTACTTTGCTACTTGGTTTGCACTTGCATTCCTACAGAGAGACATAGCAGACCTCCACATTTTTCTCATGGGCTCCTGTCATAAAATCATAGAATTGGAGGAAGCCTTGTAGGCCATAGGAGCTAACCCTTTGCATGATGCAGGAAATCCAGAGCTAGAACATCTCCAGAAGATGGCTTTAAGACCTCCAGAACAGTGTCTGTTGCAGATGTCCAATGAGGGGCAGCCTTCTAAGCAATTAGTTCCATTGATCTTGAAACCAAGAAGGTTCTCCTAACATTAAACCAAAATCTACTCAATCTACACTTCAGTAACTTACACCCTCTGGGGCAGTGGAGAACAACTCTTCAGGTATTTGAAGAGTGCAAATTTGTCATCCCCCCCCCCCCCGTCTTCCTTCCCAGGCTGAACACCAGTTCCTTCAACATGTTGTCAGAGTTTATTTTCCATACTATTGAAGAATCTTCATTGTCACTTCCAATTTTTCAGTCACTTTTCCCTTATGAATCACCATCTGAATCACCTTATGAATAGTTTCTAATGGTTACATGAATGAAACTAGATTTAAAACACTGCTGTGGTTTTCCTCTCTGTAGGTGCAAAATTCCCTATCAAATGGACAGCACCAGAAGCCATTAATTTTGGCTCATTTACTATTAAGTCTGACGTGTGGTCCTTTGGAGTGCTTCTGTATGAAATAATTACTTATGGGAAAATTCCTTATCCAGGTATGTACTTTTTATTTACTGCTTATTTGCCCTCAGTTTATACAGGTACCAGAGTTAATAGGAAAGGTGCAAACATGTAACAAGAGACATTTTGATAATTAGAAAATGTGTATTGGTTGCTGTACTTAAGAAAGTGTCTTCAAAGTACTCCGTTACAGGTGGAATGTGGGTTGAAACCATGCGAGTCTTTGGCCTCCCTGCAGCATTTAAAAAAAAAATGAATTAATGAATGAATGCCTTGGCTTCATTCAATGTAAGAAACATATTCTGCAGCAACAGCAGCACGTTGTGCGATGATAGTCTTTGCTGTGTGTTTGCTGTACAGTGGTATAACTTGGTTTATGAACTTAATCCGTTCCGGAAGTCCATTCTTAAACCGAAAATGTTATTAAACCAAGGCATGCTTTCACTAATGAGGCCTCCCACCGCCGGTGTCCTTCCACTGCTCGGATTCTGTTCTTTGTTGTTGTTTAGTCATTTAGTCGTGTCTGACTCTTTGTGACCCCATGGATCAGAGCACGCCAGGCACTCCTGTCTTCCACTGCCTCCCGCAGTAAAGTTCTCAAACCGGGACACTATTTCCAAATCATTGTAAACCGAATCGTTCTTAAACCGAGGTACCACTGTATCATAACTGGAGTGGAAAGCTGAAAGCAGGCCCTGGGGTCAGAGCTGAATGTTACAGGTGATGAAACTCTGGGGATGGACTACAGATCCTTAGTACCTTTGGGGGGAAATTGAGCAGATCTCAGATAAGATTGCCTGCTGCTGATGCAATGGCCTTGGCAGATGATTACTTCTCTAGGGAAGGTCACTGAAAGGCCAAAATGCAAACATACAGTCTGTGAGAACACAGGTGACCAGTTTGGCTTTCTGCTAGGTAATCTTTGGGTCCTAGCTGCCCAGCACCCTCTTTGATACCACCCACTTTTTAACCCAGCCAACAGTGGAGCTCTGGCATTGGAGGGCAAGGGCATCTTGAGGTTTTGTGGCAGCAGGTATGGAGATCCAACCTAAGGTCTTCCTCTCTAACATCAGAGAGGGGGTTTTGATGTATCCTACCAGGGGTGTAGTGTAGGGAGGCCTTGGATCAGCTGACATTCAGTTTACAGTGCAATGAAATGTTTACTCAGAAGCAAGTCCCACTGCAGCACTTCATTGGAGCTGACTCCATAAATTATCTTAATTTCCTACAATTGACTTTCTCCAGTAACAAAAGCTTGACTATTCAGTGAATGAATTTGATATATGTATTAGAAATGCAGGGGTGGAGGAAGGTTTAGGATTGTTTGGGTTGCTTTTTTAGACTGACATAGCCAAATTTACTAGTGGAAGAAATATGTTTTTTTATCATTTCAGGGATGAGTAATTCTGATGTCATGATAGCTCTTCAACGTGGGTATCGCATGCCACGCATGGAGGCCTGTCCAGCTGAGCTCTATGATATTATGAAAACATGTTGGAAAGATAAAGCAGAAGAGAGACCAACTTTTGAATATTTACAGAGTGTCCTTGATGACTTCTACACTGCTACAGAAGGACAATATCAGCAGCAGCCCTAACAGGAAAAAGGAGGAGCTCCTGCCTCCAAATTGGTGTAGACCTCTTAATGGGACATTGTGGTTGCGCCAGTTACTTTTGTGCATTAGGATATCCTAACTGCTTGTGGATCCTGAAACTGAAGCTCAAGAAAATGTTGCAGGTGACCACTATCCAGCTTAAGGCTTTAATGTCCTCTATTGCTGGCACTTTCTTTCTATTTTTCTTAAGTACCCAGCTTCTTTTGACCCACCAGAAGATCAAAATCAAACTGGAGACAGCTGCAAATGTAATGAAGAGAAACAGCAACAACAACAGTTCATGACAGCAACCAGAACTTAGCCCCACATGTTCCAGTCATAACATGCATCTCCAAAAAAAAAAGGTCTGTTTTAGGGCCCATCTATATGCTATAGTGATGCATGAGCTCTCGCCACCCGTTTATTTTAACTGAAAAGCTTTTGAGGCTGTGGGAGGGGAGGAGGGAGGACTGTAGAGCCATCATTTATTTGCTCAGAATTGCAACTTTTGGAATGGCTTGCCCACCTGCAGCGTAGAAAACACAGGAATGGCATCTTTCTTAAATTGGAAGCTAGCTTAGAGAGACAGCTTTCACTGAATTAACAGTGGCAGAGGAAATGTTTAACCAATCTGCCCACTTATCTCTTCCCTGGTCACCACTGAGGAGCTCATTTTTAATGTGTTTTGCCTTGTAAAAGTGGATTGGATGAAGGGGCTTAAACAGTAAAAGCTGCTGTAGTTTCTATACTTATGTAAAGAGTAAGGTGGAACTGGCACAGTTTGCAATGAAGTGAATGAGACATTAGAATAGAGTGGTTCTCCCAATCCCCAGGAGCTAACCATGATTTTAAGCAAGAAACAGTCTTTCTGGCTCACATTACCTCCCTTCAAAGGACCTACCTGTAGAATCTGAAATGCAGTACATTTATACCAGATGATCTAAAGGTATAGTTTGTTTTCAAGTAGGAATCTGATAGGGATTAAATGAAGTGTAACCCTAGAGTCATGGCAGAAACCTTTCTACCAGTGTGGCTCATAAAGCTGCCCTTTTTAAAGGCAGCACTTAATGTTTAAATTTAAAAAGCACAACTAACACAACATTCCCATTAGAAAGTACAGCCAGCTACTATTATAACCAAGTCTATACAATTTGTTGCACATATTACGTAAGTAGGATGCGGGAGTGGGGGCGGGGAGACACTTGAAAATCAGGTTTAAAGGCACTAGTTGTATAAAGTCAGATTGGACTGAAGTTATGAATAGGATGCGATCTCACTGTGCCTCAGCTTTCTCCAAAAGGGTTGGTTTTTTCTCTCTATCATGCTGAGACTTTTCCAAAATACTTATTCACAACTTGGTTACTATAGGAACATTGTGATTCTAACTATGTTCAGTTGCACAAACCAATATTTTTGTAGTACACGTGATATTTACACTTTTTAAATGAAGGAATCCAGTTGACAAACTGGCAACCAGGCTGTCAACCTGTAAATACTGTTTTCATTTTATTGTGATTTTAATAAATAAGCATTCTTGAAATTTCAAACCTGGCAGATTTTGAGTATTTTCTAAGTTGTTATCCCCCTGATAAGGAGACAACCACAGTAAATGGCAGCAACTATATTAAGTCTATGCTTCCTAGACAATTGTGTTTAGTTCATTCGCTGCTGCTTGTCAAGTATTGGTAAACATTTTTATTAGCATAAAATGGCTGCTTTACACATTTCCATCCAATTTCTTCATACAAGGAAAGCAATTCAATCCAATCACAGAATTCATGTAGCTTCATTCTACACATTTTTACAATGGTCCTGAAGCTGAGATAATGGATATTGTGATCTGAACATTAAGTATATTTCTTAAAACAAGGGAACTTCCAAAATTTATCCTAGTACAAGAAGAACATAATCAATGGTGTGTTTAATGTGTTCTGGCATTCTTGATGCAGATAGTAGCACTATACAGCAACAAGATAATCTGAGGCCACATTTAAGCCATGCTTAACTTATGTTCAGCAAAGCATTTTATTTTCAAAGTAGAAATTGCCTCCAGTGCTTTTGCCTTCTCTGATTAACCATCAATTCAATACCTGTACTAATTCAGTAGCTGCATTAAACCCTCCCCAAGAAGGATCCTAATTACTCTCTTACTTTGTGTGTTGCTGAGGTCACTTGTGAGAGCCTGTAGAAGATGCCTCAGGTTTTTCTGAGTCTTTGTCACCGAGTGTTTTAGGAACATCTGCTAGGGTATGTTTCAGATTTGCAAAGAAGCCCTTCTTGGATTTCTGATGCTTCGAATCTGTGCTTAGGAGTTTTTTGCTTCCACGTAGCTCCTCTTGTAGAAGAGACACTGTGGCTTCAAGCTCATTGCCACGCTTAGCCCGGTTTTGAAGACCCTTGACTTCTTCTTCCTGTTAAGCCATGGAAGGATGCATTAGAGGTAGAATGAGTCCTGGCATTTACTGATTTTAATATATCTCACTGGCATCCTCTGAAGGTGAGCAGCCAAAACGAATACATAGTTAAACATTTTCTAATAGGTTAGAGGCCATCTTGAAATCGCCAGTTCTCAGTCAAGACGATACCTCTGTTGCTTAGCTGGTATGTACAGCAGTCTACTTCAAATATAATGAAATGCATTGTAAGACCTCATATTTTCTATTATTTGCTCACCAAAAGCTTGAATAGGAAGAGAGCAGAAAATTGCATTTTCAAGTTAATCTTCTTATCCTGATAAATTTGAAATATAGAGAGTTTCAAGTCATGCAGGAGGTAAGACTAACAGGTATAGCAGTCATAAGCAGGAGAAATAGCTGAGAGAGAGAACAGTCAAATGCAGCTTTAGTAGCCATGTGACAAACCTTATGCATCATCACTTGCTTAAGTCTATTATTTTCTTCCATTGCTTGTCTGTAGAGTTCATTGGCATCTTGCAACATTTCATTTAATTTCTCTATTTTTAAGTTCAAGGATCTTATTTGCTGCAAAAGAATCTTATTGTTACGATTAGTGTTTAAAGGGAGAGTCATGTTGGTGTAACTCTCTGCTGCAACCTTTTACTGACCATGATTTTGCTCTATTGTAGGGTCAAGGTTTAGGAATCCGCTAGCCCCCAACCCTGATACTGTTGGACTCCCAACTCCCATCAGTCCCATCCAGTGGTCAGGAATTGTGGGGGTTATGGTCCAGCAACAACCGAACTACCACAGGTTCCCCATCCCCACCTTACTTATTTTACCAGCCCTTGATCAAAGAGCTCTAAGAAATATTTTGATAATGAAGCAGAGAATTGGGAGGGACCACGGAAGGAATCGGGAAGTTACCTTTTCTCTCTCATCACATTGTCCCTGCGAAGCATCTGAAGCATTGCATTTAAGATCTGTGAAGCAAAACAAGGCTAAGAATATTTGGACCACTTTTCAGGAAAAAAAACCTTAAGCTCAAGAATGCAGGTTGCTTACCTGGATCAATATTCCCTTCTGCAGAGTCTAAATTAGGACTTTCTGAAGGCAAGGTATTGAGTTTACCAAGTTTTGCTTTCAACTCTAGTATTTTCATTTCTCTGTCCTGAGCAACAAGATGAATTATAATAATTTTGAATCATAATAATTTACTCAAATGGTACATTTTATTGTAGTAACAGCATGTGCTTTAAAAAAAAAAAGCTTAGCTGTTCTTCTCCCCTGCCCCACCATCACTTTAAGCAACAATTAAGATAACTTTTAGCACCTATTTCCTTATCCAATATGATGAGCTTTGGAAAACAAACATATTTGTGTCACATCCCACTTTGGTCTAATATTTTCTGCATTAAATATATTTAGGAACTGTTGAATAGTGGGTAGACATGGCAGACGACACAGCGATTTCTCCAAAGCAGCTCTTTATTTTGTAAGCTGGAACAGAACTCAACAGCAAACAGCTCAGCCAGCCTGCTTTTATAGGCAGCCGGCTGTCAACATTGTAGCAACAACAACCCAGGGTTTCCCGCCTAAAATAACTGATGTGGACCTGAGTGAAAACTATCTACAGTATCCCCCTGATGGCCCAGGGTGAGAACTTCAGTACATAACAGGAACCCTTTCATGTCTAAAACTTTATTGGTATACCACCAGACAATGTACTTTTGGCTGACACCTGTCAAAATATTTTGGGAGCACACAACATTTCAAAATACATAGGCACATCCAAAGTCACGAGGATTAACTAACATCACTCTCTACCACAAAAAACCACAGCCCAATATAACCCCTACCTTTTCAGAGCTTTCATTTAACAACTTAACCTTTTAACAGAATTCCTGCAGATACCTTGGAAAGAATGCCAGCGTGTACAATGGACAAAGGTAACAAGTTTTAGAGAATAAGTACCTCGACCTTTGCTTGTTCAGCAATGAACTCCTCTACTGGCACATAGTGGTTTTCAATTTGATCCATTGCACACATGTATGCATGCTTCTTTATGGCCTCCTTGTACATTTCAAATTTACTCTCCATTTTTTCTTCATACCTTTCTTTCAGATCTTCTAAGCGTTTACTGGATAGTATTAGCAATGAGAGACAGACAAAATACTTTTAATTACTAATTATCTATACTAATGATTCAATTAACAAGCCTACATAGGGGTGGGTACAAAATGCATCGGTCTCCAATCCCAGCACCCTTTCCCTATCCTGCACCTGAGGTCAGAAGATCTTCCCTCTGAGCAGTAGCACAGAGGAATTGTCAAAATATGTCTCTTATCTCATTTCTATTATATAGAAGCCCTCGTTTCATTTAATGGGAAGAACTCCAGTTCCAACCCATAGCTAGAAATCACAAATTATGTCCCATGCATGTTTCCTGGAGGTTTCCTGTACAAATAAGGTCTAACCTCATAGTAACTGACATCTGGCCAACCCCTCCTCCCTTTACCCCTCCCTCCTTTGCCTATGCCCTCACAGGCTGCCCAAGCCTTCCCTCACCTCCCTTTCCTTATAGCTCAGCCCCTCCTACTTTAAAGGAGGGTAAGAACACTTCAGAGAGCAGTTTGCAAAATTACTCTCTGAAGTTCCTCCGGATCTCCTATAAACAGCTTCCCTGGTCATCAGCCTGCTGGTCTGCCATCATGCTGGAGTTGCTGTGGCCACGTGAACTGCAGCATGAAGACAGGCTTATAATTTTATTACATAGTAAGAAGTAAAATCAATTTACTACAATATACCTTACTTCCTAGTAAACGTGCACTGGATCGAACAGTGAAACTCAGATTTCCATTCAGAAAGAAACTAGAAATGTGAATGCCCACCATTTTCAACAGAATTAAACCCACTATTTATTATTAATTATTGTTATTATATCCTATCACTCTAGTAGTATAGTCCCATTGCTGTTGGCCTGATATAAACATTGAATTAAGCTGAAGGGTGGCTAATAGAATTTCTTATATTGGCCATCCACTGTATTGTGCAAGACACATGGTTCTTGGTTCCATACAAGTATAGTAGTACAAAATCATTTTAGCTAACAGGACTTGAGACAGTAGCAGATGTCTCTAACACTTGGATGTTATCACAGAATATATTTAAATGATTGCTAGAAAGCTATTGCACAAATATTTGGAAAAGCAAGGCATTTTCAAACCAACTGCTTTGAAATAGTTCAGCATGCAACACAAAACAAAAGATCATGGTACATCAGTGGTCTGTCCTAGAATAAGGCATCCGTAAATATGATGCCTTATTCTAGAACTGATGATGTGCTAAGCCATGCTTGGAGTGGTGGGTGCCTGGGGCCTTTCAGTTCCTCACAGCTACAAAGTCTTAAGGCTCACCTCCAGGCTTCTTCTGTTTCCATCAGTTGCTGAAACATTGCTTCCGCCATCTCCTTGCGTATTTGCACCTCAAGGAGCAGCTTGCCTTGCCTCTCTGCAATCAGCTTGCTCTTCAAGATCTCTGTCATTTTCAAGAGATCCTGCAGGAATGAAGTCAAATTAAGAACATGGAATCAAGAGCAGAAGACAGCATGAGGTGCCTGAGCTAACATTTGCCATTCATTAGAGTAGGACTGGGAGACCATTCCCCCCCTCCTGTCAAGGGCCTCCCTTCCCCAACCTTGTGCTCTCCAGATGTTTTGGACTATGCCTCCAATCAGCCCCAGCCAGCACAGACTTGTAGTCCAAGCATCTGGAGGGCACAAGGTTGGAGAACATTGCCCTAAGGGGTAATCAGCCAAGGGTCACATGCTGGTTGGTAGGGCTAAGAAACCCATTACACAACTGGGAAAATACTTAGTGTTTTCTATCTGCTGCTAGGGATGGAAGGAACTGCCAGTTATGGTTCTCTCAGTTTCTCATTTTTCCAATCTTAAATTTAGTTCTCCATATTTCTGCAGAAATTTGTAAAACCTTGTTTGTTTGGAGAACCGCATCAAAAAATTGAGATAAGTGGAAAAACTGAAGGACTGTGTTTTAGTTCTCATTTTGTTTCAGAAAGTGTGGATTTGATAAATTCAGCTTTAAATGCAAACTGAATTAAAATTCTTCCCCGTCCCTAACCGCTATAGTCTGTTAAGGATTTAGGCTAGGTAACACTACTCAAAACAGTCCAAACAAAGTATTATATTGATTTAAGAATCACTCCATTAATTTTTAACACTATTAAGATGATTTATCTCCTACTGAGTAAGCATGCACCAGATCGTCTGAAAACAGTTTTAAACATTACCTCATGGTTCATAATAGTTATATCTATTTCCTCTTCTTCAGAGGAGATACAAGAATCCTCTGGAAGCTGCTCTGCAGATATGTCATTAAAGTGCACTGTAGGCCTATCATCCCTTCCAATATATTTTTTGGGAAAATAATCAAATATTTTGTGTTGGAATGTTTGAATAACCTGAAAAAGAATACTGTGTCAGTGGTTTAAATTACAAATAAGAGCACAATTTCACAATAAATTGTAGTTTTGCGTTATCTGCCCTGGAAGGCCACAAAGGGAATTTTTAGAACTTTGGGAAGTACACTGCAATGATTATAATTGAGAAGCAAGTTGAAAAGTTCAGTTGTCTAAGGAACCAAGCTTTAAATGCATTTGTCATGGCATATCTGTTCACAGTTTACACTGCAGCTCATATACACACATAGAACTCAAGCATGTGCGTGCTTTTGCTGAAGCCTTCTAACATGCATGTCTTCTCCATTTACACAAAGAGGAGGTAAGGTTAAGATTTAAGAGACAGAGAGCAGTAAGGTATGCTCTTTTGTTTCTTAAATTTGGACTCTCCACCCCTCTATCCTCCTTTCGGAGTCTGAAAGCTCCAACAAGTGCAAATGCAGCAGGTAGGTGGCTGATGTGTGCAGGCAGCCAACAACATAAAGCATCCCTGCTAAAATGTCTACACTGGCTGCTCATAGGTTACTGGGCCAGGTTCTGTGTCCCTATATTAATATGTCAAGCCCTGTACAACTCGGGTTCAGGATACCTTGAGCCATTTTATCCCAACTCAGTCTCTGGGATCATCCAGTGGAGTCCTGTACAGTGGTGCCTCGCAAGACGGAAAGAATCCGTTCCGCGAGTCTCTTCGTCTTGCTGGTTTTTTCGTCTTGCGAAGCAAGCCCATTAGCAGTTTAGCAGATTAGCGCTACAGTATTAGCGGCTTAGCGGATCAGCTGATAAGTGGCTTAGCGATCAGCTGTTAAGCAGCTTAACGATCAGCTGATAAGCGGCTTAACGATCAGCTGATAAGCGGCTTAGCGATCAGCTGTTAAGCGGTTTAGCGGCTTGGGAAAAAGGGGGGGGGGGAGGAAAAAAACCCCGCAGGAACTCGCAAGACATTTTCGTCTTGCGAAGCAAGCACATAGGAAATTCGTTTTGCGAAGCACCTCCAAAACGGAAAACCCTTTCGTCTAGCGGGTTTTCCGTCTTGCGAGGCATTCGTCTTGCGGGGCACCACTGTAGTTGCTGCCTGTGTTTTAAAAGCCTGGCCAGCTCCAACTATAAGCCAGGCATTTAGTGTTGTTGGCCCCATGACGTGGAACACACCAGCAGCAGCCATTTGGCAAGCAGCCTCCCTGCTAACTTTCAGACTCCTCTTGAAGCCAAACAGGCCCATTCAATTGTTTCAACATTTTTTCCAAGATGAGCTAATTACACTTACAATTATTTTGTGCTGTTTTATGGTATATTATATTTTATTGCATTTGTATACGCTGTTGTATACAACCCTGGTATTTTATATTAGTGGGTGGTATGCCAATAATAATAATAATAATAATAATAATTTATTTGTACCCCATCCATCAGGCTGGGTTTCCCCAGCCACTCTGGGCGGCTTCCAAGATTAAAAAGACATTAAAATGTCACACATTAAAAACTTCCCTAAACAGGGCTGCCTTAAAACTACAAAAACACCACACACACATATTTGCTGCTGTGAGCTGAAGACTCAGAACATCGACAGAAGACATGAGAGTCTGGATATATATCCGGCATGTTATATTTGAGGTTGTAAGACTAGCTGCTACATTTTTTTATGTTGTCGTGCATTACAGTTAGATGGCCCAAGCAAGTAAGTGTTCCTAGTAAAGAGGTCAGGATCCTACAGGCTACTTGGCATGAAGACACCTCAGCCAGGAAGCATTGGCTCATAAAGAAGATAATTTCCAAACGGTTGTCTCCACCCCCATCGTTCAGCCTGGACACTGAGGTCCAGCTCCAAGGGCCTTCTGGTAGTTCCCCCACTATGAGAAGTGAGGTTACAGGGAACCAGGCAGAGGGCCTTCTCAGTAGTGGTGCCCACCCTGTGGAACACCCTTCAGATGTCAAGGAAATAAACATCTATCAGACTTTTAGAAGACATCTGAAAGCAGCCCTGTTTAGGGAAGTTTTTAATGTTTGATGTGGGAGTCATAAAGCCACGGTAAAGGCTTGTAATATTGCAGGGTGCCCCCTGACCTCGGCTGACCAGCACTCTGAGCTTTACAATGTATTGGAATGTGTTGACCTTAAAGGGAGTTGTGTTTCCTCTGGGCAGTGATGACCTTATATGGTTTGTGGGTGGGTAAAAGCCTTGACCGGATGAGGTAACGTGAGACATTGGCAAAAAAAGCTGCAGCAGGAGAGGGAAGTTCGAAAGGAGCTGCTCATACCATCCTGAAAATATTGCTGGCTCTCGGTGTCTTTATTTTATGCTAAACTGCGCCATTTGTAACGGCTGGCTCCGACAGTTTGATTTTTTTATCGTATTTTTAATATTCTGTTGGGAGCCATCCAGAGTAGTTGGGGAAACCCAACCAGATGGGCTGGGTATAAATAATAAATTATTATTATAAATTATTAGTAGTAGGAGTATTCACCCAGGAAAAAACAAGGTAATGGTGCTTGGGGTATGTTGTGAAGGGCACAGCCTTTTACTTACTTGCTTTGCTACAGCAGAAAACTTCATTACATGCAATGTCTCATCATAGGTAGAAGCACACTGGTTAATATTGACAATCATGCAAGCTTTGCCTTTACCACAGAAGAATGGCTGGAAGAGGCGGGTCAGCTTACTCTCTCTGAAGGGAATGTATGCTGGCCTTAATCTTAAGGGAAAGTTTTATTAACATTAATTTCAACATGTGCATGATTTGTAAAAGCAAGCATGGATTCAGACATGTGTGATTGCTATCTGCCCTTTATCTGCACATCAAATACTTATTAGGACATAGCTGTTTTCACGTTCAACAGATTGGTCCCATATTCATTCATTCATTCATTTTAATTATTGCCAACAGACTATTCCATCTACTTATTTTTTTAAAACTAAAGAGAAGAATAGTGCTATAACACTATATTGCAAAAATGCTAAACAGTTGTACCTTGGTTTTTGAACAGCTTATTTCCCAAATGTTTGGGCTCCTGAACGTTGCAAACCTGGAAGCGACTGTTCCAGTTTGCAAACTATATTTGTAAGCCGAAAGTCCGATGGGGCTTCTGCGACTTCTGGCTGGCTGCAGGAGCTTCCTGTAGCCAATCAGAAGCCCGCGATTTGGTTTTCAAACATTTTAAAAGTCGAACAGACTTCTGGAACGGATTCTGTTCAACTTCCAAGGTATGACTGTAGTACTATAATGTTATAGCATTATGGTGTTACAGCACTATACCTCTTTCATTTAAAATATACAGTAATTATAGCCATGAAATCATTTAGCAATAACTAAAATAAAGATTAAAACAAAACAAAATTGAGTCATAAAATAGCAAGGGTCATAGTGAATGCCTGCTGAGAAGTACTAGGCTGATTTTCTTAATATGTTTTGACCATGTCAAAAACCCCAAAAGACAGAAAAGGTGTGCTAACGGCATCTATATCTAGTGTTTTTTTTCTGGGGGGGGGGACGCAGGAGTACACATGCCCCTAAACATTTTGTAAATCTAAATTTGGCCTCATTGAGGGGCAGTATTTCAATATGAGTAGAAAAGTGAGAGTACCCCTAAACATTTTTTTAAGAAAAAAAGCACTGTCTGTATCTATGAAGGCTGTGTTACTTTTCCTTTCTTCTGAAAAAACACAGAGAGGTTTTTTGAAAACAGAGAAATGGCATAAGCAGCACAGAAAAAATGCAGGCTGTTAATGACTGGAGGACAGCATAATGTGGCTGCCTCATAAAAAGCGTGCATACAAAAAAAACGAAAATAATGTTAAAATATGTTTTCAGCACTCTTAACCAATGAAACAGACACCTTGCTTCTTGGGGAATATAAACGTATAACAATAGGTTAGACTAAACAGTTTTATGTGAAACTGGTGTGAAGATTTACTTTTGTCACTTACTTAGGGTTTTGATTTTGCTTTAGAGCTGCAATGCATTTTCCAAGAATAAGAAGAGAATTATTAATATTGCCTGCTTCTTTCAGTCTGTCTCCAAAGGTTTGTGCTTTATGGCATCGTTCTGATCCAGCCAAGTCACAGAGAGAGAGTCTGTACAAAGAATGCAGCTGATTTTAGTATCATTCTTTCTTTTGGAATTAATTTTTATTCGCGTTTTTACATACAGTTCAAAAAGATTAAGTAAAGAATAAATGGAGAAAATGAAAACAAAATCACAACAAACCAAAGACACAACACAAAACATCTAAGGACTTCCTATCAATCTTTCAATCCATCAATCAATATTTGAATTTTAGGTAGCCTGGTACAACACAGACTCATAGTATTTTTAACAAGTAAAATACACACTGTCAAGTAATAACTTTCATTATTGACCCTGTATTTTTACTGTGTTTTGGGGTAAGTGTGTTCCAATGGCCATCTTCAGCTGTTGACAAGCATGTCACAAAGTTATGGATTACTGTGAGAGTAAGAAGCTGCACTGAACTGCCCCATCCTGTCGGGAGGAGGAGTTTCTAAGCTTTTACTGTCATTTTGTCCTGGAACGATAGACTGTGATCAAGACTTTGAAGCAAATCAACTTCAAACTACAGGTGATCAAATTGGCTTGGTTTTTTAAAAAATTAAAATCTCAATAAAATGCATATGTATATCAATTACGAAAACAGAACAAGTAAACATGCAATGCAGATTGATGCAATATTTACAGTAAGCCTGCAACTTATGCAGGGGTTACGTTCTGGGGATCGTCCCTAAAGCCAAAATTGTGTATGGTCAAAATACATTGGGTTCAATGGTGGGTGGGATTGCCAAGCTCATTTCCCTCCAAATCCTGTCCCGTTTCAAAGAATAATAATAATAATAATAATAATAATAATAATAATAAAAAATAAAAATAATAATAAAAATATTATTTTGCCATGCACATAAAGTTGAATACACACAAGTTAATTGCATGTAAGTTGTGGGTTTACTGTATATTAATATCCCTTGACACCTTTAGACAGTTTCCCTTTTGTAGCACTGTTAATCTGTTACTTAACTGAACAGTTAATGTTGACTGCAATTCCACAAACAGAGAAAACAGCAAATTGTAGCTAACTAGAATTTGAAGTGAATGCTTCTGATTTCCCAGCTGCATGGGAAAGAAGGTATGCTCAGGGACTTAGCTCACTTCAGCTTGTTCCTGGCACTAGAAACCAAGATGGGGAACCTTTTCGGCTCTGTGGGCCAGACCCTTATAAAATTCTAGGCTTGTAGACAAAACTTGATGCAGGAGGCTGCCCACCTGTCAATCAGCTGATATCATAATGATGTCGGGTGGTTGGGTTCCAAAATCAGGACTTCAAAGTACTACACAGCTCTTGCAAAAAAAACCCCATGTGATGCTTTAAATGCCCAAGGCTTTGACTATTCCACCCATCTGTTGATGAACGGTGAAGCCAAAGTGTCAGAGACCAGACTGAGGATTATAGCTTTGATGAGGAATTGTGGGAACCTCCCCCTCTTCCTGCTCCTAACCAGGATCCTGAAGCTACCCAGGAACAGTGGAGCAGTATAGATTTAGAGAATTGGTTTGCAGAGGGACATAGTTTGGAAAACAACAGTTGGGCAGAGCTGAATGGGGAACAGCTAGGAGAAGCAGAACAGGAAGAGAGAGAGAGATAACCGACTCTTCTTCGCTGGAAAGTGTCCAGCCGCTCTCTCCAAGGGCAAGGAGAGCTGATAAGGTTGCTACACAGAAGGCTCCAGTGGTTGCGAGATCAGGTTGCAAGAAGGGGGAAGTGACGGAGATGACTTGGGGGGAAGTAGGAGGAAAACTTAATTGGGAGCACCTTTACTCCCAGAATGGCTGTGTTGTTCTTTTGCTGTGATCATTAAGCACTTTTAAACTGGCAAGGTAATTGCTTTGTTCTGCTGATGCACGGCTAAAGGGGGGGGGGGGAGCCATTTCTCCGAAGCCTGACACAAAGCCTGCTTTCTGCAAACATTGGAACTCGCTAGTGCAGCCAGATCAGCAGGCTTGAAGTTTGCTTTCTCTTGCCAAAGCTTGTGGCACTAGTAGGTGTGTTCTCTACCTGCCTCACACCTGACACCACATATGATGGTTTGGAGAACACAGGTGGTTTGGTGAAAAACAGCCTTGTAGGCCAAATATGAACTAATGGCAGGCCTGGCCTGGCCTGCAGGCTGAAGGTTCTCTACCTGCTATAAACCTTGGCTTAACATGACATTCCCATACAATCAGTTTGTGTACAGAGTTACCCTGTTCACCTTGATAGATGAAGCTACACAAACACAAGGACAAAAAGATCTATATACTGCAAAATCAAAACACACTGTGGCATTTGTACAAGCACATTTACAAAGAAGAAGATTTTGTCTTCACTCAACTTTCTCTGCACCAGGAAAGCAGTGAGACCTACAAAGCAAAGTCTCAACATTGTTCCAGTGCCAAAGACAGGAGCTCCAACCATAGGCCAGTAAAAAAATGCTTGCACTTTAGCATAGTTTAAAACTGAGAACACTAGTTTGTCCTCAACAACTTTGCTATAACTCCACACAAAGGAAGATTCACTGTAGTACATATTTAGCAGAAGCAAAAAAAACCACTTACTCAGAGACTCCAAGAACTCGTGGCACACTCTCATCACTCAAGCTGAGCAGTCGAATAGAAAATATACTGTGACTGGAGGAAAAGAGACACAAGTTCAATTTTTTAATCATGTCATTATTTAATTACTTTGTATTATGCTCTATAGGGACGCGGGTGGCGCTGTGGGTAAAACCTAGGACTTGCTGATTGCAAGGTCGGCGGTTCGAATCCCCACGGCGGGGTGAGCTCCGGTCGTTCGGTCCCAGCTCCTGCCCACCTAGCAGTTCGAAAGCACCCCTAAGTGCAAGTAGATAAATAGGTACCGCTTTATAGCAGGAAGGTAAACGGCGTTTCCGTGTGCTGCGCTGGTGCTGGCTCGCCAGATGCCGCTTAGTCACGCTGGCCACGTGACCCGGAAGTGTCTCCGGACAGCGCTGGCTCCCGGCCTCTTGAGCAAGATGGGCGCGCAACCCTAGAGTCGGACACAACTGGCCCGTACGGGCAGGGGTACCTTTACCTTTACTTTATGCTCTATATTGTGCTTCTTTACTTTCTCCTGTGGGGCTTAACTGATGTAGTGCTTGAATAATCAATTCACATATATATTTGTTTGACATCTGTCTGGAAGTATTAATATTATTTAGAGTTTTTTATTCCTTTTATATTACAAAGTACATAGCTTTAAAAAAGTAGAAGATATAAAGAGACGGTATCTCAAAATGGGATGGGGTGGGGTGTTTTAAAAAAGAGAGAAGAGAAGAGAAGGTATCTTACAATTAGTCATATTGAGATAATGCATATAAACTTTACTTAACTGAAATTTTGGCATACAGCACACAAGCAACTTACGAACATTTAACTTTACAGGCTTGGCCACAATGTGTTATACAAAATTTGAAAAGGGTCAGAAAAGGGGTGGGCATCCAGAGGTGGAAACTTTGGCAATCTCACCCACCATTGAACCCAATGTGTTTTGACTATACCCAATTTTGGCTTTGGGCGTGATCCCCAGAACATAAGCCCCATGAAAGTTGTGGGCTTACTGTTTAATAATACAGCAAGCCACCCATAGAAAAATATATTTCTTTCTATCAAAACATCAAGACTCCATAATGTGCACCGGATAACATATCTCCTATAATGATCAATAAAACATTTTTGCCTGAAAATATCCCAACTTTAATTTTGTCCTTTGAGTCTGATAAAGGAGGTCAATTTAGCCATTAAAGCAGAGTCCCAAATTTTACCATACCATTCTATAATTGATGATACACCTCTGCCTAGAATTATATTCAGATGCCAAAGCTTCATAATACTCTTAACGTGCTGTTCTTCAATGTGCACAGTTTTTAACATGCAAAAGCATTCATCAGAAAAAAGTTAGCTATGTCTAAGGTCCATGCAGATCAATGGGACAAATTCAGAAGTCCCATCATTTCCCCTAAGATGGGAAAAGTCCCATATTTTCCAAACTTTCCCTGGGTTGGAGGAAATATTTGGAAATTAACTTGGCATGTGGGTATATCCCATATGCTTATTTTTTAAGCTAATTATAGAGAGGTTAAGGGGCTACGGTTAAGGCAATATATTACTTTTTCTTTAAATTAGATTATGTAAAAATAAAAATAAAAACCAACACACCAAATACAAAGTAACCTTGAAAATTGGCAGCTAAATTCCAGAATAAATCTAGTGCCAGTAGAAAGGATAAAGGGCAATAGTCAAGAATACAGTGTTTAGGATATCCACACTCTCTCTCCAAAACCAAAAATGGCTGGACTCTGGGTGTGAATGGCCATGCTCTAGTCTTGTTTATCTATCAGGGCTAGACAGGCCCCTTCTGCAATTAAGAAGGGCTAAGTCTCCTTCTCCAAGTCTCCTAGGAAACACCGCAACACAAGCTAGTTGCAGCCGAGTGATCATTAACGAACAGATAGTTCTCAACATTAATCATTGATTTTTCCACAAGCAGAGATCCTTCTAGCCAGGAAGTCCAAGATAGCATATCCTTCTCGTAACAAGAAAGGGGCATTGCTGTTGCAGGATATGAACCAATTCATCCTCATTTGGGTTCTGCCAGTGACTTGCACACATCAAGCAGGTTTTAAGATTTTGATCTAAACAGCAGCCCCTAGTGCTGTATAAAAAACAGGAACATCCAGGTGTGCAACTTGCCATGGGCACAGAGAGCTGCTATTTGAAGAATGCTGTCATCACCCAGTAGCATCAGCTGGTGGACAGGTGTGCATGCTGTCGGGGAAATGGCCTTATGGGCCCAAACTGGCTTGTGAGCCCATAAATAATAGAATCAGAGTTGGAAGGGACCCTGAGGATCATCTAGTCCAACCCCCCACAGTGCAGGAATATGCAGCTGCCCCATACGGAGATCAAACCTGCAACCTTGGCGTTATCAGCACTATGCTCTCACCAACAGAGCTATCCACCCCTGGTTTAAAACCCTACATAGTTAAATGTGGTCTTAGTAATGCCATTAGCCTAAATTTTTTATTATTATTTATTGAATTTATAGAGCGGCCTATACTAGGAGGTCTCAGGGCAGTTCACAGAATAAAATCAAAATATAAAACCAAAAAATACACAATCAAAACCAAAACAACAACAACCCAATAACCACCACCACCTCCTTAAGGAACAAGAACATCTAAAATGAGACTGCAAACCTTCTGCTTGATTGTTGGTTCATCCTGGTGCATGCCAAACTTCTGTTCTTATTTCCTACTTTAAGAATTTTGCATGCCTCATCTGTACTCTTTATACTGATCCACTTTAGGTCTGGGGAAATAAGGTATTTTATACAATTAAGTATGCATAACCATCAGAAAAACAGCAGTATGTAAACATTTTGGCACGTTTACAGCATACAGCATTTCTCTACTTGCTTACACAAGAAACCAGACCCACTGAGTTCAAAAAGTTTTACTTATATACATAAATGGGTGTAAGGTTACAACCTAAGTGTGAGAACATAATGGAGATCAAGATAGATTTGAAACAGCGGCAGCCTAAAGCAAGGGTGGCTAACCTGTGTGACCTTCCAGATGTTCTTGGACTCCAACTTCCATCAGGCCCAGCCAGGGATGATGGGAAATGTAGTCCAACAACATATGGAAGGTCACAGGATAGCAATACCTAATGTAAAAAAGCAATAAATATTATTGTTTTTAAAATTATACTAATCTGGAATCAAACCAGAATTTGAAGGACCACAGATATAAAGTATGGATTTTTGGATTTTTGAATAAAAACAGTAATACATAAACAAAATGGCATATTTTTAAATACATGTCTGTCTTCACGAGTTGGGGCAGCATAGAACTATTATTTTTAGATGCAAGATGAACAAGATTTTGGTGATCAATAACTGATCTCGCACCTCTTAATTTGCTTTAAAAGCAGCTGGCAGGGAACAGGGGAGGGAAGAAAACGGATGTGTGTTGGCTTTGAATTCAGAAACTCCTTCACCAGCACTACAGATGCCCCTAGGTTCTCCTTAACAGCACAAATAGCCATGATATAAAAATGGTGGGGGAAGGTTAACCATTCTCAAGCACATGGAGCCATAACTGGCCATCTGTATTCAGTGACTATAACCGAACAGCTCAAAGCAATCCATCCGTGGAACCTTTTCAAGATAGAACATAACAAAAACATGGGCGAACTTCATTACACCTTAGATTATTTACAATGGAAATCAAGGCTTACAAGTGCATTCTGTACATTTATTTGGTCTTGCAACTACTTGCTAAATTTGGCTGAGAGTGGGAAAGCTGCGCCCCCTGGTGTCAAGAGCTTCCTCATGCAGCTGAAGCTGTCCACTGTCCAAGAAATAGTACAGTGGTACCTCGGGTTACATACGCTTCAGGTTACATACGCTTCAGGTTACAGACTCTGCTAACCCAGAAATAGTACCTCGGGTTAAGAACTTTGCTTCAGGATGTGAACAGAAATCGTGCTCCGGTGGTGCAGCAGCAGCAGCAGGAGGCCCCATTAGCTAAAGTGGTGCTTCAGGTTAAGAACAGTTTCAGGTTAAGAACGGACCTCCAGAACGAATTAAGTACTTAACCCGAGGTACCACTGTATTTGGCTAGATCAGTGGTTTTCAACCAGCGTGCCATGAATGATAGTCAGGGGTGCCACAGGCAACACTGGCCTCTGTCCCTCTTTCCTTCCCTCCTCTTCTGACACCCTCTTGCATCTCTGCCTCCCAAAGGCTTGCACAGCTGTTTATTGCATCAGCCCTGGCTGTAAGCTCTGCAGGCAAATGGTGCCTCTGAGAGACACCTCTATTTGGGGCGATGGGGGGGGGAAGCAGCTCAGAGACCAGGGATGGCAGCAGCTGCTGCCCATAGGAGTCCCAAGGAGAGGGGAGAGGAGGCTGAGGGAACACTCCACAAGGGAGGGTGCTTGACAAGGGTGAGAGGCTGCCAGCTCTGGAGGCAAGGGGTGACATAACTGGGCTCGTGAACCCCACAGGGGTGGCGCAGAAAGAAATGTAGTTGGTCAAGGGAGCCGTGGACTCAAAAAGGTTGAAAACATCTGGGCTAGATGGATTCTTGAGACCCAAAAGAGCAATTATTCCTTTGAAGCAGTACCACCAAAGTTGCAGCATTACCTTTTATGTAAGAGTTTCCTCCCTGATCTTCGCATATCCTTAAAACTTTGCGCTTCTGATTTTTCGATGCAGGCACTACATCCAGTAGGTCATAGATGTACTCATTGTAGATTTCAAAGAAAGAAACCCAAACAGATGCTAGGGTCCTGGGGCACTTGCTATAAACCTCAGAATCTAAACATTCAAGGATGGTGAATAAAGGGAGTGTTGTTTATTGTAAGGTTAAATTTATTTAACTGCCCTTTGCCCTAAGGTCGCGTTCCAACATTAAAACACAGTATCAGAAACAGTTTAAAACAACTTACAGTAGCAGAAGGTATGCACTATTTTTGTTCTCATTTATGGATACTTCCTCCCAGGACAGCTATTGCACCATTCTTGTTTAAGCATTTGGTGCAAGGCACATACTTTTGCATTACTACACATTATTGCACTAAAATCATTGGATGAGGTCTCCTGGTTGCATTGTGATTCACTTAGTGGTAACCAGGAGGGGGGTCTTTTCAACAGCAATGCCCTTCCTGTGGAAGCACCTCCCCCTCTGACAACTTTGGCACATGCTGGAAACACATTTATTCCTGGAGGCCTTTGCTAAACATCAGTACCAGCTGGATTCTTTTAAATGCCTGCTCTGAATTTAATCATTTTATTTTGTGATATTACATATGAAAGTCAATATACAAATATTTTAATAAATAAACATAGGGATATTCTTTCCCCAATATCCTACAAAAATTAATCCTGTTTTTATACGATTAGTAAGCAATGCTATAGCGACCATTTCACACAATTCTATATGCATTTTTAACCACAAATATTCACCCATTACCTGATTCATTCAAAACAAAACTTGGTGAGCTACAGCTACTAGAAGTTGAGCCTGATGCACTTGAAGATGTGATAGACTTTGAAGTATTTTCAGTATCCTTGATGAAATACAAAAATGTCAAGGTTATGTTGCTGACTGTATTCACATCTTTTAATTTCTACAGGAGGCAAGCTATCCACCAATTAAGTTTTTTAAAAACAAAGCAACTGGTATAGTTTCTAATTAAATCAATTTTGAATGGGATATTCCCAATAATTCAAGGTAAGTGCATTTTTTGAGATTATTATTATTATTAATAATTAAATCTGTATACCACCCTTTACCCAAATATCCCAGAGAGGTTCACAACAGGAAAATACAAAATGAGAATACAAAATATATAATAAAACAAAAACAAATCAATAACCTCCCTCCCACAAACACATTTTTAAAACTATAGAATGTTAAACAGCCAAATGCCTGGTTGAAGAGAAACACTTTCATCCCCAAGAAGAATTCAAGATGAAAGTCAGACTTTGGTTGAGACTGAAAAAGATACGTAAGAAAGGGAAAGTATGTTGTGGCCCTCCAGATGTTGCTTGAACTACAACTTCCATCATTCCTGACTATGCTGACTTGGCTGATGGGTACAGGAGTCCCGGAACATCTGGAGGGCCACAGATTCCCCACCCCTGATCTAAGGGATTGAGAAAAAATCCATAGTGGTATTTATCTTATTTCTTCCTTCCTTCCATAGACCTCCATGCCAAGCAGGAAAATGCTTTGAGAAGTCCCCTTGGATGCTCTGCTGCATTATCATAATAGCTAAAGATTCCTCCTGAAGTGAACAGCATGATTCAGCACTCAGAACTACCACACCTTAGAAATGCATAAGACTAGGAGAATAAAGCCAACTTGTTGCACACAACATGCACAGCAGTGGCATGAGTGCATAAATGCACAAGAAGCTAAAAACACCAGTCATGCATGTTTCCTGCTTTTGGAAGTGGTCTCAAATGAAGAAAAGAAAAATCAGAGTATTTATTTATAAATTACTTTCATTCCAACCTTTCAGAAGCATCTTACAGAACAATCACTTTAAAACAAGCACGCAAGCCTTCTCTGTGGATGTTTTTTGTTGTGGATGGAGGGGGTAATTAAAAAACACCAATCCTCCTATCAAACTGGGAATATCTCCTCACTCACACAGTACAGGATATTCCACCATTCTTCACCAGAGTTTCTTTTCTTTCAGTATAGTAAGCGGCTCACGTATACGTCAAACAAAGTTTTAATAATAAAGAAAATTGTAACACAATAACATACTGTCTGAGAGAAATTAAAACAACACCCTGATAGTTGGTTTCTCTACCTCAGTGATGGCCAAACTTGGCCCTCCATCTAACTGAACTGAACTGAACACCCAAAGGGAGGGGCCAATTCCAGAGCACAACATTTAAGGCCCTCCCACCAGATGACAGACATTCTACTAATCAAATTACGCCCCAGCGCCTTTCTTACAGTTATGAGAAGCAAGGCCACCATGTCATTTGCATTCGGAAACTTGAGAACCTGCTCTCCATCAGCATAATGTGGCAATGGTGGAGCCAACAGCTCCCATAAAACCCCATAACCAGTGGTGCCAACCTCCTTTCCAAAACATTTTAATCTCACCCACATTTTTCAAAGATGTCCCAGTGTTTCAAAGAGAAGTGCAAGGTTAGGTGGCTATCTCAGGATCCAGAGGAATTCTGGGGAAATTAAGATGGCTGTAAACCAGTGCCCATCCTTGCCACTGTTTTCTGCGGTGTTTCCACCCCACATAATCTAACCCAAAGAACTACAGCAGTGCTATAGTCCAGAACCCCCTTAAACCAGGCCCCTTGAGAGGCTGTATGAATTTGTTGTTGGGGTTTCCAAGGAATGTGTAGTTCTACATGGTGTGGATTTTAACGCAGGATCTGGAAGGGTGCTTGCCACTAACCTCTTTCAGAGAAGCAAGAAGGGCAGCTTTGATGGATTCTTCTTGCTTAACCTGCATATCATTTAGCCTCTTGGTAAGATTGCTGAAGCATGGTTTTATGTTCATCTTTGGATACTGTCTTCCCCTTACATGGTTAAATATGAGATCAAGAGAGCGGGGAAGGATACCACCGTCTTTTGAGCAGCCTGCAGAAACAATGAGCCTCTTTTCAATACATGCCATTGTTAGATCGTTTGTATTTGACCCCATGAAGAATAATTGGATACCTTGAACAGTGAAACTTTTGCCTGCGTTAGTCACACCATAGGTAAACACAAGTCCATTCACTCCGTTGATACAAGTTTTTACTATGTCATTCATTGTGCCTTCAAAAAATTCACTTTGCGAAGTCTCTGGTCCAAACACCTAAGTAGAGAATAGGAAAAAGTTTTACAGGGACAGTGAGGAGCAAACTGTACACATGAGGTGTGAGTGGGATCTCCGACTAACTGAAGTGTTAATAGCAGCATCCATAGGGGCCTACTTCAAGCTGGGACCATGGAGCTTAATGTTTTCTCACCACCAGTCCTTCCCTCTCCTACAGAGTTGCCATTTGCCTCATGAAGTGAAATGATACCTATATGGTTTTCCCCATGAGGCAAATAGCAACTTTGGGGAAAGGGTGATTAGAATGGGGAACGACTTGGAGGGGAAGGGTTAACCCCCAAATCCAAGTGTAATTATTCTGATCCAAATTAGAACTTTCAGCAGCTAGTGATAATGTTTTTAAAAACCCCCATAAAATATGTTATTTATAGATTCATGTTGCATCCAGTTTGGCACAGAAAAGCAGTTTAATTGCTTTGCTTATGACAAGTCATACCATGCCACAGCCAATTTGATCCTCAGAGCAATGCACCACTGAATCCTCTTAAAAGTATTATTTTATTTTATTTTGAAATAATTTTTATTAACAGGCCAATCACATTACATTATCCAAATCACATTAATTCCAAATTATACAGCCAAATTTTAAATTTTGCTGGGGGTACCCATACATCAAGCTCCGAACGAGTCCAAAAATCACTTATATTGCTGCTTTAATTAAACAATTCTATCCAGTTCAATCCAGATAGTCCTTTATTACTTTCTTCATCTTCTTGTTGTTATCGTATATTCCTTTCTTTGCGATCTCTGATAATCTTCACAAGCAGATTAAAAACAGGCATCCTCTGTGTGGGTTTTGTGTTCTCCAAAGATCATATCACTCAGGGACATCCGCCATTCCACACTTCCATAAAAAATTAATCTTCGGTATGTCCTTTATTTTTCTCAGGCTTGCCAAATATTTCAGGAGGCTCTGTCAGGTTAAAATCACATTCCTTCTCATTCCAATGATCCTGATTCTCCTCCCCCTGTCTTTCTTTCTCAGGCAAGCCTGTCTTAGCGAGTCGCCATTTTACACTGCGTCATAAAATTTTCCTCTGTTCTCATTGTTTACCATTCATCTCTTTAGCTATAATCCATTCCACACAGCTCTTGAATTCCTGCTTGTGATTAGTAAAACGCAACGATCTTACCTCTTTCTGGGGTGGAGGGTTATTAATATCACATAATGCAAAGAAAAAAAAGATTTTTTCCTCCACCCCCCCTTCATTCCAAACATACAGTCTCTTAATGGTGATTCATCAGAAGATTTACTTATCCGTCCGTCACTCCCGGTCACAGAGATCCATTAATCAGCAGTCTTATCTCTCGAGCGTTGCTTGATGTATGTGCTTCAGCTTCATTCCAATCGTATGTTTCCAATTATAATTCCGAGCTGAAGCTAACCAGCACGCGCTGATTGGAATCGGCATCAGGAAGAGCTGACCTCATCGAGGGCTCATGCCAAGTGACCGGCACCCCCATCTCACGGATCCGGGGGTGCATTGTGGACACCGCTGGCAAGGCAGCCCCCCCCCCCCACCTCCTTGGGGGGGTAGGAAGACTGCATACTTCCCATAGCAGCCTCTTAATTACCTTGTATGGGTCAGAGAGATGTTATTGTCAGCCATCTTCCAATGCGCCACCTGGTGGCCCCCCTTAAAAGTATTATTGATGTTTTATTAGAAGAATTTCATTTATTGAAAAGTGGTGAGAAGGGAGAAAAAGAAAAAAGTGAATGAAATTCAAATTAAAGAAAAACATTCCATTACATTTCCACAAATATACAAATGTGTATAGTCTTATTATCCTAACACAAATTTCTTTAACAACAACCTCATATATTCTGTATAAAGTTGTTACAAATATCATTATATTTATCCAAAGAAAGTCTGTGTCCATAGACAGTCTGCTCATATGTTGCTAATGTCATGTTTGTCAAGCCACTGACTAAGGGGAATCATATTTCTATTCTTCCAGTTCAACAGTATTGGCCTCTTAGCCACCATTTGCGTACGTAGAATCCATTTTCCCTGTTCCACTGTCACTTTCCATACAACTGGTATAAAGTTCAAAAGAATAAACACCTTTAAGAACTTTACTATACAGTACAGGAAAGCGGCATGCAATTAATGTAATGGTGCACTTTAAGGCTGAAGTCCTGTGCATCTGTTTGAGAGCTAGCTATATTTTGCTCTGAGTTCTCACTACTTACGAAACAGGAGCAGCCTACACCAAGTGTTCTAATGCAGTCTGCTTTATGCACTTTTATTTATTTATTTATTTTCACCGAAATTGGCCCTGGAGGAGAACTCACCTGTGTAAAGGTGAACTGATGTGCCGATTGTCCAATTCCCTTTTCACTGTTCTTCATAGCAGTAGAGTATTTAGGTGCGTGAAGAGTCACTGTTTCTTGATTTTCAATAATCAAACAGTCCTTAAGAGCACACAAGTTATTTAAACCAGTTTCCTAAAACATTCTTTGCTTACTAAATTGCATGCTACAAACCTGTTTTACACTTACTGATGTGGTTTCATTTGTGAGCTTTCGGTGCATGCGATTCTGCTGCTGTGTAAACACTGCACTTTCAAGTGCATTTAAAGCAGGTGACTTTTCCCAAAGAATCCTGGGACCTGTAGTTCACCACTCACAGAGCTACAATTCTCAGCACCAGGACCAGCAAAAAAACTTGGCACTAAAATGGCGTCCCCCTCCTCACCAGATTAGAAGGGGCGAGGGAAAATCTACACCAAGAACAAGGTGATCTGTTACCCCATGCAGCCTGAAGCTGCCGCTACACCTTGCCTCCTGAGTGGGCCGGCCCTGCTCAGCACCCTTAAACTATAGTTCCCAGGATTATTTAGGGGCAGTCATGTGCTTTAAATGTGTGGTATGCATGCGTCAGTGTGCAAGCTGCACTTTGACGTAGTGTAGTTAAATGCAAAGTTTCAAACATTACTGTAGATCAGGGGTATGGTGTTCCCTAGATGGCATTGGACTATAGCTCCTATCATCACTGACTATGCTGGCTGGGGCTGATGGGAGTGGGACTACCAACAAACTCTGAAGGTTACCACATTGCCTACCCACGCTCTGGTGCAAGAGAGCCAGTTTTCTAACAATCTCATTGGAGCATTTCAGTGGTACAGTTATCTAAGCATCATCATCTAAAAACCTAGACTGCTATATATGTCATGCTTATCCAGCTGTTTTAGTGTCCAAATCTTGTGAAGGGTGACTCACAGCAAGTATAAGCAAACTAACTATATGCATACTAAGGCAATGTAACCTCATTGTAACATTGGAGTTTGGAGAAGGGTAGGTAAGGACCACCAAACAGCATATTACAGACAAAAAATAGGTAAAAGATTTCTATTTCCCAAACTGTTTTTGAATCCAATTCCCCACAAAAGATTTTAAAAAATGATGCCATATTTCACAACTAACCTGGTTTTCATTGTTTTCAAGCTCTGCCTTAGAAAACGGCCGCACTCTCAAGTATACTTTCAGTGGCTGATACATCACCTTAAAAAAAAGAATAATAAATTAAGGCTGAAATTGTGAAAATATGAAAGATGGTTCTTAAAGTTCTACATCACTACTTTATACTTCAGTATTATCAGTCGTCAACATCCTGTCGTTTGTCTTCATGCTTTGCCTAAGCTTTGACTTCTGCTCAAAAAGATTACTTCTCCACCTTAAAACTTTCCTTCTCTTTAACACTTAGATAGTCTCCACCCCTCCCGCCCCTGAGAATACAATTATAGAACTGCATTTTTAACCAAGAGTGGCACAGTGAGGGTATTATATGTCTTGCAAATCCTATTTGAACTCAGTGAAAACGCCAATAAAATGCACATATCCAACACCCGACTGCTTCCCCTACTTAGTTCACTGCAAAGTTAAAACTGAGTGGAAGTTTTATATTTCAAAAGCTGTAAAGTCTTAATAGCTGCGTCTTCATTTGATAAATTTCTAGCATTTAATATAGTACATTTTAAATACAACTGCCCCCGTTTGCCCTAGTCAGCTTGTCCATGTTGGTATTGATAAGTCAATGGCTATGCCGAAGTCTATTGCAGATTGGTTTTTAGTCTTTGAAATATATGTCTAAAGGAACAGAGTTTTCATACTAAGTATTTGCTATGCACAACCAATAGAAAACCACACAAATGTTTATGAAATTAATAGCAAGCAGCCCACCTCCTCTTCCTGCTCATCTCTGGTATTGGATACTTCTGACGAGTCCATAGACATCAATTCTGCCATACCCTCAGCAGTGGATGTTATTCTTTGTCGTTCCTGACAATTCATTCTTTTACCGTATAAGATGGGGAAAAGAAATAGCAGGTCTGTACACTATCCAACTTTTAAACAAGACACAAGTGTATATATACATATTTTATGGACAACAGATCACTTCCTGGTGAAGTCAATGGGTTGTATCTACAACAACTAAGTTCTACTTCGGCTGCACTGAAATCAGCACGAGAAGTTAGGTGTAACTAACGGATGTCCCATTGATATAAATGACTAATTCACTCTGGATCCAACTCAATATTACAATTCTTGATGTTTGCTATGTGAAGGAAATCCACCCACATGGATTTTAACCAAAAAGTAATAGTAGGTGACAGGGAATTTAGTTCTCGGAGCCTTTCCAAACAAGAAAAAACCATAGCCAGGACAAGGCACCAAAGGAAGATCCCTATAGTGGTACCTCGGGTTAAGAACTTAATTCATTCTGGAGATCCGTTCTTAACCTGAAACTGTGCTTAACCTGAGGTACCACTTTAGCTAATGGGGCCTCCCGCTGCTGCCACATGATTTCTGTTCTCATCCTGAGGTAAAGTTCTTAATCCAAGGTACTATTTTTGGGTTAGCAGAGTCTGTAACCTGAAGCGTCTGTAACCCAAGGTACCACTGTATTAGCAACGACTGCTCCTTCCCCACTCATTTGTCAAGGTTTAAAAAATGAGTACAGGTATATGGCAGATCTGGAATTCAAGTCCAGGTTCCTGGTTCCACCTTCCGCACTTTGCTATCGTTCCAAGAAATTAAGGGTTTTCTTGTTGTTTTGTTTTTGCTCACCAGAACATGAACAGGCTATAAGTAGCCATGTTCACGAAGCACAGCAGCAGCAACCAAGTCTCAACAGGTCCACTCTTAAGCCAGGCAGCACTGGAACATAAGGGAGGGCCTTTTAGTGGGTCAGATCATTGGTCCACCTAGCTCAGCATTGTCTACACTGACTGACATCAGCTCTCCAATTGGTCTCAAAAAGAGAACAATTCCCAGTCTTCCCAGGAGTTGTCAGAAATTGAACCTAAGACATTCTGCACGCAATACAGATGCTCTGCTCCTGAGCTACAGTCTTTTCCCCAGCCTCTGATGTTGAGCAAGAATCTCTTAATTTTACAGATCCAGAATGACTAAAGACATATCATCGAAGCCTACAAAATGAGTACATGACGTCAGAAAATGAATCTGGACCCACCATCAATGTCTATTCAGCATGTAGAAGAGTGCATGCACAGAGTTAATGGCACCTGTACTAACAAACCTATTCTTTTCTCAAGCAGGAAGATAAAGGCATGGTAAACAGCACTTCTGAGCTGGCAAAAAACTGTATTTCAATTGCCTCCCATAAAAAACACAAATTCCCAGAATGTGAGATAAAAAGAATTAGCTCCTGGTTCTAAAAACTTACTTAATTACTAACTAAACTTGCATATGCACAACACTTTACACCTATCAATACATTACTTCAAAAAGAAAATGCCTTTGTTCCATTATTGCCTCCTCTTTTCACTCATATACCTAGTTTTACTTGCAGCTTGATCCTGAAAGGAGAGCTTAGGCCCACTGATTCCAATGTTCTCAGGCTTACCTAACATTGAACAGGGTCAAGCTAAATTGCTGCAATCCTCTGCACACTTACTTGGGAGAAAGCTCCATTGAACAAAACAAACTTACTTCTAAAAGAAGGGCATGCATGGAATTGGGCTGTTAGACCCTTCCTATACCTGCATTCAGACTTTTCCTTATTCTTAGTCTTTATGCACATACTTGTTTTTCTTTACCAAATTAACTTTTTTCTATCATGAACTTTACATTTTCATCATACATACCTGTTCTAATACTCCTACAAACACCGCTAGCTTCTTATGTCTTTGTTAACACAGACAAATTGTGCTTTCTACTACTGCTTCAGTCAGACCTACTATGCCCTTCCCCCAAGTTTTATAGAGAGGTTGTTGACCAATGAGGAAGAGACAAACAAACTGCTACACAGGCCCCTCAATTAACTCATAATTCCATTTTCCAAATGACTCAAGAGCAACAGGTGGACATACCAGCAATCTGTAGCACACCTGAGAGTAGAGAATTTTTTTGGTTTTGGGTTTTAAATGGAACAAAACTGCATTGGAGGCAGGCAGAGTGACCCACCTCTCCATTGAAAACAATAATAAACACAGGGTTGTAATCCTGTGGATACTCACTTGGTTGGGAGTAAAGCCCCATTAAACTCAGAGGCACTTCCTTCTGAATAAACACAAATAGGATTGGGCTGCACAGCTGCTATATCATTCACTCTTAACTGGAAGCAACTCCCATTGAGCAAAGCAGTACTTACTTCTGAGAATCCAAATGTGAGCATGGCAGTATCAGGAACACATGGAATGGGACAAGTCCACAAACCTGAGAAGTCCTATGCTTAGGAAGGAGCAAAAATGAGTCTGTGTTGGCTTGAAACCAAACAGCTGCATAAGATAAGCCATTAAGGCAGGGGTGGGGAACCTGTGGTTCTTCAGATGTTACTGGACTACAACTCCCATCACCCCAGAGACTACAGCCATATTGGCTGGGGTTGATGGGAATTGGAGTCCAAGAGCGTTTTGTGGGTCGCATGTTCCACGTCCCTGCCCTAAAGCTTGCACACACAGAGAGAAGCTCTCAGATTTAAGCTAACAGGATTTCATAAAGCAGGAGGGTCGGAGAAACACTAGAATAAAATAAAGATGAGCTCTGACCCGCAGAGCAGGGGTGGCCTACATGTTTCCCCATCAGCCCCAGCCAGCATGGCCAATGGTCAGGGATGATGGGAGTTGTACTCCAACAGTATCTGGAGAGCACTAGCTACTTCTGTCATAGAGGAACCTCTGAACAAGCTCTGCTGTCTGCTGCTCACCCTTGTTCAGATGAACAGTGTTGGGAGGGCAGACTGTATAATAAATATAAAGGAAATGTGGTGTATTGGCTTGAGAGGTGAAGCAGTAGCAAATAAAGCAACTTTGCCGCCACTCCTGCCCTCACCAGATCTAAGGAATCCAGTTCAGCATTGCCACTTATGCCCACTTTACTGACTTTCCAAAGGCATTTCCGAACACCTCTAGCTGTCTGTGCAAACCTATCCCAGCCTCTCATGAAGAGAGAAACACTCTCCCTGATTCACTCAGGACTTGGCATGACACACACATGTGAAGCATGAAGACTCCGGTGTAGTCTGCGGCAGGCAGCATGCTTGCTCTCAACAACCTTTCTCTGTTTTGTAACGTGAGAAAATCTTTAATAAAAAATAATTAAAAATAAAAACAACCTTTCTCAAATCTCTGTTGGCAGATGCTGGGGTTCAAGACAGGGGGACGATAGTGAGGCATTGAAGAATAGAACTGTATTATTTTATTTATTTAATTTCAAAAAAATGATATACCACTTGACTTGGGGGGGGTGACCCTCAAAGCAGTTTACATGCTACCCTGCACCCTCTAAGCTAGCCAGTGGTCACCATCATGTCAGTGATAAATTAAGGTTCAGCTGGATGTGGAACGGAGGAGACACCTTCTTGACCTTTGACTCAGGAAGGAAAATGCCCTAGGCTGTCCAGACTACAGACTACAGTTCAAGAATGCAGTGGTGAAATTCTGTTTCTTCTCCTCACTGCCAGAGAGTAAGCTTGATAATGGTTGTATTCAGTTTTCTGACACCTGCCAGGAGTCGGCAATCTTATTAGGCCTATTGGATTTTTGATCAAGTGATGGGGCTGCCACCCACTCTGGTCTACATGTTATTGGACTCCAGTTCCCATCAGCTGTGTCTGCTAGAATCTTATTACTACTATATTTACAAAATATCTCAAGATCAGGTACAGTCAATGTGCCCTTCATATGCTATAGGTCTGTCATCAGCTAAGCCCCAACTAGCATTTTCCAATAGTAAGCAATAAGGGTAGTTGCAGTCCAGCAACATCTGGAAGGCCACAGATTTTTTGCCCATTTAAAGTTATGCAGGGAACTCCCATATGCCAAGCAGATTATATCCACACAGGAACCTCAACAACCTTGAACAGGCATTAGAAGCACACATCCCCATTTACTACTGGGAAACTTTTGTCCTGGCCTTCAATATTGCCTCTCAGGGCTTCAATCTGTAACCCACCCACCCTTTGAATTCCTCATCCATAATACTTAATCCATCTACATGCAATTCTTGACCTGTCCAGGAGCTGCAGGACCATCCAGCAGAATGCTTAATGTATGCACACAGATGCCCAAGTTTTAAAAGAATCACAAAGGATACTTTTCAGTAGCTTCCACCACAAAACTATCTTGATAACTTTTCAGAAGTGCTTAATGCTACATTTTGTGTAATTACAATGGTGCATAACTGCTTGCAAATAAGCAAGAGTAAAATATATATTCCAATATGGAGAGAAAACCTAAAGCACCACCTTTACATAAAGTTATAACTTCTGGATAGCAAAATATCCTTTTGAACTTTTATCCACACACTAGGTGCATGTTTTGCATCTTAAGTGCAGGCTAACCAAGGTATGTATCCAGTGTGGATTACTGGAAGTTAAAATCACCCTAAATGTAGCTAGCTGACTTACCTGGATTTGAGTCTTTGATTGCTGCCATTCCAAGTGTTCTTGTATAAAATAAAAAAAACTTCTTTAGAACTTCTCTTGTTGGATAAAAAACACAAATGCTACTTCTAAATTGAATGCACACCCTTGGTGTTTCACCTTATACTTACAAATACACGCAAAAATACTGTGCTTTTACAATTGCAGCTGTTCTCCAGCAGAGGGCATTAGCAAATGCCTTCTCCCTCATTATCAATCGAACGTTAAGTTAAATGTAGCCCTCTATTTTTCAGACTCCTACATAGCCATGATTTATCATAACTCCTTACAAGCAGTGGTCCGGGCCTAAAATTCCATTTAGCATTCTTGTATATTTTGAATAAAAATACTTCAGTGACTTTTTACGTCAAATGTGCTATGTCAACCTGTGGACACTGTGTATTGAAGGATGTTTAATTTCATGTTAATGTTACTGATTTCCACTTCCTTGTCACATGTAATGAAGTCTGATAAACAAACACTAGATTTGGGAAAGATGGAGGGCACAAGGAGAAGGGGACGACAGAGGACGAGATGGTGGGACAGTGTTCTCGAAGCTACCAGCATGAGTTTGACCAAACTGCAGGAGGCAGTGGAAGACAGGAGTGCCTGGCGTGCTCTGGTCCATGGGGTCACGAAGAGTCAGACACGACTAAACAACAACAGATTTGGCTCCTGGAGGCAAGAATGCAACTCCCAAACTAGCCAGATATACCAACAAGACTTTGGTTCAAGTGCTATATAGTTAACATTGACTATATACATGATCAACAGGAGGAATCTAGCACATAATTACATACTAAAAACAAGAACAAACCAATAACCCCCTCCCTTAACCCCACCTAGTCTACTCACACTGGTACGCTTCATTTGTTGAATGAGTTCTAAAAATCAGTTTAATCAGAGATCTCGTACCTACCTGATAATTACATACTGTGTAGGCTTTTTAATTGTGGACAAGTAGAGGCTTTTGATACTATTCATAATTAAAGCAGGAACACTGCCATAAAGCACACAACAAAAAGTAAAAGTTGATATTAACTTTTATTGAAGCAGATGACAATCATTTAGGCATCAGCAATGGTAACCTCAACTTCTACTCCAGGCTCAATACTGATAGAAGTTATCTGCTTGACAATCTCCGAAGGACTGTGCAAGTCAATGAGACGCTTGTGAATGCGCATCTGGAAACGATCCCAGGTCTTGGAACCTTCACCACATGGTGTTTTCCTTGTGGTGATTCGCAGAGTCTAAAATGTGAGTAAAATGTTTATTTTATATATTTAGCAAGGTTAATAAAAAAATGAGGTATTTACATAAAATATTCATTCAAAATAGAAATAAACAGACATTAAAACATTAGGTGTAATAAAATTATCAAAATATACATAAAACCAAGTTATAAAAACAAATATACATATTAAAGGCCTGCCTTTGAGAAAAATGGGGTGGGGTTGCAAGCATAAAAAACAATACAACCAAGTACCTTCCCTAATATCAATAGACAAGGCATTTCAGAGATTAGTTGCTGTCACACCAAAATATTCCTTAAACTCAAGGAATGAACATGATGCGACACTTGCTTAATGCTATGTTAGATGTCTATAGAGCTTTGCAGAAACTTGCATCCCTGGGGAAATCAATGAGATAACAGAGCAGTTGATCAACGTTACCTCAGCAAATAGCCCCATTATGAAGGACTGAAGAGTTTACAAGCATCATATTGCTATGTTGACTTACCAGTAACTACAGACTCATTTATACCACACTACCTTAGCATCTTTGGTTAAAGACAGGTACCATAGGTGCTTACTAGATAGTTCCCAGTTCAGGTACTATGTTGTATGTACCTTCTAATGTTTATACATCTCTAACTTATTTTTTAAAAATCTATTCAATACTATACTACACATTACTATACTAGTTCTATCTCCTTCTCCATCCCTAACCAATATAGTCACTACAAAGCAAGTAAAATATGATGCAATGATAGGCCTTATTAAGAGGATCTTCCATCTGTAAAAGCTATGAAGCAAAGGAAGAAGTGATGTCAAGAAAGAATTTAAACTTTAAAACATTCAGGATAAGAATGTGCATGCAGTTACATACCTTGGTGGGCATGCGGACAGGTCCTTTCACTTTTAGGTTCTTTTCCTTAGCACCTCTGATCAGATCTGCACAGACTATAAAAACGAAAATTGAGTTTTTAAAAAGTTGTGTGTTCATCAGTATATATAAAAAAGCACTATAAGTGTTGGCTCAGAATAGCGTATAAATTAATCAAAGTAGTTCAGTGCACTTTTGTCCTCATAGCCAACAAATGTAGATAAAAGTTTCCTCCTGTGAATTGCCAATGCAGCAACTGACTAGAAGTGACGACAATTTAGGATAACTAATTTCATTGCTCTCTTTTCTATATATTTTAATAGGCAACATTCTCAAATTTCATAAACATGCCCACTGCAAACATTTTAACTTATGCAACATAAAAATTACTTCAATCAACCTAGACTTTATCCCCACCCCTGCACTTAAAATATGGAAGCAAACCGGATGGTACAAACATGCAAATCTACCTCAATAAGAAAGATAGCTAACTTCAACAGACCACAACTAATGAGTCTATAGAAGAGTCCTTAATCCCCCAATTTCAACTGAAATCGTCATTTAATCAAGCATGTCCTCACCATTTTTAAACATTAACTACATTAACAGCTCAATATGATGTCATAAGGCCCAATGAAATCAATGGGCTTAGAAGCACCAAACTGTACAGGATGAAACTGCCAAAACAGAAAATTGGGTGGGAAAGTGCACAGACTTCTGCCAGCCGTTTAGAATTTAAATACAAATCTATGCTGTGACCACATTTGGAATACTGAAGACAGATTTGGTCACTTCACCTTAAAAACGATATGGGAGACTAGGAAAAGGTGCAGAAAAGGGCAACCAATATGATCGAGAGGAGAAATTTCCCCTAAGCAAGGTTACAGCAACTATGGCTTTTTAGTTTACAAAAAAAGGAGAGTATGAGGCAACATGACAGAAGTGTTTAAAATCATGCATGGCATAGAAAAGGTTTTCTTCATGCTCTGATACCACTAGAATCCACAGGCATTCAATGAAACTGAATGGTGGAAGATTCAGGACAGGCAGAAGAAAGCATTTCTTCATACAGCGCATTAGACAAAGAAGATAAGGCTATCAATGGCTGAACTATGCCTCTGAATTTGCACCCAGGTCCTGCCTGTGGGTTTCCCATGTGAGACCAGGATGCTGAACCAGATGGGTCACTGGACTGATCTATCAGGGTTAGATCCTATCAGCTATTTTGCTACTTACCTTTTTCAAGTGACTTCACATTGCGACTTGTCAAGGTGATTCTGATTCGATGAATCGCTACCTCCTGTTCTACAGGTGCTTTCCCAGTATCTTTAAATGCCTGAAAGAAATGGGTTGTAATGATAAGTTCTGGCATTCGTTTGATGCTAGTTTTGCAACCTCAAAAACTAATTCAAATCAATCTTTAAAATCATAAATAAGATCTACCGCACATATTGGACTCTTTCCCTCCACCATTACAGTACTAAGCAGAAATGAAGCATTTAGCACTCTGCACATCATAAAACAGTAAACACACATAGGAAGGCATTTTCTGCATCATCTTTACAACAGCAACAACTTGCTCAAACTCAAGCATTAATTGATATATCTTAGCCTTTTGTGACTAGGAATAAGTATAATTATTTACACTTTCAATGCCACAGAACAAAACCCCCAGGATACTCAGTAAAGAGTAACTTTGTAGGCGTACAAGTATTTGTCATGAAAGATGTCCCATGACCGACTTCTCAATATAGGACTGCACAAAAAGCTTTTACTGACCACTTGGGCTCTGTTAAAAGACCCAGGCAATACACCATGTGTCCCTTGAATTTGAAATTAGGATCTTGCAAATCTTATTCACTGACTACAAAACTGCAAGTTTGGTGACTGAGATGAAGAGCTATTTATTTTCATAATGCATATCCTGCTCTTTTAACAAAATGTTCCATGTAGTAAGAAACAATAAAAGTAAAACAGAAGCAAAAACATATATAACAAGAGCCCCAGTGGACAACGAAATCGAAAGTGTTCAAAGTTAAGAATCTTTGTAGTTCTTAAGGGCCTACGAAAACATCTCTCCACCACGCGAGTTAACAGCGAAGAAAGAGGCCTTTTCTCTGCAGCACGTGGACACAGCCGTCCTACTTGGTTATAAACCTCGGTATAACCAAGCAGCCGCAAATCGGTATTTTGCGCAGCCCGATCCTATCTGTGCATATTTATTCGTAAATCCGACTTTGTTCTACGGGGTTTACTTCCTGAGAGCTGCAGCTAAAACGGCATTAAAGCTTGATCTGGTGAACATACCGGGGAACATCAAAATGGGATCTTACGCGTGCCTCTTAACAGCAGAAGCCCCATCTTTCTTGAGACGCGGGAATGGAAACGTATCCTCCCCGCCTATTACCATTATTTATTAAAGTTGTATACCGCCCTTCTTCGTAAGATCGCAGGGCGGTTCACAACATAAAAACTACAAAACCGGAACAGAAAAACACGTAATAAAAACAAGAACGAACCAATAACCCCCTCCCCGAAAGAGGGCACGCCTCTACCCACGGTGGGCTTTTAATGAGGCAGAAAGGAAAGAAGAACCGAGAGCCACGACCTCGGAGCAGCTAGTGAGAGCGCACGCGCGAGACGGAGGCTTGGCTTGGGGAGGGGGCCTTAGGCGCAACCGTTAAATTCGAACGTCTCCAACATCCATGGCAACCCGTCGGCGCGAGGGCTCTTTCCCGCGCGCCTCCTGAGGCCCAGTCTCCCTCACCATGGCCGCCGCGGAGCCTTCCTGACCGACTTATTCCTGGCCGAAGCGCGCGAGGCCCGGGGAACAGCGGTGAGTCAGGAAACGAGCGCCTCGCCGAGACACGGACGCAAAGAGGGCGGCTGGCGAGGCGGCGCGGGCTTTATAGGCTCGCCGAGGCACACACGCCCCGCCCCTTTCTCCCCCCCCTTCGCCCCGGAACCGATTCGGGTGGGTGGATGGGGAGGAGAAGCAGCGACAGCGAGGGCTGGGCCTGCGAAGCGGGGCAGGGGCGGAAGTTGTTCCTCAGGGCGGCGGATCGGCGGAGGGAGGGGAGCCGCCATGGCTGTGCGATGGGTTTTAGGCTTATGCCGGTAGCAGAGTCCTTTTCCCTTTTCCCCGCGAGGGAAAGCGTAGGATCTCCCTGAAATCTCCCTTCTGTCATTTCCCCCTTTATTCCGGCAGGGAGGAAAGGAAACTCTAAAACCTTCCTTCTGAAATGTGGAATTTCCGATTGATCCAGAATAAGACACTTCCCCCCCCCCCCTCCATCGAAGGGTAAACATATAGTGTACTGTACTCACAAGGCGTCTTCTGCTGTAGCCTTTGCTGCTCTGAGGCAGTTTATCCAGGATGCCAAGCCTCGTCTGTCAAGTTAGAATTTGGCCCCGGAACCTCCCTCGCCCCTTTTAAAACTATTTATCTATATCTCTAGCTCTAGGCTGCCTTCCATTTCAGCAGTGATTGACTCCGATCAGCCGCTCGCCCATAGAATCAATATAATTGTACAGATGGAAGGTACCTGTGTTAACCACGTTGCTGGAGTTAGGGGGAAGGAAGCCCCACTGAAGCCGACGAGGGTTAACGCACAAACAAGCATGCGTGGGATTACTCCATTGAGCGCTGGTTTTACTCCCACAAATGCTCAGAGACCAAAGCTTTGTTTCAGAGATACTCTGGGTCAACCAATCTGTTTTAGAGTGATGGAACCCACAGCATTCTTAGACTTGCAGTCTTAAGACTTCCACTTACTTAGATGTAATCTGCATAGAACTCAAGGGTACTTATTTCTGAGCAACTATGCACATTTGGGTGCAAAGCATGGGGAGGCAATCCGCAGTGGCAAAATGGTGCTGGGGGGGGGGGAGAAATAGGATCACTCCCCACTTGCTGCAAACTGTGACTTCTATTTCTAGACAAAGACAAACATGGGATAGATTGTGATGTAGTCAACGTTTAGTCCTGTTTAGTCCTTAGGGAGACCTATTATGAAGTATTGGAAAGAATGAATCACTTTTCAGTCTTATAATTGACCAGTGCAGCAGTATATGAATATTTACATTTTAAATAGGATGGTTCAAAGGCAGGACACAACCAAGAACACCAATGTTCTGAACATATGCAACTAGGGCAGAATAATTTATCTTTGCAGTATTCCTTGTGTTAAAGATCTGCAAACTTTTAACTTTATTCTTCCTCACAATCAGACACATTTGGGAATTAAATTATACTTTATTTGGAACAACTTCACCCTTACATGTATTAACCCCTTAGTCCTCACCCAAGTTCATTCATGGTGAGCCTGTTTTTAAGGAACAGGCTTCATGGAATATTTTACATAATAATGAACCGAATGCCTTTAATAAGGTACTATAAAATCCTAGTATGAACACATGTTCTAACAACAAATAAAAGTACCGTAGTAGGTAACTATACGACTGTCTAATCATGTTGTTCTCCAATAGAACCATTCAGATGACCATTTTGCCACAATTTTGTACCTGTTGGACAGTAAAAACCCTCTCTTCTGCTTTGTACAATGATATATCCAACCAACAGTGCAATCCTAACTTTACTCCCAGGTAAATGGGAATGAGATGTTGGGGTGTAGGGAGGTGACAACTCACCCTGGAACAATTTGGTCATTATTTTGAACAAAAGTCAGAATGCCTTCAGGAATACAAATGCAAAATAGGCATATCTTACATCGCAGCAATATAGGATTTACCGGTAATTCCTTGCTTCCATTAGCAGGGCTTCAGTAATCATGTTACTACTCTTACCCATCTAGTAGGATAAAACAGCAATGTAACCATTTTTATCAGGTATTTGTTTTTATCTCTTATATAAAAGGTTTTGCCTTATTTTAAAAGACGAAGGTTGTAGATAAATTGAAATGGATGTCTATTTCATTTCCACACTCACATTTTTGTTAAGAAGGTTGGGTAAGTGGCTGAACCTAATATGGATACAAAACAGCTTTGATGGATGACAAAGGAGATTAAATATCATTGGTGGTAGTTTTTCAGTAAGATGTGGAGAATAGGGAGGAAGAAAAGATGCCATCCATATTGAGCTTGAGAAAACAATTCCTTTTTAGTAGGATCTTAGTATAATAATTATAAAGCATTATTTATGCACAGCAGTGTCAACAGTTGTCATTGGCAATATACATTAGCCTAGCAAACCTAGGAAAACAATGCTGGCAGTGGGAGATAAATCCTTGACCTAAATTTAAAATCTAAATAAAGAGAATCAAAATTGCTGGAGTTAAATTCTAGTTCAGTGATGTAACACTTTGAAGCAGATTTGAGATGGGAGTCCTATACAACTTTGTAATGTGGTGGCAAAAAAAGTGAAATAAAAGTCTGTTGGTGGAATATTTCTCCAAACATGATTTAGGTCTTAAACAAGAAAAGGGCATTCTGTCTCACTACAGGTGTAAAAAGCAACTCAGCAAAGCTAACATGATAACATTGATTCCTGCTGTTGTAAATAATCATTGCGCTTCTATTGTATTGTACTATTGTATGGAAATGTTATGTATCTCTTCCATTCTACACACTGTAACCATACATCTGTTTACTGTTTACTGAATAACACTCAATGCGTGAAACCTTTTGTCACAGTAATTTTCTTGGCGTTTAGAGTTCTGCAGCACTCATTTTTTATCCTTTCTTTCTCAACAGAAGGGGATTATCATATATACCTATTCACTTCTTCTCCACTGTAGATAAGAATTTTCTATCTTTTCCCATCTAGAGAGATGCTAAGGAGTTCACATTATGGCAAAAAGGAATAACTTTTTATTGACATTGATTCTGTTAGGAACCAGGTATAGCCCTCCTCTAGCATCTCTTATAAAGTATACTAACTGAACATGTGAACTTCAATTCAGATCAAAGTTCGGTTACATTCTTAAAACAAAACAAAACTGAAACATAAAACTAAGTCTGTAAGATACATCCAACTAAGATACATCCAACTGTTACATCAGCCCATCTCCAACTGTAATAGGAGACTGCACACCAACACAGATGTTTAGGACTAAATCCAGGGGTCTAAGATGCAATAGAAGGAGAGTTGACAAAAGGCAAATATACAACAGATTTTGATATATACATTTATATTAATGTGAGCATCTAATGTGAAGGTTAGTTCTTATTGTTAAAAAAAATGATAGATAGCAACCCATTTATGTTGACACACAAGCTACTTCTTTGTAAATAATACATTAAAGTATGTTATGTGTGGACTACCCAGCGTATTTCTGTTCCATGATGGTTTCTCATAGTGCAATAATGCATTTGAATACATTCTTAAAAATCCATGGGGTTCTACTAAAATAAAAGTAATGTATTTATAAAGTGGTCTGAGGACTGCTTATGGAAGCAGCTATCTTTTTCTCTGGACAATTCTCCATGAAGGGACCACATGCTTTGTTCCCTAGCTGCATTAAACTTTTTTTTTTTTACTTGCATGACTACAGTGGAGTTATTAGCTGCTCTAAGCTAGCTAGCTTTTACCAGCTTCAGCTAGAACAAGGATACCTAAAATATAATATCACCCCCTTATATGCCTAACCAACAATTACAGTATGCAACATAGAGCATTTTGCAGATATCATATTGCCAGGAAGTCTGTCTGCATGATACTGCAATGGGCCCTCTAGTGTGCCAGCACCTGTCCGTTAGACAGGTGCTGTATATCGTCTTTTCAGCAAAAAAACATTTCCTCTTTCAACAAGCCTTCTAAATGGTTATGTATTGTGAAATTGCTTTGAAATACTTCACAGAAAGCAGTTCATAAATGAACTAATAATTAGTATTGTATTGATGCACATATTGGTTCACAAATTGTGGAGACTAATACACATACCTATGTCCTGATTTGCACATTGTTGCAGGGGACATGGTAAAATAATTTGGCTCATCCCAAAATGTGGAGAGAATAAAATTTCTCACGCATCCCTATTGCAGTCTTAGCTCTTAAAAGTGAGTTTGTGTGGACAGGTAGCTCGATCTCCTAATTAGCGCTCATTTAAAGTCTCAAGGCAGCAATCTGCATATGAAAGGGAAATTTCATCTAATAACAGCTATGAATCCTTGTGTTTTGATACCTTCTGGAATTTTTGTTTTATTATAATTGATAGACACTATTCTGGAAAAGCTGTTTCTGGGGTCTAGTAGCTAGATACCGTGTTTTACAATTTTGGAAACTAGTTTCACAGTGGCAACACAACTGCATAGAGAAATTCTCAGGCCCATGTTTTTGTGCACATACATAGGTTGTAATGAGTGAACCTGAAGGAAACATGTTAATGTGGGAGATAGAACTTCTTACTTCTGCAACTGTAGCCATATCCAAGTAAGAGTATTTCTGGACCCCATGATATTTCTTCCATACAATACAAGCAGGTTTGATCCCAATAATGTTCACTTTCACAGTGGTGAACACAGTGGTGAGCATTCAGTTATACTATATTAAAAACACCACTTCTGTATATTTGTAGTGTATGACACATATCCAGTTGTCAAGTTATAGATGCCTCAGACTTTGCCATATATATATAGTTTTAGATGTCGTAACAGAGTGTCGTTCTGTCAGCCAAACAAGAAAGCTAGAGAGTTCTAGGCACGAAGTCAGGAAGCATCAGCAGCTATTCTGTGTTTTTAAAAATACTCTGCTTATTTTGGATTATTGTTTAAATAGATACAATTGAGAGTGCTATTTTAAACTTCCTTATATCTTAATCAAAACAGACTAACTTGGCAAAACTTGATTCTGCTGGAAACAAGATTTTCTTATTGTGAGAACGGGAATTGCATTTGCTCCCAGCTGTGTTCCTAAAACAACCTATCCTATAAGCTTATGTAACTTAAGCCACAGTCTATTCATATCAACAAATACTGCCATAGTCAATACAGAAATCAATATGATTTACCCCCCACAAACAGCAGCATATTGTAGCACAGGGTAAGTCTCTTGGAAGTTTGAATGACTGTTTGAAGCCGTTTGAAATACTTGAGGGGAGGAGAAGAGGACGTCCCCACCATCATCATAAGCCAAAGTCCATAGTAAATATGTGACCTAAGAGAGCTCTCTGAACTGTGACCAGAGTATTGGGATGGTAGGGAAACTGTTTTCAGAAGTAGCTTTGATTATTATTATTTTATAATAAACTTCAACTTGCACTTCTTAACATAAAAGAAAATTGAAGTGTGTGTGTGTGTGTGTGTGTGTGTTATAAAGAAAATGTGGATATGAGAGCAAGGCTTAAATGTTAAACACAAACATTTAAGAACAAGGTAGCAGAAGACTTGCAACAACCAAAATGGGAACATTGACATTTGCATGGAAGTAGAATTAAACAAATCATTATCCATAATTCAAAGGTCATCTGAGAGGGTGTTGCAATAAAATAGCAAGGATTTCACCATATCTTTAGATTTAGTTAGAAAACTATCGCAGTCCTCCAGTCTCCTGCTTCATTATCAGTGGGGCATCTGAAAGCAGCCCTGTTTAGGGAAGCTTTTAATGTTTGATGCATTACTGGAATTTAATATTTTGTTGGAAGCCGCCCAGAGTGGCTGGGAAAGCTTAGCCAGATGGGCGGGGTATAAATAAATTATTATTATTATTGTTGTTGTTAATTAATATACCACGCTTCACCCAAAGATCAGAAGATGGTTTGCAGCATAACTCACACACCACATATTAAAAGTACATTGATATGAATATGTATCCAAATCTTTTTGCAGTACCATTGTTAGAAGTTAACTATTTTGTGTTGTTCTTGGTTTCCCAAGACCGCAAGTAAGGTTTTATCATTTTCAGAATGCTTGTAATTCACATAGGGGCACAAAGCATGGAAACAATTTAAGATCATTCTTTTTCCTTTCCAAACAATACTAATCTGGGAGAATAATGCTTGAGTATTTATTCTAGGGTGGCTAGATTCAGGACAAGCTACACCTGCTGAAATTCCGACTTCTACATTACTATTAAAGGTGCAGGGTCCTGTTCTCTATTGTGTCTGGACACACTTTAAAAGCAATCACTAGATAGTTAAACTTAACATACTCTTACATTTATGACCTTTAAATGACTGCTTGTGAACTGCAGTTGTATTTGCCCATCAAGGATCAGTCTCTGTTTTGTCAACCCTTTTGTTATCTAGGTATAGTTAAGAAAGTATCTTCATAAACTGTACCACCTGGTAATGAACAGCTGGGTGGTTTATCTGAACTGGAGACAAAATAGTGAGCCAATCTATTATTCATCATTCTGATCAGTTCCCCCAAAAATGCATGGATATGTTACACATACTGATACCTTGTTTGTGAGCCTATTTTGACCATTGAAATCATGTCACTGTGGCTTAGCAAATATTTAAAACAAGGAAAGAAATTATATAACTTATTTGTAGCTCAAGCCATACAGATATATCACCATTTTCAAAGAGAATAAAATAACAATCACACTGTTACCCCCCCCCCCTTTGTTCAATACTAGTTTGATATATGACACTGGGAGTATGACAATTGTTACATTTTTCTTGGTATGCATTCCTATTAGGAAGCTCCATTATCTTCAATGGACCCAATTCCCACCAAAGTGTGCCTAGGATAGCAACCAAGTCTCAGATCTTGACCATATTTAACCTATGCAGATGCTTAGGACAAAATAATAAACTGAATACAGTTAATAGCAGTCTCTGAGAACCATCAAATACAGCTAATAGCATTCTCTGAACACCATCAAACCTACTACTAATTTCCTGTAATGAACTTTATTTATAGAAAATTGACCACCAGCAACATATATATTTTTAAACTTCTTTTGCATGCAGAGAAGAATCAGAGCAATAAGATACACAAACTTAGCAAGAGATGATCAGCAATAAAAATGAAGGGGGACAAGACAAGGTCTTTTATACTATTAGAGACAGGGACTGAAGATTGTGAAGGAGAAGTTCTGCACTAGGACGCTCTGCTACATCAGCTCTCCAACAGCTTCCAATTATATTTTCAAGCCTTTGGCCAGTGGTTGATTCTCTAAACACAGCTGCAGTCAGAGAAGGGCGCAGGTTATAAGCTACAACAGAGTAGAGTACATACTGGCGCTCACCCGAATAAGGCTCTTGCTGTGTAACCATTTGCCAGAGGGTGATGGCAAAAGAGTAGATGTCTGCCTTGGGGTTGACTCGCTCACCTTTAAGGAGTTCAGGAGCACGGTGGGTGTATGTTCCCCCTTGTTGACAAAGTTGTGGGTCGGATGCAGCATTCTGTAGCTTTTGGGAACATCCAAAGTCTCCAATCTTGCAAACATTGTGTTCAGTGATGAATATGTTGGCAGGTTTCAAATCCAGATGCACAATCAAATGTGAATGGAGAAACACTAAGCCTGCCATAATGTCACAGGAGTAGCCCAGACACTGAGCTATACTCAACTGATCATCTTTCTTTTTAGCTGTTATACAGCCAGTCCCATAGATAACATGGTCCAGAGTCCGATTTCCTACATACTCCATTATTATGGTGCCCAAACTATCCTCATTGCCAGGGGCACATGTGCTAGCAGCCACTATACGCACCACATTTTTGTGATCAAGGCGTGCTGCATTTAGTTCTGCCCAGAAGCTCTGCCGTGATGCCAAACGGTTCTTACTGCATTTTTTTACCTGTTTTACAGCCACTGTAGCTCCATGGTACGTAGCCTTGTAGACAGAACCAAAGCCACCAGAACCTAGAGGGTGCAGCAGGCACAACTGATCCCAGTCTATAGAACACCAAGCTACACGAGAGGGTAGCCGACGAGCCCTAGGCAATGGACCTTCCCCCAACAAGAGTTTTTCACGTTTGGCAGGAAACACCAAGGGACTACTACAGGGTCGTGTTTCCACAGATGGAGAAAATTCCAGATGGAGAAGACGACTATGTGGAAGAGGGGATGGCATAATTATTTCAAAAGAAGGTTAGGCAACACAGTTTCTTCCAAGACAAAGGATTAAGTAGGGTTTCTTGACTTTGTTCTCCTTTTGCCTCCAAGTTCATGTTTCCTTCTCATAAATAGCTGCATTTAATCTCACATGACAAACTCCAATCCGCTTCAGATGATTCCAATTTTAATAATTACTCTAGTAACTTTAGCCTGTAAAGGGAATTGATATTGCAGTCCTAATCCTAAACATACTTACAGCACAATGCTAAACATCCTAAACACGTTTACTTAGCAGTAAGTCTCAGAGTTCAGTACAAATTATTCCTACTAAGTGATTTTAGTGACAAGACTTACATTCATGGAAATCATGAAAGGCTTATTCCTAAGTACACTTGCTAGAAATATTTAATTTGGATCTTATGTTAGGTTCTTATGCTGTTCTGGTTCTGTGTATTGCACTTGAAGGCTGTAGCTAAATAGAGCGACTTCTAGTGGAGTTTAACAACTGAATGATAGGTAGAAATTCAATAGGCAGTGTACTCTTGATGCTAGGAAGAGTCATAACTTAAATTTCTGCCCGTTGTTCAGCACATTAAAGACAGTAGGGCTTTCTCAGAGAAAAGTTGCAACCTTGTGAAGCTATATGGCTCTGAGCATAAAAACCTAAGAGCCTGCTGAATCAGCTAATGGCCCATCTAATCTAGCATCCTGTTCTCGCAGTGGCCAGCCAGATGCCTGCAAGTCAAAATGAGTGCAACAGCACTCTGCTTACCTGTGGTTTCCAGCAACTGGTATCCAGTAGCAATCAAGGTTGATTCAGTCCCAAAATTGTGCCTGAAACCAGATTGAGGTGGATCTAAATAATCTGTACCCCCCACGAACTTCTGCAACTGCTCAGCCATTACTTTCTTCACCACCTTGTCCCCAAAAGGGGTACAGTGGTCCCTCTGGTTACGTACTTAATTCGTTCCGGAGGTCCGTTCTTAACCTGAAACTGTTCTTAACCTGAAGCACCACTTTAGCTAATGGGGCCTCCCGCTGCTGCCGTGCCGTCGTAGCACGATTTCTGTTCTCATCCTGAAGCAAAGTTCTTAACCTGAAGCACTATTTCTGGGTTAGCAGAGTCTGTAACCTGAAGCGTATGTAACCTGAAGCATCTGTAACCTGAGGTACAACTGTGATTGCAACTGGGTGGTTCTATAATTATAAATTATAGAAACCGGAATGGGCTTCTTCAGGAGTGAACACACTGTCACTTGTTTAAGAGAAGCAGGCATCATTCCATCACATAAAGATGCACTCACCACAGCCTGGTTGTGCACATGGTTCATGAGAGCAATAAGCACATCTTTGTAAGAGTCTTGTCCAAATCATTGGGCCATGCAAATTCAATCTGATCCCGCAGAGCATGGGAAGGCATTATATATGACACCTCAGGTGGAACTGCAATGACGGTGACACCCAAGGCACTATGGAGCTGAGTTACTTTATCCTCAAAGTGCTGTGAAAACTGATCACATCATGCTGCTGAGGGCTCCAGAGGTCCGTCTACCACTTCTGGTAATGAGCAGCCTTTGGACTATTCAAAACAACTCTGCCAGACAGCTCTTTGAGGATGCAACAGAGGCGGCAAAGTAATTCTCTTTTGTCACCTTCACTGCTGCTTGACAGGTAGCCTTCTGTGACTTAATAAGCAGTCAGCTTAGGGTCTTCAGCATGAAGATGGGACTTCGGCATGATCCAGTAGGGCTGATATTATGTTTGTAAGTGTATTTAGGATTAGATTAAGTCATTTGCCCTAGAAAGAGGCTTCTTAAATTAGCTTTTTAAACTTGCCATAGTATTACTATGAACTTGTTAAGATTCATTCCTACAAGGAGCCCTCATTTTTCAACCCCCCCGTCTTAAAAAAATTCTTTTCCTTAAGCTGCTTCACTGAAAGTATTTCCCTGCTTTTCAGCAATTGCTTGCAATTATATCAGAATTATATCAGACCAACTTAGTTGGTCTTAAAGGTGCTACTGGAAGGATTTTTTTTTATTTTGACTATGGCAGACCAACACGGCTACCTATCTGTAATCAGAATGAGAGAATGCCACACAGAATTCATTATCAATCAGAAATTTTACCTTGCTATCACACTGCTGCCAAGGAAGTGCATTCATATTGGGCTCTTTCACAAAGTGATGTTCCATGCAGATTTCACCACACCATGAGCAACAAATATAATTGTGGGATAATGACACAATTTAGGTGTCATTTTGTGATTTTCTAGATCAGCTGCTACAAAGCTGTGTATATTCAAAATGCTTACTTGGGACTTTCAGATGAGCATGAGCACAAGTTAAACTTGTGTGTGATATGACACAGGCATAAGTCAATGCCTGGTCTCTATAGATGAATATAAGTTTCAGTTTCTGATGTTAGTTTTGAAATGACAAGAGATTGTTTGTACAGTACTTTTCAAATTGCTTTCAGCTTTGCTAAGTAACAATTTGTTTTGCTTTATTTTTTCTTAATCACACGAGGCTTCTCTAAGGCCAAAGCAGAATTAGAGCTAGAGAAATGTGTGGCAAAAATTAGTCAAAAAATTGCAGCATTTTAAAGACAATATGCAATTTCAGTAGATCTCCCAGAGTGTTGCACAGCATTCAGTTGTTCTGTTACCAGAGCTGATCTGTGTAGTAGCTAAGCGTGTGAGCTGTGTGCTGTGAAGTCTTTAGGTCATTCTCACTTCTGTAATATGTGGTCTTGGGTGAGTCACATTTCCTCAGTGTCACCCTTCTTCCCTTACACCTGTCATTATAGGATAACAGGGCTGACCTATCTTACAGGGTTCTTGTAAGGATGCTGCAGTCCTGTGCGCACTTACTTGTGAGTTCCTTTGAAATAAGAGGAGTAAACTAAAATCCAACCCGGCTGTGGGATAATGCACCTGAATCTCTTCACCCACCATATATACATATGGTAAGCAAAATGCATGCAATATTAGAAATGTACACATAAATTAGTACTTTGCTGCTTCAAAACCTGCCTTGTTGAATTGTATAAAGGAGGCTGCCTTACCTGGGAATGACACCACACACCTGATCAGGTCCTTTTGCTGTGCGTTGCCCCATTTTTCTCTCTTTCTCAGCCAATCTTTCTCTATGGGCATATGAAATTAAGGCTAATGGGTTTAATACTGAAAGTACTGGGGTTTGGGTGCCACTATGCTGCTGAAACCCACCTCTCCCCTTTCCAGCTAATGTCAAGAAGGCAGTGCAGGTTCCAAAGTTTATGTCTAGGTACAACGATTGACTAGATATGGCAATACAGAGGTGTTATTAGGCATTAGGAAAGCTAATCTGGGATGAGATGTACACTGGATAGAACTGTACTCTCTTTGAGACATCCTTTTGCCAGTTCAAAGGTACCCCTGGATAAAGTAAAATTGGCTACTATCATGTATGGTCGAGTTTATCAAGAAGTTCTCAAGCCAACCTCACCTCTTTTTATTTTTTGAGAGTTACTAGTTGCCCAGATCATGGCAATGCCATAAACCAGGATTAGCCAATTTGTTGCCCTCCAGAAGTTCTTGGACTAAAATTCCAAAAACATTTGCCAGTAGTTGATAAAGTTATGATTTCCTCATTGACAAGCTGGTAAAATATGGACTGGACACAACAACTGTTGGGTGGATCTGCAGCTGGTTGAAAAACTGACTGCCCCTTAAATTTTTTCAATATTCTGTAGCAGTCTGGTGTTCCACAGGGCTTTCTTAGGCTCTGTGCTATTCAGTATTTTTTATAAACATATAAAATACTTCAAAGGTGTTGAGGAGATGCTTTTAAAATATGTAGACAACACAAAGCTGGGAGGGGTGGCCAACACCATAAAAGCCAGAATCAAGATTTAATAATATGTTGACAAGTAGGAACATTGTGCCAAAACCAGCAAGATGAAATTCAACAGAAAGAAAAGCCCTGCATTTAAAGCATCAAGAATTTATGACACATATGTAAGTTGGGGGACAACCTGCTTTAAAAATGTGTGTGTCTTCACCTTAAGTTTTCAATATTACTTTAAAAACTCTGAATGCTTTTTTTGAGCGCTGTATTTGAGGATTGCCTCTTACCATGTGAACATGCCTTCCAGTACGTTCATAATCTGAGGCCTTGCAACACATCCTGTTACCTTCAGAAGTTTGGCTGGGTGGGTTGCAGCAGAGGGTCTTTACCGTTAAGTCATGGAGGTTGCAGAACTCCCTTTCTGAAGAGGTTTGGTTGGTCTCTTGTGGTTTTTTAGGCAGGCTGAAAAAAAATTCTTCCAATGTATATTGATAGCTTTATTAAAAAATGCTATTTTTGATGTATTTGTAAATATATATTATAGCCAGGGACACTTTTTATGGATAAAAGGAGAAATATAAATATACACACAGTGCTGGTGTTAACCTTTAAAGCTTTAAATGGCTTGTGGTTCCTAAAAGCCAATCTCCTCACATATGTAAATGTGTGAGATTATTTTCTGAGGCTGAGGCCCTCCTCTGTGTACTCCCCCCCCCCCATATAAGGCGAAATGAGTGGCTAGTAAGCAGCAGATACTTTTGAAGGGATACCTCAGTTGTGGAATGTTCTCCCCAGAAAGACTCACCAGACCCTTTCAGTGCCAGGTTTTATTTTTCCAGGCTTTCCAGTTAAAACAAGCATGTGCTCTTTGTTTCTGGTGCTTTTATACTTATATATGCTTTTTCTGTGCACCAGAGAACTTATTTAATGGGTAGTATTAAAATGTTGTTCATAATATATAAATGTATATAATGAGACTGGATATTTGCTTCCTGAGTCTTCTGAGATCTTGCTGTCGTAGTCAAAAGTTAGCTAGGAGAAATTATATAGTTACATTTAATTTCACTTATTAGTGGCAGAAAATGTGTTAGAAAGTAGCTATGAGTTCAGATGTCAAAGATGGCTAATAAAGAATTTGGACTTTTGTTATGGGAACAGATAAAAATGTTAGGAAGTAACACTTTATACGAAAAGTGACATTAACTAATTTGGACTTATTATAAATAAGCTGCAGTTACTGAAAAAAAATGTGGCCTATACAGATAATATGTAGCATGCTGAAAGCATTGTTAGATAAGAAATGGTATTGAGCAAGTCACTGTAAGATTTCTTATTGCCTGCTTAGTAATGTTAACAAAAAAGACTGATACAATGTATCTACACAAGGGGGCAACCTTGTATTTTGTCTAGCTTGAATTTTTGATGAAACCGATTGATGAAATCAACAATTTAAAAGAACTATACGATTCCCCAGTATTTTAGTACTCTTTTCATCAGACATGAAAAAATCATGTATAAATTTGTATTCTAGGAACGATAGAATACAACCCCACCCCATCTCAATATGGTTACATCCAAGCATTGGATAGTTTTGAGGTTTTATTCAGAAATATGTTAAATGGACTGCTCTGTAGAACAGGTGATGTGAGAACTACCAAAACAAAAACAAAAGAGAACAAAGTTTGTAAGTACTATATTAAACACTTGCTATGGTGAAATACAATAGAGTTTACTCTGTCTATTAAAACATGTCTTCAAGTCATTTGCAAACAGCAAAAGGGCTTTGAAACTGCTGCAGATTCCCAAACATCTGACCACTAGCAGCTTGTTGAGCACTTCGAAACTCCTTACAAGGGATTTTGATTGGTGGGCAGTGGTACCCACCTGCCAATCATCTGGTGTCATGTGATTAACAGGTGGACAGCCGCACTCACCTTTCCAGTCTGACCTGAGAAACTGATCTTTTAAGGATTGTTATATCCATTTGTCAACATAAATTGCCATATACCATGTCAGATCATTGGTCCATCTGGCTCAGTATTTTATATACTCACTGGAAGCAGCTCTCTTTCACTCCATCCGAAGATGCCAGGACTGAATGTGGGACCTTCTGCATACAGAGTATGTGTTGTACTACTAAGCTCCGATCTTCCCTGTATCTTCTGCATGTATCTTTTGCAGACATTAACAGATTCGAGCAAATGGTTTTCAGGCTGTGTCCTGGGGAACTGTTTCTTAAAATGAGATGATCAGTTGCTGAAGTAGTCTACCACTACTTCTCTTCCTGTATAATGCATGGCTATATGAGTGTAGAAAGTAAGTTACACAGCAAGCCTCAGCAGACCTGACTTAGTACCACATTATGTACAGAGTGGGTGTTCTACCATAATCTTTGCAAAGAGAAAGTCAAGATGATTTCAATTCAAAAAGTCCATGCTTTCTATAGGGAGTTAAAATGCTACAAGCCAACATGAACAGTATCTGTGATAGTTAGTTGGAGAAATGCAGTACCACAAATGGTGGCTACTGGTGTTTCTGCTAGGAGGCAGTGGCATATTTATTCCAGTGATAAGGAAAGCAAAGTTGAGAAATGGTACCAAGCATTACAAGGAACTTTGTAATGAACTTTGCTGGGTTTCCTCATTCAGCACACCAGATGGATGTTGCTATTAGCAAAAAATAAGGTAGACAGGCCTAAATGTTAACTGTTGTCCCATGCTTACTAACTGCAAGAGTAGGTATCTGTAAGCACTATATAGAAAACCTGTGTTTAGGAAGCATTTCTGGCAATGCACTCAGGAAGGTAGTTGTGACTTTGTCACCCAAGGAAACCTATGAGCTACACTACTGTTATGGCTTTGAAGATTACTATGCACAGCATAGTTCCATTGCTATAAAATGATTCATAATCTATATTTAAAAGGGTAATGTTTTGTAGCATAATTCTAATGCTGTAAAGTATGGGTGATTAATATGCAACCCTCCAGATTTTTTGGACTCAATTCTCATCAACCTCAGTCATCAAGGCCAATGGTCAGGGATTATGGAAGTTGTAGTATAACAACATCTGAGAGGGCCACAGTTTAGTTACTCATACTATAAAAAATTACTTAAAGCAACAGTAATTTTAACCAATGATATGATGAATTAAAAAATGGTGAAAATGGTTCAGATAAACCTGTCAGCTCCAGACACAAAATCTTGATACTGACTAAATTTGGAATGATGTCACTACTTTGCCAGAGACATTTTTGAGACTTGTAATATAACCAAATTTTGAACTGAGGATACCCATAATCTTCCATTAGCTGTCAATTTACTATCTGCAAATAAGAAAGGCTGTTGGAATATGTTAAGTTCACAGTCTTTTGCATAATCACACACACACACACACACACCATCATACTTAATTCCAGGCATATTTTGTACATAACTAAAACCATTCTGTTTTATTGATATTTTGTGGAGTTCACATATTTTTGTACAGCAAACATAACACTGTAGGCCACAAGAAGCTGCAGCACTATTGTTTAATAGCAGCAAGTTATATTTTTATCAGGGTATGTGGACAATAAATAGTCTGTTTCTTTGGATATGAATGTCTAAAATGAATTTCTGCTGCAGCTTCATAATGTGATAGCTATTTTACAGAGCTTATACACAAAAATATATATGCAATCTTTTGTCTATATTTTATACAAATACAACAGTAGTTTGTGAATACATTTTAAAGTACATATACATGATAAGCAACTCAATTTCCCATATCACAGGATAGTAATTTTAAATGAAATACACAAATTCAGTCTGGAATGCATTTTTCTATTTTGACTCAAAATCTGTATCATTAAACATTTTAGCACACAAGTCCAAACATTTCTCACTATCTAAAAATATAAGTTTCAGCAATCCAAGTCAGGTTCAGGTGTCATTCTTTTTATATTTCCCCCCAGTTTGTTAATATTCAAAGGGCTCTTAAAAACAAGTATGTTCTTCACTCCACACCATATCAAAAGCCCCCCATTTCATCTATCATCTTCTAGTTTTGAGAATAGGTTCATTTGGGTACAAATTTACATGTCCAAGTTTCTCCTTTTGCAAGTGCATATGAATACATGGTGGTGTACAAAATTCATTAATGACAAATTAAGTCACAGTATAAAAATATATCATACATCTATAAATCTAGTATAGGCCTTTCTCTATGGATAAAAATACATCAGTCTGAATGAGACAGGGAGGTCTGTAGCACCATGAGAGGAGTTGTATCCCAAGTTATATTAGCAGCATGATCCACTATAATATATTTGCATGAGTGTTTCTGAGAAAATAAACATTCATTCTGGTTCAACTGTACCACTGAAGCTTATACTGAAAAGTGTTTGCATGCAGTTAGCAATAGTTCTGTGTCAATTTTAGGGTTAAATACTTACAAAAAAAACCATGGCCTTCCAGCACATGACCACCCCTTTAAGAGTTAGGGGACTATAAACACTCTTTTTTTTATTACTGTGACATCACTTTAAATTGTCTTCCTCTATAGTATCAAATAAGTGGCTGTTTTCATTGTAATATGACAGAATGCAGATAGGCAACTGAACCTACATGGCATACTTCATAGCAAACAATGTATAGACTTTATTACTAAGAGGCACGTTATTTTAAGCTGCTAAACCAGTGTATGAGACAAATAATTAAGAGCTTAAGTCTTCTCTTTATACTAAAAGGCACAGGATCAACCCTATGTTGAATTCCAGCAGCAGCATAGCTATGGTAGGACATATCTTTCCAATACTGCATCTTAAATGTTCTGATGGTTACAATCCTACACACACTTACTTGGAAGTAAATTCCATTGAATTCAGTGGGTCTTCCGAGTAAAATACACATAGGATTGAGCTATAAGGCTGTGCTCCTGTGCCTAATTTCACACATGTAATTCCCACAGAAATGTATGGGACTTACTTAGCATTAGTGGGCACATGACTGTAACCTCTAAGATTTCAGAGTATACACTTAACTATTGTTGACTATTCAATTTTTGGACTGGTATGAAATGGCAGTAGAAGACTGCAGTAGAAACATGTAAACCTAGGAATCCACTGTAAAACCCTTTAAAAAGACACACTGGTTTTGTGCAATATAGCAAATTGATACAAAAACACTTTTAAGATGTACCTGTTAAAAGTTACAATGTTTACCATTCTGTACCCAAAGCATTATACCAAAAGGCCCACGTATGTCATCTAATGGCACTTGAAAAATTATAATAAAAGTTTTTTTTAATAATAGAAAGCATAACCTGTAAGAAATTCTCTTTTATAAGATTTAGGTTTTCTTTTTGAAAGTGCTATATCTTGTATTATGTGTAACACAGAAGTTGATCGAGCTTTAGTTAAAAAACAACAACAAAAACAGCCTACAATACATAGAGCTCACTAGGCAAAAATCCTGAAAATATGTACTCTTAACATTCATTATTAGCTTAATAAAGCAATCAGGTCTGGCTCATGTTTTTAGTCAGTATATGGTTTTTGAAAACCTCTACTGCCAAATGAATAAATCACTCTATTCCACAATTCACTACTAATAAACACAAGCAAATTATATATATAATATTTTTAAAAATCCATAGCAGAAGTTTAGAAGTTGCACAAAGTGTGGTGCATGATCAGCCAGCACACACCACACTCCACTCTTAAGAATTAACCTGGTAACTACAAAATAGGCTTTAACATTGACAGTTTTAAGTTGCCAATAATGACTTTGCCTAAATGATAGTCATAAAGCACTAATGTGTAAATATTGCCTACGCTGTCATTCTGCTTCCATATACTCCCACACCTTACTTCAGTGACAGAAACACAAGGTGTAGCCATCTGCTGAAGTACTAACTGAATGAGGTTCAATATCTTGTCAGAGGTCCCTACTACTATAATTTGAAGTGCACCTGTGTCTCTAATTAAAACCATCTTACAACCTGAGGGAACTGCCGTAACAACATGGAGCCTTCATATGTATTAAGGAGTACTGGAAAAACTAGTTTTTTATTTTTTAAAAAAACCAAGTTAACCAGCAACTAACACTGAAAACAGATAATATTGTCGTGACATGCTTTGTACATACCATCCCTGTCAAACACCATAAGCAATGTAGTGGTAAGCCTCTATTAGAAAATGAAAGGTTAAAACTAGTTCAACTCACTTCTGAAATGGGTGAACAGCTTTTTCAAATAGTCACCTGCTGGTGTTTCCCCAGTAACACACAAAACTACTGAGTGTGTGAAAAAAATGGGACAGAGAAGGCCAGTCCCTCAGGTACCAATTCTGAAAGGTGTTGAATTCCTTCAACATCTACCAAAACAGCATGGAAGGAGGTATACTTTTCTCATAGGACATGACTCCTTTCAAGAGATAGTATTTCCGTCTTTTCTACTACTACTACTAATCATAATCACAATTAAACAATTTTCTATTTGCTTTGTCATTTGGACATAAAGTAAGTTTGTAATATTTCCAATTTTCTTCTGATGTGTTCCTCTCCCCTCCCTTAAAATGATGGTGCTAAAAGGCTGGAAAGCAATATTGAACAAGTCATTCCACTAAAGCTGTATTCAAGCAACCTGTTTCATAGAAACTAAAGGAAGCAATCATGCAGCAGAGCTAAAGTCTACTTTGAGAAAGTCTTCTCCCAGCATATTGGAGCAGCTTGTAGAATTTTGAAACTGTATTTTCCTTATTAATACACCCCTTTTTAATGCCTTTGGAACATAAACATTTATAAAAAGTTACCATTCAGTAATAAAATTTAAATACATCAGTATAAAATAGTAAAATCACACCTGCATATTGTTCCTACGATAAAAAAGTAGAAACTAATGATACAAATATTGGGAGCCAAAGCTCCTTAATGGGAGCAACTTTTGTTTCTGTGAAGTATATTAAGGTCAACCACTTAAAACCTTGTATTCATTTACACAAATGATTGGTGATAATTATGCCAAGGAATAGAATGTTACCAAGTTACAGCAAAACTACATTTTGCATTTATATATCACAGTTTTTCCCTCTTTTGGTTATTGGGGTAGGGAATATAAGAGGGCATTTTGAAAAGCAACAGCACTTTGACATACAGCATGAGTAGCCATTTTGTTGTTAGTTTTCCCAAACACCCTTTTATATTAGGTAAAAGTGGCATAAGCAATATGCTTTTACTTCACTCCTAAGAGTCCTGTTATTAATTATTGGCAGTGTGAAAAATCACTAGCCAAATACCCAGGCGTGGTAAGTGTGATTACCATCTGCGTTGTTACTTAGGGTGACATTACACACCATGAAATATAACTCAAGAGATCCGCTCCAATGATAATATGGAAAAATGTATTTGCCAGTTTACATTCATTTTTTGACTGTAAACTAAACATCAAATTGACATCATATGAAAAACTTTCTGTCTCGACTTCACCCCATCTTTCTGATGAGACTGCTAAAAAAGATTATGGAAAAGGTAACGTGAAAATGGATTTTATTTGATGCTTTCTGCTTACTTACTGAAGGAATTAGTCAGCAGAACTGGAAGAAGGCACTTGTTAGCAATTCCTCATTCCAGTGCAGCTTCCCTGCCCCACAATGGTTGCTGTAAATCTGGTCCAGCACAGATGGTGGGGGGTGCAGGGGAGTTCAGGGAAACTGAAGGGGAGAAGGGAAATTGCCGCAGCAGCTTCCCTCCTCCATTCTGCTGATGGATTTCTTTCATCAGTGAATGAGCAGAAAGCATTGGATACTTAGGATACTCACTGGATACCCAGTATTCAACCATGTTTGACTCAGAATAGTCCTATTGAAATTAATAGACCTAACTTAATCATGTTCTATAATTTCAAAGAGTCTACTCTGAGTAAAAACTTAGTTGAATACCACCCAATATTTTTATTTGAAGGTCAGCTCTTACATTTTGTCTCTTTTAAAACTTCCCAATCAGGCATACCTGTCTTACCAAATTATAATACTTTGTAATTGCACTTAAGCGAGAGGTTTCTTCCTCTCTATTCTTGTGAAGTTATTTAAGCGTAAGTGGTAGGTCCTTCAGACCTTTGAAGAAGACTACACATAAAAACTTTCTCATACAAGAGTAACACATTTCCTTATTTATAAATCATGATTTTTAGTTCATGAACAAGGCAAAAATATTCTGAATTTTTCACAGACATCTGTATTAACAGTAATGTTTTGTTCCTAGTCTTGAAAGTATCAAAATAGCCACAATTCCATTGACAAAGTGAATTATCAGATCTTAATGAAATTTTAAACAAGGGATACATAACTTTTAGTGGGAATGGTTTCCTTTTCCTTTTTTAAGTGTGGGTCTATTGGCAGTGAGAATACAGAGACTTAAAAAAACACACAGAGTAAACAACTGTGAATGAACACATTCAAAATATTTTAAAAGTTAATTTGAATTTCATACTGGCTTAATGAGATTGGTACTGTACAAAAGTAGATTTACAAATGACATAGTAGGCACTACATTAATAAAAGTAATCTAAGGCATTTCTACAAATAAACCTGTCACAAGGCAATTTTTCACCCTATTGGAAAGCTTGATGAAAACGTGGTAAGGTTGTGGTTGTGTTTAAACTGCTTGTGAAAGCTGCTGATAATGAATGCAAAGACCCAAGACCTATACCATTACCAGGGTCATGTGGATCTTGTGCCTGTTGAGGAAGCTGCGTCATAGATGAATGTGCTTCCTCTTGCGTGTAACTCATTCCGAGATTTCCTACAGAAACAGAAGGATTAAAAGGAGGTCCATTTACAGGTATAAAATTGAATAACTGAGAGAAGTCCAGTGATGGGGTGCTTAGAGGTTCACTAATAGAAACTGAACTTTTCGAAAGGGAAACATCCCCAGATCCATCATCTAGTGGCCCTACTTGAGGATCCAACCCTAATTTAGATGAAGACGCTTGAGAATCTTGGGACGAAGAAGGCATACCACTTTGCAGTTCCATTAAGTAACTTTCAATTTCCCCTTTCAATGGCTGCTCTTTATCAGTCATAGAAACTGTATATGAGGTAGAACTGAGTGGATATTTTAGAGAGAGCTGGTGAGAAGGATGGACAGATTCCATATCTATTGGACAAGGCATTCCTAAAGGTAATGATGTGGCAACCATTTGGTGTGCAGATGTTGAGCTCTGCATGGACTGAATCTGAGTATTGTAGAGATTTAATTGCAAAGTGTTTGTAAATGGCTTGGATGTCAGTTCACTGGAAGATAAAGACATCACTGGAAGTAACTCGTCCTTTATAGGCACAGAAACATTGCAAGGAAATGGGTCTAGTAGATCCATTGGCTCCGTTTTGACCTTCAGAAGTTCTTGGTTGTGACTTTTCTTCATATGCCGTGTTAGGTGATCCTTCCGGCCAAATCTCTGTGCGCAATACTGACAGAGGAAGTCCTTTCTTCCAGTGTGCACTACCATGTGTCTTCGGACATCCTTTCGGGTGTAAAACCGACGATCACAATGTTCACACTGGTGCTTTTTCTCCTTCACTCCACCTGATGATTTGCCTGCATGAGTTTTTAGGTGCTCCAGCAACACCCCTGTGCTTTCAAATGTCTGCAAACATACTTTACAGGTGAGGTCACCACTTGTTGCAGCATGCAAAGCCAGGTGACGCTTAAACCCAAGCTTCGTGTTGTAGTTCTTTCCACATTCTTCACACTTAAAGGCCTCTTTATTGGGATTATGTGTATGTAGGTGATTCTTTAGGTGATCTTTTCGATGAAACATTTTCTCACAATAATTACACTTGTGGGTTTTCTCAGGAGAATGAGTAGCCATATGCCTTGAAACACAGATATATTCTGTAAGTAATTATTTTGATCAAAAAGTACACGTGTTCATTTAATGGCAGCTAAATACTAAACTATTTTTTTCAAACAAATATTTTGCAAAAGACATGTCACTATAGACATTAAATGTCATACTTAAATATACCAAATCACACATTACAAGCAATTTCATTTCAATTGACATTTTAGTTTGATGTTTAAGTTATTTTAATAATATATTTCATTATATATGAATATTTCAATTATGCCCATAGCAAAAATGCTCAATTCATACACTTCTTGGCAACATGTTTATACAACTGAAAAAAGCTTTAAACTCCTCTTTGAAAACACACACAAAGACTGAAAGATATTAGCTTGTAAAACTATGCACTATAGTTTATACTTCTACAATCTGATGTCTAAATTAACTAACATTTCCTCCCTGCAAATCAGCTGAAGTGTACACAGATATATACGTTTACAAAGCTTAAAATGGCCAACAAATGATAATATAATCTGAAAAATAAATAGAGTTTAATACCTTAGTAATTTGTACTTAGAAACAAAGGCCTTGGTGCAGTCTTGTTGTGTGCACTTGTAGGGCCTCTCTCCTGTGTGAGAGTATGAGTGAACCTTTAATTTCTCAACACTGTTAAAGGCCTTGTCACACAGTTGGCAAGGAAAGTTTTTTCTTGGTTTGGATTCACCACGCTTACGTTTCCCTGAAGGGACTTTCTGGGTATCTCTTACTTCTGACAAATCACCAGGAATGACAGTGGCCATCGCAGCCTAAACCAGGCCTTCTTGTTGGACACTTGGGAATTGCCCAACTCCACTAAATGATTTAGCTTTAGATGGCTTCTCAAGTTTCATGTGGTCGTTAAAGAAAGCAAAAGGGGACTGGAAAAAAAAATAAGAAACAACTATTTGTAACTACACTTAATTTTGAAGTTTACTTGCTATGTGATGTTTTTGAATAAAGCTTATATAAAATTAGGTTCAGCTGGTCTAATGTAATATATGTAGGCTCATTTAAGCTATTTATCACAGCTCATAATTCACTGCTCAGGATGGACAGAACCACATATGTGCTGAAACTACATCTTGCCATTCTTCTGAGGTTCTAGAGGCAATGTAGCAGTACTGCAAGAATTTATCTAAGCCTTAAATAAAAGTAACTGTTCCTATATTTCTGTAGAAAACAGTTTCTCATCTAGTATCAAATCAAAGTGATATTGCTAAGTGAGTGCCATCTACTGAAGAAAAAAAAAGCACAATTCAAAAGGAATCTAGTCTGAAGCAGCACTGTAAACTGGACTAAAAATAATGGTGCATGATACAGCACTCTCATGACTATACTACTACAGAACTTTGGGGGAAATGCAAGTATGAATAGCCTTACATAAAAATTTTTATTGCCTGCGGAATACAAAATGCCAAGGAAAAGTCCCTGTGAACCGATAACTATAATGTCTAATCTACCTCAGTGTCTTCTGACCGTATAGTTATTTATGCACAGAGACTTCAAAATACGATGATGATGATAATAAATGTATTCAATCATGCAAATCCTCAAACTGCATTCCAGAGTGCTATAGTCCTGAATGGTCTGTACCATGCAATTGTTCAGCATGTGTAGAAGACCCTAATATTAGCTACATAAGGATCTGACTGACAGCCAAGCTGTGGTGATTTAGTGCTCAGGAATTATATGGGCACAAGTATGTCAACATCTACAAGAGTTATCTAATCCTTGCTTTTAGTAACCATGAGCACGCTGCAATCCTCTATTCCTAACAGTACTGTTTTTCAAATATTAAAACTAAGCTGAGATAGCAAGGCCCAAGAAGCTATTAAGGAAACAGATTGGAGGCTAGATATGCAACTGACAGATACTAAAGGTTTATGAGGAAAGACAAGCATAAGCATAGAAGGTACCGTAATAAGATTTACTCAGAGGTGTAGTTTGCATGTCATGGTAAAGCAAACTATGGCTTACTGAAACCAAGTGAATGTGACGGCTCCTGGAGAGAAGCTCACACCTGCTTTGCTCCTCCCCAGGCCTTTTAGCAGTATGGAATGGCATCCCAACTGAAGATCATGATGTCTCCTCAACCACGATCTGTAACCAAAGGACAAATCCCAGGTTCAGAAGACACACTAAGCTGAACCTTGACTCAGCTGTTGCACCGCTCTGTGCTAAAAGGTTGGGGGAGGAGCCAACATGAAGAGCCTCTCTTCTGGAGCCAACATGTTCATGCAGTTGCAATAAGCTACAGCTTGGCTTACAGTGATATGCAAACTAGGCCAGTTCCGCCTAACTGAACAATTGTCCGTAAAATATTTGGTGCTTTCAAACAAACCATGTATTCTAACGAACACCTAGTTACCATCCAAATATTTTATCTGTATATCAACTTTTGAAAAACCTGACATTGTTTTAAAAACATCCATCAGTGGATAAAAAATTAAACCTACTTCTTGGGGGACAGGGAATGGCAAAATGTATAGATTAGCCTAGCATGTTTTTTATTGTTTTATTGATTTCTGCACTTCACATTGTAAAAAGAAAAAGATTTTGATATTCATAATTTGTGCCAATTTCTTTCTAAATGAACTAGATAAATGATATAAGAAAAAAAATACCTCCCTTTGGGAAAAGTGGTAATAATTATTGCCAGGATGTTTTATCCACATGCTAAAACCTGGTCATAACAGATTCAGCTGGTTATTTGGGGAGCAACCCTATATAGATATTAAATTCTAGATTTTTAGGCTTGGCTACCACTACACTTTAACATAAGGAAGTTTGCAGACAGCAAGTTTCCTGTCCCTTCCACCCCCTTGCAGCCACCTGCCCTTCATGAAAAGCCTTTCTGGAAGTCATGGAAGTGGTGGTGTTCATCTGAATGCCCCTACTGTACAGCAGCCTCATCATGGCTGTATAGTCAGGACCAGAATGCAAATTTGTGTGCTCCTGTCCTCCAGAGTGAGCATCCCTAGCCTCTGATATTTAGGGGCTTCCTAAGATTGATTTTATGCCTGCATCAGCAATTTCATTAACCACACTTAGCATCAACCACAGTTTATAACCATAGTTAAGACCATTTTTTATAAAGTGGCTATTGAATATGTTGTTGCAGTTGCAATACCAATAATAGTTAGCCCAAAACTGATAGTGGGAGCCAGACCCACCTGAGAAGGCTCAAACCTTAGGGTTCAAGTTCTCTGGGAACTGCTGATCTCTCATGTACTCATGGTTAGGCCACTGGGAAAGCCCAAATAGTTCTAAGAGCTTTTTAACAGCAGAGAGGAAAGGGCAACTATGAAACTCACAACTGACACACTATCTGGGGGTGGGGGACTACATTTTTTGATAAAATGGTACATTTTAATGCATCTTCCACAACAAATTGAATAACATACCCCTATTTGTTGTGCCAGATACTGATACTCTGAGGACGTCCTAAGTGAAAAGGAACTGAAGCTGTTCCAGTGACCAATTGTTGTGTCCCTTAATTAGCAACAAAAGCAAACAAGTGCAAGTCAAAAGACAAATGAAAAATAAAGCACATTTAGTTATTTGCCTGCCATGTTTCTAACCTTTCCTTATTGGTACCAATAATGCTTAATTAAGAAAATATGATGAAGTGGGAACTGGGAAGCAGAACACGCATTCCCAAAATTCAGTTGTGTATCCCTATAAAAGTCTTAAGCGAATAAACTGCAAAACCTAAGTGAGCACAAAAAAATACTAAAATACAAGAAGTGTTTATGGAAATACTTAATGAATTCGGAAAGAAAGCATAACATCTCATGGTGATTACTGCTTCATCGTAATTCCGTAGCCTTATGGCATCTTCAAGCCCTATAAAAGAAGCTACACCTATAGTGAACTGCAATTTTATCTACCCACATAGATTTAGTGGCAAGATTTTCAAGGATTTGTCTCAATACAATGATGACATTGAACGAATTGTAAGGCCTTAGAAGTACCTTGGAAAAGAACTAGAACTGCTGCCTTTTGCTGTCAGAAAGTTGTGAGTAGGCTCAACCATATATGTTTGTGCATGTGTGTGTAATTGCTATACTTAAAAAAAAATGGGTGAGACTATCTCAAGACCCTACATATAGCACAATCACCTGCATTGTGGACCACAGGTAGTGGTGTGTCCAGCTGTACAGCAGGAGGGGTATGACTGAAAGAGAAAAACCAGTACGAGAAATGCTGAGCCCTTGCCCCAGCAACAGGTTTTTGTTCTTATTTTTGGCGACCAAAACCAGTCCCCCTAGCCACGTTTCATTTTGGTCTATGAGTTCAGCTACATGTAATGGATTGTGGGGCTCAAAAGCTAGGTACAATGAGTTCAGCAATCCTCTTTCACCACCTCTCTTTCACTTTAAATATACTGTGCTTTAGAGTTGCACTGCAGACCCATGTTTGAATGCTCAAGTCTACTGCTACTACATCTAGCTAAGGCCTCAAGAACATTTCATTTAAGGAGTTGAAACTATGTGCTGAATAAGAAAGATCTTTATTGCCCTGGAATCTAACCACTGAATTCATTACGATGATGCAAATGCTAATAAATTAAGTGCGGCTATGTCCTCATATAAAAGCAGTTTCAGCAGGCAGGATCCAAAGAGGCCTGTGCATGCACGTAAAGCACTTCCAAGAGTACCAGGGGTGGGGAAGTTGATCTTCCCTTACAACTGCACCACCTTGTGCCCACTGAATTCTCTTCAGAGTGTGCTCTAACCGTTAGAAGCAGCTGGGAGGAGAGAGAGGGAAAGGAGAGGGATGCACGCAAGGAGTTTCAGTAGAAAGGGAGGATCAGTAAAGCCCTAGTGCACACGTAGAGCATTGCATATGGTCCTCTGGAGCCCAGCCATTTAAATTTGGTTATGCTAGTCCTGGAGTAAATTTCTGATTAAACCACTCACTGGCTTATTATTTCTAGCTATCTAGATAAGCTAATTCAATTGTGGATGTACAGGCTGAGCAATGCAGACAGGATTTTAACATTAATGTTCAAATATTACACTTCTCAAAGACCAGCTGAAAATTTTTTGAATCACAATGCCTATTTTCAGCTTCAGTATATTATTACTTATTCATATTTGTTCTTTCACAACTATAGGATGGATGATACAGTTATTAGAAACCATTTAAAATCTACGTTAAAAAACAATACTTTTATATATTTTGTACCATTTTAAAAGGTGTTCATACTCAAAACAGATTTATGGTAGCCTCTGTTCAGTGCACACCTGGTGATGGATAACGAAGAAAAACCTTCAGATTTTGGTCTTAACCAGTTCCACTGACATGTCTAGGAGCAAACCAGAATCCAGTGCTTCCCATTTTTGCTGATCTGAAAAACAAAGAAGAAGGGGCTAGACATTAGTGAAGAGGCTGACTTCAGAAAACTAGATGTCAATGGGAAAGAAAAATAGCCTGTGCTCATACTTTTTATGGTATATAACAATAATTAACAGTAATCATGATCCAGATTTTCTGCAGGCAGAGAACAACGTATCTTGTCTCTAGACAGGACTAGAAGACAGTAAGTCAGAAGAGGAGATAAGCTAGAAAGCTAATATAGTCTTCTCCCACCCTTGGCGCTAAAACAACAGTGTTGCCCAACAGTACACTCCTCTTTCTGGCTGCATGCAATCTTCTAGTCTTCAGCAGACTAACAGCACCAGGAGCAGTTCTGCACATAGGATCCAAGTAACTGAATGTGCCCAGAGGAAGAATGTTCTGTGAGACACTGCCATTACATGAGCACCAAGAGGGATGACAAGTCAGATGTAATCAATCTTCACTACTCTTCTTGTTTGCGTCCTCATTCCCTGTTCTGCTCCTTCCCTTTGATTCACTCACTTGTTTCCAGTCCTTTGCACATGGAATCAACATGCTTTACAATGGTCAATGCATACCAGCTTACCATTACTTTTTAATTTAATGCACGTAACTGATAATGGTGAATTTCAAAAGGTAGTAATTCCATAAGCAACGGCAATACCATAAGCCAAATAACTCCAAAGATGAGAGTACAAGTGGGAAATTTTGGAACAAGATGGAGACAGACTAAAATTGCAGAGCTTTGAAAAATTGAAAAATAAAGTGCGAGATTGGCTCCATTATTACCAAATAATGGAGGCATACAATTTGGACAAAAAAGTTGGTTTCCAGGTGGAAAAATCAAAATTGGAAACAGAACTGTTAGATCCAAAAATCAAGAATTTGTCAAGAATGTATAACTTGCTGTTGAAATGGAACACTCAGGATGAAATGGTGAAATCAGCTATGATTAAATGGGCACAAGATGTTGGACATAATATAATGATGGCTGACTGGGAACAGTTATGGACCACAGGTATGAAATTCACGGCATGTAATGCCCTAAGAGAAAATTTAATGAAAATGATTTATAGGTGGTACATGACACCAGTCAAGCTTGCAAAAATTTACCATTTGCCCGACAACAAATGTTGGAAATGTAATGAGACTGAAGGTACATTCTTTCATCTTTGGTGGACATGCCCAAGGATTAAGACATACTGGGAGATGATTTATAATGAAATGAAAAAGGTATTTACATATACCTTCCTGAAGAAACCAGAGGCCTTTCTCCTGGGCATGGTCGGCCAATTGGTGCCAAAGAAGGATAGAACCTTTTTTATGTATGCAACAACAGCAGCAAGAATACTCATCGCAAAGTATTGGAAGACACAAGATTTACCCACCCGGGAAGAATGGCAGATGAAGTTGATGGACTATATGGAATTGGCGGAAATGACTGGCAGAATCCGAGACCAGGGAGAAGAGTTGGTGGAAGAAGATTGGGAAAAGTTTAAAGACTATTTACAGAAATACTGTAAAATTAATGAATGTTAGAAAAATGTTGGAATGAAGTTATATGGCTTTAATAGAAATGTTATTAGGAATTAAGTATAAATAGATTAATAGAGTATTAAAGGAAAAAATAAGGTTAGAATGTATTATAGGATAGAAAACAGAGGAAGATGGAAAGGAATTGCTGAAACAATTAACAGAAGTGGAATACAAAAAGGGAGGTGTGAGGAGGTCGTGGAAATAAGTGAATGAAAGATGGGATATTGAAATTGTTTGATTTATTTTACTGTTTTAGTTTTGTTTTGTTAGTTTAATGTATTTAATGTGTCAATGTTATGTAGTGTTTTTGTATTGTATTGTACTGTTTTTGTAGTGTTTAAATTGTTGGAAAAGTAATAAATATTATTTAAAAAACAAAAAACAAAGATGAGAGTACAAGTGTTTGAGTTCCATTTGAGGTGTGGGTGCATGCATGCATATGATTTGAATGAAGAAGTATCAGTTAGAAGAATAGTTAAGCACTCTTCCCCCATCCTGTCTCTTCACCAATCATACATGTCCCTGAAGTGGGGCTTCCAGTTATGAAAAGGGATGATGGGCAGCCATTACACGCACTTATACATAACTTGCTCCATCGTCTGCAAGTATGAATTGCAATATGGATCAAATTCAAATTATTTTTTTAAAAAATAAGGATCCACCTTATTTCTTTAATTTTAAGTACTGTTAAACTGTTTTAATACTGTGTTTTAATTGTTGTAACCTGCCCTGGGACTTTGGGTGAAGGGCTGCTAATAAACTGTAGCAATAATAATACAAACAAAACAATTTCTCAATCCATTTACATTAGAGAGAACAAATTGACAAGACAAACAATGTTACTTTTGATGTGTTGGACAAAGATTAGCTTTAAAATGAAAAGATTACTGTATTAGTTTCAAAGGCCTATTCACATATAACACTAAGCCATGGGTTATATAGGCAAAGTGTGATTTGTTCAGCCATTCGAAGCATGCCCAGCAGACTAACTATGGTTAGACTAACAAAGCCATGGTTTGTTGTTGGCATATGAATCATGATTTGTTTTTAACTATGGTTTGTCATTATGTCTAAATCCTGCAGCCTCACCTAACCATGGTTTGTTTGACAACCCCACCTCAGACTCTCACCAAAAATGGTCATCCCACCATACATACAATCACAAAATATAAAACTATTAACATGCAATCTAAACAGTTTTAATAGGAAGCAACAAAAAACAGAGCAGACAATGTCTGGGAAATGTTAGAAGTACTAAAAGAAATAACTTATTTATTTCCACTGGGAATGGGCTAGGAAATTATAGAATACAATCAAGAAAACAAATCAAAAATATAGTTACTGTTGAATTCACTATTGTTTACTTTATACAAAAGAGATACTGTTCAATATTTATGCATTGATATTGTGTATGATTGACTCAAGAATAAGTTATGCACAATATTAGAGAGTATTCTCTCTTCCCACAACTTAAAATAGAATGAAAACAGCACTTATCAAAGTGAACACTTCCATTCAGACAGATGTTCCTATTTTAGTTGGTTTCATATCAAAATTGTTTAATTAGGGTGAACACATGAAGACCAAAATGTAATACTTATTCCAGTACATTTTTATTAATTATTTACAAAAAAGTTTCACACATCAAATACAATTTATATGTTCACGTTAGCAATGTATTATTGTTAATACATTGCACATATTTAGTGTACTTAATAATAATGATGGTAATAATAATAATAATAATAATAATAATAATAATAATAACAATTTTAATATTATACCCCGCCCATCTGGTTGGGTTTCCCCACAATGCATCAAAGCCAACATTGAGATAATGGCAAAAGGTCATCAACACACACGTGTCTGTGATAAAAGTCTTGATTTTTTTAAAGATTTTTGCAGGTGTAGTACTACTATCTGGCACCAGCACAGCCTGCAAAAAGCAATCTCACTGAAGCTACTATTCAGGAGACATCCCAGTCCTCTGGACAGGCTTTTCAGAGAATCATAGAATTAGAGTTAGAAGGGACTGTGAAGGTCATTTAGTCCAACTCCTTGCAATGCAGGAATCTTTTGACCAATGTGGTGTTCAAACCCACAACCCTGAGATTAAGAGTCTCCTGTTCTACCAACTAGCTACAGTAAGGAACTACAGTGAGAAGAGGAAAAAGAAAAACTCTGTTTTGTGAGGTTCCTCCCACATTTGGTTATCAAGATAAAAACACAGTGCCCTTTTCTCTCTCTCTCAAAATGATAACATTGTAAAATGAAGTGTATAATATCAAGTTGTGATTTTATATCTAAATAATCATTTCCCTCACCCCAGTGACACTTGCACTTTGTTTGGATATAACTTTTAAACTACAGGGGAATCCCCACTTACACGGGCGTTCCGTTCCGGGACGCACACAAGTGGGGATTCACCCATTCTGCCCTGCCCTTTTTTATCGCCATTTTTGGCACGTGTGTTAGCAGAAGCACACATGCTGATTGTGCGCAAGTTGGGAGACATCTGTATATTACTGAAGTTGCTTCTTAATCATATATTTCAGTTTATATTTTTTGGGACATATTTATTAAGGCATATTTCTGCAGGGTTTTTTTGTTTTGCTTTTAACAGACTGGATCAAATGCCAGTAAGTTTACAGAACCAGAAAGTTTTCCTGTTCAAAATATTCCAAAACAACCCACAACACTGGGCATATAAGAGTATTAACAGACTTGTTAGATCAGATGAAGTCTAGTGCAGCTTTGTTTTCAATGGTGACTAGCCAGATGCTTCTGTTTACAATCAAGACATGAATATGATTCTATTTCCCACCTGCAGGTGTCCCTAGCATCCAGTATGGAGAGTTATACTGTCTCTGAACATGTGGGTTTAGATATTATGGCTGATAAGAGGTACCTTCAATTCACAGAGCTGTGGTAGAATTCTAAAAAAGATCTATGTAAAGGTGTGGTTAGGGGTAGTTTGACAGGACTGGTAGGGTTTATAGCATTCCCACTTCTGGGAGGCATCAGCCATCCCCGCTTGTAAACGTGGGAATGCACCTATAATTATAAACATGAATAAAAGTCAACCTAACTAAGAGCTCGTCCACTTGTTCTGTGTCTAAAAAAAATGGGGCCGGTCTGAGTGTTATTCTGCTGGTCCCGTGCTTTCTAGGCATGGGTCTGAATGGCTGTGTGTTTGCCCCCCCAGCTTTTGCCTAGAAAACACACTCTTGACTGCTGAATCGGAAAAAACAACAATCCACAGAAAACCCAATTGCAATTTGGTCTGATTCAGTGGTAAACTGTGGGTTTCCCTGGGGAAAAGCAGCGGGACAAATGGAGGTGTGGATGAGACCCTAAAAGGCATCATGATATGATGCGTCATGCTTGGATGAAGGAGACCAGAATCCTAAATCAGTTCTGTAGTCCATTTAAAGAATGAAATATTGTGCCCATTTTTCGGTCAAACACACCTGACCAGATTTTTTAAGCATAAAAGGAATCATCCTGAGGAATACCGGAGTACATATGTAATAAAAGTTTGTTAAAGCAAAAACATAAAAAATAAAAATAAAAAAAAACCTTCACCCACCTTTCAAGCCAGACATGTAAATAACCACTTGCCTAGATATGTAGCAGCTCACAGGCAAGTGGGAACTCACAACTCTTGATCTGCAGTACATCCACATCTCGTGTCTAGCCCTTTAAAAATAAAATAAAATTCCATCGCAGAGGGCTGAGGAAACTTTACACTTTCCAGGTATCAGAACCCAAAAATGCCTTTTACCAGTTCTGTCTGGTTCACCAGCTACAGCTTTTCTTGCACACTGATAACTTAATAATAATAATTTATTACTTATACCCCTCCCATCTGGCTGGGTTTCCCCAGCTATTCTGTGCAGCTTCCAACAAAATATTAAAAATACAATAAAACATCAGACATTAAAAACTTCCCTAAACAGGGTTGCCTTCAGATGTCTTCTAAAAGTCAGATAGTTGTTTATTTCCTTGACATCTAGTGGGAGGGCATTCCACAGGGCAAGTGCTACTACCAAGAAGGCCCTCTGCCTGGTTCCCTATAACTTCGCAGTGAGGGAACACCCAGAAGGCCCTCGGTGCTGGACCTTAGTGTCCGGGCTGAATGATGGGGGTGGAGATGCTCCTTCAGGTATACCGGGCTGAGGCCATTCAGAGCTTTAAAAGTCAGCACCAACACTTTGAATTGTGATCAGAAACGTACTGGGAGCCAATTTAGATCTTTCAGGATCGGTGTTATGTGGTCTCGGCAGCCACTGCCGTTATTTGCGTTGGTAACCTAAAACTACAAACATGAGTTTGACCAAACTGTGGGAGGCAGTGGAAGACAGGAGTGCCTGGAGTGCTCTGGTCCGTGGGGTCACGAAGAGTTGGACACGACTAAACAACTAAACTGTTGGGATACTGCCAGGGAGACAGAGTCCATCATGCCCCCACGCCGATGCCGGACGATCCATTGATCTCCCGTAGATACAGTATCAGTCAATTAGCGACATGAGCTTCCAGAAATAGCTTGCCACATTCCAGAGCTGGTGCACGCTCTTATCAGCAGAGTTCGCACAGCAAAAGACGCACTCAGGAGAGCATATTTACAAGTTTATTCAGCGTTGGTCAGAACAAAGAAAAAACATGACTGCCTGCTTCAGTGTCTCAGACACAGAGAGAGAAATGAAAGCAATAGACAAAATATAAACTTCCTGTGAACAGGAAATACGCAGACTCTGTGACTCACAAAGCCTGCTCCCTTTTAAGGTGGAACAGAAATATCCTAACATCCTCCCCCTTTCCGTGTAACCTGTAGTACCTGTGGTTCAACCCAATTGCAACCTCTGTACATAAACCTTAAGTTGTTCTCTGTTAACAACCTTAGACAACAGATCAGCAGGAATTTCATTTCCTGCCATGTAGGACACCTGAATGAGTCCTTTCTGAATACACTCTCTTGCACGATGTAGTTTAATCTGCAAGTACTTGGTTCTTTGCTTGCAACTCTCTGAGTTCAGCAAAGCCAAACAGGATCTATTGTCTTGATACACTTGTATAGGACATTCACAGAAACTCTGATGTCCTTAAACAGTTGCATCAACCATTCACAATCCATGAGGGAAAATGACAGAGCATTGAGTTCTGCTTCACAGGAACTTAGGCTTACTGTCGTCTGCTTCCTGCACAGCCAAACAGACAGTGGTTGTACATGTAGCATACTCCAGAAGTGCTTGTACCATCCGTGGTGTCACTTCCAAAACTAGCATCTGCAAAGATTTCAAGACCTCCAGTCTTCTGACTGGTGAACCTCAGCCTGTAGTGCAAAGTCCCTTTCAAATAGCGGCTATGCGCTTCAGAGCTTTCCAATCCTGAACAGTAGGATTGTTAGCATGTCTGCTAAGCAGGTTAGTGCTTACAGCAATGTCAGGTCTTGAACATCTAGCAATGAAATTCAGCTTGCCTAGAATGCATCTGTACAGCGTAGTGTCAGAAAACGCTTCAGCAGTACTATCTACCTGGTAACCTGTCACCATCGGTGTGTCTGCTGGGTTTGCATCAACCAAATTCAACCTGGTTAATACATCAGCAATTTTCTGTGTTTGGTGTACCAGAAAATTACCTGCTTGGTCCCTCTCCACCTGCAGAGAAAGATAGTTGGATACCTCACCAAGATCCTTCATGTCAAAGTGCTCCTTCAGCTGAGCGAGGGTGCTTTGGTACAAAGCCTGATTCTTCCAAAACATCAGAAGATCATCAACAAAACATAAACAATACAGTTTGTTTTGCCCCTCCTCCTTGACAAACACACATGGATCAGCTTTGCCCTGGTGAAAACCTAGAGAAAGCAATGTCTCAGTGAGTTTTGTGTTCCAACACCTGGCACTCTGCTTGAGACCATATAAGGATTTCCGAAGTTTACAGACCATTCCCTTCTGTATCTGCATTCCATCAGGTGGAAGCATAAACAGCTCCTCCCCCAAAACCCCATACTAAAAAGCTGTATTAATGTCATGATGGGAAACATGAGAGCATCAGCCGAATGCTCTCATACTTGACGGTGGGTGAGTAGGTCTCGTGGTAATCCTGTCCTGGTACCTGTGAAAAACCTCTGGCAACCAGTCTGGCTTTGTGTCTGACAACCTTGCCATTCTGGTCTGTCTTGGCCTTGAAGACCCATTTGCTGCCAACCAGTCTCATTCCTGGGACTACCGGTACCAGCTCCCAAGTTTGGTTCCTATTCAAGGAATCAACTTCAGCCTTCATGGCATTAAGCCAAGGCTCAGCATCTTTAGAGGTTAACTCCTGAACCTCTTTGAAGCTTGAAGGTTCCCACACCTTCTCTGAGCTACTAAGAACAGCAGTTGCTGTCTTAGCAAACTCATCAGCAAATCTCTTTGGAGGTCTGCTTTTGGTTGCCCTTTCAGATCTGCGTACTAGACGCAAGTCTTCTGGACTCATCTCCTCCTTCTTAGGAGAAAAGTGGCCAATGGTGAACAGTGGTTCTTCCAGTTCATTGTCAGACGCATCAGATGGTCTGACTGAGGCCTTTGCGCTCTTGTAGTCTGCTGTGTCATCACTGTCGCTGACATCAGCAGCAGCGCCGCCCACTGAGCTGGAATCCGAACTCTGATCATCATCATCATCCTCAGCTTCCTCTTCTACCTCAACATTATCTGCTTTTTTCACATCACCTTCATCCTCCTCTGGGTAACTCTGGAAAATTCCCACATTTCCCCCCCACTTAGGATTGTACTCAACACTCTTTGTGAACTTAATGGACTTAGAATCAGTCATCCATACCCTGTATGAACCTTTTTCGTACCCCATGAATAAACCATGTGCCCCACGCTTCCCAAGCTTGTTGCTCTGTGGGGTGTGTACCCACATGTCAGAACCAAAGATTCTCATGTGCTTGACGTAAGGTTTCTTACCAAACATCTTCTCATAGGGAGTACAACCAATAGGTGATGACAGTCTCCTGTTATAGGAATAAACGAACGTTGACAAAGACTCCCCCCAAAACTTCTCAGGGAGATTGGCATCATGCAACAAGGTTTTTAGGCCTTGAAGCAATGTCTGGTTTGCTCGCTCAGCAAGTCCATTCTGCCATGGCGATCTAGGCGTTGAGAGGTCATGCTGGATTCCCTTCTCAGTCAGGAAAGCTTCAAACTGCTGAGAAGTGAACTCCCTGCCTCGATCAGTAAACAAACAGCTGATACGTTTACTGTGAGCATTCTCCAACCAAGCACAGAATGCCTTGAACCTAGGAAACGCTTGCAATTTCTGCTCAAGCATAAACACATGAATTTACCTGGAAAAAGAATCAATTAGAACCGTGAAGTACCTTGCTCCACCCAAAGAGGGCGCAAGTGAACCAACCAGGTCTGCGTGGACTAGCTGGTAGGGTTTGGAAGCCTGCCTGCTAGACTCCTTGCCTTTTGGAGCGACCTTCACCTTGTTCTCTGCACAAGATACACATTTCATGTGAAACTTACAGGGCTTGATATTCAAACCCTGAACCAACTCAGGCATCTTGGCCAGTGCCTGCCAAGACATGTGAGTAAACCTTCTGTGTGCCTCGTGAATGCATCCTGCATGAAGAACTTTGTTAGTTTGTGCAACACAACAAGAATCAACATTTGACACAGCAACAGCATTGTCATCATAAGTTATACAGAATAAGCCATCCATAAACTTTGCATGCAGAATGTCCTCTTTGCCTTTCCTGATGACACAGATGCTCCTCTTGAAGGAAACCTCAAAGCCACGCCCAGTCAGCTGTGGGACACTGAGCAAATTGTCTGCAGCACCTGGAACATAAAGTACATCTTTGATGGTTGTGTGAAGACTTGCCAGTTTTACAGTCCCTTCTCCTGCGATTCGCAACGTCTTTCCATCAGCTTGGTGGATCTCTCCGTCTTGAGGTGTGAAGGAGATAAACAGATGCTTATCTTTTGCCAGATGGCGGGTGCATCCCGAATCAATAACAAATCTGGCCTTGGCCTTTGGAGCAGCTTTTCCAGCAAGCAAAACCTTGTTTTCCACCGGCGTGGGCTTTTGCTGCTTGCCCCCCTGCTCCTGGCCATCAAACTTGCCTTCGGCTTTTGGAGAAGCAGTGCTAGCAAACAAAGCCTTGTTTTCCACTGGCTTGGGCTTTTCACCCCCCTCTGCTTCTGGCCATCTGCAGACATCTGTCTCTGTTTACTTCTGGCCTTCCGGCCTTGGTTCTCATGAGAAACAGAGCTCTCAGCTGCCGACTCCTTGGCTCCCCCTGGAGGCTGGAATGCTGCCTGGGATGACATCACAGTCAGCTCCCCCTGCAGCTTGCAACCAGGCCCTCGGCATCCCTGCAAACATTTTCATTCTGGGAAACAGCCAGGACCTCCGATGCAGTCAAACTCTGGGCTGGGATGACCGGCAGATGGGCTACCTTCAAAGCATTCCACATCTGACGTGCAATCGTGTTGCCAGCTAGCGTAGCAATTTCCTCCAGAGAGACGGACAAGACAATTATGTCTATGGCCCTTGAATCTTGGGCCCTCCATCTATCTGTCAGAGGAACTGGAGGGGCTTCACACACAGTATGCCACACTCCAAACTGTCGCAGCAAACTTTCACAGCAACTTGCCCAAGTCTCATAATTGTGCCGATTTAACTTTGGGCACTCAGTGCCTTCAGAGGCTTAGAAAAACTCCATTCCAAGCTTTTACTTGAGCCGTGAGTCTTATTTCCTTCAAAGCCTGCTTATCTCGGCAGCTCATAAATCACGCTTCCCAAGCTTGTTGCTCTGTGGGGTGTGTAGCCACATGTCAGAACCAAAGATTCTCATGTGCTTGACGTAAGGCCAATTAAGCCAGCCGGACATCAAAGTCACTCTGCCGCGGCAATTTTTCCACATACCTCACAGCAGTCTGTTGCAGTCTTACTCTCCTGTAAGTGCCGTGAATCTGGGCCCATAACCTGTTGTTGGGATACTGCCAGGGAGACAGAGTCCATCATGCCCCCACGCCGCAGAGTCCATCATGCCACAGTTATGTGCAGAAGCAATGCTTTCCTTCATCTCCTCCTTTCTTTTCTTATTTGCGAGGTGTTCTGGGTGAATAAGACAAAAATATTTCGGGATACGTGGTTTGCCAGCGCATGCCTGAAATAAGTTCGCCAGGGTTGATGGGACAAAAATGTTTCGGGATACGTGGTATGCCAGCGCATGCCCGAAATAAGTTCACCACATCTCCCCTAATGTTTACTGCTGGTGCTGCAATTTCGCAAAGTAGGCAGCAATGATTTTATTGGGTGGCTGAGGGGGAAAGAGAAGCCGAGACAAAAGACTTATGAGTCCAGGAATGCATTGGAGGAAGCAACATAGCAAAATCAATATACATATTATAATAATGGCACATTGAAAGAGATTACGAAGCCAATTCAGGTTTGGCAACCAGCCAGTCAGCCACTGGGTGAATGAATCCCAGAGGCCAGAAAGTCCAACGTCCTGTTTAATGTGGTGTATGAGATTTTGCAAATGAGCGATTTGCTTTTGGATGGCTTTGGAATTATCAGTAATATAAAAACAACACATGTCGTCCACTTGTTCACAGCTGTAATGATGAAGCATCAATAGATAATCAATAGCAGCGCGGTTCTGCAGAAGACCATGCTGGAGTTCACTCTGCTCTTTATTCAGAAGATGAAGCGCTTGAGAAGTAAAATTCAGGGCTTTTGCTGCAGAACAAGCTAAAGAGTTAATGTTCCTACTATTGCATACAGCCAATCCAGGGACTCCTAGGAGAGAAACAGCTAAAGAGATATATTCAGACCTACTGGGAAGAGAAATTGAATCGTCACAATCGTTAGTCAATGCAATAGAGCGGCGATATCGAGAGTGGGTCAAATGATGCTTTTTGGGTAATACGATGGACAAACGGCTTAAGCAGCAGGGTGTGCCATGGCTGATGTTTGCTGGAATGTAATTAAATGTATAGCCAGGACACGTCCAGAACCAGCCAGCAGGTAGTTCTGTGTATTTATATACATAAGAAATATTTACATAATTAGAGCAGTGGAAATTATCCTTGCCCATTTTTACACAGTTGGTTTTTGTGCAATTTACCATACGGGCGCAAGTGACATTAAAAGAAGCCACGTATGGGGTCAATAAATCAATGGCCAGAGGTGGGCGTTGGCGCACTTGGTTACCCCAGACATAGTAACTGGAATAACCAAGGGTGCGGAGAGAATCATTTTGGGGTAGGGATGAGAAAAACCAGGTATCATTTTGTATGTCAAAAGGGTCATGGCAAACAGGGATAAGGCAGGAGCCAAGGATTTCACCTATTGATACCTGTTGGGTTAGGCAAAAGGAAGAAATATTGAGGGTCTTTGCAAAAGATTCCCACACATTTGTTGGTGTGTAGTTACCTGCTATTAAGAGCGGAAGCAGAAAGAGGCAAAAACAAAACGCTGAAAATGAGCACTAAAGCAAGTAGCTTTTCCCCTGTTATGGGCCATTGTTCTACCCATACCGGGGTGGTTGATTTCCAGTTGAGGGGGAGTGCAAGCTTACTCATTAAATTGAACGGTAGCTTGTAATTGTTGTAGTAAGTCTCTGCCCCACAGATTGAGGTGGATTTTCAGCACACAGGGCTGGATATATGCAATGGTTTCAGAGCTATCAGGCAGAGAATCAGGCAGCCACTGTACGCTTTTGGAAGAGGTTTGAGGTCCACCTACACCCCAAACTGCAGAGGCAGACTCAAGGGGCCACGTGGGGTCCCAGCAACTACTGGAAATTACAGAAATGTCCGCGCCTGTGTCAATCAAGCCTTCCAGAACCTTGCCATTTATCTTGTACTTACGAAGAAGTTTCTGATGACCATGGTCTTCCTTTCTTTTCTTATTTGAAAAGAAATGCCACAGTTATGTGCAGAAGCAATGCTTTCCTTCAGGAAATATCCTAACATAAACAACAACAACCTAAAGGCTGGATTACTGTAATGCATTCTATATGGGGCTTTGGAAGTTCCTGATTTGGAAGCCCATACAGATAGGGTGCATGGCCGACACCGTGACACCACTGTTAAAACATTTTCACTAGCTATCCATTTACTACTATGTCATGTTCATTGATTCGCAAAGCCCTGAACAACTTGAGAGATCCAGGGTACCTTATATTTCAGCTCAATCACTGAGTTCATCTGCAAGAGCATTGTTAGTCATCTCCCAAAGTTGGTAAAGCTCACCTGACAGCAATAAGAAATTGCACTGACACAGTTCTAGAATGCTCTGCCAATAAAGATTCAGCAGACATCTTATATTTTAATTTTTACATTTCCACTGAAAAGCCCCCTGCTTTCTTTTGCAAATAGCACTGCCACTTTATCTTTTTTGTACCTAATGGAGACCTGGTAATTGACCACAAAAATGCAACAACATGTACACTAAAGCTCACAACTTACACACTTTTAACTTGTGTGCATTCAGCTTTCCATACTTGGCAAAAAAAATAAAGAATAAATACCAAGGGGGTGGATATCCAGAAAAGACTTTGGCAATGCCACCTGTCATTGAATGTGATGTGTTCTGACTATACAGGCAGTGACCATTTTAGGAATGTCCAATATGTGTGTGACTGCGCATGAACACATCACGCCAAACTCAAAGTGACCCAAAAGTCACAAAAAGGGGTAAAATGGGGAGTTTGCAGGCTTTTAAAATGGGTGTTCTGACTATACACAATTTCACGTAAGTGTGCAGTACCTCGGAACATAACCCCTGCACAGGTCACTGCCTGTATTTAAAATGTAATTGAACTTAATGTAATGCAATGTTGTAAATTAAGATTTATAAGTAAAAGTAATAAACTGGTTTGAGAAATATAACTGATTGATCGATAAGAATGACTGTTAGGTGCTTCAAAGCCTATTTAGTTAGCTTGTCAGCTATAAAGTTTCAGCATAGCTGATCACAGATAAAAATTACCTTAACAATCTAGTGTTAGGAAATATAGGAAGTTAACATGTGAGAAACCTGCTTAGGAACTGTAGGAAAAGGTCTGGTACATGTGGGACATCTGTGTGCAGATCGGTGTCCCTATGGGTTAAATATTAACCACTTTTAAACGTCAATCTCTGTAGAAAAACAAATTCTGAGTACCCGTATCAGTCAGTGCCTGTAATGCTGGGATAATATTCCATAGGTTAAAAGAATTCTAACATCAACTAGTACATTGCAACAATGAGCATGCTATATATACCTCATTCTAAATAAGTATTTGGTCGTGCCAGTTCTGGACATCTTGCTATGCCCATGCCACCTCCTTTCTTAAGGTGCTGGGAGTAAAGGGGGAGTGTCTAAGTTTTAGATGGGTTTGGTTACTGAAGAAGCAGGCAAATTTCCTTGGGGCTAGGAATTTGGGCAGGTCTACTGTGACACTGGGTTCTTTGGGGTCTGCAACTGTTAGTGGCAACATGCTTGCCCACTGGTGGGTGGAGGGAGTCCTGCCCTTTTTGCAGTGAACATAACAATTTGTGCACCCAGATGCTCCCCCAAGTTGCTGTATGGTTAAAAGAGCCCGGCTAGAAGGGGGCCAGTTATGAGAATCATAGAGGAAGCAACATTGTTATTTGCATGTCAGGGTCTAGCAAGGAGACCTTATAGAAGGGGACCTGATGAAGAGTGTGTGCAGCAAGTAAGCACATATCCACAGGTTACACTTTTGGGGCAAGGTAGGTACAGTGCACTTAAGTACTCAGGATGCTGAGTCATAATGTGAGTGGAGTTCATGGGCAGAGGTGGTACAGTTCATTCAATTTCCATGGGAGAACTCTTCATACAGACTTCAGAGCAGGGCATCTCCTACTTGCAAAGTCATATTCTTTGCAAAGTGTCACACTCCTCCATGCTTTGGGCCATCTCAGGTATTTGCATGTTCCCTGCTTCTTTCTTCCAGGGCTCACATGCTCACTTTGCCCTACTGTGCACATGCAAACCTCATGAGACTCTCAGAGGACACTGCTACAACCGGTCTACATGAAGCTGATCGTTGGATCAGAAGAGGGAAACCCACTTAAAGAATTGAAAAACTGACCCTAAAGAAGGCAAATTGCTGAAAACAGAACCCTGGATGACCGCAACGGAAAGCAGAAGGGTAAGTGATAACAGAAAAGAAGTACAGAAATAAATAGTACTCAGGTGGGTGGGTGAAAAAAGAGAATGGTGGTCAATAGCATCAGAGGCTAGTTATAAATCAATAATGGGGAAAGGTGTCAAATGTCATAGGGAGCACTCACCCTCGTGGCATAGCTATCTTAATTTCCCCAGCTTTACCACTGTGTGTGAAATAATTTCCTCTGATTTAGAATGCAAACTCTTGTCTCTTTGTTTTAGCACAGAGCAGAAATCTCCACTTGTCACTGCCACCAGTCTCTGTTGATTACTAACTCAGATCAGGCATACCCTGGGTCAATACTTCAGACCAATTCCTATACAGAAAACCAAGATCCTTTTACATGAGATGGAATATAAAGTCAAATGACTGAACCAGCACCACACTTAAAAGTTTTATACCATTAGATACTATTACATCTTCATGATCCCAAATAATCTTTCTGACTGCTTACTGTCCCCACAGAGCTTCAGCATAAAGTAACTGGACAATATAATGCGATCTCCAGCTGTGCTTTTAGTTGGCCAACCAAATGACAAATATAGTGGTTTGGTGTGAAATTCCTTTTGATGGATGAGTTTTGGCAGGTAAGCTGTTCCATTCAATAGGCTTCCTCTCAAAAAACCCACAATGCGTTTAATTTGCAGGGGAATTGTACAGCTCTATTTTAAAAACTGGTGCACATAAAAGTGAATATGGTATCAAGCCCATATTTTCTATGGATGTGTCGTCACAACTGTCAAATAATTTGCAATTAGCAGAAAGGTATGTGATTTTATTTTACCCCTGATGTTTTATACATGCCCTGCAGAATGCAAGTTCAAATACATTTTAAAAATATACTGATGCTTACTTAATATTTGCATCCATAGTTCAGAATCAGTTATGCTAGGATGGTATAGCCTTCAGTTTCAGGAAAGAGCCATGGTGCTTATACATTCACTCAAGCGTGGAAATAGATATGACACCTGATGAGCGCCATACCCCATAGTTGCTTTTGACTGGACTTAACCATTCAGGGATCCTTTACCTTAATTCCATACTACGTAAGTCCTACACTTTCCTACAGTCTCATATTGTGCTTACATACAGCTCAGTATTTATGCATCCACATTTTCCCTTGATCTGTGAGCAGACTAGATCTGCAGGTCAAAGTAACCTAATGAACTAATCCAGAGGCTGAAAATCAACTAAAATTATGGCAGCTGCTATCCTATATACCCCGGGCTCTCACTTTTTCACACAAGCACAATACCACATTAAAATAATGTGGTATAAGTTTATTGAAAGAAGCTTGTGGGAGTTAGATTTTAAGAACTCCTAAAATGTACATGTGTGCTAATAATCTAAAAAGGAGTACCACAGATAATACAGAAAACTGCAGTGCTTTTCTTTCAGAAGACTCAATAACAGTGCCAGGAGAATTGTCAAAAGTGGTATTTCATTCAACTTGTAATTTTAATTAGATAATCCTCACAAGTTATACTATTGCTAGGGAAGTGGCAAAGAAGTCTTAAAAGTTTAGAAATTCATGCCAATAACATCCAAACTTAGGACTGAACTTAACTAACAGTTCCTACTTTTAAAAACATTGGGTGGAATGCAGCTCGTGTCTCAGCAGAGGCATCCTTTAATGGTTTAATTAAAGCAAGAAACTGCTAGGAGCTCCAAAATGTTCTCTCCAATCTGGAAGAATGGGAATTAAAATGGCAAGTGCAATTCAGTTTAAGTGTAAGGTGATACAAAATTCCTAACTTATATATGCTAATGACATCTGAATTGGTGGCAACTGATCAGGAATGAGACTTTGGAATGAAGTTGCCAAACCAGTGTTCAGTAGTTATGAAAAAGGGTGAATTCCACCTTGGAGATAATTAGGAAAGGGACTGCTAATATCACAGTCTATGGTACAACTACACTATATACAGTTCACCTCAAAAAAGATATTGTAGAGTTGGAAAGGTTACAGATAGGAGCAACCAAAATGATCAAGGATCTAGAACTACTAACAAAAGGTATAAAGGTGAGTAAATGGGGACATAATAGAAGTATACAGATTTATGTATGATGTGGAGAAAGCAGACAGGGAGAAATACCCTCTCTTTCATAGTATCTAAGGCCATCCAATGAAGGTGAATGTTAGAAGATTCAGGACAGATGAAACAATGCATGCACTTCTTCACACAGCGCACAAGATGCAGTGATGTCTTTTAAATATTAAGCAAATTCATGGAGTATCAACAGCTACTAGCCCTGATGGCTATATACTGCCTCCAGAGGCAGAGGAAACATGCCCTGAATACCTGTTGGTAGGGAGCTTAAGTGGTGAGTCCTACTGCACTCAGGTCATGCTTGCAGGCTTCCCTTGGCATCTCATTGACCACTACAAGAACAGGATGTTGGATCTGATATGCTTCAGGTCTCTTACATTCTTCTATTTAATCACTATTGGTATTATCAGACTAAGTCATAGCCGGAGTAGAGCTATTGAAAACAACTGACTTTAGTTATGATGAACTTAAATCCATTGATTTCAACAGGTCTATTTTAAGTATGACTTATTCTTATATCCCCTATTTCTCAAAACTTACAAATACACATGGGAAGCAACACCACTTACCATTCCATAACCAATCCTGAGACCTCAGATCATTTCAGCTCCTCCTTTTCTGGAACTGCTTCCATCCCAGCCAGGTTGGGTTTTAATTTAAGTTTTTTTTGTGGGGAGGGGGAACTCTTAAGATGAAGGCGTCTTTCAGTTTGCTTTTTTACCCTCTTTCTCATCCCCCTTCTGTGCTACATTTTTAAGACTGTAAGCCTGAATTTTTTTATTGATCTGTAAGCTCTTTTGGCTGAATATCTGGTTTTAAAGATGCTTTAAATAAGAAATAAATATTAGAGAACAACACTAGGGAGGATGACAACCAGCAGCTATCCAGGCACAAAGCATGGCAAGCATCAGATGTTGACAACACCACCCTCAATGAACGAATTATGGGAAGTAAAGCACAAAGTATTGCCATAAATAAGTTGACTGTAATTTGTTTATTGAGCTAACTACAGTATCTACAGTAGATACTTCTGTAAGATGTTATGGTGCCTACATGCCAAACAAGGTATCTGGTCTGCAAGGTCCTTTGATACCCCAAACTACTATCACACTATCTTTCCACCACCCACCTAGAGATTTATAAACATCACTAGTCAAAGAGTAAATCTACATTTCACCACTCTCCACCCCCATCCCATTGTTGTTACTTTTCAAGGTAAGTGGTGAACTGTAAGCAATAAGAAAAAACTTGGCTTTTGTTAACATGCCCACATTTGTTGTAGCCTTTAAAAAAACAGCAAAGTGGTACCCAGTCATAAATAAAAATAAAGCCATCTAAAAAAAAAGAGAGATTTTAAAATAAACAGAACTAGGCAAGATTCCATACAAAATCAAGGATACATAGCAGTTTTCAGACATCAGTAAACACTCTCAATAAAAATTTAGCCCACCAAGAGAAATCTAACAGAGATGAGGACAGGTATACCTTAGCTGGCAAAGTGTTCCACTACGTGGGCATCACTGTGGAGAAGGTGCAGCCTCATGCCCTTGCAGCACTCACATCTGTAAAAGACAGGGCATGGAGGTGCTTTTAGCACTTGCTATTCATACCAGCAAGTTCCAAGTGTGCATTTTGCTTAAATGGTACAAGCTTATCAAAGCAACAAAATAGGCAACTGTCTTGGCAGCTGTTTTAGAAGCCTGAGCATATGCTTAGTTGGCAGACACTATTTTGCAGGTTATGTTAATCACAGACTTTTGTAATCAAGTACCAACCCCAGTCAGATACTAGCCCACAAAATGTTTAAATATTATCAGATTGCAAACTAATAGAACCATTTGAACATTCTGTGAGCTAGTTTATTCCATTATTGAGAGGTCAGTGGCAAACATTATCTGACTTGAATTGGTCCATCAACAAACTATGAAGTACAAATTAAATTCCTGTATATTTTGTATGTGTAAGACAGGATGGTGATCAAATGGTGAAACTTAAGCTGGACTTCAGCTGCTCTGCAAAACTCCAATCAACTATCTTATTTGAACCATATAGTCTCAGTAGCACTTGGCAAATTCACAGTGCTTGGCAAATTCAGAGACAGAGCTATGAAATATTCTGTAAGTTTATAACCAAGTCTGTAACTCAGGAGAGTTCATCTGTAAGGCTCGAGAATGTGAACAAGGGGCTTGGAACAGTCAGTGCAACCATTTGCACTCTGGATGATGCTTATGGAGTGCTCTTCGGCCCCATGAAACTTTCAATGTGGAGTTCCTCAGGATTCAGTCCCCACCCTTAAGATACTGAAAACCACTGAGTGGGATTATCCAGAAGTTTGGAGTACATTGTCAGCAATTTGCTGATGACACACAGCTTTACTTCTCCTTTACATCTGTAGGTGCGACTGTGGATGTGCTGGACTGCCTTGATAAGGGACTGGGTGAGAGCCAATTCACTGAAGCTCAATCTAGATAAGACCAAGGCAATGTTAGTGGGTGGTTCCCTAGACCAGATGGAAGCAGTGGACACACCGCTGTCACTTGAGGCTCAGGTGGTCTTAGTGGCATGGAGTGCCTTCCATCAGTTTCAGCTAGTGGCCCAGTGCACCTCTATTTGGACAGGAATGGCCAAACTTCTGTTGTCTATGCTCTGGTAAACTCTAAGTTAGATTACAATGGGCTGCCTTTGTAGGTGAATTGGAAATTTCAGCTGGGGCAGAATTTGGTGGCTAGGTTGTTCACCAGGGTAAGAAGGTTTGAGCATGTTACAACAATCCTGGCCCAACTGCACTGGCTGCCAGTTAATTTCCCAGCCCATTTCAAAGTGCTGGTTTTTACCTATACAGTCTTACCTCGGGCTGAAGTAGCTTTGGGCTAAGTATTTTCAGGCTGCGCGCTGCGGCGACCTGGAAGTAACAGAGCGTGTTACTTCTGGGTTTTGCCGCTCGTGCAGACGGTCAAAATGATATCACGCGCATGCACAGAAGCGGCAAATCGTGACCCGCGGGTTGCGTCCGCTTCTGGATGTGAACGGGGCTCCGGAACGGATCCCATTTGCATCCAGAGGTACCACTGTAAAGCCTTAAATGGATCAGGACTGCAATACCTCAAAGACCACCCTCTCCCCATATGAACTGGCATGGACCCTGAGATCATCCTCTGATGCCCTTCTTCATAAGCCTCCTCCACGCAAGGTCTGGAGAGTGGCAACACGAGAACAGGCCTTTTCTATGATGGCTCCCCATTTGTGGAATGCTCTTCCCAGAGAATCTGGCACCTTCAATACATTTCTTTGGACACTGGGCAAAAATGTTTCTCTATAACCAGTCCTTTGGCTGATTAAATGTGTTTGTGGAAAGCAGAGTTACTGGGTTTTTAAAATTATGTATTGTTGTCATTTTGTATTTTTATGTTATGAACCACCATGTGTTCTTCAGATGAAGGGCTGTATACTAATAAAATAAAAACATTAAAAATAATATCTCACACTAGTCAGAATTAGCATGTATACCTTTTCTGTGAATAGGCTCACTATTCAACTAACATTAGTTCTGGCATTAAAATCTAGTAATTGAAGATGGAAACATCTGAGCAGGTAACCACATGGAAAAGGTTGCATGGATATTTGATTACTCTCTTATCTAACACTTAGAATGGTACAAAATTACAGTGTATTTCTACAAATGCATAGACACATGTATACTTTTAGAAGGGCTATAAGTACCAGATTCCTTTAAATTCTTACTGAGGCATGTGTTTGATGAAACTTGGATAAAAACATTTGTTTCTGTTGAAGTAGCAGGTTTCAGTTTATTTAGTGAATCTGGTGGTGAATGTTGAACTATTTTCTTAAACGCAAGTCCCATTCCTGCTGAAAGACATCTAGGATTTCAGGTTTTTGTATGCATACATGATGTTATCACTGTCCTTGATTAAAAAGCATACAAGTTAGAAAGCACTTGGAATAGTGTGGCATAGCTGAATAATCTAACAATAAAAATGCTCTGTAATGAGCTTCTTGATAAGTGGGAATGTCAACCCAATTCAGATTTGTCACTTAATTTCAGGAAGCTGGGCCCCAAATTCATTTATCCTCACAGAAACATTTGACACAGGTTGAGAGGAAAAACTTGCCTAAGTTAACTTAAACAAGCTTCATGACTTTGCAGGACTTCAAACCTTGGAAAACTCACTTTATTCATTTATTACACAATACCAGTCAAAATTATACACATTTCTTTGATCATAATGAACACATCAAAATTATTTGCCCTAAGACCGTGTACTATTGTAGACAATCTTTCAGGCAAAACAGGGACTCTTTCATCATCAAGTGAAAGGGAGGGGCACCAACTGGATTCCAATTCATGGCTTCAACCCAACTAAATCACTGCAAAAATGAAACAACTTCTGTTAGTGCAATGACAGTTCCTTTCCCTTTCATCCAAATACCTCCCAGATCTGCTCTGTGGGGTTCCCTCAGCCCTCTGGAGCAGATTAGAGGGTGTTGTAGGGGGAGGAGAGTGAGAAGTACTGTTGCACTTGTGGAAACCATTTCACCTGCACAATGATTTAATTGGTTTTTATGACCTATAAAATGTAAATGATCATATTGCAAAACGGAATTATTGTGCACCAAAATAAACCAATTCCAATGGAATTTGGGACTGAATTCACTGGATTGTAACAAATATTTATAGACCATCCAATCAATGTAATTGTGAAAAAGAATAGGGCACCTGTTTGATTTCAACTAGAAGGGAGTTCTACAAAATTGGCTTTACAATACTGAATGCACAGTTCATGGTGGATAAAAACCATGCATTTGGGGACTCATTGGGCTGAGGTACCTCTAGTTGCACCATGGATCTTAATGGGGGTCCCATCGTTGAAGGGGGAACTGGTAATATAAGATCAAAGCTTACCAAAAAATGGTCTGACCATAACAATGGGTTTATCAGGACACCTTTCTCCATTTCCAGACTCTCACTCCCACCTGCCCTGAATCAAACACAAGATTGAGGGTGTGATCATCTCTGTTTGCCAATGACAGACAGACAGTCATGGAGGTTATAAAGCCAGCATGGATGTTTAGTCCTCAGAATAACAGTTCTTCAACACCACCTTAGCAAACTCAGTCCAGAAGGGTTAGGGGTACACAAGCAACACTCCCAGTCTGTCTTGATGGCCAAATAGTAGGCTCTCAAAGCCCATTCCAGATCAGGGAGGTTTATTAGCCAGATAAATGAATTATATGGACTATAACAACTCCAACTCCCACATGTGTGTTTATCCGATTCAGCTGGTGCTGTAGAAAGTACATAGGTGAACACACTTTCTTGATATCTAGCCCACATATGTTTCAGAAACGCATCCCAGAATGGCTCCCTCGTGAGTATGGTGTTATTGCGAACCGAACTGGTGTTAAACATCTTCATTGTTGGAGCAGAAGGCCCAACAACCAAGCTACTAGCAGACAAGAGATAAGGGAAAGATCAGAAAGGGACACAATCTGTACATGGCTGTGTCCCTTTTTCTGCAAATGGTATGTCTGCTCTCCAGTGTCATAATTTCTTCTGCCTGTAACCAATGGAATCAAGGAAAGCCTACTGACCTCCCCAGGCACATCCCAGAAAACTATCATGACTCTGCTCCATCCACCCTTACAATATTAATTCTCAATATCCAGTTAAACACATACAGGATTACCGTACCAACATAAAAACACTCAACACAATCTCATCCAACCACTACCAGCCCATAATCCCCAAGAATATCTATACAAGCCAACTTTTCATCAATCACTTACTACCACCACCTAGCAGTCAATGCATCAAACCTATTCCTATCCCATTCTATTTCCACAACCGCCACACATACTCTCAAACCACCCAGCACTCATACTGTAAACAGATCCCAGTTGAATCCTCCACCCTAGCTGAAGGATTCCATTATCAAGCTTTCACCTGGTCATAGGTGTAGGTCCTATCCCAACACTCAGAAGATTTGTATTCCAACTCAGGAATCCTTCAAATGGGCACATGCAGCCACTAAAACCGAAAGAATAGTGCCCTTGCACCATCCTAAAGCAGAACCCTTGCTTTGGTGTCATACCCTTTGGGGTTGCCTCTGCTACAGTACCCCACCACTGAAACTCACTGTTTTATGGAAGTGCCGCTTATATCTCCATGGGTCCAATATTCACCACTGCCACCTCTGCTTGGTAGTTCTCTGGCAAGCGTTGCTATTTGGCAGATGGTCTCAATCAAGAAAGCAATGACGGTTATCAGGAGCTAGGGTGGTTAGGTGTTTAAACAAAATTAGGTTACTGAAACAAATCAGTAAGCATATTGGATACAGTTGACCTTTGTATTAAAGTAATTTATTTTCTTGTTTCAAACTAATCTTTACTTGGTAATGTATCTGGACTTTAGTAGCAATCAGCCCAGCCACAGACTCCTTGAGTAACTGTGGGAAATCATTTAGCCTTCTGTAGGTTTGAGAATTAAAAATATTTCTTCTCCACTCCAAGTCTCAGGATCAGAGCATGCTATAAAATCACAGTTTTTATTAATGATAACATTAAAAGGCAACTATCAAGCTATATGTATCTAATTACTATTAAAGTTGCTTGTTTGCTTGCTTGCTCAAACAACAACAGTATCCTCTCTCAATGGATTGAAATGCATTTTCTATCTGTTTATGGGAAAGTTCTTATACTTCAGTCTATACATATTTCTAATGTTGACACTGAAAAAAATACACGATCCAACTGAACTGGCATTTTCAATAAGCATGCAATGCTGCATCTGCTCTTTAGATCCATGGTTCATAGTTTCTTAAAAGTCCCCTAGAGGAAAGCGATTAAACCTGCATCAACTACACTCTCTTCCAACAAGCACAATCAGCTTTAACAATATCTGTTTGACTTGACAGAAAAGTTTAGTTCCAGAAAGTTTTTTAAATTGTTTGTACTTAGTAATGTTACTATTACTATGACTAATCTATTCTGAACATGCAAATAATAGTTTTGTGCTAGTTAAGAATACTAAATGATTTGCTGTGTAACCTCAATCAAAAATGTCAGCATTTTAAAGAAAACTTTTAGTATCAAAATATATACAACTATTTAATACCCAAAGCATATTTTAAACAATTATTTACACTCCAAATAATATTTAGAACATAATTTACCAGTTGTAAAGTTAACAACTGACATTTAATATTAAGTATAAAAATATTCCTACTCTTTTAGAACAAAAATGTTTTGTATGATTTTCTATCTATCTACACACACAAACACATATGAATGAGGTTCTCTTGGCTGAACAAATCTTGATCACCAGTACGTAACTTAAATATCTTTAAGAGCCTTATGATAACAATAGCATAGTATATTCAGGATACGTTATATGCTATCATACAATACATATAACTTTATAACATATAATATATATCTCATACGCTAACAAAAGAAGTTTCTTTCACTTCTCAAAATGTAATTGCAGAACATTGCAGCCATCTCTCATTAAGGAAACACACTGAAGAAAGAAACAACTATTCAAGAACATATTTAAATAAGCTTGGACTATCCCTATTGCACTTGTCAAACGGAAAAATACATTTTGTAACACAGTACTTTATTAGTTACTTGACCAGCACTTTGCAAAATTAACATAGTAGCTACAAATAAGTAATTGCTTTTGTAATTAAAATCAGAGATCCATGCTTAAAATCTGCTTAAATGGCAGAAATTCAATGTAACCATAGTAATTTTGAGTTTGATGTTATTGTGGGAGGGACATTATCACAGTATTCAAGATTAAAGATATGTTAAAAATTAATGAATCCAGTTCACCTTGTCAACATATGAATCAAATCTTAGCTTTTATAAAAGTAGTATTTGTCCATAAAAAAGCTGATAACTAATTCCCATTAAACACTTTCTAATCTGATTTCTAGGGATATTCTCCACAAAGCAACACTTTTGGCTCAACAAGTGCAAATAAGATTATAACAGCTTATGGCCAGACACTTTCTCCCCATGCTGAATTTCCTAATTTTTCTTTAAAAGTATATTTTTCTTAATTCTCTTTCTGTTTTCTTGTTAAGTTCTTAATACTTCATTTATTTAATGCAAGATGTATGAATTCCATTTTGAATATTATAGCTTAGTCTTAGAACACATTCAATTTAAAAAGAGCTGAATTAAGAAATTATGCTGTCTTGCAAATAACCTGCTTCATTTTCTTCTTGGAAATTATACCAGTTATTACTATACTCATACATTTTAGCATTTAATGGGATATAGATCTGGCAAGAGATATGCATACATATGAAACATTCTGCTACTATGTACATTCTTTAATACAGCAAGTTCAGAGAATATATATTTAAACATACTGAGATAGGTAAAAAAACCTGTTTTTATAAACTAACTAATGTTAATATGACTGCATCATCTTTCCTACTTCTTGAATTCAGCTTACATATAAAAAATCCCAGCACTCACATTAACTTTGATAACAATTTTGAAGCAAATTAAAGCACAATCCATAGATTATATGAATTCTAACAATTGTTCTGATCAAAGAACATGGCACTTTCAACTGATATAAACACTTTTTGGAAACTGAATTCTTAGATATGAGATTCCAAAAGTTATTTTTGCCAAGTCCTAAGACATACTGAAAAATATATATGCAAATGATAGGTAGCTAGTATATAAGATACCAATCAAACAATTATGTATAAAAACAAACATTAATATTTTAAAGGCTGACTTAGTGCTGGTAAGACAGTGCACAGAATATTCTAATTGCTACTTATGCAATAGCAAATAAAATCTTTGCAATAGCAAAGAAAAATACTAAAATTTCCAATAAAGAAGCAACATATTCAGTCTACTGATTCTATTCACAAATCCATGACATTTCCAAATCAAGAACTGAACTACAATTATATGTATGTTTTCTTCCTAATATATTATCTATTACTGAATTTTTTTACTTGTTTAATGCAGCAACCATCCATCATGTGTTAGATTTCAAACACATATTGTATGTCAGATCAGTACAAAATATTACGTTGTTCACATATTTGAATTATTTTACATTGTTCTGAAAGGCTTTCTAAATAGTTAGAAATTGGTTAAAGATGGTCAACAGCTTATTTGGACAGCTATTAAATCTTTCTACTAAAACAAATGAATGGTATCTGCAGATATTTGCTTTCAGAAGCATACCATCAACATATATTCAGATTTTCCTTTTAGCACTACAGTATAGTGAACCACAAAAGGGGTTTGAAGACTATACCCCAAAATATAAGTTTCTTATAATCAAAGTAATGTTTCAGTATGCTTTTATGGTATATCATTAAGTGCATAAAATTGTCACTATTAGTGGCAGAGGATTTTACCACTACAAGGTGCTTTTCTAAGAGTACTCCAACTCCATAGCAAACTCTCAACATGAATAAATCAGCTGAATGCAATGAAGTGAGCAACTTCAAATATATGTATTAACAGAGTAAAATTGTGGTGGTGAGTCACCATTTTGACCAAAAAAAAAATGCTTAATAAGAAGATGACAATTAATTACAATTATATTTATATACACCAACATTTAAAACTTACAATGAAAAGCTCAAAAACTACTTTAGACTTCAAAGGTTTTGCTTAAGGCAAGTAGTGTCACAAAGTAGTTTGGCCAATAAGATTCACTCAAGACACCTTGGAATCTGTCTGCAGAATCTATAGTATATAATAATGGATCTACATTATATGAATTATAAGAAATTCAACTAATTTCATAGAACATTGTTTTAACCAATCAACTAAAATTATATGCAAGTGCTCCATAGTTTTAACAAAATAGTTCTCAAAGATAAATACAGCTTTATCAGCATATTTCAGGCTATTTTTCTACTAACAGTTACTTTTCTCAGTCTCCTTACTGTTAAATGTATTACTGGAATGAGTATTCAAACTTAAAGGCATTAAATTTGCATATGATGGAGAACTTTCATGACAGAGGAAGAAAGCAAAATTGTAATTTGTGCTTTCAGAAAAATGTATTTCTTCCACAATGCTTTTACCATGATACTTAATAATTGTACAGCAGATCTGTATACACATCTAAAGATCCAAATGCAAGTTTTGTACTTCTGTATATCTACAAAATAGCTTAAAAATTTAGATTAGGAAAAGCCACCAGACTTCATGTGTTCTGACTTCTGAGCTTAACAATCCATGCCACAAACTTATTGTTATGGTTAATGCCTGTGATAAAACGTGCATGCTGTATCAAATGTATTTAGGATAAGAACTGACTACAAGCTAAATTTATGCTTATTATGCTAGGTGCACTTATGAACCTAGTATCTTTACTGGTAGATGAAAATGATCTACAAACACTAGTAATTCATGTGACATTCTTAAACCATATGGCATGCATCAGCCATTTGCCAAGTTTGCTTTCAGATATTTTCTATTTTGATTTAAATGATAACGTTTATGCCAAAAATAGAGTTGTTTTCAATAAAAAATAAATGTGTATACAACTCCATGTTAACAGATCAATGTTCCCCTTATGAGCTGATTATTACTATTATTTATTAAACCTGTATACTGCCCTTCACCCAAAGATCACAGGTGATTCACAACATAAAAATACAAAATGAGAACACAAAATACAATAAAAACAAACCAATAACCCCCTCCCACAGACACATTATTATTACTATACAATTTGTATAAATCCATTCTCTAAGAATAAATGACGCAGTTTAATTTTGGGGACTGTGTCACTGGAAAACAAGGTGCTTTCACCTGAAGCCACAGGATTATCCAGGACAATAGTCCACTACATAATGCAATAAAGGTACAAGACATCTATGATAACAAATGATGAAATCTTATGTACACTGGAGAATCAAGCCCCTCAACACAGTGAGACTTATATAAAAGTGAATAGAAACAGGTTACACATTGAGCAGAAAATTGATTTGGTATATAAAGAACAAAAGAAAGTATAACTGATGGAGTTTCTCTCAAGATTTGGTCCATCTCTTTGAGCAGAATACGTGCTAGCAAGAGTTTAATTTAGATTTAAATCAAGACAGTGAAAGAGCAAATCACTTGAAATGAAAATGTAATTGTGCATAAGAAACACAAGATCTGAGACAACAGATTTCCGAAATACCATTTTACTACCCAGCAGCATTTTAAACATTTAAGCCAAGTCTTTATAGATAACATTTCTTATCATGGAAGTCACACATTTATAAGTCAAAGATACAGCAACATCTATCATAGATGCTTTCTTGGAATCTGTTTCAATTAACAAAAATTTACTGTCCAACAAATAATAAAAGCACAACTATGTAAGATTTAACCTAAAATTAGAATGTATTTCAATAAAACCAAATCTAGAGACATTACACAAATCTGTAATAGCGCAATTTAGAACACTGCATGTATTCTAACCCCTTGAACATTGCAGGTTTGAAATTCACATCCTTTGAACACTACTTGCAGGTTTGAAATATGAACAGGTTTGTATTTTAAATCAATGGAATGAAACAGAAGATATCCAAACAAGTTGTCAATGTCTGCAAAATGGCTTTAAAATTATACCATAAAGTCCACTATATGTCTTGTGTTCTTCCAGCGACTTGAAAACTAGCAGAACATTATTATAATTTAGGCTATCTCTACACACACCATTCTAAATCCAAGACACAACAATGGAATTAAAATTCAGCCACCATACCAAAATCTTGAGTTGCATCACAGATAATAAATGCAATATCCAAACAATATCCACCAATTTCTCCTACAAAAGGGGTAAGCCAATCACTGTTTACACCTCAACAGCCCCCTTGGATTTAAAGCAATCCACCAGGATAAGTAGCCACTGGCTTGCCTTCAGAGTTTGATTTATGACTTTACACTTTAACAAATCCAAGCCAACTTTAGCCAGAACTTCTGCATAGGTGAGCACAGCTAGAAGAAAAGAGGAGCTGTCTCTTTAAGATACCATGCTCTGTCCCTGATCCCACGTGGAAACCAACATCAGCAGCACTTTCGCGTTTAGTTCTATGTGATGCAAGTTGAGGCATCATTTTTTAACAAACATGAGAAATTGCAGAATACATTCTTCCCCGGAATACAAAATAGGTGAAAAAGCATGCTAAAGTAAGCCCCGGTTCTCCTCCAAAAGTGTGGTCTCACTATGTGTATTTTTCTTTTTTTTCTCTACGGCACGTTGCTTCCAATCCATACTACTCTAACAGAAAGCACTTCACAGACAGTGGACACAAACACCGGGATCCTTAGGCAACGAAAAGGTACTCCATAAATCGGAAATATTTGCTCTTTTTGCATTACATATCATAATTGGGTCGGGAGAAAAGCAATGCATAGGTATTACATTTCGCGCCACCTCCCCCCTTTCCCCCCACATGTGCCCCCCCAAACAAACAAAGGGCACGAAAACGAAGGTACAAAGTTGGCAAATGCAGCATTTATCTCCTGTGCAATCGCTCCTCGTTGCCCCAAAGTTGTGCAGCTCGTGCATTCCCACCTCCCACCACCATTCAAGGCAGAAAGGGGATTTTCACGTTCTCGCATTGTCGGGAACGAGCTGCAAAAGAGCTTTTGCCTTTCCAAAGCAGTCATCAACAACAAAAATAGGCATCAGTTTTAACTCCTTGCTCTCTGAGAGCTGAAACCCCGACGTGAGGGGACGCGGGGTTCAACCTGATCTCTTAGGGGGGAAATCGGGGGACGGAGACGATTTGGGGCATTTTTTAGGATTTTTTGGGGCTATTTTTTATTTTGTTATATGCCTCGGTTCTCCCTCCATTTTGGTTGTTTATGATACTGACAACAAGCTGTCCCTGCTCTCTCTCCAGATCTCTCCTGCTTCCAGTTAGAGGAACCCCCCCCCCCACTCCCCAATACAACCCACCCTCCAATCGCCTTCCCCAAACTCCTCTCTCGTACCCACGCAAGAAGGGAAAGAAAAGCCTCCGCGGCCGGTCCAAGTCAGGCGGGAGGCAATCTAGTCTCTTGATGGGGTGGGGTGGGGGGGAAAGGAGAGAAAAAAACTTTCGTCCAATAAAAAGCGGGAGGAGAAGGGCGCTGCACGCCCCAAAGCGACTCGGGAGCCCCCTAAAGCTTTGGCCGCGGGGTCCCCGCCGCCCCGTCCCGAGAGTGCAACCCGCCCGCGACATTTCTGCGCAAAATGTGGCCGCTTTGGTGCTACGGCTGAATTTATATTAATTTTCTCTCATTTTTGGGGCACCGCGGGCTCTTAATGTCTTCCGCTCCCTCCTCGCTGCTGCTGCTGCTACTGCTGCTGTCACTATATTCAAAGCACAAGCTCCGGAGCTGGGGGGGGGGGGAGAGAGATAGAGAAGAGAGAGACTCTGAGCGAGGAAAGCGGGGTGGGGGGGCTGGGGGCTTCTCAAAAAAGTTTCTGCAAAACCGCCTCCCCGTTTGTATAACAAGAAACGAGGGGGAAGAAGGAGGGGGGGTGCGATCCTCTCAGTGAAAACCTCACTGAAGGAGTTGGGGGGGGGGGGGCGGAGGAGAGAAGAAACTCTAAGTCCGAAAGCTGAGGAAAGCGAGGCTTTCTTTCGAGGGGCTGCTCCTGGGGACCCCGCGAGAAGCGCGACGCAGCCCAGGAGTGCAGGGGAAGGAGATGGAGCCGCACAAACTTTCCCTCATCGCTGCCGCTCCGCTCTCCCCCCTTCTCCTCCTCCTCCCCCTTCAGAATTTAAATAACCCTAATATTTCCCTGCTGAACCCCGGCTCCTGACCCCCAAACCCGCAGCAGACTCACCGCGGGAGCCTCAGCATCCCCTCAGCGCCCTCTTCCCGCCTTTTACAGGGTTCTCCGATTTTTCTGTAATTTTTTCCCCATATTTCGGGCTGGACGCGGCGGGCCTGGAAATTGTTTGCTTTCCCCTCTTTCCAGCAGCCATTGTAGTGTATGCGCTGCGGTGCAGCTCAGCCTGCCGCACACGCCGCGCCCACACCGCCAGCCGCCCACACGCGCCGCGGGTTGGACACCTCCCCCTGTCACTCAGCCCTTTGGCCGCACCCTGGAGGCGGCCACTTCGGTGCTCGCGGCTCGCCCCGTTGGTAGGACGGGACGCCGCTCCAGGAAAGGAGAGGAGGAACCGCGCGCGCATTGGCCCGGCGGCGGCGGGCTCGGAGCTGTCTTTCAGAGCGTCTCAGCGAGAGCGATTGGGCGCCGGGCCTGTCAGTTTCGGCAGGGATGCGGGGCAGTAACGGGGTAGGCTGCGCCGCTTATAAGGTGGCTGCCCAAGCCGCTGACGTCTTTCGAATTGGAAGCGAGTCCCGAGCCCGCGAGTCGGTTTCCCTCACGGCGGGTGAGGTGAGTGTCTCCTCCCGAGGAGCCGCCTGGTCGCCGGGCGCCCGGTCCGGCCTCGCCGTGGCAGCGCCAACCTCCCGCCCGCTCTAAAGGGCAGCGCCAAACTCCCGCCCGCTCCCTCCGGCGCCTGGCTTCGTTGCCGGGCGGGCGAGTTGGGAAGGGAGCGCGGCAGCGTCAGGCCCCGCGGCTCCACGCGGAGCAGCCCCCGAGAGCTGTCGCTAGGCTAGAGGCTCGTGGAGGGCGGGCCGCGGCGGCGGCGGCGGCGGTGGCTGCAGGCCCGTGCAAGGCGCCCGTGGGTGCGCCCAGGTGCGCCTCCTGAGGCTGCTCCGCCCATCGCTGCCCTTTCTGTGGCTGGGCCAGGAAGCGCTTCCTTCTCCTTTTTGCCCTCGGTGGCTCCCGACATGGCAGCTGAAGTGGGTGCGCGGGGTATGGGTGTGTAAGGGACACGCGGCATGTTGTAGCTCCCATCCCTTATAGCTAGCTGCTGCTCCAGGGCTCGGGGTGGGTTGGGCGCTGCAGCATCCACACCCTCCAGCCCATCCGCCGGGTGAGACAGGAACTAAAGAGATAAGGGTGGGGGGCTTCGACGTCAAATCTAAAGCGGTTTGGCTCCCCCGCCCCGCCCATTCATTCATTCATTTTTCTTTTTGCACCACTCTTATGTTGCATCGACTCTTTTCTATTCCAACTCTGGCATCTGTAGAGACAGCCTTGAGTTTTACTGTTTCAGTAAATGGTAGGGAAAGCAGCTTTGCTGGGCCTCCCTGAAATCACTTGGTTGGAAAGGGACAGTATGTTAGACTGGAGGGGGGGATCCTCCAGATTGGCAGTCTTCTGTGCATTAAGGTAAAGGTAAAGGGACCCCTGACCATTAGGTCCAGTCGCGGGCCTCACTTTGTTGGCCGAGGGAGCCGGCGTACAGCTTCCGGGTTGTGGCCAGCATGACTAAGCCGCTTCTGGTGAAACCAGAGCAGCTCATGCAAACGCCGTGTACCTTCCCACCAGAGCGGTACCTATTTATCTACTTGCACTTTGATGTGCTTTCAAACTGCTAGGTTGACAGGAGCTGGGACCTTCTGATAGGCAAGCCCTAGGCTCTGTGGTTTAACCCACAGCTCCACCCGCGTCCCGGTAATAGTGCATTAGTGATAGCTTTATTCTGTGATGTTTCTCCAATGCTACTGTATTATTGTTGTCCAGAGGGGTTATTATAGTGCAACAACAGCAACCCAAATTATGAATAAATGTTTCAATTGTTAGTGTCTTGGATTTTATTGTGTTAATTCTTCTTCTTAGTGGGTTGTGAAAAGTTCTATTCTGAACAATTTTTTTGTAGGGTAGAGGGCACTGTGAATGAGGTTAAGAATCAAGAGGGTGGTGTCCCAAAAAATTTGGGAACCACTGTTCTAGATGAACATCTAGGCTACTTAAGCTATCGGTACCTTGGGTTGTGTGTGGCCTTTAACTTTCAGGAAACAATCTATTGGTGTTAAAGCGTGACAAGTTCTTTTCTCCAACCTTCTATATAAGACAAACCTGTCAAAACCACATTGAGTTGTTTTTTTTAATTGACATGGTTTTGTACTTAGCACATTATTTTTAGGCTTTCCCCCATCCTTATGAGAGACAGACACCTTCATTGTAATCTAGAAAAACTTGGGACTGTTATCCAACAGTTGAAAAAGTTCCTTGTGAGAGAGAACTAGACAGATAGCATCATTTCGATGCAATGATAAACTAGAGTTTCACACTCCGGGAATGAGCCTTTGCCAGCTTTGGACTTAAGCACACTCCCATCTGTTCTCTTCTCCATTGCAGCCACAAGGAAGAGATCAAAAGCATTTGTTTCCTGTCATAAACTAACCAAGATTTGTCAGTGTGCACTGGGATACACTGGGATTCATTTTAACTTCAATTTGAGGCTTTACAATCCTGGCTTGTTTGGATTTGGATAGAACACAGTTAAAACTAGCTTCAGTTCTTTGTATGGATATAACAATGCACAACAATTGAAAATGAAAGCAAATTCTTCTGAACTGGGTGAGATACAAGTCTGAGGCTCATCAAGGTCTGTTTCCATAGCACTGAACTATGATTTAGGCCTTTCATCCAAATAAGGGCAGGGTCATGTACCTTGCCCCTTCTGTGGGAAAACTGCAATTTATTGGGATTTGAAACTGGATTTCAAGTGCTAGTTTAAGAGCTGCCTTTTGAGGGATGCAGTTTTCAATTTAGAGGTGTGGTTGGCAGATGTTTTAGCTGAAAAGAGGAACTTGCTGAATGACTACTTTAGGGAGCTGGTATAGTAGAGGATCCACTCCTCATTCCTAAAGTGTGCCAAGAGGGATAGGACTATATGTAGTGTTTAGCCTCCATAGACAAGGTTATCCAGTTGAGGAAGCTGTGTAATCTTTTGTGATGACTGCACGAAAAAAAAGCCTTGTGGGTTCCAAAGCTTTCATCTTTACTGATAATACTCTACTAATAATTATAATTAATGACTGCCACGTGAGAGAAGCAAAAATTATTTAGGTGTTTCAAAACAAAAAAGACCTGAGGTGTAGAACAAATGTAAGAACAAATATATGTTGTCAGCACGTTAGTATGAATGGCTGTGTTAAGAATTTAAATTAAAATGCTTAAGGAATTGTAGGAAGGTAGATTTTTTCCCATATATCTAGACTTGCATGCTTTTAAAAAATGAAACCAAAGCTTAGAAGGTGAACCAGGGTTAGAGAGCAGCATTGATGAGAAAGTGGTTTACAAATTTAACAAATATTCAGATTAGCTGGTGAACAATGTATGTATTTTAACCAAAAGTTTGGAACTGTACTCATTAGAATACAAGCCTCCTTGGATGTGTGACTTGGTCTAGTCATACTGGCCAAAAAATTAAATCTAAATTCTCTCTGCGACCGTACTGTTTCTTGGATGCCTTGCAGATGTTAGTAGTATCTTGCCAATATTATTTCTGGTAAGATTATAAAAGTAAGCAGGTTTTTAAAAGTGCTGTTCAGAGTGTTTTATGAAAGTGTATTTAGTTCTCTCATAAAGCATACTGAGTCATGGATTTTTAGATGATGCTGTGATAATGATGGGAAAATCTGAAGTGATGATGTATTGTAAAATATGCTGCTGGCACCTAGAATCTGAAGTATTCTTCCTTTTTTTCTAAAACATGATTTCTATTAAATATTTTCCATAATACAAAAAAATAGCAGCTACAAAAGATACAAATAGCACAAATAAAATACAGAGTCCTCTCTTCAAAGTAATTCTTAGCTCTTACCACTCACAGAAGCTCCTCCCAGCTGTTGTCTAGGATCTTTGCTTTTTCCTCCCAGCCTCTCGCCCTGAGAGACCAACATTTTTCTTATTTGAAGTATTCTTCCAGCTCTACTTTGAGGAATCATTTCTAGTCAAACTGAAGCCTATATGTTTCTAATTACAAATATCTACATTCTCTTCAAATAATAGTTCGGTCTTACGTTAGTAATATGTTTGGGGCAGGGGTGAGGAGCCTATGACCCACCTGATGTTGCTGCACTACATTTTCAAATTTCACTGGTTTTCCACTGAATGCAGTAAAGAGAAATGTGAAATCTATGAGAAGTAAGAGGAATGAATCTTCTGTTATATCAAAATCTTGCCACCATATTGCGGGAGGGATATGGTTTGCACTCTCCCTGATTACATTTCTTAAGAATTTGAAAGCACTTTACTTACATAAATCCTAAAAGTATTGCTCATTCAGTACAGCATCACAGTCATAATTTTCATAAAGACATGTTTTGTAAAAACTTGTGTTGGGTCACATACCAGCTGCAAGGGGCCACCAAGTAAGGATATCGTTCAGACCATGGCTTTAAGCTGGTTAACTTAACAAACCACAGTTCTAGCACAGTTACAGTTGTTGCTCCATCTCAGAAAGCTGTTAGACCTTGAAGATTGGAATGAATTTATGAATGCTAAGCAGATGGAAAATGAAAGCAGACTGACAGCTTTAAACTATGGTTATGAATCTTAATCCTATAAATTCTAACAATAAAGTAAAAATAGTGGATTTCCTATTGTACATTTGTAAGTGCAAGCCAAAACCTGTGATAACATATCTGCATTGAGCCAGGAGCAGCACTTTAATTTCTAGCCTTACTATTGTTAAATTATAAGAGATTTGCAGAAGTATGAATTGGCTGTGAAACAGTAATTTAAAACATTGATTTAAAACATTAATTCAACTTACTGAAAGACAAAATAATTAATAATGGGCTATTCAGTTCTGCTTTCTAATTTTTCAGTTTCAAACCATGGAAAAATGGGATTTTGCCCCAGTTTGAGAGTACCCTCATGACTCTACATAGAGGTGACTTGGCTGGAACTTGTATTTTCCTGCTCACCTTAGCAACCCATTTAGCTGCTAGCATTGGTCTGCATTAACACATAGGATGGCTTTTGGAAATTTGATCTCTGGATTAAATCTATAGTTTTGGTGGTGGTATATGAAGATAATATTCAAATGTTAAATTTTGGGGTGAGAACCTATGTGCTTCCCCCCACCTGCAAAAAAGTACTGCTGATAATATGCACCGCTCCTTGGAAAATGCCTTAAATCCTAATTAAGAGAAAGCCAGTTTTGCTTTTTAAAACCTCCTCCTTTCTTCTAGGTGTTATCTTTAAAGTACCACCACAAACCAATATCTTTATGCCTAGAAAACTGCAACGACTTCGAGATCATGACATAAATCCCTGCCTTGTGGTAAGAATGTGAATTGTAGTAAACAGATTATTTTTGTTAGTATTATTATGTAGTTTGAAGCTTGCAAGTTATTTCAGTTGGCTATACACTATTAGGCATTTTAAAACATTGGAATAGTTTTTGTATTCTTGTAAAGTTCCATAAATAGAACCAATTTGTTGCCATCTGTCAAAAATGCAAATGTACACCAGGATGCCTTCTTAAGTACAAACTAGTACAGAATTGTTTGTCACTATAAATATTTTCCTTTTCATTAATAAGGTATTTAAAATTTGTTATCAAAAATACCAGCCAGCTGGAGAACAACGGATGCATACGTAAAGAATCAAGATTTTTTTTTGTTCAAGCCACACAGTCTTGATATTTTTCTGTCTTGTAGTTTGAGGTACTGATTTCATCTGACAACACTGAATCTTTAAATAGTTCACCAGAGGATAGGATTTATTGTATTTAACAAGTACATGTGTCCTAATTGTACATTTTTGAGACAAGTCAAAGGGAGAAAGAAAGATAATCACATCTGTGGTCCTTAAAAAACCCACACCCCAAACACCTATTAGTCCTAGGAAGGAACATAGTGATCCTTCATCATTCATTGCAAATGAGTGAAACAGAGCCATTTTTCTCCTACTCCACATTCTGTACTAACTTTTTTCTTTGTTTTGTACAGTTGTTTTCTACAGACTTTAATGTGAGGGATAGGATCCCATTAAATTATATAATCAGTTTAAGGCATTCTTAGTATTATATGGTCTGAAATACAGAATGATTTGATTTCTTGTGTGCCTGGTAGGCAGATTGGATGATCCCCTGGGTTAATACGTTTTGGTGGTTTTTTGTTTTTTTTAAACAACCATCACTCTTGCATTTGCACATTAGTTGAAATGTATTTCTTGGCACAGATTGTTGGGGTTTTTTCCATTTGGGAAGTAACTTAGAGGCATCCTGACTGCTGTTAATGACCTTCATCTAGATGGCTGAGCACCAATCTATTTGAACTTAAAACTGCAAAGCAGTTGAGAGTCCTTTCTTCATAAGCTTCTCAATTTCAGGGTAATCCTAATGGGCATTTCTCTCTTAGGTACTCGGTGTAGCATGACTTGCTTTCTTCTAAATATGCTTAGGATTGCAGTTTTGAACCAATCTTCTGAGGAAGCAAAATGAGTACCACTTAGTTCGTACATACAGAATTTCAGCTTTGTTGTTCAGCAGCATTTCAACCAGTATGTGTGGCATTTAAAACATGTGGGAAGTTAATATTTGTCCCCTATTGGCTTTTTAAGTGTATCTTGTTTCATATTCAAGGAAGCAGATGCCTCTAGCAAATGTATGGATAAGAATAACTACAATAGAGATGCGTGCACCCTGTACTTTTTAAAATACAAGAGCTGCAAAAAGTTTTGGGTAAGTAGGCTAATCACACTGTAATCAGAATGTTTGTGGTTATCCGTGGTATTTTTTATATCTGAACTTGCAAGATCATGGAAATGGGTTTAGCACTTTAATTAGCCATTGATCCTGGAAAAGCTGGCAATTTTAACGAGGCAAGATATTTTAAACACAATTATGATGGTGATACTCACATAATCCAGTTTCTAGAATTTAGATGCAGACCCCAGTCCCAATAAGACTACAAGAGTTGCCTTACCCTAGGCCTGCAGGAGCATATGCTTTTGCAGCCAACTTGAGAAATAGATCAAAACTAGATAGCATTGACTTCATGTGAGACAGTGGACTCACAAAGTAGAGCTAGCCAGATGCTGTTATTCATTACAGCAACAACACTATTTCCATCTTTGCCCAGGTAGTAGCTCCTCAAGCTGACATCCTTGCTAAAGCTGCTAGCACATCTCTAGCTCTTCCTTGGTAGTAAACTAAATGCCCATGTATGGCTAAAGAGGGAAAGTTAAGGCACAGTGCTCTCTAGGCAGTTCTAGGAAGTGCAAACAGTCCAGTTAAGATTTGTGCAAGAAATCATTTCAGGACCACGTTCCATTTCCAAACTGCTCGATCGTTGCTAGTGTGGATCATTAACAGTTCACTTGATTGAATTTCACTTTAGATATCTGATACCATTCTCCTTTAACCTGCTTCGCTTTGAATCAGTCTTTGCCATCTTAATGGGCATAGCTATGCAGGAAGTTCACGACTATTTTGAGTTAACATGACTTCTCCAACTTTAGACTCTAATTAAGCGGAATATTTTTAGCAGAGAAAATGCTGCTTTTAAATTAGCAAATACATTGCATTTTATGTGCAAACTGGTTTTGGTAGGTTGTCCCCTTGTACCTTTGTATTGCAGCATAATTCTTGTAACCCAGTGAAACAAGTAGGGGAAAGTTGCCAATATATCAACTTTGAAGACAGCTAGACTTCCAGTTATCTAAATATTTAAAATACTTATTTTGCTAATAATGAAGATAATTTAATTCACTGCCACACTGATTCTCTGTATTTCTAGAATGGGATCATGATGCAGAGAAGAAAAGATGGAATCAAACCAGATATGCCTACAGCAGAAGAGAGAGAGAAGATCCTGGCATCAATTGGAAGAATACCATACTGATTGTGCAGTGTTACAGTGGTGTTGTTGCAAGCAAGGCGTTCTGGAAAGAATGTTGAAAAACACTTTTAGACTAGGTGGCTATTGTTGCCACCTTCTTAAACACCTTTGTACAATACCCTTCTGAATAATAATTTAGGCTATTGCCTCTATAAGCTGGTTTTTATTGAAACGAATGCAGAAACCTGAAGCCTTGATGACTATCGGAAAGTAACTTACATGGCATGTAAGAGAAACATTTAGTAATAAATCAGCCTTTTTAATGATGAAACTACGGTTTTTATTTTTTATGCTATTAAAAAGCAAAAAGTTGAATCTCATAAGATTACAAACAGTGGCAAATAAGAATTTAATTTGAAAGAAAAAGCCTAGGTTATACCATATTAGAAGAAAGAGTGAATATTGTTCTGAAAGAAGGAGAACCACTTTTAGTTAGATTTGCTTTACATAATTGGGGGATTCTCTAATTTGTCTATAGTAAATCAGTTTTGCAATTCTATCAATATTGCACATCCTGAAAAATGAAACACTTAATTGGTGTTATGCTATTCTTCATTTCAATACTATATTCTCACCACAGTAACAGATCTAGTTACAACTTCAGTATCTCCTTTCACCAAAGATTGATTCAAATAATTCAGTAGTATAGCAACTGAGTCTTCTGATAAACTATCACAGAACTTCCTATAAACCAACACTATTTCCCACCAATTATTACATCACAATTCTGGAATTGTGTAGAAGTTGAGGTACGATTCAGCATATCTCAAACTGTCATCAGTTTGCAAATTGTGATGCATCTTTAGCATGTTTCCTATTGAGTTCATAGAATCGTAGAATTGTAGAGTTGGAAGGAACCCCAATTCCTTCAGTGCAGGAATCTCAACTGAAGCATTCATGATAGGTGGCCATCCAACCTCTGCTTAAAAATCTCCAAAGGAGAGTTCTTCTGAGGGAGCCCACTGTCAAACAGCACTAGCGGTCGGAAAGTTTTCCCCTAATGTCTAATTGGAATCTCATTTCTTGTAATTTGAAGCCCTATGTTCATATTTCATTTTGTTTGGACCCAGCTCTCCAGTTTGTTAAGCAGTTAAGGTCATTTTGATTCTCAATTCTGTCTTCTGCAGCATTAGCCCAGTTTGCTGTCATCTGAAAATTTGATGAGCATCCTCTCAGTTCCTTCACCCTAGTTGTTTATAAAAATGTTGAATAACAGCTGGCCCATAACAGAACCCTGCAGCACCCCACTTGTCACTTTTTTTCCAGGAGGAACCATGGACTTTGTCAGGAGCCTTACTGAAATCAAGATACACTACGTCCACAGCATTCCCCTGATCTACCAAGCTTATAACTCATATCAAAAAAAGAAAAAGGATTTATCTCACATGGCTTGTTTTCGAGAAACCACAGCATCCTTATCTAAGTGCTCACAGATCTGTTCTAGGACCTTTTCTGGTATTTATGTCAAGCTGGCCGGTCAGTAGTTAGTTGTAAAAAAGTGGCATGTGGAAGCGCCTCACAAGATAAACACAGTACCAACAGCTGCAGTCTTAGCACTGATACAGCATGTTGCTTAATCAACTAAGTTCAGGCTTAAAGCCAGGGCATATTTTCATTTGACATTACATAATATTATTCCAAAGTTACTGTACTAGTCACAGCTGGCAAAACTGAACAATAGTGGCTAAACTGTGACCCTGTAAATATGGAACTGCAACTCTCATCGACCCTGACAATTGGCTAGGGTTGATTATAGTTGTAGTTCAACAATATCTGGAGGGCTGGAGGTTAGCCATTCGGACTCTAAACAGTGCAGAAACCAGAATGTTATGAAGTTACTGCAACACATTGTAAGAAAACAAAGATATTTTCAGCTGCCAAAGACTGAACTGACACAAAATCTTTGGAGTGCAACATTGCAACAAGTTCAAAGAAAACCTGATACAACATGGCCTAGCTACTTCTACACTTTTACAATCCCTAATGTGCCTACTTTTGCCTACCCGTACATGTTGCATCCTATTTCTGTTTCTGTTCAGCTGCTAGCTTTATTTTTCATTTCATTTCTCTATTGCTTTATATTTTTAGGGGGGGGGGGGCGGGCGGAATCTCAAAAGTGGTTTACAACCTACATTAAAATATTAAATACAACAATCAAGAATAAAACGTCACTAACTAAAATCAAGTATACATTCCAAGCAACATAATGAACAGGAAACTAAGATATTATCTTAAACGATTTCAAAATATTACAAAGGAGGTCAACTACAGAATGCGCATTTAATGCAGCAAAGTGAACAAAAAATATATCTTAAACATTTCAAAAAGAACATTACTAAAGGAAGTCAAATATAAAATGCACATTTAAAACATCACATTTAAATTAGTAATAAAATAAAAACATATAATGCTGCAAATGCTGCCAGTAGTGGGTGGTGGCTGTGGAAGCTCTGGTTGGGTCTCTACTGAAAGACAGGCAAGGTGTTCTCTGGCCTATTCAGCTGCTTCTGATTTTGTAGCTGAAATAGCTGAAGTCAATCGGGGCCCCACCTTCGTATGCTAGGGGGGAAAGGCCTTGTAACAATGGGGAAACATTGTAACCTGGAGGTCCAATGTATAAGGGTAATTAGGAATGCATAAGGGAATTCCCCAATGTATAAGGGAATTAGGAAAGGAAGAATCCAGTGTGTTAGACCTAATATGTCAGAGTGGTAAACCTCCCTTCAGGGAATGTTGTGAGTTCCAAATTCCTCCATAGGTGACGTACTCATAAATAGTCTGGTTTCCTTCTAGTGTTCCTTTAGCTGCTAAGCATGATTTAATTTGAGTGCCTTTATTTCTTGAATGCTTGTTAATTGATGTACTCTACAGCAACGGGCACAGCTTTCATACAATGTTTTTGTGAAAAAATAAACTATTTCCTCTGAAAACATCAGCTGAGTTAATAATTTGTTGCTTGTGAGCAGTGGAACTTATAGAAAGCAAAGGATTACATTAGGAATCAGATTTATGAGACTTATTAGTCATTTGTTGCACAGAGGTCTTCAAGCAACTTACGTGTTTAAAAAAGCACATTGTGTGTGCGCGTTTTATACAAATATATGAATATTATCACATACAAAAACAGGTGCAGGTCATAAAAATATATAACACCCTTCATAACAGTCTCAGGAAGCTTTGGAGCACACAAACATCAAAAACATCTTAGTCCATCCAAAGCTTTGGGGGGGGGGGGGAGTAAGTTTTTACCGGATGCCAAAAAGAAATTTGTGAATGCAGCAGGTAGAGAGCGTTTCACACATGGGAGCCATAATGGAAAAGACCCTTTCCCTTGTCATCAACTTCTATGTCTCCTTCAAATAAGGAACCTGAAAAACGTATGTACTGTGGGTGGTACATTTCCACTGAGGCTTTTTGCCTTCATTCTTGGGACGAACTGCTGCATTTTCTAACTTTGCTGGGAATCATTAGTGCAGTGGTGTGACTAGTCAGCTCTGGCAGTGTGTAGGCTGTTTGCTGACCGCTGTGACTGGTTGTATTTTTTAAAATAGTGTTTAATTAGCCTTCCTCCAGCTTTATCCCTAACGCAGCCACTCTTGGTGCCAAAAGCCACCACCCATCAGAAAACCTTTACCTATAACTGAGCATCCAGGGGTTCTGTTTCTTAATTATTCAGTAGGCTGGTCCATGCTTTGCTTTTTCTTAAGCCTGCTTGACCTTGCTCATGTCTGCAGGAACAATTCTCTTTAGCCTTGGCTAGATCCCATTTGCTTGCCTCCCGTATAACCTTGCCCCTTAGCAATAATTTTTCTATGGTTAGCCAGGAGCCCTCCATCTATTTCTATCTCTATCGTACAAACAAACTAAGTGTGAATCTATAGGTAAATTCAGCAATATATGTTTGAGTAGCCTGGTTATTGTTACAACTGATTACCTTGTAACAACTAACCAACTTGCTATTCTGTATCACTGCAATTGGCACACCAAGCTGCTAATATTTTACTCACTGTCTCCCATTTGGGCAGAAATTTAGACTAAATAATATTTATGGAGAAATTTATTGACTTTTCTAATTCCTCCAAGTATGCAATAATATTTTGACTTTGGTAAACTGGTATGGACAATAGTAGCTGCTTTGTGCGGCGAAATGGAACATAACCAGAACTGCTTCCATGAGCACACAAGAAACAAACAAGTTCATATATAAGTGTAAACTGAGAAAACTGGAAGCCTGGGAGGCACTGAGCAAACAATAAAGAGCAAAGTCGTGGTCTTCATGTTAATTAGGCGACACATGATAGAAAACCTCAATAGGAGTCGAACTCTGTAGCATTATCGGATGGCTGGAAGGCATATAACACTCTCACCTCAAATATTGCTTCTTCACATGGTGGTCTGCCATTTCCCTCTAGTTTCAGGATCTCCCCTGTGTGATTAAAGTTAGTATTCTCCAACACACACACACACACACACACACGAGAGAGAGAGGGAGAGAGAAAGTATAGGCCCATGAACGGGAAAAATACTGAGTGGGGAATTTATATAAAATATAGAAGTGATATAGAATATAAAATCACAATATTAAAATAGTTAAAACAAATTACAATTGGAAGAATAGTGTGGGATATAGGGTACTCGTGCTATATGCACTTCTCTGGGGAAGGGATTCCACAGAGAAAGACATGTCCCAGGCCACCATTCCCTGTACAGTGGTACCTCAGGTTAAGTACTGTACTTAATTCGTTCCGGAGGTCCGTACTTAACCTGAAACTGTTCTTAACCTGAAGCACCACTTTAGCTAATAGGGCCATCTGCTGCTGCCGCACTGCCGGAGCACAATTTCTGTTCTCATCCTGAAGCAAAGTTCTTAACCTGAAGCACTATTTCTGGGTTAGCGGAGTCTGTAACCTGAAGCGTATGTAACCTGAAGCGTATGTGATCCGAGGTACCACTGTACTTCTGATTATACCAGAACTACCAAAAGGCCCTCTCTCTGTTTATCTTAACAGCTGAAAGAGCATGTAGGTTCCAGCTGTTTGTGGCCTGTTTATGGCTTTAAACACCAACAGGAGACCTTTAATTGGGTAGGTTAACAGGTTATTTGAGCCCTAAATAAAACCTGGCCAGTAACCTGAACAATGCATTTTGGAATGGTTTAAGTTTCAGTAGCCTTCAAGGGCAGTCCCATACAGAGCGCAAGGCAATCCGGATGTTGCATGGAATGCAGTGGCCAAGTCATCTCTGTGTAATAGGGTCTGAAGCTGGAAACAGGCACTCCAAAGCCACCAAGGCCAACATTGGCTCCAGGAATATACCCATGACACAGACTTTTTTCTTGCAGAGGAGTGCAAGGCTGTTCAGAACAGCCTCTCTACTCATCAGACAAACAAAAATGTCACAAAATGGTATTTTGTTTAACATCTTGCCTGATGGGGGAATTCTGCAAAACTCAAAAGCTTGTTCACCGTTTCATGACATTTTAATTGGTCTTAATAAAGATATTTCCTTAATATGGCTTATAATTGTCACTTTCTGAATCCAGAATTCCAAAGAGAACTCAGGATTAAGCCAGTTTTTCATAAGTGCAGATACTAGAATTGCCTGCTAAACCTAACAGATGAATTCATATTGTGTCTTAAGTAAACTTATAATGTATCTTCTTGCTGCCTTACTGGTGTTTTAAATGACATTTTACGTTGTAGCAGGAAACTCCCCCCCCCCCCCCAATCATTCAGTTTGTACAAACTTCACACACACTCACACACTACATACGCTGCGCTTCTGTTATAAATTCATAGAAAATCAACCATACATCGGATTTGCACTGTTCCACTTTTATTTTACTCCATGAAGGAAGGACTACAAAATGGGGAAGGTTTTATACAGGGCAGTCATAATCCCTTGACCATACCAGCACATCCACAGGAGCCCTGCCCAGTTGCTATGCCAACCCTGATGGTCCTAGACAGAAGACCATCAAGATCACAAAGAACTTGCATATGGGAGTGGATTCAGCACAGACTGAAACAAAGGACAATAATCAGCTCTTCCCTCTGGGGGCAGGAAACTGCAAACTCCCCTCTGTCACCTGGAAAGTACTCATGGGGAGGGGGAAAGGGGGAACCAGCCAGGTGACAGGACACTCAGGTTACCACCACAACCCCTCCCTCAACCCCTCCTTTCTGTGATGTATGCATGATGTTTCTGGGGTGGGCTTGATCTACAGGATGGGAATTTCAAAAGTCTTTATAAGACCTTGCACACCATTTTTTCTGTGTCTTTCCTCTCTCCTGCAAGTGAGGGGAGCACCCTGTTGCAACAGTTCAATAAAGGCCAAGCCTACAGGCTGCTGTTTTGCTCCAAGTAATCCTGGTTGGTGTCCTTTGTTTTTGTCCAAGGGAGCCCTCGGATTTTTCTGTTAACAACGTATACTTATAGACTGTTGTTGATATGTTGTAAGCTGCCTTAATATGTTTTCTGAAAAGCAGATTGTGAATTTTCAAATAAATAAACTTTAGTATACCTGTACCAACATTTTATCTCTGAAACCTGCCCCTCCCCAAGTTGAGTTTCTGTGGTGAAATCATTTTCTCTCAAATGATTGGGTATGACTTTTCTATCTTACTGAAGCTGGTAGCTCTTCACAATTAGCAAGCGCCATAAATAAAATATGTATTATAGAGTGAGAAGTGGATACTGTGGAATGCAAAGTTCAACAGTGGACTTCTGAAAATATATACATTCTTCTGGTTCTTCCATCATTTCCTGGTTACTGAAGCTGGAACAAAGCATCCTTTTGTTGCCAATCACATGGTTCTCATTATGAGGGAGCTTTGATTTTTGTTCTCCAAAAAGCAGAAGCATGCATTTAGTAAATTGGAGGTATTTGAAAACTTTACCTCCTGTCTAAGGTGCTGTTGGTAACCTCCGGAGAGGAGGTAAAACAAGCAAATTTTCCTGCAATGAAATAAGTTCAGTTTACGGTCTTCCACTTTTGGAAGAACTGTACCTTAATAAAATGCCACACTGTATAAAGTGTCACTACTTGTCTGTATCATTCATATGGTTTCTGTACTGTTGCCTCAGATGTTGCCTCTGTAAAGCAAGTGGTTGAATGATTGCACTTCTAGAGCTGATGAATTGTTTTCTTTCTTTTCTTTTCAAAATATGCAAAGATCTGAAAGATAAAAGGCTGACGAAACACAGTTCTAAATTTAAGTGGAAGCAAAACTGTTGTTTTTATTCCTGTACCTTTTACCAGTTAACCCAATTTAGACAATTATCACATCAATGAAAGTATTCCCACTATGGATTTCTCTGCAGGAAAGTGATTTATTTGCTAAACTTACATATCCAATGGCTACTAAAATCACAGAGGTAAGCCTGGGAGGGGTAAGGTGGCAACTCTTGCCGCTACTCTAATTTTTATTTAAACCTAGAACTACCTTCTACTCCTAGAACCAAATGGGAATAGATTGTTGCAAAGATAAGTAAGCATTACCTTGTGTCCTTCAGCTTTTAGATTGGTTTCTGGGTGAACATATGCGGCTTGGCGCTTTCGTTAATCCTTTCTGTTTTTAAAAGCAAACCTTGAGGTTCATGGAAATTTTTTATCTGTGTTTCTCAGGGCTGAACGAGGGATGGCAGAGTTGCATGAGCATAAATATCCAGTAATTAGAATTTAAGAAAAGGTTTTGTGAAGAGAGAGATATATTGGAGCTTTTCACACAGCATCATGGGAACAGATGTTTTATCTAGACAATGGCAGTTGGGCTATATGGAACTTGGGCTGAAAAGTGATTCTTAGTTTTCAGAAAGAATAACATTTTATTTTACAGCAAAAACACAAAAGCATTGTAATGGGAGATGCTAAGCATCACACAGACTGAAACTGCTCTATATAGTCAAGCTTGGTTTCAGTAATAAATCAGACAAGACTGAGATAAGGCTAGTCTGCAGCTTCTACAAGTGTGAGTCAAAATCACAATGTTGCTTTCATCTATTCAGAATCCCCCCCCCCCTCCGCCATACACAACCAGGAGTTAGAAAGGTAAACAGAAATTGGACACTGGAACGTGTGTGTACCGTGTGGAATTTCCAATGCTGAATTAGATGACCTGAGAGGGCTTTATGACGTTTGGTCAAATATTCTCCCCTCTCCATCTATATGTGAGTCTCTGCATTTGTGAAGCATTCCATATTTTTAGCCCAGAGATGGAGAGAAGAAAGAGTCCTTTACCAGAGAGGAATGATGGACTATGCTGAAATGGCAAAGTTGACTGGAAAGCTCAGGAACCAAGAGGACAAAAACCTTTTAAAAAATGGAGAAAAAAATATAATTTTCATCTGCAAGCAGATGAAAACATTAGCAGGATTTTAATCTCACTTGTAACAAATATTATGGACAAATGGATTGATGTAAAACATAGATTATGGAATAATATGCAGTTGTAAATGTTGACAAAAGGACCCATGGAGGGGATTGGGGGGAAGTCTCATGATTCAGAGTAATTTCTATATATGGATATGCATTTGGATTGATACAATTTTATATTTGTAAAACCAAATAAAATGATTAAAAAAATAAAAAATGAGAGTCTCTGCATCTTGGGTGTGTTATTTAACATGCATGTTTTGCGTTCATGCAAGCATTTGGTTTGTATACTCTACATAAATGAGGCAGAGCACTAAAGATTTTTTGTTCATAATATTTAAGAACCTGGGAATTATTCAAGTAATTTCTAAACTATAAAAGCTCTGAAAAACCAAGCATTTGAAAATGTGATGAAATATTTTTATAGAAAGGTTTCAATTATGACTGCTTTCAGAATGGGATAGTCACCATGGGCCAAAGAACATAGGATAAGTAGATTTCTTGAATATATGAATCAATGGAAAACAGTAGTCATGATGCATTTTAGTACAGTGGTACCTCGGTTTACGAACTTAATCCGTTCTGGAAGCCCGCTCTTAAACTGAAACCGTTCTCAAACTGAGGTGTGTTTTCCCTAATGAGGCCTCCCGCCGCCGGTGCCCTTCCACCATTCGGCTTCTGTTCGTAGACCGAGGTAAAGTTCGCTAACCGGAACACTACGTCCGGTTTTGTGGAGTTCGTATACCGCATAGTTCATAAACAGGGCTGTTCTTAAACCAAGGTACCAGTGTACAGACGCTTTAGGTTACAGATGCTTCAGGTTACAGACTCTGCTAACCCAGAAATAGTACCTCGGGTTAAGAACTTTGCTTCAGGATGAGAACAGAAATCGTGCTCTGGCGGCCCAGCCACAGCGGGAAGCCCCATTAGCTAAAGTGGTACCTCAGGTTAAGAACAGTTTCAGGTTAAGAACGGACCTGCGGAACGAATTAAGTTCTTAACCCAAAGTACCACTGTACAGGTTTTCCTAAGATGCACATTGTTCTATGCAATTCATCCAAATATACACATAGTTGCAAAGCATCCCCCCCCAATATATTGTATTTTTTTGTATTGTACTTTCTTTAACATATGCATTTATATGCGCACTTATATGCATTTTTGTACACATTACACATTACTCGGCTGGAGAACTGCATTGCAAAATTCAGAGAAGTGTGAATTTCAAAGGGTGGCTTTGGTTTCAGAAATGCTTTGAAATGCAAACTGAATAAAATTTTCTCTTCCTGCGATGGAAGCTCATGTGTCACACCAGTATAGAGTGGCTTTGAACCCAGGACATGCAAGTATGCAGGAAGCGCACTTGCCTTTTTGGGGTATTTGTAATATCTGATTTGAAACTTGAAGTTTAAAGTGTACACTTTCTCCACCTTTTGGAGCTTGTAAATCTTGTATATGTTCCATGTGAAACCTCTAGAGGGCTCTGGCTTACCTGAGCGATCATAACGCAGCACCACTGTGCATCCATCCCAGTTTTACCACCAGTGTTAACTACGGATGCTGGCAACAGACACTGACGCAGCTCCGAGGAAACTGGCCGCTTGGCAGGCAGACATGTTGCTTGCTTAGAAGGACGGAGCGACTTATTTAGGAAAGCAAACTGGTGCCCTCTAGAGGCTTGTCTTAAAACGTACAAAACACTTCTCCACAGAGAAAGATGAGGGGTACAAGTTCTGCATCGCATGTCAAAGAGAACAAGCTTACGAGCCAGACTGGCACCATCACCTCAATCTTGACAAAATGTGAAGCAGCCTGTATTCCAAATAAGCCTCTCATTGAATTCAATCAGCCTTTCCCAACCTGGTGTCTTTTCAACTATTTGTTTAGGGGGAAAACACCCTATAAACCACTACATAAAAGAATAAGCAGTGTACCAAAAATAATGATCAGGAATGCATAGCTAAGACCAGCAAGATATAAATAACAAGTATACATGACTAAATCATATATACACTTGCTGGGGGGGGGGGAGTTTTTTTAGCAGAAGTCTAAAACAGTGGGACTGGGGAAGCTGCAGCTCATAGAACAAATTAGTCCCATCAGGGCTTCCCCATGAGGCCATTTCCCCCAAACCCCACATAACTGCCTATAAAAAAAGGTAAAGGACCCCTGACAGTTAAGTCCAGTCGCAAATGACTCTGGGGTTGCGGCGCTCATCTCGCTTTACTGGCCGAGGGAGCCAACGTTTGTCCACAGACAGTTTTTCTGGTCATGTGGCCAGCATGACTAAGCCGCTTCTGGCGAAACCAGAGCAGCGCATGGAAATGGCGCTTACCTTCCCACCGGAGCGGTACCTATTTACCTACTTTCACTTTTGCATGCTTTCAAACTGCTAGGTGGGCAGGAGCTGGGACAGAGCAATGGGAGCTCACCCCGTCGCGGGGATTTGAACCGCTGACCTTCTGATCGGCAAGCCCAAGAGGCTCAGTGGTTTAGACCACAGCACCACCCACATCCTATACCTGGCATTATATGTAGCATCAGGTGTGGAGCAAGGGGAGATGCAGCTGCCAATCCCTGCAGAAAGCAGGAGTGAACCTCTGTACACTAGCTAATGTGCTTGGGGTTTCAGTGCAAACCCCTTTGTAATCAGAAAGGGGGTTTGCATTAAATCCCTTGCTAAAGTGAAGGTGTCCCTCTATTTTAGCAGGTGTTTCAACTGCTCCTCCAAGAACCACGCACGCCCAAACTGTCTGCCTTCTGCCAGGAAGAGGTTTTCCTTGAAACCGCCATTAATATGGAAGAAGAAATGCCAGTTTTAGTGGTGGTTTCTGTAAAAACTGCTCCACGCTCTTGGAGAAAACCCCCTGTTAGAAAACAGGCTTGTGTTTTCCCACTCCTTGGTTGATGGTGGGAGAGCCAAGCCTGCTTTCTGATGGGTGGTGAGGCTTGCTGTGTGTGAGGTGCTTTGAAGTCTTGACTTCAAAGCACCAAAACATCTGACACTATTGTGACATCAAGTGATTGGCTGGAGGGCGCCCCTACCCACCTGTCAAACTGGCCCTTCAAAACCAAGCCTACTAAGAATCTGGCCCATGGAGCCAAAAAGGTCCCTGCAGTGCAGTATGGATGCCTGCCTAATATTGAAAGACAAGGATTTCCAAAGTGTAGGTGATGCTACAATTCTCACCATCCCCCGGCCAGCATGGCAGCATACCAACCAGCTTGGCAAAGGCTGGCTTAAATCTTCATGAACTTAGGGAGCAAATCCTCAGTTCCCACACAGCCTGGCAGGGTTACCACCCCATTTGCAGCCCTGCCACACACAGCAGCCTGGAGTTTGTGCTGCAGTTGAGTCTTATGGCATCAAGCGATGGCAGTAGGGCTAAGTTGGGATTCAATGGGTCCTAGGCTGGCTCAGCTCCATCCCAAACCTTCCTGCCAATGGGACTTCCACCCCTGCACATTTGGTGGGTGGAAGGGGAATCCACTGCAGCAATAGAGTGATGGACATAGCTTGACAGACAGCAGACATTGGAAAGCATGTCTCTACCCAATCTGTACGTATACACACACACACAGAGAGAGAGAGAGAGAGAGAGAGAGAGAGAGAGAGACAGCCAGCGCACAAAGAGGGCCAGGATTGCTCTGCTAGATGATTAATAGCTGAAGCAAACATATCATAAAGCACAACTTGCCACACATGTTCAAGACAAGAAAATACACAATGTTCATGTGCAAGGCTAGCGTCAAACAAGATCTGGGGCCACCCGATACTAAGAAATAACTCAAATGTATCTCCTTGCTAACTGTCTGGGATTGATCGGAAAGATAACTTTCCTATTTTCATTGTTTCTTGGAGTAGTGTCTTTCGGTGAACTGTTTTAGATAAAAATAGAAAACACTGTTCAAAAGACGGTTTTGCTACAGCACCGTCTGCTAAACATTTAGCCCTGTCTTCAGATATTAACATATCAAGATGAAGAGACCAGCTTTTATATAAAACACAAACCAGACTTCCCCACAATGAAAATAAAGAAGCAACTCCTATTTTGGAAGTAAATCTCTGTAACTAATATGTGGCAAACAGGGGCGGGAGGGTGGAGGCTGAAAGGTTCGCACAGTCTCTGGATAAATATAAAACAAATGTATACATCAGACAGCACATATGATAATACGGGGCGCCATGTGGTGCTTGTTTCTCAGTGGGAAGCCATACTTGCGCATTGGCACACAACATGGATCTAGGGATGCTTTAACACATCAACAGTCATAAGAAACAGCCTGAGAAAATTTCCTAACTCCCCTGTCAAGCTACAGCCATCACATAGTGATATGTGTTTGAAAACAAGACACATTTTGTCTTTTTTACTAATAAAAAAATGGATCATATCCATCTAAATCCTACTCAGAGCAGAATCATTAAAATCCATGGGTATTGAGTTCAATGGCTCTACTCCAAGTGGGACTAGAATGGGATGCAGCCCAATGTAATATTGCCCAACGTTTTGCATAAGGAGCAGCAATTAATTTTAGCAACTAGATCCTATGCTTACTTACTTAGAAGCAAGTCCCACTCAAATTTAACGGTGCCTAAATTTAAGTGTGCTCAAGGTTTTAGCTTTTTAGGTTCACAGGGAACCTAGGGGAATCTCTTGTGCTTGAATTACAGCTCCCTTCATCCCTGGACACTGGGCATGCACATTGAGGCTGATGGGAGTTAGTTCCCCATCCCTGCAGAAAGCCGAGAGAGAGAATATCCTCCAGACTGGTCAAATTTTTAAACTAGCACAGAAAGCCCAACTGAAAAGGGCAGTATCAGGCATGCTGCTGCCCATTTACTAAACCATCTTACTTGTGCTTAAGCAAAATTAGTGAGCCTTTTATAGCCAATGCAGGTGAGAGATGTAAAACGATACTTCACACCTCACAAAAAATTGGTTACAGGCAAGTGAAGTTAACTTAATTTTCTTATCCTAGCTATCATCACCCTAGCACACTAATTGGAGGTAACTCAAAAAAGCTTGAGGTTTCCATATGGAAACACAGACATATGCATTCATCTGCCAGAGTTGCCTGACAGCAGTTGCTGTCTTTGAATTACGGTAAGTGGTTTGGGATTTTGACTCCAACATTCAGTGTGGAATATATTTAACCATCTACATTTGCCATTCACATGAGGCAATTCAGTGTGAGATTTTGATACATCAGCACCTTGTAAGCGATCCCTTCTTTAGTAGCAGACACTATGTTTACCTTGTCTCGCCTGACCTTTTGTGTGCACTCCTCATATTAAAGGTAAAGGTAAAGGGACCTCTGACCATTAGGTCCAGTCGTGATCGACTCTGGAGTTGTGGCGCTCATCTTGCTTTATTGGCCAAGGGAGCCGGCGTACAGCTTCTGGGTCATGTGGCTAGCATGACTAAGCCGCTTCTGGAGAACCAGAGCAGCGCACGGAAACACCGTTTACCTTCCTGCCAGAGTGGTACCTATTTATCTACTTGCACTGCAGTGACAGTTAACGCAACCCACATTCTCCATGCTTTGCTAGGTAAAGGTGAAGGGACCCCTGACCATTAGGTCCAGCCGTGGCCGACTCTGGGGTTGCAGCGCTCAACTTGCTTTATTGGCTGAGGGAGCCGGCGTACAACTTCTGGGTCATGCGGCCAGCATGACTAAGCCGCTTCTGGCGAACCAGAGCAGTGCACGGAAACGCCATTTACCTTCCCACCGGAGCAGTACCTATTTATCTACTTGCACTTTGACATGCTTTCGAACTGCTAGGTTGGCAGGAGGAGGGACCGAGCAGCGGGAGCTCACCCCGTTGTGGGGATTCAAACTGCCGACCATCTGATCAGCAAGTCCTAGGCTCTGTGGTTTAACCCACAGCGCCACCCACATCCCTACTCCTCATATTAAGACCCTATAAAAAAGGACTTTGAGATTTTCACTGAAAAAACATTGCTTCCCAAACCTTCCCTCCCCATAAACCTAGGGTTTTTCTTCTTCCTGTTACAGCAGTTGTAACTCACTGTGCTGGATGCTGTATGATTTTTAATCATCATTTCTTATATTGTATTTTAGGACAATCTGAATTCTGTGCAAGTGTTCTTCACAGACATGCCACGGGCCACCTCAACAAAACTTGTGGACCAGTTTGGGAATACCTGCTCTATAAGAAAGCTGACTTTAAAAATGCATTACTTTAAAAAGTGAATCTCATCCCCAGCATATCGAAGTTTGTATTGATGGGTTCCCCAGCACAAAAACCAACCCTCTGTACATAGGTACAGCACAATGGTGTTTCTGTACTGATTGTATCACCTGCCACAGCCATAGGTGGGGCTTGAATGCAAAAAAAAAAGGGAAAAAAGCAGGACTAGAAGATGTACTCCCTTTAATAAGGAGGAGAGTTTGGATTTGATATCCTGCTTTATCACTACCTTGAAGGAGTATCAAAGTGGCTAACAACCTTCTTTCCCTTCCTCCCCCACAACAAACACTCTGTGAGGTGAGTGGGGCTGAGAGACTTCAGAGAAGTGTGACTAGCCCAAGGTGACCCAGCAGCTGCATGTGGAGGAGCGGAGACACAAACCCGGTTCACTAGATTACGAGTCCACCGCTCTTAACCACTACACCACGCTGGCTAATAAACCATTTAGCCTAACGTTTATTTACACTCTGGGCCGTTTACAAGATCAATTTGCAAACACTACCATCAGCTACTATTAAGAACTCATATAAAGGTGAACTAGGCAGTGTCAGCGTTGTGTACTGTTTTCCCACAGAGAGGGATGCGAACACATCATTCGCTCAGAGACTGTTTTCGAGTTTGTAGTGCAGTTCATTGCCTTTAAATGGTGTGAGAACTGTCAGGGCCTCACCCCACACAATCCTGACCTTTTGATCGAGGCAGTTGTGCTTACAAATACCAGTTGCTGGAAACCACAGGAGGGGAGATTGCTCTTGGGCCTAGGGCTCCTGCTTGTGGGTTCACTGCAGGCATCTGGTTGGCCACTGTGAGAACAGGATGCTGGACTAGATGGGTCATTGGCCTGATTCAGCTGGCTCTTCTTATGCCTTATCCAGTGCTCCCTTGCCCAAGTGCAAGGTTGGGTGTGGAGCAGCATCTTGTTACAGGATGCACAGCTGGCCCTGCCTCTGACATTTAGATGCTCGGTGAAAAATGGTACCATTGTGTCACACATTCAGGATGGATCTCTTGATTCCCTGCCCAGTTTTGATATAGTTGCTACTGAGGCAGTTTTACAATAAGGGCAACCAAGGCATGGCTTTGAAAGAATTGTGTGTCCCATCTTCTGTCCTCCACATTGCACCACTTTCCATTTGGATTGTGAGGAGTGGCAGGATGCTTTGTATAGTAACTGCATTCTGTTTCACTTTGCTTTTCCCACAGATGATTATACTGAATAAGGATCTTTGGAATACATTTTTAACAGATTTCTGCTGTTGCTACTTGGAAGTAACCAATTCAGTATTAAAAGACTTTTAGCTGACCAAGTTTTACAGAAATCAAGGATATAGTAGATATCCTAGTCTAATCATATCCTCAACTTGGCTGTTAGAATGATCTTACTTGTAAACCTCATATAATTTATTTGCTTGATGCCACACTATTCACCATTGCCCAGGATGGAGGACAAACTCTTTCCCCCTTGACACCTTGTTTAAGGAGGTCTTATTTATCACAATATCCTAAAAACTCACTCGTTCTACGCAGCTACGTGGTGGTCATTCACAGCTTATGTCAAAAGACAAAATTAAGGCTTTAAAGTTTCTGCAAAGTATAATTTTATCTGGATTATATTATATTCCAGGATTTACTATTGATCATTCTGTTGTGCTTCCATAGAATCGTGATATTATTCACAGCATTGCTTTTAACTCTCTGCAATAACAATTCTGCATCATTTTTTTTCTTAAGCTGTGGAACAGATGATGTCAAACAGGCAAGTTATTTTTGTATCTCTGAAACATTTGCATTGTTAAATGTAAGAAAGTAAATTAATTAATTAAAAAGAAAATTAATTGTAGCTGTTACTTGTACATAAACAATGTAAAGTAAAAATACACCATCAACTGTTAATATTAGATAGTACACACAGCGACCATTTTGCACAGGTGTTTTGTTCCTGGTTCCCGCACGTGTTGGTGGGGTGTGCATAAGCTTGCCCCATCCCCCGTTCTGCCCTCTCTGAGGTCCAAAAGGACCCACACATTGGTGGTCACATGTCACTTGGACGTGTGCTAAATGGTCTCTGCCTGTATGTAATGGGCAGAGAGGAGAGTTGGTTCACAGAAGGCTCAAGATAAAGTTCTTCTTCATCATGAAGCTCACTAAGTGGCTCCTGCCAACTGAACCTCACAAAGCTGGAAGACAAAATTAGATACACAAATGAGTACATCAATATTACACTATTCTGTTACCAAAATTACTGTACTTCCCATTTCACGCATATTAAAAGTGTTAGGCCAGACACACAAAAATACACAGGATAAATATGACTTCAGGAGTTAGAGAAATCATTTATTAAGAAAAACAGTTTTTAAATTTATTGCTGCTGTTTAATTTGTACATGAAAAAGTAAAGCTCAAAAAGCCTTAATATATACAAATTTGTTCCAAGATTTAATATTTTATTGCAATAAAAATCACTTAATTCACAAGCGACATACAACAAGGACATAGCAGCAGTTCTAAAAAGAGTTGTAATTAAAAATCATTCATATTCCACCATCAGTGAAATTTAGTTCAAAAATAATTTTATTTCTTACTAACAAGTCATGCTATCTTTGATGTTTCAGGCACACACATTAAGTATTGGCATTATAGGAGTTCCACATATCTGACACTCAGGAGGTAAGTCAAAGTTGGAATTTTTGTTGCTGTTTACTGAGATTTATTGTCTTCAATCTTATTTGCACGACCTGTGAATGTCTCCATAAAATGGAAATACCCCATATAGTCTCCGAGAAGCATACCAACTTTTGTAGGTATTAAACTGGGGAAAAAGAAAGAAAGAACACAGGCATGATGAGTGTCAAACTTTGAGGTTCTCTTCTGCTTTGGCACCATTGTTTTATTTCCTTTCCCACCTTTCCACTAGCACATAATGCTCAAGGTGTCCAACAATAAGTTCATTAAAGCAAACTAAAAACACACAGGCATGCCACAGAACTGGAAAATCAAAAGGCAGGTGATTAAAAAGGCAAGCATCAATACATAACCTGGACAGGTTAATAACAACAACACAAAACCATCTGGAACCAGATGAGCCAAAATAAGTTGAGGGAGCAGAGGGCCTTCCTGTGGAAGAGCTCCACAACTAAGACATGCCCTCAGCCTTTCATGTGTGTACCAGCCTGTGCAGGGCCTGAAGAACTTTCCCAACAGAGCACAGGCAGGGTGGCATGGCAGTCTCTTAAGAATCCTGGACCCCTGCCATGTAGGGCTTAATAACCAGCACATCCGAATGCTCCTTGGAAACTTAACAGTAATCAGTGCAGGTGTTCAGAAAGGGCAACAATATGCTCGGAAAACCCTGGCTGCTGCATTCTCAAAACTTTCTGGAGACGCTTCAAAGGCATCACTGTCATGTTAATCCAATCCTGATGTAACCAAGACACATGTTACTGGGGCTAAGTAAGATCGTCCCAGACTAAGATGCAGAGAAATCACCAACCAGAGTGAGCCAAAGGCTTTCTTGGCTACAGCTGTCTTGGGCGTCCAGAAGCAGGAAAAAGAAAGAAAGCTGTACCTGTCACACGTTTCTCTTCCAGAACCACACCCTCCACAAACCATAAGAACTACCTAACTCATGGGTAGGCAAACTAAGGCCCGGGGGCCAGATCCAGCCCAAATGCCTTCTAAATGCGGCCCGTGGATGAGTGGAATGTGTCATTTAAAATGCATCTCTGGGTTATTTGTGGGGCATAGGAATTCATTCATTTTTTTCTTCAAAATATAGTCTGGCCCCCCACAAGGTCTGAGGGACAGTGGACCGGCCCCCTGCTGAAAAAGTTTGCTGACCCCTGACCTAACTTCTCCCTCTGCTGTTCATTTTATACAGCCCTTATTTATTATGTCTCCCTTTTTTTGCACCTCAGGACCAAAACACATGTGGCATAGAAGATTAGAGCTCCTGAAATAGTATATTTTACTCAAATGCCATTCATTTAGCTCATCACCTCCACACAACTCCCTTGATCCAGCTCCTGCCCATACATCTAAAGGTCCTGTTACACCTTGTGGGAAAAGTAATAATACAGACATCTATTTCTCTCTTCCAGGGATATAAGGCAGCTATTATGAGAAGCATAACTGTCAAAAATTAAGGACAGAAGCATATTTATTCTGTCTGTTTTATCATTTTTATGTTGGTATTTTTGTATACCACTCAGGCATTTTAAAATACTGACTAGTTTAGAAACGCTTCTAAACAAATATATAAAAAGAAATAAAGGCAGCTTCTCCTGCTCATTTCTAAAAGTTGTGTGATTTTGAAGAGACAGGAATCCTACAGGAAAGCAGGCGTTCAGACATATGTAAAAATAATGCAATAATAATAATAATAATAATAATAATACCTTTCTATTCCTTACATTTATCTCATGTCAGTACCTGCATATTTTCTTCCCCTCCCACAAAAGGCACTTGAATCCTTTCCAGATAATAAATTCAGTGCAACATTTCACAATCCAGAGGTATTCACTTGCAGCAGGAAGCTGCCACATCATGTGGTCTATCTAGCATGCTTCTCCCCATCCTGCTTTTCTAGAACTTAAGGTCCTCCCCAACTCAAGTTGCTTGGATTCTCAAAGGGGGGAAAAAGGATTCAGACACCTATGTATCATCCCACCCCCTTCAAGGTCACAGAGCATTGTTAGGAAAGACAGAGGATTTAGAGACTGATGTGGCGCTGTGGGTTAAACCACAGAGCCTAGGACTTGCCGATCAGGTGGTTGGCAGTTCGAATCCCCGCAATGGGGTGAACTCCCGTTGCTCGGTCCCTGCTCCTGCCAACCTAGCCGTTCGAAAGCATGTCAAAGTGCAAGTAGATAAATAGGTACTGCTCTGGTGGGAAGGTAAATGGCGTTTCCGTGCACTGCTCTGGTTCGCCAGAAGCGGCTTAGTCATGCTGGCCACATGACCCGGAAGTTGTACGCCGGCTCCCTCGGCCAATAAAGCGAGTTGAGCGCTGCAACCCCAGAGTCGGCCACGGCTGGACCTAATGGTCACCTTTACCTAGCAAAGCATGGAGAATGCGGGTTGCGTTAACTGTCCCTGCAGCTTTGCCCAAGCAAACTGACGTCTTCCACAACTACTGAGTAAAGTGTTTGGAGTCCTAACCATTTTTATATAGCTTGGTCCTGAAGTCACTCCTCCTGCCTTCTTTGGGGCCTGTGGACAAGGCCAGGGAAGGTAGTTTGTCACACCAAGATTTTAAGAGTAAAAATTGCCAGACGAGTTTTTGCCTTAACACCTGCCTTTCTTTCAGATTTCTACTGACACTTGTTCAAAACTCCTGTTTTGAAACCAAATTCTTGTGAAAGTAAGTCGTTTCCACCCATATCTGTCCCAAGTCACCTTGCTGTCCGAAGCAGCTGCATCATACTGTTACAAAACTGGGGGAGGACGGGTTTCCCCCAAAACACTGAAATTAATAAGCGTTAGGATTTTGGGTTATTTGTAATACAAGGGGAGAATATAAACTGTGAAAGGAATTCCTGGGTAGCCTGGCCAAACTAGGGCCCTTAATGTTAAGTTGTGGGTGAACATATCAGATGACACAGTGATTCTTCAAACAGCTCTTGTTTATTCACAGGCCAGAACAGGACTGAACTGAAGCGTTCAGCCAGCCTGCTTATATAGAGCTCCACTAGAACGCAACAGTAACCATTTTCTGTAACTATCCAATCACTGAACGTCACTTTCGAACCCTTATTTGCATATGTGGACCTGAACTATCTATCTACAGTATCCCCCTGCTGGCCCAGGGTGAGAACTTCAGTACATAACACCTAAGAAAGCCATTGTGGGTCGTTAACAAGACAACAGACCTTATTGCCCCAGGTGTGACCAGAGATTGGAGATTTGGAACGATAGAGAAATGAATATACCAAAAACTCTCTGAAAGAATTGGGAGATCCTAGCACTCATTTGCCTGCTGCTTTGCCTCTAAACACAATGCTTAGATTTCCCCATATCACTGAGAAGACCCTTTTCAATCTGTTAATATTTTAAATATTTTTATGCCCTAACAGTTCTCTTGCCTGCTGCCAGGCTTCAGAGCAAGAAAGAAATGTACGAAAAACGGATGCACAAGGAAAATGACATTCTTACCCTTTCAGTGCAATCAAAAGGGTTATGCTACGCGGGATGTAGACATACACCTGATTTCGCAGAATACCAGAGACAATTCTTTCAACTGCATAGTCTGGATCCATAACAGGCAGGAACCGTGGCCACCTGAAGAGATAAAGCAGGTAAGAGAACTTCTCAATGGTCAGGAGTTCCCCACAGTTATCACCTGTGCCAATGAGTTTCAGATATGAAGACTGCTGCCTAGTACAGCACCATTCCGAACAGGGGGGAAATCATTTATTCTTTCTTCAATATGATTTCCCCTTATTACTTTCAAAGGGCATTTTTTTCAGGGCAAATATTTGAGAAGACCTGTCATCTGAAGACCTCTATCATTTGGCGTGAGGGTTGAGACTGTATACAGGTGGAGAAAAACCAGATCCTCATAGAAGAGAGTGGGAGACTCGACATATATAGCCCCTTCTTAATCACTCCCCAGTAGCCAAGTTGATCTGTCCTATCTGATGGTATTGTTTTGAAACATCGGGTCAGCCCACAAAAAACCCCACAACTTGGCTAGGAGGCCAGTCCATCTGGGATCTGGGTTTGTACATGATGTCGGGCTACAGAGGCAGGACAGCGATCTTGTGGGTGCTACCATCCACCCCACTGCCCAACCATCTTCAGGACCGAGCTGGTGGAGACAGTATGGTGTTAAAGAATCCCAGGACACGAGTCTTGGGTCTCTTCAATACCCATGCTGAGTACCCTTTGCTTGGGTCCACTCAGGACTTCATGGCTGCCATGACCATCAGGTCAACACTTTGAACAGCTGACACACATACCTAGATCTGGTATTTGCTACAGAGGATACTGGGAAAGAACTAGTGGTTGTGTGAGAGACGGGGGGGGGGGGGAGAGATCGAGATCATTACGCTGCTGTCATTAACAGATCATTCTGTGGTGAAGTCTGGATTGCCTGTGATTGATCCTCACTGTAGAGGAGGGGGGAACAGTTAGATTGGCCCACCCCTGGAGACAGGAGGATCTTCTAGGCTGCAAATTTTTAGATATAGAATCATAGGAGTGTAAAGTTGGAAGGGACCACAAGCGTCATCTAATTCAACCCCCTGCAATGCAGGATTTTTTTTGCCCACCGTGGGGCTCAAACTCACGATCCTGAGATTAAGAGTCTCATGCTCTATCAACAGAGCTATCCCTCTCGTTTAAATGTTTAAAAGTTGTTTAATAGTTTAAATAGTTTAAATGGTTTTAAATACAGTCCTACCTTGGTTTTTGAACAGCTTAGTTATTGAACGTTTTGGCTCCCTAACGCTGCAAACCTGTTCTGGTTTGCAAACTATTTTTGGAAGCCGAAACTCCAATGGGGCTACCGTGGCTTCCGATTGGCTGCAGGAGCTTCCTGCAGCCAATCAGAAGCCACACTTTGGTTTCTGAATGTTTTGGAAGTCGAACGGACTTCTGGAACAGATTCCATTCAACTTTCAAGGTACGACTGTAGTATACTTTTATACTGCATATTGTTTATATTATTTTATTGTTTTGCTGTGTACTGCCCTGGAAGGTATGGTTGGATAGAAACTTAATAAATAAAATGCCATCCTCAACAATTATCCGCCAAATGCAGAGTGACACAATAGGCACAAATTCAAGAAGTGCCACTTCTCTCAGAGCATATATGCTACTATGGCGAACCTGCTGTTTAATTTATGTATATCATGCAGATTTGAGCATACAGGAACCCAGGAAGCAGCCTTATAATAGGGCAGATTATTTTTTTGGGCCCCTTGTTGTCTACTCTAAATGACAGTGGCTCTCCAAGGCCTTAGGTTATGTTTCAATCAATCTTCACCATTTCAGCATTTCTCTTATACAATTATTTTAACATTATATGGACACAAATATATAAACAGTTAACTCACTTGGTTTGACAGCCATCAAACATTCCCGTGTTTATGAAAAATGGACAGACAATTGTGGATTTAACACCAGTCTTTCCCAATGCCAACATCTCTATAGCTAGAGACTCAGCGAAGCCAACTACTGCAAATTTACTTGCACAGTAATCTGTGAAACGAGAGGAAAGATCTAGAAACATTGCAGCAGGACAATATCTGAGTAAAGCAATGTATTAAAAACAGGACCTTTTGTGACATGGCCTACATGCAAAATAGTTGGCAATCCTGGTTTAATGGTTTCAACAGTCTCATGCAATTATAGGTGGTATATTTTTTAAAAAAAATCTGATTAGAGAGTAATGTCGAATGAACTCAGAACAACTCTATGAGAATGATTACATCAACACAGATTGACTAGCCCAGTGACACATGGTCAGCTTCATGGCTAAGTAAGGATATGAATTCAGGGCTCCCTGGTTTAAGTCTGATTTTCTACAGAACTTTCTATAGAACTAGGACTAACACAGAGATTACTGGGAATGAATTTGAAAATTATGAACACATTGAAAGCCACCTGTGCCATTGATTGGCTCTTCGCTTGCAGTGGCGTAGCGTGGGTTGTCAGCACCCGGGGCAAGGCAAGTAATTTGCGCCCCCTAACCCGTGGATTTTAGCACTCGAGTCTCTTCCACTAGATTAGCGCGGCCCCCCCCCAGATGTTGCACCCAGTGCGGCCGGCTCCCCCTGCACCCCCCACGCTATGCCACTGTTCGCTTGCATGTACAATGGATGCTCGGGTTGCGAACGTGATCTGTGCGGGATGCACGTTCGCAACCCACAGCATTCGCAACCCGCAGTTGCGTGTCTGCGCACATGTGGGTTGCGATTTGGCGCTTCTGCGCATGCGCAAAGTGCGATTCGGGGCTTCTGCACATGCGCGACCGCCAAAACCCGGAAGTAACCTGTTCCGCTACTTCCAGGTTTCGGCGGTCTGTAACCTGAAAAAATGCAACCTGAAGCATCTGTAACCTGAGGTATGACTACACCATTTTCTCTATGCAAGATCCTTTCCTGCACAAACATCTATGGCCCAATGCACAAGTGACAACACAGGTGCTGGCAATGATTATTTGTAATGTTCTAACATTTCTCCACAATCATCATTCAAAAGCTTCTAGCTTTCTTCAGACTGCAAGCACATTCCTCAGTTATTTACTGCAGCCTTGTCAGTGCATGCATTTAGGGGATGGGGGAACCTGTGGCCCGTCAGATGTTGCTGGACTGCAGCTCCCCATCATTCTCGACCATTGGCTATGCTGGGTGGGACAGATGGGAGTTAACATCAGGGGGGCAACATGTTCCCCATCCTCTGAGTTACACTCTTCATTGTCCTTTTTTGGTAAAGTATTTCCTTTGTTGGTTCCCATCTCCCAGTTAACTTCTATTCCTGCCAAAGCTACCCATCGTAGCTTAACGCTAACATACGACAATTAATCTGAAGACTCAGTGTTCAGAGGCCTATCTGCACCTATCACCTGGCATGCTAGCCTTAGTAGGAACATTTAATGAAACTGCTTCTGCTACCAACTTCTCTGCACCTACAATCTAATCTATCATTACTGGTGTCATCTACAAGAGCAGTTCATTCTTGGCTCTCCCCAGTTGCTTCCATATAGCTGTGTGAGACTTCTATTTCTACATCAGAGAAGCCCCTGTTTATCCACCTGTTGGACCACACGTCTAAAAGAGATGAAAGGATCTGTGGTTTGTGTATTTTGTTTGTTCATCGGTGCATGTGATGTGTACTAACCTGCCAGTCCTGTAACGCCAACTAAGCCAGCTGCACTTGAAATAGTTACCACATGTCCATGATTAGAAGCTACCATGGCTGGAACAAATGCTTTGGCGGTCTAGAGAACAAACAAACAAAGATAACCAATCATACGATAACAAATAAATATGCATGGATGCATGTGCTAGCATAGTGAACAAACTCCCTCTAACAATTTAACCCCAGCCAGGACCTTCCTGGGCGATCTTGGGCACAGGACTTCTGCTGTTGCTACTTTAGCATCAGTTAGTACTACGTGTTATCTACTTGAGGCATCTACAATCAGCTTTTCACTCAGGAGTCCCAGGGTGATAAAATTAACAACAAATTACAAACGAAACAGGTAGCAAAAGCAATAAATTATCCATGCAGTGAGTTTTTATCAGCCATCTTATTGAAAATTATCGAGAGGCATGTTGCATGCCGGAGGAGAGGCTATTCCTGTAGGCCGTACAGGGTCAATGTTTATAGAAATAGCATTTATGTGGGAAAAGGCAAGATGTTCTACTCTTTTCATCATCATCATAATCAACATCGTAGTGGTTTACATTTCATAGTACCATACCTCGGGTTACAGACGCTTCAGGTTGCGCGTTTTTGGGTTGCGCACCACACCAAACCCGGAAGTAACGGAACGGGTTACTTCTGGGTTTCGGTGCTCGCGCATGCGCAGAAACACTAAATCGTGCTTTGTGCATGCGTGGAAGCGCCGAATAGCAACCCACATGTGTGCAGATGGGGCGCTGCGGGTTGTGAACGCTGCAGGTTGCGAAGATCACGTTCGCAACCCGAGCGTTCATTGTAATAAATTACAAAAACCAAGCACAAGTAAGTACAGCGGTATTTTGGGTTAAGAACTTAATTCGTTCCAGAGGTCCATTCTTAACCTGAAATGGTTCTTAGCCTGAGGCGCGCTTTCACTAATGGGGCCTCCTGCTGCCACTGCGCCACTGGTGTGCGATTTCCGTTCTTATCCTGGGGCAAAGTTCTTAACCTGGAGCAACCACTTCTTGGTTAGTGGAGTTTGTAACCCAAAGCGTCTGTAACCTGAGGTACCGTACAGTAAACTTATGCTACTTTCCTACATCCACAGCTTCGCAAGGGTAGGGAATATATATATAAAAAAAGAACGTGGGAAACTCGCCATTCTCCACTATCCATTTATTTATTTCCCCCACCCAGTGGATTTTCCTTGCTTACTGGGCTTTCAGAAGGTAGCACAAGGGCTCTGGCAGTGTCACACCTCATCCCCAAAGCCTGGTAAGTGAGGCACCAGTGTACGGAGAATGAGGCGTGAGGGCTCCAGGATGCTGCCAAATTAGTTTTTGGCAGTGACAGTTTTTGCTGCTGTTCAGTTTCATTACCTTTATTAGATTAAATATTTCTCTTTTTTTCTAATCTAAGAAGCTAAATACTGCAAGTTTATTTGTTATTTCATGCTCAGAAATACCACCTAGTTTAGTCTATGGATTTCACACCTGCAAGAATTTATTCTTCTTCAAATGTTTCACATCTAAACTACAGACTTACCATTTAATCAAAACAAAAAAACTTGCTAGTAGCACTAGATGCCTGATTTTTTTTTTTTAAACAGATTGTTCTGCTGAAAAACTTACCACAGTTTAGTCCCATTTCCAATTATAGCAAGTGGATACAGAAATACAGATTTTATACAGAACTCTTTTAATTTCTACTGTTACTTGCAAACACAAAACACTTTTCAGACAACATCATGTTGAAGTGCATCACTCCTCTACATGCATCTTACATCCATTTTCCATTGCTCACCAATCCTACTGGGCCTTTTAAGCACTTGTTTGCACCACTGAAATCAGAACTTCTTCCAGTTTCTAGTAAAAAATCAATAGCATCATACCCCCAGAACAAATTCCAGCTTCTGATTTCTTCTGTAGTTAAGACAGAAGCAAAGTGTGAAAATGCGGAGACATTCCAAGCATGGTGTACATGGTTTGAAAACTGATGTTAAAAGTTACCGTAAAAATACAACACCAAAACAACATTCTCTAAATTGTTGTGCTAGAGGGAGCCAGTGCAAGGATTTCTGCTAGCAACCTAGGCCTTCTCCTGCCCCTGTGTGTACCCCACAACCCTTCCCATATCTGCTCCAGAGGGTTGGGAGAACCCTCAGAACAGCACACAGAGAGAGAGCATTATACTGTTGAGCAAGCAGAAATGGAACAATCTCTTTAGTGCAATGCTGAATATAGACCTCTGTCCTGAAAAACAAATGCCCCACGGTGCAGGGAATGTAAGTTCCACCATACTTTTGAATGTGTGTCTGTCTTCACCCTGACATTAAAAAGTCACCCTGTCTGATCAGGCTTGAGGTCTACAGGTGCTCCCAGGTCTCAAAGATATGCAACAGCCCCATTGGTTATACCTTTATTCAGTATTTTAAAATAAATGTTTAAAAGGGTGGGGTGAGGGTGGGGAATGCTGTATTCAGATTATAACACTTCTGAACGTCCAACTAATTATACAAACTAGGACTGCAATACTGTGCACACACTTGCATGGGACAAAGTTCCATTGAACTTAGTGTGGCCTATCAGTGTGAACAACCAGGCTGCAGCACCCCCTGAGCATGTTCATGCTCTCCTGCCAATAATGTAAATATTACATGTCTGATGGCAAGCTAGATGACCTTACACTCAGTTTCAAAATGCTTGTTCATTCTGCAAGAGGTTTTACACAGTGCTAGAAATCCTATCAAGGAGAAAGAGAGATTTAATACAACCTGGCTCTGATTCAAGTCTTAAATTTACTCAAAGCATGCTTAACGCTGTCACTTTTGAGGGAAAAGGCACGCTACGAAAGAGCAAAAAGCAAATCACTGTTTCCTTTTCCCAGAAGAGTTGGAGAAGGAGGGGTGTCCCCTGAAACACCCTACCTCCTCATCAGCCCCATCTCCACTGAGCTCTGCCACTTCCAGGGAGGGAGCCATGCAAGGAAGAAGGGGGCCAGGGTGCTGCCCAGAGAAAAATAACAAGCAGCTGCCTTCACCTGCTCTCTAATCCTTCCTCTTTCAGTGTCAAGGCATAGGGAGTCAGCGCTGGAAAGATCAGGCACACCCTCCTCTTACTTGCTCACCTGAGCACAGCAGACAGGGCCCCACTCCACTGCCCAGTAAGGGGGCATGTGGGAAGATGGGGGAGGATACTCCTTGCTTCTCTCTCAGCTGCAAAGAACAGGGAAGTGAATGATCGCCACTGCCTTTTGCCCTCTTTCTCTGAAAGGCTCCACCCATCCCCTTTCCTCTTCTTGGGCCAGTATAGTGATAAGCCCACTGGGACCACCCAGAGGGTGAGAGCAAGTGAAAGGCAGCCTTGGCTGCTCTTCTAAGGAATTTCTACTTGTCCACTTGGCTACTTTTCCTTCAAAGTTCTTTCAAATTACACAGAGCAGCATTAAGCATGCTTTTATAGAACGTGCACTTTGATCCTGAGTCCCTGCTTGGTAAAGATTTGCACACTCCCAAGTGTGCTTGGCTACCTGCATCTCCAGACCTTTAGACTCTGTGCCAATAATTAAAAGCCTGTGCAAGCAAGCCTTATCAGTTCATCCACTTGTCTGAGGAAGAAGTGGATGCTTGCCAGGGCAGAGGGGCTGTTGCTATGGCATCCTTCTCAAGTGCTTCTGTGGATAACTGCAGTTTATACTGACACCCGATCATGTTTTATTTCCTTTCCACCTAGTTCTTCATTGTCGTGAACAACTGTTTCATGTGTAAGCCTGACCACCTTACTGCTCATTCCCTAATCTAGATTATTAAGCAATAAGCTAAATAGTACTGGTCTGCTCTATATCTTGAGGTGCCCTCACTGCTTAGCTCCTTCCAATGAGAAAAAGAAACTGTCCATTTATTCCTATTCTCAGCTACCTGTTCTTTAAACTCAGTTTTCAATCCAAAATGATTATATCTATGGTGCTCAGTGACCAGGAGAGCATGACGAGTGCTAGACAAAAACAACAAAATATTTAACTGACATAACTGGGTTTTCTATTAAAACTGACTAAATTTACTCCAGAGCCTTGGTCAAGGGACTTAGTCATTTGGGTTTTATTGAAGTCTAAATACTTTTTAAAAAATGTGAGGCAGCACTTCCCTTTGCCAAGGCCATGTTTATCCTCATGTAAGATGTGTTTAAACATTACTAATCTTAATCATATTTACTACCAGTTACTTGGGACAGAAGTTAGGATGTCAGATGTGCACTTTCCCAAATCCCCTGGATCCCATCGATGCGGCTACTCTCCGATCCTTTGTAAGGAGATGGGATTTAATCAGGGTGCTTTTACTCCCTCTGAACTCACAGATTTCATTTACAGAGAAAATGACTTTTAGTCCAGGTGATTTGTTAAACTAGATGGACTACAGCTCATGTCAAGATTGCAGGCATCTGGTTGGCCACTGAGAAAAGGATGCTGGACTAGAGGGGCCCATGGCCTGATCCACCAGGCCTGTATTACGTAGTACATAATACATAAAATGAGTAGCGCTCATTTTACATTCTGATAAACGTGGATGGAGCATCTGTTAACACAACTGCAAGCCTGCATTTTACTAATCAAAGCCCAATCCAAGTGCAAATATACTTTCATAGTTAAAATCACAAATTTTAAATCACAAATGCTATTACCCAGAAGTGTGCCATTGTGTTCACTTCCATAGACTTCTGTATCATTGCGTCTGGAGAGTCCAAGAATTTCTTTCCCGTCACAATGCCAGCATTGTTAATCAGGATGCTAACATCACCGACTTCTTTTTTCACCTAGGACAACAACATCTTATCAGAGGATGTTTCAAACTATGACAAATTTTAATAGTTAAAAAGAGAAAACCAATGTCTGTACATGACTCTGCATATAAAGGGATTTGCATGATTCTTCATATTGTCAAGATGTTGTTCTCTTGGTTTAACAGTTTTTGTAACAAAGCCTCAGTGTTCTCAGGCTGGTTTTTCTAAACCATTTTTGCATGCCAGTTCTTTTAACATATTGTTTAAAAAAAGAAGAAGCCAGAATCAAATGCTTCTTACAATTAAAAACTCCTACCCCTTCAGAATTAGAAGCACTATAGCTCCTTTATGTTAAGGTATAAAACTGTCTTACCATTTTTCAAGTAAATATTTTGCAAAATGAAGCTAGATTTTGGGTCACTGTAAGAACTGGTATTGGGCAGTGGTTTGAACTAGAGGTGGATGTTGAACCCCCACCCCCTTCCTCTTTCCCCTAGCAGGGCATCCTCTGACTTCACAGATCCCAAGAAAGAGAAAGCAGGGGATTGAGAGAGGAAAGAAGGGTCCACTGAAAACACATTCACAGCTACCATTTCTCCACTTTAAATTGTACCCTCAAACCACTTTGGTAGATTTTCAGAGTGACAATGGATTCTACATCTATAAGGATTCTTTCGCAGTTAACATAAGCAAAGCAAAGAAAACCATTTTCATGACTGCAGTTTCAAGAGACATCACTTAGGGAGGGCATGGGCTTTGCATGCAGAAGTTCCCACACATTTATTTATTGCACAATGTCTAGACTGCCTTCCTGGGCACAATCCCTTTGTCTAGGCCATGTACAAGGTTCAACTCTAAACAGTCAACACAATTTTTATCTCCCCTTTAAATATTGGCAAATGGAACAGGGCCCCATATAGTTTGTGCCTATGTATATAGAACTGCACTGTAAAATTGCCAGTCCTTGATGCCTCCACTGAGAGGTTCAGGTAGCTCTTGAAGCAACATACTTCTACTGGAGATTAAAAAGCTGCTCTCAGATTAGACACCAAGATATGAGACTTTCTGGCCCTGTGCATACATATCCAAACCAGAGAAATTGATGTGGGCAACTTCTCACTTTTGATTATTCATCAGGGTGTGTGAAATAAAAAATAATCCCATTAGTACTCTTGAAAAAGAACAAGCTAATCTCTCCCACACATTCCTTGAAGAGCTCTCTCTCTCTCTTCACCTGTAAATGCCTGTTTATGTGTTTCTATGTAATCCCCAGGTGGGGCAAGGACCTCCCAATGGAATGATGCTAATCAGTGTGGTTAATAGTTCTAAATATGAAGCAGTCATGGAATTGGAAAAACAGTAATTCACCCTATGGATGTAGAATATCCACAACAAATGTAACAGAAGCCTTGAGTTGCCTGTGGCGAGAGAAGGTGTCTAATAGCAGCAACTCCTATACCACACGGGTGATTATTACACCCAAGAGATCAAAGCATTGGTTGCATTATGATGTATTAAAAAACCAACAACAGCCAAACGTAATTCTGAATGAAGGTACGTTTGTTCTGGTTTGCCTCATTACTGTTTACCTTCAGGGTCACTATTAAGCTGCTCCAACTCTTTCAAAGGACTGAAGAAGTGAATAGTTGGAGCAACTATGAAGAATAAACCAAAGGGTTGGTAGTATCAGGTTGATATGGTGGCTTCATACAAATGCAGCTAAGCACAGTGAAGCTGTGTTTATGGTTGTATCTGCAACACATGAACATGCTGCTGGGCATATGTGAAACTGAGGACTAGATAAAACGTTATGCAAAATAAAACTCCACTTGCAAAACAAAGTTACCTGATCTGCTACTTGATAGACCTCCTGCCTTTTGCTACAGTCACAAGTGTAGTTGTGCACTCTCGCAGCTCCATTTTTCCTTGCCAGTCTGGCTGTCTCTTTGTTGCCTTCTACACTGATATCCCAGAGTACCAATGTAGCTCCAAGACGAGCAAACTTCAGAGCCATCAGCCTTCCGATTCCGCTTCCAGCTCCCGTGATAAGCACTATTTCCCCAGTCACATTCTTCTTCCGCACAGGGATGAATAATAAGACGAAACTCTCCAGTATAAAATATACTGACAGTCCAATGACTCTGAGTGTTTCCAGGAAGAAGTTCATCTTGGACAATATATATATATATTTCAAACTAGCTGTTCAGTGATTAAAAAGATGAGTTAGATTCAACTGCCGTGAATAAATGTCAAGTTTTTGAGTGTGTGCTGTCTAGGAAAGCTGGAAAAGAAGTAAATTGAAACATTCATGATCATCAGGAATGCAAATGTAGGAAAAGAGTCCATAAAGAAAACAAGGACCTAAGGAAAAGAGAGGAAACTGAGGAAATCAGCACACTGTGCAATGGGGTGGGGTGGGGTGAGCTCACACAGAACCACAGGAGCAGAAGTTGTTGTTGGCAGGAACAGCAAAAGGCAGGACAGAAGTGTGATGGACAGCAATACTGCTAGAAGAGGTAGCAATGTCAGCAACCAATACTTTTCCCAGCATAGAAAAGTAGAGAAAAGCTGAAGCTGCTGTTTTCCTGACTGTCATGCAGTTTTTAAAAGCTTGGGAAAAGAGAGGATTGTGATCTGCTCTTCTTAATAAGAACTGCATTGCAAACTGCACAAACACAAGCTCTAATAAACTAAGTGGCAGAAAGCCTGTGCCTTCAGTTTTTAACAGTAAATTTTTAGCCCTTATGACTGAAGGGGGCCACATAAGGATTTGAGCAACACAGATAAAAGAACCCAAAAAGGATTCAAGCATGGGCGTAGCGCCAAGGGGGCGCAGCTGCCCCCCTAGATCAAGTAAAACAATAGAAATATTTAACTAACTTACCAATCATTTTGGTTCTGCACCCCCCGAAACAAAAGCCCTGCCCTTCCCAATAAAAATCCTGGCTACGCCCATGGATCCAAGTGAAACTTCCCACCACAAAGCATCTCCAAAAGGTCAACAGAATTATGTCCATTAATATATCTTTTGATAACTGACTATGAACAGATTAGCAACTCAGCAGCTCTAGTTTTTGATCCAGTCTTTCATTACAGTGGACTCTCGGGTTACGTACCTCTCTGGAGACATAATCTTCGGGTTGCGAAAGCGGCAAACCTGGAAGTATTTTTCCGGGTTTCACTGCTTTCTCATGGGCAGAAGTGCTCTGCGTGCTGCTTACAGATTTTTCGGGGTGCACATGGTCCCTCGGAACGAATGAAATCCATATCCAGAGGGTCTACTGTATATTCTTTCATTCTTTCACTTAATTATATTTGGATTAGCTTGTGAGATATGGCCAACCAGAGGCTCATGCATCTTGGCCTCAATTCAATGTGTGCTCATGTAGCCCTGAATACATCTACTAACCACAAATAAAAATGTCCTGGGTTTCAGCAGTAAGTGCTTCCAAGCTGCCTAAATGTTTACTGATATACTGCCTGCTGTCTCAATTATTACAAGAACCTTCTCACTTTTCCTCAGACTGCAAAACGGCTTTTCAAGTTCTGCTACTTTTAGAGACACAGTAGAGTGACAAAGACGTGGGTGTGTTTTACAGAAATCCATTTGAATCTTTGCAATCTACCACCATGTATAAATTATGGGTGTTATTTGGTTTACTACTCATGCTTTCTGGAGGGACCAACTTGGTTCAATCCAGTCAAAATTATGCACTTTTGATCAACTCAAGAAACTTGAGCAAGTGCAATCGTACACACAGTTTTTTGGATGTGAGGTCTTAGTAGACTGTTTTGGTCATTGTTGCTGTCTACAATATGCCAAAAGCTGAGAAACTGACACTACATGATATAGCTTCCAGCTACCCACAGCCTGCTTCCCTTTCAGGACATACATGCGTACCACCATCTGCGTAAGTAATCCCTCCCCCCCCCCGCATTAAAAGAAGAAATTGCTACACAACTGAAGTCAAAGGAACCAACAAAGTATTTCACTTTAACTGTATCCCAGCCAAGAATCCTTGGTTTGTCAAATAAAGCCTACTTTTGCCCAAAGACCTCTTTGGGCTGAGCCTGGAATAGATAAGCTCTACCTCATAAAAAGCGATTTCCCAAGGGTTGAACAATCCCTTGCTAGAAGCATCTTAACATTAAGCTTGTGAAACATGGATCACTTATAAACGCCATCTCCAACTCCTCGAAAGATTCCATCAACGGGGTCTCCAAAAATGTTTACATATCACTTGGGAAGACAGGCGAACTAATACTAGTGTATTGGAAGAAGCAAAGATCACCAGTGTTGAAGCAATGATTCTTCAACATCAACTTCGTAGGACTGGTCATGTTGTGCGGATGCCTGATGACCGTCTTCCAAAGCAACTACTCTATTCCGAACTTAAAAATGGAAAGTAATGCTGGTGGTCAACATAAGAGGTTTAAAGACTGTCTTAAGGCAAGTTTTTAAAAATGTAGTATAAACACCAACAATTGGGAAACACTTGCCTGCGAGCTCTCCAGTTGGAGAACAGCCTTTATTAAAGGTATCATGGGCTTTGAAGACACTCGAACTCAGGTCGCAAGGGAGAAACGTGCTAGGAGGAAGGAACACTTGGCAAATCCACACCATGATCAACTCCCACCCGGAAACCAATGTCCCCACTGTGGAAGGACGTGTGGATCCAGAATTGGCCTCCACAGTCACTTACGGACTCATTGTTAAAATTGTGTTTATGGAAGACAATCTTACTCAGCTACGAGTGATCGCCAAATAAGAAGAAAGAAGATGATAGCGACGTTAGGAAACGCCCACCTTGACGTCTGCTCTAGAATTCGGCCTCACGGAGGTGCTCGCGACTAGCTGTCATGCAAGTCGGTCTGCATCCTATGGAGAGGAGTTCCCCCGCTGCCACCCTTTCCGGAACCGCAGCGACGCTAGGACCCGTTTTGCCACCATTTCGGCCGAGCGCAGCTGCGCTTCGGCGACGAGGAAGCGGTGACGTCAAGAGAGCCGGCGCTTCCAAGAGCTGCCCGACGGCCGTCCAAGTCCCCGGCCTACAGCGCGCGCTGCAGCCCAGCAGGGGACCCTCGTCCGAGCGTCGCATTTCCCCAGCCACCCCTCCGCGGCCCCGATCAGCCAGAAGGACCCCCGAGGCGGCGCTCCTCCCTGTGCTGCTTGCGGCCAAATGCGTCAGGGGCCAAGTTTTGCCCGTGTTCTCTCTCTCTCTGTCTCTCCCCCAGTCGCCCGAGCCGCCCCCGGGCGCACGCCTGCCTGAAGCCTCTCGCCTTACCGCAGGCGACGCTCCTCCGGCTGCGCAGACGACCTCGTCCCACAACAAGCTGCAGTTCCGAGCTATAAAGCACTTCGCCAGCGCACGCGCCCCGGGAAGGTCCCACCCACTCCCCCGCCGCTGCTCCCGTCTCCTCCCCTCCGGCCAAGGGCCGCGGTTGTTAAAGAGGCAGCGATTTCCTGGGCTGTGTGCAGCCTCGCCCCCGCCCTTCTTAGTCGGCTACCGGCTAATCTCAGCTGCCTCCGAGGAGACCAGGAGATCCGGCGCTGCTACCGTGCCGCCTTCCTACACCTTGGCTACAACTTCTCCCGTATTTTGTAGCTTGTGAAGAAGAAACCTCAGACTCTACACATGCAAACGTAGGAGCAGAGGGTCGGCTGGGTTGCAGCAATGCGCTCTATGTGGGGCTTCCCTTGCCCTTGCCCTGGATGCTGCAGCTAGTCTGGAACGCTGTAATGCTGCAGCACAATTGCTGACAGGAGTGAGGCTTTGCCAGCATCCATTGAGCCCAGGCTCATAGAGCTAAATTGCTGGGGTGGTATTCGAAGTTTTGCAGTTACATTTTGAGCTAAGTAAGTGAATCCAAAGGGACGCGGGTGGCGCTGTGGGTTGAACCACAGAGCCTAGGACTTGCCGATCAGAAGGTTGGCGGTTCGAATTCCCGCGGGGTGAGCTCCCGTTGCTCGGTCCCTGCTCCTGCCAACCTAGCAGTTTGAAAGCACCTCAAAGTACAAGTAGATAAATAGGTACCATTCCCGCGGGAAGTAAACGGCGTTTCCGTGCGCTGTTCTGGTTCGCCAGAAGCGGCTTAGTCATGCTGGCCACAGGACACGGAAGCTGTATGCCGGCTTCCTCGGCCAATAAAGCGAGATGAACGCCGCAACCCCAGAGTCGGTCACGACTGGTTGCCCATCTAGTTCAGCATCCTGTTCTCACAGTGGCCACCCAGATGCCTGTGGGACAGGGCTGGCCCACCCATGAGGCAAGGTGAGGATTCACAGGGGCAGCAGATCTAGCCTCCAAAGAATGCATTGGCTGATGCTGCTGTGCCACAATGGCAGTGACAGCTGCAGTGCTGGAAAAAGCTGGGCATAATTTGAAAAGAAAACAGCCAGGAGCCAATGCAACTGGTTTCATGTGGTTTCATGTGCTCAAGATGATATGTGTTCCCTGATATGTATCTGTGTGTGCAACAGAAGCGTCAGCAAAGTAATTAAGATCACCAACATGAAACAATTGTTTTTAAGCAGAATTGTTTTACTTGGCATGCACAGAACACACACTCTGTATTTACACATGATAATACAGGTTACATGAAGGCTTTTCTCTCTTTGGTCCCACAGGGGCTTTCTGTACTCCAAAGTCCTTGTTGAACAAAGTCCACATGCAAGTTTTAAGTCCGTTTGCTTATAGCCCTGCAACAGATTGGAGCTCTCTTGTCCTGAAGCCTGTCAGTTCTCCAAGCAGGGTGGATAAAAACCAATGATTTTTAAAAATAATAATTAAAAAATTAGATTTTTAAATTTTAAATTGGATTTTTAAAATAAAATGCTTTTGGAGGAAAAATCTTTCTAAAGATAGCTTTCTATTTAAGTTACATTAGAGTCCAAAGGCTATTCATCAGGAAATAAGGATTTGTTTTAAGTTTTTCATGTGTGCTAAAACTCAGTCTAAGTTTTTTTTTTTAAAAAATCATTTAACCACATCAGTTAACAAACATGGATACATATGCTATAATGTTATTGTTTTAGTTAAATAAATTGTTTAAATTGTTATTAAGGAAATGATTATTTTTCTCCTTCCAATAATGTATAGCAGGAAAGTTGTCCAAATATAAACAGTTAACTTATTAAACCTCACAATAATTTCATAATTATTTATGTATTTCTAATAGTATAATCAAATCAGTAATTTTTGATATAACTGTAAAAACTACTCTGAAAATTTATTATTCCAAAAATGAAACCTTCATCTGGTTGTAAATATTAAGATTATACCAGCAAGAATGAGTCTTTCTGTAAAAAAATGATTTAAATCAAGTCTTACTGACTAGTGATTTAAATCAAGTCTTACTGACTAGTAATTTAAATCAAGTCTTACTGACTAGTGACTTAAATCAAATCCACCCTGTCTCCAAGTTTTCTTCTCAGACAAGCTCTTTGCATCAGATAACTCCACAGTTCTGCTATGATCCACCACCATAATCTGAGCCAAATTATACACAGATATACATGGAAACACTGATAAGGAAGTCAGGAGATTCCGGCAGGAGCATCTCAGAAATGAGTCAGAAGGAGCCAATTCTTTCCTCACCAATGGACTTAACCCATTCACATTCCTTAATACTAACATTAACATTCCTTAACATTCTCATGCCATATGGTGAATCATTTCTGAAATTAAGGAGAGTTTCAAAAACAGGTTCAAAGAAAAAAGGAATCCCAGTAGATTTGCCCCTGACCATCCCTTTGGATCTTGAGTTGTGGACACAATCCTGAGATTGCCTACCATAAGTGGAAGAGAGAGAGGTCAGTGGCAGTGATAGATAAATAGATATGCTTATGTGACATGGAATTTATTTATTTTTTTTAGGAAAAAAAGCAGTTTGACTGTTTGAAAAATGTGATATCCCTATGACAAACTGATTTGGGGTTTTATTACAATCAAAGATCTTGTGAAATAATATTGAAAGACTATTGAGCTGCATTAAAAATCTCTACACAAATAGCAAAAGGAAACAAGACCTCTGATGTTAGACTGGAACTCACTTTCCCCTTCTATCTATCTATTGATTTGATTTAATTTATATACTGCCCTATACCTGGAGGTCTCAGGGCGGTTCACAGAACAAGTTTTAAAAAACATTTCAAATGACATATGAAAAGTTGCTATTGGGTATTCGTTTGAAAATGGCTTCCTATCCAGGCAATCCCCCATTTATGCTGGGATTATATTCCGAGGTACCACATGCATCAATAAAATTGCGTATATTTGAAACACCATTGGAAAATCCTGCAAACACCCTGTTCCATCCCTGCCACACCTGCCCCTTTTATGATGGTTCTGTGACATTTTGGGGCCATTGCCAGGTTCGGTTTGATGCACATGTAGGCAGTTGTGCACATATTGAATGCTCGTAAATGGGTGTGTGTGGCCTGTACTTAAGTAAGGCTCAACCTAGATGTTGCAATTAATGTTTCATTAGCAACTGTGTCAGCATCTTAGAAAGTACAGTGGTACCTTGGGTTACTGACGCTTCAGGTTACAGACTTGGCTAACCCAGAAATATTACCTCAGGTTAAGAACTTTGCTTCAGGATGAGAACAGAAATTGTGCTCCACCGGCACAGTGGCAGTAGGAGGCCCCATTAGCTAAAGTGGTGCTTCAGGTTAAGAACAGTTTCAGGTTAAGAACAGACCTCCAGAACGAATTAAGTTCTTAACCCGAGGTACCACTGTAATACCAAAAGACACAGGGCAATTTTTGACAAGACTGTAGTGAATGGGGAAGTTTACATTTTGTTCCCCTGGCCACCATGTCAACAAAAACCATCCTTTTTAGCCACGGGCAGAGAAGCTCTCATAGCAGAAAAGCCATGGGAGCCTTTTGCTAAGGCTAATAGCAGTGTGGAGATGATTTTTGTTTGGATCACAGCAGGGGACTGGGTGATGATTCCCATCAAAAGATTATCCAGCCAGTTCAGTCATTTTCAGAAAAGCCCTTGCAAGGGGGGGAATTTGGGATGTATCTCCATTAGTTTGTGTGGAAGGGCATGTAGATTACATGGAGCTGTCTTGCGGTACAGGGCTATATAGATATTGAAGTATGTATTCTGCATTTCTTTTTCTATCCAATATTAAGAATGATTCTCTTCTAAAGTTTAGGATTTAAATATAACTCATTTCCGATTCAGAATCCCTTAGTACAGCTTTCCAACATTGCTGGGGCTGATGGGAATTGTAGTCCAAAACAGCTGCATGGCACCAAGTTGGTGAAGGCTGCCTTAGTAACAAGATGCTTAAACACACACACACATTTTGACAAATTATTTATGCTTCACCTCAACAAATTATTATACTGCCATAATCCATTGGAGGGTGCTAGAGGCCAGTTTATTTAGAAAATGCTTTTGTTTAGCTATTTCTGCAGTTATAATATTAGGTTATAAACCATGGAATTGTTAATCCTTCATATCTTCAGGACAATTAAATGTTTCTGAATATGATTTTAACTGATAACAAAGATTCATACTGGAAAGCCTCACTAGAGGATCAAATCTTTTATTGTAAGTATATGATGTCTCAGTTTTCAATAGGCTGAAATAAGCCACAATCTTTTTCCATCTTCACAGCAACTTGGTGTAATGAAATTACAGAAAAAGAAAAGCATTGCCAACCCCGTCCCTTTGAAAAAATCTATAAGCGAGCTTTCTAGAACTAACAATATAGATGGGTTTGGATACATGCTGCACAGAACTTTTTGTTTTAATACAGAGATAGTACTTCAACAAGTTTCTATGCCTTCCTTGGTTATTTCCTCTGTCTCTGTGTATCACAGTATGTAGGGAATTCTGGAAAAATTCTTTCTCACAGAAGGTTTCTCACAGAAACTATGAATACTACCATACATGTATAAAAAAACCCCAACAACCTCCAATGTGTAAAACAATAACGAATAACAATTTAGAAAAAAAAGTTGAGTACTTCCGCATTCTAAGTTTAGAACTTTAATCTGAGAACAGTGTGTGTTGAAATGAGACCTCAAAGAAGTTCAAAGTGTAAGGTCAGACATGATTTCACTGATTGTTGGAGATACTTGTCACGGCTAAAATGGCCGCTGTTTCTTTAATGTGAATAAAGCTGGGTCAGCATGACTCGGCGGCTTGCAGCAGGTTGTATATATATAGTGAGAAATGTTAGTCTGAGACTGAGGCTGGTGTCTGGAGGTTGGGTTGGTTGGTTAGTTAGTGCTGGTGTGTATAGTTATTCAGTCATGTTTTGCACAAAGACTTTTAAGAATAAAACTCTGCAAGGATATTCTCGCGGACTCTTTTATGCAGACAAGGGTCCGAGGACCAGGCTGAAGAGACAAAGGGAGGTCAGAACCCTTTCCTTCTTTTTTTTGTTTTTTTACAAACACTGACAGGTTATGGGCCCAGTGTTTCTGAGCATGTGCAGAGTGCAAAACGACTGACAGCATCTGAGCAGGGAGCTGGTGAGTCCTGGTGGTGTATAGAGCCAGTGGCTGTGCGTTGGAGCAGTTGGTGGCAAGCTGTAACTGTCTGCAGTGATGCTGGAGCGGCTAGGATCTGAGGATCAGGAAAGCACTCAGCGTCGGCTACTGGAACAGTTTGAACTGCTAGAGGGCCACAGTAGACAGCTCACAGAGTGGCTACACCAGTTGCAGAGCCAGGCGGGACCTGAGAGTCAACAGAGGCAGCAGCTAGAAGCCGGTGAGTTGAGTACCAGCCAGGACTGTCCAGTCGGACTCTAAAAAGAGAGTCAGGAGAGATTGCTGGAGACCCCACAGAAGGGGCTCAGCAAGCACCAGCAGAGATGGCAGATTTCCAGTCTTCCCAAGTTGTAAATATTGGGGGAGGCATCCCTTTTGAACTTCTCTCAGAAAACAACTGGCTGAGTTGGTCAATTAAAAAGCAGCAGTTGTTAAGGAGAGATGGACTATGGGACTGTGTTGAAACTGAGGTTTCGAAACGGGACTCTGCTGAGAAAAAACGGCTGGATGAAAGGGCTTGTGCCCAAATTATGCTGTGTTTGAGCAACTCTCAGTTATTGCATGTAGCAAATGCCAGCACAGCATTTGAGTGCTGGAATTTATTAAGGGCAATGCATGTCAGAGAAACTGCTGGAACTATAATATCTCTGACCAGAAGGCTGTTCAGGACTGTTATGAAAGAAGGTGAGAGTTTGGCAACTCATCTTCAAACGCTGAAATCTCTGTTTCTTCAACTACAGCAGAGAGGTAAGCATTATGATGAGACTGACCAAACCTACATTATCCTTTCAAGTTTGCCTGAAAGCTGGTTGGCTGTGATTAACAGCATGGAGAGTATGCGTCCCCGAGATCTGACCCTTGAGTATGTGGTTGGAAGATTGACTGAAGAAGCAGAAAGAAGGTCAGATAAACAGACTGAACTCCAAGAGCGGAGGAGTTACAGCAAAGGAGGCCAGCAGCAGAATATGCCATTGGAGCAACGCCAATGCTTGGACTTGGCCATGGCGGTGAGGAGGTGTTATAGATGCAACCAACCCGGGCATCTCCAACGTCAATGCAGGGCAAGACTTCCAGGAGACGACGTGGAGCAGAGACAGCAATCGATGCAGAAACGTAAGCAGAAGGGGTTCTCTTTGTGGGATGTAAACACAGGAGCAGTCAATGACAACATTCCTAGAGTGTACATGTTAGAACATGGGGAGGGATGTCTGTCCAGCAAGCAGGTAAACTTCCTGGGGACGGACTTCCTCCGCATGTGACCAGAGGTGGGTGTGGCCTCACCTGTGCAGGTAAATGATAAAAGCACAGGGCAGGCAGCCATCTCTCTCTCTCTGCCATTTTCTTTCGATGAGGAAACATCTAAGGGTGCTCTCTTGGCTCCCAGCCAAGAGAGGAGATAAGGACTATCTTGCTACAAGATAGATTCTGAATGTATGTAACCTTTTTAAGCTGTCTGCCTTCTGGGATCATATTGTGAACAGAACGTGAGTAAATTCTTTTATACTTTTATAAAGACTGTGTTGTGTCTTGTATTTTAAGAGGGAACAAAAGGGGAAATTACCAGAGTAATTATTATGGAGGTTCTAGCGAACCTGTGCACACGTTACCATTGCGAACTTAAAGGGGAATGTCTATAAACTCTGCTGATATTTTGGGAACTTGTTAGCACAAGTTGGATAAGGATGTAATTAGTCAATATATCCTCTCCTGCACCCCAGAACATTCCCACACTCTTCAGGGATGAAGAACATGCGTTCTGCTCAGTTTGTGTCTGCATTTTCTCGGGAGGAGAGGAAGATACCTCGAGGAACATGATTGCTGGACTCTGGGAGTAGCAGGATTATCTGCAACAGTCGGGAGGACTTTAAGACCCTGGAGAAGCCAGCTGATGGAAAAGACTCAATCTATCTTGCTGATGGTTGTAGAAGCAAGATTGATGGCCAGGGAACATGTTTCCTGCAGTGCTTGAACACCACTCTACCAGAGACTCTGTTTGTCAGCAGTTTGGACTATTGTTTACTGTCTGTAAGCTGTTTGATTAATGCAGGGTATAGTGTTAAGTTCACGCAGGATGGCTGTCTGATAAAGAATGGAACTCAGGTATGTGGCCATGCAAAGTTGGAAAATGGGTTATATGTAATGCAGGACAAGCCTGTTAAAGGTGGTTCAGGATAATTTGCCAGTTCATAAGGGGTGTGTACATGAACTGCACAGAAAACTGGGTCACGCCAATTTCCGTGTGCTTTCAGAAATGCAAAAGGTGTGCAAGAACCTAAAAGTAAATAGCTGTAACTGTTTCCTAGATTGCAATGTATGTAAAATGGCCAAATCTAAGAGGAAGCCTGTGGCTTCTAAAAGTGACAGAGTATCTAAAGAGGTTTTAGAACTTGTCCATTGTGACGTGATAGGCCCTTTCCCACAGAAGACTGAAGGGGGCGCCAGATATGCTTTTCTGGTAATAGATGATAAATCACGTTTTAGTTGGTTGTTTTTGTTAAAGAAGAAATCTGAGTGTTTCCCCACATTCAGAGAATGGGTTGCCCAAGCTGAAAAGCTCTTCACTCGCCCTGTTGTGCAGTTGCAAACAGATAGGGGCGGAGAATTTCTGAACAAACAATTTGGGACATGGTTGCGACGTAAGGGGATCACTCATCGCTTGACTAACCCTTATAGCCCTGCTGGAAATGGTCTGTGTGAAAGACGTGGGGCTGTAATACAGTCAGTAAAGGACTGCCTGCTAGTGGATGCAGGATTGGGTCACAACCATAGGCTGTGGGGCGAGGCTTTTCTGACAGCGAACTTTTTGATTAATAAAACCTGGTCTAGCTCTATAAAAGATATTCCATATCGTGTGTTGTTTGGGAAAGAACCAGAGTGGACAATGCTCCATAACTGGGGTTCTTGGGCACATGTAAATATCCCCAAAGCTCAGCGCCAGAAAGGGGGCGCTAGAGCGCAGGAACTGCGGTTTGTGGGATATCAGTCCTTTGGCAAAGGGTGGCATTTCAATTTACGCCCAGGACATGTGGTTCTGTCACGAAGCGCAGACTTTGCTGACCAGGACAGATGGACTGTGATCCATGCCAACCCAGATTGCCTACTGCCCCTGCAAATAAGAGAAGAGGCTTCTTCTCAGCCATTGGCAACACAGGAGCAGGATGAGGAGGAGGCACAGATTTCCCCAAAAGATGAGGCAATAGATAATAATACTTCTCTAGAGGAAGAGGAAGAAGAGCCAGAGATAAGGGGGGAAGAAGTAGTAGTTGTGCCTAGGCGCTCCCAACGTTCAAACAAGGGTGTACTTCCTCAGCGTTTGACCCTAGGAGGAGTGAGAGTATGCAATGTGAGTTGGGTGGAACCACAAAGTTATAATGAAGTCTTAGACTTAACCCCTGGAGAACGTGCTTTGTGGGAACAAGCCATGAAAGAAGAAATGGACTCTTTTAAACGTAACAAAGTCTTTGAGGTCATAATGTCGCCACCTGGTGGCAGAGTGGTGTCATTCAAGTGGGTTTACAAAAGAAAAACCCTTGCATCTGGGGAACCACGTTTTCGAGCCAGATTAGTAGCCAGAGGGTTCACTCAGATTAAAGGGGAGAGTTATGATGAAGTGTTTTCTCCCACTGTAAAGAGTGAAACTTTTCGTTTAATGCTTTCCATTGCTGCTGTAAGACAACTAGCAGTGCACCATTTTGATGTTGATGCTGCATATCTGCATGCAAATTTAGACCATGAAGTGTTAATGAGACAACCCCTGGGTTTGAAGAGGGGAATGGTGCAGTCTGGCATTTGAGAAAGGCTGTTTATGGTCTCAAACAAAGAGGAAGGTGTTGGAACCAGTGTTTAAATGAAGCCCTTGTAAAACTTGGTTTTAAAAGGAGTGTGGCTGATCCATGTCTGTACACCAAGGGGACAGGCAACAAATATCTAATGCTCTTAGTCTTTGTTGATGATTTGCTTGTGGCAGGGAGTTCCACAGATGAGATCCAGAAGCTCACAAGTCAACTGGAAAAGAGGTTTAAGCTTAAAGCCTTAGGGCCTGTAAGCAATTACTTGGGAGTAGAAGTAAGGCAGGAAGCAGATGGAAGCTTTCTATTGAGCCAGAAAGAGAAAATTATTCATTTGATAGAGCAGTTTGGCATGGAAAACTGCAAGCCAGTTCAGACTCCCATGACACCAGATTTCCCAAAGACAGTGTGTGATGATGAATTTGATCAGCCTGAGTTGTATCACTCAAAAATAGGATCACTGTTGTATTTAAGCCAGTGGTCAAGGCCAGACACTGCATGTGCTACAAATGTTCTGAGCCAACGTGTATCTAAACCCAGTACTGCCGATTGGTGTGCTTTGAAAAGGCTTATCAGATATCTAAAGGGGACATTAAATGTATGTTTAAAGATATCTAAAGAGCTTGCAGGGCAGCAGTTGAAGAAGGAGCAAAAAGGGTTTTCTTGTGTGTTTGAGCCATCTTTTAGATTTAGGGGAGCTAGTCTCAAACTTTTGTTGGGGGAGACCTAGGTTTTTGTGTGGGGGGAGTTATTTGTCCTTTGTTCACGCCTTTTATGATGGAGGACCGCTGTAGCCATCAAGATGGAGGGGGAGGGAACAGCTGCAGTCGCCTGCGGTTCCTGCGCAATGTTTGCCATCTTGCCAAAGGTTGCAGGCAGCTTTACCTGCAGCAATTGCATGTTGATTGCCCTCTTAAAAGACAAAGTCCAGCAACTGGAGGAACGTGTAGCTACGCTCCAAAGAATTAGAGAGCTGGAGCTCTTCTTGGAAGCAACAGAGCACACCGTCTCCACCAAGGAGGAGACAGGGGACTCCCCTGATAAGGAGGCTAGTTCACCAACACAGGAGCCAGATATATGGAGAAACGTGACTCAAAGAAGTAGGAGGCCCAGGGTTCGCTCTGATTGTTTAGAAATACACAATCGCTTTGAGGTCCTCTCCCCTAGCATGGAAGACGAAGAGCAGACTCCATTTGAGGATCTCTCCCTCATTACAGTCGATCAGGTATATGAAGACGAGCAGCAAAGTCAGTCCTCAGGGAATGTGCAGGCGACCTTGGAACAGACAGCTCATGGAAGAACCCCGACCAAACCTAAGAGGAGGCGTGTAGTGGTGATAGGGGATTCCCTACTGAGGGGAACAGAAGCAGTGATCTGTGGGCCTGACAAGATGTCTCGGGAAGTGTGCTGTCTCCCCGGGGCTAAGATCCAAGATGTAACTGAACGACTGCAAGCAATCATAAAACCCACTGACAAATACCCCTTCCTCTTGGTTCATGTGGGAACCAATGACACTGCAAGCAATAGCCTCCAGAAGATCAAAAGAGACTACGAGGCTCTGGGCAGGAAATTGAAGCAATTAAATGCACAAATTGTCATCTCATCTGTCCTCCCAGTTGAACGACGTGGCCCAGGGAGAGAGGGAAAAATAGTGGAAGTGAACAGCTGGCTTCGCAAATGGTGTAAACAGGAACTGTTTGGATTCCTAGATCACGGACTGCAGTTTCTTGAAGATGGACTTCTGGCAAGCGATGGGCTGCACCTCACAACGGTTGGGAGAAATGTTTTTGCCAAAAATCTCAGAAACCTCATCAGGAGGGCTTTAAACTGACTAATGTGGGGGAGGGAGATAGTGCTCCTGAAGGTAGCAGTCTATGAAGATGATCATCCAAATGTCATAGACCAAATGGAGCAAACAGCACGCAGACCTAGTGGTGGGAGGAAAAAATCCTTAAATAAGAGACACGGGGGAATGATTAATGAACTTCAATGTCTGTACACTAATGCGCAAAGCATGGGAAATAAACAAGATGAGCTTGAGCTCTTGGTACAGCAAACTAAATATGACATAATAGGCATCACTGAAACCTGGTGGGATAAGTCCCACGATTGGAATGTAATAATGGAGGGATACAATCTATTTCAGAGAAACAGACCAGACAAGAAAGGAGGAGGAGTGGCGTTATATGTCAGGGATGTGTATACCTGTGAAGAGATCCAAGATTTAGAACCTCAAAGCCAAAGTGAGAGCATTTGGGTCAAAATTAAGGGAGAGAAGAATAACAGTGACCTCATTGTGGGAGTTTACTATAGATCCCCAAGCCAAACGGAGGACATAGATGATGCCTTCCTGGAACAGATGGCTAAGCATGCAAAAGGAAGGGAGATAGTAGTAATGGGGGACTTCAATTACCCGGATATTTGTTGGATGTCAAACTCAGCCAAGAGCATAAGGTCAAACAGATTCCTCACTGGCCTTGCAGACAACTTCATTGTCCAGAAAGTGGGAGAAGCAACAAGAGGAACAGCCATTTTAGATCTGGTCCTAACCAATGTTGATGACCTGGTTAGTGGGGTAGAAGTGGAAGGATCATTAGGCGCGAGTGATCATGCTCTTCTGAAGTTTACTATACAGCGGAAAGGAGCAGCCAAGCATACTAGGACTCAATTTCTTGATTTTAAGAAAGCCGACTTCATAAAACTTAGGGAAGTGCTGGGTGAGATCCCATGGACAGTAATACTAAAAGGAAAGGGAGTTCATGATGGCTGGGAGTTTGTTAAGAGAGAGATAGTAAAAGCACAACTTCAGGCAATACCAATGAGACGGAAACATGGAAGGTGCCTAAAGAAGCCAGGGTGGCTATCTAAAGAACTTTTAACTGAGTTAAGATTAAAAAAGGATGTGTACAAAAAATGGAAAAGGAGGGAAACCACCAAAGAGGAATTCAAACAAATAGCCAGCATGTGTAGACACAAAGTCAGAAAAGCTAAAGCACAGAATGAACTCAGGCTTGCTAGAGAGGTTAAAAGCAACAAAAAAGGCTTTTATGGGTATGGTTGTAGCAAAAGGAAGAAGAAAGAAACAGTGGGGTCACTCAGAGGAGCAGATGGTGAAATGCAAACAGGGGACACAGAAAGGGCTGAACTCCTCAATGCCTTCTTTGCCTCAGTCTTCTCCGATAAAGAAAACAATGCCCGACCTGAAGAATTTGAAGCAAATGATTCAGCAAAGGAAACACAGCCCAGAATAACGAAGGAGATAGTACAAGAATACTTGGCTAGTTTAGATGTATTCAAGTCTCCAGGGCCAGATGAACTGCATCCAAGAGTATTAAAAGAACTGGCAGATGTGATCTCAGAACCACTGGCAGTCATCTTTGAGAATTCCTGGATAACAGGCGAAGTCCCAGCAGACCGGAGGCGGGCAAATGTTATCCCTATTTTCAAAAAGGGGGAAAGAGAGGACCCAAGTAATTACCGCCCAGTCAGTCTGACATCAATACCAGGGAAGATTCTGGAGCAGATCATTAAGCAAACAGTCTGTGAGCACCTAGAAAGGAATGCTGTGATCACCAATAGTCAGCATGGATTTCTGAAAAATAAGTCATGTCAGACTAACCTGATCTCATTTTTTGACAGAATTACAAGCCTGGTAGATGAAGGGAACGCAGTGGATGTAGCCTACCTTGATTTCAGCAAGGCATTTGACAAGGTGCCCCATGATATTCTTGTAAAGAAGCTGGTAAAATGCGGTCTTGACTATGCTACCACTCAGTGGATTTGTAACTGGCTGACTGACCGAACCCAAAGGGTGCTCATCAATGGTTCCTCTTCATCCTGGAGAAGAGTGACTAGTGGGGTGCCACAGGGTTCTGTCTTGGGCCCGGTCTTATTCAACATCTTTATCAACGACTTGGATGATGGACTCAAGGGCATCCTGATCAAATTTGCAGATGACACCAAACTGGGAGGGGTGGCTAACACCCCAGAGGACAGGATCACACTTCAAAACGACCTTGACAGATTAGAGAACTGGGCAAAAACAAACAAGATGAATTTTAACAGGGAGAAATGTAAAGTATTGCACTTGGGCAAAAAAAATGAGAGGCACAAATACAAGATGGGTGACACCTGGCTTGAGAGCAGTAGATGTGAAAAGGATCTAGGAGTCTTGGTTGACCACAAACTTGACATGAGCCAACAGTGTGACGCGGCAGCTAAAAAAGCCAATGCAATTCTGGGCTGCATCAATAGGAGTATAGCATCTAGATCAAGGGAAGTAATAGTGCCACTGGTCAGACTTCACCTGGAGTACTGTGTCCAGTTCTGGGCACCACAGTTCAAGAAGGACACTGACAAACTGGAACGTGTCCAGAGGAGGGCAACCAAAATGGTCAAAGGCCTGGAAACGATGCCTTATGAGGAACGGCTAAGGGAGCTGGGCATGTTTAGCCTGGAGAAGAGGAGGTTAAGGGGTGATATGATAGCCATGTTCAAATATATAAAAGGATGTCACATAGAGGAGGGAGAAAGGTTGTTTTCTGCTGTTCCAGAGAAGCGGACACGGAGCAATGGATCCAAACTACAAGAAAGAAGATTCCACCTAAACATTAGGAAGAACTTCCTGACAGTAAGAGCTGTTTGACAGTGGAATTTGCTGCCAAGGAGTGTGGTGGAGTCTCCTTCTTTGGAGGTCTTTAAGCAGAGGCTTGACAACCATATGTCAGGAGTGCTCTGATGGTGTTTCCTGCTTGGCAGGGGGTTGGATTCGATGGCCCTTGTGGTCTCTTCCAACTCTATGATTCTATTCTATCATTCTAGTACACAAGACGAAAAACTAGAAGTATTTGTTGATGCGGACTGGGGAAGCTGTGTAGCTACCAGAAAATCTACAAGTGGAATGGTTATGATGTTTGCCAATTCCATAATTGGATGGAGGTCAAAGAAACAAGGATTTGTTGCGACCTCATCCTGTGAGGCAGAATATGGGAGCCTATCGCTAGCATGCAATGAAATCATGTGGTTTATACAGATACTAAAAGATCTAGATTGTAAAGTAGATTTGCCTATCCAAGTGTATGAAGATAGCCAATCGTGCATTGCATTAGCGGGCTCAGAATAATGAAATCCGCATCAAAACATATTGCTATCCGTCATGCAAATGTTAGAGATTGTGTACAGAATGGGGTGATCAAACTGGAGTATTGTCAGTCGATAATATTGCTGATTTGTTTACCAAGCCTTTGCCAGCAACATGTCATAATGAATTGATGACAAAACTGGGTTTATGTATATAATGTATGTATGTATTGTATGTATTGTTTCTGTTGGGGTTTTTCGCATTTAAGAAACAGAAGGGGTATCATGGCTAAAATGGCCGCTGTTTCTTTAATGTGAATAAAGCTGGGTCAGCATGACTCAGCGGCTTGCAGCAGGTTGTATATATATAGTGAGAAATGTTAGTCTGAGACTGAGGCTGGTGTCTGGAGGTTGGGTTGGTTGGTTAGTGCTGGTGTGTATAGTTATTCAGTCATGTTTTGCACAATGACTTTTAAGAATAAAACTCTGCAAGGATATTCTCGTGGACTCTTTTATGCAGACAAGGGTCCGAGGACCAGGCTGAAGAGACAAAGGGAGGTCAGAACCCTTTCTTCTTCTTTTTGTTTTTTACAAACACTGACAATACTGCTCTCTTTTGGTTTCATTTCTCAATCTGAAGGTAAATGATCTCTCCTGGACCTTAGTCGTTTTGGAGGGGGATGTACAGATTTTTCTACACATCTGGAAAAAACAGTTCTCATTTGTTCTACATGGAACAGAATAACTGCAATAGATCTTAATTTACTACTACCACTAAACATTTTATTTATAATGTCATAGAGAGTTTTTTTTTGGGGGGGGGATAGTGACAGTCAGTCTTGATTTATATCATGGGTCCCTTGTAGGGTTGTTTAGAAAATAGTAGGAGAGACTTCTGAATCAGCCAAACCATTTCCTTTGTTAAGCCAATGGCCTTGGTTGGCCAGTTAAGCACTGCTGGAAGCTGGAGACACAGAGACATGTCTTGCTCTGTGCTAGATCTTTGCTGTGGCATCCCTGGAAATGTAACGGGAAGCAAGATCTGCTGGGGTGTTAGTGCTGTGAGCCATTCCATCCTATGCTCAGGTTGTAAGTTTGTGGGGGGGAAAACCCTATAGTATCCTAAAGACGCCACATTCTCCATTGCCCTTTATTCCAAAGAAACTAAACTCTAGACAAGACACCCCTTGAGTCTCTCACCACTTGGAGATTGGGTTGCATGCCATAATATTTTAACTCACCTGCAGTGAATATTTTATTTTTCAGGGACCCTGCTATAATCAAATAATAAACTCTCTAGGCAACTTATAAATGATTAAACAACTAGTTACCTCAGGTTACATACGCTTCAGGTTACAGACTCCACTAACCCAGAAATAGTGCTTCAGGTTAAGAACTTTGCTTCAGGATGAGAACAGAAATCGTGCTCCGGCGGCGCGGCAGCAGTGGGAGGCCCCATTAGCTAAAGTGGTGCTTCAGGTTAAGAACAGTTTAAGGTTAAGAACGGACCTCTGGAACGAATTAAGTACTTAACCCAAGGTACCACTGTATACAGCAAAAACAAGAAATACGCTAGAAAGAAAGAAAAGCCACCAGAAACAATGCTTAAGACAAGCCTAAACCATCAGCTGTAGCAAAACTGGTTTGAAATAGCTACCTCAACATTAGCAACAGCAAAATTCACAAGCTTTCTGAATAGAATGAAAAAGCCCACCCTGGTGGTGTTCCTCAGGAACTGAATAACACAGAGGAAGTGTTTTACTCTATCATTACAGATGAATGTATTTAAAACAGAGTCTCTTCTGGCATTTAATTGGCATTTAACAACAACACCTACCTTGAAAACATAAAGGCAACCAAGTACAACAAAGCATAAAAACAATACAAAATAATTAAAATGCCTGGCTAATCAAGAAAATCTAAACAGTAACTTCTTATGCAGCTTCGCCAGGAATATTTATGGCTGGGAGGGAATTATAATTACCGTATTCTTCCGTGTATTAGATGCCCCCGTGTATAAGACGACCCCTATTTTTGGGGACTCAAAATTTTAAAAAAATGCACTATGCACTATCCATGTATAAGGCGACCCCTTATTTTAAACTTCAAAAATTTAGGAAAAATTATAGTCTTATACACGGAAAAATATGTTATACCCTGGGTGCAGAAAGCACCACCTCTTTCAAGGTAACCAGCACCTTCCCTTTCCATAAGGAAGCATTCACCACCTCCTGATACCATCTGGTCAACTCCCATCAACTAGCTCTTACCTGATATTTCTGGTTTATTTCAGCATTCATATTAGTGATCCTATTTTCTCACTATCCTCTAATTGCTACATTACACCTGTCACAGTATTGCCTTTGGCATTTCCTTGAAATGCCATCCCTTTACAGGTGTGGTTGGCACTCTATACATTTGGGCACTATGCCAATGGAAAGCCAGAAAGCAGGTTTCCAGTAACTGGTATTATTCAGAAGCATGCTGCCTCTGATCAGGGAGGCAGAGCATAGCAATCATGCACACACACATCACCACAAATTTGAATTGGCTGGAAAAGGTGTGAGCAGAGGCGTAATGGGGCAGAGGTGGCTTACACACACTGATGCGTGTGGGGGTCAGGAATGCAACCCCCATGCAAAATGGTCATTGCCTGTAAGTTAGGTATTTTTGTGTTTTTATATTGTAAACTGCCTTGTGATCCTTGGATGAAGGGTGGTATAGAAACTATTATCATTATCATTATTATCATTATTATTTAGCCAGTATCCATTGATCCACCATGAATTTGTCTAATACTCTTTTAAAGTCCTCCAAGTTAGTGGCCTTCACTGCCACTTGTGGGAGTGATTTAATGCACTTTGTGAATTAGTAATTTCTTTTGTCACTTTGAAACTTGAACATCCATTGTCATTGGATGTCCACAAGTTCTTATTTCTCTGCCCACATCCTTTTAGACCATGCACAACAGTCTACACTTGTATGCTTTGGGTTACAATACAAAGTGCTAGCGATAACTTTGAAATTCCTGAGATCTCCTCTTCCTGTACTAACCTGCCTGAACTCTAAGATCAGAATGAGAAACTTTTGTCTGCATCCCATCTAGAGTGGAGGCACGGCTGATGGCAACTAATAGGGTGGGACACCTTGCTATGTGAGATGTGGGTGGCTTACTCTATGGCTGTCTTTCACTGTGTAATGAATACATGTTTATTTCAACAGTTTTGCCTGCTAAGTACCTGACATTAATAGCTGCTGAGTCAGGGCTTTCCCCCCAGCAGGAGTTCTCTCAGGTGGGTGCCATTGCTATTCCAAGACAAGAAGGGAGAAGTTTGTGCTGAGTTCCGGCACCTCTTTTTCTAGAAAAATAACACTGTGCTAAGTACACCTGCAGGGCCATAGGCCCCCCCCCCACCGTATTACAAGGTCTGTAAACGGAGAGGGAAGGTAGGTTGCAATAATATTGCCTTGTTTCCATCCTAGGCATTCATAAAGAGGGAAATGAGGAAAGCACTAAAGGCCTATCCACACTTACCTTTTGCTCCACTCTTTTCAGGCACAGATCCCCACTTTAAAGTGCTGTGTCTGAGTACCCGCTCTTTTTTTGTCTGGAGCTTTCCCTGTGAAAACCTGCTCTTTAAAGCTGAAGCACAACAAATGGCAATTAGGGTTTTCTGTGGATTGCCATTTACTTCGATTCAGCTTTAAAGTGCAAATTTTTGTGGGGAAAGCTCTGCAGCAGAAAGAAAGAAAGAAAGAAAGAAAGAAAGAAAGAAAGAAAGAAAGAAAGAAAGAAGGCACTTGGACATGGAATGCAGACCATGCCTAGAAAATGTAGAGGAAAATGTAAGTTTTGGATAAGCCCTCAGTTGGCTGAAGAAAATGGAAGTCCTGGGTAGATGTGTCTTCAAATGTAGTATGAACTATAGGGATGAGGTTTCTACAGTGGCAGGTCAGGTAACACTCATCACTATGGTTACATGCTATTGGCTATGATTGGTAATTTTAATATAATAGATTTGTGTGAAGAAGCGAGCATTTGGAACTGGTGCATTCAGGCAAATGAGATCAAATTACTCCAGTCTGATGAAAAGCTACTGAAATGTGCTCTGAAATATCTGGGTTTATACACAGGGGCTGAGGCTACATGTACACTACTTTTAAAGAACATTCAAAGTGCATTCTTTCCCTCAAAGAATTGTGGGTACTGTAGTTTGTTAAGGGTTGCTGGAAATGGTAAATCTGTGAAGGGTAAATTATTATTTGAGGGGAATTATGTGTTTTAAAGGTATAGTTTAGCTTGAGATTGTCAGTTTTCCTGGACATGAGTATAGCAACTTCACACCAGATGGATGCTAAACACGTTGTTGCCTGGCCCACCCCAGCCCCAAATCTCTGAGTGGTGTGAGATTCCAGGGGTTCCAGGCGCTTAGGTGCTGAGCCTGTGCTGGATATGCACAAAATATGGAACTGTTTAGATGTATCATTTACTTTTTTTGGTTATGTTTTAAAGAGAGTTCTGCAAGTAAAAGTTTGAATAATATCTAATGGGTCTGGACTATGCTTCATCCCAAAAGGACTCAGTTTTTATGTACCCAGCCACATCAAACTGAGCAATATTTCTTGCTTCTTGCCAGGGTCACCCAGTGAGCTTCATGGCTGAGTTGGGATTTGAACCCTGGTCTCCCAGGACCTATTCCAACACTCTAACCCAGAGGTTTTCAAACTTTTTGAGTCCATGGCTCCCTTGACGAATCACTGTGCATTCTTTCTGCAGCACCCTTGTGGGGCTCAGGAGCCCAGTTATGTCACCCCTTGCCTGCAGAGCCTTTGGAAAGCAGAGATGCAAGAGGGCATCAAAGGGAAGGAATAGGCACAGAGGCCAGTGTTGTCCCCGGGATGCTATGGCACACTGGTTGAAAACCACTGTTCTAACCACTAGACCACTGGTTAGAAAGACCTGCACATAATTAAGAGCAAAGGAGAAAGGAGAACATTGTAATCTCTACATAGTTAACATTATTGTTCAATCTAAATCCTTAACTAAGAATGTTTGAGCTAGCTGCAGTATACCTTTTCAGCCAGAGGAAACAGCAACGTCTATAGGCAGGAAAGTGAAAAAGCCCAGTACTAATATATAGGTAAAGGTAAAGGACCCCTGGACAGTTAAGGCCAGTCAAATTATACTATGGGGTGTGGTGCTTATCTCCGGTTTCAGGCTGAGGGAGCTGACGTTTGTCCACAGACAGCTTTCTGGGTCATGAGGCCAGCACGACCAAACCGCTTCTGGCACAACGGAACACCGTGATGGAAGTCAGAGTGCATGGAAATGCTGTTTACCTTCCCACCACAGTGGTACCTATTTATCTACTCATGCTGGTATGCTTTTGAACTGCTAGGTTGACAGGAGCTGGGACAAAGCGACAGGAGCTGACCTCGTTTTGTGGATTTGAACTGCTGGCATTACAAGCTCAAGAGGCTTGATGGTTTAGACCACAGCACCACCCATTTCTCTCTCTCTCTCTCTCTCGGTGTATGTGTGTGTAAGAAAACCAAAAGAAAGCCAGAACTTCCACACTGGAAAAAACAAAACCCAGTTGAAAAGAAATAGATAGCTAAAGCCATTGGCCAAAATCTACATGACAGGGGGAAATGAAATGTTAAGCATGGCAGAAGAAAAAGTTAATTTTTTTACTAAAAAGGTAATAATTCAACCAAGTATAACAAAGAGAGCTGGGCTAAAGAAGAAGCCAGATGGACAACTCTTGCAGATGCCTTTGGAAGAGCTTTGACCTTTAAAGGATTCTGGTTTCTTGGAGGTGGTTTACAGGGCTGCAGAACTCATGGGCCAAGATTTGAATTTGAATGATATTCCAGGCCTTTCCTTTGTTAGCTTAGTGATGCTCTCCTGTTTACCGGGGGATAGGGATTAGATCACAATCTGGAGATTAAAAAAGTGAAATTAATAATATTGAATATTTTGCTAACATATGGTGCTAACATATGTAAATTTTAAAAGTTTCCTACAATTGTGTTGTTATGAAATGGCATAGTACAACTTTCAACCCTGTACCAGACAACACCTCCCCTATATAATCACACAAACAAAAATAATGCTAAGCACTCTAGATAACTGAAGACAAATATGACCAAAGGAACATTTGCTTGCTTTAATAGGGATACTTATTATTTGTCTATATTAAGTGAAAGGTATAGAAAACCTGATCCAAAAGAATTAAGAAAAAGAAGAAGCTGTTGATGCAGTAAACCTAAAATAATTATCTAGTAGGACATGGTATGTTAGTCATAGGTTTTCTCCCGTCTTCTAATTTGACTTTTGAAGTAATCTAGGTTATTGCTGGATCAGGCCAAAGTTGAGCAGGCCATCTAGTTGAGCATCCTGGTATCACCATGGCCAACCAGATGAGACCCATGAGAAGCCTTTAAGCAGAGTCTTGCCTTTTGACTGTAACTTCAGTCACATTGTACAAAAATATATTCTATGGTAATCAATTAACATTGCTTCTACAGAATCAATTCACAATGTTGTTGTTAAGCAGTTTGAACTCACTAGTTTACACATATGTCTAGCCAGAGTATAAATGACTGAAGCAGAAGCAGAAAGCCAGTTTTGTCCAAACCAATTTTTATCACAGTTCCTGCACTGTGAAATTCTGGGTCTCTGGAGTTTTGAACCGACTACATTTTGAACTCTGTGGCACTTTCCCCTTGTTTCTGAGTGTATTACTTGACAGGTTTCATTTATTTCAATGGGAATGTACTTCTACATAGACATGATTGTAGTCACCTCTGGCCTGCCAGTATTTTGCAGGTGTAATTCAGTCGCATGCTGGAAATGTAGGTTGCAATTATATGTGGAATTAAATTGGAGTAAAGTAATTGTGTAAGGCGGGTCTTTTGTGGTGAGGAAAGTGATGACGAAATGCACAGAGAAGTGTGGGATAAATCAGTTGATTAATGGGTAGACCAAATCAGGAGGAGTGCTTGTTGTGTAACTGCCCTGTAAACAAAGCCTAATAAGCTGCGTAAGCTTTGCGCAAGCTAAACAGGATAAATGCATAATAAACAGGTCACCATAAGGAATCCAAAGATTGCAGCTGGACTGCTTTCAGCATTATACAGTATAGTATTAAAAAGAGGCATGCAACTATGCCCTCGTTTAAAAAGCTTAATCTGTTTAAAAGTGTATCATTATAGCCTGTCCAATATGCTTCATACCACAGAGGTGTTTTACAAATATTAGTTCCAGATAGCCAACAAGAATATGAGCCTTGTTCATGGGGTGAATTTTTTTCCTGATATGCACATAAACACATAGTTGCCTGGCAACATGCCCAGTTGCTGGGTTTCCCCAGCCACACTGGGCAGCTTCCAATAAAATATTAAAATACAATAGTCTGTCAAACATTAAAAGCTTCCCTAAACAGAGCTGCCTTCAGAGGTCTTCTAAAAGTCTGGTAGTTGTTTTTCTCTTTGACATCTGGTAGGAGGGCATTCCACAGGGTGGGTGGTACTACCGAGAAGGCCCTCTGCCTGGTTTCCTGTAACTTGGCTTCTCACAGCGAGGGAACTGCCAGAAGGCCCTCGGCACTGGACCTCAGTGTCCGGGCAGAATGATGGGCTGGAGATGATCCTTCAGGTATACTGGACCGAGGCCGTTTTAGGCTTTCAAGGTCAGCACCAACAATTTGCATTGTGCTCGGAAACATACTGGGAGCCAATGTAGGTCTTTCAAGACCAGTGTTATGTGGTCTTGACGGCCGCTCCCAGTCACCAGTCTAGTTGCTGCATTCTGGATTAGTTGTAGTTTCCAGGTCACCTTCAAAGGTAGCCCCACATAGAGCGCATTGCAGTAGTCCAAGTGAGAGATAACTAGAGCATGCACCACTCTGGCAAGACAGTCCATGGGCAGATAGGTTCCCAGCCTGCGTACCAGATGGAGCTGGTAAACACCTGCCCTGGACACAGAATTGACCTGCGCCTCCATGGACAGCTGCAAGTCCAAAATGACTCCCAGGCTGCACACCTGGTCCTTCAGGGGCACAGTTACTCCATTCAGGACCAGGGAGTCCTCCACACCTGCCTGCCTCATGTCCCCCCAAAACAGTACTTCTGTCTTGTCAGGATTCAACCTCAATCTGTTAGCCGTCATCCATCCTCCAACCCCCCCAGACACTCACAAGATAACGAGAAGATGTTCATTTTTGTAACTGTGCTCCACCTGGATTAGAAGAAACAATGACCTGTAATTTAGTAATCCGTCATAGGTTTCTATGCTTCCTTGTCAAGTATGGTATAGAAAAAGGTGCTCAGTGCTATATAGTGACAAATGGGCTGTAGCTCAGTGGCAGAGCAGCTGCCTTCATGCAGAAGAGCCCAGGTTCAATCCCCAGAATCTCTAGGTAGGGCTGGAGACCAACTTTCCTGAAACCCTGAAGAAGCCACTACCAATCATTATAGCCTAGCCTTTCTTAACCGTGGCTCCCCAGATGTTGTTGAGCTACAACTTCCATCATCTGACCACTGGGGACCCAAGGCTGAGAAAGGCTGGTATAGACAATACAATATAGTATAGTCAATATGCCCATTCTCCTCAACTTAGTTATAATTTACATAAATTTAAACCAATTTACAGACCAAAGGAGAATTCATCACACAGTAAGGGTTGAAAGTATGTGTACGTACCAAGGTGATAGGTTGAAGAAATAAGCGTTTAGCAACAGCATGATTCCAATTACAGAAAGTAAAATAAATATAATTCATAAGAGTATCTGAATACATTTGTAAAGATGGAATTGTGTTTCTAAAAGCGAATACTGCTGTTGCCAAGAGGCAACAACCGTTTCCTGCCAGGCAGCCCAATCCTCATCCCAGTTAATATGTCAGAAAACTGACATAAGAGAGAAACTTTGACATCACTTCCTGGTGTTCCTAGAGGGCTTGGTGTGTGCTTTTTTTTAAATAAAAAGGTATCAAAATGCATTAAAATGTGTATTTTTAAAAATGTCTACACAAAAAGAAAAAGACATGTATGCATTGTGATAAAATATGTATTTGTGACAAAACCTATTTCAATATGAAATTTTGCAGTTTTTTTAAAAAAGCAGATTGATGTAGAAATGGGACAGAATGGACTTATAAATGAAAATGTGAAATTAACATAAACTAGATTTGTCTATCCACTCTTATGGGTTGGATAAGGGTTGACTAACCCAAGGCTGCAGACTATATACTGTCAGCCAAGAGGTACTGGGTAGCCTGACGGAATCCCAAGGGATTCTCTGGAAATTCTTTTTGTAAAGAAATCAGTTTTACTGAGATGTATATAGTGTATAAGTAGCAATTAATTAGCTGCTACTATGAGATAAATGATAGGCTGTATAACTGGGGAAGCTCTTTTAAATAAGTTAATAAATAACTTTTGGGATTTAAAGCAGGAGTTTTCAGCTCTAGGGTTGCATATCTTCATGGGCAACCTTAATGGGGAGCCATTACCTTTTGACAGTCAAAGTAAGAAGTTTTCAAACACACCCCTCTCTGGTTCTAAGAAAGCAAGAGGCATGATCAGTGATTAAGGACTCATCCTAGCCAGGGCACAGCAGACAAAGAGAGGGCAGGGCAGCACCATTGTGGAATGTAGCCTGGGGGTGTGGCTTGGCAAGGCGTGCGACCCGGCCTTCTCTTTCCACACTTCCAGGAATGATAATTAAAAATGTTCTAGGTATTTGACAGTCTTAAGTGGAGTCATGTACCATAGTCTCCCTAACTTAGAGTTGCCATATTTCAAGAGGTAAAAATCCAGACACAGTTGCTGAGCTTTCTTGGGGCGACCATCCAAAAAGTTACAGTGGTACCTCGGGTTACATACACTTCAGGTTACATACGCTTCAGGTTACACACTCCGCTAACCCAGAAATAGTGCTTCAGGTTAAGAACTTTGCTTCAGGATAAGAACAGAAATCAGGCTCCGGCGGCGCGGCAGCAGCAGGAGGCCCCATTAGCTAAAGTGGTGCTTCAGGTTAAGAACAGTTTCAGGTTAAGAATGGACCTCCGGAACGAATTAAGTACTTAACCTGAGGTACCACTGTAAAATACACAAGAAATGCGGTTTAAAATCACGCAACATCTTGCATTGCACATTACAACTGCTACAACAGGCAGAAAAAAAGTAATCCGAGGTACCACTCTATTGAGCTTTCCAAAGTTGAGCGATCCAAAGTTGTTGAGCTTTTTGTGGGTGACCGGCAGCAGTGGATGGCAGGGTGGCGGGCGGGTCTTCTGGGAGGCAACAACAAAGCGACCTCTCCACAGTGCTTCCGCTTCCGTAAGGGAACAGAAAAAAATCCCAGACATACATTAGAAAATCCCCCCAGGTGGCCACGTTAGCTACCGCTCCCTGGGCGTCACCAGAATTTTCTGGTTTATATGGGGACCCTATGCATTATGAGTGTGTAATTATTTGCTGTTACATATATTAATTTGGTGTTATGTGTAATAAGATAAAGCGGATTTACTTGGTTGCCAGCTCTGACATGTTAAGAATAATCAGCAGAAATTAAACTGATCCTTAAAATGGCAAGAAGCCAGTTGTGTGGTGTAGCAGATGTTTAACTCAAGCAGAGGTAGAAACAGTAAATTGTGTTAACATGCAATAAATAAATAATCTTAAAACACTATAAATGTATCTGGCTGTGCTGGGCCCAGGGGTTAACCCGAGCAATGCAGTCACGGTCTGGTCCCGAATCCAAGGATTCCATGAGGAGTCAGTCCAACAGGGCCAAGACAGGACACCAGGCTAGGTCAGGCACAGGGTAACAGGCAGGTTCCAGTAAGCAGCAATGTTGCTCCCACAACCTGGGGCAGGGTCCAGCAGCCTTTTATCTCTGACGGGGTAATTGCCGGTCCTGATCCCCCAGTAACTCACCTCCCTGTTTCGCCTGAAGGCGAGCACTCCTCCTGCGAGTACAGTGGTGCCTCGGGTTACATATGCTTCAAGTTACATACGCTTCAGGTTACACACTCCGCTAACCCAGAAATAGTGCTTCAGGTTAAGAACTTTGCTTCAGGATAAGAACAGAAATCAGGCTCCGGCGGCGCGGCAGCAGCAGGAGGCCCCATTAGCTAAAATGGTGCTTCAGGTTAAGAACAGCTTCAGGTTAAGAACGGACCTCTGGAATGAATTAAGTACTTAACCCGAGATACCACTGTACTCAGGTCTCTCCTTCTCTCAGACCTGAGTCTTTGCAGCTCAGGAGATGTCGGTGGGTTACTAGACCCAGAGGCCGCCTCAGCCTCTCCTGACCCAACTGGTAGTGGAGCAGCTGCACGTGATTGCCCAGCAGAGGGCAACAAGGTAAACCCCGCACCTGGAGCCAGGTCAGGCTCAGGCCCCTGACTCGGCTAAGCTGGTTTTTGTTGCAGGGGAACCTGTGCAGACTGGGGCTCTTCAGAATCAGGCCCCATACTCGGTTCAGATGCTGCCTGAGGCAGAGGATCCAGTGCGGATCGAGACTCCTCTGGTTCCAAGTCCGAGCCCGAATCCCAGGCCATCACACTGGCACTGCCTTAGTGGTTGTTTAAGCTTCATCAAGTACTGCTTATTACAGTGTGGTCCAGTCGCCAGAGTGCTGGATTAGGACCTAGGAGACTAGGATTCAGACCTCCACGCAGTCAAAAAAACTCACTGGATGGCCTCAACCAAGTCAGCATCTCTCAGTCTAGTCTACCTCATAGGGTTGAACAACTTTGAGAAAAGGGGGGATTTCACAAATGAAATTTAATAGACTACATTCAACCTAAGCTGTTGAAATGATCTGTGGAAAGTCATTCGAATTTGAAAAGAAAAATAGAAAAAGGGGGGGGGGGGGCAGAATTCCATTTCAGCTTCTGTTGGGTGAATTGCACAAACTTCGTATTTCCAGAAGTATTGAATTGTAGAACTTTTCTTTGTATAAGAGAAAGAGAATATGAGTCTATGATTCTATTTCAGGATATATTTATGAATTTGGCTGAGCAGCTGTTCTGATCGTGCAGAGCTTCTAAATGTGAGCAGATGATGATGTTGTTGATGATGATGATGATGATACCACACTATACCCAGGGGTCTCAGGGTGGTTCACAGACTAAAATCAAGATATAAAACCACAAAATACCTAATAAAAATAAAAACAACAACCCAGCAGTCCCCCCAACACCCCCCCCATTTTAAAAGAGCATAGGATGTAAATTGGATCAATCAAAGGCCTGGTTAAAAAGGAACATTAAAAAGGTGTATAATGAAGGCGCCAGGTGAACTCCCCGCAGATGGGGAGCCACTACAGTGAAGGCCCATTCTCGTGCTGCCACCCTCCGAACCTCTCAAGGAGGGGGCACATGAATGAGGGCATCAGAAGATGATCTCAAGGTCTGGGTAGGTTCATATGGAAAGAGGCAGTCCTTGTTACTATTTCTCTGTTGTTGCAAAAAGATGAGCAGGGGTGGACCTAAAAGTGAAGCTCTGCCTTGCATGTGTGGGTATGCTTCACAGGTGACCAAGGTGTGAATAGGGCCAAGGTGACAGAAACACATGCAGCCATGGCTCACAAGGGGATGCTTGTGTACTTCACTTCCTATAGAGAAGCCCTACTCGTACCTCACTAAAGTCATGATTTTGGAATAGACTCAGGCTTTTAGGTCCATCTTAGCATTGGGTCCCATTGCACTTTGCCAGCAGTCACCTGATGTGAATCCAGTAGGTGAGCAGGGCACCTGGCTGAGAATAAACCACGATTGCCCAGAACCTGTATACATGAGCAGGCCTAGCAGCTCGTGTGTTTGACTTCTGTCTGGCAGCCTTGGGAAATTCATGATTCTCTAAGGAAGGTGATGCAATATTGGAGGTGAAACTAAATTAATTGTGTGACTAGATGCCAGCTGCGTTGGGGCTTAAAAGTTACACAGGGATGAAGGAGGAATACACAGGCACACCCTACTATTGAGATCTTAGAATGCCTGAAGAAAACTTTTAAACACCTTCCACTGAATGAGTTTGGAAACTCGCCCAGATTTTGTAAACTTTGTTGCACCAGGATTTCAGCGGGATGACAAAATGCTGAGGATGTGCCAAGAGCTTAAAATGCTATTCGTGTCCAATCCCTGGAAGATCTGATGAGCCTCACTCTGATGGCAAGAAAGAATGTTAAAAAGAGAAAGGGAAAGAAACACGATTCCACACCATTCTGCACTCCCTACACACGAGTTTTTGATGAGCTGTATGTCTCTTTGTTCTGGGGATTGAAGAATTCACATTGTGTACCTTGTGGGGGCTGTATTCCAAAATCGCAGCACAAAAATGTCTTTTATAAAGTTACTTATTTCTAGTTATTATACACATAATTTCCCCCATCTATGGAGAAGTCATCAAACTGCTCAATTGGAAGAGCAACAACACAAACTCTCTTCGGGTGAGTTGTTTTGTTCTTTGTTCTGGAGCTGAGTAACAGGCCATGTCTGATGATTTCTGGTGTTTGGTAAAAGAATTCAATAAACATATCCATTAAGACTAAACTAATGTTTCATACAAATTGTATCCCCTTCATTTATTACTATTATTTATTGAATTCATTAGTCATTCGTGGATTGGTTTGTTTTTAAAGAAAAGGTAACTCAGAGTGACTTATGAAAAAATCACATACTCCTTCAGGAAGGAATGGAGCCACAAACCTACCACAAAAAAGAAGGCTTAGTATATTTGCCAACACACTTGGGCACTAGTCCTACTCAGAGTAGACCCATTAAAGTTAGGTTCATTCATTTCAATTGGTCTAGTCATGGTGAGTAACATAGTCTGGAGTGTCATATGTAGAATCCTTACAATGTCATCCTACACATGTCTATTCAAAAGTAAGTCCCATAAGGGTCAGTTGGGCTTACTCCCATAGGATTGCAGCCTAACCATATTAAAATTTGTTCCAAACAAAGTAGATTTTTTTTGTATCTGTTTCCTAAAGAGAATGCTCTGATTTTCCACGACTACTCTCTTCAAACTCTTCTTTGACATCCTCATAGCAACTGCAAATTGTCTAATGTAAAATGGACTGGGGTCTTTTCAAGAGCATATGAGTATAGGAAAACACATGAGAATGGTACACAGCAGTTTTTTTTCTTTCCCTTTTTATAATTATAGTGACCAGAAACATGTTACTACAATGCCTGCTTGCCATTATAGTTGTATCTGTATGCAGCCTTTTAAAAATGGAAATTTAGAACTTTCCAGTGGTATGTGATCCTAATTCATAACCCAAAAGCACACAGCTGCCATACATTTGTGCATTTTTCTAATATGTTTTTTCTTGCTTAGAAAGCCTTTATACAAGGATGGCCCATCCTGTTTTGCCTTCTGAGGTGAAGTGGGAAGATGCTGCTCTGTGTGCAAGGTTTCCACCCCCTTGTCAAAGCCTCACTTACTGGGGTTCTGCAGGTTCCTTCTTGTGAGATCTCACTAGAACCAGGAAGCCACCACAGCCCCTTGGATTCCACCACCTGAGGCAGCTGTCTCAGTCTGCCTCATGGTTAGGCTGGCCCTGTCGTTATAGAATGGGAGTTGCTCAGGGAACAGAATGTTCCTCCAATTGTCTGCAAGGGAAACATTCGAGAATACCATCAAGAGTGTGGATATCTTACTACTGTCCCAGTAACTACATAGAAATCCATTTTAGTGCTGCTAGCATGGGATGGAATGCTGGGCACTGGCTTAAATTTAAGTGTGATTTTGGTTTCATTTTATCCTTGGAGGAAACAACAGGAAGTGCTCATTAAATGTTCATCATTTGTTTATTTGTATGCCGTTTTTCCATGATAAGCCATGCTGCAAACGGCTCACAATATCAGAAAAGTTTACATTAAATAGCAACGCTTCCAGATAATTCACTAACAAATACAAGACACAGCAAAAACGGAAATTCTCATACTAATATTTAAAGGCTACTCACATCTCATATTAACAAATATACGCTACAATCAAACAATTCACTAGTAATTCATACGGAGGCCTAACCATAGAAATACAAGAAGAGAATCCAAATAGGAGCAAAAACAATACATTTCCTCCACAACTAAAAGTTGCTTGCAGGAATAACCCCTAAACAAAACACCATCCTGATTGATCTCTAGGCACTGTGAGCAGCAGGAGCAGTCAGAATCCTTCCCTTTCAGGCCAGGTGAAAATGAGCAGAACCGGGACCAAGTCTTGCAGAACTCACAGCAAGGTTGTCTCATAATTCCCTCCCATGCATTCTGATTGAGAGCAGAGGTTTTTGGGAGAAAGGACATCTTCAGTTTAGAAAAGGGGGTGGGGAACATGCAGCCCTCCAGGTGTTGCTGGACTGGAATGATTCCCACCACCACTGGCCTTTGCCATGCTGGCTATAGCTGTTGATAGTTGAAGCCCAACAATTCCAGAGGGCCACAAGTTCCCTAGCCCTTCATTAGAATCGTAACTGCCAATGTTATTATCATGATCACGATCATCTTATTTGTATGCTATTTGGCAAAGGTGTGGTTGTTCCAGGAAGCGCTGAGTGATGAGTTGCTGATTATATTCTGATAATCAGCAACCCATCCATAATCAGCGACCTTGTTCCAGCAGATGTGGAGGTTTTATTGATTGCTGTTTCAATGTGGATATTATTATTCTACTGATGCTTTTGTGATGTGTTTAATTCTGTAATGTTAGCTACCTTGAGTTTTCTTCTAAAACAAATATGCATTTTTTTTAAAGTTAAAAATATGAGGAGAGGAAAAAATGATTGTTTTCTAACCTTATAAAATAATAATAATAATAATAATAATAATAATAATTTATACCACGCCCATCTGGCTGGGTTTCCTCAGCCACTCTGGGTGGCTTCCAGCAAAATATTAAAATACAATAATTCATCAAATATTAAAAGCTTCCCTAAAATAACTATGATTTATACACTTTAAATATTTTCCCTAATGTCTTCAAATGAATATAGACTACATGCAACCTTTCCACAACTGCTGCCACATTCACTCAGAGACGCCTCCTTTTGTCAAACATATGGAAAAAGCTGTGATTTTTGCCCTTTGTGAAAGGAGGAACCGAGATAAGATCTGACAGTTCAAAAGGGCTGGTTAGGGAAAAGAGAGATGCACGAAAAGTTTATGCAGCAGATGCCCTGCAGCTGGAGAAAAGCTTGAAAAGAAACTGGAGGAAAACAACTAAGCAAGAGAAGTCTTCATTGTGTAGGAAAAGAGTGAGCTTGGGATGCTGTAAGGCAGGCAAGAGGAATCCAGATTTTCCTAGGCTGCAACTCCCATCATCCATGGCTTTTGGCTGATGGTAGCTGAGGCTGATGGGAGTTGGAGCCCAACAACACCTGCAGGGTCACAGGATCCTCATCCCTGCTGAAAGTGAATGGAGCCTATGTAGGGGAATGATCTGAGTGTTGGGCTTAGGCTGGGAAGACACAGGTTCAAATTCTTTCATCATTGAGGCTCACCCAGTGATTCTCCACTCATCACAGTCTCTCAGTCAAGTCTACCTGACACATTGTGAGAATAAAATTAGGGGTAGATACACAGTCTTGTCTTTTTAAAATTTAACATTCATCCTTGTGCTTGGGCCAATTTCATAACGAATCATAGTGTAAATTACACCATTTGCTGTGCACTACAGAGACCCTGAACTACTACTTTCCGAAACAAATTCTAATATGTTTTACTGCTATTTGATTGCCATGCGGGTGTATGAAACAAAATTAGGATGGCAACAATGATAGTCCTTTAGTGAGTAACCAGGTTAGCTTGACCTTCATCCTTATGGAATTTAGTCCATTGTTTGAAGCAACATAAGCTTGTGAAATTGACTCACAGATATTCATATATGAGGTGAACATGTATGGAGAAAGTAGTTAGAAAACCAAAGAAAAGCAAATCTTGAAATGCCAATGCAAACTGTAGAGATCAGTACAAGGTCAGATCCATTTTGGGATTGTTCTTGAGAGATATTGAGCTTCCTATGAGTTCCTATAATTCTGACAAAAGGCTAATTCAGTTCCAAGAAGGTGAAACAATGTTCCTCTTTAACCAGGCCTCGAGCTGATTAACATCCTATACCCTTTTAAATTTGTGTGAGAGCAGGTGGGAGAGAGGGGGTATTGGTTAGTTTTGTTCTTGGTCTTGTTTTTCTTATGTGTTTTGTGTTTTTATCTTGTATTTTTATGCTGTGAACTGCCCTGAGATCTATGGATGAAGGGCAGTATACAAATTTAATAAAGAGTAATAGTAATCAGCTGCAACCTCAGCTCAAGATCCAGCAAAGCCATTTCTGTACACATACAATACGGGAAGATACCAAACTAATGCAGTTTGGTGTCATTTTTCTTAATTTAAACCCTATTGATTTATACAGGTTTGGAATTCTGTTAAAAGTTGTTAAATTTGAGAAATAGCAAGTCCTCAGAAATTCTGAGACTATAATTTCTTTCTTAAAATGGGGATGTGTACTGTTAATTCAGTTTGCAAACAAGGTGTACAAATTATTATATACTGACCATCCTCTAGAGCTTTAATGTGTATGTGTGGCATAGATGGTTTTAGTACAGGCATAGGCAACCTTCGGCCCTCCAGATGTTTTGGCCTACAACTCCCATGATCCCTAGCTAACAGGACCAGTGGTCAGGGATGATAGGAATTGTAGTCCAAAAACATCTGGAGGGCCAAAGGTTGCCTATGCCTGTTGTAGTGACTATTCACTTCAAGTTTCCTAAAATAAATTTGAAAAATTAAAATGAAAGAGAGAGAAGAGGGGAATAAATTCAATTTCACATGTGCAGAAAGAAATGAATTGTAGTGATTGCTGGGGAAAAAATACTTCAGGATATAGTATGCAGTTAGGATGAACAATTTATTGTATATACAACTAAGCAATTGCGCTGTTTTAAAGAAATGGATGTGGTAATTAAAATAGATTTAGCATGAAAAGTACAACAGTCAAATTAGAAGTCATTACAGAAGTTATTTGTTGACTTAAAAGAGCACAGAACTTGAAATAACAGACAGCAGGTTGCATTATAAACTAGGACAGTAAAAAACTGTACAGTACAAGCAACACATGACAATAAATTATGATCAATGAGGCAGTCTTTGATTTGGGACAAAAAGGACAATGGAAGATAATTAAAATCTCATAAATCCACCATATCTTTTTTCCATCTCTGGAACCTCTTTGGAATAACTTTCTCCATCTTCATCTGAAGGAAGGAGAGAATCGGCAAAACGCTTAAGAAATCCACCATATCGTTTCTGGTAGTCCAGCCACCACTCTGGCCTCCCCACTCTTCTCATGAAGCCACCATATCTCTTTTGCAGCTCTTTGGCATCATCTTCCGATTCAGGACTGCGCTTGATGCTCCTCATGAAGCCACCATACCTCTTGATGATTTCACCATCATTCAGATCCCGATAATGCCCAGTTTCAGCATTTTCCCCTGTTCCAAGAAGCTCCTTCAGCAGATCAGAAGAATTAGCCAAGGCATCATCTTCAGCATCCTTCTTCATAAAGCCTCCATACCTTTTAGCAAGGATTTCTCCTCCATTAGGTTCCTCCTCTGGTTCTATATGATAGAGCTCATCCATCTTCTTCATGAAGCCACCATATCTTTTCATGAACCCACCATATTTTTTGGCTAGCAAATGACTCTCATCCTGTTCTTTTGGGTTGTCCCCTAGGGCACCAATGCCTTCCTGGGAAAGATCCAGTTTACTCAGTTGCAGAAGGTCTTTGCAGGTTTCCCAGGCCTTGGCAGAGGGCAACTTTCCTTCACATTCTAGTGTACATGCCTGAAAAATAGTTTGATTTACAAAGTAAGAACATATTTGTGACCTCTTTTTGCCTTGTTAAAAGCAGCAATACTAGAAATCCATATGTTAGAATATAAAACCAAGTTCTATATATTTGGGCGGCGGGGGGGGGGGGATGTCACAACTATCTATTTTTATCTTTCTCTGCAATACTTAGCTCACTGGGAACCATTAACCTGGGTTGGCTTAGCATTGCTTTGAGAATTGTGGTGGGATTTACATTGACAAGAAGAGATGCATCATCACATTTCCCCCAAAATGCATTTATTTATTAAAGATGAAATGTATTACAGGCACAGAGCCAGAGATTGAATGGCAATATGTAATGTTGTTACAAGAAGGGAAGCCCAGCAAACCTAATGAGAGCAGATAGCAAATGTGAGTGGACTACATGCAGTCTAAGTCCTTAACCCTTTTCTTACATTTGTTGATGGAACTACAGCTGTCTGTGGGCTGTACACACTGAGACTGGCTATCTGCATCTTAATGTAGGGTCAAATGTGTACTTGCATGTTCAGTGCAGAGGTGAAACATTTGTCCACCAAAGAAGCATGAGGTGGGGTGGGTGGCATGCCTTTTATTGTGTGGCCAACTCTCAATTTCTTTAAATTAAGAAGTCACATTAGAACCAGGAGCATCTTTTAAAAAATATTTAACATAATTAATAATAATAATTTATTTATACCCTGCCCATCTGGCTGAGTTTCTCCAGCCACTCTGGGTGGCTCCCAATCAAATATTAAAAACAAGACAGCATTCAATATTAAAAACTTCCCTAAACAGGGCTGCCTTCAGATGTCTTTTAAAAATAGGATAGTTGCTTATTTCCTTGACATCTGATGGGAGGGCGTTCCACAGGGCGGATGCCACTACCGAGAAGGCGCTCTGTCTGGTTCCCTGGAACCTCACTTCTCACAATGAGGGAACCGCCAGAAGGTCCTCAGCGCTGGATCTCAGTGTCCAGGCTGAATGATGGGGGTGGAGATGCTCCTTCAGGTATACAGGACTGAGGCTGTTTAAGGCTTTAAAGGTCAGCATCAACACTTTGAATTGTGCTCGGAAACATACTGGGAGCCAATGCAGATCTCTCAGGACCGGTGTTATATGGTCCCGGCAGCCGCTCCCAGTCACCAGTCTAGTCGCCGCATTCTGGATTAATTGCAGTTTCCGGGTCACCTTCAAAGGTAGCCCCACATAGAGCGCATTGCAGTAGTCCAAGCGGGAAATAACTAGAGCATGCACCACTCTGGCGAGACAGTCCATGGGCAGGTAGGGTCTCAGCCAACATCTGCCAACAACAAAGCAGGTAACACATGACCTTGGGGGTGGGGGCTGCTGAGCATGTGGCTGGCACAAGGCACTGATGTGAAGGGATTGGCTTTCGAAGCAGCACTTCCACACAGTGGCTCTACACCACTTCATTTGCTGAAATTTAAGTTGCTGTAAATACACGCATCATCGTGCCAGCATGCATGGCCCTCCCTGGGCAATTCTGGCTGTGTACTCACATAGGATGGGGATCACAGGGTTGCTATACCAGCCAGTTAATACAACCGTATTGGAAGCAAGCATCTTTTCAACAGAACCATACATTATTCATTCAAAGGAAGGATTATTTTTTGTTTTATTTTGCATATTTAGACCACACCGTTTAGTATAACTTCCTCACAGAAGGCTTTCCAAAATTTAAAACAGGGATACTTCATAGAAAGAAATAAAATCTCTGTAGCATAAATATAAATAGCCCAATGCACCAAAAAGTCTTCTTAAAAATCATGCCAGCACATCCATATTAAAGTTAAACAGCAACAAAAATGTCTAATGCTGATAACAAATTTCAGAATCCCCATTTAGTATATCTTACATGACGGTTGGAACACCTAGCTCATTGCTTGAGAAGTGACAGCAGTGGTTTGCAAAATGTTGTTTGATATGTTAGTCAATATATGCTTGTGGTGTAAATTATCCAATGTGTTGATATAGTATTACAATTCGAATAATTTGTGCTGGTAATGAATATCTCAGAGGGTTCTGATTAAAATTGTTGGTTGGATTGAAAATGGAATCTAGAGGAAAGGAGGACCCCAGACTGAGGTTTTACACCCTTCCCCAAAAAATCATAGCAGGCACTGTGTAAGGGCTGCCTGTGCCTCAGTTCTGATACAGGGGTAGTTAATATTCAGCTGCCGCCCGCCCCCCATCTGCAAAATAGAAGCTGTTCATGCTTGAATAGGAATATCTGGAATAAAGTAGGTGTCCTAACAGTGACTGTAAACATCTCTTTCAGTAGGTGGGAGGATGGGGTGGGTAGGTTATTGGTTTGTTTTGGTTTTGATTATGTATTTTGTGTTTTTTATCTGGAATTTTTATGTGATGAACTGTCTTGAGATCTATGGACGAAGGATGGTATACAAATGTTAATCATTATCAACACGATCTTCATCTACTATTGTTCCCAATAGTGCTGTCATTTGCATGTATAAATGAACAATCTGGAAAACATATAGCCACTTCAAAATCCATTCCTTTTCAAAGAGTTACAACATCTTTATATGTTGTAATTCTAAGTACCTTTTTACCTTATGCTGTCTAATTTCCTTGGTTCCCCCCCCCTCTTTTTTTTCTTTCAGGCAAGACGGAACAGTTATACAATGGTTATAAACAACATAGGTTCAAATACACACAGAACTAAAATAAATAGCCACTTGACTTCCTCCCAAATTCAAGCACATCCCATTAATTTCAACGTGAAAATCAAACACAAGTAATATATCATTCCGTATTAACATTTCTATTTCCTTAGTCTAGTCTTAATGAAGGTGATTTATAGTGGATTATATAATAAGGGTGATGGTATCAAACACTATAGCAGAAAGAAATGTTAAAACCAATTATATTCATGTACAAAGTACTTCATCTAATGCCAGCTCAAACATTTTGTCAAAATATGTCATCTGTTAACAGCTTAAAATGGAAACAAATTTAGAACATGGCGTATTTAATTTGCAGTACAGCCCACCAGTTTATAGATAATGTGCTCTGAAACATTGTTAAGAGTTGCCAGTGAGTACTAAAACAAGTGATCTGATGTGACCATACCTTTTTTACATGGATCTTTAATGTTCTAGTATGCATATTTACTCAGTCAGAAGTAAATCACACTGTATGCAATGGGACTTATTCCCAGGGGTACAGGATTTAAACTTTATATAGTCAAAATAATGAGGGTCCTGAACTTAAATAATGCTTTTAGTTGCAAGTTCCTATGTTTCTGGATCCTTGTTACGATCCTGCAATATATGCAGTTACGAAGAAAAAAATAATAAAGCACAACAATAAGAGCGTAACAAAATTACAGGAACCCTCTTGAACCTTGAAGAGACAAACTACCTCCATTCCATTTGATGTACATGGAGATGAAGCAACATGGTACTTCATTTTTCCCCCCATGGGGTTGTTAAAGGTCAGTTCCCTGGTGATGCCTAATTTCCACATTCGAAAACAGTTCTGCATCTCCACTGTCTCTAGCACCCTCAGCAAAAAGATGGTGAAGGAAATTTTGGACAGGTGTGGAATATGGGTATTATAAACAAATGTCTGCTATTCTTTTGCCCCAGGCTTGCAAATGCCAGCAAGACCGAGTGCAGAGGCAGAAGCACGTTTCCCTCTGTGGCTCTTCCGCAGGTTTCCATCTAGCAGATTTGGCTAGAAATCAAGAGTTCACTTAGGAGAGTTGAAGGACTTTTGTGCACGCCATGGGACTTCTAAAAATATTACTTTTGAAGACCAGAACCTGTGAAACATGCCACATCAAATGCTCCCTTTGAAGCTCATCTCATTTTGGGCTGTCGCAAGGCTTGGAAACCAGGTTCAAATTTTCAATCAGTCATGCAATTCACTCAATGACCCTGTACTACCTAACCTATCTTAACCTAACCCAACCCAACCCCCAGGGCTGCTGTGGGGTAAAAATGAGATGGGGTGAAAAAGTTATGCATGCCACCTTAGTCTACTTGGAGAAAAGGTGGGGTGTACATTTAATACCTAATTAAATAATACATTTCAAAACTGGCTTGGATTGCAGTTTGAGCCACCGAAGTTCAAATGCCTCATGAGCAAATGGAACTAGTTGTGCATTATTATGGATCTGAGCATTAGAGTTGGAAGTGCCAAATGCCAGTATGAGTTCACATGAACCCATGCAGACTGATTACGCCAAACAATCTGTACCACTGAGGATCTCAAGTAGACAACACATAAACCTTCGGATATTCAGGCAAGCAATATTTGATAGAGAAGACATACATTCTCCAGCAAAATCAAAGGCAAAGTTGAAATGGGCTCCAAAAGGAAACCATCCATTTTTGAACTGTGCCTACTGTATTTTCCTGAATCATGTTTATATGCACCTTGGCCAATTAGTGCATTGATGGTGCCTAAAGACTTACAGCAGATCAAAATAACCCGCTCCAGGAAGAGGCTAAAAAACCCAAGAATGGTATTAATTATGCCACCACCATAACTCTGGGATAAGTATTGTACAGGGAGACAATAATGAACAATGGAATTGAAGTCTTCAGTGTTCATGCTGGTCTTAAAAACAATAGATTCCATATATAATTTTAGGAATGCAAACGCCCAATTTGCATACTTTACGTAAGCAAAAATAATCCTATTCCTTCTGCCTCATTTTCTATGCTCATCAGTTCCATAATTACATAACCAAGCTAGATGTAGTATTTGAACAGTGAGAAATGTGGGAGTTCTCCAAGGTGCTGAACTAGCTGAACTAGCTGGTAGTGAAGTACAGTACAGAAGTGTAGCATAAACCAATATGACAGGTTTTGTGATTATTTATTATTAATTTATCAAAGAAGCATAGATAATTTAACTCTAAATATTAAGTATTCAATATGATCTTCAGTTACACTAAGATCAGGTTTCAGGCAATCTTCTGCTAGTGGGTGAAGAAGCGCATATTTAAGCTCCTTGGAGGAAAGGTATATGACTCTGAGGGCATATACAATGACATGCCTGTATTGTGCATTGTTAATCCAGAATAACTCATTCTCTCTGAAGCTGTACTCAGGTTCATTTATACATATTGTAAGCAACACATTACACACAAACATATGTAAAAAACGACATTGCAATATTATTTAACAGCCCTTCAAGAATGGCTAAAGTGCATTAGGGGGTGGCTAATCTGTGTTAGAGATACACACAATTTTGAGTTTTGTAATCTGATTGCACTAGCAGAACTTTTCATAGTAATTCATCATTTCTATTTTATATTGGTTTTTCAAAATTCATATTCTGTTTTTTGTGTTGTTTTAAAATATTTTAAAGTTGTTGTTATTTATTATATATTGTACATTATTGTACACCACCTTGCGATAGATAGAGATGGAATGTGAGTAATAATAGGCTTCTTAAATGGCTAATAAATTAATTGGGTTCTTCGGAAACAAGCCTAAATTCTGCTTACCAGGGGGTTGATGTCTGCATGATATGCCAATCGGTGGGTGCAAGATGCACAGTCTTTGCTGCATTCTGCCTGAACTGTAAGGATGAGGCATGTGCTAAGAGCGAAGAGCAAGAAATAACATCTCAGAAGAAATGTCATGGTCTGCAAAAAGAAAAAAATAATAATTGAACTTAATCACTTGCTTCCCTGTTCAAGGCACATACATTGCGTTGCAAATTGATATGCACAAGGAAGTTTGGTGAAAGAGCACTAACCATCATACACCAATGACACCCTCTACAACCATGGATGTGAACAAATTTGCTCATAATCAAGCAGATGCTTCCAAGAAAGAACACTGAAGACCAAAGCATTAAAATCTATCCAAGCTCTTTTAAATATAATGTGTTAATGTTGCACATCAGAAAGTTAGAGTGCCTATCTCTCATTCCTTAGTCCAGAGACCACATTCCTGATTTATAATTGTGCTGCTTCATTTGAACATGTAGGGTCCTGAAAGTTATCAATGAATGAAGAAGCATTTAAAAGAACTATGAGTTTCTGCCTTCCTCCAAAAATAAATTAGCCTGGAATAATTACCACTCATTGGTTCTGTATACATGGTTCCTAATGCTGTTTAGAATGACATTTGACATACCTTGGGCAGGAGGGGAAATGTTGATCCTCTCTGCTACTCTTTAATCACACTGTTGGCTATATCACAAGAGCACAAGTAAAGTGGGTTTATTAAACAGGTATCTAAATTGAGACACCTTGTCTAGGAGTTTGGAAGAACAGATATTGACTAGCATTGGTCTTGGCCACCAGGTTAAGAGAAGGCAAGAAGACGGTGGTGTTAGTCCCATAAGGAAAGGGAGCACATCACTGGTGACAGAACAGAGTTTGATCCACGTTCACGGCAAAGCTTGCAGCACCAGCAAAAGCATGCAACCCATTCCCACGGATTTACATAGGAAGCTGCCTCATACTGTTCCATCCAGCTCAGTGTTGCCCACCCTGGCTGGCAGAAGCTAGCCAGGATTTCAGGCAGGAGCCCTTTCCAGCCCTACCTGGAGACAACGGGGGTGGAAACCTGATACCTTCTAACCTCTGCACTAAGTAGAAACGAGAGTGAACATTGGGCTGCTGGAAAGAGGCTGAGGAGGAATCCCCTCCCGTCCCTCGACGCCCATCTCCCTCCGTCCCCTTACCTCTTCTCCTCGAGGGTTCCTGGCCGTTCTTCCGAAGGGAGCAGCTGCTCCGTTGAAGTTTAGAGAAGCTCGCTCGGTGGTTTTTCCTCCTTCTTTTAAAAGAAGAGCGCAGGTGCGGCTGTCGAGGAGCTGCGGGGAGAAAGAGAGAAAACAAAACAAGCGAGTCAAGGCATGGGCGAGAGTTCAACGCCGCGCTGCGTACAGCTCCCTCGAGGCTGGCCGGCTCCAGCAGGTCTTACATGGTGGAGAAGCGAACTTCGAGGACGAGCCGCTCCTTGCCTGCCTCCTTTCCCTTTCCCGAGGCTGGTCTGTTCCGTGGGCTCGGGAGCTCTCCAGCAAAGTCAGCACCCGGGGAAGTGGAGCGAGCGACTTTATAATTAGTCAAAAAAGAGAAACGCCGAGCCTTCCCCAATCGCTTCCAGCCTCCATGTGACGCAGCACCGACGACATCCAGTAGGAGCTCCTGGCACTCTGGGGAGGGGGAGGAAGGGGGCTCTCGCACGCTGCCCGAGGCCAACAGACGACGCACGACTCTCTTGTTCCCCGGCGTGGGTGGGCAGATGCACTACTCACCGGCCGTCCCCCCATCTCCCCACCCCACTCAGGGATCCATTTCACCCCGAGGTAGCTTTTCCCCTGTAAAAATGGATGGCGCGGGGAAGGGACATGACACCAGTACTTCCAGTCTGCCACTTGGGACGGGTGCACCCTTCCCGCGCCACCTCCACCCTTGAGGTCATATTTTTCTCCCCTCAGGCTGTGAGGAGTGGATGCTGGCAGGATAGATCTCTTCCCGCTTTCGAAGGCTCTGACCCTGAGTCGTCCACCGTCTAGGGAGGATGTTGGACGTGAATCAGTTCCTCAGATGCTGAAGGGATGTCATTGGGAACGTCACTCTGGTGCTCAACAGTTTGCCAAGCCATATTTATATGTTCATTAAAGTTATGTAGCTGCCCATCAATTAGTTCATCAGTTATGTCCTAGTTATACAGCTGCTCATCGATAGCTATGAATAAATATTCCCTGGGTTAAGCTTAGAAGCAAAACGAAGCTTACAGAGGAAGCAATATTAAAAATACAACACGCAGGGATTGAAACCAACAAGGAACAGTAAAAGACAGGAGCACAATCCACCCAAAAACCACCCAGAGAGACAACATAAAACAATTTACATAAAAGCATAAAACAATATACAGTCTGAATTTAAAACACAATTTTAAATCCTGGGTGATACAGAATGATTTGGGATGCAAGGTGAGTCTGTATGGGGAGACCACTACATAGCTGAGGTGCCACTCTGAAAAAGACCCCGCTAAAAAGCTTGTATCTGATATATATTTCCTGCTCCACCACCCGTCCTCAAGGTTCTGTGGGTGACTCTACCCTGCATCTTGCCACCTGTGCTGTGGGAGAAGAGGGCTGGGTGGCCTCAGGCTTTCAGCATTGTTTCCCAGCTACTGCCACCTATGTGGCATGCCCTCCCCATACATATCCACCCCTCTTTCATTCGGCATGGGAAGGAGAGTGATTTGGGCTTTGCCTCCCAAATTCAGAGCTTTTGAACATGCCTGTCACTCACAATGTACTTGAGGACCAGAACAACCCCTGTGTGGATCCAAGCTAGTCCAAACTACAGCAGAGGCACTTGTCCAAAAGGCTGTCTGTCGCAGGCAAACACTTGAGAACTATCCCACCCTGCTTCTGATTTAGCACTCTGGTGTCAAAACAGCCATGGTGGGAACCGTCTGAATTTCACAGCTGCTTCTTGAATGGTGCATGGACACTAAAACCATCTAGTTTGCTTCCCTGTAGTATGACACAGCTTTGCATCCCCTTCAGTCCTAGCATAAATGCTTATGCCAGGCACCCATTTTATGCCAGAGGTGTGTGTATATTCTCAGGTAAACAAAGACATGCAGACAGTCTTCTTTGTGAAAGTATGCATAGCATGATGCTCAATATGCCTGCACTAGGTGTGTGTATGGGTGAGGAGGATGCCCAGTTCCCTATGTGAGCCCCATCCATACATTTATTGCACCTCCAAGAAACACGAAACTGCAGTTTGTTAAGGGTGCTGGGAATTGTAGCTCTGTGAGGGGCAAACTAGAGTACCCAGGATTCTATGGGAGGAGTGTGCATGCTTTAAATGTGCTGTAAAAGGTATGGTTTGTATACAGCCTTAGGAAAAGACACAAAAGTTTTCTGCTACAAAATTGAGACAAAATTGTTTGATGGGTGGGGGGTGGGGAGGGATTTCCAACAAGGGAGCATCAGGAGGATAGTTGACTGGCTTTGAACAATTTGGTGAGTTAATTAACAGCGATGTGTGTGTGTGTGTGTGTGTGTGTGTGTGTGTGTGTGTAGGGCATAGAATATATCAGTTTTTCATGTGGCCCAGCATCTTCCAAAATTCTCTCTGTCTGGGTTAACAAATTTTATGTGGATTTTTGTATGATACAAGGTGAGAGAATAGGACTGAGGAAGACCAACCAAGGTGAAAACATTTGCAGGTAAGAAGTAACTGATTTTAATAAACTTCTAACACACCTGGCTTTTCACTGTTAGAAGACAGGTTTTCTTGTTATTTCAACAGACTCCGAGGAATCTGAACAACTCCCAGAGCACTTGCAGAGGCCCTTAAAAAGGCGACCTGAAAAGCAAGCAAGCAAGCAAGCAAGCAAGCAAGCAAGCAAGCAAGCAAGCAAGCGAGCCAGCCAGCCAACCAACCAACCAACCAACCAACCAACCAACCAACCAACTACCATCATAAATATAAAGTGTTTGAGAGCTATGAGATGTGAGCTGATCCATGGACTGAAAGATGTTTCACACATTACAGAGTAACAAAACAAAGCAAAGGTGTTACTCTCTATATGAAACAGATTTGCACATTACATTTTTAGGTGTACACCTAAAAACGTATGTTGTTAAAAGAACCTGAAACAATTTTCAGATCAGTTATTAGTGGGAAGCAAATAAACTCAGTGCTCAGGCCGAAGCAGGATAATCCCATGAAAAGATTCTTTTCAATGTTTGTAGCAATGCAATCCCCAACAAGCAGAAGAGGTGCTTAGGGAAGACAGCATGCCCTCTCTCTTTGTGTTTTATTATTCACCGTAGGTTGTCTAATATCCCATCCAGCTCAGAGTTTCTATAACCTGAGTGTTATAAACAATTAAATGGATCTTCACACATGGCATAGATGCTGAAAGCCTGTGTTTGATAACATCACTATAGTTCTTATGAAGCCTTTTGTGTTTTATTATTCACCGTAGGTTGTCTAATATCCCATCCAGCTCAGAGTTTCTATAACCTGAGTGTTATAAACAATTAAATGGATCTTCACACATGGCATAGATGCTCACCTGGTGACCTTGAAATGGTCTTTAGAAAAGAGAGACAATGAGGTATAATTGTTGGAGTGTCCGTCTTGGTCCTAAAAGTCTCAGGTTCACATCCCCACTGCAGCCATGGAGCTCACCTGGTGACCTTGAGAAAATCACTTTCTCTCATCTTACCTATCTCACAGGGTTCTTGTGAGGATGAAATGAGGGAGTGCAGAAGGGAACCAACCATGTATACTGCCTTGAGGAAGGAAATAAGTGTAATGAACAATCAAACAAATGAATAACCAAACAGAAGAATGGAAACACACTAATTTCTTGCAATTTACTTTGGAATGTATTTGACAGCATCATTTTGGTCTTTGTCCCCTCTCCTGCACTGAAATGCCTTGTCCTAGACTTCTGAAATGACTCGATGTCAACAAATCTGTTAAAAGTGGCAGGACAAATATGTTAGGTCAGCTGAAAATGGGCTCCAATATTGTTATAACGCCACTATAATGACTTTTATTGTGAATGGTCATTATCTCATATATTTCTGAGCTTTGCATAGACAAACCAGAGACTCGAAGTATCGTGGCCTTTTGGCCTCACTGTTTTCATCCCACCCACCATCCATATTCATATATCAACCAACTCGAGACCACATTTCACACCTCCAATGAAGTGGGCTTCAGTTGCAAGAAAGCTTATGCCACAATAAATCTCTTAACTTTTAAAGTCCTCTGTATACATTATGTTCAGGCTGTGTCTGAAAAGGTGCCACCCCCCACCCAAAGGACCATAGTCACTGCCTCTGATGGCTTTGATGTGTCTTTATTAGAATCCAGGCAAATACTATGAGGAACAGATGGCTGCTGAGCCTGCTCCACAGCCGAGGAGGGGAAAAAGTGAATGTCAAGGATACAGGCAGCAGTACTGAAACAAACAAACACACACACAGCCAAAAGAAAATGGTTACTGGAGCATGGTGGCTAGACATTTTAGCAGAAAAAGAGAGCAATGCCATGCACTAGGAAGGAGGGTGACCAGATGCAAAAGAGAACAGGGCCCCTGAAGCTTTGATAGATGGGTAGAAGAGGGAAAATCAGCAGGTGTAGCCCACCTTGCCAGTGACACTTGCTTTAAATTCCCTCTGAACAACCTACAAGGGGAGGTGGCTGGAAGTAAAAAGAACAAAACCAAATCATTAATGGTGTCAAGTTATAGGAAACGTTGACATCAACTATGAAAGGCTAGCTGCATTATGATATTATACACAGGAGCATAAGAAGATCCCTGCTAGATCAGGCCAAAAGGCCTGTTTACTCCAGGATCCTGTTCTCATGGTTGCCAATTTATTTATATTAAATTTATATTAAATCCCTCCCAGCAGATGTCAAAGCAATAAACAACTATTTTACTTTTAAAAGACAACTGAAGGCAGCCCTCTTTAGGGAAGTTTTTAATGTCTAATGCTGTATTGTTTTTAATATTCAGTTGGAAGCTGCCCAGAGTGGCTGGGGAAACCCAGCCAGATGGGCGGGGTATAAATAATAAATTATTATTATTATTATTATTATTATTATTATTATTAGCCACATAATGGCCCAGGTGGCTTCTAAGTGGATCCCAAATGGCTACGAGAAGCGGGATCTGGGCACAACAGTCCCCTCTCCATTTGTGGATCCCAGCACTTTTGACTGTGGAGCTACAACACAGCTACCATGGCTAGCCTTATACTCCATGAATTTATCCAGTCCTCTTTAAAGGGCTATACCTTTCTCAGGGTCAAAGGAATGTTGCTTGTGATACTCAAAACACAAAGCTTTTGGGCTATCATGCCCTACTGAGTTAGCACAAGTTATATTCTGTTGCTCCTAAGAAAAGTATATACATACGCTGAAGCACACTGAGCATTTCTTAAAGTTTCCTGTTACGATGCTTTCTCTTTCCCACCTCCCCCCCCCCGTCAGAACAGAGATGAAAAGAAAAGTCTCACTTCATTTTGTCCTCACTGCCATAGGCACCTCTTGAGTGTACTGTATACCTTGCATCCGATCTGCATTATTCTCAGCCAGACTCGCTCACTAGAGGGCACTCACTTCCTTGCAGGAGCTTTTGAGAACCCTGTTCTTAAGAGCAAAGAGCGTTTGTTTATTAAGCGCTGGCACTGGTTCAGAACAATGCAGTAAGGAACAAGTTTGGGTCATTGTTAATAATATCTGTAGGTGCAAGGGCATGTATACTTCAAGGAGCAAGGCGATAAGTCAATAGCACAGCACATGATTTAGAGGTCCCAGGTTTTATCATCATAATGGCATTAAATGATCCCAGATAGCAGGACCTGTCTAAGACATAGGAGAATCACAACACTGAAGATATTGAGGCAGGTAGACCAATGGTCTTCTGGTACTGAAGATAGATGGACCAAGTATGTGATTCTCTCTATACAAGGCAGTTTCATGTGTTGATAGAAACACATATACAGTATGTATTTCTATACAGAAAACTGTTCTATACAAAGTCTGCTATTGGTTCATCTAACCCAATAGAGCCTACTACAATTGTCTGTAGCACTATCATTCCACTTTCCCAATAATTTACAATCTGATTGAATTGGGCTTCAAATTACAGGCTCGGTTTAGAATGGAATATACTGAGGTAAGAGCCGCCCCATTCATTTCATGGGGGCTTCTGTAGAACTTCCCAGAGTACCATAGCCAAACATCTCTTATTATGAATTCTTCTTGTTTAAAATAGACATTGTTATTGATAAAATGTAATGTATATGTTACATAAGATTATTAAAATGGGGGAGGGGGGGAATGTAGTTCAAAAATTCTGTATGGCAATATCAGGGGCAAGGGAAAAGCTACTTTTTCCAGCCAGTTCAATATACATATAATAGATGATACATAACCCTACTTCAAATATATTTTCTGCAGACAATAAAGCAGCATTCTTTTATTTCCTTCAGGAAGATAGTTACACAGGAAAATGAGCCTCAGCTTGTAAATGCTTTTTGCAAAATAATGAATATTGCAGATAACAAAAAATATATCCACATTGTATATGATTTCCTTGGTAAAAACAATATTTGCCATCATGATAAATTGCATTTTGGGTTTTATACACAGGAGGAGAAATACTGAAAACAACTGTGGGAAAACCTGACGACGTGTTTTCTTTCTTATTTGGATTCCAATGACTGAGGAGATGGCACCCTTATAAAATGAAGGCATGCCTAACATCAATGTTCCCATTACGCCCATGAGATACTGTATTATATTAACAAACAGAAGATGTGACAGGCTTATATATTACATATTCTTTCAGGCTGCAATCCTATACACACTTATCTGGAAATAAGTTCCATTGAACTCAGAGAGTTGACATGTACAGGACTGCACTGTTTGTATGTTGTATGTACAACATATTGTATGTAAAACATTAGTGTTCATATATTCAGAAATATTTTTAAAAGGAAGATAGTGGTTTTCGATTATTCTGTTGAGATGATTAGGGAGTCCAGATCTGAAGATACACTGGGCACTCTCATTGTCTGAGGAGCCATGATGTCTATGTTGGAGGCAGTATGTTTCTGAATACCAGTTACTGGGAATTAGAAGTTGGGAGAGCAGGGATGGATCTACTAGGAAACTAATGGAGATGAAACTTCAGGGCTCCTAATTCCAGAGGGGCCCCATAAGCAATTTTAGCCCACATTGGTTTTTTAAAAATAAGTCTAGTAGACCAAATTAGTTTTGAACGACTCAAATTGATTATTATTTTGTTGTATATATTTCAACAATCACAAAGTTTGACACACAGTGGCACAGTTGTGGTGATCTGTTGTGGAACAACCCCCCCCGAATAATATAACAGTCATTAGCCAGATCTTGTTGCTGATTGTGAAAAGGCCCTCATGACAGCTCAAGCTTTGGGACCCCCAAAATGAAGGTCCACCACTGGGAGAGAGCACACTTGCACTTAGGTCCTGCTTGTAAACTTCCCATAGGCATCTGGTTGGCCCCCCTGAGAATAGATTGCTGGACTAGATGGGCTACATAGTCTAAACCCCTGCTTGATGCAGGGAATCTAGAGCTAGGGCACTCCCAATGGATGCCCAGCCTCATCCAGTTGTGCAGCCCAAATCCTAATCCCAGCAGTTCCATTGTCAAACTGCTGTTGTTCCCAATGCTCAACCATAATCTGCCCTCCTGTAATTTAAGACCATGAGAACTTGGGACAGCAGAGGACAGGATTATTCTATGTAACACCCCTTCAGGTATTTGAAGAGAAGACCAGTATAAGTGTGTAGGGATAATACACACCTTCAGTCAGTAGAGCATGAAGCTCTTAAACACAGGGTTGTGGGTGTGAGCCCCACTTTGGGCAAAAGATTCCTGCATTGCAGGAGGTTGGGCTATCAGGGTCCATTTCAATTCTACGCTTTTATGATTCTAAGCAGCTAGATGTCTGTTCTGAGACAAAAATGATACTAACTCCCCAAACACTGGGGAGGCTAGACAGGATAAAGGATCAAGCAGTAGATTGTAAACTTGCAGGCAACCTAAGCTCCTTTCCCATTGGGATTCTCTTTCTCTGCTAAGGCCAGAACAAGTGTTAGTAATCCTACCTAAAATGTATATTGAGTACAATGCGGCATGCTTCCAATGATTATTGATCAAAATTTGGCAATTGACCTGCTAGTATGTATGTTTCTGCTCTGGAACTTTCCATACTCTAACAATGGGTCCTTTGTCTTCACTCTAGATGCCTTATATAAACAGGCACACCATTATATAAACACATACAAAAGATTTCAATATAAATATTGAGAGCCAAATTAAAAACCAGTGACTAAGTTTACATTGCAGCTCAATTTATTGATGAACATATTTCCAGTTAACAAAGAGCACTTGAGTTTTAATGGTCAGAATACAGTTTGAGTCTGCATACAGAAACATTAATTATTTTAAACCCAAAGGCATTTATTCCTTTTAATATATATCTCTCTCAGCAAACTAAAAGCTGTAATTCTGAGAAGGGAAAAGGATTAAAGACCATGTGATATATGAAATGTATTACTTTGTATAATGCAGGAGTCAAAGGATTAGTGGGAAATTAAGGATAAGATTGTGGTTGTGAGTGAAAAAGCACTATTGAATAGCATAAACAATGGGATTAGAGTGTCAGCTGGGATATTTATCCAGCTTCACACAAAATGCTCTTTCACATACCTACACAGTGTATGAAGAGAACATCATGCATCCTCTTAAATGTGTTTGTGGGTGGTGGGCTTCTTGGTTTGTTTGCTCTTCTTGTTTGCTCTTTTATTTTTATGCTGTGAACCACCTTGAGATCTTCATATGAAGGGTGGTATAATAACTGACTAACTAACTAACCAACCAACCAACCAACCAACCAAATAAATAAATAAATAAATAAATAAATACCTATCTTCTGGAGATAAACCTTAAAATCAGCTACGTTCACTTCAGTTCCTTGGATATCGATTCACGCCATGCTACCCATTAAAAGTGAAGAAACAGACTGATAAAACTAGACTGCATTTTGATTCAATACAACCTTAACAGATTGTGCACTTAGGCAGGAAGAACCAGAAGCAGCTATAGGACAGTGGAATTGACTCCCTCAGGAGGTTGTGGACTCGAATTCACTGGAAGTTTTTAAGTAGAGGCTGGAAGGCCATCTGTCTTGGATGCTTTAGTTGAGATTCCTGCATAGCAAGGGTTTGAACTAGATTACACTTGAGATCCCTTCCAACTCTACAATTCTATGATACCCAGACCAAGTTGCTTGCTACAGAACTGGTCCAGCAGAGAAAGTGATGGAGTTCAGCTTGTCATCTACATATCATAACTGTAATCACAGCAGCTTATCATCAAGGATCTATAGCTCATCTTGGACAACTGATACACCAAGTTAAGTCTTAGATAGTAGGGTTGTGCATTTACTTTGGATGATGACCAGATACTGAACTGAAGCACTTGCTTTGGACGTATTTGGAATGGTTCATGTCTGAAGCAGTCCAAAGCAAATAAGGCTGGTCCTGAAGTTTCAGGCTGGTTTCAGAGGGTTGTTAGTTTCAGTTTTGCATGAGCCCCAAACTGATACAATATTGAACCTCCAACAGGTGAGCTTCTTAGACCATGTGTGGGGAAACCTTTGGCTTTCCAGGAGTTGCTCAATTCCCATTAGCTACAGCAAGCATAACCAGGGATGGTGGGGGCCATTGGTGCCAACTCCCTGGGGCCCTGCGTGCCCAAGCACGCACAAAATTCAGTGCCAGGGCCATGGTTGCAGGGCCAAATTGGCACTCCACCAACAACTGGAGAGAAAAAGGTTTCCCACACTTGTCTTGGACAAACAATCCTCACCTAGCTGTCTGAAACCTGGGCGACTTCTTCACCTCAGTATGCCTAAAAATTCCATCCAGTCTTTAATTTATTTAAAGGTATATTCTTTCTTTAAAGCAACCTGAAACTTAAAACAAAACTATTGCACTGCACTCCCCCTCCATCCTTATTAGCCTGAAATTTGGTAGATTTCATCTCCTCAGAAGTTTAATTATAGCAGAGGGTTGGCAGAAAATGCAATAGGGGCTGCAATTATGTGTGTGGAAAGGACTGCAGCCTAAATATTTACAGCCTCCTGACAAAAATATTGTAAACATATTTTAAAAGAAAAGACAAGTAAAACACAGTTCATCAACTGTATCTTGGTTTTAACAAAGTTCTTGACATTCTACAAAGACTTGAAAGGTGTGAATTAGGGACTTCCGGAGGTGGCACCATCGGCAATGGCGGATTCCCTCTAGTCTTGAGGGAGTAGCTCCGCGGAAATCGGGTCTTGCCGCTACGGCGAAGCGGGGACCCCTTCAGAAATCACAGACGGGTGAAGCCTGTGACCGTGGGACTCGGCGGGCACCCTTAGCCCCCCCAATCTGCGAGGGAACCCTGTAAAGAGTTCTGGAGCGAAGCGGGGAGTCTGGCGCAGTGCTGAGAGTCAACTGCTTCTTCCGTGGAGTGAAGCCGCGCAGCTGTTGCCGGAGAGCGCCGACCTTTTTCCTGTGACAATTCAGCTAATAAACAACTACCCGTGAGTAGGTTAAGTCTGAAGATCGGGAACTTAAGGGGAAAAAAGGATTAATTCAGCACTGAAGCGGGAAGGTGTAAACAGGAAGTCCGCCTTCCTTTTATGTAAATAGATCAAAGCAAAGACTGTCAAAGCAAAGAGCCTGAAAATTGTGTTGAAAAAGACTCAAATCTTACATCAACAAAAAGAGAACTCCCTCCCTGTGGTGCGGGAGAGGAGAGGGAGAAGGGGAAGTATCTTTTGCCCGCAAAAGAAGAGAGAAAGGGAACTAAGACCATCACTTAATGCCTGGGAACGGACTGTCAAGGGACATTGAAACTGCCGTACTGTGAAACGCGCTGTCAAAGGATAATGTAACTTTTTGACAGCTAGCTCTGTAAAAGGGATACTTTGATTCTGAAAAGTCCCTCTTGACTTGAAACTGTTGCTCTTTTTGGCTAAAGGGGGGATTTTTGAAAGTTGGAATAGCTATTTTATTGTTACAAATTGGAACTGCTATTGTGTCCCCCTAGAGGAACTTTGAAATCGCTACAACTGGCCAGGGAATTTTCCACTCTAAATTGGCCATACTAAAGGGGAATTTTCCACTACAAACAAGTAATCGTGGGACTGACCTTGATCCTTAGATAAAGTGTTATGGCAGACTTGACTCAGGAAAAAACAACAAGATCTGGTAAAATTAGACTGCAGCAGCGTAGACCGTCAGCACCTGGCCTCCCTGCCCCACCAGGGGAAGATTCAGCCCAGGTGGCGTCTAAAGGAATGGCAGCTGAAGGGGGTTTAGCTTCAGCTTTAGATAAAATTTTTGAATCTTTGGAAAAGTTGAGCAAACAAGTGGCTGAAGCGACAACTAAAATTGATCAAAATACTACAAGCATCAATAATTTGGGGCAGAAGGTGAACTCAAATACAGAATCTATTGAGAAACTGCTGCAGGAATCTACTTCGAATCGAAAAACAGCTGAAGAAGCTAAGGAAAAAGCACTGGCTGTGGAGGAAAAGATAGAGGAAAAGATACCACCGATTTGTAGGCAGCTGGAGGATCGTAAGTCATTGCTGTCTATGATCGAATTAAAAGAAAAACAGATAAATCTAAGGATCAGGGCTGTACCTGAACTTGAGAAAGACAACTTGAGTGACTTTCTTACGCAGGAATTTACAGACTTTTGGGACCTAGACCCAGACAAGTTAGACTTTAAGATAGTAAGTGCTTTCAGACTTGGAAGAGGGGGGAGAAAGAACAGGGTGAGAGACTGTTTGATTACCCTCCGATCAAGAGAGGAGAGAGACAGAATATTGAGCCTGCACTTCCAGAAGACCTTGGAAATAAAGGAATCAAGAGTGGAGATATTTAAGGATATCCCTAAACATCTTTTGGATCTTAGGTCCAACTACGGAGACTTGGTGGCCCTGCTAAGAGCAAACAGAACCATTTTTAGGTGGGAATTCCCTCAAGGCCTATCTTTTACTTTTAAAGGGAAAAAGTTTAAAATAAGATCAGTGGAAGATAAAGAAAAATTTCTGAAAGATCATGAAGAAGATTTGCAAAAAGAAACTGAAAAAGAGCCAAGAGCTTTAAAACCAGGAACACAGGACATAGTATCACTACCTTTGGGATTGGACAAGTTAGAGACGGTGATACCACCAACAGAACAAGAACAATTACTTGGCGCAGTTGGAGGAAAAGTAAAATAAATACACCATGTCCCTGCAACTATTAAGTTGGAATATTCATGGACTTAATTCCCCGGAGAAAAGGAAAAAAGTCTTTCATTTATTGAAAAAGGAACAATTGGACTTGATTTGTTTGCAGGAAACACATGTGATAAGGCTCCATAGGAAAGTATTGATTAATAGAAGATTGGGTCAGGAGTTTATTTCATCGGACAAGGTTAAAAAGAGAGGAGTTGTAATTTACGCGAAAGAGAGCCTATCACCGAAATTTATCTTTAAAGATGACCAAGGAAGATATGTGGCAATTGAAATCCAAACACAAGGAGAAAAATTTCTGATAGTAGGAGTATATGCAACAAATGAGGGGAAATCTGAATTTTTTAAGAAGTTGCATGAGACATTGTTAGACTATATGGATTACAACATTATCATGATGGGAGATATGAATGGAGTGGTATCTACAAACATGGACAAGTCACAGAGACAGGTAGTTACTAAAGATGGCAGACTACCAAAAAACCTTTTTTGAGATGACTGACAATATGGACTTGACTGACATTTGGAGAATAAAGAATCCCTTGGGCAGAGAGGGAACCTTCTTCTCTGAAGCCAAAATGACATGGACAAGAATTGACCAAATTTGGATAACTAGAGGACTGGCACCTAAGACTCGAAAAGTGGAAATTTGCCCTAAAACTTGCTCCGACCATAATGCTGTGAAAATGGAGATGAAATTAATACCTACCGGTTCCTTTAGATGGAGGATGAATGACACCTTGTTTAGAGATCAAGAAGTTACCAAGAAGGCCCAAAAAACCTTGAGAGACTACTTTGAGATAAATATGAACACTGTCAGCATCGCCCTAGAGCCAGTGCACCAACTGGACTCTTGCACCTCAACCCCGACTGGGCTAGGCGAGCTGGGTAGCACCGCCAGAGACCTCCTTCTCACAGGAAACACAGGTCACAGTGCTGTGGACTCACAGCTCAGAGCTGAGAGCACCGGATTCACTGTCTCAATAATACAGTCGTTGCGCAGCAGAGTTTTGCAGAGTCTTGCAGAGTATAAACCACTCGGAGAGCAGCTCTGTAGAATATCTTCCTTTTATTCTATAACTACAACTATGATACAAAGCTATATACAGAGCTGAATATTCTAAGCATAAATCAATGCTACACTGAGAGTCTGCAGCTGCTCTTAGCAGCAATCTTATCTCTAGGATCTCCAACACTCTCACTCTCTCCGATACACTGACTGACTGACTGACTCTCTCTCTCACACACACACAGATATGTTGCTGGGCAGAATAAGTAGATAGGCAGGACACGCCTCCTTCTCTCTGGAGAGTCAGCAGAGACCATCAGGAGATGATCAGGAGATTCTTGGGTATGGGAGGGGTGAAATCTCCTCATCCTCCCCCATTTCATCCGACCATTTCAAGAATCTTTAACATAACTGCAATTTACACACATACTCCAAAAGTTGTTCTCTGCTTACAACCTTGGTTAACATATCTGCAGGTATCTCTCTCCCCGGCATATAACACACTTTTACAATACCATTGAATAAGCAGCTTCTGGAAAAATCTTCACACACATTTCTTTCTCTCAAATACAAATTGACATTTCTAATTAGGCAGATTTGAACAAACCACTTTCAGAACTCAAATACACGCTTTCCTTCAAATATCAGGTAAGGAAATAAATAAAGCGTTTTGTGCTACTACTCTCAGCACACTTCATGCTAGGTTTGAAAACCCCACCAGAGTTGCTCGTGACCGCAGTCTTTGCAAACTCTTCAGAAAACCTTTTCGGTGGTACACCCTTGGTTGTTCTCTTGGATCTGCGCAGAACTCTCTGATCCTCTTGTTCTGGTGCTTCCTCCTCTTTAGGAGAATGGGGAGCTAAAGTATATGAAGCTGCTAAGTCTGAGTCAGCGTCAGACTCACCTGAGGCTTTTGGGCTCTGATAATCTGTGCCATCATCTGGAACTACATTGGCATCAGGATTATCACCACCAACAACACTTGCCTCCCTCTTAACTTTCTTTGCCCCTTTTGCACCATCATCACAAATGGGATGGCATTGAAAAACGCCAACTCTGTCCCATTGTGGATTATCATCAATACTCCTGGTCAGCCTTATGGTTTTCGTGTCTGTGATCAGAACACGATAAGACCCTTTCTCATATCCTAGGAAAACACCATGTTCTCCACGCTTGCTCAGTTTGTCACCCTGTGAGGTGTGCACCCAAACCTCCGAACCAAAAATTTTAAAATGCTTTACACATGGCTTTCTTCCGTGAAGCATCTCATATGGGGTGCAATTTATACTAGACTGGTACCTCCTGTTATACACATGACAGAAAAACGAAAGAGCTTCAGCCCAAAAAGGATTGGGCAGCCCTGAATCATGTAACAGCGTTCTGATTCCTTGCTGCAGAGTCTGGTTTACTCTCTCACATAAACCATTCTGCCAGGGTGATCTGGGCGTGGCCGTCCTATGCTCAATGCCCTGTTCAGAAAGAAAACTCTCAAACTCTTCTGAACAAAACTCTCCACCCCTGTCTGTGAAAAGACAACGTACATTCTCATTATGTACATTTCTGAGCCATTTACAAAACTGGCGAAACTTGGTAAAGGCTTCAGCCTTTTTCTGCAGCATATAGACCCAAACATATTTCGAATAGGAGTCTATCAGAACCATGAAAAACCTTGAATTGCCTCTAGAGAGCGCTAGAGGCCCCATGAATGACTTCATATGGTTTCTTGGCCTCTCTCCCAGACTCTGTACCTTTGGGAGCTTGCCTTGCCTTACTCTCTGCACAAGAAACACATTTCATGTGGTAGGGACATTCTTTCAACTTCATACCCTGAACCATATCAGGCATTTTTACCACAGCCTGGAAATTCAAATGACCATAAACGCGATGGTAATAATGAATACATTGGTCATGCAACTTCTCATTCTTATCTACAGTTAAATTGCAACACTTTTTCTCAGTAGCTTCTGCAGTGCCTGTACCTGAAACAAAAGGCAATTGGTACAATCCATTTACACATTTTGCATACAGAATGAGCTTGCCATCTCTAAGAATTTCACAGCGAGATTTAGCAAACACCACCTTAAACCCTTGACGATCAAGCTGGGAAACACTCAACAAATTGTCCTGAATATCAGGCGCATACAGGACATTCTTAATAGTTGCATTCAGGCTCTTTAAGAACACAGTTCCCTGAGCCATACTCGTGAGAACTGTCCCATCTGCTTGATGAATTTCTTTCTCTTGCTTCTCAAGCTGAACAAAGAGATTCTTATCTTTGGCCACGTGGTTTGAACAGCCAGAGTCGACCACGAAGAAACTCCGCCCACGTTGACTGGAACAGCGAGAGATCAAGGCCTTTGAAGTAGCAGGTGCTTGGGGATTTCTTCCTCCTCCCCCTCTGCCTCTGAAGTTTCCCTTCTTCTTTGAAGACTTCTTACACTGGAAACTCAAATGGCCTTGTGCTCCACACGAAAAGCACCGCTTCAGTTTCAAAGCTTTAACAGCAGCAGTTTCACTTTCACTTTCCCCTGCTGAAGACTCAGGCACATTTTCAAGCACATTTTTAACAGCACAGTCCCGGCTTTCTTTAACAGCCTGTCTGCGATCCCACTCATTCAAGAGCACGCTAGACACATAATCTTCTGTTAGCCGGTCAGAAGGCATTGTGGAAATCTGGGCAGCTACTCCATCATAAGACTCATCTAGGCTATTGATCATTAACATTGCAAACACAGCCTCTGAAATAGCCAGGTCTCGCTGAACAAGGTCCTGTCTGAGACGCTTTAATTGAGATAGATGGCTAGGCAAATCACCACCTTTCTCCAACTGCAGCCTGCACAGCTTCTTAAAGAAAATCACACTGGAACCAGCATTCTGCCTCAGATGCATATCTCTCAACTTATGCCAAACAGCTTGTGCAGTCTCTTGACCCTCTAAGTTCACCAGCAAGTGGTCTGAAACACTCAAAATAATTGTCCCTCGGGCTTTCATATCTGCAGCATGCCACTCAGCCCAATCATCATCATCCTTATCTGGAGGGTCATCTTCTATCGTGTGAAATAGCTTTTCCCTCTGTAAAAGCGCTTTCATCTTTACTTGCCAAACTGCATAGGTTTCAGGCGTGAGGAGAGGAAAGGACAGAGCCATCTGGCCAGAATGTGCACAGGCCATGTCTGCTATTACTTAGAGCAAGACACTTCCCTCGTGCAACACAGATAAAGCCTTGACTCCCTCAGCCACTCTCTCTCCCATTCAGAGCGCAATTAACAGGCAAACAGGGATGCTATCTTCTTCCTTTGGCAGTCAGCAACATACCTCCATAAATCAAGCAGCAGCAACAGCAACAGCGGCAGCTTGAACACTCTGCTCCAAAACAGCTCTGCTTCTGGGCACCGCAAATCAGTCCAGCATGCAGCGTCCTGTCCACCGTCCGGCAATCAGCAACAGAAACCTCTGGCGACTGGGACGCCTGGGACGCCTGGGATGACTGGAACAACGCCAGGTCAGACGACTGGAACAACGACTGGGCCCATAACCGATGTCAGCATCGCCCTAGAGCCAGTGCACCAACTGGACTCTTGCACCTCAACCCCGACTGGGCTAGGCGAGCTGGGTAGCACCGCCAGAGACCTCCTTCTCACAGGAAACACAGGTCACAGTGCTGTGGACTCACAGCTCAGAGCTGAGAGCACCGGATTCACTGTCTCAATAATACAGTCGTTGCGCAGCAGAGTTTTGCAGAGTCTTGCAGAGTATAAACCACTCGGAGAGCAGCTCTGTAGAATATCTTCCTTTTATTCTATAACTACAACTATGATACAAAGCTATATACAGAGCTGAATATTCTAAGCATAAATCAATGCTACACTGAGAGTCTGCAGCTGCTCTTAGCAGCAATCTTATCTCTAGGATCTCCAACACTCTCACTCTCTCCGATACACTGACTGACTGACTGACTCTCTCTCTCACACACACACAGATATGTTGCTGGGCAGAATAAGTAGATAGGCAGGACACGCCTCCTTCTCTCTGGAGAGTCAGCAGAGACCATCAGGAGATGATCAGGAGATTCTTGGGTATGGGAGGGGTGAAATCTCCTCAAACACTACCATCGAAAAAAGAGTAATCTGGGATGCAAGCAAAGCAGTTATGAGAGGGTTTCTAATTCAACAGAATGCAATAAAGAAGAGAACTCAAAATGAGAAAAAAGATAAAATTTTGGAAAAAATAAAAGAGGGGGAGAAGAAACTGAGAGTGAAACCAAAGTCACAAGAGATTCTGAGAGAAATAAAGTTATACCAAGTTCAATATATGAAGATGATGAATCAGGAAATAGAATGGAAAATTAAACAGATGAAACAAAGGACATTTGAATCGGCTAATAAATGTGGAAAACTGTTAGCTTGGCAAATGAAAAAAAGACAAAAACTTAACACCATTACCAACTTGGAAGTGGAAGGAAAGAACATCCAGAATCCAGTGGAAATTAGAAAATGCTTCCAGAGGTACTTTAAACAGCTATATACACAAGGGCCACAGAAAGAGTGTGATTTAGACAAAATTTTAAAAACAAATGGACTTCAAAGAATCTCCCAAGAAAATAAGTTAATGTTGAACTACAAAATAACAGAACAGGAGGTGGAAGGTGCCATTCAGAACATGCAGTTGGGCAAATCTCCAGGGCCAGATGGCTTAACCTCAAAATATTATAGGTCCTTGAAGGACTGGATAATTCAACCATTAAAGGAGGTTTGTAACGAAATTTTGGAGGGGAAAAAAGCGCCAGAGTCGTGGAAGGAAGCTTATATTACACTAATATCGAAAAATGAGTCTGAAAAGACACAACTTAAGAACTACCGCCCCATATCCCTGCTTAATGTGGATTATAAATTTTTTGCAGATATTTTGGCTAAAAGGTTAAAAAAAGTATTAGTGGAGGAGATACATAAAGACCAAGCTGGCTTTCTCCCTGGTAGACACTTGTCTGACAATACGAGGAATATAATCAACATTTTGGAGATGCTACAAGTGAATATTAATACTAAAGCTGTTTTAATTTTTGTAGATGCGGAGAAAGCCTTTGATAATATTTCTTGGAGTTTCATGAAGAAAAATCTTCAGGGGATGGGGGTCGGTCAAGGGTTTGAAAATGGTATAAGTGCAATTTACTCAGAACAAAAGGCCAAACTAATAATTAACAATGTGGTGACAGAGGAATTCAAGATAGAGAAAGGGACACGACAAGGCTGCCCAATTTCCCCATTGCTTTTTATTTCGGTCCTGGAGGTTCTGCTAAATATGATCAGAAGGGACCGTATGATTAAAGGTATACAGGTCGGAGCTAAACAGTACAAATTGAAAGCTTTTGCAGATGATTTAGTATTGACGTTACAGGAGCCAGAATCTAGTACTAAAAGAGTATTAGAATTGATTCAGGAATTTGGTCATGTGGCAGGATTTAAGTTGAACAAGTTAAAAACTAAGGTGCTTGAGAAAAATTTAACACCAATTGAGAAAGAGAGGTTTCAGAAGGAGACAGGTTTAACACTGGTTAAGAAAGTAAAATACTTGGGGGTTAATATGACCGCTAAGAATCTAAACCTATTTAAAGACAATTATGAGAAATATTGGTCAGAAGTGAAAAAGGATCTAGAGATATGGTCAAACTTGAAGCTTTCCTTGTTAGGTTGAATTGCTGTTATAAAGATGAATGTATTGCCAAGAATGTTATTTCTGTTTCAATCATTGCAAATCTTAGACAAAATGGACTGTTTCAAGAAGTGGCAGAGAGACATTTCTAGATTTGTCTGGCAGGGCAAGAAGCCCAGAATAAAATTTAAAATATTAACTGATGCAAAGAATAGAGGTGGATTTGCACTGCCAGACCTTAAACTTTATTATGAATCAGCAGCATTCTGCTGGTTGAAAGAATGGCTGCTTCTTGAGAACACAGACATTTTGGATTTAGAAGGTTTTAATAATGTTTTTGGGTGGCATGCATATTTGTGGTATGACAAGGTTAAAGCACATAAAGCATTTAAAAATCACATTGTCAGGAAAGCATTGTTAAATGTCTGGATAAGATATAAGGACTTACTTGAAAATAAAACCCCAAGGTGGTTGTCACCAATGGAAGCAAAGGCTCAGAAAAGGCCCAATATGGAGGCCAAATGGCTGAAATATTGGGAAATTTTGGAACAAGAAGGAGACAAATTGAAATTGCAGAGTTTTGAGAAATTAAAAGACAAAGTGCGAGACTGGCTTCATTATTATCAGATAATGGAGGCATATAATTTGGATAAGAAAATTGGTTTCCAGGTGGAAAAATCAAAATTGGAAACAGAACTGTTAGAACCCAAAACTAAAATTTTGTCAAAAATGTATAACTTGCTGTTGAAATGGAATACTCAGGATGAAACGGTGAAATCTGCTATGATTAAATGGGCACAAGATCTTGGACATAATATTATGTTTGCTGACTGGGAACAGTTATGGACCACAGGTATGAAATTTACGGCATGTAATGCCCTAAGAGAGAATATTATGAAAATGATATACAGGTGGTACATGACACCAGTCAAGCTTGCAAAAATCTACCATTTGCCCGATAATAAATGTTGGAAATGTAAAGAAAACGAAGGTACATTCTTTCACCTTTGGTGGACGTGCCCAAGGATTAAGGCTTTCTGGGAGATGATATATAATGAATTGAAAAAGGTATTTAAATATACCTTCTTGAAGAAACCAGAGGCCTTTCTCCTAGGCATAGTCGGCCAATTGGCGCCAAAGAAGGACAGAACTTTTTTAATGTATGCTACAACAGCAGCAAGAATTCTCATTGCAAAGTATTGGAAGACACAAGATCTACCCACCTTGGAAGAATGGCAGATGAAGGTGATGGACTATATGGAATTGGCAGAAATGACTGGTAGAATCCAAGACCAGGGAGAAGAGTCGATGGAAGAAGATTGGAAAAAGTTTAAAGATTATCTACAGAAATATTGTAAAATTAATGAATGTTAGAATCATGTTGGATAGAAACTTAGTGGTCTTTAGCTGAAATGTTATAAGGGAATATGAAAAAATGGTTTATAAATAGGTAAAAATCTAAAATTACAATATTTTATGATTAATGATTAGGATATATAAAGAGGGGAGGGATTTGTTGAACCAATAACTGAACTGGAATACAAAAAAGGGAGGTGTGAGGAGGTCCTGAAAATAAGCAAATGAAGGATAAGTAATGGAAGGAAGGAATTGTTTTCAACCATTTTTACTTTGTATTTTTTCTTTTTTCTTTTTTTGTCTTGTAATATTCTGAAAACCCTAATAAATATCTTATAAAAAAAAAAGAAAGGTGTGAATTAAAAGACTTTGTTGTACAAGGTAGAGATGTTTCATTACATTTACGTTAAAACCCCCCACATCATTTCAAAAATAGCATGGCAACATTTAATAAGTAGATCAATGATGGTTTTAGGATTGAGGGTACCTTTTTCCAGTGTTGAATTTTTAAATGGCAGAAGTTTCTTTCAGCAATACAGATTTCATTTTCCCCAGCAAAGTTCACTGATCGCCTACGCTATTCGCTGTTATCATGAGAAATGTACTCAAGGTGGCACAGTGTACGTGCATAGGTTACATGTTGCTGTACTGTTGATCACTAGACCTGCTCAGCTCATGATATATGACAGTTCAACACTTATTGTTTACCGCTTATGAAAAGACAAAACACGAACAGTGTGACAGCCTTGGTATGCTATGAAACACCCTTAACACAATGTTCTTCCCTATGTACTGCTGCGTAAGAAACCACCTGGGGATTAATGTTCTCATGGTAACGCTCAGGTGACAGAGGCTGAAAACAAAGTCACTGAGAAATTCCCAGTTATCACTGAAAGTGGCTCAGATGGTTGCTGGAGGATTGTATCATAAGGTTTATTATGGTCATCAACTTACATATATGGCCATGACTCCCTAGAAAGAAAAAGAAACTCTTGCCACTGGGACTGAAGGCTATCAGATGGCTCCCTTCAACACCCATGTCAGTACTGGTTGAGTGGGTTCTGAGGGATCATAATGGAGCATGGCAAGTGGGGGGAAGCTTCATCTCCCTGTGATCTGGTCTGGCACATCATGTACTCACCTCAAAAAAATGCAATTACATTACTTGAAGTGAGTCACTAATGTGTTGGCAGCAACGATAATTCCAGCTCTTCCTTCAAACCCAAACGGCTGAATGGCAGGAAGGAAAGTACAAAAAGAGCCCTATGCTAGCTAAGAAGCAGATTGTTCTGGAGCAATGTTTAGCATGCACTGGATTACAGGCAATTTCCTTGCCTGTAGGAATGACACGGTCACAACATAGAAAGTGGTGCTGAAAGCAGTCTGATAGGCAAAGAAGAAGAAAATAGTTCTTTTGATTCCAAGTATTGCAGTATAGTCCCCGTGACAGACTTCCAGAGGGAAGTCATTACATAAGGCATTCCATATGTCAGCTGGACTTTGCCCATTTGCTGTCATGCCACTTGGTTTTAGTAGCGGTCCAGTCAAAGGTTAATGGGGTTTGTGCTGAAAGCTCTCAGGGTTTCAAAGCAGTTTACCTTGCTGATAGCATTGCGTATAGTGCAGGGATATGGCACCCAGGAAAGGTTTCAGTAAATATCCCCATAGAAATCCACAGTGTGCAAAGCACAACTTGTTCTTCCTGTTCAGTCCCTGTTTGCACTAACTCACCCTCTCCTACACTAAGCATACCCCACTGAATTGCCCACATACCATTGGATGCCAGGATAGGACACCCTCCTTCTCTCCCTCCTTTCTTGTGGTGCAGAGTTTTTTTCTCTGTAAGAAGCAGTGGCTGATGTAGGTGACTTTGCCCCATTGATGGGAATGGTTGATTGGAGGCATGCCTGCACCATTTTGTGGTCCTGTCTCATTTGCTACTTTCTTTAGACATGTTAACCTTCTTGTGACCAATGCCTGCGGAATCTCTGATGCCCATTTGGAATTTCTTAACATTCCAAATGTACCCAATGGCCCCAAAGGATGGCAACCTCTGGTGTAGTGCAACATCCAAATAACATCTAAGATGGTGGGCCAAATTGGATGTTATTTTCTCTGTAATCCAGACCATTGTGTAGATGGGAGGGTTGGCATGCCAGCTTAGCACATGCACAGTCTTAACTTTTGACTTCCATGGCCATTCATGTAGAGAGAACATATCCAAATATGACCCAGATGCATAAAATTCAATGCACTAAGGCCAAAACCACATGGTTAATTACTGGATGCTTTCCTTGAGAACTGCACAAGGAGGAATCAATAGTGGTGGGTCTTTGGAAGCTGCCTGCCCATGCTGACTGACTGCTGTGGATTGCTGCATACACGTTTATAAGAGACACATTGCAGGCTTGTTCTTTAAAATATCAACCAATCAATCACACTTCTTAGATCACTGCAGTCTACAGGAGAGGTTCTCCTGCAAGTTCCAAAGATCTTAGAAACCCCCTTTGCAGTAACTTGTAGCAGGGATTTTAGTGTGGCAGGCCCTGCTCTGTGAAAGATGACAGGTGCCCACTGTCTGCACTTTCTGGAAACAACTGAAGATATACCTTTTCTGACAGGCTTTCCCAGCTGGATACAAGAGCCCTTACCACAAGTTTCCATTTGTTATGGCTTTAGTCTTGTTATAAATTTACTAGCTGTTTTGTGTTATTAATGGTTTTTAACCATCTTTTGTGTAAATCGTCTTGAGACAGTTGTATAGGAGGCGATAAATAAATCAGTGGTGGTGGTGATGATGATGTGCCAAGGACCTGACCTGATGGGTAAGAAAAGGCTGATCTCTATGTGTCAGTTGGGGTAAGCAACATCTACAGTGCTATCTGTGTGGTTGTCATTTTAATCTTCAAGCAGATCATAATGCTTTAAAATGGATGGCACAAATGAAAGACTCGAGTTCTTGAATTACTCACTGATGTCTCTCATTGCAGCTGTATGATTTTACTATAACTCACAGGCCAGCAAAATGATTTTTTTGGGCTGGTTTCCCTTTTCAGTTCCAGAAGGCTTTCCTGATGATACTTTAGTGAAGAATTAATGTATTGTTTTGACAGAATTCCGAAACGTATTCTCTGAGAATGATTGTATTTGTAATTTGTACGCACTTGTTTAGTGGCTTTTAATATTGTATAATGTAGTGTGTTTAATGGGTTCTGTGATGAATGCCTTGGATACTGGCACACTCTGAAAGGAGAGCTGGTGTTAACGAGGGGCATGAATGATGTGGCACAGCAGAGCTAGCCCAGGACTCAACAGGAAGAAGAGCCGCTTGGGGGCTAGCTGCTGCTGAATCAGTTATGCAGATCAAAATATTACAGCGTGGAGTGTTCTTGTTTCAGCCGGGGCCAACGCAAGACATTTTGCTGCCTGTGGTGAAGGACAAGATTACCCCTCCCACACACATTTCATGTACAGCAACTGACTGGACTAGCAGTTGAATTTCATTTCAATGTTGGCAACAGAATAGCATCCTCCACCATACCAGAAGGAAGCAGGCTAGTTATGGAGTGTGGGACAGGCCTCTTGTCCAATAGAAGTATGCAGCCAAGGGGCGAAGAAAAAGAAGAAGAGCTGAAGGGACTCCCCCCTCTGCCTTCTGAATCATTAGCACTTTTTGCCTGAGATGTTTGCCTCACCCTTTCTACTGAAAGGGTCAGCCCTGGTTGTAGCTGCCCATGCCATCTTCCAGGCTGTTCCATTTCCCCTTCCCCTTTCAACAGGCAACATTCTGAGCATACCTTAGTCCTCACTGGGCTGTTTTAGCCTTCCCCTTTATGTTATTTTTCTTTTTGTACTTCTGCAAACCATGGTTGGTGCCCTCTTTGATTGTATAACAACCCACAGACAAATAATGCATTTGCTACTATATGGGATAATGTGATATGTTAAAGGCATGGAGCCTGTTATCTCTGCGAAGGGCAAAGCTGTAGTGAAGTACAGACCTCTGCCTGCAAGGAGATGCATCGCTGCACTGAGAAAGGCGATGCCGAGCGGATTGTCAATGACAATTGGCAAAAGCTGTGTCAGAGCATTCAACTCACTGCTGACAGTGGCAACACTCACGCAACATATGAAGGCCATGAAGAAAGCCCTTGCACTAATGGTCAGGAAAACTGCACCACTGAAAACCTTGTCGAGAGAGACACAATACAAAGACACAATTCATTCTTCTTATTTTTTAAAAAAGTTAAAACAATAAAAAGAAACTACAGTGGTACCTCTGGTTAAGAACTTAATTCGTACCGGAGGTCCATTCTTAACCTGAAACTGTTCTTAACCTGAGGTTCCACTTTAGCTAATGGGGCCTCCTGCTGCCGCCACACCGCCGGAGCATGATTTCTGTTCTTATCCTGAAGCAAAGTTCTTAACCCGAGGTACTATTTCTGGGTTAGCAGAGTCTGTAACCTGAAGCGTCTGTAACCTGAAGCGTTTGTGACCCAAGGTACCACTGTACATATGTAGGGTAAATACAACTGAGGATAAATAGACCTTTAAAGGTTTCTAGGATTTTAGCAAAGGAAATGGTAACAGATGTCCAATATGAACACACTGTACAAATCTATTAGACCATTATCTTGAAGAAAAACAAACAGAAAAACAAACAGATAACCAAGATGAAAAGATGCAAGTAATTTAATAACTGGGGTCCACAATTCCACCCCCCCTTGCAGTTCATGTATTTTGCGTCTATTTTCTCTTTTGTTACATCTGAGAGATGGTGAATAGGTTTTACCTCCACCACTGGGTGGGTTTACCCTCACTACTGGGGTGAAGCTAAATACGCATGCTTCCCACATTAAGTTTAATACTTCAATGCTGATCCGGGAAATGTTCTGTTGTGCCCTTATAAAAAACCACCCTGGCAGCTGGGGTGTCAGACTGAGCAGATGAATGCCTGGGAAGAGCACCAATTCATAAGCATGACTTGCCATGCCTCTGTATGACAATTATTTCAAGCATTTGCCATTGACTCAGCGTAAGTGCTTGTGTCCCAGGAAAGATGCAACTTGAGCATCAGGACTCATCTAAATGACACAAGAATTGGTAGAATATAATCTATTGCTAGAGCTTCTCCCTCCCCCATTGACTACTGGCAGAAAGAGACTTAAATAATCCAGGTCACACTTTTTAAAATCGCGGACACCCTCAGATGTCCAAGTAGCTGCTGATGCCTCTCTCTTCCACAAGTATTCCATCCAGTCCCTGCAAATCCAAAACAGTACTGTGATCCATCTGTTTAGTTAGAGACCAGTAGTTGCCATCTGTGATCTTGGAGATGTGGGTGGTCCCTACAGTATTTTCTTGTTGTCCTTGGAGACCTGCCTATTCATCTGGCTTCTCTTTAGTTCTAGTTGCCCGGCTGCACTGAAATATAAACAGTGTACAAAACCAAAAGCAACCTCAGGAATATGGCTCAATGTAGCATAAGCATAGTCATTTTTACAGCTCTGGAGAAGGAGAAAAATGGTATGACTGAACACATTCAGAAAGCCAGATATCAGTCAGTTCAAGAACACAAGGTGAAAATATTTTTTTTTAAAAAAGAGTTAACAGAGAAAGTAATTAGAAAGAATGAGAAAAAAATCCAAAATCTGCAGTTGGGAAATACTTCTAATAGGGTCATCTGAAATGTTACAAAATGAGTAAGATTTCAATGTCTCAAAGATCTTCATCAGGCTTGATGTTAAGTAAAATGGAGGGTGTGGGAAGAGAAAAGGATTGCTTGCTGTGGAAGTTTGCTGTACTCTTGTGTGCAACCATGTATGCTGGCTCCATCCGTATTGTCCCATCCCTTGGGGATGTGGAGGGAGCAACAGTCAAATTGGGTAGCATTATTTAGTAGTTGCAGGGACTGTAACTCTAAAAAAACCCCAAAATTCCATTTTTAGGTGGTTGAAGGCCATCGTCCTCCCACTTTTAGGATTCTGCTACTGCACAACTAATTTTAAATTCTTGAAGGCAACGAAAAGGCAGAAGAAGCTGTCTTGGTCTGTTCAGAAAAATTCCACAAGGACTGGGTGGGAAAAAGTTTATTATTACTTTTTTAAAAAAGAATGTGCAAACTGCTGTGAGTCTCTGGGCTACACTATTTTCCAAACCATAGCAAGTGGGCTTGGTTACATATCTAATAATTAAAACAGAAATCCTGGATCAAAAAGAAGCCGTGCATTTTCACACTAAAGGGATAGTGTGCAATGCATCTCTGTGCTATCCCCAGAGGTCCCTTCCTTATACAGTCTCTTTCTCCTCCAGAAACACCCTATATTTACAAACATAGTTACAAACATTTTGCAAGTTTCTTATATTTACATCTTGTTTTAGCATGCACTGGTCACCAAGGAACCATTACCATCTACCAGAAACTTTTGGAAAAATTTGTTTTAGGAAGTTATCACTGTGGACTCTCATAATCTCATGTAAAAGATCAGCATACCCGATAATGACTTTAAGAAACATTCCAGAACGCTGTTTCTACAAGTGTTCTACAGCAGATGTGAAACTGTTATAAACTGAACATTTTTTTTTAAAAAAGCATACACAAAAAGGAAAAATGTTCCCATTAACTGTTGCTAAATTATAATGGAACAAAATTTGCTTTCCAGTCCCATGAATACTAAGCAAGTTTGTTATGATTAGAGCTACAGTATTACAATGAGCTCTAAATGTTATTCATAATAATACGCCACAAAGGAAAGTGCCTATCACTTGTGCATTGCTTTAATTGTATATGGCAGCCGTGGTTAAATATGAATGCATATATAAGCAGGCTTTCCTGGTGGTGAAAATAATAATGTATAGCAAAATTATAGGCAACGTCATAGACCTAAATAACATGACACTTCCATTCCTTAATGTACTATAATTTTAAATATATTCTCCAGCAACTTTTGATGATGTGCATTGCACACAAAGCTGAAGTCCAATAGGAGAAATAAATACATTTTTAAACAAATCATTAAAAATATATATAGTTGTTTTGTAGGAGAAAAGGAGGTCTTATTGGTTGTGCTGTATTCTTCCAATGAGATTGCATTAGATAACAGCCGGTTTATTGTGGTCTGGCATGCGAATGGTATTATATTTCCAAAGCATCTTGCAGTCCAATCTCATTATTTCAGATCTTATTTCTGAATTGCTCCCAGAATAAATAAGGTAAGGCTGGCCCAATACATTTTGTTGCATGAGGGGAAGGACAAAATGACACCTCCACCACCCCTTTTCCATGTACAGAAGCTGACTGGGCAGGCAATTGCTTGCCTGTATTACTTCAACACTGGTGATGAAGTAACACCTGCCACTTCATCCAAGGTAGGAGGCTTGCTTAGGGGACCCTCATGGGTTGTGTAGCACCTGTCCTTCAACAGAGGGAATGACTAGGAGGCTTAGGAGGAACAGCCAAACATCCACCTACCCCCTGAGGCAGTTGCCCCACTTTACCTATTGGTAGAGCTGGCCTTGTATCTGGGATCAAGTACACTAGTGTATCTGAACAAGCAACAGAAAATCATGTACAGCTGAAGGAGCCCATTTTCTTCAGCATTAGTTCTTCTGATTGCCCAGTTTATATAATGTGTCTAAAGAGGGAAAACCACAGCAATCAAAGTATTTATGCAGGAAGTATCCTGTCCTCCCCATTCACTTTTGAGAGTCTTGAACATCTTGTAAAATAAGTTGCTCAGCACTCTGCTTTTTGAGTACTTCATTTCCTCTGGGCTGGGGAACTAGAGTTCCCACCAGCCTCAGCTAGCAAATGCAATAGTCAGGGATAATGGGAGCTATGGTCCAGCGTATCTGGAGAGTCACAGATCCCCCAACCCCTGTTCTAAACATACCTTAAGCAAGCAGGTTCTCTATGGTTATAAGCATTAAGCAAAAGGTGATATAAAAATCCAGGGTCACACAAAAACACAGTTGAAACCAAAGACCTGTTTTACTGCAAGGATATTAAGTTCTCCTCTTTCATCATGTTCATTTAATACATGTGGTTTGATGTTGAGATAACACTGAGGAATAGGGAGGAACAGGCTGTTGGTTTACTGGAAATATCCCCCAGTTGCGAAAACCTGATCCTGTTTTCCAGTTTCTATCATTCTCCCATCCTTGTTCCTTCAAAACCCATGCAGTTCCATATCTCTGCTTTCCTGTTGCTCATTTTCAGTCATTGTGTGCAATGCACCATATGCCACTATGCCTTTATGAATTTCCGTGTTACTGAAGCATCTCTGCACATGGTTAATTTTAAGAGTTCAGTGGGCCACAACAGCATTGCCAGTCCCTACAGGCCACCCTGATCCCTCATCTAATCACATGACTGATGGGGGAAGCAACAAAACAGCATGGGCTGTGCATTCTTGCGCCATCTGGGAATTCTTAAAATTAACGTGATTCTAGCCAATATGGGCAGTTGCCAGTATTTTCTTATTTCTCAGCTAAGAGAGCACTTTAATCCTCCTATGGATTGTATACTATGCTATTGCCAAGAGAGTCAATGCAATGTAGTGGTTAGAGTGACAGCCTAGCAGTAAGGAGACCAGGGTTGAGATCAAATCCCCACTCAGCCATGAAGCTTGCTGGGTGACCTTGGGCCAATCACTCTTTCTTAGCCTAGCCTAGCTCACAAGATTATTGTAAGGATAAAATGGAGGGAGGGAAAAGAAGACTGAAGCAGGCACAATGCTTTGAGCTTCTTATAGGGAAGATAAAAATATAAATAAATAGTGGGATAAAAATGCTCAGCACTGTAATCATGTATTGAAATTATACCGCCACAATGGAAGGCACTTGGTTATTAACAGCTTTTTGTATGTTGCCTGGTTCTCATGTGCATGTTGCTCATTAATTTAGTAATGAGTTGCATATATGAACGAGTCATCACTGTTCCAAATGACACAAATAGACATAACACATCAGACACATGAGATTCAGGGGAACAAGTTTGGGCTCCTCTAGATGACTTGTTAAGGGACACGGGTGGTGTTAAATCACAGAGCCTAGGACTTGCTGATCAGAAGGTCGGTGGTTCGAATCCCCATGACGGGGTGAGCTCCCATTGCTCGGCCCCACCTCCTGCCAACCTAGCAGTTCCAAAGCATGTCAAAGTGCAAGTAGATAAATAGGTACCACTCTGGCAGGAAGGTAAACGGTGTTTCCGTGTGCTGCTCTGGTTCTCCAGAAGCAGCTTAGTCATGCTAGCCACATGACCCAGAAGCTGTACGCCGGCTCCTTCGGCCAATAAAGCAAGATGAGCGCCACAACCCCAGAGTCAGTCACGACTGGACCTAATGGTCAGGGGTCCCTTTACCTTTACCTTTAATATGAGGCGGGAAGGTAAACGGCGTTTCCGTGCACTGCTCTGGTTCTCCAGAAGCAGCTTAGTCATGCTAGCCACATGACCCGGAAGCTGTACGCCGGCTCCCTTGGCCAATAAAGTGAGATGAGCGCCGCAACCCCAGAGTTGGCCACGACTGGACCTAATGGTCAGGGGTCCCTTTACCTTTACCTTTAGATGACTTGTTTATTGAACAGTCACCCTGATTGGTTTGCACAAAGCTTAGATGCAGGCTGGACCATGTCTGAGCATTTGTTCTGAATTGTTTTCAGATAAGTTATATGACAATGAGCATTCAACTTGAATTGTTCCGATTTGTTTACGTGGTGGTTATACATCTTTCCATTAATTATTTGCTGCAGCAATGAAACTGCTAGCACATTCGCAAAGTGAAGCAGTGTCTGGTGTGGTTTCTTTCCATATTTTTCAGTGCATTTCTCCATCACTTTCTAAACTGAAAAAAGCCGCATAAAAAGTTGATTTGTTTTTCCAAGACAACAGTGCCATTTAATACAATTTCTGGTATGTGTTTCAATCTCTCCCACAAAACAGTGACAGTCTGGAGGTGACTTATACTACAGTCAAGAAAATGGCAAGCCCACTTCCACTTATATCCGTTATATAATTAGAGCAGCTACTTAGGGCTGGTTCATGTAATAATGTGAGATGTCAAGAAATTCCTGAAATGACAGGCATTATCTGAAGGCAACAAAGAAGATGGTAACCCCAGCAACATTTACAAAGCAATTAGATCAATTGCGTACATGGAATAGTCATACTGTGCTTGAAGCCAACATATTTTTAGCTGACCTTAGTGCATCTTAGCCGGTGGAAAAACCAGAGCAAAGCCATTTTGACATAAGCAATTGGCTCCCCCTGAACCAGCAACAACATGTATTCTCCAGAGCCATGGATTGAGTGCAGTTGCTTTGGCTTGTACTTCAAACACAAAGATTTGCAACTGTAATAACCACAGGTCTAGGGAACGGCTATGACTCAGTGGTAGAGAGCATGCATTGCATGCAAAGGCCATAGATTCAATCCTCAGTATCTCCATATAGGGCTGGGAAAGACTTCTCTGAAACATTGTTGAGCTCAGCCTTCTGGATTTCCCCCTGCTAGATGGATCCATGGTTTGACTTTGTGTAGGGAAGTTTCCTATGTTAATGTAGAATATTATAAGAAATGGTATTATAAGAAAATAGGCATTAATAAATGGCATTTCTTGCATTGCTAAATCAGACCAAAGGCCCATGTATTCTGTCCCCACAGTGACCAGCAGATATCTATGGGAAGCCCACAAACAGGACGTGAGCACAATAGTATTCAGAGGCATACTGGCACTGATACTGACCATAGTGTGTAATCATCATGACCAGAAGACATTAATTGTTTTATCCTTGTATTTATTTGGGTTATGGCCCAGAAGTCTTGATCCCTCCTCTTACTTCACACTGAAATCACTCATAGAGAGTTCCTTTCTCAGTAACTCAATGCACCACATTAATACCCCTAGCATTTTAACGTGTTATTTCTGGATTAATGTAATAGCTGTGTTTTTAAAAATGCTATTATTCTTGGCTGTTGCTGCAGAGTATATGGTGATGTGCATTCACATAATATCTGTGCTTCAAGCCCATTATATTTTCATTTACTGTGATTTGCCAATTTTGGCAGGTCACCGATGCAGCAGTTTGTAGTCATTTTACTACCAACATCATAGAATATAAGAGCCCTATTAGATAGCTTGAGGATCCATCTAGTCAAACATCTTGCTTTCCACAGCAGCCATTCTGATGCTTCTCAATAGCCCACCAACATAGCTTGAAGGCAATAGTATGGCAAAATGGTTCACTCAGCTATGAAACTCACTGGGGGACCTTGGGCCAGTTACCATCTCTTAGCCTAACCTACCTCACAGGGATGTTGTGATGATGAAATGGGGAGGAGGAGAACACCACCTTGAGATCCTTGTAAGATGAAGGTGGTACAGAAATGAAACAAAAAACAAACAAAAAACAAACAAACAAACAAACAAACAAACATACATACATACATACATACATACATACTCCTTGGTAATCAAAGGCCTACTGCCTAGGAGCACAGGTGTACCATTAAGCTAATACATATTGTCCTTGTTGTATCTCCTTGTCATAGCCATCTTCAAACTGTGATCTGATTTAAGTTGTGGGGAATTTGTGGCCATCCAGATGTTGCTGGACTTCACTGCCATCATCCCTGGATATTGATGATGCTGGCTGGGGCTGATGGGAATTGGGGTCCAATAAAACCTAGAAGACCAGAGATTCTCCATCTCTAGTTTAAATCCTATTCACAGGAAAAGCTGAAAAATTAACTGGTTGCATTCTGTATTCCACTATTAGTAAATAATTCCTTACTGCTGCCTTTATGTTTTGCTTCTTTGGGATCAATTACAGCTAAAATTCCTGCCTGGAGTCTTGGAGCCAAATATTTCCTTGAACATGTTTCCTTTTGGGTACCCAGTTTGAAAAGTTCGATCCATGTTTCAAAACACAATTCAAAAACCTGTGCTTTTATTTGAGGGATATTTATTTCCCTTTTGTAAAAAGGTACTATTTCCAGTGGTACTGCATTTTTCATGAGAAAGGGAAATCATAGACTTAAGCCATATAATTTTAAAATGTTTTCTCAGTTCTTTGTTTTATTCTCCTCCCTTTTAGATCATGATCTCTTGTGGGTCCTTTCACTGGATTGATGCTCTGGGCAAGAATCAATGGGCCTCCAAGCACAGCAGACTCCTTTGTTCATTCTTCATGGGTGAGAAGACAGCACAAGACAAGAGGATAGACCCAAAAATATGCCAGGCAGGTAAAAAGCTTCAAACAAACTGAATGCTGTTCAGAAGTTGCCCAAAGCATTGATTCTATTTGGGGCCCATAGATAACCAAAAGTTTAAAGAAGGAAAGATTAAAAGTACATTTTAAAATTTGTCTTTCTTTTTTCTTGTAATGCTGTGAGGCAAGATACTCAATGGTGGAAGGGAATAACAAACCATCACTGATTACTGCACATCACTTTTGCGTTAATGAACGTACAAAAAAAAATACATATTTTTTCTATGTTGGCCTTTACATTTGCCAACAAATCAGGTATGGCAATTATTTTATTGTGTGTTCAAGTGGACCACTACGACCAATCAATCATCATCATCATCATCATCAGTGCTCTTTTCTAAAAAAATGTTTAGGGGTACTCTCATTTTGACTCAAGAAAATCACCATTTTATAGTACAAATTGGGAAAAATAAATACAGTAAATGGACAAAAGTACAAGGAACATGCATTACCTCATATTACACAGCTGACAGCTCACAGTAACATCCACATTGGCATGAGGTTGTGTCCACTAACATCTTCCTGATTTCACTGCATGCTGTTGGTGTCCGTCGGAGGTGGTAAATACAAAACTGACCAATAACCATGCTAGATTCCAACTCCTACTTCACACATTAAATGCTCGCTTCCGCCTGAGACTCAGGAAACACTGTGACAGGAAATGAGGCCACAATCGGGGGTAGCAATGGAACTGACGATTCACTGTGCTATTCAACAGAACTGACGATTCACAATGCTAGAGAAGAAAGTAAAATTTTTAGTTTCTTCTCCCATTAGATTCACAAAACGTTTAGGGGTATGCATACTCCAGGAAAAAACACTGATAATAATAATATTGCACACCACCCCAATCTCCGAGTTGTGCAAGATTCTAGGGGTACCAGGTGCTTATCTAGGGTTCAGTTTGTTTGGAATGATGGACAGTGGAGACTATTGTGTCTTTAGGATATCTGGTTTATTCACACACATATGCAACCTATCTGGGCTGGTTGTCCTCTTCCACCAAGCACAGAGCTTTGGGAGGGACACACATGGAATGGTGAGGGAGGAAGCGGACACCTGCCTAGCCAGCCAGAATTGTCAAATCAACCCTGGCAATCAATGGGATGACAGATGCCGCAGCCAGAATGCTCAGCAGCTCTTTCTGGTATTCTGAATTGTTGTAATTTTACTGAATTGTAGTATTTTGATGAATTTATTGTTATTTGCTTTAGTCATATGTTATGGTGTTTAATATTATAGTAAGGCAGACGAGAGATCTGTGACCAGATCCTAGAATGTCTCCGCTAGCTTATGCATCAACATAGAAAGCTGCCATTTACCAAAGTAGATCAATGTTACTATCAACACTCATTGGCAGCAGCCGTCTGGCAACAACACTGATAGGGAGGGATTCAGATGGGAGTCTTTTCCAGCTCTCTGACAACACCTGGAACTGTCTGAATGCAAAGTGCATGCTCCATCATTGAGCCACAGCTCTTCCGCTTTGGACATGACCAACGCTGCTGCTCCATAGGTCTTCATTACTCTCTCTTCCAAAGCCTGCTCTGATTTATCACCCACTCGGGGAAAGATAGAGCTGAATGAAGCCAACGAGGTCTGAATTAAATATTTACCCAAGATACAGTAACCTCTTTAAATCCTCCCTGAATTTTTTAGAAGATGTGCTTTAGCCACCATGGGTTGTTAGAAATATCTGCCTTAATCAGTGCTTTTTTCCCTAAAGAAATATTTAGGGGGACTCTCAATTTCCTACTCATACTGAAATATTGCCCCTCAATGAGGCCAAACTTAGATTCACAAAATGTTTAGGGGTATGCGCCCCCCTGTGTTCCCCCAGAAAAAAAGCACTGGCCTTAATACATTTGGATTATTAGACCAAGCCTAAAGGTTTCCAGTGTGGATGTGCCACTGAAATCTGACAAACAAATAGGCACAAAGAAGGCAGAGTACCATATGTCTCATAACAAATCACATAAGGAAAGAAATCTGGAAGCCTTTAGATTGTAACAGCATCTTCCCTGCTGAGAAGTTAATAATCAGTTCCCTGTGTTTGCTCCATCTGAACATTAGTTTGAAGAACATCCATTATTTTTGCTACTAGCAGAGTAGGAAACAAAATCTTTTCATCTGCTGTTATGAAAAGCAAAAACAAATTCATCTGCCATTGTAGTCCTCGAGCAAACAATGCAAGCTTTTGAAGGATCAAGACTTTATCATGTCACACATAATAAACTGCCATCATTTGACGGTACATACTACTCTGATTCTAAACAACCTTTCTGAGTCATGATAATAGTGAAGAGTTCAAGTAGTGCTCTTATTAAGCTTCCTCTTCTCCGAAATGTTAGGGCATGGTTTTGTCAGCCCCAGAAATACAGAATACAATATATTGCTTTAGTCCTCATTAGAACAGCACCTGCTTTTTCTCACATAAGATCAGCATATATGCGATCCTCAAATTTGACTCCTTTCAGCTTCAAATATTTGTGCAAGCAAGCTCATGCTCAATTGTGATTTGTGAATTTGAAAATGGACTCTTCATTGACATGGGTTGTGCTTCTTTTCTGTGGGGGACTGCTAAAAGTACTTCCACAGATCTGTTTGGAGCATGCAGGATAAGATGGTTCCTATGGGGAAGCAAAACATTGCAGGGTCAAATGACACTATAGAGAAAGTCCAGCACCAAAAAGAGGTAAAGGAAATGAAACATCATTTTCTTTAATGTGAAGCAAAGCTTACAGCATCTTACTGGAATTTTGTTGGCTTTTCTACATAATTTTTTACATGAGCAACAACAACAACATTGAGATTTAGCAAAGAAGACTGTATGGCTGGCTTGTTGTTGCTAATGTGAGAGATCCTCTTGAGAAGTATATGTAATTCAAATGATGTTTCTAGCATCCCCTTGTTGGATATCGTAGCACCCAGCCAGGACTTCACAGCTGCTACTGGGATGAACCCTCAGTTATTTCTTAGAATGTTTTGCCCATAGAAACTACAACCCCAAATGCAGTGTGTTAACTTAAAATTGATGTACCTGCTTGCTCAGGAGTGAAAATCGCCATGCATGTTTGCTGTGAATGAATTCCAGTTCAGGCCATACTCAGACGGTGCAGATAAAAGCCGGTTTAAATCCAAGTAATCCAGATTAATCGTTTAATGGATTATAGTTTTCAGGCTTTTATACAAATGCACATCTATTTATTGATGTTTTGTTACCTGTGTTCACAATACAGAAGCTTTTTAAAATCTAAAATGGAGAGCATTGTACCCCAATATTTTGGGGTTTGAAGATCTGTAATATAACATATCAGTTCTTCAATCTTTAAGCTTGTAAACATAAATGGTGTTAGCACATTGATCTCTTCGCTAGATGCATACAACCCACCCACCCTCAATAATTGTTGGGTATTATTTACAGTGGAGTCCCCTTAAGCAACAACACAACGAAATGAGGCCATGGTGAAGTCAGATTGTTCCAGAACAGATGGCTAGAAAAGTATTCAAGCTCTTTATTAGCAAGTCTGCTTTGCATTCTCAGCTGAAGCTGCCTGTCATAATCATTGCAAAGAGAACTCTTTTTCAGAGAAACTGACTGAATAAATATGCAAAAATGTAACATAATATTTTGAGGAAATTGGAAAAGTAAATAGATTCCTCATGAAACTGCGATGCAGTAGAATAGCTTCACCATTAAAAACAGTTATTGGCAGCACCCAGCTGCTTGTTTACAGAATCCTAATTTCTTATTAGCAGAAATGTCCATGAAGCTGCAAAATGAAATGGTGCTTTCTCTCTCTGCTGATTAAAGAATTCCTGCGATCAGTGCTGTTTAATTACTCAGCAAGTATTGTAATTTTTATGAGAGTCTAGCACATTATATTAGAGTCACTGTTCGAATACCTTCTTCAGCAGTAATCCTTTTACTCTGAAAGGAATTCATGCCCTCAATACATGCACACACTAACTGGGAGTTCTTCAATCAAATTCAACAGAGAATCATGCTAGGTTGGGAAAACAAACTACCAGAGCCTCCTGGGCACCACAGCTCTGTTTTTTGGCTACTTTCTGTCCTTCTCCGCCATAGCTATGTTTTCCTGCTTCCAGTTCTAAGCACAGCGGTGCTTTTAGCTAGAGCCAGCCCACAACGTATTGCAGCCTAAGGCAGAACATAAAATCACCCATCAAAGAGTTAGATTCTAAGTCATAGGGCATAATAAACAAGGAGAGTTTTAAAATTCTACAAGCACTTCTCCCTTTCCTTGGCAGTAAAAACACAAATACATGACTCAATTAGCAATTTGCTGCCCACAGAAAACCAGCTGTCTGAGGTGGTTGCTTCCCTATGCCTCATGGTAGGGCCAGGCTGTTCTCATGCTTCTTTATGATCTAATCAGGTCATACTTTCTATATCAGAACAACATCATGTGGGGTATAAAGCTGCATCAAATTTTGGTGCCCCCACTCTTGTCTGGGACTCAATTCAGACCTCTGGGTATAGGGCGGTTTATAAACTCAATCCATCAATCAATCAATCAATCAATCAATCAATCAATCAATTCCCACTCAGCCATGAAGCTCATTGGGAGACCTTGGACTCTTAGCCTAACTCATATTACAGGAATGTTGTGAGGGATTAAATGATGAGGGAGTTGGTTGCCACTGCTACCAGTAGTAACCCCAGCCCCCATGATAAAAAATGGCCTCCAGTTTCAGTTACCTATTTCCCCTTCCCTCCCTCATTCTTAAATGAGGCTTAGCTCAGAGCTACAAACAACTTATTATTAAATAGCCATGTGTTTCAATCAATTTTGTTATTTGCATACTTTACTAAATAACCGTACTTTACTAAAACATTTAAGTAATATCTTGGTTGCATGTGACTTTTTGTGTTCCAGAAGAGGATCCCTTTTGTGTTGGTGTTCCATCATGATCTGGAGCAGGAGCCTACAGGACACACCAGGTCAACTCAAGGAGGTACAGATAAAGATGGGACTCTGGGGCCATGGAAAAAGCCAAGTAAGCAACTTGCTCCAACAAGGCTTGAAGTCCAAGTGAGGCCTTTTCTAGATCTTGATCTGGGAAACCCCTCTCAGGAAGGACCTCACATCTCTTGGAGAATGTTGAACTTAAAAGGCACTCCATCTGCTCTTGGCTCCTGACTTGTGATGGTGATCAGTGAGGGGCCGCCAGGTGAGGATGTTTTCATCCTTTGAGGATCTCAGTGGGTGCAGTCTCTGGGACCTCTGTTCAAGGATCTTTTGGTGGACAGGCTTTGCTTCTGAGTCTAGCTTTTACAAGGCCTTTGCTGCTGAAACTTCTGAGTTGACTGGCCTTTTCTCATCATGATTGGAGCCCAAGTTTCTGCCTGCTATGGAGCTCATGACAGCTTGGTACTTTGGATATTTTCTACACAAAAAAGAAATAATAATAATCTTGAACTCCAACAGGAAAGGGCTTAATTCCCTCAAGATTCACAACTATAGATCTTCATGTTTTGCCAAAAGGTTTCCCTTTAATTCCCTGCTGTGTGCTTTCCATATTCATAGCTCTAATAATTACACTGTAACTAAAATATTCTAATCTTTCGGTGAGCTAATTAAAACGTATTTGTGTTATGTTCATTTGCTAATAATGGATTATGATGCTATGCATTCATTTAGTAATTTAATGAGGATGGGTCCAATCAAAGTGAAAATGATGCCACATAACCGCTCCTAGGCACAGACTAACTGTTCTGAACATATTTGTTTCTTCATAATCCCGATATCTGATCCTGAAGTCATAAGTAGCAGCCACATTACATAAATCTGTTGGAAGTTGTGTTTTGTTTTTCATTTTTATAAAATTTTCAGTGCTGTTTACAGGCTAGTGGATGACAAACAATATATCTCACCCCCCTACATAGTCCCTGGGAGACCAGTATTATAATTCTACCAGTGGGACCTGTAACAAAATGTTAGTGTATTCCTATGCCCTAAAAGGAGTCATGCTGTGCATGGCTCCAGGCAGTCTGGAACAGAGCCTCTTGGGAAGGGGGTGAGTTTCAGGAATGGGGAAGAGATAATGACCACATTTCCCCTCTCCTCTTGAGATCTTCTGCTGTGTATATAATGCTAAAGGACTGCCACCCCAGACATACACGTTTTAGCTATAGAGAGGAGGGAAGTATTTTAACTAAGAGTTCTAGAGAGGGAAAATGTGCCATAACCCCCCCCCCCCCAATGTTTCTGTAAGGTGTTTAAGACTTGAGCAGATGAATTTCCTTTGACCTCAATTTCCCTCTACGCCCAACTGGCATACAAATATTCATTGTCTCAATCTGATTTGATTGATAGCCTCATTTTAGCCAGCTTCACATTTGCACCAAGGGGCAACATGTGTGCAAATGTGCAGTGGGATTATGCCGTTGGCCCGGCCGCAGATGATGCACAGTTTTGCCCAGCCCCAACCTACATATTCTGTTTTGCAAAGCAGGACCGCAGGTGGGTCAGGAGGGTACAAATCCAGAAAGCAGTCTGGAGCACAAAGAGAGGACAAGCAGGAAAGAGACAAACCATGAAGTCATGGGAGTCTACTAGCAGGTTATCCAGGACCCTGGACAGAGCCTAACAAGCAGACACAGTTTGTTGCAACAATAACTTCTTTCCAGCTGAGCCCTTTATGATCTCTGAACTTGACTACACTTCTCAGGCTTACACAGGATTATGGGGCAGCTAAAGGGACAGCTATGTGGATGCTCAAGCCTGGCATGCGGTCTGTGTTGGTGCACTGGGATCATGGAGTGAAAGGTTCTTGGAGATGAATATGTTGGCCTCTTGTTGGACCTGAAATCTTTGGGTCAGGGACTTCAGGCTTGGGGGTGGCTCTCAAGCATTTCAGGATCAAGCATTTGGGGGGTCAGTCATGGTGTTTGGGTCTGGTACTTCCTTTGGCCCTTCATTCTCTGTGTGTCTGGGTCACTGCTTCACTCCAGAGTTATGTTAGGCATATTATCATCTGCTCTGAAAAAGCCTGGGCACATATTCCCCAGCTCAGATGTCTAGACTTAACCTGTAGTTGCCAGGACCAAAGCTGAGGGAGGCCATACATTGCTGGGAGTGGGTGAGGCAGCTCCTCTGCCTCTTTGTACACATGCATAAATGCAGTCTGCCTAACATCAGGTTTCTTTAGACCTGTGATGGCCTGGGAATCCGATTCAGAGGCTGAACCGGAGGAACCCCAGTCTGCACAGGAGTCCCCGCCTCCAGGGCCGGCTGAACTGGGGCAGGGCCTTGGATCTGAAGCACCTGCGCCTGTGCCGGATCCTCAGGAGCAGGCACCAGGTGAATCCTCTCTGACTCCGGAGGTGATTGAAGACACAGTGCCTACAGGTGCGCCTCTCCCAGCCCTGTCAGGGGAAGGTGAGTCTCCCCCTGGGTCCATTAACCCTCCAGCCTCTCCTGAGCTGCAGAGGCTCAGGGCAGAGAGGTAGAGGGAACTGATTTCTCCCAGGAGGAGTGCTCGCCTTAAGGCCAGGAGAGGCGGGTCTCCTGGGGTCCGGGACCGCCCCTGGCCTCAGAGAAGATAAAGGCCAGTCAGCCCAGTCCCAGGTTGCAGGAGCAACGTCGTTGAAGAGCTGTTTTGGCCAGCACCCTGTCCTGTTCCTCGAGAGTTCCTGTCCTTGCCCTGCTCCTCGCCCTGGACCCCGCTTCGCCCGTGGAGGACTGTCTGCCGACCCTCGACTCAGGTCCTGGACCTTGCCCCACAGTAACCTCCCCCTGGGACCAGCACAAGACCCTTTTGTCACCCTACCCCCTTTCTGTAGGTGCAAGTACCATCAACATTCTTTAAGCATTTTTTTAAAAAATGTCATTTAATTCCCAGATATACTATGTACTAGGATACCTAGGACTTCTGCATACCATTAAAACAGCCTTTTCTTTTAATTCACCAGCTTATGTATTTATGTACAGCCTATCTAAGATACCTAAAATAGATTTTTCTTTAAATTCAGAACCTTATATACATATGCACACCTAGAATGTCTCCAGAGTAGACACTACTTTATCTTTTCCTAATTTGGGACTGTGCCAAAGTCATATTCATTCTACTTGGAAATTAATCATTTTTAAAATTCAAAAATTGTTTTATTTCAATAGCATAAAACAAAGCTAAATATTGCAAATATTTCTTTTTCATTGTTATGAAAGAGAGGATGAACTTTAAATCACCATAGACAAAGATAACCTCAACAATTTGAAATCTTTATATTTCCCTTTAGCATAAAGTATATGTAATAAAATGGAATCATTTTCTTCTGTAGCACAAAGGTTACACAGGAAGCAGGCCATACATTATCACCATTTTATTTTATACATGCTCCTATGAAAGTTTTTAGTTGGTAAGGTGCAGAAATGGATTTTTGTCAGTCACATTTTGCATCTTAAGAACCTTTAGCAGGATCACCTGCATTTTAACAATGGAGTGCATGGGTAAAAATTGAATAAAAATTGAGTCCTAAACTTAACACACCCACCACCACCAACACACCCACCCACCCACCTACTTTTCCAAATATCACTTCTCTTTCTCATGTTTCAGGATTTCTTTGATTATAACTTTAAGCCATCGTGTTTCCCTTAGGGAAATGTCCTTCCTATAGCCAGAAAACAATGGTTTCAGCAGTAGGGTAGAATCAATATCAACAGTCATTTGTGAGAACATGAAAAAACAAAACAAAATATCTGACTCTGCACACCTCCTTGAGGTGAAAACAGTTACAGCAATGCTCCACTGGGATTTAACATGGATATTACATAACTAGGGTCTAGTTTATTGACCAACTGCTAGCAGTCTAATACTGTGGAAAGAATCCCACTTGGCCAAGATCGCAAGTCACTAAGAATACAATTTTGGGAGGAGGAGCAAGAAAATGACAGTATTTTTCTTGAACATCAGAAAGTAATGGAATAGGATCAAAAATGTAATTTCAGCTATTTATTATCAGTAGTGTAAAGAATCAAATATACCAGGGATGGGAAACCTGAGGCCCTCCAAGTGTTGCTAGGCTACAATGCCCATCATACTTGACCAACAGTCATGCTTGCAAAACTGATGAGAGTTGGAGTCCTACAACATCTGGAAGGTCATAGCTTTTCCTCCCCTGGAATACACAGTCTATATATCTTTGTGTGTGTGTGTGTGTGTATTCCTCCCACATTTATTTTTAAAAACTTTTTCTTATTTTTTTATCTTTCCTGTAAGGAGACGCAAAGCAACTTTGCTTTCTTTCTTTACTCTTGAAATGTCAGATTCCAAACACTATTACAAAATGAAAAACAAAAAGAACAGACCTGTGTGTACTTTAAGTATGTTGGGATGAAAATATGGTTAAATCCTTAAAGCTTAAAGCTCCTGAACTTTAACACAAGTTATAAATCCATGAGAAGTCAATTATGCTTTCAAGATATATTTTTAATGAAAAATGATATTATTAGTATTTTTACATCAAAATGGAACTTAAAGTTAATAGAATACTTTTTAACTGGACTTGGATACAAAACAGATCAAAGTGTCATCACCCCCACAAAAGCCCCACTCATCCATTTTTAATTTCTTCCTTCATCAAATACATTATAAGTATAAAAGAATAATGTATGTGCCTCACTAATTATCTGGAACATGTTTGATCTTGAATCACACTGTCAGAAGTCTTCCTGGGTCTGTTAGCTTGATTACATAATCATAATCTGGCAAGGAAAGAATAAAAAGTTTGGGCCTTTTGAAATGTAGTTTTTATCAAAAGGGCTGAATATCTCTTGATACCTTTTGGAATGAAATTCTCTAACTTCAGAAATGCCTTAGTTCCATTGTCTCCTATCACTTTCCTTCCTCAGAGTTGACTTTTCTTCAGAGTTTACTTTTCTTTTCATGACATTTCCTTGTAGGCAGAGGGAGAGTGTGTGTACACGTGCACTAGCAACACACTCCTCATTCCCTGGTATATTCCTCTGAGTGTGGCTTATTTGATTACTGTGAAAGAGCAGTCAAAGCCTTAACAAAATAATATTAAGTTTTCTTCATGGTTGTGGATACTTGGTACTTCATCTGCAAAGATAGGGCCTCAGCCTTCAAGATACACAAATAGAAAGCCAGAGTGTGCATTTTGAGAAGGAGGGGAGAGGCACTAATATTTGCTAGCTGTAGTTGACTGGAATTGGCAGTTCCGCCATAAGAGAAAGTGCTGCTCAAGTTGCTCTCCAAGGACCGGCTGCTGTGTGCTGTATGTGTGTAACAAAAAGGCATCTTCCAGAGGCATCAACACTTTGTTACCCAAAGGAGACTAAATCAAAGGGCTGCCCTTTGAAATTCTTACTGCTCAAAAATGTCTTTGTCTGGGTGTGTGGGGGTATATAATACTAACTAATAGATTTCAATTGTATTTTTAGATGGCTAATTTTAACCTTTAAAAAAAGTCTTTATGCATTTGTGATTCTGAAAAGCTTCACTTGATGTGCATGTAGAACAACACATGAGCTGACATTTCTTCCTTTACTTAAACATTACACAAGGTCTGCCCATGCATCCTTTGTGAGTTAATAACACTGTATCCTTGCTGAAGTGAAAAGACTGCCATTTCTATTTAGGGGCAAATCACACATGGGACACAGAACTGTTGAGTCAGAGCAGAATATAGGCATCAAACTGCAATGCAACCTTACTACTTCGCTTTTGCAGAAATTATTTTTCCGTTCCTCCATCCACCTAATTCTGGCATCTAAACAGGATCTCTCTGCTTCTCTTCAAAAACACTGCATGCAGATGAAAGCTGAGGTTCTGTAGACTTATGTTTCAATTTATCAGTCAAGTTCTGTGTAAATACTTCAAAACCATGGTTGGTTGTCCATCCCCCCCCCCCCAAGGATCTTGGTTCTACCTAGAAGTCCCCAAAGGTGAAATATCAGAAGCAGACTGGGTTTGTGTCTTTCGAATTTCCTGTCCAACCTTCATTGTATTTTCCTTCATAGAGACTTATTGGCTGCACATAACCGGTTACTGCCCACTGGGGATTCGGCTGTTGTGGAGAACAAACATATTTTGACAAAGACTTGACAGACACAGTTCTGGCTGCAAACAGGAAATGCTGGGAACACATGGGGAAGTGCAGAGGAGGGATTTCAAAGCCAGGAAACTGCATGCCATCTCTTGTCAGAAAGCACAACACTAATAACTTAAATCAAGCCAGAGTCAAATGAAACTTTTCTTACAAATGTGCCCCAAGTTGGACTTAATTAAAAAATTAAGGAGCTGTAGTTCCACAGTTTGGTGTACAACACTAACATTTCGTTAGTGTCAATCTGTACATTCAATATTTATCATTGGCTGCTTGTTGCTAAAAGCTCTGCAATTGCTGGCATCCAGTGACTAAAAAGATATGTGCCTGAAAACATACAATAGGAAGGCAATATATAACAAGCATCAAACAACTTCATTGAAGATGACCCATGTTTATACAATTCTGGAATGAGTAACAGGTGAACTTATTCACTTAGAACTTATTCACATTAATTTAAACTTCAGTCACAATGCATTATTTCCACCTATTATTTCATTAAAAAACCTCAAAGGGTTTTTTCTTTGTCACTCATAGCACTTGGTTTTTGCTTCCATGTGAGATTTGGGAAGCTAATTTTATTTGAATTCCTTCTGAGAACTGAACTTCCTGATGTTGCAAGTCATTTCAGAGGAGTCTTTAAATTGACTGGCAGTATTAGGGAATCAATTTACAGCAGTTCTCTCATTTTTAGAACAATATTGTACATACCTTACAATAGTATCATCTGAATATTTCTGAATACTGTTGTGTACTGTGCTATTATTCTTCCAACTAAAGCTGCCAAATAGGGCAAGATGACCTGAAATGGAGGTGGGAAACACAACAAAAGAAGACCCAAATAATCTTTCTCAAAGGACAAAACATGTATCATCATGCTGATGTAGCTGTCTCATTAGTTCTGCAGCAATGGCCATGGGGAAGTAATCCTCTCATAACAAGGGGGGGGGGAGCTACTGGGAATATGGATAGGAAACCCTGCACATATAAGGAACTCTCCTTGCAATACCTTTAGAAGCAAACACTTTTGTGCACATAACTATATTGCCCAATACTTAATTAAACCCATGGATTACTCAGGTCTATTAATTTCTGTACCAGCTGTAACAATAAAAGCATTCAGCTTGTGCATTCTGATAAGACTCAACACTTGTGCTTCAATGTGGCTTCATAATTACACTCTTTAATGGTAAAACTCTGTACCTGTGTATCTGGGAGTAGATATGACTAGGACTGGGCTGCAAATTAATTTGCTCTGGTGTAATATGAAATAATGTTTCAGCTTTATGGAAATACGATTTGGCAAGTGCATGGCTCTCTCTGCCTTCTCCATTTAGTATGTCATCCTAATTCTAATTCAGGTTTGCCAATATGGTGCTCATGGGTGAGATAGTGCCCTTATAGAGTTCCCCTAGTACCCACAAGGTTCTCGGGAATGGTGGAAGGAGAAAGAATTCGCCCATGTGAAGATCATCAGGTGGAAACTCTTACACATATGGTTCTTAAATGTAAATTATATGTCAATCTCTGCCAGCAGTTCCTAGATTAACTCTGCATCCCCAAATGGAAACCTGAGTTAGAGATCATACATTTTCTATTATTGGGGAATAATCAGGAGCTCACCTAGTTAGTGGCTAAATATCTTTATCTGGTTTTTTGTCGTCAAAACACATTGCAGACATTTGATCTCCCTGGAGACCTAGAGATGTAATGTTAGACTGCTTTGCCTCTTTCATTTGACAAATGTTTTGTGTCACTGGGAAGGTGGGAATTCTGTATTGATTTGCTATGGATGTTTGTATGTGATGCCAATAAAAGGTTTGATGATGATGAGTACCCACAAACCTCCTGAGTACCCCTCCATTCACTGTCTCTTTTTTCATGAGGTGGCAAGAGTGGTCATGCTTTCCACCCCTCACCCCCTGAAAGCATATTAGCTTTTCTTGTTAAGGTTGACAACAGTAAAACTGAGTTGAGGTGTCGACAATAAACTGCAATTAATCTAAAATGGAATCAAAAGCTTCCAAACTCCTTGCAGTTGTGCTGGAGGATGGAGAAGGGGGCAAATAAGCCTGAGGCTCTGTGCAGTTTGTTCTTGCAAAGCTAAGTCATGGTTTAGTATTATGCCAAAATGAAACCATTGCCTAATGCTTTTCTCAGTTGCTGTTTCATTTCCCTTGCACCTTCTTTACATGCATTCTACCAGCACATCTCAATAGAAATTCAACAAAATAGAATGGTCCAGCGAAATGCTGTGCTGAGATTGTGGCAAATATGTCAACAGAATTGGTTACAATGGGGACATCACTACCCTTTAGGCAGTGGCGGAAGAAGGGTGTGGGGGGTGCAGTCCGCCCCAGGTGTCATCACTGAGGGGTGTGTGTGACAAAATGAGTTTTTTTTAAAAAAAATATACAAATTTGGGCTCGTGAAACTTTTTATGAGTGATGTGGCGGCTTAGGTGCCTGCAGGTTCCGCGCTGCCTGAAACGGCAGCATGGGACTTGCACCTGCCTACTGCTTCTCCCTCAGCTGCCCTACATCTGAGGGGGAGGCAGCGGAGAGGCTCCAAGCATCAGAAAGGCTTGCCCTGCCTCCACAGGCGGATCGCCTTGCCCCCATGGGCGTGTCTCGCCCCACCCCCATGGCTGCCTCGCCCCACCCTCGGCTGCAGCATCCCCCCCACACCAGGCACCCAAGTGGCTAGCTATGCTGCTGCCTGTTGGTACACAATGTTTTGTGCAATGACAACAATATTTACTATATTTGTGAATTGCATTCCTAGAGGTAAGCTTTTATAACTTTGGGCAGTTGCATAAACATAAAATCTTGCAAACAATATCAAAAGCAAATAGTACAACTGCTGAACCCTTGAAGAAAAGCTCCGAACTATTTAAAGAAGACATTGTTTCTGGCAGAAACAACAAAGCTTTTCCTAAATAATGAGGCAAAATTGGGGGTTCGATGGAAACAGAAATCCAGAAAGCATTGGGTACAAGGAGAAAGGAGGAAGACACTTCTCAGAGCATGGAGGAATGCTTCAAGTCTTCCCCTAAAGTTCTCAAGAAATGTGGAGGTTCATCTGTTGAGAGATGCTCCCTTTGCAATTTTTGTTTTGTTTAAACAACTTCTGATTTGAAGCACTTTAATATCTGAGGATTTAGAATGCAATCCTATACAAGCCAACTTGGAAGTAAGGCATTTTGAGTTCTATAGAATGTTCAATCAGGGATGTAAGTATAGAATTGTGGTCTTTATTTTAGGTGGGGAGATAGGGAACCTGGGGCCCTTCACATCACCCCAGCCAGCATGGCCAATCCAAAACCATCCGAAGGGTCAACAACATCTCAGCCCTGGTTTAAGATACCATTATCATGCTTTTGAATTTGTTAAGATGGGTTGATTATCTGCCACACCCATTTGGCCCCATTTGGATCAAATCATGCTAAGAAACAATTGTTTAACAACATCTCCCACTTTGTATATTTTGTTTGTTTGTATGGTGCTCCTTTCAGTAGATTTTTCTCATTGTTTTCTTACTTTGTGATCATCTGTCTGAAGATAGGGAAGGAAAAGCAATTTAGAGCTTGTAGCTGAAAGCACATTATAGCAGAACTAGAAGAAAATAAAATAAAAAAACTCTCTTTCATTCCCAGCTGTCAGCCTCACGAAATGACTGGTGTTAGTGTAAAAACAAACTGAAGCATGTAAAAATTGATGCCCCATACTTAAAGGTAAGTTTTAATAAGAAGGCATAGTTTCTGCTTAGTCGTTGCTACTGTGGACCAACTGATTGTGCACTGCCATTGTGTGTGTATAAAGCTTATAAACCATTTGGGGTCCCCTCATCAATGAACCCCCTGGGTCCCTTCATGCAGCTGCAGTCTCTCAGCCTTCATTGATCATCTGTAAACTGTCCTATCTCACAAGTTTGCTTTGGAAAAAGTGTGGGGCCATGACCTTCTGCAGTGGTTGGCATGCTGACAAAGACTGGGGAAGCCAAGATTCAAATCTCCTCTCAGAGATGAAGCTCACTGGGTGACCTTGAGCCCAACCTAACCTACCTCACAAGGCTGTTGGAAGGATAAAATGGGAGGGGCAATATACATTTGCTGCCGTGAGCTCCTTGGAGAAAAAGTGGGATATAAACACAATGAATGAATGAATGAATGAATGAAGTTGTCTTCCTCTTCAGCTTCTGAAACCACCACCTCGCAGTCTGCTTTTTCTTCTCCCTCTGGTCCCTCATCATCATCCCTCCACCAATCCCCCAACTCTGAGCATTCTTCCCCTGAAAGCCTCCTGCCCCTCCTCTGCATCCATCCACTCCAGGTCATGGGTGTTGTTTTGCATGCGCCTTCCCTGTAGGAGAGCTGCTTGGAAAGGAGCGCCCTGCAGCCAACAGGCTTGTACCCTCCACTCACCAGCAGGGAATTCAATCCTGCTGAGGTGGGGCATTATATGCAACTTAATGCTTGGCACCTCTAAACATCTTTCTCTTTTTTTGCCCCCTTGCAGGATTGCTTCTATAATTCTGTGTTTCTTGTTGACTCAGAACAAATACATAATGAGTCATTTACCCTAACCCTCCATTGACTCTGTTTTTATCGGCAGTGTCTGGAGCACAAAGTCTGTGGCGTCATCACTCTCCCTATCCTCTGAACTGCATCTAGGAATAAATGTAGCGCCTGCCATTTTTTACTTGAGCTTTTACTGTACTGCACAATTTTTCAAAACTTTTATATAGATTTGTGTTTCTTTTTTTGATAATCACATCCCTGTCGTACTGATTTCTAACGCTAATGGGATCAAAAGTAATTTTAAGGAATTTTCTTCTTTTTAATTTGAAAGTGCATACTCATTATTTCTGCCTTCCTTTTCTTAATTCTGAACCCCCCATTTGACCCTATTATGTCAGTTCTGTTTTGAATGCTTTAATCAGATTTAATGGATCCATTATAATCAGAGCATTGTAGTCTACATAAAGACTCAGTTTGAATACTTCTTTTATTTTTTCTTTCCCTTTATCTCTGTTTGAGTTCTTATCAATACAGCAAGAGGCTCTGGACCCTCTACAAACCACTGCCCTGATAAGGGACATCCATATGCCTTGCATTTGTTGGTGATTACCTGATCTCTGCTCTGTCACTGAAATGAATGTTTTTGGTGTCATAGAAACTGCATAGATCCCTACAAGAAACTTCTCACCAGAATGATGGATGTTGATTGATTTAGGCATTAGGAAAACATGTAAGCTATCACCCAAGCCCCACCTTTCCTGTACATTTTGGAACTGTGATTTCCCACGGTTCCAAAATGTATGGTGAGCCTCCACAGATAGATACAAGCAGCTTCCTGCTACAGAGATTTGCCTTCTACCTTTTGAAAAGCAATGAAAGTGGACAAGGAGGGGTGGAAGCATCACCTGTCCCTCATCCCTGAGGACCTCCTCACATGATAGCTTGCATGCTTTCATAATGTCTCAGTAGGGCTAAAGGGTTGAAATGTGACAGAACTCAGGTGGTGAAAAATTCAATTCTCAAACCTCTCTCTGAGAGGATTGAACCTGGCATCTTCTGCACGCAGCTCAGGGTCTTTACCACTGAGCTATGGCCCTCACTCTGACCCAGCAATGTCTCATTAGATTTGTAAATTCTTACGTAGTTAAATTATAAAAGGCCAAGGCTTTGTAGACCAGTCAAAACTAGTATTATCACAATCATGATCTGTATGAGCACATGAACTGCTTTAAAGAAGATACAAATTTCCATTTGTGGCAACAATCTCTGGTCAATGTAATATCAACAGCTAATGAAAGGAGGTCAGCGTCTGAAGTTTTAATATATGGCTCCATAACCTGGAATGTATGTGAGAAACTGACAAAATGCTATTATCACACCCTGACAGGATAATCACAGTCCACATTTTCAAATTCATGGTGTGAGTAATTGGACACATGCAACAGCTTTTTCAGTAATCAGGGCTTGAGCACTTTTGAAATACTAGTCTGTTTGCTAATATTATAGGAAGCTTGATATTAATAAACAGCGAGTTTATTACATGCAACCCCAGTCTCCAAGCGGTGTGAGATTCAAGGGGTTCTAGCTGTGCTTACCCAGGGTCTATGTTTCCTTTTGGAAATGACATACAGTGGAAACTGTGGTGTCTTTATGATGTATGGTTTATTTACACAGATATACAACCTGAGCCTATGATGGAGGGGTTTCTAGCATTACATTCCAAGAGGGTCTTGCCTCCTACATAGGCATAGCTCTGAATTCAAAGTTTTGATACCACAAGCCTTAATTAAATTTTAGCACCTACTGGACCCAGGAATTTAGGTGAGTCTAACAAATTCAAAACAATATACTTAGTTCAGAGTGCAAAATATTTTCTTCTTCTTTGCCTGCATTTAATCATTTTAAGAAGCCCCTTGACTATGAACTGACATATTGTTACTATTAATTTGATATCACTCTCCACAGAGTTGCTTGATTTTATGTGTTGACTGGTTTGGGCTGAGTTTGAAATATAGTTGGGTTTCTTTTTATAAAATCTGTCTTGAGAGACGATGTGTTGCTGATGCCTGATAGTGGGTCTGTTTCCATGAGCATGCAGGCAAGTTTCCAATTCTCCAAAGAAATTGCTGGCTTCGGACATAAGGACTCTACAGCAGAGCTGCAATAATTACTGAGATGTATGCAAAGCACTCTGAACACTCGAAAAATGAACTATATAAATGTTAAGTATTAAACTCATGTCTGTGGACTCCCAAGATGGCTGTTCTATCTTTGCTGCATGACTTATTTAAATCCTTAGCCAAATGCACTTCAAGCTCGGGCCTTTTTAGAAAACTCCATCCTGATTGCTTTGAGCCAGGACTACTGTAACAGTCCTTTGAGAATAAAATATGGGTAAGACTGGGTTACACAGTATAGTTTATTGTTTCTGCATTTATACTTATTTTATCTATCTTATTTATATCTCACCTTTCTTCCAAAGAGTGCCAAGGGTTCTCTTCTTACCTCATAAAAAACCCTATGAGGTAGGTTAGGCCTACGACTGGTCTAAGGTCACTCACTGAGTTTCATAGCTGAGCAGATATTTGAACCTCAGTCTCTGGGTCTTGGTCCAGCACCATACTGTCTCTCTTCGGCCATGCTCATTTCCCATTTTCAATAATCATTTCCTGGTGTGCGTAGTCCCGTCACTCCTCTGGCCTAAGCTTCTCTCTTGAAACCAACGAGACGGAAATGTTTTAACTTTGGCTGGATAGTGCCCTATACTTTTCATTGAGATCATGAAGATTTTTGGATTTTGATTTTTGATTTGTGCCATCCATGGTGTCTTCAATTCCACAGTTTGTATTAAAAGAAAAGGAAAAAAAATAATATAAGTGTAACAGAATATTCACGGCACGTTGCATACCTGTTTTGATGCAGGCTGCATGATAAAGAAACTCAGCAGGACTGTACAGACAATATAGAATGTAATCCTATGTAATCCCCAGAGGTAAATTTCAATCAGTTCAATGGGACCTACTTCTAGATAAATATGCATAGGATTGCAGCCAGTATAAGTAAAAAGAAAAACACCCTACAGACATCTTTCAAGTGGCGAATGGTCCCAATCAAACAGGATTATTTAAAGACATGAACTATTGAGTATCTGATTAGAGTCATAAGGAGGTCTGACATAATGAAGTGGTGGGGGAAAAAATCTTCTGATATGCTGCACTATATAATTAGATAATAAAATATCACTGGTTCAACTTGGAATGGAGAATCCAATCAGTTCAAAGTTACTGAGAAATGAAGGTCCACTGAAAGTCATCTCAAAAGGAAGAAAAAGAGAGTGAAACTGAACAAAAAATATATTCTGATTGAAATGTATGCAGTGCCCTTTCAGTAATTGCGTCTCAGAAAAAGGGCATTCCACTATCTTGCCAAACTCAACCCTGCCCCTTTCTGTAACATAGGAAGAATATTTGCCTACCTGATAGGGCTGTTATAAGGGTTAATGGGATAATATATGTGAAACAATTTGAGCACTTAAATTCAATATATAAATGCCAAGCATAAAATATATGTAGGTGCTTGAAAGAGTCAGATGCATCATTAATTAAAGTTTATTTTCATTTGATAAATACTCAGCAGGTTCCTCTGCTTCAAGTCTTTTTCGATAAGGGATGGGTGAATATGCCACTTTTTGTTTCTCTCAGTTTCAATACTTTCCAAGCAAATTTATTTCTTTGTATTTCCACATCAGTTTGCAAGTTCTGTTTTCAAAAGTACTCAAGAAATTAGCATTTTAGTGCAAATTTATCCTAATAGACACATTATTGCAAATAATCTATTTAAAACAATGCATTTTTTGTATGTTATTCTCACTCATATATGCATTTTTGTGCACATTACTTGACTGGAGATATCTACTGCAAAATTCAGTGTAAATTTTAATTAATATCTTGATCAATCAATTCTGTGATATAGTCTGAGTTATGTTACTACAAAGGGCGTTCTGGGTATCACAGACTATGCAATTGACTGTGTTGTAGGGCTTCTCAGAGATCAGGAACTTGGTTTATTCAGAGTTCCACCACTTCTTTCTGGGATTTGTCACCAGACCATACACTTAGGCATACATCTAGGTGTCTGCTGGGACTTGTAATGCTTATGAGGCAGTGCCTCTCCATCTTAACTGAGGACCTAAAGTTACCAGATGGGGGAGTTTGCTAGAGTGTCATAACCATAAATTTTGAAGTGCAGGAATTCCTCATGACAGTCCCCCAATTTTTGTCACTTTCTCACATACATTCCAGGTAATGGAGACATATTTTAAAGTGCCAGATGTTGACCACCAAAATTGTGGAACACCATTCCCTGTGTGGCACGAGTAGCCACATTGGTTGGTTAAGGCATTTTTATTCCGATAGGTTTTTGCCTGTTCTCTGTCTGCTGTGAAAACCAGTTTATCTCTTATGCCTGCTGTATTTTTAATGTCGTATTTTTACTGTACTTTAATATATGTTTTATTGCATTCTGATATTATGATTTTAAATTGTTGTGGGCCTCCCTGAGTGGCACTAGAAAAGTGGGATAGGGATGTCTTTATTAATACATAAAAACATAAAGATTTTTTAATGATTTTGCTGTAAATTTTGTAGGCATTCAACAGATCCATGAATATTGGGAAAGCTAGATAAAGGGGGATGCTTATTAATTCAGTGATGCTGCCAGCTTTTTCAATTTTAGGTCAGGACTTCCTAGAACACAATTTTGATTTAAAGATGTGTGTCATATAATGCATGAAGGAATAAGAACAACAAGCTGTTTTTGTGTGATTTGAGTGTGAATCCTAATAAGTTTTAAATACAATGAATTTGCGAATACATCCTTTTTTTTTTTTTTGCTATCCTTGAGCACAGCAGAGATAAATGTCAGCCTGAAATATCTCTCAAATTGGCCACTTCCTCTTCACACCTCCATCTGACTGCATTATATGATGTGCGTCTCTTGCCTCGAGTCCTGTAACCTTTTTATTTCCAGCTCCTCTAGTTTCTTCTCTTCTCCCCCTCTTTCCTTCTAATACTTATCCTAATACGTAATGACACATCACAAGTGTGTATAGGATATAATTTTCAAAGCTAATAAAACAAAAGAAAAAACAGGTATAAATGGCTTTTTCATGCTTGTCAAAATTTACACAATGCGCTGTCAAATTTTCTTCATGCAGGAATCATGCACAAAAGACATATGAATTCAGAGTTTAGTTCAGCTAATTATTATTTCTTCCATGTCAGTGCATCCAGAGAATTAGTTATAATATCTGCACACACACAAAAAAAACCCTTACCATAATTTATTTTTCCATGTGCAAGTTAACCAGATACATCATTGGAAATACTAAAAGGCTTTCACATTTCTTCGCTTTGAACAAATCTGGGGGAATAAAATTCTTTAAATTTTTGTCAGCATTGGATTTAGGGTGATGTGGGTGGTTCCCCTGCACAGTGTGCCAAACCGAGAGGGCGCAAAATTGAGAAGACCCATAATTGAGAAGATCCATTTGGGAGTGCCAAATTTTGGGCTCGCACAGGGCGCCATATTATGGAAGATTACCAAAGTCTGCCCCTGCTACTATGTGCCTTTCATTCTTGTACTAGCTCATTGCCACTCACTTGGCTTGACCAGGAAGAATTTGCAGTGGCTGCTTTGGCTCTGGCCCCAGATGGGGGCAGGGCACTTAGGCATACATGCACTCATGCAATGTACACAAGTGCAGGCTGGAAGCAGCACAGCCTCTCTGCCCGCACCTGGTTATCTTTTGTCAGTAGTCTTGACACCATCCACCCATTAAGTCCCAATGTAGAAGCAGCTGGTTATGTAAGTGCCGAGTAAAATTTTCCACCTATTCTTAGGGACTGGGGTGTGTGTATGTGTGAATTTGTTGTCTACATTTTAATGCAAACATACCTAATTTGCATTCCTCAGACCAATACATGTAACAAATGTGGTTTCTTCTGAAATTTTGCACTTCTCTGAATATTGCGATAATATGCAGTTCTCCCATAAAAAGTTGGAAACAAAAAAAGCATACAATTCATATGTTTGTGAAAATAATGGACAAAAATGCTGTGTATAAGGGGAAATTGCATGCAAAAAGGCAGATAATAAAAACCGATTGAAAATGCAAGCTGATTTTCATGTAGTCTACATTAAAAAAGGGTCCACAAACTGATGCAGAAACAAGGCAGGTTGAATCAGACTGAGGAAAAATAATCTGAGAAACTGAAATGGACATGTCTGTCTATCCCTACATCTTCCATACTCCTTACTCAGACACTTAGTGACAGGTGGAGGGATCTTAAACATGGATGGATGTCTTAGGTTGGTCTCAGCAGCAGGATTGCATTACAAAGGGAGAAATGCACGTAAGCTGTTTGGTGAGCACTTAAGAGGCACCAAGACAGTGAAGGGAGATTCCCTTAACCTACTCCTTAGGGCCGTAGGACTCATGGGTTGGGCAAGAACCGCCCCCGGCTAATCTGGCTCATACGTCCAGCACCATGGGGCTTGGGGTTTTCCCTGAACCCTCTAGAGAAGATTTATGGGGCAGATGGGGGAGAGAAGAGAGTCCCAGCAGATCCTATTCTGCACATATACAATATGGCAAAATCCCACCCAAGGTATTTGCATTAATTATGGTTTTATCCTGCCTTCCTCCAATGAGGAAGCATGCATGCTCGCCACTTGATCCTCAAAACAATCCTGTGAGGTAGGCTAGGAGATAGTAAACACCACAGGGCCACCATTCAGCTTGGTAGCTGAGCAGGGATTTAAACCTGGGTTCCCTAGTCCTAGCCTACTGTTCCACCCACGAGACCCCTCTAGCTTTCCAAGACAATTGGGGTGGGGGAGTCCCCATAAACTACCAGTCAAATGTTTAGGGAAAGCATTGAAAAACAGACTCCAGGCATTTCAAATGTCTGCAAAGCTTGTGATTTTTTGAAGCACTCTGGTCCTAGGAAGCAAGGTGTCTGATAGTAGCCAGGATAGCAGTGGACTGTCCCACTCAAGCACATTGTAATAAATGACCCTAGAAGTGCCTGTTTAGTTCGCATTTATTTTCCTCCACAATCATAGGTTCTGTCTAAAGAGTCAGAAATGACCTAGTTGAAAACTCACGAACAATCACGGAAAGTGCTGCCTGGGGTGGGCTGTGTGTGGGAAGCGGCTCATCACATGTGACTCATCACATGAAGGCCACCAGAGCCTCTGTTGCTGCTGCCAAAGTCTACTCAGACTAATGTTTTGTGTATCCACAATTGGCACTTCTGCAGAGTATATGAAGCCAACTGAATATGAAGCATCAAAAAGTAAGCTCAGGCTCACCAGTCTGGGGACAATTTCTACACAAATCTCGCCGAGGCAGATACTTAGGACCTAATTACATAGAATCCTAAAATTGTAGAGTTGTAGAAGGGATCCTGAGGATCATCTAGTCCAACCCCCTGCAATGCAGGAATATGCAGCTGTCCCAGATAGGGATTGAACCTACAACCTTGGTATTAGTAGCACAACACTGTAACCAATTGAGCTATCCAGGCATTAAATATGTAGCACCCAGGTTTGTTTTTTCAATTAAAAATAATTAGTTATGAATGTGGTATAAAGAGGTGTCTGGTTTTCATTAGTACTGCATGGGGTGGGGAGGCTCAATGATTCCATCCTTAGGTGTAATCTCCATGAACCCCCCTCCCTCATGGCAATTGCCCCTTAGGGAGGAAAAGCTTCAATTGGATGATGCTGGAAGTTCCCCATGAAAGCTGTTTTCCCTAAGGGCCTTCAGGTGAGCTCTTTAGATAAGGACTTCCTAAGAGCCTTTGGTGGCACTGAGGATGAAACTCCCGTGCCTTCTCCTTGGTAGGCATGGCATGTGCAGCACCACTGGTCCACCAGGGATTCAGGGAATGGTAGTCCTAGTCCGCATTGGCAAAGATGTTCCCTACTGCCACTGCCTTCATCTGTCCTTGTAGCATGGAAAGGGAAGGACTTGGTTGGTTTGTAGGATCAGGGCAAACAAACCCCTGCTTGCAGATTGGGATTGGGAGAGGAATGCTTTTGGTCTCCTTTTTTGCAGTGGGTTGACCCAATGTTCTCAAGCTTTCTTATGCCTTGGGCAGCAACTCCCATCAGAATCTGCACTTCTCTGGCTTTTGCAGTAAAGTTTTGGTGTGGGAAAAGTGAGCATAAAATGCATATTTTATGCAAATGAGGCATATAAGTTTCCATTTTATGGATGCGTACACTGAAAAGCATTGAGAAGTGCAAATCTTATGCTAAAAGTACATACGGTACTTTACGTATAAAGTGAGTACTATTTAAATGTGTGGCTTTCATGCATTCTTTTAGAAAATTTGCACAAAACAGGGTGAAAGAGACCTTTGAGTTCCAACGAGGCCGAAATGGGACAGAATTAGCTGCTCAGCCCTAGTAGCAGCTTACACCCAGGAAGGCTTTGATGTCCTTGATTCGGCTCACAAGTCTTTGAGGAGAATGAGTTGTTTGTGGGTTGATAGTGAATTGATGCTGTAATAGTCTCCTTTCTGTTGCTTGCTAAGCCTGAAGACATATAGGCCACCTCCATTCTCAGACTGAGGACTGTTGCTTGTTCCCAGTGCATCCTGTATCTTGTGTGATGATGGAATTATGGGACTAAAGTGATCACTGGAATTATGACTTGCTGTATCCACAGGCTATTTTGGAAATGGGATAGAGAACTGTATCTTGCTTGCCATGATTATAGAATGCATGAAGTTATGACAGCAATGATATCTTTGTGTCAGAGGGCAAATGATCTCACTGAGGCTTGCAAACTGAGTGCCTAGATGCACTGCCTGAACATTCCCAGATAACTGCAATTCTTTCTGCTTCTGCCTATCCCCCCCCCCCCCCCCGCTGTGGTTCCATCTTTCTTTCTTTTTTCATTCTTTTGTTTTGAAAAAAGCAAAATGAATTTCAGAGGTTGTCAGCAAAGATCAAGCTGACCGACTTTCTTTAAATGTGCCTGGCAAAAGCTGTCCAGTGGGCTGTGCAGACCCATTTGCTCCAAAGAGACGAAGAACACAATTTCCATCTCAGTAAAGATGGATTGGATTCTTCACTGCTCTCTCCAAACCTTGCAACGTAGGTTTGTCTGCTGAGAACATCTCCTGCTTTGTATCAGGAATTAGCAAGTTCCATTAGCATTGTACTGTTGTGCTGAATTGTTTCTAGTTCCACAGGATAAAAAGGTTTCTCGATTAGGATTCCTTAGATCAATGACATATAAGTTAATCATGACAGAGTGTACCTACATGCAGCCTCTGAAGAAATAGAAGCATTTGATGATGGAGGGATGAGACCTCTTAGGAATCAAAATATGTTTAACACATGTAAAGTTTAGTGTTTTTCCTTTCTGCGCACAGGCACTGGGAGACAATTCTTTTCTAGAATCACTCTTGTTCTTCCAGTTAATGGCATTCTGAAACACTGTTTCAGATCAAGGAATCAGTTTGTCAGGACATTGTGCATAAGGGGGGGGGGACTGAAAGGGGGAGGGAAAGCTCAAAAAGAGCTTAAGGAGGACTGAGCATGCTCAGTGGCCACATAACGTCTACACATTGTTATGGGCAAGTGGAATGGAATGGAATGTGAAGTGCCTTGTGTGAAGCACTTGATGAATCCCAAGGGTTTATTATTGCATTATAGTCATTATTGCACATGGGCTCCTATGAAGACATTGGGAGTGGGGTGGTTGAGTGAAGTGGCAGATCTGATTTCCTCCACTTCAATTGAACCTGTAAAGAGGGCATTTGGCTCCCAAATACTGAACATTACATTGGTGTTCTGAGCACACCCAGCCCAAGGAGGACAAATGGCCAGGAGATTAATTCCTTATTGACAAAGCACTCACATGACAGTAGCTTCTAAGGTGCACAAAACTCACACACACCTCTGGCAACTAAATAGCTGGTATCCCCTCCCCAGGCTCATGTTCCAAGCTGGACCATTTGAGGAACAGCATGACCATGCCTCAGGCCAAACTTCAGACAACGGAAGGCGGCCCTGTTTAGGGAAGCTTTTAATGTTTGATGCGGTATTGTTTTTAATAATTGGTTGGAAGCTGCCCAGAGTGGCTGGAGAAACCCAGCCAGATGGGTGGGGTATAAATAAGTTGTTGTTGTTGTTGTTGTTGTTGTTGTTGTTGTTGTTGTTGTTGTTATTACCCTTGTCTGATGGGGCACACGCAAGCAACCAGCAACTACTACACAAAAGTTGTCACTGTGCCTGCCTCTTCAAGCCCCTCTTGGTCCTGGGGGACAGTGGGGAAGGGTACAGAAGGGATTATACCACCCCTGTCTCAGGCACTGTCTCCTCCTCTGTTCTTGGCATGTCCTGCCCTTCCTCCAGTCCTGGCTTCTATCCCATCTCCAACTGCTCAGACTCCCCTCCTTCCTCTAGCCCTGGCTGCTGCCTCGTGGGAGGCACAAACCCCATAAATCACTACCCCCTTCTCCTGGATCAGCCTCTGACCCCACTGCCTCTGCCACACACTCCTTGAAGCCATGCCAATCCCTGACACATAGTACACCTGCAAGCAAATTATTGTGAATGATCCATAGCCGAAGGAGTATAAAAAATGCATGCAAAAGTTTATTTAGTGATTGCTTCCAAACACTGCAGCTCAGTTTCTTCCCATCCCCGCAGTCTGGGGAATGTATACTTTGAATAGGCTCCTTGATAAGGGAGCAAAATTCTTAGAGTAATTATTTGGAGTTTTTTTTGGGGGGGGGAATTAGTTTATGGTATTACATGATGCTTCTAGGATATGGGCATGCCTGCATTCCACTGATAAAGCTTTAGGCTGGCATCCGTGTCTCTCTGGCTTTTTAATGAGAATGCAAATATACAATATTACTACTAATGATGTCAAATGAAATGGCTAACCTGAGTGTCCAAAGGATGAAGTACTGTACTTTGTATAAACAGTAATTATTTCAGTAGCAAAAGGAATCTGCAAAGTAGCTCACAACATGAGTTATTAAATTATTCCTGTAACACGAAAGGAGGAAGTACAGTAAACAGGGGACCTTATTCTGCTTGAGGATGGAAAATGCTTTAATTGCGAGAGAGAGAGAGAGGAGGTTTGCAGTGTGTGAAATTCTGGCAGGCATTCTTTTAGAAGGGAGCAGGGTCCCTTGGGTTATGTTTAGGTACTTACTGATTCTTGAGTGCATGTGCCCACACGCACACTTATTTGGGATTGTCGTATTTGGTGGTTTTCTGCTGCCGTCAATGTATCTTCTTTGATCCTTCCCTGTGACTGTCCTCAGCATCGTTCTAGATCATAATTCGGAAGTTAATAGTTTGGGTAAGATTCCAGCATGAAACCCTCAAGCCCTTCACTTGTTCAATCCAGCCAACACATGCTGCCTGGGAGAGAAGGAAACCCTAGCCAGAAATACCCCATGATATTTCAGTTGCAGGGCACACAGCTTCCACTGCCCGAAAATTGCCCCTCTGTGCCTCTTTGCTTGGTTATTCTTCAGGGTGTGATGTTCAATTCAAGCTGCATGGCTCTTTAGTTATCTTCTTTTTCAAACTAAAAAGCCCAGACACTTTGGTATTTCAAGGCATAAGACATTTCCTGCACTTCTTCTCCTGTTCACTGATTATGTAATAAATGAAGTGCTTTCAAAGTGGGCCAGTTAACTGGAATGGACACCCAAGCATCCCACTTACCGAGCCAGAAGAGAAGAACAAGAACATACCATTCATTTTTAATGTCAGCTGAGCCAATGAATATAAATGAAAAGAAAGCAGGAAGCGGGAGATAGTTGGCTTTTAGGCGAATGGTTCGTAGCTCAGGGTAGAGCACGTGTGTGGCATGCAGAAGATTCTGGCTTCAATCTCTAGGTTCTAATCCAGCCTCAAATCCTGAAGAGCTGCTGTCAATCAGTTCCAACAGTGCTAGGCTAGATGGACCAAGAGTCTGTCTCAGCATAAAGCACCTTACTGCATATTTAAGGATTTTATATTATTAAGACTCTTTTCAGTCAATACGATTTTAGGGTGTTTGCAATATGGACACATACTAGTTTGATTCAGCCTCCCTTGCTGTATGTTTCTAGCCGTGAGCCTGTATCTTACATGCATGCTCACTGAGTTGTGAATTTGGAGGTCTTTACTGAAGGCAACTGTGTGCCATAGAAAAGCTCCCCCCCCCCATAACACTACAACTCAGGGACCTCCAATGAAGCTGAATGCTGCAGGATTTGGGACAGATAAAATGCAATGCATAGTTAAACTGGGGTACTCATTCCCACAGGAGGCCACCAGCTTGGATGGATTTACAAGAGGATCACACAATTCATGGAGGATAAGGCTGTATTGAAGGCTACTAGCCATGTTGGCTATGCTCTGCCTCCACAGCTGCTTCCATGGGAGACCAATATATTTTCTGCATATGTAATTCAAAGCACCATTTAAAATGATCAGGAGATTACTCATTGCTTTTTATTTTTAAAATTACTGCTGTTCTTCCTTTTTATTTAACACTGTCTATGGTCTATTACATACCATAATAAGAGTGCTGGATAAAACATTACAAAGTACAAAAATTATTCAAAGATTGCAGCAAACAGAATTCAGGTAGAGAGAGCAAGAGCAAAACAATTTACTCAAGATGTTTTTGGCCATTCAAGTTTTGCAACTCTACAGCCACGCACCCTCTCATTCTGATTTTCTTCTTGTCTCTGATATGAACGCTTATTGTCCTTTTGTGCTTCTGATCAATCTTTGCAGCTCTCAGCCATTGCTGCTGCTGAGGAAGGCAACAACCCCCACCCTTCTGCCATTGCAGGAAACCAGACATTGCCACTGCTCTCTGAACCCTCCCTGGAGAGAAAGAACAACAGGAGCCACCCCAAGCAATTGATCAAATGTTCGTCTTTGTGGTTCTCAGACTCCAGAAGCAGTTTTCTGGGTGGGGTGGAATCCCTATGTTAGTATCCAGGCAGGTGAGTCGCTGTTGCTTACCAGGGGGACGAGGGGGACAAAGGAGATGCCAGGAAGGTTGGTGCCATGCCCAGTGGAGCCAGTGTGATACAAATGCCAGTGGTCTGCACTGTACCAACCTCCCCATCTCCTCACCCTCCTGGCAAGCCACAGCCATCTGCATGCCAGGAAGTTTGTGTAACAGTAAAGGAAAATTGGTTGGTAGCAGTTATTTCCAAGCTCCTTTGCTGCCCTATGGATGCATTTATGAAAAGTGTCTGCTTGCTGTCTTGCTCTTCTTCCTCTTTCTCAATTCCTCCTTACCCTCAAGGCAGCCCCGCCAGTCAGAAAGCCAGCCCTGAGCTGCTCTCCATTCCAGCAATGGGGGAAACTTTATCCACAGCCATGCAGTACCCAGACGTCAAAAGAGTGTGAGAAAGAGGACATTCTTGTAGAAGAGAAGACCACCCTACAGAATATGCAATATAAAGGACCAGGGTCAGGGTTCCTATTGGCCTGCTGGCACAACTGTATCATATCAGGGACAACAGCTGCAGCAACAGCAGTACCTAGGGAGATTGCATAATCTTTCCTTGGGCTAGTCCCATGAAAAAAGTAAACATTGTGCAATTCTTTGAGCATCTCTAGTAGCTGAAGCTCATTGATCACATTCTCAGCTAAAATCGCAAGAGTACAATTCTCCTTCTGTTAAAACCAGTGAGGGAAACCCCCATTAACTGCAATGAACCAGGATTGCACCTTGGAATGGCAGGCAGTGAAACTGCAAGAAAAGGCTTAAGGTCCTGACAACGATTTCATGACAAACTGTCTCATCAGTAGTAGATGTTTAGTCAAAGCTATCTGACCTTCGCAAAGATTGACTGTTTTCAACCACTGCACAATTCAGTTTTGTTGATAATTGCGTTAAAAGATCAATACATCAGAATGCTCTAACATCGATAATTCCAGTTCATCATTCTAAAAGGGATTATCTTTGTCTGGAGCAGTCACTAAATCTGAATTGCATGTTTGCTGAAGTGCGGCAAATCATGTTGGAAGACAACAGGCCCTGACCCAGCACTGACTCTGTCTATTGTGATGAATATAAAAGCCAATAACATTGTGGAGCCAATTTTCTCCCCACTCAAGAATAATGTAACACCACGTGTGTATTTAGTAATGCCTGCTGTGGAGCTGTGTGGGTCAGACTTCATGTTATGTGTAAGGCCAGCCAGAAAGATCTTGTACAGCATTTCAAGAGTTTGATTTCAACTCACACTACAACCCAATGCAAACTTTCTGGTGGCAGCAGCGAGGGAGCTCACTGAGCACAATGGGGTTTGCTTTCAAGTCTTAGCACTTCAGAATCGGACAGTTCGGTTATAAAAGTGAATGACTGATCCTGTGATTAATAATATCCATTTTCCCCACACCATTCTTAGTTCCACGTACTCACCCCAAGATATTCGCAATGCCCTCTACAATTCCACTGAATTCTTTAGTTACCTTTAAAGCACAGGTCTTGTGTTACGCAGCTGCAGAGGCTAGTACAAGTATAAATAATATATACGCTGCGTGCTGCACTTATATACAGTTGCTTTTACCACAAAAAGTTATGCCAGAACAACTGAGACACCATAGTTGTTGTGGGGTTACAAAACAATCTACTCTCACCTGGCATTATTGGTGCTCTGGAAGTGTATGAAGAATCACAGATCGGGGGAGTTAAAAGGCATTGCATTCTCCCATCCCAAATAATCTGCAAACATTGCATTATATGCTGATTTTTTCTGCCACTAGAGATTGTACACATATTCCAAATGTTCTAGATGTAATTTCTGAGTATCTCTGACTGGAAAAAAAAAAGATTTTAGTTAGCAGAGCCAGAAAAGTTTGGCCAGTTTGAGACTCTGGAGAGGTCTTAATTGATCCTTAAAATGACTGACAATGGCTTGTGCCTCTTCCCTTCGAGCAAAAACAGGCAGGCAGAGAAAGCTTACCATTGTGTGTGTGTGTGGGGGGGGGGGGACAGGACAGCAACTGGATGGAACAGTATGTCTTATGAGCAAGGAGACTCTGTCAATCCAGTTGTTAAAGTGGAAAAGTTAGTTCTGAGCTTCTTATGTTTTCACAGTAAAATTCATATGGACTGTATATATTAATCTAGAACTGATGGAATATTCTTATTGCTAATGTTAGCTGGCAATATTTTTATTGCCCTGAGATATATGGATGAAAAGTGGTATGCAAATTTAATAAATAAGAATCAAACAAAAAATAACATTAAATCAAATGTGCATCTTACATGTGAATTCTTATACTAAAACTTTGAAATGTGAATGCTGTAGATGTTTGACATATTGTGATTGTTTTCATTTTGGGATGCTTCCAACATGAAATCCATAAGTTGTCAAGTGCTAATTACCACCACAAGTTATATCAAGTGCTGTAAGATACATTTACCAGAACGTGCTAACTATCAAATGCTATCTGATAGGGCTATGTAACCATTTTTTCCAAAGCATCAGCTGAACTGGACCGATTTGTATTGTGCCAAATCCAAATTGGGTCAAGGCAGCCACAAAATGCTGCAGAGCAAGTTGTGTGGATGCAAATCAATTTGTAGCACATTTGTGCTGATTCAGAAAAAAACCCCAGTCTATCTAAAGCCAGACAGACTGTCCCCAAAGTTATTATTAATTGCAGCACCAGATATGGAGAATTCCAGGATGGATCAGGGAGAGGAGGGGAGCTGGGCATCACTCAGTGATAGCTCTAATTTCCAATCCAGGGTTCAAATCTCACCAAAAACTCTACAGTCACAATGCTTGGGGTGGGATGAGGGACGGTGACGTCTCACACTGCCTTCACTCTTTTGTAAGTGTTTAGTGGAGTTTAGTTTACTGGCATTTGTTCAGCTTGTGTTTCGTTATCTTCACAGTACTCAACCTAGCCTTATACCTATTTGCTTTCCATCCATCCCAGTCCCATCCTTATACCAAAAATGTGTACTAGCTACTTAAGCAGGGTCACTTTCCTTACCTCACCCCCAATTATTTTGCCCCTAGTTTTTAAGGTTAGGTTTGCATTTTATTTAGAGCTGTGTTCTGTTTTCTGTCTGTAATATTACTACTCTCTCTCTCTGTCTCTGTGTGTGTGTCAGAGAGAGAGAGAGAGAGAGAGAGAGAGAGAGAGAGAGAGAGAGAGAGACTGGTAGGACAGGGACTCCTTAAGCCACCGAGAGATAATAATAATAATAATAATAATAATAATAATAATAATAATAATTTTTTATTTATACCCCGCCCTCCCCAGCCAAGGCCGGGCTCAGAGCGGCTTACAAGCAATAATAAAAACAAGTTGAATGATTACAACTTAAAAACAAAATTAAAATACAACATTAAAATATTGAAATATTAAAATGTAGCCTCATCGCAGGAGGAGAAGGAAAGGAAAAAAGAAAGAGAGGGAGGGAATCAAATTGGCTCCAAGCCAAAGGCCAGGCGGAACAACTCTGTCTTACAGGCCCTGCGGAAAGAAATCAGATCCTGCCGGGCCCTGGTCTCATGAGGCAGAGCGTTCCACCAGGCCGGAGCCAGAGTTGAAAAGGCCCTGGCTCTGGTTGAAGCCAATCTAACTTCCTTAGGGCCTGGGACCACTAGGGTGTTGTTATTTATGGACCTTGAGGCTCTCCGTGGGACATACCAGGAGAGGCGGTCCCGTAGGTACGAGGGTCCTAGGCCGTGAAGGGCTTTAAAGGTCAAAAGCAGCACCTTAAATCTGACCCTGTACTCCACCGGGAGCCAGTGCAGCTTGAAAAGCACTGGGTGAATATGCTCCCATGGCAGGGACCCCGTGAGGAGCCTCGCTGCAGCATTCTGCACCCGCTGGAGTTTCTGGGACAGCTTCAAGGGCAGCCCCACGTAGAGCAAATTACAGTAGTCAAGCCTGGAGATGACCGTCGCATGGATCACTGTGGCCATAGTGGAAGTGGAAACTGTTCATCCCAGTGAAGCTCTCCCAAAGAAAATAAATAAGGCTTCTGATTTCTTGAACACCACTGTTCTATACAGATAAAAACAGAGAATCCTGAGCACATCCAAGGTGTTCCAGGCCTATTCCTTAGAAGATTTTGGGTGAGGGCAGAAATGAAGTAATACTGAGCCCTATGGAACCAGGAATTAATTTTGGGACAAAGTTAGGATCCAGTCTAAGTACCACCTTGTCTCGGTGGAAAATATACATGTATGTGACTCAGAGGACAGGGTTCCCAACTCCAATACAGTGGTACTTCCAGTTGCTGACAGGATCTGTTCCAGAGCTCCAGTCAGACCCCAAGGTTTCTGCAACTGGAGGTGCCTGTTCTGCACATGTGTGCGGCGCGTAGAGCACTTCTGTGCATGTGCAAGCAGCGAAACCCATAAAAATACTTCCGGGTTTGCTGCTTTCGCAACCCGAAGTTTACGTTACCCAAGGGTAATGTAAGCCGAGGTTCTACTATACTCATCAAACATAAAGTTTCTCTTAATTCAGGAAAGATATTGTCAGGGCTGCCTCAAGTCTCAGCTCACAAAAGACCAACGCCAATCTCTTCTTATATACAAAAGTGTTTATTGGAGTTCATTGTTTGCTTCACATCCGAGGCGCGCAGCCCCACGTCTGCTACGCTTAGACCGTTGAAGTCCCCTCTGAGTCAGTCCCTCCCCTGCACCAGTTTAAGAGGCTTGCGCTGCTCCACCTCTTCCTCTCTTTCCTTTTCCGCAGGGTCTTCCTGCCCGCTGGGGTTTCGCCCCTCCTGGATTCCCCTGACGCGGAATCCCCAGACTGCTCTTCCCCCCTCCTGCGGGCTTTGGGACCTGGCCCCTCCTCCGGGCTCCCTGTACTTCCGCGCGCCTTCACATTTGAACTTGGCGCGCGCGCCCAACCTCTAACCTTCCTTTTGACAGCTACACTACTCCCTTCACTACTACTCCCTCCCCTTCCGGGAGGGTGGCTTGCTCCGACCTCCCTCCCTTCTCTGCTGCCGGAGCTGCTTCCCCTGATACACTGGAACCTCCACCCCCTTCGCTGCACTCTGGCGGGGAGGCTGGTCCTGACGCCCAGCTGCCACTTTGGGATCCCCCGCTGGCCCCCTGCTCCTGACACGTTCCCCCTGGGGCTCCCCTGGCCTTGACCACCGGTGCCCCCTTCTGGGAATCCTCTGATTCGCTGGAAAGACTCATGGAATCTCTTGAGTCATTGTCATCCTCTTCCTCGCTGTCCTGGGATTCATCCCCATCGCTCTCCATCTCCTGCCTATCCTGTGCCTCTGTCCCTGAACCCCTGACAGATATCTTAAAAGAATGAAAGAGATAAGATGAAGAAATTAAGGAAGGGGGAAAGAAATTAATTGCAACAAGCTCTCTTGCAAGGCCCTTTTTGACTCTTCCCGATCTTTGTTGCAAAGGAAATTGCTGCTAATCTTCACTGCACTTTGCATGACACTGATTTCAGAAAAGGTCATTTCTCAATAGTCACTTTTAAACAGACACACAGATGAAAATTCTTTTCTCACACACTCAAAGTTCTTTGGGGAAAATTATAAATATATAGTGACCTATAAGCTGTGGTATGAGGAAGTGAGAGTTTGAAGTGAGAAGGAGGGGCAGGGAACTGGAGCAGAAAGATATATTAAGAAGAGTAGACTGCTCTTCTCTTGTTGCTATAGTGGCTATAGAGCATGTGTGATATAATGCAGAACATCTTTAACTGGAATGGCTCACTATACAAATTGTGGATGTTCATAGAAATCTTCATCAGGCAACATGGAAAGGGAGCAACATTTCAGATCTATATATACTGAACATGCTGAATAATAAGTGACTGACGACATTTACATTTCTAAAAGAACTGCCAACTTTTCATTAATTTTTTTAATGCATGGGGTGTGTTTCCCCAAGTTCCAGGCCCCCAAAGAACTAGGCCCTCCAGAAATCTGGGTCCTGGGACTTTTGCCCTCTGTCCTCCCTCTCCTCAGGACTGTGGCTCAGTAGTACAACACACAGAAGATCACTTGATCATTCCCTAGCATCTTCAGGTAGAGAAAGGTATGTCACCAGTGCGCATACCCTCCAACACTTTGAAGCCAAAATCCACGGCATCATCTTCCAGGACGCCATCTTCTAGTTTTTTTTTTAATCACAAGCCATTTTGATTGTTGTGATCTTGAGCAATTTTGCACTGCGGTCCGTCCCCCCCCCCAGCACTTTTCTGAGCACAGCGCCCAAAAGCATGCATTTGGGGCACTGTGTGAAATCTTAGACCCCCCAAAAGTGCTTTTTCAGGGGGAAATTGTGCTGTGAAATCATGCAAGATCATGGCAACCAAAATAGCCTCTGTGCTCTCATGAGAAAAAAAACAGGCATGTCGCCACCCCCATTGTTCAGCCTGGACACTGAGGTCCAGCTCTGAGGACCTTCTGGTGGTTCCCTCACTGTGAGATGTGAGGTAACAGCATGCATTGGCAAACATGGCCCTCCAGATGTTTTGGGACTACAATTCCCATCATCCCTGACCACTGGTCCTGTTAGCTACAGATGATGGGAGTTGTAGTCCCAGAACATCTGGAGGGCCGAGTTTGCCTATGCCTGGGTTGCAGGGAACGAGACAGAGGGCCTTCTTGGTAGTGGTGCCCACCCTGCGGAACGCCCTCCCATCAGACGTCAAGGAAATAAACAACTATCTGACTTTTAGAAGATATCTGAAGGCATCCCTGTTTAGGGAAGTTTTTAATGTTTGATGTTTTATTCTGTGTTTAATCTGTTGGGAGGCACCCAGAGTGGCTGGAGAAACCCAGCCAGATGGGCGGGGTATAAATAATAAATTCTTATTCTTATTCTAAAATTATAGTAGTAGCCAGTCATTGTGGGCAATTCTGCACTAGAGCAATGATTTGCCTTGGTACAAGGCAGCTTCCTATGTTCCTAGAGTAAGTTCACATTTTCAGTCAAAACACTATCATAAAGGCAAATTAACTTTTACATTAAAGGAATTCTGATAAGATTTACTTTGCATCGTATTCTCTCTGTTGAGAGAATTGTATACAAATATTTTCAGTGGATTTGTTCCATCAGTCAAGGTACACATTACTAACTTGATTTAAACAGAAATGTAGGGTTTAGGGGTAAAGGGGGATTCTTTCTTGTAGGTTACTGGAGAGGAAGGCTCCCATGTGGTGTGTTTGCATGGTACCTTCTAAGTGGAGAACTAGAGTTATGTCTCAGAAGCATGATACTACCCCACTCCCCTGCCCAGCGGCGGAGCAAGCCAATTGGGCGCCTGGGAGGGTGTGTGTGACCTGCGCCCAGGGGCAGGGCTGGCCACCACAGGGTGGGGCGAACTGGGGCAGGACACTCCACGGAGCCTCTGAGGAGTCTGCCTGCCTCCTCCCACTCAGCCGCCCTACAGCTGAGGGGGAGGCAGCAGGTGGACCATTTGGGGCAGTGCGGAACCTGCAGGCACCCAAGCCACCATGTCACTCTCAGGAGAGATGCGTGGCCCGGGCGCGATGTGGGCCCTGCGGTGAGTGTTGCCTGCCATTTTGTCACCTCTCTTAGTGGTGACAGCTGGGGAGGCCTGCCCCCACCACCCCATTCCTCCGCTCCTGCCTCTGCCCCTGCCCTCAATTAATTTGGTGGCAAAGAACATATAATAAAGTAGTCTCAAAGAAACACCAAGAATATCTTTTGCACTTCACTGAAGAGAACCATTGCTCATGAATTTAGGAAAGCATTTGCAACCTTTCTGGCATGTTTAAAAGTAGGCCAAAGCCATTTCTCTTACCTTTCCAGCCTTTTAGATGGTATAATTGAGGGTTCTGAACTATTTTGTACTTCCCATAAAAGGCACTTTATAAAATGGGGTTGACTTTCTTTGTTCAGCCTTTAAGGGCTTTTAGCTCTAAATGATCTTCTCATGATGCAGAGGACCATCTTAATTACTTAACACATTCTTGAGCAAGCCTTTTGAACAAGGTAAGTGTAGGAGTTACATTTTATCCTGGTACCCTTAGTCTATTGTTAATGGATAGTTCTTGTAAGATTACTGCATCATGGATTTTTTTTTGTATCTATGCCCCTATAGCTAACATATATCTATATTGTGCTCTCTCTCTCTCTCTCTCTCTCTCTCTCTCTCTCACACACACACACCATTAGATTTGTGTGCTAAAATCTAATGATAAAGACCAATTAATTTTCAGTTTTTACTCCATATTGGAGTACGACGGGGTTCTCAGTCTTTTAGGGCCTGGAGGCACATTTGGAAATCTAAGAAATTGTTGTAAGCACAACAAAATACCCACTTCAGAAGGTAAAACTGGTGATGCTCAGATTCTCCCCCCCCCCAAAAAAAGAGGTAACACCCCCTACCAAACAAATAAAACAAAGACAAAAAGTCACTCCCCACCAAAGCAGGCGATCCTGCTAACAAATAGAGGACAGCCCCCCCCCCCATCAAAAAACAGGGAGAGAAACAGGGCAATAAAGGGGTTTCTGAGGGCACTATGTTCCCCATGGATGCAGTTTTGAAGACCCCAGGGCTTGACTCTAAGCTTTTCTCTTCACACTCAGCATGATTTCTCCTGGTTATTCCTCTTCTTTATGAGCACGCATTTCTCTTTGCTCTTCTTAGGAAATATAATAAGCCCAGGTTGATGATGCCGCACATTTCAGATCTGGAAGAAGTGCTAGAGAAGAGTAAAAGGAAATGAGATGGGCTAAATTATAATAGCATAGCAACTTCATCTTCAGCAATCTACGGTCTGGGCTGCATCTAAAATACTGAAGAAAACTAGGCAAGTTATTTGGCAGCACTGCCAGTGCTGGCAATGAGGGAATGTGTATTAGCATGTCTCATCTAGCAAGGGAATATCATGTTGTGAAATACAGGAAAACATTGCCTTTTCTTCCGTAGAAAGAGTGTCAGATGCTTGGGGAGGTGCTACAGTAGCTTTGGGCTATAGCAATCCCTCATCACATCACACTGCATGCAATGGATCAATTGTGCGTTTTCCCCTTGCTGTATCAAAAGCTTGCCAGCTCAAGGGGAAAAAATAGGTAGGCAGAGGTGCCACTTAACCCACTGCCTGTCTGTAGAAGTTGTTTTTCTTTTGCTTCAGATTTACCCTCCCCAATGTGTTTTTCTCCTGGAAGGGAGAACAATAGGTGAGGCCCAGCAAATCCTTTTCTAAAAACCTACATAGGGCTACATCACTTTGAAACAGCAAACGAATACATCCCTAGAAAAAGTTTTTCTTCTACTTGACCTGTTCAGTCCTGAAGACAGAAACCAACCTGCTCTACATCTATCCCAGGCATATTAATTTTTGTATTCCGGTTCTGAATGCGATTACAATGGTGCACAATTGGATAGCCCCATGTATGCTGCCTTCTTGGAGGAACATGTGGGCTACAAATGTGATAAAGTATTTCTGCAGAAGATATACTGACAATGCAGACTGCCAGGAATTGTGTTTATGGCTGCAGTCCAGAAAATGCTTACAAGCAGACACCTATTGATTTCAGTAAGATTTATGAACTTGTATATAGTTACAGGATTTTCAGGCTGATACACAATTCAGTTAAGGTGAAGTACTGAGATTTAGTTTGATTAAGTGCTGTTGAAATCATAAATCATAGAATCATAGAGTTGGAAGAGACCACAAGGGCCATCGAGTCCAACCCCCTGCCAAGCAGGAAACACCATCAGAGCACTCCTGACATGGTTGTCAAGCCTCTGCTTAAAGACCTCCAAAGAAGGAGACTCCACCACACTCCTTGGCAGCAAATTCCACTGTCAAACAGCTCTTACTGTCAGGAAGTTCTTCCTAATGTTTAGGTGGAATCTTCTTTCTTGTGGTTTGGATCCATTGCTCCGTGTCCGCTTCTCTGGAGCAGCAGAAAACAACCTTTCTCCCTCCTCTATGTGACATCCTTTTATATATTTGAACATGGCTATCATATCACCCCTTGACCTCCTCTTCTCCAGGCTAAACATGCCCAGCTCCCTTAGCCGTTCCTCATAAGGCATCGTTTCCAGGCCGTTGACCATTTTGGTTGCCCTCCTCTGGACACGTTCCAGTTTGTCAGTGTCCTTCTTGAACTGTGGTGCCCAGAACTGGACACAGTACTCCAGGTGAGGTCTGACCAGAGCAGAATACAGTGGCACTATTACTTCCCTTGATCTAGATGCTATACTCCTATTGATGCAGCCCAGAATTGCATTGGCTTTTTTAGCTGCCGCGTCACACTGTTGGCTCATGTCAAGTTTGTGGTCAACCAAGACTCCTAGATCCTTTTCACATGTACTGCTCTCAAGCCAGGTGTCACCCATCTTGTATTTGTGCCTCTCATTTTTTTTGCCCAAGTGCAATACTTTACATTTCTCCCTGTTAAAATACATCTTGTTTGTTTTGGCCCAGTTCTCTAATCTGTCAAGGTCGTTTTGAAGTGTGATCCTGTCCTCTGGGGTATTAGCCACCCCTCCCAGTTTGGTGTCATCTGCAAATTTGATCAGGATGCCCTTGAGTCCATCATCCAAGTCGTTGATAAAGATGTTGAATAAGACCGGGCCCAAGACAGAACCCTGTGGCACTCCACTAGTCACTCTTCTCCAGGATGAAGAGGAACCATTGATGAGCACCCTTTGGGTTCGGTCAGTCAGCCAGTTACAAATCCACTGAGTGGTAGCATAGTCAAGACCGCATTTTACCAGCTTCTTTACAAGAATATCATGGGGCACCTTGTCAAATGCCTTGCTGAAATCAAGGTAGGCTACATCAAGGTAGTCAATGGCTTCAATTCAAGGATTTCAGGTGAGCTGGGTTGTTGCTTATGCTGCCTGCATTCATTTATTCAGTTATAGTGATGGGCAAATCCCATTGTGGTTTGATTCAGAATGGCCTCCACTAAAATGAGTTTTTTGCACCCTAAAAAAGGCAAGCTTGGTTCCACAATTTGGACACTTCAGGTGACAGTCCGATTGCTTCCTCCAGTGCCCTGTAGCCTCTGAATGCTGCCTCACCCTTTCCCTGAAAACTGGCTTGGTAGAAATGGTGTTAGCAGTGGCATGATTTAAGTGCCTAAATTCAAATTTATGGACTGTTTAAACTCAAAAAAGGTGATGGTGATGATCAAGTCAGACAGAGACAAATTCCCAACAGTATTTTTATGACGAACAGCAGGCCTATTAAGGACATACTCTAGAAAGCAAAAGCTTACAAATTGATTCTATAAATATTTTATTTTAGAGCATATCAATATTTAAGACACATCCTTTGAAAACTGTTTCTTGTCAGGCAATGAGTAAAAAGAAAAAGCATCATCCTTAATATAAAGACCAAATTCAAACAGTTTTGAGTTTCCATGTCTTGCTCTTATCACTGATAAAGTTCTTACATAGCCCTGAAGTGCTGCATAAAAATACGCTTTTCAAAGAGCTATTGATAAGGTTTTACTATCACCAGTTTTATAAAGAAACATGTCTGTAGCAGTATTGAGATTCTTGTGTGCCTGCACACAGTGATTAGCCAAAACCACTTGGCCTAATAAACCTCACTGTGTGTGCCAGTCCACTTTTCCTACCTCATTCATCCCCTGGTGCCAATGGATACATAATGTAGCTTAGCATGGCATCTGTACCCATGGTTTCTTCTAACCTGATATGGGAAGATTAGTGGTCCAGATTTATTGTTGGTTTAAGAATCCTGACTTGTTAAGGAGAAACAAGCCACTATTCCAGATTCAGAGGTTGTGTTTGTGCACAGTATGGGTTACAAAGCCAGAATTCTTGACTTATTAACATCATTATAAATGCAGCTTATGGATGCCACCTTGAGCTCCTTGACGGAAGGGCAGTATCAGATGCTACCAATAACTGATCCTCCTTTGCTTCTCAGAAATCAAAATTGCATGTTATTTTGGGACCTGGGTTGGGAATAGCCACTGAGCTATGCACATGTAATACATAAATATCTGAAGGGATGCTTAGTTGAATTTTCAGATCCTAAGACCTTTCTAATACAAGTGAAAAAATGGTAGGTGTTAAGAGATTCTGGCAGATGCTGTTATGCGTCCCTTGTCAGCTGCTGAGCTGGTGTATAGCTGAGGAGTGATAGTGGTGGTCGATGGAGATGCTGAGAATGTCCTTTGAGAGATAAAAGGGCAATATCCAGACTATTCCCCTTTGGTCTCAGCAGGGAGAAGGGTAAGGAGAGTGATGGGAGGGGCAGAGGGGAGCTACAGAAGAAGCAAAGAAACCAGAGCAGCTTGGAGGGCAAAGAGAGATTAATAAGGGAAGGCGCAATTACAGAGGAGAGAGATGAGCTACAAAAGAAATTTGTGCTGCCTCAGCAAGGACAAGGAAATAAAATAAAATAAAAGGGAAATAAAATATCCCTCTGGGCTAGCCAAAGAGAGGTAGATGGGTGAAAAGGGAAGTGAAAGACTCTCCTGTACTAGGGGAGTCAGGAGAAGAAAACATTGCATCTGAAACAACATACATAGAGCAGAATCCTGTGAAGAAAGGAGCAATGGAACTCTTTGAGAAGTTCACCACCAGAGGTCTCTGGGAGAACAAGGGACCACCTTAAGGTTTTGAGGACTCTTGGGGGGAAAGGCTGGGAGGGAGCTGGAACTGTGCACTGGGTCACTGAGGGCCTAATTAAAGGAGAATAAATAGCCTTTGATCAACTATAGCAACTGTGAATTTGCCTCCTCTGTCAAGTTATCATACCCATCTAAGTTAAAAAAGGGGATGCGGGTGGCGCTGTGGTCTAAACCACTGAGCCTCTTGGGCTTGCTGATCGGAAGGTTGGTGGTTTGAATCTCCGTTGCTCTGTCCCAGCTCCTGCCAACCTAGCAGTTCGAAAGCACTCCAGTGCAAGTAGATAAATAGGTACCGGTGCGGTGAGTGTTTCTGTGTGCTCTGGGTTGCGTCACACTGTTCTGTTGCGCCAGAAGTGGTTTAAGTCATGCTGGCCACATGACCCAGAAAGCTGTCTGTGAACAAACAGCCTCACTCAGCCTGAAAGCAAGATGAGCGCCGCAACCCCAGAGTCGCCTTTGACTGGACTTAACCATCCAGGGATCCTTTACCTTTTACTTTACCTACCTAAGGTATCATTAAAATACACACTAGTATGTGTATGTGTGTGAAATCCAATAATAAAATCTCTATTACCAGGGCCAAATTACATAACACATAGGACCATGTCTTATGTAATTTGGCCCTGATGCTAGAGATTTTATGGGATTTCTCTCTTGGTGGAATCCCCCCACCCCAATGAATTCCTTGCAGATTGAATAGAGATTTAATTTTGAAAAAAGTGGCCATGTGTATTTTGTGCAGTTTCTCCTCCCCCCCGCCCAAAAAAAATCCAGCTATGGTCATACGTTTAATAAAAGTCTATGCTGAATGCTGAAAACAATTTTTCAAAGGAAAGAGCTGGTGTTGCCGAGACCTATTTATAGAATGGCACTCTTCTTCGTATTTAACAAATTGAAAACAGCCGGGAGTTTGGTATGATGCTGATCCGCAAAGGCCAACCAAAAGGCCACTGTAAGTTGTAAACAGTGAAGCCTGACTCGCTGGATAAAGCTGTTTTAATTTCCTGTACATTTGAATGGGCATGCACTGGCATAAAGCAGGAACATTAAAGTCCACTTTCTGATAACAAGTGCTTGGTTAATAACAAATTGGCTATGTGGATGTTGTATTAGTTTACTGCAGACAATGAATGTGCATGGTTGGGATAAAAATCATAGACTGGCATTTGGGTGAACTTTACATGCACAAAGGACACTTTTCCTTAGCTAGTAGAGGAGCTGAGAAAGCAAACGCCAAGTAATGATATTTTTTCGAGATTGAATAGCATGATCACAGCCAAGCCATGTTTCAGCCTCAGCTGAATGATGGCATCAAATATTTAGAATAAACCTATGTTATGTTATAACATATGGAATAGATATAACAAAAGGCCAAATAAAGCAAATAAGGGAGATTTTTGACTGTCGGTAGAGAAAGCAGTGCATTATCAAGGGATTACTAATGGAAAAACCACAAGATATAAATTAAAATAATAACAAATTAAAGGAATGTCAATCACTTATGGCATAGTGGTAGAAATTATATCTATCATTTGTGGGGAGAATAACTGCAGCTAAAATGACAACCATATCAAAAACTAACCTTTTATTTCACTACCTGCCAATGAGATTAGCAACATATCAATTGAACATTTGGCAAAAAAGTTTATTAAAATTTATTTGGAATGATAAAAAATGGAAGTTGAAAGGCAAAATCCCGTATGATGAGAAAAAAAAAGTTAGGTTTAGGTTTCATGATATTGTGGTAGAAGGTTCCATGATCTCATACTCAGAAGCAAGAAAGATGTTGCTTTACGGACTTGGGCACCTCAGAGACAAATGAAACATTCAGCCTGAACAAAAGTGACATGTTCAAATGCTCTTTTGAGACCAAAAATGGTTATCCCCTCAAAATAAATATTTTGAATCATAAACATTTTGTTTGTTTATTTATTATTAAATTCACACTCTATCCTTCCTCCCAAAGTTGCCCAGTTGGTAAACACATGTTTTACCATGATAATAGAGTTAAACATGCTGATAATAATGGACAAAAATCAATTTTGCTAACACCCTTGGAGGTAATTTCTTATTTAATATATTAAGGTGTTGTCTCTCCATGCAACCTGCTGTCAGGCCTCACACAATGTGTGCAGAAGACCCTATAATATAATTTAGATATAAAAGGCTCACACAGCTGGAAGGAACTAGAAAATCATCAAATGCAACCTTCAACCCCAAGGCAGCTTCCTCCAGTTTTTATTCATCTTTCTTCAAAACACCAAGCAATCAATTTTTCAAACTTATGTACATCCACCTTCCAGCAGGGATTTCAAAAAATACGGTGGGGGAGGGAGAAAATGAAAGCCAAAAATGAAAGATAGCATAGCTTTTTATTGCTTATTTTTGTGGTTTGGGGAGTCAGTTCTTTCCCCCTGTTTTTGTTGACAGAAGCTCTGAGCTTGTTAGTTCTGTAAAACTGGCTATGGTTGGTCACAACACTATTCTGCACTGAGAATAAAAAAGGATGTTTCAGATTTTAAACCTTTAGCATATTCTCTTCTCTGTGTACATACTTAGATATAAATATTTTAGAATTGCCCCCAAACAAACAAACAAACAAACCAGAATTCTGGTCAAATATTGCATTTCTAGCATTTCCTGGTCTTGATTTTTAAAAAAATTCTGACAGAAGTTTCGAAAAAGGGAAGCACCGCAAATTGTAAACTGCATTAATGCAACTTGTGGATGTAAATGCCACTAGGAATGAATATTGAAATTATATTTATCATCTCTTTTGGCAAATCATCATTTGGTGCTTTGGTAGCCTGGGTTGTCATCAAAGTTGCTTTCACTTAATTATTAGGACTGCTTGTTGCTTTGCAGTTGGACATGTGCATACACTTAAGGAAAGGAGAACACAAAACACACTAGCACACAGAGGAGAAGCACTGCCAAGTTGTGGAGGAAAACAAGGAGAATAAATGCCACATAGTCATGAGGAACGTTAAAGGCTTTTTTTTCCATTTGAGCAAAACATCTGACATCATGTATGTTTACTAAGCGGATTTTGAATGAAAATTAATGGGGCTTTACATAAGCAATACTTTTGAAAAGCAGAAATTCAGCTAATATGCTGCGTGTTCGTCACTGATATATATAAATTACAGCTGCGTACTTGAATGAAATAAAACTCAAAATGAAAATTCAACTGTTTGATTCTTCAGCAATTCATGTTAGACAGAACGTTCTGCTTCTTTTGTCTTAAGAAAGTGAACTCTTTTGCTGGTAGGATTCAAGCACATACTGGAAACTGAGGTGTCCACAATTACAGTGCCCTGTCCCCCCTTGCAATAAATCCACTAAAAAACAACAGTAGACTTTCTGTGGTTAGGAAAATAATGGAATGAGTGGAATGAATGAATGATTAATGGCATGACATCAGTAGGATAGCTCAGCTAGTTAGAGCATGGTGCTGATAACATCAGTGATGGTTGGTGCCCACTGGGACTGGCAAGGCAGAAGGAAAGGAGACCAGCAGCAGGTGGAGCCAGGGCCAATGACAGCAGAGGCAATTCTTTCTACTTTCGTTCCATCCTCCTCGATGCTGAATTGTACAGTGGCACTGAAGTAGCACTGAAACTAGTGAGATGGAAGTTGAAAGGCAGTGCCAGCACCCAGACTGGCTATAAATAAGAAGGCAGGCAGGCAGGCGGGGTTCTGGTTGAGGTCGGGAGGGCAGTGCCTCACTTGTTCAAATAGATCGGCCTCCACTAGATGACATATAAATATCTCACAGGCATATAGCCACCTTGAAAACGAGTTAGAATGAACTATGTCAAGCCTGGACATAGTCTAACTTCCACACAAGTGCAACAGGATGAATGCACAATATTGCACAACAGGTAATCTGGAGGAGTCCTTTGTATCTTGTTGTGAGCTTCCTTCTGTGTATATAAAAAGGTAAATGGACCCCTGACCATTAGGTCGAGTCGTGGACGACTCTGGGGTTGTGGCGCTCATCTCGCTTTACTGGCCGAGGGAGCCAGCTTACAGCTTCCGGGTCACGTGGCCAGCATGAATAAGGCGTTTCTGGCAAAACCAGAGCAGCACACGGAAATGCCATTTACCTGCCCGCCGGAGTGGTACCTATTTATCTACTTGCACTTCATGCTTTTGAACTGCTAGGTTGGCAGGAGCTGGGACCGAGCAACAGGAGCTCACCCTGTTGCGGGGATTTGAATCGCCGACCTTCTGATCAGCAACCCTAGGCTCTGTGGTTTAACCCACAGCGCCACCCGTGTCCCTCTGTGGATACAGAGATGCACAAACTTTTGAGTGATCTTAGAACAGCTTTAAGGGCTGATTCACACTTGACAAACATTGTACACGGCTATGTGGGAAACCACATGTAAGCTATAGTAGGTGACAAACCTGTAGCCAAATAGAAGGCTGTAAGCCAGTCATGAATGGTTCTGCAGTTTTCCTACATGCAAATGAGATTTGCATGGGACACAATCCTGTGCTGTGGCCCAAACTCCCGGCGGCCTGTAAGTGTAGTTCAAATATTTGTATTTGCTTCCAATAAACAGCAGCCTAGTCACAAAACTGTTTTTTTCATCTTCAGCATCACAGTCAATGTTTGAATTATTTTGCAACATATTGTTGTACCTCACTGCAACATAGATTCTCTGAGTCCCAGTTAATTTGGAGTTCAATAGTATGGCCAATTCTCAATATGCAGTAGTGGTCCTTTAGTTATAGCACTAAACATCCAATCCCTTTCCAGAGGCCAAAGATCTGTTCATAAGCATCTTACCGGGTTTTGTTTTGCTGGAAAAGACTTTGGGGTTGCAATTATGTCTACTCTGCAGTCTGTTTATATTTAGAGAAGCTACAGCTTCGGCAAGATTCACATGATGGCAGCTGGCATGCAAACCAGAGTTCACAACTGTCTTACTGGTGCCCACAGTGCCTTTGCAAATGGACCCAGGCCCCCGTGTTGCAAAGCCCATTGTACGGCATAAGTATATTTCCACTTGCCTCTGCACTTTGTGCATTATTTCCCATGATAGTTTCAGTAAACTCTTTCCTTCTTTATGCACCAGTGCATTCACATTGTGGTGCTATGACTTTTTGCAGACTTCTCACTGAAATTACTGAGATGGCTGACTGTATACTGAATACACGTAAGTTTTGCACAACACACTGCATGCCATCAAATTTCCCTTCAGTGCCAGACGCTAGCTATATTATTTCCCTCATGCAGGTCAAACCTTTTATTTGTTTTTGGACACAGTGGCTCATTAAGGCTGGAATCCAAAACAGAGGAAGTAAACTCCCTTGAATACAATGGCACTTACGTCTGAGTAAACATGCATGTGATTGCACACTTAGCACCTCTTATAAAGGAGAGAGACAGAGAAGCAAATTCTTTGTGGTTTCATTACTCAGTGGGAGGGTTCTAAAATATTGTGGGGTTAATGGGGGATCTAAAAATTTGTGGGTTCATGGTTCTGTAATGATCCCAGCTCTCCAACTTATAAGTGAACAGTTCTCAGAGTTTCCTTATAATAACTGTGTGGGCAGAATTGTGCCGACAGGTTACTGATAGAGACTCTGTAGCCAAGAAACTCGCCTGCTTGCCTGCCTGCCTGCCTCCATCCCTGAGGATGACAAATGTTTATTGACAAGGGGGTAGCAATGGAAGCCATATACGTATACCCAGAGGGCATTTTTGTGGCATCTCCAATTCTCATTAAAAAGGAAATGGATCCCCAGCAGCCAACCTATGAATTCTCTTTTTTCGTTTCCAGGAAAAAATAATGGATGCCAGCATTTCTGCTCCATGAGCTTCCTAGCTCTAGAAACCAATCCCTATCCATTTTAAACATGATTGACAGTTGATGTCTTAGATGGCACCAAGTAATTGTGATTGTTTCTATGCTCTAGGTGAGAGAGGGAGGGGAGAGACTATGTCTTTGCCTAGCTAAGCAAATATAGCATATTTCCAACTTTCCACTGCAGGCCAATCAGTGATTGCTTCTGCAACAAGTCAAAGATACTGGGCACTTATTATTAAGGCAGGAGACTCAGGGGTGTGACGTGCTTGGACAGAACAGGGGGATTTAGAGGGGTAGGTGCCTTTGGCACTGTCTTCCAGGGGATACACAAACAGGGAGACTTGGCCCCTTAGATGGAGTGCCTACCTGGAACAGGGACTCATGCAAGAAGGTGGGCACTCTCTGACTCTGCTTAAAAGCTGGGTGAATAGGAGGGAAAACTCACTGGAAAAATGCCAAAGCTCCCACATAGTCTTGGAACTCTTATTACTAATCTCGGACTTCTGAACCTTGGCCCTTCCAGCTCGACTGAACTTACAACAGTTGCTCCTTTGCCTTGTAAGAGTGCCTGAACTAAACACTGCTCTTTCCTAGCCCCAGAGTTTTTACTGTTAGACTGCTATAACCAAAAAACCACTTCTTAATTTCTTTACTTCCAAGTGAGTACATGTGCCATTGGGTTTGGGTAGAAGCCAGGACAGGAAGTGACCACAATATCTGTTCTAGGGGTTCCTCCTAACCCCCTGGAGCAGATTTGGGGAGGGCGTGAGAAGAGGGGGGAAGTCTCAACACCCAAGCAGAAATCCTTGCACTGATAGGACAGGCTAGTTGAGTACTGCCCTAAAGCTACAAGCTTATACCCACTTAGCTAGGGATAAACTCCATGAGGCTTACTTTTGAGCACATGTGTACAGAATTGCACTGCATGTGAACTAAAATGTGCTTCTTTGGCGCCATTCCATTGAAGTAATTTTTCATTTTTGTTATGTGATCACGTGAAGACGAAGAAAAGTTTTCCAGAGTTGGAAATAGCCTACATAATCTAATTTTAACAAAATTCACAGCTGCCAAGATATTTTCCACCTGCTTTCATTGTATCACTATGTTAAGATATAGATATTTCTGATAATGTAGAAGATAGTGCTGATGCCATCTGTTTTTCTATTGTTTCATTTAAAATGTCTAAGAACGTTTATTATGTTGACAGACTAAAAAAAATCCCACACAAATCATTACATTCTATTCGGTTATTTAGGCAATTTGCAAGAGCTAAAAGAGAGAGAGAGAGAGAGAGAGAAGGAAGGAAGGGGGAGACAAGGGTCTATTATGTAACTCATTAGACTATAAAGTATAATTTAAAAGCAATTTGCTGTGCATTTTTGTTCTCCCATCATCAAAAACAATTTATTCTGTTCTAAGATTCACCTCTTACATATAGTTGAAATAAGGATGTGTCCTTAGGGAGCAGGTAAAATCAAGAATGGAGCCTGTTTCTGGCATTACCTTTAGCTTATGCATCTGTGGTCAAAGGTGTGTGGGGTAGTTTGTATTTCCTATAAGGAAAAACCTTGGGGGGATGAAGAAGTACCTTTTCCATGATGAAGGAATGGATGTGGAGGATCTTTGCATGGACAGGCGGAGTCCCCCAAACCCTGGGCAGCCCCCGAGTGGAATAATGACTCAAGACAATTAGAACTGGCTCAGGCATTGGGCGTTATCCCTCCCAGTCCTCCGCTGGGGATCTGGGAGACATCAGGGTTATCCAGAGTGTGTGGGGGATGGGCTGGCTCTGGAGAACGTATGTTCAAGCAGAGAGCCCGCCCCCCGTTACACTGCCATTGCAGGGGGAGCAATGACAACCTCTAGGCGTATGGCCAATGCCTCCTCTCAAAACAACCCCTTTAACAGGGAACCCTGTGATCACCACTGCAAAGAGGAGGGGTGTGTGGGTCACTGCTACACGCCCACCCCCTATTTAGGAAAGATAGACTAAAGGATTCAACCCAAGGCCTGATACTGCCAAAGTTGTGACATTTTGCTACGGGAAAGGCAAAACCTGCCAATGCAGGAAAATTCCTTTCTGGCCCTTCAACAGCGACCTTGATGTAGCAGTGCCCATGTACCTGTGGAGAAAAGGTTAACCTGCAAAAGAAGGCTTAACTGAGGGTTGGCAGGGTGGGAGAAGCTCTGGAGCCAACTGACAATTCCCAGGTAAAATCCCCCCCTATTGTGTGGACAGGGTGGTCCCTCCCCCTATGTGGCCTGATCACCTTGGCAACACCTCCCCAGGTGGGATTGGGCAACTGGCTGAGGTAGGCAGAGACCTCTAGGTATCCCACCCGGGGAAGGCGAAGCCAAGCCTGTGCTAATGGGAACCACATAGGATCCAGGAGGCTGTGTGCAACCACGCAAAGGCCCCCCCCCCCGTTTAACGTGGGGAGCGGTCATTATAAACTAAAGCAACCACCAGCAGTAAGAGTTCTGCCCTAACTGAAAGCAGTTTCAGAGTCATAACCTGGTGTCACATCCATGCCATATATTTAAAGCACAATTAAAGCGCATATCTTCCTCTAAGGAATCCTGGGAGCCGTAGCCTACCCTCTCATAGAGCTCAAGTTCCCAGCACACTTAACAAACTACAGAACATGAAAAAAGCAGGTGAAGCAGAAACATAATGAAACTTGAAAAAGGTGTACCAACTGTGGGACAGAAAGAACTAAAATAAGCTGAATTATTAAGTTAATCATTAGACTTTTTTAGTGGGGTTGTTGAGATGGAACAAGGGCTGTATTGGCAAAGATTATTTCAGGTCATAAGGTAGGTAATTGCAGAAAAAGCCAAATCACTGATCTTTTCCCTCACAGTGGGGGCTATATATATAAGCAACATAATGTCTGAGGTCTCACACATTTTAGCTGGGGCCTCTCCCATAAGCTTCAAAGTACATTTCAGAAAATTGGCAAGCATTAGCAGTGGTAGATAGCTTGCTCATGTGAATAGACAATGACTATTCACAAATGTCAGGAGTCCAGTTCCCAGCTTGATAACACAGTAAGCATAGCTAATTAAAAAGGTGGAGTTATTGCAAAAACAGATAGCTCCGGACGGCTCTAACAAAGCCTCTGACACCATTACTCAAGATGACCCTTCCGAAGCCTCCTTCCGGTTTCTAAAGAAGATATTGAACTTTTGCCTCTTACGTCTTTTGTTTTGCTTCCTATCTTGTAACCCTCCCATTTGCCGACTTCTCAGACTTAGTGGATCAGCTCCCGCCTCTTCCCCATTCTTTGAGAGACTGTCTCTTAACTCTTTCCCACCTATTTGTGCTTCTGGTGAGCTTTGACTGTGTTCTAGCCTGCTCTCCGCTTCTGTCTTATCAGCTTGCACTGCTGGATCTCTCAGCGGCGTTTGATACCATCGACCATAACATCCTTCTGGACCGTCTTGAGGGGCTGGGAGCTGGGGGCACTGTCATACAGTGGTTCCGCTCCTTCCTCCTGGGCCGTGTTCAGAAAGTGGTGGTGGGGGATGAGTGTTCAGACCCCTGGGCTCTCACTTGTGGGGTGCCTCAGGGTTCTGTCCTCTCCCCCATGCTTTTCAACATCTACATGCAGCTGCTGGGAGAGATCATCAGGGGGTTTGGGCTGGGTGTTCATCAGTATGCAGATGATACCCAGCTCTACCTTTCTTTCAAATCAGAACCAGTGAAGGCGGTGACAGTCCTGTGTGAGTGTCTGGAGGCGGTTGGAGGATGGATGGCGGCAAACAGATTGAGATTGAATCCTGACAAGACAGAAGTACTGTTTCTGGGGGACAGGAGGCGGGCAGGTGTGGGGGATTCCCTGGTCCTGAATGGGGTAACCGTGCCCCTGAAGGACCAGGTGCGCAGCCTGGGAGTCATTTTGGACTCACAGCTGTCCATGGAGGCACAGGTTAAATCCGTGTCCAGGGCAGCTGTGTACCAGCTCCATCTGGTACGTAGGCTGAGACCCTATCTGCCCGCGGACTGCCTCGCCAGAGTGGTGCATGCTCTGGTTATCTCCCGCTTGGACTACTGCAATGCGCTCTACGTGGGGCTACCTTTGAAGGTGACCCGGAAACTACAACTAATCCAGAATGCAGCAGCCAGACTGGTGACTGGGAGCGGCCGCCGAGACCATATAACACCGGTCTTGAAAGACCTACATTGGCTCCCAGTACGTTTCCGAGCACAATTCAAAGTGTTGGTGCTGACCTTTAAAGCCCTAAACGGCCTCGGTCCAGTATACCTGAAGGAGCGTCTCCACCTCCATCGTTCTACCCGGACACTGAGGTCCAGCACCGAGGGCCTTCTGGCGGTTCCCTCACTGCGAGAAGCCAAGTTACAGGGAACCAGGCAGAGGGCCTTCTCGGTAGTGGCGCCCTCCCTGTGGAACGCCCTCCCACCAGATGTCAAAGAGAACAACAACTACCAGACTTTTAGAAGACATCTGAAGGCAGCCCTGTTTAGGGAAGCTTTTAATGTTTGATGTAACATAGTATTTTAATATTCTTTTGGAAGCCGCCCAGAGTGGCTGGGGAAACCCAGCCAGATGGGCGGGGTATAAATAATAAATTATTATTATTATTATTATCAAGGTCAGGAGTATCAACTGCCTGCTCTCCCCTGTCTAACATCAAAGCAGCCTCTCTGCTCCTGGCTACTTTCTGCATTTGGCTGCAAACCTTCACTTAGAGCTGGCTCATTCCTGACAACAAAGCAGTCCAACATATGGAAAGACAGAAAAAACCATAGGTACCAAGACAGTGAAGGTCTTCTGACACCTTTGAGAGCTCTGTCAATCACAGAAGGCAATACTGGGCCACATAGACCTGTCATCTGACTCAATATAAGGCAAGCTGTTGACTGCTGCTGTCAGTAACATCACTCAGCAGCCCCAATGTATCATATAAAACAATTCCAAATAAAAATCAGACTGAGAAGCTATAGAATCTGTAACTATTGGAGCCACAACCTTTAAATGTGTGGAGTTGCTCTTTATCTTGTGTCATTATCATGATTGATAAACTTTCTTTTTTATAGTCTATAATCAACTCCTCTTAAGAATAACTCCTTTGATTAGAAGATTAACCAGCCCACTCAAAATTGAGCAAAATAAAGTATATTGTTTCTTTGACAAATTAATTTACGCCTATGCACTAATTATCCAAAGTTGAACTTTTGATGAGCACTTGAAGACACTTACATTCTGTGACACTTTAATGAAACATGTTCTATGAAGGGAATCAGGAATGACATTAGCCGTGTCCCTCAGTGGAACAATAGACACTTGCAGTGTTCCTATCAGTACAATCGGGCTCTATTTTACATAAGTGTCTCTCCAAGTGGGGCGGAGCCAGTATGCTAAATTCCTGGCAGGTGGGTTGCTGTTGTCTAATGGGAGGGGAAGGGGCAAGGCAATGGGGATGTCGCCATGGTGCAACAAAGCCAATCTGGTGCACCTGCTGGTGTGTTTGCAGTGTGGTAACCTCTCTGCCACCTTGCCCCTCTCTCTGAGTAAGCAACAGTGATCCATCTGCTGGGATGCTACTATAGTGTAGTATAGTGGTTCCACCCACATGGTCAGCTGCTGCTGCTGTTTACATATTGTTGCATGCCACCCCAGTCTCTGAGTGGTGTAAGGTTCCAGGAGTTTCCTTTTAGGAGTGAGGCAAAGCAGAGGTTGTGGTGTCTTTAGGATATATAATTTATTTACATATACAATGGTACATCTAATTACAAACTTAATTCGTTCTGGAGGTCCGTTCTTAACCTGAAACTGTTCTTAACTAGAGGCACACTTTCGCTAATGGGGCCTCTTGCTGCCGCTGTGCCGCCGACACACGAATTCCATTCTCATCCTGGGACAAAGTTCTCAACTCGAGGTAACTCTTCCAGGTTAGTGGAGTTTGTAACCTGAAGCGTTTGTAACCTGAGGCATTTGTAACTCGAGGTACCACTGTATATGCAACCTGAGCTTATGATGGAGGGGTTTATAGCATCAACACCCCAAGAGAGTCTTTCCCATAGCTACAAACTTGGATTCAAACAGACATCCAACATTGCTCTCTAATGTTGCTCTACCTCTCTAGCTTGCTGCCCTCTTACTTGGTAACTTCACCTTTGATGCTTTGTCCACTTAATGGTCCATTCCCCAAGGCAATCAGCTTATGAGGAAGATATTGGAGGTTACTGCCCACACACTTCAGCTGCGCTACTCTGCTAGTATGGTGGCACCTCGGTAAAACCACTTCTCACAGTTTATAGCAGAGTATTTCCCTGGAGGAAGACGACAAAAACAGTAGCCATCGTCAAATTCCTCAGCCAAGAGCTTCTTCATTGCTTGACTGGTTGCACAAGCATTTCTATTACAAATATATACAAACTATTTACATTCTTTCTATATCTCTCCAGCACGGTTTAAACTCAGTGTGCGTGCTTTCTTCGTGCTGAAATTGCAGCCTGCAACTTCCTCCCTTTATTTGTACCTCCAGCTGACACAAATCAAGCAAAATGTTTATCTGGTTCAGTCACACCTTTCAATGTATTTTAACAACCTGGATAAGACTCAGGTTGGATGCTACCTTAAGGCAGGAGTGGGGAGACTTTTCTAGCCTGAAGACTACATTCCCTTGAAGGAAACAACTGGGGGCTGTAGGCCAGCAGTGAATGGGACCAAAATCACATACACCCCCAATTCACACATATCTACCCACATGCCTCCCATTCACACACTTTTATTTATTTAAGGCATTTATATACTGCATGATTGTTAGCATTTCCAAATGGTGTACATAAAATAAACCAGCCAGAATAAAATAAAAACCATCACAAAACAAAAACCAAATGGAAAACCCGAACACTACTTTCAAATGCCTGCTGAAATCAGAGTCTTTTTCATGTGCTTGAAGTTTAAGAAGATGCCTGTCTAATCTCAGCTTGGAGGGAGTTCCACAAGCTTGGGATCACTATGCTGAATACACGACTTGTAATAGATACCATTCATATATCTGAGCCATGGGGAACCACCAACAGAGACTCCCCCCAAAATCTCAGTGACTGGAAAGGCATATAAGGGATCAGGTGACCCTCAATACAATATTATGGAGAACAGGGCTTCCCTTCCTCAATGCCAGCCCCAAAACAACAAGCTGCAGATAGAGGAAGAGAGTGATAATCTATTCCTGCATCAGCAGCTTATTATGTTTCTGGGCTGGGGGCTGAGAAACAGGTTTCCCATTCTCAGTAACCCAGCAGAGAAATGTAACAAGCTGTTGATAGAGAAAGGGTACAATCTCTTCATCTGTTGGCAGCAGAACTGTGGCCGTGCCCCTTCTCCTGACTTCCTAGCTGTTTCCCAGTAGTTGGTCAAGTGCCCAACTTTGAAGGACAGCCCTCTGTTTTGAAGGGCTGCCAGAGGACAGTCCTCTGTTTGAAGGTGCCATTTATTTAAGGGCTGCCCTGATCAAGTCTGGTTTAAAAATAAGGAAGCATAAATAGGGAGAGCAGTTAGCAGCGCCTGGTCAGCAAAATGGGTAGTCACACAAGTCAACTGGTGTCTTTTCCACTGTGCTGAGATGTGCTGTATTTCTATTTAAATTATAGTAATTATTTCTAAATTTGGATCTATACATATAAATTGCCATGTGCCATTTTTATTTTTACTTCTGCAGATTTGTGTTCTCTTTTGTCCGTGTGTGTGTGTGTTTGCATGTGTGCTGCAAATCATCTTTTATAGTAACATATATCTTGCTACTCTGTTTCACACCTATCAGCCGAGCAGTGCTGGAGGAATAATTCTCTTTGCCCCCACAACACCCCACTCCTCACAGTGCTGATCAGCAGGAAACAGCTGAGCAAGAGGTGAAAGAGAATGGGCCTGCAGACAGGGAATGGCCAAGGACAGAGTGTAGGATCTTGGAGGAGAGGGTAACAGGCCAGGTGAAGAGGATTGGGGGCTGCATCCAACTGGCAGGCTGAAGGCTCCACCCCATCTCCAACCTTAGGGCAAACTTACAATGACGCTTTTATTCACAGACAGCTGCTTAGTCCTCTCCTAAGGTATGCCTCAGATAGGAATGTAAGAGGCCATTGTTTCCCATTATGCCCTGTATTTGTCACCTGCAGCACAGTTTCCATTCTGGTGCAGTTTTTCTTCACCTGTTCATCTTTCTGTATGCAGTGAGGAAATGGTAAAACTTATATAAATTACATTGTCATTGTGTTGTTACATCCCATTCATTTCAATGCAAAGGAAACATGATCAGTTATGTGCCATTTGTGGACTGGAAGCAACAACAACAGCAAATACAACGTGTACTCACTGGATTGATTTCCATTCTGTTTCCATTTTCATTGGAATTCTCCAATGTCCTGGTCTCAGATCTTTCCCCCTTCCTTCCTTCCTTCCTTCCTTCCTTCCTTCCTTCCTTCCTTCCCCAACAGCTTTCCTTGTAAAAGACATACATGAACAGATGAATAAAAACATTAAAAACAGCCATAAAACTGTTCATGCATCACAATAAGACACAGTAATCCCTTGGAAAAAATACATTTATAGGAAAGCTTAAACACTCAATCACCCCTTACTGTATGATAACCACCAGGACAGCAGGCCCCCCCATAAGTAAACAATTCCTAAAAAGCAATACACTCCCCAAAGTACCATCCCAGGCCCAAGCCATGCATTTTTCTGCCTGGTTTTGTCCTGGGGTTTGATAGCATTTCACAGATACATTTTGGAACCACAGAGGAAATCCTCCATCTCTGAGTTGGTGGGAAAGATATTTGAAATACCACATCCTCCCCTATAGACCCTCTTATGTGTAACACATATCAGCAGAGGGTTGATAGATCCACCAACCATCATCATCATCATCATCATCATCATCATTATTATTATTAAGTTTAGAGGGAGGAATAAAGACTGGAGGCGCAGGTTAGGGTCATGTACGTGGCAGGGGAGATAGAATAAGACAGAGCAGGAGGAAGGAGTTTGATTAGTGTTTGCAGGGTTTTGTGTGTGTGTGTCTGTTAGCCAAAACAGTGGCTGCAGGCCTTTAAGTAAAAGCTGCACTGATTTATGATAACTCTCTGCCATTGTTAGAAATTGTTTGTGGGGTTCATTATGTTGCACAAGACTTTACAAGTGAGACAAAGTCCTTTGCTTTTAAATAGTCTTCTCTCCACCCCCTGGTGCTTGAGAATAAAAGAGAATAAGAGAGAGCAAAACAGAGAGGGAGAGTATGTTATCTTAGATTACAACACTTTCTTAAGTAGAGTTTTTAACTCTGCTATAGTCTACTTAAAAATGGTGGGGTGAGATCACTCACTGAGTGCTTCATTTTGTGCAGAGGTCAGATTAAATGATCACCGCAGCTTGATTTCAAATCAATGGGTGAAATTCTACCTTCTTTGGCACAGAAGCTTCAATGGAGCCAGGCTTGCAAGATTTATGAGTTCTGACATTTACAGAACAGTTATTATCTCATATCAGGTATCTTAACTCTGCCGTATTTACTAGCACAACATCTAGTGTAGCTGATGATTTGTATTCTATCTGCGTGCCTTATTCCTCTTCTCTCTCTTTCTCTCTTTAATCCAAAACAGAAAATGAGACTGTCGTGTGTCTGTATGACACTCCGGGTGTGGAAGCCTTCCAAAAGCCTGAGGAAATTGATGTAACGGAGCAATACTGTTTGAAGATACTGAGATAATTTACGAGAACAAAATATTTACCTGAATAATTATCAGTGCAATATCTTCTCAAATTTATGGACACCTGTTATAAATGAGAGAATATGCTCCCAGAGATGTGACTGTGGTGTGTGCTGAGCATCTTTATGGAGAGTGCCCTAGTTGTCACTGCGGTGATAAGCCTGTATCTGAGATGCACCATTGGGTACAAACCCCACTGTGGGCCTTTGCAATATTTTGTTTTAATTAAACTGTAAGATTTCCCAGGTCTTCACCAGTTGCATGACCCTGGTTGATGTGGAAAGCCAGCCTGATCTGCACCCATGAGGAAGGAGGGCTGGGTGATTTATTTGTTTCATAAAACTGATTTCATAAAATTTGATGTATTCCGCTGCTGAGGGAAATCCAGAAGAAGGGCCCAGCATGCTTACTCTGTTGCTGCTGCAAAGGGAGTAGGTGCCTCTCACCGCTGTGGCTTGCCCCCAGCACTGTTTGCTTCCACAGCCTGATGGGCAAAGCTGGCAGTGGTACTGGTTTCCACTGCCACAAGATCTTGTGAGGTTTTGATGAGATCTCATTGTAAACCAGAGTGTTCCCATTTCACCCCAGGCAGCAAAACGGACACACCACCACTGCTGATGGGTCCAGCCCTCAGAGTCATTCCTTATCTCTAAATGTTTGCTCGTGACAGTGGGCATCCAGTCAAGCTTAATGTTGGGAAATTTACAGATAAAAGAAAGTATGTATTCACACAGCGCATAGTCAAATTGTGAAAGTCTAGAAGGTAGTGATTGCCATCAACTTGGATGGCTTTAAAAGAGCACTAGACAAATTCATGGCAGAGAGGGCTATCAATCTCTACTAGCCATGATAGCTAGGCTCTACCACCACAGTTGCAGACAGCAATGTTTCCGAATACCAGTTGCTGGGAATCATGGGAATGGGGAGTGCTCTTGTGCACATGTTCTGCTCACTGGTTTCCCACAGGCATTTGGTTGGCCACTGTGAGAGCAGGATGCTAGACTAGATAGGCCATAAGCCTGATTTTCTGTTCTTATGAAGAAAACAGTTGAACAATCAGGGTGCAACTCTATGGTTAATGGAAGGGTGTTCCAAGGGTCATAGGAAAGATCAAATCCACCCAGCCAGACCCTCCATCTTTACTACTGGGTTCTCTGATGTCTTGGTTCAACTAACACAGTAGGGCCAAAAGGGGGCATGTTGGGAGTGTCCCAGGAAGTGGCTAAGTGCAGAACTAGAGCTCAGAGTAAATATTTCAAACTCATTGCTTTTGAATTTAATTATTTTTCTCTCTCATTTCCCTATCACAAGTTTACTCTTGTTTAAAAGTATACAGAAGAAATGTTTCTAGCATATGCAGCAGGATCACGTGGTCCGTCCTTCAACACAGGTGAGGAAAAGTTGAGTTTGTTTATTTCCTTGCCAACTGTCCAAACTAGTGACACTGTGACATATCAGTGACAGGCAATCTATGTGTGAACCAGAGGAGAACAACATCTTATATGAGATGCAAGACATATTCTCACATTTCCAAGTTGCATTTTCTAGTCTGGAGGTGGTAGGTTTGTTTGTGTGTGTGTGTGTGTGTGTGTGCGCGCGCACGCACGCACACACACACACACACACACGCACAAACACACTACCCAGGTGATGCTTCACATTAAATATTAAATGATACCTATTATTAATTATTAATCAGATTATTTTTTTAAGGAAAGGATGATTCATAACTTTGAGAAATTGTTAGTTTGCATCGTTTCCCCAAGTTAAAACTTCTGCCCCCTTTTTGGTTTTTATATGAGTCTGTATTAGTCTTAAGTTACAATTCTTCAGGTTCTTATCCAGTATAGCAGGAGCCCCCAACATTTCCAACCCAGCGAGCACATTTGGAATTTCGATAAAGTGCTGTGGTTGCCACTTACAAAATGGTTGCAGTGGGGGCATAACACAAAATTATGTAATTGTTTTATGAACTATGCTGCAGATTTAATATGGGTATATATATTTAATACCCATTTATGATTTAACACTCCAGTTGCGTGGGCAACAGAAATGTAGCCATGCTCACTACTTTGGCCTTTCTTTTGCACTTAGTGGGGGGGAAATCCTTGGACTAAGAGGGATGCTTGTTTCCTGCCTGCCTGCCTGCCTGCCTGCCTGCAATTTTTTAACTGATTTTCAGTATATAAACACAATTATTTATTAAACCCATGAAGCAGGTCTCAAGTTTCCATGCTGACACTGGAAGAGGGAGGTTGGTTAAAGCACAACTCTGAGCAACTGGATTGGAAGTAGATGATGCCAACTCAGTCTCATGTGGGTACCAAATATTTTCATCAACGTGCCCCTGAGATTCCTAATTAGCTATGCGGGAGTTTGCACTAGCAGCCTAAACCTGAAAGGTCATGTAAGCAGTTAGCCAATGCTTTGAGCCTTGCAGACGCCTAGCAAGTTCTGGAATGAGAATACTGCCCAATATATGAAGCTTGAAATTAGCTATCTCAACCTACTGGGACTGAGACATGATAAATACATTAAATAAAGGGATGGTATTAATAGAGCTGTTATTCCTACAAAGAGAGCTGCTGTTAAAATTATTAGTGGGGAATTGCATGACCTGATACATCTGAGTGGATGCTATTAACCTCACCACTGGGAAGGTGTTCTGTTCTGCAGCCAAAAAAGCTTATATTCCATTCCACGAAAAGTGTGATCGGTGTGTTTTAAAATGCTGTGACTTGCAAACTGCTGTTTTAACATGATCCCCCCCAATTGAATAGAAAATAACCTATCATGCTCTGTTAATACAATGAATTTTGTCATTATGGCTAAAAATCTTTTTTTCCCCCACAAAGATACACGAAACAAAAATAAATGTTAAGATTTTACCTGTCATTTTTTTATTTGCTCCAGACAATAATAGCCTACTGCTGTGGAACAGTGCTCATATAATAATGTAGTCTACGAAACAGTAGTCAATATCCGGAATCACTGTTACGTGTTGGACATCATATTTGCTGAATACACAAAGCTTCACAGCTTGTCTTTCATCATACAAAGTCTGGTACCTCGCTGCATTTAAAATTTTCAGAGACTTTGAGACTAAAGATTTCATTTTGTACTTGTTATGGTTTGAAGGAATTCTATACAGATTGTCTGTTGCGTATGTACATGGCCATCGTGTTGCCTAGACATTGCTGACCAACTGACAGTAGGCTATCTTGGGATCCAGTACTTGGCAGAGAGTGCTACTTCAGCCTGCCCACACTTTTGGTGGGAAGAATGGGAGCTCTGCAGCAGCAGAGTGATGTAGCAGTACTGCATGGATGGTGGCTGTTGAAATTGTTCTGGGCTGGCTGAAGGAAACATCCTCTCCATCCCCTACCAGCACTGCAGACTGGGTGTTTGGATTGTGCCCTTAGTCAGGAAGCAACCTATTGTTAAGATCTTTTTGGAGTTCATACCAATTTGTAAGTACATAATAGCCTGCTGGATCAGGCCAATGGCCCATCTAGTCCAGCATCCTTTTCTCAGAGTGGACAACCAGGTGCCTGTAGGAAACCCACAAGCAAGGCCCAAGCACAAGAGCACTCTTCCCCCACCCCAGTTTCTAGCAACTGGTATTCAAAAGCATTACTGCCTATAGCCTTGGAAGCAGAACAGAGCCAGCATGTCTAGTAGCCACTGATAGCCTTATCTTTCATGAATTTGTCCAGTCCTCTTTGAAAGCTACCCAAGTTAAAAATATGGCAATACTTTTTAATTGTTAGAACACATAAAAGGAAAAAGAACAATAAAGGAACTACATTTTCAATTACCTGTTGAGGGAAAAAGTATCACCCTAATCTATCACAGGGCCTCCCAGGCCTACCTAAGGAAAATAATTCTGAAAAAGGCATTTACTTGTATGCCTATCCCTCAGAACTTTAAATCTCTTTCTCAGGTCACCAGATCTAAGGCTGGCTTTAATATTACTGTTTTTAATATTAGTTTTCATTTGCTTGCTTCTGCTTTTTGAGACTTCTAGGTGAGACAGGTAACATAAATCACCACACTCCTCACAGTAATGAGAACTGGGAAGAAAGCAAAGTGGGGAAAAGCTACAGTGAGTCAACGAAAGACTGAAACATATATAAATATATCGTTTCTAGGAATTAGTGGCACATCTTCTTTGTGCTAAAATTAGAGACTTTGTGTTTGCTCTTCTTTGTGTAAACTCTGTCTCATATATCAAACTTAATCCAAATACCTGCCTGCAGATAGTTCTGTGATTGCAGAACTATCTTTTTAAACAGGTGTCATATCCTTGGTGGGACACTATTTAGAGCTGAGGTGAGGAACCTTTTTTGGGCTGAGGGTAGCATTCTTTCTTGGCCAGCCCTCCAGCATCTGGGTGGGGGCTTAAAATGGTTGTGGCTGTCCCACACTCCCACACATGGAGACATCACACACGCACACACACACACACACACACACTCATCACAGTGGTTGTGGGTGCCCATTGGGAATGGTGAGGTGGAAGGCAATGAGCCCAAGAAGTACATGGAATCAGAACCATTGAGAAGCACAGCCTATGAATCCTAGTTTTGTCCCCACTCTCCTCCCTGCAATGAAAAACAAAAGCTATAAAACTTGCAGGTGACAGTCACACCTATTTGTTAATCTGAGGGCAAAGTCAATGACTAATCATGTAGATGTCATGGCTTGATATGCCAGAAGCAACATGTATTTCTAGGTATAATTAGATTTATGACTTCTCCTTACACCAGCATTCTTTTAATTGTAATAGTTAACAGGAGAAATAAGTGACAGTCATGACGAGTAGTGAAAAAGTTCAGCAAGTTTTAAGTACAAAATAATGCCACAAATGGTACTGGAGGACAGGTGGTGTCAGCCTAGGCTTCCAGGGTTTTTCAATGTTATTTTATTACTACAACAAAAATATACTGGTAATTGACAGGAATAGCAAAGAAGATTATGAGCATATATATCGTAACCACAGTACAATCCCACAGTACATCTCCTCTGTCTTTCCATAAATACCCAGATCAAACCCAAATCCTTATTTTGTCCTTGTTCAGCTCCACCACACCTCTTCACTCCTGTTCAGCTTCTCTTAGTTACCACAAGATTGTTCAAGGCTGCACCATGGCCTCTGCAAAGAGAACCAAAACAATCATTAGCCTCTAAGGCTTAACAGCTGGCTTGTTGCTGTACAAAAGCTTAGTTCCAGGCAATATGGCTACCCTGATAATTGCATGATAAGGCAGGACACAAGATGACCAAAGTAGCTGCCACTACCAGCTGAAGGGTAAGAGAAAGAAGCCTTCTAATCTTATCCTGTCTCACTGTGGTCCTGATGAAAACTGCGCTGTGTCAGTGCAGCTGCTATTGGTGCTGAATACACTTGGGGTGAGCAGAAGAGAACACATTAAAAGTTAGGGTTGCTTTTCTTCAGCCAGCCACCTTGCTGGCCAGCCACCTTGTATCCACATAATAACTTACTCACTTTTAACATCCAGCCTTAATGGTCTTAGACAATCCAGGCAACTGATGAAAACAAGCAGGGTTCATGATAAAGCTTGAGTGAACACAAATCTGGAGATGGACTTCTTCCAGTCCCCTGCATATTTCCTCCACCATTCATGAAATCCTTAAATTTCCAGGCCTGATTCAGTAAGAGATTGAACTCACACAACTTAGAAGCATATAATACCACTGAGTTTGTGACATAGTCTGGTGCCATGCTATGTATGCAAGTGACCCATTCTACTGAAATTGAATGGCTGGCCCTATTGGATTTGAATTAGATGCTACTAATCAAGATCTTAAGAAATATCGTGCCAATATTTCAAATATGCCATAAACTCCAGTATTTGTAGACTTATTGATCACGCAGGAACATCACAAAAGCACAACTCAATCAGTTTTTAAATGATCTACAGTTGGAGAGATGCATGTAATTAAAATACCTTTAAAATTATTGTGCCTGTGTCTGCAATGTTGTTAATGAAATCTATAATTAATGTTCTATAAAAGAACATTCTAAGTTAATCCTGTTGCACTGCACATGTTCACTCAAATGAAATAATCCTATTTGCCATTCATTAATTTGCGTTAATAGCAGACCTGGTGCTTTGTTAAAATTCAATTAGCAGAAATATGAAGGCTCCGTTTAAATGTTTCTGCTCTTTGATTTTTACTTGAAATGCTCAGGCAAGGCATTCCATTACAAGTGCAGTTGGTAAATATTTAATTTTTCCTTTCCATATGAGCAGACTGTGAAAACGAGCAATGAAGAGTTTTGCCATGAGCACTAAAGAAGAGCAGCTGCTCTACTCAGTATCCTATATATATACCCCCACTGGCCACATTCCTTAACCCCAGTCCTGGTCCTGGTTGTACTGGCCACTGGTTTCATTCCTCTAGCCACCCAGGACATGGGGAAGGTGAGCTTACATATCAAGAAGCTGGCTGCAGATTAAGTAGATTTAATGAGAATGAAAAGGTTAAAGCATATAAGAGTGAAATAATTTTTAAACAGGACAACTTATTTCATTCAGCTTTCACTTATCAAGCCTTAAAAACTATCTACTTATTCTGCAGCCTTAACCAACTTGCTGAAACAGATCACCCAAGTGCTCCAGTGAAAGGCCCTTTTGCAAAGTGCTGCACAGATGGAACTCCAGTTTGGCACCGTCCTACTCTTGGCAAACTTCTAAGGGGCCAGAGGCAAAAGTGAGTGGGCAATGCTACAGATTTTTACCTTTGTATAGTAAGCAACTCTCTACATACACTCACACCTGTTCATAACTGAACTTGCTGGCTCAGGGTGGAAAATTAAGAGAGACAGAACACATCCACGAAAGGTACTGACAAGGTTGTGATGAATAATGGGCATATTTGAGTTCCAATTGCTTTGTATTAGGTTCCACTCTACTCTGTTCTCCTGTGATGCTCACACATTAAATCAATGCCTGTTTGGCGAGCACATGCTGCACAAGCTGTCCTGATTGCATGCACAGCAACTTGGTCCACCCTCTGACATCTGCCCACTTATTACAAATGTCTGCAGCAAGGAAACCATTGAGGAAACCTTGTGACTGGGATTCCATGGTCCAGCAGGCAGTTTGCGCAAAGGCTTCCAGCTGCAGGAATGTGAAGATATCAGGAGGCAGGATGAGCTGTGATGTGTATCACTGTGCATGAGATATTGCCGCCTTCTTCTTCTTCTTCTTCTTCTTCTTCTTCTTCTTCTTCTTCTGTCTTCCTTCTTCTTTGGGGATCACTTGTAACTGAGTAAGATTGTCTTCCATAGACACGGTTTTAACAATGAATCCCTAAGTGACTGGGGAGGCCAATTCTGGATCCACATGTCCTTCCACAGTGGAGACATTGCTTTCTGGGTGGGAGTTGATCACGGTGTGGATATGCCAAGCATACCTTCCTCTTAGCACGTTTCTCCCTTGCGTCCTGAGTTTGAGTGTCTTCAAAGCCCATGACACCTTTGGTAAAGGCTGTTCTCCAACTGGAGCGCTCGTAGGCCAGTGTTTCCCAGTTGTCAGTGTTTATACTACAGTTTTTTAAAGATTTGCTTTGAGACAGTCTTTAACCTCTTTTGTTGACCACCAGCATTACGCTTTCCATTTTTAAGTTCAGAATAGAGTAGTTGCTTTGGAAGACGATCATCAGGCATCCGCACAACATGACCAGTCCAACGAAGTTGATGTTGAAGTATCATTGCTTCAACACTGGATATTGCCTTATCCCATGGAAGGAAGAGTTTCCCCTCCATCAACTGTCACATGGTAGCAGCCATTCCATCAGGCTGTAGCTAATGGTACAGCCAGATAATCTTAGACCCTGGACTTAATGGTTTTACTTGGGGAGGAGGGTTTTACAAATTACAGAATTAGCTCTGACATCCTTCTATTTCATTGTTCCTTCTTTCAGTTAGATCAAGTTTAGCTAACTTTCTGTTCTCAAGGTGTTGTTGGATTACAACTCCCATCTTCCCTGACTGTGGGATTTACAAGTACAATGGAAATGGCAAAAAAGAAGAAGAGAAAAAGTGGGTCCCTTGGTCATCCTGGGGATTCTAATGTAGTGTATGATCCTGTTCAGTAGAGAGCATGCACACACTGAAAGACCAGCATGGCAGGAAGTGCATCCTCACAGTTGCTGTGTGTGCATTTCCTTTTTTAATCTTTGTAGAGATGTTTACAGGGTTGCAGTTGAGGAGACTGTTGAAGTGGGAAATACCTTGCAGTGAGACAATGATAAACTGCAAAAGCGAAGTGTGATAGCCCACAAAGCCAGAATGTGCTAACTGGATAGACTGCTGTGAGAAAAGCTATGAAGTGGCCTTATCTGTTTGCTAGTGAAGTTTCTATCACCATGATAAACTGTATCTACTTGGCCCAATAAAAGCAAATGGCATCATTCACTTCTACAGAAGACAGCATAAACCAGTATGTGACATCATATTTCGAGAGCAGAATCTCATTGTCTAAATCATTTCATATGATCTTATTTATAGAAGTCTTTTGCAGGCATGGAGATCAGGAAATTATAGTGCAAAGTCTTGATGCTCATCGACAGTTACACGTGCATAGGAGGAAGTAATGCAATCCTTAGGGATGCTCCTGCACATGGTTTTTCTGTGTTGGAAGGTGTGAACTGGTGCTGTGGTCAGTGGAGAATTTCAGGGCTGAAATGCCAAGCATACTTACTTGAAAACAAGTTCCAATCTAATCAATGTAATAGTTTCGAAGTAGATTAATCACTATTAGGCATTTTTTAAAAAACACAGCCCAACCAAAATATTACAAAACCTTTTACAGTATTGATTTTTAAGGATGCTAGAAGTCGGTACAAGAATTTTCAGAATGCCAAGTTTTCTGCCATTATGTATAACACAGAATAATTTCAAAGATCTCACTTCGTGCTTATTTCAAATGATGAACACAAGCCCAATATCTCAATCGATCTTCATGCTCACATTCACTTCAAGACAGTAATGAAAACAATTATATTCAGTCTTTATTAGAAGTAGTGCACATTGATGTGAAACTTTGCATGTTGTAAGTTTGATGTTTAGTCATATTGAGGGGGAAAGCATGAAGTCAATACGCACATTTAACTGCCTGCAATGACAAAGTGAACAGCAAATGAAGGAAAAGAAATGTCAATTTATTGAATTTTGAGAATCTTCTGGGGGGGGGGGGGAAATAGCTCCTGTCAAAAAAGAAGGTTTCTTACAAACAGGTAATTATTCATAATGAATTCCATAGAGAATTCTTTCATTTTATCCAGTGAGTTGTTTCAAGACATCAATAGTGACAGGTTACAGGGTACCTTTAAAGGAAACAGTACAGTGAAAGGCTTGACTGCCTCAACTGGTGGGTGTTTGATATGTATTATAACACTGTCTTCTTTTAAAAACAGTTTAATAGACAGAACTTGAGATTCCCTAAGGAACTTTTAAAAATGCTTTTATTTTCCTCATTAGCTGTCATACTTAGAAAATCTTAATTCTAGGTCTGAATATTTTATCCTGCTAAGCATCTAAAGCACTAAGTCTAGGTAAAATATTCAAAAGATCTTCATTGTGGAGTGGTGTTTCATCAGTGTTAATTAGTGGCAGGTCAAGCAAGGGACTCACAGTTATTTCACATGAGCACATACTGCATGTACTTTCACTGTTGTAGATTTTTGTCAGGGTGAAAAAGAGCAGTTCATGCATTTTGAGGTAGCTTGGTATTAGGATTAGCAGTCAAGTTTTAGCAAAAGAATGGCATGTTTGACATTTGAAAAACAAGCATTTCTACTAATCTTACTCTGTATCGATATATCTCCCTTATTTACTTGATGATGTTTATTTGGCTTTCTTTTGCCATGTTATTGACTGATTTTATTACTTTTATCTCTTTGTTCCTGTGAGAGCATCTGTGCTGAAAGTTGTGGGATAATAGATGTAATGAAAGGTAGATCTATGAAAAATAGGGCAATTTGCAGGCTGCTGTGCATTTCATGTTAAAATGTTCTATACTGCATGACTACTACAGGCTTGATCCTAATTAATGTTAAGATCCCTTGTAAATGCTGAACATCTTTGGTTACTGTTGACATCTGTAGATGTGAGTATTTCAAAATGATGGAAACTGTGGGACCTTGTGGAACAAGATGTCTGGGAAGCAGAGTGCCTTTGTCTTCCTTCCGCTGTAGTTCTATTCTACTCCTTTCCACATACCTGTGGGCCAAAAAAGACCCATAGAATGCCACTGAAGCAAAGAGATGGTGCCTCCAACTTTTCCTACCCAAAGCAGCTCCTCCTTCACTCCTCTGGTCACTTGGGAGAAGATGGCCTTTGAATAGCTCCGTTGAACACCTGCTGATTTGGAGCCTCTGGACAGTGGAAACTGCTGGGCTGCTTCCAATGTGCAATTATATAAAAATATAATAAAACATTAAATATTTAAAAACCCTTCCCTATACAGGATTGCCTTCAGACAGCTCAGGGGTCGGATAACTCCATACCCTCCAACATTTCTCCAATTCAAATAGAGGCATCCTAAGGAAAACTGGGACATTCCAGGATCAAATCAGAAACTGAGATGGCTTCTATAAATCAGGGACGTCCCTGAAAAATAGGGACACTTGGCAGGTCTGTTATTGTGCTCTTTGGAAGTGTATAGAATGTAAGAGAGCTTTTATTTAAATTATTGCAAGCTGAAGGCTAGAAAACAATCATTGTATTCAATACAAAACTAAAATAAACATGAGGAGAATTTAAAGCATCTAATCATGGTTATTAGATACATTTTATGCCCTATTGTTACGGTGTTTGATTAATAATTATGTTGGTTCTTCACAAGCAAAAACCTTAAGGAATTTTCCTGCTTGTGAAAATATTATCTTTAATTTGCACTAATTAAAGCTAATACCATGCGCTTGCTTAATTGCATTCATTTCCCTTTTTAGATTAAAAAAATCCTGTTCAAATAGAACTGAAGGTCATTATGATAAATAGCCCAATATTTATTTACGTATTTAATTACAGCAAAATTGTGCAGTCTTTATAATTATTATTATTGTAATAAAAGTAAGAGTTAAGTTTTAGGAGAGTTTGATCCACATCTCTCATCTCCTGATTGGGAAAGGCAGACTATGAGAAAAAAAGAGTACAGTGGTACCTCAGGTTACATATGCTTCAGGTTACATACGCTTCAGGTTACAGATTCTGCTAACCCAGAAATATTACCTTGGGTTAAGAACTTTGCTTCAGAATGAGAACAGAAATCGCGCAGTGGCAGTGCGGCAGCAGCAGGAGGCCCCATTAGCTAAAGTGGTCCTTCAGGTTAAGAACAGTTTCAGGTTAAGAACAGACTTCCAGAACGAATTAAGTTCTTAACCCGAGGTACCACTGTATACTGCTACTTGGAGTTGTCACAGACAACCCTTTAGAAGAGCAGGGTAAATGCAACTGCTTCTGAGTAATATTAGATTCCTAGAGCCACAGAAGGCTAGCTTCCAATCTAGAAAATTAGCAAACTCTGAGCTTCTTTGCAGCATACAAGGCTTACACAATGATGTGGAGAAAGGGAGAGCCAAATAAATGCTGTATGTCCCCTTTCTGATGTCAATGCCCCCCTATGAAATACTCCTGCCTAGCATTTACAGTGATACGTCTTCAGCACCAGGTGAAGTCCTCTTTGTTCAACCAGGCCTTTTAACATATTTTAAACATTTTTGTTTTTTTAAAAAACAGGTATCTGTTTTAAATCTGATGCCAATTATTGTTTTAGTTCCAACTCTAATAGCACCTGTGCACTCTGTGTTACAAATATGTCTGCAAACATGACATGAAGATTGGCAACATTAACTCCACCGTGTGGGGATCCCTTGTAGACAATCACAGCATCTAGAAACAGTCAGTGAGGTTGTGGATCCACAGCAGTGACCAGAGGATGGATGACCGCTGGGAGGAGCACAGAGAAAAGAGACACCATGCTGCACCTTCATCTGCCCCAGCTGCAACAAAACATGTCTCCCCCACATTAGTCTCTACAGCCACAGCAGGTACTCTAACTCTCCAATGGTTTGACTTTAGCCTCAAAGGCACTCTTCCATTGTCTCCTGAGATAGACAGATGCCAAGAGCAACAACTCTATTTTTACCTCAGTGAGATTTTTATGTTCTTGATTTTGTGTATGCTAGTGATACACTTTATCTGATTTGCTCTTTTATTGTATTGTTTGATGTGCATTCTGATTTTTGTAGATGAAATTGTTGTACCTCACAGAGGACTAGGTTAATAATGACTAGCATATGTAAACAACAGCTAACTCTGTCAGTAAGTAAGTAACAGTTGGAAAATATACAGGGACCCTTTTTTTAACTAGTTGGAAGGGAAAGCAGCAATCAATGGAGGGCTTTCAATAGATAAACTGCTAGCAAGGAAAGAGTCGACCTGCGTCTTCTTTCTCCATCCCACTCCCAAATTTCTATCATTCTAATCAACCTGAAACCACCTTCAATAGTTTTTCATGAGAAAGGCCTTTGGCTGCTGCTGGTGGCAAGAGTAGTTTGAGGGCCACACTTCTGAGGGGTGTTGCTCACCTCTGTGAATGTTACATTAGTATCACAGGCAGGTACAAGCATAAATCTGAGTGCAAGAGGACTGTGCTAAATCATATGCCAGGCAACCACAACAAACAGCTGTGCCTCCCAAGTGTCCCTTCATCTCTGGTAGTATCTTAACATTTCTAACTGTGAGCAAAGACGCGGGCTGTGCTCAGCTAATTAGGCTTGATATCTGAATTACTTAGTGGCTGGGGAACTGTCCTTAATAGGCGGACAGCTTGCTCTTTTGCATTGCAGGCAATAACTGTTAAATCCTCACTGTCGTCTACCAGAGGGAATACATTGCAAAGTTTCACCTTCCATAATATATAAAATATTGCCATTATGTTCAAAGGAGGCAAAGACAGAATGCATAACAAATACATTAGAAAGTGGTACCTTGAGCATGTTCATCAGAGGTTGACTTGTAGTCTCTACCCCCAGCATTCTGATTCTTCAAGAGGGAATACGTATGAATTAGATATAAACTATAACAACCTCAGCATGGAACATCATCGTGTGAATTACGAGCATTTGCCTTTTACTGTGCTTTCAAACTAGCAACTACAAAACTCCTTAGTGCCTCCAACACACAAATTTCTCTCCCCACTCTCTCCGTTGCAAATGATCCCCAACAGCAAGTTTAATCACAATGGATATGTTATTGGCCTTAGTTTGTCACCCTCAGAAGACAAAGTAGAGTGGCCAGATGCAGAAGGGGACAAGGCTCCTGCATCCTTTTCTGAATATTTATTAAAAGTGTGGAAGTCTGGTTTTCCTTTTCTGTCTGACCACCCAAACGCAAAATTGAAAGAGACACTGCACAATATTCAAACTAAGGCGACAATTCTATGTACGTTCACCTGGGAGTGTTCTATGTACGTTCTATGGACGTTCACCTGGAACTGCCTTCCGTATAGGACTGCACTGTAAATTAGTTGAACTCAGTTCATTTTGAAATCAGTGGTCTGTTAGCCATGGGTGTATTAAGACCCCAAACTAGGAAACTAGCAAAAGAAAGTTGCACGAAGCACTAAAATGTCATCTGAATGCATCGGGGGGGGGGGGGCGACAGGAAAGGGTTGAGAAGAAAGATGGACTAAATCACTATCTGAATGCAGTCCATATCTTAATTCCCATTGATTCTAATTGGTAGTAAGTTCAACTAGCCAGAAGTGACTAATAGCACAAGTTATACACATAGACTCACAACAACAACAAAATTACTGGGTTCAACTGGGAATAAAGTAAGGTAAAGGGACCCCTGACCATTAGGTCCAGTCATGACCGACTCTAGGGTTGCGGCACTCATCTCGCTTTATTGGCTGAGGGAGCCGGCGTACAGCTTCCGGGTCATGTGACCAGCATGACTAAGCCGCTTCTGGCGAACCAGAGCAGCGCACGGAAACGCCATTTACCTTCCCACCAGAGTGGTATCTATTTATCTACTTGTACTTTGACGTGCTTTTGAACTGCTAGGTTGACAGGAGCTGGGACCGAGCAACAGGAGTTCACCCCGTCACGGGGATTCGAACCGCCAACCTTCTGATCGGCAAGTCCTAGGCTCTGTGGTTTAACCCACAGCACCACCCGCGTAAGCACCAGCTAAACAGGTAATCCTAGTTTGCAATCCTAGTTTGGATTTTTCCCACTGCAAGGAAATGAAGAATACAACTGTTAGTGCCTTGAAAGATGCCCACCCCACAACTGCTTCTAATATTGGTGAACTTGTGAAAGATAGCAGAGTTTGCTTTTCCCCCTCAGACTTTTAAAGTAGGAGATGAAAAGACAGCATAAAAAAAGAGAGAGTACATCAAATAGTATTTCAAACGAAAGCTGAAAAATCTACAAGCATCTCCAATATATTTACATTTCTCCATAAAGTATGCTTTTCATTCTAAGAGTACCAAATATTTTTCCTGATGTCTGCTGTTAAAGAAGATGGCTTGGGTAAGATACAGATTAGAAGGTTCAGGGAGAAAAAATGTTAAAGCTTTTATTCACTGGGTTGCTTAGATTTCACTGCTCTTCTCTTAACTCTGAACTCATTTAATGTACCTTAATGCAATCCAGACCTTCCTGTATGACGCACCTCTATAGTAACTAAAAATCAGATATATTTTTTAAAGTGAGGAGGAAAGCGTCAACTCTATTATTTTCCCACTGCACTAAAAAGAGAGAGAAGATAAACCATGTTATCTCTCCCCCCCAACCATCTTTTAGCACTAAACTAGATGATATGTAAACTCTGCATCTGTGTCCTTAAGTGCAAGATTTCTTAAAACATAGGTTGCCAGTGCAGGGGGATCTTTTCAAATTTGGGGCCTATTATGGGAATAGGGGACTTTAACCCTTCCTCTCTTGCTGTGGTCCTGATTCAGAGTGCCCACCATTTCAGCAACTTGCACAGGGGGGAAAAACTCATCTTCTGAATTTCTATGAAAAATGCCAGTGATGAAAATTAGGGATATGCAGTTTCTCACCTACTCTCAGAATTTTTTTACTTAACCCTACCAAAATAAATTTCATTTTTCTTGAACACCAAATATTTACCCGAGCAAGAAATTTTCCAAATTCACCTTAAATTTCAAAATGAAATGCAGTGGGAAGCCTAGTGAATAGTCATGCCCTTGTCATTAACTGAGCGGCTGGAAAAATGACAATGGGCAAGGCAGACAATGGCATTCTAGTTAGGAAAAACAGGTACTGAAATGTATTAATATGGATAGAATCCAATTGGTTTTCCCTGCAGCCTCACACCATCTTCCACCTGTTCTGAAGAGTTTCCCAATTCTCTGGAGCTGATTTCAGGCATCAGAGGCTTTAGGGGTGAATCTAACTAAAACATATTAAAAAAAATGAGGGGTGAATCAGCAAAAACTGCCATCTCTTTTCTTTCATCAGCAGACACATCTGTAGATCAAAAACGCTATCCATGAGCACAGTAGGCTCCCACCCTATGTGTTTAAAGAGGCACGTTGCTTGTCCCACAAACCCATTGCATGCATTTTCCTGTGTCCTATAGGAATAAGGCCATGCAACCTTTGCTTTTCATTATTCTAGAGAAAATATCCTTAATTTCTTTGTATGCACCTGAAGGTTCAGTTGTTTATGTTGCAATATTGCTTAACATGGGTTTCCACCCCGCTCCATTCTTTGTTGGATGCACCAGTTGTAGCAATTTATCTTCTGCATTCTTTGTTGAATTATAATGTGACAAAATGTCTTGCTAGCCATATGTTAGATTATATGTGTAGAATGAGATTTGCCACTGACGTTTTGTGGCTTCAACCAATATATTGTCTCTAACAGAAAAGCTAAAGTAATAAAAAACAAAACCCAACGTGACAAACAGGTCACTTTTGAAAATACATACATAACCTTGGGATCAGGGAAGGAGACTGAATACAGTTTTGTGATTGAATCCCAGAGAACAAATGAACATGTTATTCTACTGAAAGGACTGGCTCTAGAGTGTAGATTGTAAAGCTTCTTGAACTTCAAAGGCCCCATCCAGAGGCTGAGGAAACGGATGTGTTGAGATTGTGGTTAAGTGGATCTATATGGAACTTGTCATGTGGTGAATAATCATGTGATTGCTTGTTTCATCCCATGAAGAGCTGCTTTCATTGCTGGTGTGGGAAAGCTATGGTGATGTAGTCACCTTGGTGAAGCTAAGCAGGTTTGGGTCTGGTCAGTGTCTGGATGGGAGACTTTCTGAGAACCACATGTAAAACTTGTACAATGGGACTTCCCCACATGCACCACATGTACCCCCTTAAATTGGCTTGAGGGGTGTTAAAGGAACCCACATAACAACACATGGGGGAGGGGGTCATTCTGTCTAGTAAGCTGAGCTGCTTGCACAATGGAACATTAGTAACAGTGCAGCATCAAATTCTACACCATCTAACTAAAAAACATGAAGGGGCAATTAGGATTGGAAAGTGGTCCACATTAGGAACTGCATTGCCTTTTAAAAAAAATGATATTTATTAAGATTTCAAAAAGAAGAATTACATAAGTAAAGAAAAGGAGAAAAAACAAAAAAACAAAAAACAAAAGACAAAAGTAAAAATACAAGAAAAATACAAAATACAAAATACAGAAAAAAAATAAGAATAAAAATCACTTAAAAATACATCAGTCTTTCCATGCCTTACATTCATTTCCTTACTTCCCTAACCTCCTCATACCTCCCTTTTTTGTATTCCAATTCGGTTAGTTAATTCAGCAATTTTTTTCCTTCTTTATTTTCTCTTAGTCCTTTAACTTAATATATTATAACTTTGGATTTTCACCTGTTAACAGTCCATTTTTACATACACCTTTATAGCATTGCTGCTTAAACCACTTAACTTCATTCTAACATCATTCTAACATTCATTAATTTTACAATATTTCTGTAGATAGTCTTTAAATTTCTTCCAGTCTTCTTCCACCGACTCTTCTCCCTGGTCTCGGATTCATTTCGGCCAATTCCATGTAGTCCATCACCTTCATCTGCCATTCTTCCAGAGTGGGTAGGTCTTGTGTCTTGGAACTGCATTGCCTTTGGATGGCATTCCTGAAACTATCACCAAGGAGTGCACTTCCAACAAACAAAATAAGAGAAGAGAATGGCATAAATCCCACTGGTATTGAGAATTCACTGTTGTCTTTCCCCAGCTGAAATCAGAGCAGCATTTATGTTCCATAAACGCGGAGAGTTGAAACAGCTCATTTCTTTTTTATTTCTTGTAATTGATGAGACTGCCTGGCGCTTGTGGAAAGATAATAAAACTTGAGAGCATGTGCCTAGCTGTGCTTAATCTTATATCATGCGGTTGGTTTCATCGATTTTATGATGATCAATGATCATTGGAATTGGAATTGATGAAGATCTCATGATGGAAGCAAGAGAACAAGCTACAGTTATAGCTAATATACAGAATAAATATTAGGGCTGTCATATTTACTGAAGTCCAATTACTGGCTGGGGCCAGTGATTCATCCAGAAGTTACAACAAAATTACTGCTAATAAATGCTATTATAAATGCAGATTGGATTGCCCATTACATAACTAGGTAGATTTTATTCTCTGATGGATTTATAGTAGGAGCTGCACAGCTTTGCAAAGGATGCTGCTGAATACCAGCTGCTGGGAACCACAGGTAGGCAAAGTACTGCTGAAGATTGCAGGCTTCAGACAGGCATCTGGTTGGCCACTGTGAGAGCAGGATGCTGAACTAGATGGGCTAATGGCCTGATCCAGCAGGCTCATCTTATGTTCCTACTTGTTTAAAGGAGAACTTCAGCTTGTTATGCAACTGAACCCCTTGCCACTCAGTAACCTATAACATTTTATACTTCATGGATACTTACACAGTACATATGAAAGCCAATGTGGGAGGATGGACGGAGTGTTGAAGGCAAGGCCCTGGTGATTCATGAAGCTCACTGGTTACCTAAGCTCAGACTTAACCACAACACTGTTATTTTATGAGTACAAATTGGGAACAAGGAACCATAATGAGCTCCCTGGAGGAAAAGTGGGATAAAAATCTAATAAATGTGTATCTTAATCTATGTGAGAAAGAGTAGGGCTCATCCAGTTCTCTGAGTACTGAGTCAGCTAAAAATATCTAAAAGACATAAAGAACTAAACTGAAAGGTATGGTTTAGGCTAGGTGTAGCCAACATGGTAGCCTCCAGATGTCATGGACTACAGTTCCCATCACCCCTGACCATTGGCCTTTGTGGTTGGGGTTGATTGGAGTTGTAGTTGGCAACATCTGTTGGCTTCTTCTGGTTTAAGCTAGTACTTCAGCCTTTTTCTGAGGGAATTTTTCTGAGGGAATTATGTTCTGCACTTTGTTTCATGGATTTGGGCAGCAAATTTCCACAGAAAATCTGTCTGTCAGTTCAAATTATTGTTTCCTCTTGTGAATCCATCCAGCATTATTAATGAGTTACTTGAAGTCTGCAAAGCAAAACTCATAAGCATGTTTTGTCCAAAGTTGGACTACATCATGAGTTTTACTCTTTTACATTAACCTGAGGCATTTTCAACCATACATCCCCAGATTGTACTCCATAAAACATTGAAATATTATGAAAATTCTGGAAGCCTACTATATATTTTGGAAAATGGCTTGTCTGTTTCTCCATTGTCTATATATATTTGTCTGCCTCTCAAGATAGTGTTGCACCAGAGTTCCCAAGGTGGTGGTCTACATCAACATTTAGGTGCCGGGTGCCATTTTGAATCAATATGGTGGACCAAAGTGTGACTTGGGCATGAGTTCACCTTTGGCATAGGTTTGGCTGCCTCTCAAGGCTGCCTCATCACCAAACTCGGCATGAGGGTTAGCAGGGTGGGGACAGCAGTGTTCATTGACATTTGGATGCCAAGTCCCATATTGATTCAAGATGAAGATCAAAACATGACTTTGGGTTGACTTCACCTAATGTTTGGATGGGTCCAAGCTCACAAATCACACTATCCATTTAAAAATCATAATATTTTTAAGTTTCTAAAAAACCAGGCAGCACCAGGCAATCCCCACTAGACTCCTTAGGGTTTTGCCATTCTTTTACACAGCATGGCTGATTTTGAAATGTCCTCTGGTAGTTTTGTGTCCAGATTAAGAAGTTATGGAACTGCAATATTTGATTTTACACTCTGTTCTAGTTATTTTCTTGCCTCCTTTGAAGAATGTGGGGCTTAAGGGAGGGAATAAAGAAAATGGACTGGGCATATGCCTTTCACACAGCAAGATACTACTTTGTCCATTAAAATTGGTGGTTATCAAGGTACTCCTGTTGGTCCTAAGTAGTGCCATATTACTGATAAGGTACATTGTAGCTCTTACCTCAGGTGCATAATCACCATCTTAAAGGTAGTGCTTTTTAAACTGTAAAAGGCACCAGCAAGATCTGATATATGACTAATGTAATAGACTGGAATTTCCCCAATGTTCTGTTGCATTGCTGTAGACTGATTAATAGCAAGAGGCAGCTCCTTGTCCTAACACTTATTTTTCTTTAGAAGCTGTAAGTCACTGAAAAGGTGTTGAGACTGAAAAAAATGTACCTGATCTAAAGAAAAATGGCCAATAATTTCTTAGAGAAATTATATGGATTTTCCTTCTGCTCCCTAGTTACTCTACTCATACATTTACAAATAAATATACTAATATCACTGCAATCCTCTCCAGTTGCCCACACATTCCAGAACAAAGACACAAGACAATAAAATGGGGATAAACTAGGACAATGTCATTTAATGGCTGATTGCAAAATAAGGCCTTATCTACTTGCCACCGTCTACCTAATGCTTTAAGGAGGCGTGGTGCTCAGCAAAGGACTTACTTTTTATTATCTGCTTAAAATGTGTCGAGGAGGGCCCAGTTCACACTAGACTCTTGGGCTGGGATATTCCTTAGGGTTTTTGCTGATATGTGTGTGTTTTTGTTATTATTATTTATATTAAGTTTTGATATATTTATTTTGTATCTTTATTATGATTGATGTGCAAATTGCTCAGTTTGGTTCCCCATCTCTGCATTAGTGCCTTAACTAAAATAACCTGTAGCTGAACAATATGTGAAGCAAAGTCACAGCACAGCAGAGGCCATGGTCTGTTCAGTAGCTAGTTACCAGCCACTGTAAAAATGAGAAAACAAAATTATAGGCAATACTGCTTCATACATATGGAAAGAGGGTAAAATGGGAATAAATGATACAGTTCAGTGAACAGAACAGGGTCAGGGCTTGGTGCAAGCAACTGCTGTCTACTTCTGGTGGAAATTGTTAAGCATCCATTTTCTTCCTGAGTCATCCATAACAACTGCTCCACAAAAATGAATGTTTTTAGCAGTCCTTTCTCTTTGTCTGCCTTTAGGACAAAGACTAACTCACACACCTCAAATGGGGATTTGCAACTGAATACCCCATGTGATTGAAGTTAAACACCTTGTGACAGAGTAGTAGAGATATATTAACAGTCAATCATTAATCTGTTAGGCTCTCTGGGACTCTTTGGTTTAGCTCAAAGGAATTTTCCACACTATACTCTTAGCATACAAAGCTGTTTTCCATTTCAGTGTACAATTAAACAATCATACTTAACAAGGCCTTCCTAGTTTTAAAGCCTTCCTAGTTGATGACAAGTTGATGGGAGTGAATTCCATGGTTTAACTATATGCTCTGTGAAAAAGTACTTTCTGTTGTCTGCCTTCAGAAAGCAGGGAATTCTAAGAGCTTCCTTAACTACCACGTAACAATTTCAAACCTCTTTTGGGGGGATGTGTTATTTCAATGATGCTTACAACAGGTAGGTCAGTATCACTACTGTTTTGCAGATTTGTGATAGATAGTGGCTGGGTTTAGCAGTTTACACAATGCCACCTTGAGAATTTATAGCAGAATTTGAATCTAATTTAGAATATGGGGAACCTTTGGCCCTCAAGATGTTACTGAACTACAACTCCCATCATTTCTGGCCTTTGGCCATGCTGGGTCTGATGAAAATTGTAACTCAACAACATCTGGAGGGCCAGATGTTTCCCACACCTGCTCTAGCCACAGTTTGTTGCAAGCAAATCTGGGTTGGATTCCAGGATAACTGCACAGAAAGCAGGCTAACTCTTCCTTCAGGTGAGTATATGGACTTGCTATTTTCTTCTAACCAAGTCCAAGTCCTGTAAGACAGAGTACTTGTTTGTTGTCCGTAGAGAAAACATAAGTAAATGGTAAAAATATTGCACAAGGTGGTTTATAAACAATTTTTAATGCACAATCATTCATATGCAGAACGGGTTTCAGTGTTTTCAGGAATTGGAATATGGCAACTCCAGTGCAATGACTTCACACAGTCTGAAACAGGTAGTACATTTTTCTGTATCCTTTTCTAACCCTTGTCATCTACTACTCCAAAGTCGACAGAATTACCGTATTTTTCGCTCTATAAGACGCACCAGACCACAAGACGCACCTAGTTTTTGGAGGAGGAAAACAAGAAAAAAAAATTCTGAATCTCAGAAACCAGAACAGCAAGAGGGATCGCTGCGCAGTGAAAGCAGCAATCCCTCTTGCTGTTCTGGCTTCTGGGATAGCTGCGCAGCCTGCATTCGCTCCATAAGACGCACACACATTTCCCCTTACTTTTTAGGAGGGAAAAAGTGAGTCTTATAGAGCAAAAAATACGGTAATTTGAATTTTGATGGTTGCCTATGACAACCCAGAATGACCACTTTTCTTGGGTGTGGGGGGAGGTGTTACTTATCTTTCTGCATTCTTTGGGATTTTCACCTGTCACAATGACATAATCAAGGCCTGCTTCAGAAAAAAGGAAAAAATCTTTACACCTTGTATTTTCATGTCAAGCACCATCTGACTTAAAATAAAATACTGCAAAGGCTTCTTATAGTCTTATAGCAGGTGCCTTACAAATTTTAAATGCAATTTCATTAGGTAGAGAAAGTTAATTTTCAGTTTAGAAATGAAAAGCTATTGAAAAGTCCCCCTTTCCATTAAATTTACTAGCATGAATAGAAAATCATTTTCTACTAGCAAATTAGTTACCAGCTTGGCCTGCCTTATTGTTTCTTTTAAAATGTAGATTTCTCCTTTTATTTTGCATGCCTTTTATATTGGAAAGAAATTTTCAGATGAGAGATAAATAGGAGAGCCAGACCCTGCCTAGTAAGGTTGACAATTCAATCCTAAATGAACTGAGTAGGAATGGATTCTTTGATCTCAGTGGAATAAGCTTCTAAGTCACCGCTTAAAAAAATAAGTATCAAGAAAGATCAAGAAGTATGCCCATTAAAAGGAATAAAAGTATTTACAGACATTAAGTGGAGAGGGATCATTGCATTATACCACATCCATTCTGAATACATATGCTGGAACTGAGAGGTACACTTAAGGATGGGGAAGTTGGAATGTTATTCAGTGCAGCCTATGAGCCTTAGAAACACAGGACCAGCCTTACACCAGGTTAGACCCTTTGTCTTGCTCAGTATTCTCTACAGCAGGTGTGCATTATCTACTCTGTTTTTTTGCCTATATTCTGAGATTCATCAGCCAGAGGCAGTTAGGAAATAGTGGCAGACAGTCAAGCTAGCTGGCCAGCCGCCCAGCTGACCAGCAAGACATTTGCTAAGAATTAAGGAACAAGATGCCTCTGAGCAGATGCTCAGGCCAGGAATTATATACTTTTAAAGCAGCCTATTCTTTTCTTTGAGGAGAGGGAAGCATTTTTGTTGTTGCTGTCGTTGTAGCAATTTTTTTGGACATGGCTATTTCCACTTGAGGCTATGATTTAAATATCTAAATCTCCACTACTGCCACTCTCTTTGGTACAGGCATGGCTTCACCTGCTCACAGTTCTGCGAGCGTCAGCCCAAAGAATTGCAACAGCGTTTGTTAAATAAAAAGCCTCATTTATCAGGATGACAAATATAGCCCCATCAAAATATGGTAGATCAATCGGATAATCTCAACTAGCAAAGTGGCCCCAGCCCACCCCAGGAACCCAGCAGAAGAAATTTATCCTTGGCAGTTGATTATGCAGTCACCATAGAGGCCATCATGAAAGTCTCTGATTTAGAGGGTGAACAGTTCAAATCTCCCATCTACTCTCCTGAATAAGGTTGACTACCCATCGGGAAGAAAACTGAAGTTTTCTGCAAGTCTGCGTTGAGCATCTAGCATTAAAACAGCTGGAGTTCACTTCATAATGATAGCTCATTTCACAGAAATGAAAAGTGATAATAGTGTTCCTTTCTGTTTATTGCCCTACGCGATGACTAGAGGTAAAATGTACACTTAGTGCTGTGTGGATTACAGAGTGGTGCTTTATACAATTAGGCGAACCCTCTATGTTGGAGCCAATTCATTTCCATCAACTTCTAATTTTTTATTTACCATGGACAAGCTACTGTAACCACAGGCACCTGGGTCATGTTTATTTTATGCTTCCAAGCTCTTTGTTGTTTATGTAAAGTTCCTTAGCTGCTGGTTTCAATCCAGACTTGCCCTCCCACAAACACAGGGCTCTCTTCTGTTCATAGAAGGGACTGAGGTCCAGTGGAAGCTCCTATCAAGGAATGCATTTTTTGCCAATTTCTCCTTCCCCTTGTGGTCACTTTGCCCCCTCCCACACTGTCCTGGTGTCACCCTACAAGGGGGTCTGGAAATATGCTGGTCCTCTTTAGCCAAATAAAGACAGCAAAGTTCATATTTATTCCAGGCTGCAGCAAGAATAAGTGATCCAGAGGAATTCTCCAAATTCTGGACACCGAATACACAATTCAAGGCACTTTTATAACATTTGCATGCATGATCACCTCGTACACGATCCTTTCCAGCAATATTATTGGTTAGCAGAATGCACGGACAGCCTGTGGACCCAAAAACAAATTTCATTGGTCAGAACAGCCTGCCCTTAATTACTATGGTAACAGGTATCTTTAAGCAAAGTTCATACAAAATGTTGATTTTCTGCTATCTGTTACATGAGGCCTAATCTGGGTCAGGAGAATTTATTGTTCTCCTGGCTTTGATGCAAGCCCCCAATCTTCTGTGGAAGGCCAGTGAACTCTTAGCATGCTTTACTAAGCTGATAAGGTGACACGAGAAGCCCATGGTGGGTGGTATCTCAGCAAAAGACAGAAATGCAGCTTTTATCCAGAGGTGAGGGTGCAGGGAAAAGAGAAGAATAATTTAAAACCAGAAAGCAACTTCAAACTAACAAGCTGTCAGGACTTCAAGGCCAAGGCAGCACTGAGTAACTTGCAAAATAAACAGGCAGGAGAGAGGTGGCTATTTTCCAATACATTGCCAATACAGGGCAATGGCAGAGATACCTTGTGCTTGTGGCTGTGAGAACGTATTTATGCAGATTCAGCACTTAGCAGGCTGAGGTCAGTTGTGTAACGGAAATGTATTCCGTGACAGAGGGTGTGTTTACTATGGGTTCTGACATACTTCCTGGGCCATGGCATCCAAATATCACTGGAAGGCACAAGAGCAGATGTACAGGCAGATACAGAGGTAAGGTGTACTAGCATTTATAGTCTCTCCTCACTTTCTCCCAGCAGAAATATCCCATCTGGAACTCTGAGCCCAACCTCCTGTGTTTTGAACTAAGAACACAATCCTATTTTCCCTGAGAGCACATTTCAGGGGATCTAGCTCTCTATGGGTGGGGAGGGAGATTTGTGAGCTGAGCAGGAGGTCCACCTACAAGGTTCCTTTGCCGCTGCTGTGGAAATATCCATGGCTGTCCATTCTAACCAAAGGTCCATCAAGTCAAGCAGCCATCCTGTTGCCTGCAGATGGCCAACCAGGTGCTTAGATCAACACCTTGGGTGCACTGAAAATAGCCAATCACTGTCTGACCCTACCTTACATAACCAAGGAATGGTGTGCTTATGACACTAATAAGTACTGGGGAGGGGGGAGTGCCAGGACTCACCAGCAAGAAAGGGGAGGGACCAGCGCATGGGGGAGGTGTGGGCCTGATGCCCAAGCTGGTGAGGGGGGTTAGATTTTTTTTGTTTCCTCACCTCCCACCTACTGGGGCATCGCCACCCAAGTGAATAGGTCTTCTCCTCCCGGCTTTGGGAAGGAGGCAACAGGGTTCCAAGATCCTGTCAGAGCATGGTGCCTCCTTCCCTAAGCTGGGCAAACGCTTTCTGGGCTTGAGGAAGGAGGCACGATGCTCTGAAGGGGTCTGAGAGCCCTTCCACTGCCTCCCCCCCAAAAAAGTGATGGTATTGCATACCACTGCATGCTGTCACAAAAAAGCACTGCTGGTAAGTGGCAGTTTAGCAGATGGCATCATTGACGCTGTGAGAAAAGTACAGTGGTACCTCAGGTTACAGACACTTCAGGTTACAGACGCTTCAGGTTACAGACTCCACTAACCCAGAAATAGTACTTCGGGTTAAAAACTTTGCTTCAGAATGAGAACAGAAATCACGCAGCAGCGGTGCGGCAGCAGCGGGAGGCACCATTAGCTAAAGTGGTACCTCAGGTTAAGAACAGTTTCAGGTTAAGAACGGACCTCTGGAATGAATTAAGTTCTTAACCTGAGGTACCACTGTACTGCCCTGCACCACTGATGGGTGTAAATGCAGTATGCTGTTCATTAACAAATCCAAAATGGATTTTCTGGATTGATCACATACAACCTAAACCAGCCCTCTCATCTTCTAAAACTCTTCCGTCTTCTTTTGCTCTCCATTTTTACACCACCCCCTGCTTTATGAGCATTTTTTACCCACCCCTTATTTGCAAGGGTGGGAAGGATTCACATCCAGTGCAGTCAACTGCCTCTGGAGCATGTCTCTGGGGAAAGGTACTTGCATGGCATTAGGCAAAAAGGAGGAAGGGCAGGACTAAGCTCCTATGAATACACCTTCATGAACCTGGTGCAAGTTGTCTCTAGTTAAGCCGAGCGAGTCCCCATTGCTACAAAGAAAAGAGAATGAATGGGAACACCCAACTCTTTCCACACAGCCCCATCCCATGGGAGAGTAGCTTTGGGTCTCCCCAGCTGTGGCATCAGTGGCTTCCCAGGGGATTTGGTGGGGCAGTGAGAGGAAGGAGAGGTCCAGGAGGATACTGTGGAGCGGAGGGGGGATGCAAGGCAAGAAAGTGGGGTGGTGGTGTTAAAAATGCCCTCATATCTATTATTTTAATGTTCAAATAATAATATATCACCGAGTATTTTAATTATGAATATTTATATTTTAATGTCTGTGTAATTGTTTTTTTCCTTCACTTTGTAAATCATTTTGATGTCTGTTTTTTACAAGTGATATATTATTATTATTAAAATCATAAGAAATGAGTGACTACTCCTTTTCTGTTTAGGACAGAAGCTTGTTTGCTTGTTTGTTTTGTATCCCTGGAAAGTGTGGTTTTCAGAATCAATTCTGCAAATGTCTGGATAGAATGATCTATGCCTTGTGCTCAGAGATGCACCCAGGAACAGCATTCATCGATGAATCTAGCTTTTGCTAATGCAGTTGTCTTTGAGCCATTTGTGTGGGTGATATATTAATAGGAAATGTTTTCATGTGGATAAAAAAAGAAAACCATTCCTAAGTTTACGCCTGGGTGCAAAACACTAACATCAGAACTGGTTATCATAAATGTGATTGCAAATGTTTGTGTTGGTGTTCCTCTTCCAGCTCCTGTCTGTGCCAGCACTACCCTGCCTCATGTTGCCATTATTGCATTATGTATTCTGTGCCACATAGACTAGCAATTGCACTTGCAATTTATTTACTTGTTTACAATTCTTTGCAGTCTAACATTGCCAGCAGACAAAACTAAACAAAATTATGGGTAGCCAGAAGGAGTGGCTAACCATTTTCTGGCCCCAGAGCCATATTCACCCTTGGTACAATTTCCCTTACGCTTCTATTTCATATTAATGAGATGAGTTTATTCATATCTTCTTCATTTTCAAGAAAACAAATTACAAAGTTAGATGCCTGCTTTCTTCTTTTATGGCCTCCAAATTGGAGGATAATTAAATATTATTATTATTATTATCATCATCATTTAAAAAAGGATTACTTTGGTTAATGTTTGGATCACAGATTAATGATTGTTTTGATACTCCTTTGAGTCCAGAAAAGCTGGCTAATACTTTGAAAAATAATAGGTAATAAGAAGTGGAATCTGCTGGGTTTAATGCTCCTGTTCTTGGCTCCAGTCAGCCTCCTATGCCCCTTTCCAGGATACTATATTCCATTGCTGTTTTCTGTCTTTTTCAACAGACGTTCAGAATATTATAGCTCAGTCCCCATTTTGGCTTATTTGGGGGTGGGGTGGGGTTGCTCCCTTACATTTTTTACTAAATAATTTCTATACTCTTGCAAACTTGGGGGGTCGTGTGAGCATGCTGATAGGTCCCTCTTGTTTCTTGGTGGCCCTGTTTTGGTTCCAATTCTGTTGGCACTGTCTGGCCAAGTTTACTATCAGAGTGATAAACATGAATAATTTGTCATGTGAGATGTGCTGCTGCTCATTTTCTGTAGATGAATTCCCCATGGGTGTTTCATCACAGCTCACAATTTAGGTGCACAGTATTCAGTGCCTAAGTTGTGAACACTTTTTGCAAACTCATCCCCCAGTCCCAGGCTTAACAGACCCTTTAACGCTACCACTGCAAAGTCAATATGACTTCATCAAGTCTGCTAATTTCATAATGTGTGACTAGATCAGAACCTCGGCTGCTTTGATTCCTCCTAATGATTCTGACTCACAAGTAATGGGTCTAAAGAGACAAAGCTTGTTTAAAACACAGATGACAAGATGCAGAGAATTGCGCTCTAGGCATCCATTTGTTCCATTCAATAACCTCTCTCTAGTGATAGTAACACTACATTATTATGATGGCTGATTTATTGTAGTTTCTGCCACTAATCTGCAAGAGGAATTGACAGTATCACAGTATCAGTAAACTAGCTTATTCAAAGCCCAGGGGCTGTGTATCATCCAGCAGCAAAGTAGCTAATCTTCTCTGATGTTATGGTGGGGATTGTTAGGTTCCTCTCACTGCCATTGAATCTGATGTCATACTCACAGAGTAACTGTGGTATGGGAATGCTAAGGGCTTGAATGGGGCATTTGAATCTGGATTCTCATTTCAGTGAGCAATTTAAGCATAAAACCTGAAACAATTGCCTACAAACGATGGCTTTTCACATGAAACTTTGTGTCCTTTCTCTGACTGTGACCTTAGCATCAGCTCATTTCATTTGCTCTTACTGGCTACCAGATTTTTGCTGGTAGAAGCTAATACCACACTAAGCATGAACAGTTTAGCAAGTTTTCTATGCTGTGTTGATCAGGGAAGTAATGTATGGCTGACTTTAAGTTTGTAGGCAAAGCTTCCGTCAGTCAGAACTGATCTCTGCATCCCATTTCTGCACCACCTCTGCTTCAGGTAATAATCTAACATAAAGATCCAAACTACTTTGATACTGGAACCATACTGATATTTGTAATACCCCCTCACTGAAGAAATTTGCAAAAATTAAGTTTCACCCCTAAAATGCCACGCAGAATTGATTTTTATAGCAGACTTAACATTCTGACACACCCGACAGGCCCAATTCAGGAGAAAATAGATCAGTGGAGAAAGAGACCATACACACAGCATAGTGAACAATGTAGCTGGTGTGTTACACTTGCTAACAGGCAGTGTTTGGGAGAGGGCAGCTGGCATGTTTTTAAATAAAGCACCAGAGAAAGGGAACTGTAGTTTCAATATCTAAACAATAATAGGCAGCTCAGGAATTCTCTTCCTCCACATCTTTTAAAAAGAAAATGTGTTGTGCTTGCTTAGCTGAAAAGTCTATCATTAAAAATGTCTGACATAATAATATAGGATACAGGCATTGAGGAGAATATTGTTTCCCTTTTTATTATTAGGGTTCTGTATTATTGAATGAGCTGCTTAAAAAATAATCAGACTTGGATATCAGCTTAAGATGAGGCAGTAGACATCTCGCTAATCTTCTTGCCCTATGCATTGAAAGCTAACAAAAATTAAATGGACTATATTGGAATGAATGCTTTTCACTTTAGTTCTCTACAGTGATAAAAAACCAAAAACCAAAAAAACAATGCATTATACATGAATATTTACTTATTTATTGATGCATAATTGCTACTCTCCCAACAGAGTCCTAACTGCTTTTCTTTTTTTCTGAAGTGTCATTTTTAACTTTTTGTTCATATAAGTTGTTACCCAGAAGGATCCATTGCTATTATGTAAGTGTAAATCTTACTAATGTGCTTGCCCAAGTCAGTTTTTGTGTAAATTGGAGCACCAATACCTCATGAGTTATGGCAAAATAATTTAGCTTAGTAACCTTTTTTTTTTTTTTGGATTATTATATTTGCAGTACTAATAAAATGTATCTCCCACTGCAATACTACTGGAGTTGGAAGAATTTGCTACAAAACAGAATGAGTAGCCATAATACAGTACTGTAGTTTACTCTGGATGGTTAAGAATTCAGGATGGGACACAGGTAATTAAAACAATTTCTAATGTTCTGGAACAGAAACTTTTTTTTATGTTTGCTGTTTTTTATTTGGTAAAATGTGATGCTACAAAATAAGCAATTTCCAAAAATGGAAAGTGAAAAGGACATTTTATGATGACATTTTATGCTGATAAAAACATACAGCCTCAGATTTCCATGAGCAATCATGTTATTAAGTTATCAGCCAAGAAGAGACATAAAAGGTCTTTTAGTAATATTGCACGCCTAGTCCCATGTAATGTGACACATTTTAGCAGCACCCTTAACAAGAGCTAAATGAACTTAACTGGATTTTCTGCTTATGTGCATGGTGTTTAGATTTGTTCTTGTTAAATGACTGCAACAAAATCCCTAGGAACAGGACTCTTCTCATAAATTACCTATGAATAACTGAAATGCTTTATTAAGTAAGTGCCAAGGCGTAATATGATTTTACTTTTCATTTATATTTTAGAGTGATGTGGGGGGAGGGGAGGAGAGAGAAATAAAGTTCCCACTTTTTATTTCCCTTATGATTCGTTAGAGAGAGAACAACTGGCAATAAGAGGGTGAGATTACCATACCCTCCAACATTTCTCCAATGAAAATAGGGACAGCCCATTCCATAATGATAATTTTACTATTTATACCCCACACATCTTACTGGGTTGCCCCAGCCACTCTGGGCCGCTTCCAACATACAATTATATAAAAATATAATAAAACATTAAATATTAAAAAATAAACCTTCCCTATACAGGATTGCATTCAGACAGCTCAGGGGTCAGATAACTCCAAACCCTCCAACATTTCTCCAATGAAAATAGGGACATCCTAAGGAAAAGTGGGACATTCTGGGATCAAATCAGAAACTGGGACGGCTTCTCTAAATCAGGAACATCCCTGGAAAATAAGGACACTTGGAGGGTCTGGATTACAACAGCTGTACTGACATTTAAATTGGCAGGACATAGAAATGGCATTGCTCTACTCTGACCCAACAAAGGGACTGTCCGTGTCGAGAATGAACATTGTTGTATACAATTGAAAGCAGTCAGAACAATTGAACTATTTAACCATTAAGCCAATGTGATTGTGTGAGGGGTAGAATACAATGGTAAAGTCCTGAGAGAAGACATATGGCAGCAGTAGGAAACCTTGGTCCCTCCAGATGTTGTTGGACTTCAGTTACCATCATCACTGACCATTGGCCATGATTACTGCGGCTGATGGGAGTTGGGGCTGTATTCAACTACACATTGCATCAGTGCAGAGGTCTTCCCCTGCCTCTACTCTTGTGTGCACCCTTCCCAAACCTGTTCCTCTGGGGGAACCCCTAGAATATCCTTAGGAGGCAGAAGAGGGGGATAAATCCTTGCTCCCCATATGGCCCACATTTTGGGACAGATGCCCTTGCCCAGGTAGGTGCATTGTGCGACCCATGAGAACAGCAATATAACCAGACTGTACAACGGTGAAAGGCCAAATCTTTACTGACAGCATCAGGCAGGGCAAGGGTTGGCATGGCATTGTGTCCCAGGAACAGTTCATCATTCCACGAGCCCCATGTTGATGGAATGGATCTGCTGGCTTTGGATCGCTCCAAACTTGTATGACGGGAGTTGGCCAGCGTTGAACCTTGCTGTGGTGCAAGCCAAGCAAGCAATGTCTCACTGTGGGACCAAACTTGAATGGGATTAGACAAAAAATCACATTGATGGCTACTAGCAACCATGGTTATGTTCTACCACCCCTGTTGGGAGGCCAGAATCCCTTTGAATGGCAGTTTTTGGGAATCACGGGTAAAGAAAGCACTGTTGTAGTCAGATTCTGCTTGTGGACCCCCAGGGCCATTTGTTTGGCCAATGTGAGAACTGTGTGCTGAGCCAAATGGGCCTTTGGCCTGATCCATAAGGGCTCTTCTTATCTCCTCAAAGCTGCAACAAAAGATAAAAAGTAATACAGTATGGAATGAAATAATATATTGAAGGGACTGTGTGTACTTCATTGGGGATTACAGTGGTGCCCCGCAAGACGAATGTCTCGCAAGACGGAAAACCCGCTAGATGAAAGGGTTTTCCGTTTTGGAGGTGCTTCGCAAAACGAATTTCCTATGGGCTTGCTTCGCAAGACGAAAATGTCTTGCGAGTTCCTGCGGGGTTTCCCCCCCCCCCTTTTTCCCAAGCCGCTAAGCCGCTTATCAGCTGATCCTAAGCTGCTAAGCCGCTTAACAGCTGATCCCTTAAGCTGCTTATCAGCTGATCCGCTAAGCCGCTTAACAGCTGATCTGCTAAGCTGCTAAGCCGCTTATCAGCTGATCCGCTAAGCCGCTTATCAGCTGATCCGCTAAGCCCACTAAGCCGCTAATAGCGCTAATCCGCTAAGCCGCTAATGGGCTTGCTTCGCAAGACGGAAAAAACCGCAAGACGAAGAGACTCGCGGGACGGATTCTTTTCGTCTTGCGAGGCACCACTGTATGTTCCTAGCCAAGGGGCAGTCACTGAAAAGGCTGTCTCTATGGTACCTATCCTCTTTAATGGATCACTGCCTTGTTGTGGTGAAGGGGCTTGAATAACTCAGAGAAACTATGAGCTATGAGCTATGTCTTGCAGGGCCACCCAAGACAGACAGGTCATAGTGGAGAGTTTTGACTAAACGTGATACACCTGGAGCAGGAACCGGCAAGCCACTCCAGTATCCCTGCCAAGAAAACTCCATGGACAAAGACAACAGGCATATAAAAGTTATGATGCTGGAAGTTGAGCCCCTCGGGTCGGAAGGTGTCCCACATGCTACTGAGGAAGAGCGGAGGACTACAAGTAGATTCAGAGCTGATGAAGCGGCTGGGCCAAAGCTGAAAGGTCACTCAGTTGCGGATATGCCTGGAAGCGAAAGGAAAGTCCAATGCTGTAAAGAAAAATATTGCACAGGAACCTGGAATGTAAGAACCATGAACCTTGGTAAGCTGGATGTGGTAAAAAATGAGATGGCAAGAATAAATATTGACATCCTGGGCATCAGTTAACTAAAATGGACAGGAATGGGTGAATTCAGTTCAGATGACCATCGTATCTATTACTGTGGGCAAGAATCCTGTAAAAGAAATGGAGTGGCCCTCATAGTCAACAAAAGAGTGGCGAAAGCTGTACTGGGATGCAATCTCAAAAATGACAGAATGATCTCGATACAAATCCAAGGCAGACCTTTTAACATCACAGTAATCTAAGTTTATGCACCAACTACTGGTGCTGAAGAAACTGAAATTGACCAGTTCTATGAAGACTTACAACACCTTCTAGAAATGACACCAAAGAAGGATGTTCTTCTCATTATAGGGGATTGGAATGCTAAAGTGGGGAGTCAAGAGATAAAAGGAACAACTGGCAAGTTTGGCCTTGGAGTTCAAAACGAAGCAGGGCAAAGGCTAATAGAGTTCTGTCAAGGGAACAAGCTGGTCATCACAAACACTTTTTTCCAACAACACAAGAGACGACTCTACACATGAACATCACCAGATGGGCAGCATCGAAATCAGATTGATTATATTCTCTGCAGCCAAAGATGGAGAAGCTCCATGCAGTCAGCAAAAACAAGACCTGGAGCTGACTGTGGCTCAGATCATCAGCTTCTTATAGCAACATTCCAGTAGGAAAAAGTAGGAAAAACCACTGGGCTGGTAAGATACAATCTAAATCAAATCCCTTATGAATACACAGTGGAAGTGAAGAACAGGTTTAAGGATTTAGATTTGGTGGAAAGAGTGCCTGAAGAAGTATGGATGAAGACTATGGCAAGTCCTTAAAGAAATGGGAGTGCCTGATCAGTTCATCTGTCTCCTGAGAAATCTCTATGTGGGATAAGAAGCTACAGAACTGGATATGGAACAACTGGTTGGTTCAGAATTGGGAAAGGAATATGACAAGGCTGTATATTGTCTCCCTGCTTATTTACTTATATGCAGAATGCATCATGCAAAAGGCTGGATTGGATGAATCCTAAGCTGGAATTAAAATTGCCGGAAGAAATATCAACAACCTCAGGTATGCAGATGACACATCCTTGATGGCAGAAAGTGAGGAGGAATTAAAGAACCTTTTAATGAGGGTGAAAGAGGAGAGCGCAAAATATGGTCTGAAGCTGAGCATCAAAAAACTAAGATCATGACCACTGGTCCCATCACCTCCCGGCAAATAGAAGGGGAAGAAATGGAGGCAGTGAGAGATTTTAATTTATTGGGTTCCATGATCACTGCAAATGGTGACAGCAGTCACGAAATTAAAAGATGCCTGCTTCTTGGGAGAAAAGTGATGACAAACCTAGACAGCATCTTAAAAATCAGAGACATCACCTTGCCAACAAAGGTCCGTATAGTTAAAGCTATGGTTTTCCCAGTAGTGATGTATGGAAGTGAGAGCTGGACCATAAAGAAGGCTGATCGCCAAAGAATTGATGCTTTTGAATTATGGTGCTGGAGGAGACTCTTGAGAGTCCCATGGACTGCAAGAAGATCAAACCTATCCATTCTTAAGGAAATCAGCCCTGAGTGCTCACTAGAAGGACAGATCGTGAAGCTGAGGCTCCAATACTTTGGCCACCTCGTGAGAAGAGAAGACTCCCTGGAAAAGGCCCTGAGGTTGGGAAAGATTGAGGGCACAAGGAGAAGGGGACGACAGAGGACAAGATGGTTGGACAGTGTTCTTGAAGCTACAAACATGAGCCTGACCAAACTGCGGGAGGCGGTGGAAGACAGGAGTGCCTGGCATGCTCTGGTCCATGGGGTCACGAAGAGTCGGACACGACTAAACAACAACAATAAATGTTACCTATCAACCTAACGACTTAGTGGGTGACATCCATGAAACTGGATCTATTGCATCAAACTGAAAGTCCTTTAAAAAAATGTAAATAAAGTATTTGCCAGGAGGCAGAGACTACTTATACCTGCTCAGGAGATGCAAATCACACATTTCTGTTTGGTTCTTGTGCAAGTTGGAGCAATGAAAGGCAAAAGACTTCCAGTCTCACTCCCCCCACTCCATCCAAAACTTTAATCAAGCCATTGCCATTGGGTGTTTCAATCCGATTGTGAAAGGTAATTGCAAGGCATAGAATGTGGAAAGAGGAAAACCTGGTTGCCTTCCCTTCCTTCACATCTTAGCACGTCATGCTTCATTGTACAGCAAAATGTTAGCCTACAAGGGGAAACTATCCCTGATTCATATTGTTCTGCAGGATGCTCCATCAGAAAGTCTTGCTGTGTGTCTCAATAGTCTATCTCTTGAAAGCACAGAAATCTCATTAGTTCAGAGCCACATAATTCTACCTACAGGAGTGGGGAGAAAATTAGGTAAACATTGTTTGCCAATGAAGACACTTTTTCTGAGCGCAACCCTCAGTGAGCTATTGCTTCTCATTTGGCATAATTCAGAAACAAATTAAAAACAATAATTGATATGTTCAATCTCTCACACAGTCATCTCATAACAAAAGGGATTTGAGGAGCACAGATCTCTGTTCCGAAGCCACATCCAGGCTGTTAACTTTTGTTGGTTGATCATGAAAAAATAAGCAGTATAATAAATTTCATGGAATGAATCTTTTCATTTATTCATAGATAAGCCCACTAGATGGGAGGCCGCATTGCCCAGGCCTGGCTGGCATCTTTTTGAGAGCAGTTAATTCTTGAGATACGATGTGCTGCTATCAATAATTTATTCCACTGTTTAGGAAAAAGAGAGAGATGAACTCATGTTCATGTTACACCATTGGAAACAGACCAGGGGAATGGGATGATGCAGCTGGCTATTTGGCAGAGAAAAGGCAAATTTCATACCACTGTAACAATCATTTTCACATTAGCATAGCGGATAATTAGCCACTTATGGCAGATGAGGCTAATATATTTGAAATTTCTTCATGGAAGGGGGAAAAATCCAGATGGGATAGTGTCAGATTTACAAGAAGCACAGCTTTCTACAGGGTCTTTAAGGAGGAACAAAAATTAAGTAGGCAGCAGCAAAGTATTCTGTAGCACAGTGTTTAAAAGCTCACATCAGATTTCCTTAGTGCAGGGATCAACAACCTGTCCGAAGCGCAAACTAAGTCCTATTCTACTGGCTATAATAAATGTTTCTTTCAAGCCTAATTTTTGTGGGGACAGTGGAGGGACCCTGCCTCAGTGGACACATGTCTGCCCATGAGTGCCACACTGGCCATCCCTGTCTTGGAGAATTACTAATGCAGACTCTTCTTTCCAGTGGCAGGAATCAGTAATGGCACATAGGAAGCTGCCTTACACTGAGTCTATCTAGCCGAGCTCGCTGAAGCTCTCCAGGATTTCAGACAAGGTCTTTACAACCCTACCTGGAGACCTGGGGACTAAAACTGCCACCTTCTGCATTCTAAGCTCTGCCACTGAGCAACAACCCTTCCCCAATGTAAGATAGTTTGTCCAGAAGCCAGGCTGGATGGAGAGAATGGTGCAGCATAATGGCTTAAAGAAAGAACTTTTTTTTAGCCTGGTGGTTGAATTTCCTTTTGGACAGCCTTCCATAGACCACAAGCCAGAGGTGGATGGGGCCATATTTCATAAAATCATGATGCCATAATGTTTTGAGAAATACCTAATGAGTAACCATGACTTTGAAGCAGCCACAATTTCAGTCATCGCACATAGGTCTGTTTACTTGTCACAAGCTTCACGACTGAGCCTTGGTCTCCTTGGTCATAGTCCAACACTCTAGCCACTATACCATACTTCACATACTACAGATCAAAAAGTATCCAGGTACAATAAAGACAAGAGAAATAAATCTCCAAATCCTCATTATGTGGCTACCTCAAAATTGTCCAGTTAATCCCCCCCCCCCTTTCTTGGATCTAATATCCAAAAGAAGGAACCAAGATGAAAAATGGTTGCAATCATCGTATACAAGGTAAGATAATGCAAGGGACTATATTATGAGCATGTGGCTTTGAGATTGTTTTCTTAAAAATATAAAGTGGTATAGAAATGAATAATATCCATATCAAACATTTATTGCATCAGCAAGCTTTTCTTCACTAGAACTTTATAGGTAAAATTTGAGTTCACAACAATGTAAAAGAAAGCAATGATGTTTTAAAGTAGCTTACATGACTAAAGATTTAATAAAGCCTTTGGCTTTTATACCAACCATGAACATTACCATATCACAATTACCGGTATCTATTCCCTTGGGTTCTGAAGTATTTTCTTTGTTGTGTGTGATAGGTGAACTGAGTAGAAGTTCAGTGAGGTCAACTTTTTGAACCCCCCCCCCCCCCCGAGACTTTTGACTCAGCAAGCTGGATCGCTTGCACTGTTCTGGAGGTGTTTGCCATGCAAACTAGTTCAAGAAACTAGTTTAAGTACTCCCCAGGATACTTACTCCAGAACCATTATGGGTTGTAGCCAGTCCCAGGCCAATTCAGAGTAGATCCATTGAAGTTAATGAACATGACTACCTTAGGGTCATTCGTTTCAATAGGTCTACTCTGTATAGAACTAGCACCAGATACAAACCAAAGGAAGCATTTCTGGACAGCAACAACTTAGACATCGAAAGAGTTGTGGTCCATGAACCGGTTACCTACATGGAAGTCAAGACAAAACTATATCATTATGAGCAGCAGCCACTGAGAGGAAGATCTGTTTTCTCATTGTCTCCCACCACCAACAAGTGGCAAGTACGAAGGCAGTGGCAACCAAGCTGCACCTCCGTAAAGGTGTTTAGTTGCCTGGGTTGTCCCATGACATCATAGGTTCATGATGATGCTTGTCATTAGTAGCTTCTTGGCCTAGCACAACAGGGCTGTACCTTCTCAATTGCCAAGCAGATGTGGAAACCACGTGGAACTGCAGAGATAGCAAAACCCAGCAGTTCTCCATCATCTCTAAAGTGGAATGGGGAGCCCTTATATGTGCACAGCAGCACACAGTAGCAGCTGGCGTGATGGCACTGCAGAGCCAGCCTCCTGGCAATTGTGTCACTGCTACTTACCAGGAACATTGAATTAGCTCTGCTGGTGCACCCATGCCACTCAACTCACCACCATCCTGTCCTGCTGCCACACTGACCTGGGAAGTGGCAGTGACACTGCTGCTGGGAGGCTAGCTCTGTGGTGCCACCATCCCACATTGGCCACTCCTGGTAGCACATAAGATTTTTCTGAATGGGGGAAATTACTTTACCCAATTTGGAACTATTGACTCAAAGTGTGAACTTCCAGCCCATGTCTTCAAATGTTACAGAACTCCAATCTTGAACAGAAGCTGAGGCACAAAACATGAGTTTTTACTAGGAAGTTCTCTTGCTGGTGAGTTAAAATCTGGTTTTTGCAAGTCTTTGTGTCAGATATAGACAAAACATTTGATCCATTGTTCATTATGACACCTCTACAGAAATGAAGCCTATCCTCAAGTTGCAGGCATTGGAAATGGCAGTCATGTCTGGGAGGCTGTATGACTGTTTAATTTGTGTATGAGAATTGCTTGTGTACACTTGTTTTACAATAGCTCATCATGCTTCAGTGCCAACTTTACAGAGCTGTTATTTGACTCCTGTTGCTTTTCACATTAACCAGAAATCTGCCCTTTATTCATTATGCAATTGATGTTAAACGATTTCTCCTGGGTTAGTAATAATTGATGCATGGCTGTATTTCTGTGATAGTTTTTTGTTCATGGAAAAGCTGTATGTGAATTGAAATAGGAGATAACAATTCTTGCAAAATAATCATAATCTTATGTTTATGTTTATGTTCCTCCCACTATTAGTAAAACGGGCATTTTGTGTGTGGACAGGCTGAATGATGATCTGGTGGGGTGCCTAGGTCCCCATCCTCCTCCCTTGTAAGCAATACAAAGTCAACCATGTTGTGGCTTGTTTTCCTGTTCAATTAAGGGTGGAGCTCGAAGAAACATACTCCCAGGTAAGTTGAAGATTGCATGCAGCATACATCATTCCCCAAAGCAAAAATATATCAATTGCTCCAGTATCGCATGGTGAGCTTCGCAGAATTGTAGAGCTGGAAGGGACCCCAAAAGGATCCAATGTTTGGATCCATTTGGAAATTAACCATCTCTCAATACACAGTTCCCCCTCCAAATTGAAACCATGCCAGGCCCTGCTTGGCTTTGCAAATGTGTTAGCAGTTTTATTGCTGCATTACTAGGAGGTAAGATTTTGAATCTGGGTTTCCTTGGCCATCTTACCACTGAGCCTGTACAATGCAGTATTTCTATAAATCACAATAACTACAATAAAGATCTGGCTACTTCCTGCCATGTTTATTATTATTTATTTTATTTAATTTATCTTTTAAAACACGTGTACTTGTATTCTAGACACATGGACCTATTCCCAGGTAAAACTGTGTATAGGTATGCAACCTTAATGTGAGATTTATCAGCAGGTCCCAACCAATGGGAGAATCTTGACAGGGGTTCCTGATGTTTTAAATGTACATTTTAAGATACCAACATACCCTTCAACATTTCTCCAATGAAAATAGGGACATCCTAAGGTAAAGTAGGACATTCCGGGATCAAATAAGAAACCAGGATGGCTTCTGTAAACCAGGGACATCCCTGGAAAATAGGGACACTTGGAGGGTCTGTACTAAATTTGTGGAGGGCAGACTAAAGACCTGAGAGTCTGGGCTCTACCTTGTGACTTACCAGAACCCCAAAAACTACCCAGGTGCAAAAGACATACATTTAGCATGAAAGAACATGGTGAACTGAGATGAGCTCACAGTCTTTCCACACATGGATCCAGTCTTTGTTTCCACAAGCTCTCTTAATTTTGGCTGTCAAATTTCCAAAGGGGTATGTGTTGTTTTGCTACTGTTAAAACAATGGGAAGTCAGAAACTATTGCCCATTGACTAAAAATTTCCCAGAGATCTAGATTCCAATCTACCTTCTGCACATTCCTGCACTAAACTACTTAGCCCTATCTTACAGGATTGTGTGTGCTTGCAAGTATAAATCTACAAAGACACGTAAGACCCTTCAAAATGTTGCCAAAGAGGGCATTCTCAAAGGAGCAATATCACCTCCTCTCTCCTCAATATCTCCCTTGCTCTAATGTGGGAAAGGCACATTTTATCCTGAACTTTTGGTAACACTAAATGTTGACACTTTCACAAACATCTAGATAGCCACTTCTCCTTTTTTCCTTCTTTTTCCAGCATGAGTGAACATATGCACTGAAAGACAACCAGGAGCAATGGCTGATGGCAAATAAAGAAAGCAGACTGCAGGAACCAATCGAATTGCGACAGTGGCAGTGGGAGAACGCAGATGGCTGGCTAATTAATGGAGCTCCTGCTAATCAGTTACAAAACCATAAGCACAATGATTAGCAAATCAAGGCTTTCAGCCCTAATCACATAAATTGTATCCCTTTTCTGAGAATGAGTTTGGTTTTTTTATATGGAGAATATTCAGAGGTAAGCATATGATGAAAGGAGGACATGATAGAAGTTTATATAATTGTAAATGCTACAGAGAACAGGGCTAGAGACAGAGCTTTGTCTTGCCCTGAGAACTAGAACTCAGGGATGCTCAGGGAAACTGATGGACAGTCTGTTCAGAACAGACAAAATGAAATTCTATTACTTATGGGATTTAGTGGCACACAATGTGGAAATAGCCAGTAGCTTGGGTGATATTTGAAAAGGATCCTAGATAAATTCATGGATAGTAGTCGATGACTATTAGCTATGATACTTTCAGGGTCAGTATACCTCTGAGCAGCAATGAAATGCAATAGGCCAGGAGTGCTGAAACTGTGGCTCTCCAGATGATGTTAGACTCCAGTTCCTATCTTCCCTGTCCATTGGCCATGCTGGTTGGAGCTGCTAAGAGTTGGAATCTGACAACCTTTGCAGAGTCACAGGTTCCCATCCTTGGTGTGCCTATTCAAGGCCACACCAAAGTGACCTCGTTGGCCACAGTTTGGTATAGGAGGCCACATCAGATGGATCCTCATCCAGTAGGTCCCTTCTTATGTTCTTATAGCTAAAGGGGAGAAGAAACTGGGAACATAAAGAAATATAATTGAAAGGAGAGAGACGAATAGAATGGAAGAAAATGGAAATGGAACCAATTTTTAAAGTGAAACATTTTGCAGTTGTAAAAAGTTTGCTGTTTGAAATGGAAGATTAAAGAGGGAATGCAGGAGAACGCATGCTTAAAAACTACCTGGATAAATAAGGACAATGACAGATATTGTGTTGATGACTATGCAACAAATGTAGGGAAAATATGAATTGGACATTACTAACTATAGTTAAGCATTAAATCAGAATATGCCAATTACATGAGATGAACTGAATGAGTCTGATTGCCAGCTATGAATTGGGCAATCATTTCAGCTTTGCAAAATGAAGTAAATTATATATAATTTTAAAAACAACATCACTTCACCCACAATTACTTCAAACAGGTACAAAATTTTCAGATCTTTGTTGGGTGGCAAAGACACATTTGTTAAGTCAAACCAGTGGGTGAATGACAGCTTGTGGGTAATTAAACAATTCACTGACATAATTTGATGGATGATGTCAGTTGTAAACTAAAAGGTTAGTGTCAAGGTTTGTGTAATGGTCCCTTGATGGAAAAAATAGAAGCTCACTGCTTCCTGTCTCTAAAAGTCACATTATATGTAAGGAGATATTTTAAAAATCAAATTAATTGTAGCTAAAGAGTGCACAACCTTTTTAGATTCACGGATGTTCCTCCTCCCCTAACCTCCAGCTCTCAGTAAGTCAAGGACTGGCTCCAGGGTGAGGCAGTTGCCTCGAGCCAGAGATGCTGGAGTATGGGCTCAGTGTCCCCAGACACTCCTTCTAATCTCCTGCGCACGTGCAGATCCCAGAAATGCCACTCCTGGATACTTTCATTGACACTGCTTGCACGTTTACAAATACTTCACAACGACCATAGCAGATAGAAACATGCTATTCAAAGAAAATGAAAGATGAGGCTCTCAGGAGCAAAGACTATTCAGAATTGTCAGCAGGAAGGACCTAATATCAATGGTGATCTCCCTTCTTCATATGGTGGAGTCTAATCCAGAAAACCTTTCTTTTGCTTTGGCTACTTTCAAATTCACTAAGGTTTTCTACGCAGTATAAAGAACAGAAGCTTTGTAATGTACAGTAATATTGTCATGTTAAAGCAGTTCCTTTACAAGCAGATTTGATGGTACTTTGTAAGGCTAAATATAGTGACATGGAGTTTTAAGTGCGTGCGCGCACACACACACACACACACTTAATATTTATTTACTTCACTACTGCCCTTAAAACAGTGCAATTGTATGTGCAGACACACTAAGGAGGGCAACACTATTGGCTGTTATCACCTGGTCATTGCCTCAAAGTGTGAATCAGTATGTTGGTATAGCCACTCATAGCAGTGGTTTGTAAGGACAAGGTGTACCTAGCTGGTACCTAAATAGCATCCTCTGTAAAGGGCTAATGCTGCTGTTATCCTGAGCACTCTTTCTAGAGAGTAAGTTCCATCAAACTCTGTAAGACTCACTCCAGCACAAACATGACAGAGGGCAGGATGTATGTTGTGTCGTGATGAGCTGTCTTCAAAGGAAACAGCTTAACCGCACCTGTTTTGTTTGTTTGATAGAGCCTGCATAAGGTTTAGATCACAACAAGAGCATTACTAAAGTACAGTGGTTCCTCCCTTCTTAGAATCTTAGTTCTGAATTTTCAGGTTAAAATTAAATGAGCTGAAGAGTACTATGTACAGGAGATCAAAATATTATTTTGTAAAAAGTATACCACTGTTGTTTCTCTTCATTTTTCTCTCCGTTCTGTTTTTATTTATTCACAATTGTAATTTTCCTTTTATAAGGCATGCTATATTTAATCCTTTCCCAAATGCATCTCAAAACTAAGTAAAGGTTTGTGCTGAAATCAATTTCTTAGCTATTAGACCCCCCCCCCACATTCAGTCAATGTTAAGTTAATTCCATCATTAGATTTAGCTCACCATTTAAGGGATCTGTAATAATATCATTAACTTGGAAAATATTGTTCATGATTCTGTTGCTGTGTCAAATAAAGTTTTCATGATCTGAGGGTTTTGTTTTTACTAGGTTTTATTCTTATTTTTATTATAATTATTAGTTTCAGAAAAATCTCTGGTAGTGTACAATAAGAATAAAAAAATAAGATGATATATAAAAGCAAAAGACGTAAAACACCAATCCAAAGTAAAGCAATGCAGCATTTTATTGCAAATGTGAATCTTTTGACCTCTGGTGATTGTTTGGGGCCACTGTTGTGATAAAATGCCCTATTAAGAAACAGCTCTATTTATTCAGCATTTATCACCTATCCTTTCTTTCTCCAGCCCAAGAAAGATATCTACCTCAGCAACTCATCTTATTTCTACATATTCCGAATGTGAATGCCACTATTCTTGTTAGAACATGGCTGAGTTAAAAAGGTAAAGGACCCCTGACAGTTAAGTCCAGTCGCGAACGACTCTGGGGTTGCAGCGCTCATCTCACTTTACTGGCCGAGGGAGCCGGCGTACAGCTTCCGGGTCCTGTGGCCAGCATGACTAAGCTGCTTTTGGCGAAACCAGAGCAGCAAACGGAAACGCCGTTTACCTTCCCGCCGGAGCGGTACCTATTTATCTACTTGCACTTTCGGGGGTGTGGGGATTCAAACCGCCTACCTTCCAATAGGCAAGCCCAAGGCTCAGTGGTTTACACCACAGCGCCACCCGTGTCCCTATGGTTGAGTTAGGCTGAGCTATAATAAGCTTGTTTTTCAAATCTGGGCTCAAACTTTGCAAAGGACTCCAGATAAGAAGCCACACATGTTGAAATACTAGTGAGTGGCAAACAGGAAACAAAGCAGGCCCCTAGTTAGGCATCAGCGAATATGTCCACTTCAGTCCCAGTTTAGGTTCCAAAACGTCTGTGGTCACCTTTGATGCGGAGCAGGTAAGCATTAAAAAAAGACTCACTACTCAATGTAAAATGTTCATATCATCTCTTCCAGTCTCTAAAACTGAAAGAAAATGGTGAAGACTTCAGAACTAAAAGCAACAAGGCTGAACCCCCCAGTAACCACAAAACCCACCTTTTCCCCTCAGTGCAGACCAATTGAAGCAACAGCTTGAATATTTTGTTTCAAAATTAATCTGATCTTTTGCTCCCTTTCACTTGTGCTCCTACAAAAATGACACATCAGGCCAAAAAAGAAAATCTGAATTTCACAAGCTCTGTTGTAATTATTTATAAAATCCTTTTCATGACCCTAAAGAAAAGTAAAATTGTTTGTCATGGCAAAGCTTATAACATACTTTTATATAAAGCCACATTTATAAATAAGAATAACACCCAAGAGCATTATTTGCAAATACATCAAAAATTGCCCAACTGTGCAACCTTTCAACATTTTCTCAGGGAATTTCACATATCCAAGAGTGCATAAATATTGTTAAGTTGTTGTATGGGAAATGATCAAAGGTAGACTAGCTCACTGCAAGTAGTCAGCTTTCTGTGAGTAGGTTTTGCTGTTATTCAGCTTGAACAATTCTAAATGGACTTCATGCAGAATACATTTGCTATTCAAGTTGCCTTGTCTTTTATATGCTGCCTTTTAGGCTGTGATGTGTTTGGCCTTTAGTTGTTGAATGGTGCTTGCTTGGATACCGCAGAGATAATGTTCTCAGTTCTGTATTACAGATTATTAATAAATGTTTTTGTTCCTTGCTATGGAAGCTGTGCTTCATATACAGGATTTCTTATATGGTTGGAGACTCAATGGATGGGATTTGCACATGCTCAGTATGGCAGGAGGCTGGACAATGCAGAAAGGTGGTATGAAAGTGATGAATAAACAGTAGCACTACTTCTAATACTCCTCTTCTAAACACTGTGGCCATCTTCACACACTATACATCTCCAACACTGGAATGGAAATTCTTGTTTTCAGAGGCTCTCCATTTACCACAATGGAGTTGGATCCATATACTGATTGGATGAGCAGTCAGAGCACATGGGAATTTGCTTCAGGGATGAAATTCTACTAGCCAGCATGCATACCACTAACCAAGAGTATGGAAACTATAATGTGGTGGGACTGCACCCTCATGTGTTTACCTACACCCATGCATACACACCTTAGCATGTGTCTTGAGCTCAAGCTCATTGAGTTCATATTCCTACATCTGTCCATGTTGATTCAGCCTATTATTCACCAATCTAATATTTTTTAAACTCACTTGCCTCTGAGAGTGACAAGAAGAATGCTTATTGTGGAGTAGCTAATTTGCACGATGCATAAGCTATTAGGGTCTACTCAAGATTTACTGGAGGAGACATGCGGGCAATACTCATCACTCTTTAATTCTTTTATAACTGCATTTTTATAGTGCCTAGAAACTGGTCTCTTTCTTTCACTGAAGATTATTTAGAGTTATTTATGCAATTGCTGTTATTTCTCTGCTTTTGCACACATGAACTCAAATGGCAAGTTCAGAGGTGCTTGGGATTGTTGTTTAGAGGAAAATACCTGCGCAAGGAGGTAGAGCGATGGCAACCAGTAGGGTTGACGGATCAAATGTCTTTTAAAAATGGAGTGTTAAGCAAATATGTTTAAATAGAAACAACTGTGATGGTCCATGATGTTCTAATGGTCCAGAGTAGGGACAAATACAAAAACCTTTATAGGCATTAATGAGCTGATAGGACAGGGATGGTGTCTCTCACTCATATGTTTTTTATTTGTTTGTTTAAATAATGGATGCATTGGATTTGTTGAACCATTATAGGGCTTCAATATTTTCATTTAGGTATTGGTTGAGTTAAATAGTTTGATAAATGAGCTTAGTTCTCTTCCCTGCCCCATTCTATGGGCTTGTAACTTCCAAATTATGCAACATAGTTCAGTAGTAAGGAAGAGAGTTGCCTAAAAGTAGCATAAATCATATTTTGCCTAATGGTAGGAAAATGATCACACAGCAAGCATTTCCATTACCCCTTCTCTCACTTCCTCTGCTATTTGACAAAGATGGAGATACAGCTCCTTGGGGAAACCACTCAAAGGATGCTAATTTAGTGCATTCAAATTGCCTGTTAAAAATTTGCACGTACAAAAATCTGTATGAGCGCAGGTTATGGACCTCTGATTTATGTGGCTGAAATACGGCAACTTTCTGAAAGACCTTTTTATTTATTTATTGGAAAATATTTACAGGCTGTTTTTCACAAATAAAAGTTTTATCATATGTGGAATATATAGCATCATCTATTTCTGAGCAGTCCTCCAGACCTGACATTAAATATTCATATTATGGAACAGATGGAAGTACTGTAACTTGGGCAACTTTTTCATATTAGAATGTGAACAAGCAGGACCTGCAACAAAATGTTGCAGTGTGGTGCACTTCCCTTTGGTGTCCCAGCCCAACACCCTCCTTCCTGAGACTGCATGTGCAGCCCTTTCCCCTGAAGCATTTTTAGAGTTTTGCCCTAAAAATCCCTCCTTTTTCTTTATATGGCCCCATTTTGACAGCTCTCCTGTTGGCATTCACCAACTGAGCTTCCTATTAGAAAAAGTTGTGTTATCTAGGAAAGGAACTGGCATTCTGTCATCATTTTTCATTGCAGTGGGATAGTAGTAGTCGCCAGGAATTTAATGTCATCAAATTAGTATCTAGCATAATGTAATATTTCTTAATGACGCCCTAATGAAGTGTTTGCTTTTGGGCTTTTTTTTAACATTGCCTGGTTGAGAAAACATAATTATTCCTATCTTCTGGCCATGCCATGCCATACAATTCAACCTAGAGTTACGGATTTTGTCTTACAAAAGTAATACTTTTATTATTTCTTGATATTTTGATAGATTAGGGTTAACCTCCATTTATTAGCAGTTCAATTACTGGAAAGTGGGATACTATGTATAGAAGACCTATGTCTTAAAAAAATTAAGGCCATCGATGGCTATTAATTCCGGTATCTATATTCTACCCCAACAGTTGGAGGCAGCATGTTTCTGAATACCAGTTGTTGATAACTGCACAAAGGGAAGAGTACTGTTGAGCTCAGGTCTTGCTTGCATGTTTCCCACAGGCATTCCCATAGGCTGGCCCCTGTGAGGACAGGATGCTGGACTAGATAGGCCACTGGCCTGATCCGGCAGATTCTTCTTATGCTTGCAGGCTTCCTGTAGGCATTAAGCTGGGCTGTGTAAAAAAAATGAGAGGTGGAACTTTGACCTGGTTCAGCAGGGCTCAAGTTCTTAAGAAGGATTTCCCCCTCAAAAAACTATTACACCAGACACATCTCATCCCATGCCCTTGGAGGTTTCTTCCCTTATTTCCAGTATATGATGTCTCTTCTTCTTCCTCTTCTTACTTACCTAAACCAAAAGATATAATTTCTCGCTTATCTAGTTATTACAACAAAATTAATTAAGAAGAATAAAAAATCCCTCCAAGGTACTCAAAGACTTTCAGTGTTCTCCGGGAAGGTGGAGTTTAGGTCATGAAACAAAATCTATTCACAGTGACAATAAATTTTTGCTTTAAAAAGTTTGTTGTTTAAAGACATAGGACAGATTACTGTATCGCTTCCAGGAACATTATTGTACTGGCTACAGTAGCAAAGCTACTGCATGTGGAAATGAGACATTTGTTGGAAAGCTGTTACACTTAGAAGTTTCTGCTGGTTCAGGAGGAAATGATTGTTGTTGCTGTTTTTACCTCTGATTCAGTGATTTTAATAACGTGAGGATATTTATACTTCAAGCTCCACAGCATGTTAAACAGTCAATCTTTATCTTTTGAAGAGATTGTTTGGTATTGGCAAGCCGAGGCATGTACTTTTAATAAGCTACCTTAAAGCTGCCTCACAATTTAAGTAAGTATATAACTGGTGCCAAAAAATAAGGTGAAACTGTTCAGTTTTTGCTTGCTGGTCAGGCTCTCTTCCTGCTTCTGTGGAGGTGGGAAGAAACTGTCAAGATCTGCATCTCTCTTTCATTAGTCTGAAACTTAAGAGGCTTGATGGAACTCTACTTTCCTAGACAAAGAGGAGTCAATTTTAACATATACTTGTTTAACTGTGGCAGCATTCACATGGTAGTTTATTTCATTTTCACGATGTTTTCCCAGCTGTTACTTTCCACATTATATCTGAGCTTTCCCATCAAGTTGTCATGCACGCAGGGCATTGATCTCCTGCGCCCACCAATTTTTGTATTCCCAGCAGCCATGCATCTCCCTCACATTCTATTCAAATGCAAAAGGGGTACCTGGGAGATGTGATTTACCTGACCAAGTGGCTCTGGTTCTCATAGGTCAGAAAGAGCCAGAGGTCACTCCCTCCAAGGAAAGGGGCTCTCCTGCTCTTGCAGCTCCATCTGGGTCCAGACCAGGTCCTCTATCCCATTGGGAAGTTGGCCATCTTTGCTGCCTACTTGCAAATGCAGGAGGGGGAAGACTGGGCTGCTGTGTCCCCCGTATGTCAATCAGTGTTTCTCATTCCTAATTAAACTTGTGATTGCAGAGAGCAGGCAGGGGAGGATTTTGGCCCTCCAAATTTCAACAGTGCCACGTGCGAGGCCAAAATTTGGTGCCTCCCCACCTCTCACCTTCTATTCTGCATGTGTGCAGAGTAGAGAGTTCAATCCTGCTGGGTGCTGCTTCACCAGAGTGTTCTGTGCAGGCAATGTTCTGGCAACCAGCCCCCCACAAAGAACCCCCCACAAAGAGTAGGACTGAAGGTTTAAAACTCCATTTAAACATTGGGGCCAAACTTTGAATCCTTTTGGGGCCTTAATCCAGGTCCAGTCAGGTAGGCCCTGATTTTCCAGAACAGGTTGGGCGGGCATTCCCAGCTCTATTCAATTGCCTCTCATCAGCTTTTGGACATGCACAGACATCCACAGATGTTGTGCCCCCGCTCACTCTTTAATGACAGACAGGGAAGAGTACGTTTACTCCTACGTTGCTAAAGATTAGTATCCAAGATTTCATCTAATAAAAACACAGAGAAAGCTTTTCGTTCTATTCTCCAAGCTCTGAACTCATTTACTTCACGTGATCTCTCAAGGGACTTCTGAGGCAAGGTTTTGCTGGCTGTACAGGATTTCGGTGAGCTATCAAAGTGGTTTATGCTTTGCTATTACCCAGGTAGATTATGTTGCAGCAAATGTGATACTTAAACTGAAGAATTAATTTCATAATCTTATTGAAAAGTTTAGCATAATTTAACCTGGTTTCATTTTCTTTTAAAAAAAGGAAAAAGAGGAATTGAGATGGATTTCTAAAGCACCAATACTTTATCTCAAAATAACTAGCTTCCTGTGCAAATGTAATTTAGTTAGCAGATAAATGATAACAATTTGCCATCACTGAAACTTTAATAAGAGCTTCCAGAGCTTGCCAAAATTGCTGTGAGCAAAATCATTTTTGCAATAAATTGGGCCAGTGTGCCTACTCTGTGCTTTTCCAATGCCTTCCATCCCACCCCTTTTCAACAGAATAATTTTCAGGCAAAGTAAAATGCCTGAAACGTGTTTCCATTTTCCTTCCCTGACAGTTATGCTAAGTCAAGCTGACAGTTTTAGTTAACCCTTTGCCCTCTGCTGTTTGGGTCCTTTGTCATTTGAGAGCCAGCTTGGTGGCTGTAATTTCAATTTAACATGTACCTTCTGATGTATTACATAAACACTATTTTGAAAACCTCAGTTAACTAAGTTATGGCAAGGATATTTTAAAAATGAATTTTTAAATGCTTCTAGCAGAAGGGAATATTTTCTAAATTATCTCTTTCTCATGCATGTAGTAAGTGACAAAAGACAGACTATTAATACTGATTTTTAAATTTGAAATCAGATATTCACCTGTAGCTGCCACTATGTGATAACCAATGATCAAGTCAAGGAAAGATCTATCTATCCCTTCATCTACCTACCTGCCATGGTTATCAAGAGTCTTACTTAGCTGCACAGTGGAATATGTCATTTTTTATTATTACTGTGATTATTTAGATTTCTTATCTACTCTTCACCATGAAGCCCCAAGGCAAGTTACAGAAAAATATATTAAAAACAGTTACAACAGATTATACAAGGAATAGGATTTGTCATAAAATCTCTGGTGTCAAAGGCAATGGTAATGAGGTACATCCTCAGCATATGATGAAAACTACAGAATAAAGGGAGGGAAATTGACAACTTTGGCCCTACCACAAAGAAGACCTTCTCCTGGGTTGCTACCACCTGAACTTCTGGTTCTACTGATCCTAGTACCTGACAGGGTATGTAGGAAATGAGGTGGTCTTTCAGATATTTGGGCCATAAATTGCTTGAGGCTTTAAAGAGCCATGTTAGCAAAGGCAGCCCCTTGTACAGTGCTTTGCAATAATCCATTCTAGAACTCACCAGAGCATGGTGTGCAAAAGGAGCCAAAGCTTGTAAACTACGCAGAGTTGGAAAAAGGCATTCCTAGCCACTGCTCCATTTGCTTGCTTAAAGCAAGGGAACTCGTAGTCCTCCACATGTTGCTAGACTACAACCTCCATCACCCCTAACCATTGGCCACGTTGGCTGGGACTGATGAAAGTTGGAGTCCAACAACATCTGCAGGGCAACTGGTTCTCCACCACTGGCTTAAAGCACGCTACTGGGAAAAACAACATTGGGTTGGATCCAGACTTTGTGATGGCTAATTATGGATCCAACCTCTTAATGCTTTCATGAAACACCACAGTACTTGAATGCACCACAACTATCCTCTTTGAACTTATATAAAAAGTTCTTTCCCAACAAATAACCCAGCTCATAACTTCTAAATATTAATGTCCAAAACCCTTTTTGTGAAGAGAAGAAAGGAGAGGGCAACAGGCAAAGGCTTTAAAATGAAGCGTAATTTAGAAACGGAAAAACTATGGCCTCCAAAGGGATGCTTGCTCCTTTCACTCCTTCTAATCTCAGGCCTTTGCTCAAGAGAATATACTGATTTGTTTCATCTTATTCCGCTTTTCTTGCAACAGAGTAAATCAATTTTCACATCAAAGACATGTGTAATATCACCTCAGGCCTCACATTCTCTTCCACACTGCATATACACCATTTTTGAAGTTGTACCAACTTTGTAAGAAATTAATTGTTACGTATTGTTCACTCATTTAATACTGCATATATTTGTTCTTTGCTTCAACAGTTCATTTAGTATATGAAATCCTTTTGAAAGGTTTCCTTAGTAACCAGCAAAGCAATTACTCACTGTACCGCTAAGTAAATGTAGAACATGTTATCAGGAAAAAATGGCTCATGTGGGATACAGTATATTTCACTCTTCATGACTTTGCTGTTGTTTCCATTAACAGTGCAAACAAATGTTGTTTCTCCCCACCCCACCTCAAACGTATGTTTCCTCTTGTATTTATAGACATTGTGTTCTGCAAGCTACTTAAAATTTTGTTATTGTTGGTAAAGCCAACTCACGATTCCAATATGTCAGACTTGATGTGTAGTCATAGACTATAGACAAAGACTTGCAAATAAATCAACAAATGTAGCCCCCCCCCACATTTTTAATAGTCTATTTGCCCACATCTATCTGTATTAGTCATTTGTGGCACAGTGACGACCAGAAAAACAACAAAATGTCAAAAAGAGAAAGAACTACTTCTCTTCCAGTTTTTAAAAGTTTTATTTCTTGGTTACCTGGGGGTGTTGTTGACACATCATCACATGCTATTTATAAAGCTGAACCAAATCAACAAACCAGTCTCTTTCCCATTCTCTAGAGTCTAGGTGAGATTAGACTCTTGGAGGGTTTTTGTTTTTTGTTTTTTTACCCCATAGCCATTTGATTCCTGCTTTTGGAGCAGTGGCAATGTGATCTCTCCTTCACATTTGTGGTACATAGAGCAGGACGAGCTGAGGGGTGGTGGTGGTACATCCCCCCCAACAGGATGTTGGTATGAAATCAGAGCAAGGAAGGTCTATTTGGTTCAATTCTTTAAAGGCTGTCATTACCAGGGAAATAGAATATAGAACCTTAGCTAAGTGTCCGTTAGATCATAGGTAAGCAGGCTAGTTCAGTAAAAGCTGTTCAACAGTGGAATAGTCTCTCTTGGAGGTTTTTAAGCAAAGGTTGGATGGCCATCTGTCATGGATGCTTTAGCTGAGATGCCTGCATTGCAGGGGGTTAAACTAGGTGACTTTTGGGTCCCTTCCCACTCTATGGTTCTATGTTTCTTAGGCAGGCATGGGATGCTGTGGCCATTCTGCTAGCACAGAACCAGTTCATCTCCGGTCATATCATAATGTGACTGTATGATTGCTCTGCTAGAGTGGAATTAAACCAGCCTTAGTAAATTACATTCTCTTTGTGAGTGCTTTGAGGAACATAGGGCAAGAACAAAGGAAGGTTTTCCCCATGCTGTACTCCCCACCACAAAGATTTCAGAGATTCTGAAAACACTCAAAATAAAACCATGACTCAGACCATCCTATTTCAAATAAATAAAAATGAATCACAGATGTCTGAGCTGCTGACTGAATGCAAACTAATTATGCTCCTATCTATAAAACAAATTTGCAATTATAGGGGCACCTGTATCGAGAACTCGAAGGAACAATTCAAATAGAACTGTGTAAAAAAAATTTTTTTTAATGAAAATGAAAAAAGGAAAGAGTAAGTTTAAAATACTTGACTATAAGTACCATACAAATTCGTTACATAGATTTAGGCAAGAGGCAAAAACATCCCTCTTCTCCCAAGCGTTTGGCTAATTAAGCAATTTATGACCTTTTAAACTGGTGTTTGTGCGTGTGTTTCCTATTATGTTATGTATTTTTGTGTTTTTATATTGTAAACTGTCCTGCGATGCTCGAGTGAAGAAATGTAATAAATCAATAAACAAACAAATGAGGTCTTTCCTGGTGTTTTTGTGTCCCATTGAAATATACCATGATGCTGAAGTAAACTGAAAGGTGCAATAAAGTTTGCTTTCTCAACTGGGTGACACAAATGATTGTCTAAAAAACAAGAAAAAATGTGAGGGAATAAAATGAAAGTCTGTGTAGGCTGTAGGTAAAATGGCACCTCAGGGAAGAAGTATATGACAAATCACGCTACTATTAATATATTTTCTTTTTTGGCGTTTTTCAGTGTCCCACCTGACACATTCTTGGCCTTTAAAATCAATATATCTTCCATGCCTTCCTGAGATGCTTTCAGAAATGCTCATTACAGAATAGCCTCTTATCTTCATCCACTGCGGGTTGGTTGAAACCAGCTTTTTAGCATGGACTTTAAATATTCAAAGCACAGAAAATGTGCTCTTCAACATTTAGGAATTAATATCAACATTAAGAATTAATAGCTGCCTGGGTTGACTGGAGGGATGCCCTGTAATGTGATAGGGAATCTGTTCAGAAGATGGATAAGGAGCATGTTAATGAGTGAGAATCTGTGTGGCGGCACCTTTCTGCCAGGGTGGGGAAATCTGTCTGCTGAACTGACTCAGTGTGCTGGGAGGTGTTTTCTCGATCTGGAAGGGTTACCTTGATAGTTTGATAGATGCTGCTGAGAGACCTCAAATCCTGCCCCTTCTTAAATTACTGATGGTATTTCTAGGAATTGCCCCAAGAAGATGTCAGCTCAAATTATGTTCTTCTGGGAGTCAAGATGAAGGAATGAAAGTGTAGGTGGTACATTATCCCTGCCTTTATAAATGGGCAAAGTGGCTAAACACAGGTCAAAAACATGTTTGGTCTTTTTTTGTGATAGGTATTGGTTTCGGAAATGGATAAGTGATGTGCTGGTGAGTAAGCATCAGCCTAGAGGCATTTATCTGCCAACATGACCCATCTGTCTGGGTGTGTTCTGTCCACTTAGGAGGAACAGTCCCATAACTGAATTTCATTGCTCCTAACAGACCCCAAGACCTGTAGAAGCTTTAATGAGACTTGCCATGAGAAAAACAGGGACTCCGCACCATTACCTCAATCTATCCCCATGAACAGAATGGGACTACAACTCCGGACAACAGGTCAGCAACAACAAGAAAAAGTGGGGGAAGTTTTTTAAAGGCAGCCCTCAAACTGCTTTGTAACACTGTAAATAATATGTATTTAAATACACATCTTGGGCAGATTAAAAAATATAACAATACAGAAATGAGACAGAACATTATTTAGGAATAAACACATGTAAAAGTCATAGGAAACAGAAATAGTTTAATCTATCCACCCACAAATAAATCTCTAATCTTTTATCAACAAGATACGAACATTGAAATATTTGCATTTACTAAGTAGAGAAGGGCCATTTATTGTAAGGCACAGTTTGGCCCTCAGACATTCACATGGAAAGGATCTTCTACTACAATGGGGGTGGGGCGTGAACCTCTAGTCTGAGGGCCAAATATGCCAGGCCATTTTGCCCAGTAGCCAAGCCCTCTCCATCTGTCCTATCCTTGGTATCATATATGACATCAGGTGTGAGGAAGGGAAGGACAGAGCTTGGCTGAAAGGGGCTTTGCCCTGTCGCTCAAGCCCCCAAGAACCAGCTGGTTGTCAGGTACATTTGCAATCCCTGTGCTTAGCACTTTGGAAGCACCAGAGATGGAGCTTGACAAATGCTTTGTGGACCACTACCCAAATGCCTGACAACCAGCGGATTGCCAGGCACTTGCGACGCACCTTCCAAAGTTCACTTGCACCTATGTGCACTACTTCCAAATGCCTGGCCATCAGTTGGTTGTTGGGCACCTGTGAAGGGATGTGCACAGGCTGAGCAAGCCTTTTGACCTTTCTCCTCCCACCATTCTCCGGTCAACATTGACAAGTTATTAAGCTGCAATAATGTGAAGCTGGCCTTTGGGGTTTGGGGAAACTAGATATCTTTAACCAAGCCTTGGCTGATTGATACCCGATGCCCTTTTAAAATGTGTTGTGGAATCAGGGGATAATTGGGTTGTTCTTTTTATTATTATTATGGATTTTGTGTTCTTTATAGTGTGATTTTATGTTGTGAACCACCCTGAGATCTGTGGGTGGTTTTAAATAATAAGAAATTATTTAACAAATTTAAATAATGACGACAACAACAACAACAACAACATCCATCAAAAGAAAAGAAAAGGTTCCCCACACTTCAACAACTTCAAAAAATGTGGAAGAGCAGTTCAGGAAACTAAGAATATTCTGGAAAATCATTTTGAAAGGCTGTGAGGAGGACTTTGAAGTAGGTTCAAAGATGAATGGGAATGGAAAAATCAAATGATACTGTCAGAGCTGCTTCCAGATCCTAGCTCACAGAGGATCACGCTAGCCAGCGATCATTAAATAAAAGTCTTTATTGAGTTACAGTTTCCATTCTCAAGCTGCTGCGTGCAACTCTACGTCTCATGGTTAGATCGGCGAAGCTCCATCTGAGTCTCCGCCCCTTGTACACCAACTTAATATCCTAGCCTTGCTCCACCTTTTCCGCCTGACTGTTCTTCTCTGGGTCCCTCTGCCCCCCGGGGTCTCTTCCTTCCGGGATTCCTCTGACGCTGACGCTGACCCCCCTGACTCTTCTCCCTCCTTTCGGCGGGCTTTAGGACCTGGCTCCCTTTCCGGGCTGCCTACTGCGCCACCTTCCTGTGCATTTGAACTTGGCACGCGCGCCCAACCTTCCACCTTCCGTCTGACCGTTTCTTCGCTCCCCGATGGAGGTGTGGCCACTCCTGACTCGTGCCCTCCCCCCTGTTGTGAGCTGCCAGCGCTTGATCCCTGGCGCCCTTCCTCTTCCCTGCTCTCTGGCGGTGACGCTGGTCCTGATTTCCAACTGCTCCCCTCTGAGTCCCCTCTGGCTCTATCTTCCTGGGGTGTCCCCCTAGGCTCCCCCCTTGCCCTGGCCACTGGTGCTCCTTTCTGTGAATCTTCTGATTCACTGGAAAGACTCGGAGATCTCGGGTCGTCGTCATCACTCATCTTTTCTTCTGCCTCCTCTCCCTCGCTCTCTGTTTCCTCCCTTGCCCTTGCCTCTGCTCCTGAACCCCTGACATCCATCCCCCCCTCGAAGCCCCCTCTTCCCCCCTCCCCTCCTTCCGGTGCGGGATCTGGGTGCTGCCGTGTCAGGGGGACGAATGTCGGATACAGTTCGCTTCCCGTGGCGTGCCGCCATCCGAAGTCTTCCGGTTCTTCCTCCCTGCTCTCGTTGACGACGGTCACCTCCGCTTCCATCTCTGTGCCGCCGTGCTCGAAACCCGGGTCGTCCCCAAAAACGTCCATGTCCGTCTCTCCCTCGTTGCCTTCTGGAGACGTTGCTCGTCCTGGACCCTCCAGCCACCTTCTGCGGAACTGCTCCTCTGGTCGATCATCCCACCAATACGAGGGTTCTGAAGCAGATCCCGAGGGTGACCCCTCTGGGGAACGGGCGTCTCGTGTCGGTTCCTCGTCCGAGTCGAACCCCCGGAACGTGCTGGCTGAAAGCGTGGGCGTGAAAAGCCAGTCGTCGAAAAAGTCTGCTGGCATTGGCCTATGTGGGAAGAGGGCATGAAACTCTTCTTTGAGCAGAGGTTCGTCTAAAGCGTAGCCCGGCACCCAGCTGTTGGCACTGGCCGGGGTGCCCTCCTTGGCGAGAAGGTATTCTACCCCCTCTTCCCCCCATCTGGAGTCCAAAATCTCCGTGACTTCGTTGATGCGCTCCTCCTGTGCCACTCCCCCTTGCCCGGTTCTCTCTCGGAGCGGACCCGGTGCCGTTCCTGGTTCCTGAAACCTGTGAGGTGCCTTGTAGGGAGTGAGCACCGATCTGTGGAACACCGGATGCATTCTGGAACCCTCCGGAAGAGCCAGCCTGAAAGCCACCGGGTTGACCTGTTCGTCGACTTGGTAGGGCCCCAGTTGTTTATGCCCTAGTTTCTTCTTCGCCAACGACCTGGTCGGCACTGCGTGGGCTGCTAACCAGACCCAGTCTCCCACATGGATCTCTTCGCCAACCCTTCTGTGTTTGTCCGCTTGTACCTTGTATGCGTGTTTAGCCAGCTCCAGGTGCCGCCGCAGCTGATCGTGGACCTCCTGCAACTCCGACGCGAACGCATCTGCTGTCTGCGGCTCCCCCTCCCCCATTCTTTCCAGTCCCGGGAAGGTTCTAGGGTGCCTCCCGTTGTTGGCGAAGAACGGCGTGACCCCCGTGGACACGTGCTTCGTGTTGTTGTAGGCGAACTCGGCGAGAGGCAGGTAATCCACCCACGTCGCAGGCTGTTGATTCGCATAACATCTCAGGTACTGCTGCATGATGGCATTGACCCGCTCCGCTTGCCCGTTGGTCTGCGGGTGTCTAGCCGACGCCAGGTTGATCTTGACGTTCAGGAAGCCCATCAGCCTCTGCCAGAAGTTTGAGATGAACTGTCGCCCTCGGTCGGACAGAATAGACCGCGGCAGACCGTGAACCTTGAACACGTGGTCTATGAACAGTTTGGCGGTTTGTTCCGCCGTGGCCACCTTCGCACACGGAATGAAATGTGCCATCTTGGAGAACAAATCCACCACCACCAGCACAGCCGTCTTGCCCCTCGAGCTGGGCAGATCCGTGACAAAGTCCAGGGCCACTCTCTCCCATGGCTCGAACGGAGTTTGCAGCGGTTCCAGCAGTCCGGCCGGCGGTCTGTGCACTGGTTTGGACCTCTGGCAGGTGTCACACCTCGCCACGTAGTCCGCGACTTCCCCTCTCATTCCGGGCCACCAGAAGTCTCTGGCTACTAATTCCACCGTCTTCTCCTTGCCAAAGTGCCCGGCAGTGGGCGCGTCGTGCAGCAGCTGCAGTACCTTGGCGCGAAGTTCGTCTCCCGGCACGTAGATGGCCCCTTTACGGATGAGCAAACCATCTCGCAGCTGGAACTCGTCGGTCGCTGCCGTGCCCCTGTGCACCTCTGCCATCTTTGCTTGCGCGAAGGAGTCATCCTGCAACGCTCGTCGCACCGCATCCAGGTCAACTGTTGCCGCCGCGCACGCCCACACTGTCGGTGCGAAGATGTGCATGGCGGCCGCTGGCGTTGCCTCCTCCAGATACTGTGGCTTACGGGAGAGAGCATCCGCCATGATGTTGGTGTCCCCCGGGACATACTCTATTCGGAAGTCGAAATTCGCAAAGAACTCAGCCCAACGTATCTGCCTCTGGTTCAGGAACTGTGCCGTGCGCCAGTGCTCTAGATTCTTGTGGTCCGTGCAGACCTGCACCGTGTGCTTGGCGCCGATCAGGAAGTGTCTCCACGCTTTGAACGCTGCATGAATGGCCAGCAACTCCCTGTCCCAGATGGTGTAGTTCTGTTCGGACTTGCTGAGCTTCCTTGAGTAAAACGCTCCCGGCCTCCAAACCCCCTGCGGGTCTTTCTGCAGCAGGACTGCTCCCACGGCTCTGTCCGAAGCGTCTGTCTCCACCCTCATCGGCCTGCTGGGGTTGACATGAAGCAGCTGCTCTTCCGACGCGAAGAGACGCTTGAGTGCCTGAAAGGACTGCTCCGCCTGCTCTGTCCAGATGAACTTCTTTTTCTTGGAGCTGAGCGTGTCCGTGATGGCCGCTGTCTGCATCGCAAAGCCTTTGATAAACTTGCGATAGAAGTTCGCGAAGCCGACAAACCGTTGGACCTCCTTCCGGTTGCGTGGGCTTTTCCAATCCAACACTGCTCGGACCTTGGCGCTGTCCATGGCGAGCCCTTTATCAGACAACTTGTAGCCCAGGAAATCCACCTCCGTCACGTCGAATTGGCACTTCTCCAGCTTGGCGTAAAGCCTATGTTGCTGTAGCCTGCTCAGCACTTCCTTGACGTGTCTGTCATGCTCCTGCTGCGATTCCGAAAAGATCAGGATGTCATCCAAGAAACAGACGCACGTCTTGTAGAGGAGCCCCGCCAACACGTGATGCATGAAAGCTTGAAAAACGTGGGAGCCATTTTGCAATCCAAAAGGCATAACTCTATATTCGTAGGTGCCCAGGGGCGTGAACATGGCTGTCTTCCACTCATCTCCCTCCCGCATGCGAATGAGGTTGTATGCCCCTCGCAGGTCCAACTTGGTGAACACTCTGCCCTTCCGTACCTTTGCGAGGAGGTCGTCGATTCGGGGCATGGGGAAGTCCGATGGCTTGGTCACACTGTTCAAGATGCGAAAGTCCACTACAAGTCTTTTTTGGGGCGTGTCCCGCTTCTTAACAAAGAATACCGGACTGCCCCCCGCTGCCTTGGACTCTCGGATGAAACCGCGCTCCAAATTATGATCTATGAACTCTTTGAGTTCCTGCAGTTCGTCCTCAGACATGGAATACAGCTTCCCTTTGGGCAGCACCGCCCCCGGCAGCAGGTCAATTTTGCAGTCATATGGTCTGTGGGGGGGTAGCCTGTCTGCCTCTTTCTCGCAGAAAACCTCCAAAAATTCTGCGTACTTGTGGGGAACCGCTTGCAGCGTGCCTAGCTGCAGCTGTGACTCCTCTTCCCCTCCTTCCTGCCTGGGCACGATGCAGTGTTCAGCGCAAAAGGAAGAGCCGAAGGTCAGCTGCCTCTGGTACCAAGCCAGCGTCGGGCTGTGCTTGTCCAGCCAACTCATGCCCAATACAATGGGCGTGTCCGATAGTTGAGTGACATTGAAGCTGATGATTTCCCTGTGATTCCCAAGTCGCATCACCATTGGTGGCGTCTGCTTCACCACTTGCCCCCCTAGCAGCTCCCTGCCATCCACCGTGACAACCTGCAGGGGCAGCGTGGCAGGCAGCAACTGTATAGCGTGCCGGTCGACAAAGTCCTGCCCTATAAAGTCCGCATTGCTTCCGGAGTCAATGGTGATTGGCACGTCCATGGTGATTCCATTGGGCAGCTGGAGCGACGCGGTGAGCTTCACTACCGGTTTGGGCGGGAGGGGGTCCATGGGCTGTAAAATCTCTGGGGACTGCTTCACTGACGCGTCTGGCTGGGCCCCAGTGCCTCTTCCTCCAACCAGACTCCTTCGTTTCCCTGCTGTGGTTGTCCTTGCTGCGTTGCTGCAGTTACCATTGCTGAGGCTGCAGTGTGCTTGTGGAGCCTCTGGGGACACTCTTTCGCCATATGCTGTGGATCATCGCAGATGTAACACTTCCTGTTCCCTCTAGGAGGCTTCGCTTTCACTGCTGCCGGTGCTAGGGCTCTGGCTGCTGACTGAGCCCTTGCACCTCCAACCTCCATAGGTTCCGCTCCTCCTCCTGGCGGAGGCGTGGATTGCGCACGCGCTGCTTCTCTGGGAAGGAAGGAGGAGCCCCTGGCTGGTTCGCGCCCTCCACGCCCTTCGTCCCTGCTCCCCGGACGTCCTTCCAGCCGCACCCCCACCGCCAGCGCCCTCTGAACGATCTCCTGCGTGGTCCGGGGTCTCTCCCCCCTCGCAATTTCATCTTTAACCGAGCCGTGCAATCCCTCCCAAAACAGGTCTCTTACAGGAGCCGAATCTCTGTCCCATTCCAGGGCACTGACCAAAGCGAAAAAGCGGGCATGGTACTGCCTTACGCTGGCCCTCCCTTGCTTCAGTCCATGTATCTCCTGCCGAGCAAGATCCACGTCAATGCTTGATAAAAAGCACCCATCCATCGCTTTAATAAAGGCATCCGCATTTTGGAGCGCCGGATCCTTATCTCTCCACAAATTGCGCAGCCATGCTTTAGCATCTCCATGCAAATGGGACATGATGAATCCCACCTTCTCTTGCTCATCTCTAAAGTCTTTGTTCAGCAGTTGCAGTGCACACATTACATCTGCTCTAAAGTTGGGGTACTGTTGCAAATTCCCATCGAAGTGAGAGACCAGACCGCCTGTTCGTCTCCCCAACCCAATCCCCTCCGGTTTGGGTGTCAGTTGCCCTTGCTTCGTAAGCACTTCCAACCTGACCTGGAGATCCCTGTAGGCGGCAGCTGCGTCCTCCTCTCTCTTCCTGGATGCAAGAGCCTCGGCATTCAGTCGTGTCACTGCTTCTCTGAGTTCCACTATCTGCTGTTCGGCCGTCATGTTGTCTGCCGTTCGTGAGCTCGCTAGTAGGCACCCGCTTTCTCTCCTCTCCGCAAGGACGTAGATGCCCACAAATGAGGGAGATGGAGCTTACTGTCAGAGCTGCTTCCAGATCCTAGCTCACAGAGGATCACGCTAGCCAGCGATCATTAAATAAAAGTCTTTATTGAGTTACAGTTTCCATTCTCAAGCTGCTGCGTGCAACTCTACGTCTCATGGTTAGATCGGCGAAGCTCCATCTGAGTCTCCGCCCCTTGTACACCAACTTAATATCCTAGCCTTGCTCCACCTTTTCCGCCTGACTGTTCTTCTCTGGGTCCCTCTGCCCCCCGGGGTCTCTTCCTTCCGGGATTCCTCTGACGCTGACGCTGACCCCCCTGACTCTTCTCCCTCCTTTCGGCGGGCTTTAGGACCTGGCTCCCTTTCCGGGCTGCCTACTGCGCCACCTTCCTGTGCATTTGAACTTGGCACGCGCGCCCAACCTTCCACCTTCCGTCTGACCGTTTCTTCGCTCCCCGATGGAGGTGTGGCCACTCCTGACTCGTGCCCTCCCCCCTGTTGTGAGCTGCCAGCGCTTGATCCCTGGCGCCCTTCCTCTTCCCTGCTCTCTGGCGGTGACGCTGGTCCTGATTTCCAACTGCTCCCCTCTGAGTCCCCTCTGGCTCTATCTTCCTGGGGTGTCCCCCTAGGCTCCCCCCTTGCCCTGGCCACTGGTGCTCCTTTCTGTGAATCTTCTGATTCACTGGAAAGACTCGGAGATCTCGGGTCGTCGTCATCACTCATCTTTTCTTCTGCCTCCTCTCCCTCGCTCTCTGTTTCCTCCCTTGCCCTTGCCTCTGCTCCTGAACCCCTGACAGATACTATAATTGCATAGTTAAGAGAATATTAAACCTCATAATGATGGAAATTTCAGAATTTTTATAGCAGAAAAAAGGATCTATGATTCCATCTCTTCTGAATAGTCAATAATAATAACAAAGAGCCTGCTGGATCAGGCCACTGAGCCATCTAGTCCAGCATCCTGTCTTCGCAGTGGATAACCAAATGCCTGTTGGAAACCTACAAGCAGGATCTGAGCACAACAGCACCCTCCCCTCCTGCGGTTTTCAGCAATTGCTATTCAAAAGCATTATTGCCTTTGACCTTGGAAGCAGCTCATGACCATCATGGCTAGCAGCCATCGAGACCTTTATGGCGGCCATCATTGCCTCTAGTCATCAGAGCCAACTCCTAGTGGCCAAGAGGTATCCCCCCCCCCAAAAAAAAGTTATGGGCATTGCCATTCAAGTGGTGTATGTGCACCCTGTCATGTGATTGATTATGCCCCACCCCCACAATATTTTATTCAAGTTGGCAGCCCTGCCTCTAGTAGTTTAACTATGCACTGTGTGAAGAAGTACTTTCTTTGATCTGTCCTGACTCTTCCAACATTTAGCTTCACACACATTTCATTTTTGAATGTTCCACAAATTATGGGTTGTATCCAATGCTAGTCATATTCAGTGTATGAAATTCCTAATTGAAATTCATTGATATGGCTAACTTGGGTCCATTCATTTCAGTAGGTCTACTCTGAGTGAAGGTTAGTTGGAGACAGGCCTTTGCATTTTTATTCAGCTCTTGCTGCAATCTCATTTGAAAAATATTTGGAAACATGGGCGTGATAAATTGCTAAGTAAATAGACAATTCTAAAATGACTACAGTGCAATGAGAGGTGGGATGACTCGCTTTGTGTCAGCCACCTCTTTTTGTTTTTCTTGCTTTCTGGGACAACTCCTGGGACAACACTTTTCAGCCGCCATTTAAAATGTCCCCTCTAAGCACATATCCAGCTTGTAGTACTATAATAACAAATTCTGTACAAGAGAACACTCTGGGACCATTCCCTAAATGACAGCCAATACAGACAGACAAATAGACAGACAGATATATGTGGTGCTCTGATATTGAAAACTTTGTACTTGGTATAAAGATTAATACGACAAGGAGACGGCTTGGGGAGAAATGTTTTCCTTTCAGACATCTAGCATTCTTGGGAAATGAAAACACTGTGCTTCATTTCTCCCCACAATAAGGTTTCATACATTTTTCATGAGAACTGAATGCAAATAACTGGCGGCATTAATCTGAGTTCAAGTGGGATATAAGGATCTGTTCAGAATTGTGATGCAGCAGCCTTTTGTAACATGGTATTGTAGTATGCCGGCCAATTCAGAAGCAACACAGTAGAAGCACCAGCTCTTTCCTAAAGTATACATTCTGTACTCTCAAAATGAAAACAACATCAAAATCTGTGAAATGTACTTTTCGCATTTCATTTTCCTCCAAGGTTGGAACCTCAAAAAATAAATTATATTTCACATCTCTGTGATATTGTGTGGCGGCGCTTTTCTTGAAACGTGTGTTGCTGTATCACAGAAAGTGTGTCTACATATAGTTTAGAATCTGAAGGCTAAACACAAAGCACTCTGTTGATCTAAAAAAACTCCCCTTTGTTCTCTGCTAAAATGCCTCTCCTACATAATGATGACTAATATTCGCAACAAGAGATGAAGTATTCAGTCTCCTAATGAAGGGCACATAAAAGAGAGCAAAAAAGTGAGTTCTTCCGAGTCCCGAAATTGAAGAAATATTTTTGAGATGAAACAAAATGGTTTAATGAAACTCTGGGTTTTCCTCAAAGAATACATTACTGCAGAGGCATTTGCAAAGTATTTCCAGAAAAAGGCTCAGATATGCTATGGAGAGTGCATAAAATTCTTATTGTGATAGATTTCTGTTCCAAGTCTATGGGGAAAGCATTACTGTGCATTTCCCTGGTGTTTTGTTGTTTTGTTTTCAGTTTGCAGAAACCAAACCACTGAGGTTGCAATCTTATATCCAATCCTACAAAAGCAGGTCTCATTAAAATCAGTGGGTCTTGCTTTCCAGTAAATGTGGATTGGATTGTAAGTTACCTTATAGCCACAGGTCAGTGAGTTCCTGAGATGTTATGGGAGGTACAAAAGGACTGATGAATGCAGGTGTCTCTAAAAAAGCAGCTGTATCTCCACCCAACAGTAGAAGTGTGCTTGTCGGCTTTGGGAGAATAATTCATTGCCTCATCATACCTACATTCCCTTCTGACCAGCTGGTAGCTACACCCTGTGCATTAGGAACATAATAAATGTTTTTATTCTTAAGGTGCTGTTTTACTGCAGCAGACAAAAATGCCTAACCCACTGAAAAATCCGAGGAAATTTGAATATTTCACTTTTACATTAAACAAAGTGATACAATTTATCTGATTAGGCTGTGCCACCCATAGGATAAGCAAGGAATAAAGTCCTTGACTGTGGGCGCAGTTTTTATAGTGGTTGCAGTCCTAAGAGGCATGATCCACAGAAGCTGAAAAGCACTGACTTCTGTAACTACAAAACATAAATTGGGGGCTTGGTGTTTGAAAAGATTAAAACAGGAATGAAGAATATTGGGCACTGGGCTTGAAGATGGCCCTCCAGAGCTTTCTGTCTGGCCCTCAGGATTCTCCCCTGGACATGCTGTCTCTCCCCCCCAAGACGTATCCCAACTGGCCCTGCTTCACCACATTCTTGAGTTTTTGTGCCTGGCTGGAATCTGTCCTTCAACTCTGATTGTGCCTCTTGCGTGCCTGGATGGGAAATCGAGAGGGGTTCATGAGTGTGTGCAGAAACTAGCCTACTGTACAAAGGTAACTTCTGCCTCTGATTCTGTCCTCCAGAGGCCTCAGAAGGCTGCCAGATGATAATGTGGCCTTTGGGCTGAAAGAAGTTTCCCTAACCCTAGGTTAAAGGGAAAATGTGGAAGGGGCAGATGCCACACACAGCAACCCAGACGAAGAAGGGCATAGGTATGGAATCATCAGCCATTTCAACTGTGTTTTCACAGAAAGACTTCCAGGTAGATTCTGCTCCATGTATGGGTAGTTTCTCTTTAACCCCCCCCCCCCAATCAATCCCTAGTATCTCATTTTTGTTTCTTTCTTTATTCTGGAGAGTTTGGGTGTACGAAGTAGGCAGCTTTTGATCAGGAAATAACAAAAGAAAAAAGTGGGGCAGCAGCGGGAGAGAGATATGTGCATGTTCCTTTGGATCGTATTTAAATTTTCCATAAAGAAAACAGAGAAAACCCCATATCAACATATCATTTCTTTTAACTAGCTGTAAAACCAAATACAACTTTTTAAATAAGCTGAATTTCCAGAAGAAAGTATTATCAGCGTTAGCAAAAAGTACTGAAAGAACTAATAACAGCTCGTACCCTAATAAAACCTAAATAAATCAGAACTGAGATGGCTTGCTTGGGCTTTAGCTGAAATAATATTATAGCTAATAAACAGAGGATAAGTATAGACACTAGCTCAAAAGAACTTTACAGTTCTTTTTAATTGAAAGTGTGTAAGTGATTCATTCAAATAATGTACAGGTTAAGAGTCTCCCATTGCATTTGCCTATTTTATGCATTATTGAAAAATTATTACACCAATAAATGTCAGCATACAGCCATTTTAATTTTCTGTTATGTGTATTATTTTATTAAGACCTTTCTCCTGTTTTGAAAGTCAGTTAGAATAACAACTCTTAAATTGAAAATTGCCCTATGAGAAGTGGTTGATAGATGAAGCAAATAATATCACTAATTTAAAAGCAAAGGTAATAGAATTGTAGAGTCGGAAGGGTATCTGAGGGTCATCTAGTTCAACCCGCTGGAATTCATCCATGCTAAAAATTCCATGACAGATGACCACCCAAGCTCTGCTTAAAAACCTCCAAGGAAAGAGAACCCACAACCTCCTGAAGGAATCCATTCCACTGTCCGACAGCTCTTACTGCTAGGAAGTTCTTGCTGATGTTTAGTCTCCTTTCTTGTAACTTGAAGTCATTGGTTCAAGTCCTACTCTCCAGAGCAGTAGAAAACATGATGGCTCCATCTTCCATGTGACAGCCGAACATGTTATGGACCACCAAAGCAGCTTTCAGATCATGTAAGATATAATAGTATTCCTCTCTTGCTAAATACAATGCTGTTGTGATCTTATTTTATATGATTTGAAAGCACAGGTCGCTTGACCAATCTGGAACAACATGTGGTGGATCAAAGCCAGCTTCTAGGCAACTCTGGGATTCATTCCAGTTCTATGCTGAATGCCACTAGAGGTATCAGAGTATTCCAGTGAGTGGAAATGACCAGTGCTTGCTTATCTGTCCCATGAAATCAGTCCCAGCAAACACAATCGGTATTTACTATCACTGTCCAAAAATGATGGCAATCGGATATGATTCTCTTCCACACTCATTTGCATTATATTTCCTTTGAACTGAAATCAATGGGATGCAGCAACATAACAACAATGTAATTCATGTAATTATGTAAATGATGCAATTTCACCACAGTGACTATGCCACTCCTACCATTGAGCAGGAGTAAACTTGCCACACCCCTTTCCTTGGGAGAAGACACAAGTTGGTCTCTTCCATAGGGAGCGGGTCGCCTATGTTTTGGAAAAAAATATGACACTTCTACCATTGCTCTGTCTCTTGAACCTTCTTCCATGGCATGCTGGCAAATAAATAATGCATTTAATAATAACCTAGGTAGTTTATTAACTTCCATGTTCCACGGTGCATTAGAAATCTAGTGGGACCTAGGTTTTAAAAAGTGATGCAACACTTCCCCTCTGTGGCAAAGTCTGAAAATTCACACTCTATATTACAAGGATGAAATCAGTTTTTAAGAAATGCCACAAGGCGGCTATCTGAAGGTCTATATGAAGCTGGACAGAGAAGAACTACAATAAGAGTCAAAAGCAACAAACTACCATTCGTCCTGATATAAAACATGGATAGTTGAGTGCCTATCAGTTCGGGAGTAAAACAAGACCACCCAAAATTAACAAGAGTGATCAGCCTGACAAGCACTTCAAGGTTGGGCCACAGAGATTGGAACATTTTAGATTAAGTCATCTCATTGTCTGGAGAAGAAGCTCCTGTGCTCATGTTGACTTTTCGTTAACAATGTACACACTCACTCTTGCGCGCGCGCACACACACACACAGAGAATGATTCATCATCATCCTTAGCACTGCATATAGAAATAGCACTTCCATGAATGGAAAAGATCAATTCTGTTGGTTGCTTTGTGGTTTTATTGTATTATTTCAAAGTAAATTGGACTTGCTTAAATTGTGATATTTTTGTAACCTGCCTTGGGACCATTTGGGCTAAAATTATAAATAATAAGCTAAATAACTAAATAAAACAAAACAATATTGTACTCTGGGAATATACCATCCTTTTTGTTTTCTAGGATTATCAAAGTATGTTATGGAGTCAAACAAAAACATTAATTTGCAATTTTATGAGGGAAAGCGGTATTTGCAACAACTTTGCTGAGAATAGTTTTACAACAATGTTAGATACATTAGTGTTTCCTTTTTTATCCAGTGTGGTGTAGTGGTTAAGAGCGGTAGACTCGTAATCTGGTGAACCGGGTTCGCGTCTCTGCTCCTCCACATGCAGCTGCTGGGTGACCTTGGGCTAGTCACACTTTTCTGAAGTCTCTCAGCCCCACTCACCTCACAGAGTGTTTGTTGTGGGGGTGGAAGGGAAAGGAGAATGTTAGCTGCTTTGAGACTCCTTTGGGTAGTGATAAAGCGGGATATCAAATCCAAATTACTACCACTCCTCCTCCTCCTCCTCTTCTTCTTCTTCTTCTTCTCCTCACATCTTCTGGAGCCCTTAAATGCAATAAGGGATATTTACATCAAGCCCCACTGTTCTTTTCTTTGTTAGTACCCACTTCCCTCAGATTAATGTTTAAATCTTCAGCTATTAGAGCTATTTTCAACTGTTTGATATACCGAGCAGTTCTTTGAATCACTGAGGAATAGGAATTCATTCAATAGAGGAAAATAATAAATCCAACAGCTGTTTTAGAAGCACTGACACTCCATGTTTTAAACATTTGTTATAACAATGTTCCGTCTGACAAACCAGGCACAGGTCTCTGGCAGCTGCTAAACTGCTTGACACAATTATGACTCTTAAGAGACAGAGAACATTTGAACCATCTGAAAACACAAGATTCACTGTGCAAGCGTATCCTCACATTATGACAGCTGAATGGTTACATCTCTGTTTTCCAATGGCGTTGTGAAATTACGGCAGCATCAGAACATCGTAACTTTGAAGTCGTAACTTTTAAGTCAGTATAACTGCTATACAGAGATGGAAGGAATCCCTACTTTGGATAGAATCCTTGTTCCAGGAGGCTGTGGAGTTCTCATGTAATGCACTCTAGAAGGAGCAAAGAAAGATGAGATCCAAGCCCCCCCCCTCCCCGAAATGAGTTTTGTTGAGACATTAAACCAGGCAGAGGGCCTTCTCAGTAGTGGCACCCACCCTGTGGAATGCCCTCCCACCATATGTCAAAGAAATAAACAACTATCTGACTTCTGACATCTGACATCTGAAGGCAGCCCTGTTTAGGGAAGCTTTCAATACTTGATGAATTACTGTATTTTAATGTTTTGCTGGAGTGGTTGGGGAAGCCCAGCCAGATGGGCTGGGTATAAATTATTATTATTATTATTATTATTATTATTATTATTATTATGGCAAAAAGCAACTCACAGGCTAACATCTGAAGGCTACACCACAGACCAGAAAGTTAGACATGGAATGAGAGGTGAGGCAGTGGGAAGCTAAATGAGTTTGCACTGTGACTCTTCACAGTTTAGAGGAATGGAGGGTGGTGGCAATGGTTGACTTGGAAAGCTCACTTTTCTTTTTTCCATCTGAAGCAGGGGAGAGAAGCAGGGATCCTTAGTGTCAGGGTAAATCCAATACAAGAGGCAGAAAGATAGACTTTTCCTGGGGAGATGCTGCTAGATGTTGGATGCTTGACCCAGAAAAAATTCTAATGGAATCAACCAAAGTTTAGGGGTTTAGAGGTACTAGAATGAGCACTAATCTAGGAACTCAAGAGCCAGGCAGTCAGAAGGCCCAACCGTTTGGTATGTTAGCTCTATCTTTGCCCTTAATACCAGAGAGGTTTTTTTAACACAACTGGCCACATGACCCGGAAGCTGTACGCTGGCTCTCTCGGCCATTAAAGCGAGATGAACGCCGCAACCCCAGAGTCGGCCACAACTGGTCCTAATGGTCAGGAGTCCCTTTACCTTTACCTTTACTAATCTGGAGGCAATTTGGATCAGAATACTATATGAAAGTGGGTGTGATGGCCTGGGAATCTGATTCAGAGGCTGAACCGGAGGAATTCCAGCCTGCACAGGAGTCCCCTCCTCCAAGGCCGGCTGAACTGGGGCAGGGCCTTGATTCTGAAGTGCCTGCACCTGTGCCGGATCCTCAGGAGCAGGCACCAGGTGAATCCTCTCTGGCTCCAGAGGTGGTTGAGGACTCAGTGCCTACAGGTGAGTCTCCCCCTGGGTCCAGTAACCCTTCAGCATCTCCTGAACTGCAGAGGCTCAGGGCAGAGAGGCGGAGGGAACTGGTTTCTCCCAGGAGGAGTGCTCGCCTTAAGGCCAGGAGAGGCGGGTCTCCTGGGGGCCGGGGCCTCCCCTGGCCTCAGAGAAGATAAAGGCCAGTCAGCCCGGTCCCAGGTTGTGGGAGCAACGTCGTTGAAGAGCTGTTTCGGCCAGCATCCAGTCCTGTTTCCCCAGAGTTCCTGTCCTTGCCCGGCTCCTCGCTATGGACCCCGCTTTGCCCGTGGAGGACTGTCTGCCGACCCTCGACTCAGGTCCTGGACCTCGCCCCACGGTAACCTCCCCCCTGGACCAGCACAGTGGGAAGCTTTCCTGCTATGGCCACAATTCATATTGGGCCGTTATAGAGTGCTTCAACACTATTGAATGCATTTTGTCCTAGCTCCCTAGATCTTTCCAGCCAGCCACTCCAGACAAAACAGAGACTTTGAGCCAGAATGCTCATGTGGGAGCACAAAATGGAACCTTCTCCCCACTGCCAAACACCAGTGAATGAAGACAGAAGACAGCTGGTAAGTAAACCTAATAAAGTTTATATTTCTGAGAATAGGTCTGTGATAACGGGAGATCATGACGGCAAATGAGACTTGGGATACATTATTCCATGGTTTCTCATCTGTTCCTTATTCAGTGCTTAAGGATTCACAGCTGACTGAACTGATGCTGGATAAAAAACATCGTGATGAGGGGTGACGTGAAAACTTTGACGCCAGCGTTTCATTTGTGATTAGTCATTCATATCTTCAAACTAATACAGTGGTACCTCAGGTTACATACGCTTCAGGTTACAGACTCCACTAACCCAGAAATAGTACCTTGGGTTAAGTACTTTGCTTCAGGATGAGAACAGAAATCGTGCTCCGGCGGTGCGGCGGCAGCAGGAGGCCCCATTAGCTAAAGTGGTGCTTCAGGTTAAGAACAGTTTCAGGTTAAGAACAGACCTCCGGAACAAATTAAGTACTTAACTTGAGGTACCACTGTACTTGATGATGACAGCTTTGTGTGTATTCCACTTAAAATGGTCACAAGATGGAATCAAAATGGTAGCAATGGCATGGCACTCTTTAAAGCCTTCAGAATCATGCCTGACATCTTAAGTAGGTCTGTAGATGAGCTGCGACAGGGATAAGGCACCTGTTGCTCTTGGAAGAGCACATTTTGTTGTGGGTACTGGAACCTAGTTTGTTGGACATACCACTACCAAAGGATTGTTGGCTCAGGGCGACTGTTCACAGCAGCAGCTGCTCAGTGAACAAGCAAAGGATCTCTTTGTAGCCTCAAACCCTTCCTTTACCCTTTTCAAAGATTCAAACTTCACAGCCTGAGTGAATAATAATGAAGTTATAAATAGGCCCTGGTCAGCACCATGAGTATTTCATAGAGTCACCCGCACCACCTGTCTGGCCATATGAGGTGTCTCCAAAACATTTCACGAGTATTAATAAAACCTAACAAAGTACAAAGAAGAGACTGGGACTCCAGCGAGACCATTTTCTTTGATGAGCCTAATTAGAATTAATTAGATGCATAACAAGCCATCCTTTAATCTTGATAAGAACAATAAATGCTGACGTCAAAGCAGCCTGAAGCTAAAATGAACTAACCAGGGCCTAGAGAATTGCTTATAGTTGATCAAAGCAGCTGCTTTATTGCTTACTTTCCAGTAACCTTCTAAAGAGAACCCCTTAAAAGTAATTATATATTTTAATGACATGTTGTGGTTTCTCATTAGTGCTCCATTACGGAACCCTTCATTAAGTTTGATTTTTGCTTGTACAATATATATCACCATGCTCTCACTATTGATTAGCATTGCTCCTTGTCAGTTTCTTCTCAGCTCTGAGTCCCATGTATTTGCTGAGACGTAATTCATATTTTGTCCTTGACAGTAATAATTACACAGCTGATGTGCCTTTTCCTCTGGATATTATATTGCAGAAGGCTTCTTTTTTCTGAAGGTTAGCTTTTCCGACAGATCACCATGTTTGGACTTAAGTTACAATTGTTCCCATAGCATATTAACCAGTGAGCTTTGTCATGTTTTGCCTCTCTTTGTAATGTGGCTTGACTTATTCCCTTGAGCAGGAACCGGCAAGCCACTCCAGTATCCCTGCCAAGAAAACTCCATGGACAAAAACAACAGGCACCAAGCATTAGCATCTACCAAAAGAAACTGCAGGGCTCAAAGTAAGAAAGCTGGACCTGCTGCTTTGATGATGATGTGTGGAAGAGACAGCAAAGCAAGCAATCTTATAACATTGAGGGACAGGACAATAAGTCCACCTGTGAGCAATAAAAGCCCTGGATCAAGGACTAGCTGAAAGGAGAGGATCATAGGACCCAACAGGAGATGAATACTTAGTGAAGTCAAGTCAACTACCTTTAAATAAACACCTGGGGGGCCGTGGTATATAGGTCCCACTTTATGAGCACGCACTATGCAAAAATTCACTTTTCTGAACACAGGGAAATTAGTACCCAAAGCTTGCTAAATGTACTGCAGATAGATTGCTGAACAGAAAGCATTTTTTACTTCCTTGGCTGCCTTTTTCTGGTTAGCCAAGGAATGGAGGCAGGCAGGTAGGCAGGGAAAACAATCAGAGAGCATTTTTCCTGTTCCCTCCCCACCGTCTTTTGGGGGGCAAAATTTCAAAGTCAGGAACACATTAGAAATTCCCTATAGGAATCTCGGGAAATTATCAACTCGTTAGGCAAATGCTTACCTAACAAATTATTTCCAGGGAACACATTGTGTTTGTAAAGTAGGACCTGTGTGTATTAGTCTAATTGTCTATTGAAGCAAATCATTGGAGCTGGTTTATTGTAGTGGCTAAGAGCTTAATTCAGGAATCAGGAAGCTCCCAGTTCAAACCCCACCTCCTCTATGAATTCACTGATGGCCCTAAGCAAGGTTTTTTGCCTCAGTCTCAGCATCTGAATATGGGGGATAATATTACTGGTGGATGTAAGGTTTCTGCGTGTGGTGATGCACATAAAGGGCTCATAATAATTGAAAGTGCTGTCCAAATGGTATTATGAAACAACTAATCAAATAATGTGAAGATAGGGCAATATTCCCCCTGCAGTAAGATGAGAACCCTCTATTTTAGAATTAAAAATAAAATCCATAGACTCAAAGGCAGTGAAAAGCTGAAAGTTTGCTTTTAAATTATATTTGGATTACTCCCTAACCCTCAGACACATTGCATTTCCACCTCTTTGTCTTGCCCCAGAGGTGAGACTCAACAAATGATTTTCCAGCATTCACTGTGTGTTTTATTCTTCCAACAAAGAAGCTTCAGCCCAAGATAATTGAAGTCTAATTATTCTTTCAGAGAACACATCAATTCATGTAGTCAAGACCATTCAACTGTGATAACAACCAGCACTTAACTATCGTCAATTAAATTTCACACAGCCACATTACTTTCTACTAGCAAATGTAACTCCCAGCCCATCTGGTCTCTAACTCCAAACACAGCCATGCAAGGCATACCCGAAAGCAAACTGTCCCCTCTTCTTTTTTCACACATAGCATCTTATAGCAGGATCCTGACCATGCTTGTCTTAAAACATAATGAAAGTTGGCTGGTTGCCAAGGGGCCATGGTTGTCATTCCATGGTCACTTCCCCTGTATTCTGCCCTAATATTGCTACAAAACAGATCATTTGGCAGGAACAGGCAATATTGTTACTTCCCACAGCAGTGCCACACCTCTTGGAGTAGAATGATGCTGGAATGCAATTGGACCACCTGGAGAAGGATGATCAAAACATCAGCCTCTCCCATCTGATCTTGTTGCTTTCATGCTACTTGAATGCCATGAGATTTGGCATTGTATGCTATACCTCTCTTATGCGACCCTAACACAGTTTAGGATTGTAGCCTCTCTAGCTTTCCCTCTCACCGCACATACTACTGGTATGTGACCCACAAAGGTTTGGCTGAAAAGGGTTCCCCATTCCTGGATTATAGCTTTAGCTGGCAAAAATACAGTTTTTTGATGTCACCAAAATCCATAAATGCCAAGGTGGAAATGCAAATCAGTCTAGCTTGTAATACACAGATGGATTATGAACCGAGTGTCATTTTCTCAAGAACTTCTTCATGGCTTCGGATGTAAACTGACATGACGCTGCAGTCAACATTCAGACAGACCAGGCTGCTTGACAAACATCTGGCATAAAACTCCTTTAATCTCCACCACTTACTCTCATGGTCCCATTCTGATGAAATGGTCATTTCACCGCAAGCACCAGGCCACCCAACCAAGCTGCCATTTGTTTTCTGAATATTGTCCTGACATGTGGAACATACACCTATTTACTCTGGTCTTTGGCCATTAGTGTGTGTGTGTGTGTGTGTGTGTGTGTGTGTGTGTGTTTTAGGGGCCACCCTATTATTGTGATTATAATTAATTGAAAACTGTTTTTAATGTTGTATTTTAAGTTGTTGCGACCTGCCCTGGGATCATAGGGTAAAGGGTAAGTAACTGATGAGGGTGTCAGTTGTCTCAATTGTTCCTAACACTCTCATACCTGGCTCTTTCTTATTTCCAGAAGTTTTTGGGACACACACTCTCACACCCTGCAATCAAGGCACACATGCCAACATTACAAACCAAAAGAGAACTCTTGGGAAGTACATGTTTTTCTCTTTAGAGGTTTCAAAGAAACCTTGCATAGATAAAACATTGATTTCTGATTTGAACTGAGGGGTGTTGTTCCATCACTAGCATTTTCTAAACTACACAACTCTCACCCATATGTTGTCAGCAGGGCAGAGGCACAATATGAATTTCAATTCCCCTCTCCCTCTGCTTGATGAGGGTTTCAGTCCCTGTCTCAGATTATTTTGTGCTCTCTCTGGAATTTTGTCACAACAGTGTGCCAGCAGCTGCTGGGGAACCTTGGTCTAATTGGCTCAGTAAGAGACATCCGATTAACTTAGCAAGGGAACATGCCTTCCTATCTCCTTGCACTGATGGAGACAGAATATTAAACAGCTTCTAATGGGCTGGATCCAGAGGTCCCCTTCCTCTGGCAAAAGAAGCTTTGAAGCCACAGCAATGAGAAAGCACCAACTGTATGCCATAGAGGAGACCTTTCAGAGTTAGAACCCAAAATGCAGTTAGGTGCATAGGCACCAGATCCTAGCAGCCCAGGTCCCTTTGCATCCCCCCCCCCCCAATAAAATATTTGAGGGAGCATTGCTGCCTTTCTTTCTTTTCCACATTTGGACTTCATTTCCCAACAAGCTCTGTAAACAAACTTGTAAAAGGCTTGCTGGGTGGCAAGAGAGCTGGGATTGGGCAAAAACCTCTTACGGCCCTTGCAACAGGAGCTAGAAGGGGTATGTGTGGGGAAGGGGGGAGGGAGCACTGGAAATCCAGGCATCTCAACATTCCAAACAAGAAGAGAAAACTGAGGTTTGCATTCTCTGGCTACTTCTGCAAAATGTGTATAATAATAATATATAATTATTATTTATACCCCGCCCATCTGGCTGAGTTTCCCCTGCCACTCTGGGCAGCTCCCAATTGAGTGTTAAAAACAGTAAAGCATTAAATATTAAAAACTTCCCTAAACAGGGCTGCCTTCAGGTGTCTTTTAAAGAGAAGATAGCTGCTTATTTCCTTCACAGTCTATTTGCACATGTACAGCCAACAGCAAGAGAATCTTCCATTGACAGCCCCAGCTGCAGGCTCCCAGACCCACATTTTCACATGCTGTGAGAGCCAAGGGAGGAGCCGGAAAAGGGAGGTACATTGTCCAGAGCTTTGCCATTTACTTACAAGTTTCTTTTTCCACACCCCTTCTTCCTCCCTGCTTCCCACTCTCCCTCCCATATCACCATCCTTGCCTCCCCCCTCCCCATATTTTCTTCATGGCAGTGTCTGAAGGAACATCTCTAAATGACACAGAGAGCACTAACCAACCCAGAATTTGAGTTGACTTCACCTGTCATTGCCTCTGTTTCCACCAACTGTTGATCCCTCTCCCTTCTGCTGTACCAGTCACAATGGGCACCAGCCACCACTGTGTTCAGATTTTTACCTCCAACACATTTTTTAGGCCTGATCCGTAGATAGTTAACACATTTACTTAAACAAGTATTCCCAAGGTTCTTTTATGCGAAAGGAGGTCAATATATTCCCTCAACCACACAGGTATTCATAGCAAAAGTTATATTACAACTGACATATGGCTCCCAGGTGTGCACTTATTAAAACTGATCCCTTTTCAAATTCTACAAACAAAATTATTTTGCTTTCTACTAGGGATTCCTTCCTGTGTGCCCAATGCAGCAGTTTGCCTGGAGGTCAGACAAATCCCAGTTAGGTCCCAGATAAGAATTCTAAAGATCCATTATTGGCTAAAACTAATATTCTTCACAGAAGGTCTGGTACCCTTAGCTTTAACAGATGTCAAACAAAATTGAAATCCTCACTGCCAGAGGAACTGAGAAGCCTAGGGTTCACAGTGCAGGCTCCGATAACCTGTGGACATGAGAAAGTCAAATCCACAATTAAGCAACGGATATGAGATGCTGAGTTGCAATGCCACATGAGTGAAATGACCAGGTATCCAGAAATTAAAGATAATGGGAGGGAGTTTAGATGAGTTTTTATTCTTGCCAAATTCAATGTCCTTCCAGCTGCATTACTGCAGGACAGATTCAAAGGCAAACCATGCCTGTGTGGTTTGAAGGAAGTCGAAACTGCTACTCATGCCCTAATGAATTGTCATTATTACAAGGCTATACGTTCTATATTTATAACTCCAATCATGCAGCAAACCCCAAGTAGAACTGATGATTACTACATAAAAAACTTAATAGAGGACAGGGAATCAGAGATTACCTTAGAAGTGGCTAGAGTCTGTGCTGCTGCTATAAAATTAAGTAGACCGGTTTTGAATGAATCTAATGGCCAATGTCTTAATATGTTTTAAATTAGCGGTTAAGGTTTTAACTTACAGTATACTGTCTATTTTAGCTGTTTTATATCTGCATTATTTATCGTGTATCATCTCATAGAGCTTAATTTTAATCTATTTATATCTGTATGCTCTCTGTTGTTGTATATGTTTGCACTCTGGTCAGTGACCGAAATAAATCGATTCATTCAATCAAATACTGTAATCATTTGCTAATTTAGAAGTTGCAGAGCTCTTTGCTGTGTGTTGAATTCTGGCTGCTTGTTACATTATTGGGAAGATGAAGCCCTCTAGTGGACAAAAGGAGAATTGTCAAGTATTACAGAAAGCTGTGCCTTCCTTTTCCTTACTAATTATACATGTGGTGGGACCCGTGGGGCTGAACGTCAGGTCAGATATTGAGGTGAATCAGAGTAATTTGAAGTAATCTTTCATATTATCAGGTTGGGTCATACTGTTAATAAGTTGGACCAGAAAGCGCCCAATGTTCTGAGCCTCAGTTGTTCCACTACCAAAAACAGGTACAGCAAATCTTGTTGATTCAACATCACTGGGATTACCGTACTTCCTCAGCAGACACACTTCCATGCACCCATTTTTTTATTTTTATTTTTGCTTACATCCGGGATGGGGAAGCTGTGGCCTTCCAAATATCAAATTTCAACAACAGCATGCAATGAATGGGTTCCATTCCTCCCCCCTTGACAAGTAAATGTATCTTGTTTTACAGCTATAATAACCAACTGTGGCTTTTGTTTTCTGAATCACATAACCACATACTTAGCTACATTAAAAAAAATTAAGGAACAAAACTTTATTTATTTTTTTATTAAAGATTTTCTTGATTTACAGAAGTATGTGTAATGTTTCTCGTATTTTTTCCATGTAACATTTTTACAAATCAGTTTCATTTGTTGAGACATTAGGAAGAAAAGGGGTGGAGGAAGGAAGATGGGTGGGGTGGAACAAAACTTTAGACCACAGTCATACCCCCAAGCATAGATGCCTTTCATTACAAATATCAATAGAAAAACTAAAACGCATTGTGTTGTATTCAACCAAGTCCTACTAGTCCTACTCAGGGTAGATCCATTGAAATTAATGAACCTAAGTTAGTAATGTCTATTAGTAATGTCTATTAACTTCAGTGGGTCCACTCTGAGTGAAATTTATCATTAGCACAGACCTCCTTTCTTTTGTTCTCTAATTGTCCCATCACCCAGGTGATCACCTCAACACAGGAAGCTAGCTTGGCTTATATTTTAACACTTTCTGGGTCCAGGGGTTAGAAGGATATCATATAAAGCTTAATTCCCCCCCCCCCCAATAAACCTCATAACAATATGTATTGCCTATAATTAGAAATTAAAGTGTTTACCTGTCTACTTTCTGAATGTAATGGTGATTCCTTCTTTCCCCCAAAGTCCACCCCCCTTCCCAATAAACTACTCTGCCATGCTTTGGGAAGATTAGGTTAGAAATGAGATTTAAAGATTAGCCACTGGTATTCCACTGAGAAAACAATTGAATTTAAGACTCCTTCAGCTGTAAAGCCAGATGGTTCAAAGAGCTGATGGGAATATTGGAATAAAAGATTTGTCACAAACCAAGTTAGGAATTTAAAGTGGTTTCTAGTGTATTTTTTAAAACCAGGTCTTAAGGCTTTAAAATATTCCCCTGCAAAGCAGTCATTATTTTTAACCTTTAAACAACTCTGAACATCTGACTCTGTATCCTTAATAAGATGTGCCTCATAGGCAGTTTCTCATTAAAATACAAAAATAATTGAGCTTCTCTCCGCCCCCGCCCCCCGCATCCAAATTATAACACGTTTGTCTGGCCACCAAAGGCAATAGATGCTATGCCTAGCAAGGCTCACTGTACTGAAAGTAAACTGCACAGTATCAGATTTGGCTGAAATCTAGAGAATCTTGATGTTGCAGAGACTGTGTTTAGATTACCCACAAGAGTCTTTCCAGCCCCATGATTCCAGTAGGATCTTGCAACATGACCATTGCTCAGGAGTAAGTATGAAGATGCCGTTTACGTGTCAGAGATCAGTAATAAATAACACTTGTTTGGGGAGGAGGAATGGATTCATGGTGATGAAAAAGAAATGGCTTTTATCTCTATACTGCTTTATTTGTTAATGGCATTAGGACAAATTCCACAGACAAAAAAAAAATCAGTTTGGTGTAATTAGAATAAACCCAATAGAATTCAGAATTCAGCACAGCAAGCCAAGGAAATGCTGAAATGATAAATTTCTGTTTTAACCTAATTGGGAATTACATTTATTTCAGTTTCAGAGCCATTCTTTACCTCAACAGCTGGGATAGGGAAGGCCTACTCTGCTTGAAAGATAACACTGAGGCTGCCTTACTGGAAAAAAGAAGAGGTAAATATCAGGCTGCAATCTGCTCCTTGCTTCCATCCTCCCTTTTTAATAGAACACTTGTAACAAACGTCCTCTCTCTCTCCTTCATTACAAGCTACTGGTTGATGTGACCAAACTACTCTCTGAGGACATAAAAGTTAGTATCTAGCTTTTCCGTGCCCAGAGGTGAAAGTAAAGCAGGAGTAGAGAGAGGACAGTAAAAGGAGAGGAATCTGCCTGATGAATCTCCTGGCACACTGTACAGTCTGGTAGACTTTAGTAGAGCAGTGATTAAAGGCATGCGATTTCATGGGAGGGAATCGCAGCATTAACACCCGGGTAGAGTCTTGTTTCCCCCATAGCTGCAGCCTTGGATTCAAGCAGATGAATTAGAGACAGATCCCACCCACTCAAAAAACCCACTGTTATTTTTATACCACACAAGCAAACCAGCATTTCAATTTAGCTCTATTATTGTCATAATAGAAATTAAAATGAAAGTAGCTGTGGTATCTGCTGCAAAGGGAGGCAGGAACTCTGTAGTAAACAATGGTAATTGTTTTGAGTAAGTGCAAGTCGCAAAATGTAACTGGCATGGTTCAGTGAGTATTTCCACCTGCAACCTTGAGATATGCAAAGATTTCGCATTTGAACATTAAAGCGTCAATGCACATACATTATTTGGGAATAATTCTCATCAAGTACAACAGAGCTTGCTTCATAGCAGACATACACTGAATTGGGCTGCAAGGCCAGGATAATACATAAAAAGGAGTAAGTTGAATTGAGTAAGTTTCCAGCAGCTGGTATTCAAAAGCATAGCTGTCATGGTTAGTAGCCAATGATAGCCTTTTCTCCATGAGTTTGTTCAATCCTCTTTTAAAGTTATTCAGCTTGGTAGGCCTCCCTGTCTCCTGTGGAAGTGAGTTCCATAGTTTAACATTGCACTTCAATGGATGTTCATGAGTTTCAGTGTTACGAGAGAGGGGAGGAAATCTCCCTCCTTCTTTCTCCATGCCATGCATAATTTCATAGATTTCTATAATGCTGCTTCTAAGTAAACATGTAAAGAGCACTTTGCATGTTTCTGTACAGTGGTGCCCCGCAAGACGAATGCCTCGCAAGACGAAAAACTCGCTAGACGAAAGGGTTTTCCGTTTTTTGAGCTGCTTCACAAGATGAATTTCCCTATGGGCTTGTTTCGCGAGACGAAAACGTCTTGCAAGTTTGTTTCCTTTTTCGTAAACCCGTTAATACCCAGGGTGCATTGCTTCAGAGGTGCAGTTGCGACTTGACTTCGAGGAGCAACTCATAGCACGCGGTGTGGTAGCCTTTTTTGAGGTTTTTGAGGACTTTGCTGATTTTTGAAGCTTTTCCAAAACTTCTTTTGCAGCCGTTTGGTAAGTTAAACTTTTAAAACTTTTTTGGGGGGTTTTGGATTTTGGGTTGGGGTGTTTGGAATTCAAGGACTTGGTGTTGGGGAGAGGTTTGCAAGAATCTGGGAGCTTGTGTGGTTTTTTTCTGCATTTTTATGATTTTTTGTGACCATTGGGGCACTGTGCTGTTTTTTAAAAAAAAAAAAATTCTGGGTTTGAATTTCTGTGTGGTGGGTGGCTGGGGGAACAGTTGAGGAGGGGTTTGCAAGAATCTGGGAGCTTGTGTGGGTTTTTTTTTTTTTTGAATTTTTATGATTTTCTGTGACCATTGGGCCATGTTTTTTTATTTTTTATTTTTCTGGGTTTGAATTTCTGTGTGGTGGGTGGCTGGGGGAACAGTTGAGGAGGGGTTTGCAACAGTTGGGGAGGGGTTTGCAGGAATCTGGGAGCTTGTGTGGTTTTTTTCTGCATTTTAATGATTTTCTGTGACCATTGGGCCATGTTGTTTTTTTCAAAAAAAAATTCTGGGTTTGAATTTCTGTGTGGTGGGCGGCTGGGGGAACAGTTGAGAAGGGGTTTGCAACAGTTGGGGAGGGGTTTGCAACAGTTGGGGAGGGGTTTGCAATTTCTGTGTGGTGGGTGGGTGGCTGGGAGAACAGTTGAGGTTTTTGAAGACTTTGGTGATTTTTAAAGCTTTTCCAAAACTTCTTTTGCAGCCATTTGAGGATTTTGAAGACTTTGGTGATTTGCAGCCATTTCGTAAGTTAAACTTTTAAAACTTTTTTGGGGGTTTTTGGATTTTGGGTTGGGTGTTTGGAATTCAAGGACTTGGTTCTGGGTTTGAATTCCTGTGTGGTGGGTGGCTGGGTGCTTTTGAATTTTTTGGGTGTGAAGCACTGATTTTTTCCCCCCTGAGTTTACGAAGCTAGGAGCTGTGCTGCCATGGGACCCAAGAAGACTGCTGCTGCAGAGGCCGGCGAGAGGAAGAAGGAGAAGGTGACGCTGGAAATGAAGAAGGAGATCATCCGGAAGCACGACGGTGGAATGCGTGTGACAGACCTCGCCAGGGAGTACGGGAGGAACCCATCGACCATCGGGACCATCCTGAAGATGAGGGAGAAGATCCTTGCGACTGATGCAGCCAAGGGAGTCACCAGGATCGTAAAGAACCGCCCAGCTGTTCTGGAGGAGGTCGAGAAGTTGCTGCTCATCTGGTTAGAAGAGAAGCAGCGTGCAGGGGACACAGTGACTGAGGCCGTCATTTGTGAGAAGGCCAAGGTCTTGCACGCAGACCTCGTCCGGGAACAGCCAGGAACCTCAGGCGAGCCAGAAGTCTTCAAGGCAAGCAGAGGCTGGTTTGACCGGTTCAAGACAAGATCTGGAATCCACAGCGTGGTCAGGCATGGAGAGGCTGCCAGTTCTGATGTTCCTGCGGCTGAAGACTTTGCATTGGAGTTCCTGGAGGCTGTGAAGACGGAGGGCTACGTTCCACAGCAGGTCTTCAACTGCGACGAGACCGGGCTGTTTTGGAAGAGGATGCCCAAAAGGACTTTCATCGCACAGGAGGAGGCCAAGTTGCCTGGCCACAAGCCCATGAAGGACCGTCTGACCCTGCTCTTCTGTGCCAACGCAAGCGGCGACCTGAAGATCAAGCCCCTGCTGGTGTACCACTCGGAGAACCCATGGGCCTTCAAGAAACACAAGGTCGACAAGGAGCAGCTGAGTGTCATGTGGCGATCCAACAGTAAGGCTTGGGTCACACGTGTGCTGTTTGTGGACTGAGTCAATCTTGCTTTTGGCTCTGCTGTCAAACAGTACCTGCTGGACAACGACCTGCCGCTGAAGGCTTTGTTTCTGATGGACAATGCTCCTGCTCATCCTAAAGGCCTTGAGGAGGACTTGTTGGAGGAGTTCAGCTTCATCAGCATCATGTTCCTGCCGCCTAACACCACGCCACTGCTCCAGCCGATGGATCAGCAGGTCATCGCCAATTTCAAAAAACTCTACACCAAGGAGCTTTTCAGGCGATGCTTCGAGGTGACTGATTGCACCACCATCACCCTGCGGGAATTCTGGAAGGACCACTTCGACATCGTCACCTGCTTGAAGATGATCACCACGGCCTGGAACGGGATCAGCCAGAGAAATTTGAATTGCGCTTGGCGCAGCCTGTGGCCGGACTGTGTGCCACCAAGTGACTCTGATGCACCAGAGTCAACAGTGGTGCAGGACATTGTTGCCTTGGGGAGGACCATGGGCCTGGAGGTCACAGAGGAGGACGTCTGCGAGCTGGTGGAGGAGCACGACCACGAGCTGACCACCCAGGAGCTGGTCGAACTGCAGGCAGAGGCTGCGCAGGAGCAGGCCTCGCTGGAAGAGGAGGAAGCAACTGAGGAACAGCTGTCCTCCAAAGAACTGAGGGACATTTGCATGAAGTGGAAGGATGTGCAGGCTTTTGCACAGCGGCACCACCCTAACAAGCACGTGGCACATGGCCGTGCGAACACTTTTGATACGACAGTCATGTTGCCTTTCAGGGAGGTGCTGAAAAGGCGGATGAAGCAGCAGACCATGGACAGGTTCTTCAGCAAGAAGCAAAGAGTGGAAGAGGAACCTTCTTCGAGTGGTCCCCCAGAGTCTTAGAAAATGTACACTTTGTTGATTTTTAAATGTTTTTCTGTCATGTTTAGAAACTTAATTTATTGTTCCTTCAATTTTTGAAATGCTCTTTACAGTATGTGTGACTTTAAAGAGCACTTAATAAACTCTTGTTGTACCAAATTTGGCTTTGTTTGGACTTTTTTTGACCATAGGAACGCATTAATTGAATTTCAATGCATTCCTATGGGATTTCGTGCTTCGCAAGACGAAAAATTCGCTAGACGAAAAAACTCGCGGAACGAATTAATTTCATCTTGCGAGGCACCACTGTACTTAGTCTGCAACCCTATGCACATTTACTTAGGAGTAAGTCCCTTGAACTTAATGGGCCTGAGTAGACATATATAGAATTATGCTGTTAATAATGTAGATGACTAAGTCAGATGACTGTGGTCATCACAGAAATTATAGCTTCCTAATGAAAGCATTATCATCACAGACATGTAGTTGGAAATAATCTAAATCCACTATGATTCAAAAGCCTACAGTTATGAAATGGAAATTATGCAATAAAGTCAGGGAGCAAAGGCAAGCCATCCCTGTAAATTTCTAAAATCCCAAACATTATTCTGACACACAAGTATTTATGCTATTTTAGGTTACCATTATTCATTCATTCATTCAACTAAATGACATTAATATGACAGCTTTATGTCATTCTCCTGTCTATCAGGAGAAGAAGTGAACTTTGCCAGTTGTGATCAAAGTGTGAGGTGGAAAGGAGATTAGTATGACTATATCAGCAGTGTTTCATAGGAAGTAAGAGTATCCTAAGAAATTCAAACTGAAGTCTCTTGGGACTTCAGGGGTAGGGAAACATTTTTGCCACGGGGAGCAATCTTTATTCCCCACCATGGGCCAACTTTGACAGGTGCTTGCAGAGAGCGCTGCTAGAGTGTTTGGTTCATGGCAGTTGCTCAAGTTTTCCCAATCCCGGCATCTCAGACTTCCAGATGGATATTATATTTCATTGTGTTTAACAATATTCCTTGCCCTCTTGTCAAGTGGGTGTGAGATCAAGATGCCTTTTCACTTAGAATGCAGATTTCAGTATTCAAAGGAGATATTTGAGACATACATGGGCCAAGCCAGGCTTCGTACATGGAGCACAAAATAGGTCCTTGAATATGCATATATTTTGTCTATGTAGGGATGCGGGTGGTGCTGTGGTCTAAACCACTTTGGCTTGCCGATTGGAAGGTTGGCGGTTCAAATCCCTGTGATGGGGTGAGCTCCCATTACTCTGTCCCAGCTCCTGCCAACCTAGCAGTTTGGAAGCACACCAGTAGATAAATAGGTACCACTGCGATGGGAAGATAAATGGTGTTTCCATGTGCTCTGGTTTCTGTTGTGGTGTTCCGTTGTGCCAGAAGTGGTTTAGTCATGCTGGCCACATGACCCAGAAAGCTGTCTGTGGAGAAACGCTGGCTCTCTTGGCCTGAAAGCAAGATGAGCGCCACAACCCCAGAGTTGCCTTCAACTGGACTTAACCGTCCAGGGGTCCTTTACCTTTTTACCTTTTATTTTGTCTATGTCCTTTTTATTTTTGGGTGCAATTGTTCTTCACTGTCTGGACAGCCCATCCTGCTTCCCTGTTACTACAAAAAAAGTGTGAACTACTGGGAAAGCTTTAAAAAGCAATGCCAGAGAACAGTAACCCATTATCTGTTCTCATATTGGAAGGTATGCCATGGTGAACAAATATATTCTAGCCCAGTGTTCACTAATTCTTTGGATGTTATTGTACTATCCAAGTAACAGGAATAGTAGACGATATTTGTCATGGATGATCTGTTGTAATAGAGAGCTCTACTGGGACTAGTCAGTGCTAAGTATAGACTTGGCAGCTGGCCACCCAGGTCTGCAGGTCTTCTTTCATAGACAACCTGGAATCTGTTGTGAGGTAGAGTCTTGCTCTTTCATTCCAATATTTTCCCTTCACAGATCTCTTTTCATTTTCCTTTGCTAGGCTTCAGTATATTCTTCTAGCTGAACATAAGGTAACCATTTTTATTTTAATGCACAACAACAACTTTCATTTCAAATTTTCATGTAAACCAGTGCCTAGATTGTGAATACAACCTAGCTATCAGGGAGAGGTTATACTATAATCTTTACTTCTGATGTCTACAATTGTATGAGATGTCACCTTCAATCTGAAGTATTCAGTCAAGACTCCATTACCACCTCAGTGAGAACTTGGCCTCAGTCTCACCTATATTTTCTTTAAAAATATTTTCCTCCCTTTGAAAAGAAACATAGGCATTGAGGTGGTATTAAAATTTATATCAGTCCAATATATCAACGTTCTATAGGTACAGTATTATAGCATTACAAACCAACTTGCAATGATAATGTCAAACAATCAAATTAAACCAAAGGACTTACTTCAGCCAGATAATTATGTGTTACTTGATTTGCCATAATCCAGTGGGACATTCTGCAAGCCCAGAATTAAGCGAAATGGCATTTTTAAAAGAGCACTGTAAAAGTCTTGTTCTTTAAGATTTCAGTTTAAACAGTTCCATTTTAATTGCATTTTCATCAAAATTCAGAGCATGTAGCTGGTTTTTGTCATATTATTATTACATAATTGAACATTTTAATTTGTATCTGGAACATATCCTATTGTTGACTGTTTATAACTGAAAGAAAATAGGTTAAAAAAACACTTAGCTTCATAAAATATTGGTATTTTGGGCAAAGCTTATTTAAAAGTATTTACCTGCCTTCAATATTAAATAGAAGAATGCTGCAGGAAAATTACCTTGCTGAATTACAGTAATCTTTTGCAACCAGCAGAGGTCCTGCTCCATCTTTTACAAAATGTGAGTACATTTGAACACTAACCATATTCTTAAAAAAAGAAAAAGAAATCCTTGATCTAATTCACAGCTCATGTAAGTTTCACAAAACTTAAACCATTGTTAGTCATCTGGTGTCTTAATATATCATCATATAGAAAGTAATAGGCTCAAAACCCATTCTAAACTGATAATATAAAATACCATTCAACTGAGATTCATCAAAACACAAAAAGTGTCTTCTTCTTCTTCTTTGGCGATCACTCATAGCCGAGTAAGATTGTCTTCCATAAAGACGGTTTTAACAATGAGTCCGTAAGTGACTGTGGAGGCCAATTCTGGATCCACACATCCTTCCACAGTGGGAACATTGGTTTCTGGGTGGGAGTTGATCATGGTGTGGATTTGCCAAGTGTTCCTTCCTCCTAGCACGTTTCTCCCTTGCATCCTGAGTTCAAGTGTCTTCAAAGCCTATAACACCTTTGGTAAAAGCTGTTCTCCAATTGGAGCACTTGCTGGCAAGTGTTTCCCAATTGTTGGTGTTTATACTACATTTTTTAAAACTTGCCTTAAGACAGTCTTTAAACCTCTTTTGTTGACCACCAGCATTACACTTTCCATTTTTAAGTTCGGAATAGAGTAGTTGCTTTGGAAGATGATAATCAGGCATCTGCACAACGTGACCAGTCCAACGAAGTTGATGTTGAAGAATCATTGCTTCAGCACTTGTGATCTTTGTTTCTTCCAGTACACTGGTATTAGTTCGCATGTCTTCCCAAGTGGTGTGTAAAATTTTTCGGAGACACCGTTGATGGAATCTTTCAAGTGTAGCCATTCCTATTCAGAGTTGTGCTCCTTCTGGGGTAGTTTGTCCACCTTTGGTCCCCACCCTGCACTCAGCGCTCACCTGTGGCTCCTAGAAGCTGTCAGTGTGCAACAGCAACCACACCCCAGGAATGGTCAACTAAACCAGGTGATGGGTAGCTCTGGGGGATTTTCTGCCTGACATGACTGGCACTGCTGTCAAAGCCCAGGCTGACCTCTGGAACATCCAAAAGATGCAGTCCTTGAGGTATTGAGGTCCAAAGCCATTTATGGCTTCAGAGATCTAAAGTAGCACTTTGAATTGGGCCCAGAAACTAACTGGCAGCCAGTGCAGTCAGGCCAAGATTGGAGTGATATGCTCAAACCGTATTGTTCCGGTGAGCAACCTTGCTGCTGAATTCTGCACCAGCTAAAGTTTCCAAACCATCTTCGGAGACAGATCCATGTATAATACATTGCAGTGAACTATCCTAGAGGTTACCGGAGCATAGATGACAGAAGGTCCTGAACCCCTGGTCTACCTGGCAGCAAGTCAGTATGCCAAGTCCAAAGTCTGAGAGCTGATCCACACAAGTGAAGTTCAAAGTCCAAAGACCAGGAAACAAGATTCTGGGCCAATCCAAGTAGCTAAGTCCAAAGTCCATCAGTCAGGATACAGTCCAGAGTCAACCCAAAGCACAGTCCTATGGAGGTCCAGGAGCAGCCAAGTCAAGGTCCATCAACATGGGTAGATGAGCAGACATAGCACCTCAGCTCTGCTGTCCATTCATAATTTGCATGCTGATTGCAGCATCTGGGCTTGACAAGATTATGTGACCCTCACCTGTTCAAAGCCTACTCCAGTTGAGGAATCACGCCCCTCCTCCCAGAGCTGGCGAGCCCCACCAGGCCAGCTAGGGAGATGGGTTGTGGGCCCTTGCCTGCCTCAGCCTTCTGGAGTGTCCTTCCTGCAGCTCTCCATGCCTCAGAGCCATGTTCATGGAGATGGGGCCCTTCTGGTTCTGGTGATGGGTCCTGCTGCTCTGGTTCCTGTGCATTGGCCTCCATCCCCTCATCCTCCTCCATCAGCCTATGAGTACTTCCTACACCAACCTCTCCTTCCCCATCCCCAGCTTGCCCTATTCACTTTCAAGTAGTTCAACTGCAGTTAAAGGACATTTTCACAAATAAATAGTGTTAGAGAAAGTGATTGGAATTAGAGAAAGGCTGGGTTTTATCTCTTCAAGAGGATAGATTTGCTTGAATGGAACAATGCAATGGATGCAAGCCCTGTTTCACCACTAATGAACTATATATTGGATCGATACGTGGCTCTGTCCTGTATGTTAGACCTTATTTATTTGTCATTTGGAAGAGAATTTCACACACTGTAAATGCAATGTGGCGCTTGGCATGGGTCCCAATGCAGCTTTGGATGCAGTTTTTTAAGCTTGACATATCTTGTACATTATAAGGCCTTCTGCTCCATTACTTTAAGCTGGCTTCATGAGGGGAGAATTCCTGTAGACAAATGAGCTTCAGCCCTAAACATACATGCACCTATGTACAATATTAACTGATTTCTATTATTTCATAAAGAAAGCTGATCGCCGAAGAATTGATACTTTTGAATTATGGTGCTGGAGGAGACTCTTGAGAGTCCCATGGACTGCAAGAAGATCAAACACATCCATTTTTAAGGAAATCAGCCCTGAGTGCTCACTGGAAAGACAGATCGTGAAGCTGAGGCTCCAATACTTTGGCCACCTCATGAGAAGAGAAGACTCCCTGGAAAAGACCCTGATGTTGGGAAAGATTGAGGGTACAAGGAGAAGGGGACGACAGAGGACGAGATGGTTGGACAGTATCCTCAAAGCTACAAACATGAGTCTGACCAAACTGCAGGAGGCAGTGGAAGACAGGAGTGCCTGGCGTTCTCTGGTCTATGGGGTCACGAAGAGTCGGACACGACTAAACGACTAAACAACAAATTATTTCCTCTTCACCTAACACAAGAAAAAGGTTAAATATTGAGGACCCAGGATAACCACAGGGGTGGCATCTGGGGGCAGGGGTTCAAGGGCTCCACAAATTTTCAAGGCGGGGACCGGGCCTCCTTAAAATTCTGCGGCAGCTATGTGCACACATTGCGCGGTCCCGGTCCCCTCAATCGCAAGGGCAAGCGGGTGAGCTTGACTAGCTAAATGAGTGTGCAGTGAACTAGCATCAGGAGTTGAGTGGGATACTGTACATAACTAATAAGGGTCACAGAGGACCAAACATCAAGGTGGAGGTGGTGTGTCAGATGATGAGCTAATGGGCAAAAAGGAAAGCACCCTACTGAAATAATTGACAACCCTTTTGAGTTTCTAGGAATAGTTGTGTCTAGAGTTGTTGGCCAGCTCCCCACACACATACACCTTTTTTTTCTTTGCAGTCTAGGTTATTTTTGGAATATGAAATTGCCTTAAACTCACAGGTGAAGCATCAATCAATTGTTAAACATTTCTTTACTATCGTGCCACTTTCCCACCTATATGGGGGGAAATGTGATCATACATCACTGGCTTCTTGGAAGAATGATTTCCAATTTTAAAAAACTTTTTTCTGAAATAAAAAATTGCTGCCCTCTGATAGACTTTATCGTACTTGAGTACAGTAATGCTTCTTCAGGTCTGGCTGGGTTTAGAAATTGATTGGTGTCCAGCTTGTTCACTTTGAACTGCCAACACAGGTCTTTTGTCTTTTTCCAGCATTTAATCTCTGCTTTGCTGATGCCAGAGTTCAGGTTATTTTGTTCCCTGTGTCTGGGTTTTTCTCTTCCTCTCTTTCAGAAGCTATAGACCATCAATTCTTATCCGACATTTTAAGGTCAAAGCAGTGCTCTTTCATTAACAATGCAGCATAGTAAAATATTCTGATGTAGAGATCTGATGAATGACTTGCACCATGAAGCAAGGGAAATATTTCAGACTCTTCCTTACATTGAAAAGGTGTCTGTGTGCAGGAAGCTTGTGTGTATGTTTGCTGGCAAAGACAGACTGTAGTGTAAGAATGGCATAACAATTCCCAGTACCTTCCCCACAATGTATTCAGTATTTGTTGAGTTAAGATAGTAAGGTGAGAAAGAGGAGAGTGATATTAAAAAACAAACAAAAACCCCCCACTTTTGTCCAAATACAGAGAGGAGCGTAAGAGAACCCATAAATTAATACTGGACCTTAACCTCTGTTGTGGGGAAACCTGTGAGTCACTGTTAGCATGCCCTGAGGCATATTTTCTATGTACCATAAGTGATAGAGGCTGTGTATACACATCACATATTTGAAGCACGTTTGGCCCCCAGAGAATCTTGGGAACTGTGGTTTAACCCTATGCAGAGCTACAAACTACAGTTCTCTTTTTTGGGGGGCGGGGGTTACACTTTAAATGCATGGCATATATAAAGGTAAAAGATAAAGGACCCCTAGATGGTTAAGTCCAGTCAAAGGCGACTATGGGGTTGCGGCGCTCATCTTGCTTTCAGGCCGAGGAAGCTGGTGTTTGTCCTTGTGAGATTTTTGACCAGCTTCGGCCCATCTGAAGCTGATACAGGCTCGTCTCATCTTGAGCCCACGCAGAGTAGTCCACACAGCAGAAGGATAAGCAGTATGTGCTTATTATGTGCTTATTAACTTTATTTACACTCTATGCTGAGAGAATACAAACATGCATCTTGCCTCTGTGAGAGCAGAGAAGCAACTCCTCTCGGAAACAAAGAACACCGAGAGAACAGTGAAAAACAGGAAACCAGTGTACGTCACATCCAGTCTCCCATTTCCCGTGGGAACCCAACAGTAACTCTGACTGTGGAATGTAAACAATTGTCTTGTGACAAGCATTTTGCTGCACAGTGAAGGAAGCAGAAACCAACATCCTCCCCCTTTCTGTGAACATCACTGGGCAGCATGTTCGTACAATATCAGTACAAACCCAACTTCTGCACATAGGTACAGTGTTGATCCCTTGATACAGCCTTGGACAATACATCAGCAGGAATTTCATTACCTGGCATATAGGACACTGTTACGAGTCCCTTCTGAATACATTCCCCCGCATGTTGCAGTTTCAATTGCAAATGCTTCGAGCTTTGCTTACAACCTTCATAATTCAGCAGAGCCAAACATGCTTTGTTGTCCTGGTAAACCTGGATTGGACATTTGACAGGAATTTTCATGTCTTTGCTCAAGTGTAACAACCATTCACAATCCTTAAGTGAATAAGACAGTGCATTCAGTTCAGCTTCACAAGTACTTAAGCTAACTGTTGTTTGCTTTTTGCATGACCAATCAAATAGACCCTGATTGTACATGTAGCAAACTCCAGACGTACTTTTCCTGTCTGTAGTGTCACCACCAAAACTTGCATCTGCAAAGATCTCAAGACCACCAGCCTTCTGATTGTTAAATCTCAGTCTGTAATGCATAGTGCCTTTCCAATAGCGCGCTATGCGTTTCAGAGCTTTCCAATCCTTAACAGTAGGATTGTTGACTTGTCTGCTTAGCAAATTACAGCTAACAGCAATGTCAGGTCTTGAACATCTGGCAATGAAGTTTAGTTTGCCTAGCACACTTCTGTACAGTGTAGTGTCAGAAAATGCTTCTTCAGTGTCATCTACCTGATAACCTGTTGTCATCAGTGTGTCTACAGGGTTAGCATCCATCAGGTTTAGTTTGCTTAACACATCAGCGATTTTCCGTGACTGGTGTACTAGAATGTTAACATCTTGATCTCTCTCTATTTCCAGAGATAGGTAGTTGTTTACCTCACCAAGATCTTTCATGTCAAAGTGCTCTTTCAGTTGAGCTAGGGCGTTATTGTACATTGTGACATCTTTCCAAAAGAACAAAATATCATCAACATAAAACAAGCAATATAGCTTCTTTTGCCCCTCCTCTTTGACAAATACACATGGATCAGCTTTCCCTTGCTGAAAACCTAGAGAAAACAATACCTCAGTGAGTTTTGTGTGCCGACACCATGCACTTTGTTTGAGACCATAAAGAGACTTCTTCAGAGCACAAACAAATCCCTGTTTTACCTGTACGCCATCAGGTGGAAGCATATAAAGAGATTCACCTAGAGATCCGTACAAAAACGCTGTATTCACATCGTGGTGACTAACGTGAAGATTCTCTTCTGCAGCAAGCTTGAGCATAAGCCTAATGCTCTCATACCTCACGGTGGGTGAGTAGGTCTCGTGATAGTCTTCACCCAGTACCTGTGAAAAACCTCTGGCTACCAATCTGGCTTTGTGTCTGACTATCTTGCCATTTTGATCAGTCTTCGCTTTGAAGACCCATTTGCTTCCAAGCAGTTTCATTCCTGGAACTACTGGAACTAGCTCCCATGTTTTGTTCCTCTCTAAGGAATCAAGCTCAGCCTTCATGGCATTTAACCATGGCTCAGTATCCTTTGAATTCAAATCCTGGATTTCTTGGAAGCTTGAAGGTTCAAATACCTTCTTGGAGCTTTTAACAGCTGCTACTGCTGTTTTAGCAAATTCATGAGCAAATCTCTTTGGAGGTCTGCCTTTTGTGGCTCTCTGAGACCTGCGAATTAGCCTTAAGTCTTTAACACTCTCCTCTTCCTTCTTAGGAGAAAAGTGGCCTATAGTGAACAATGGTTCCTCCAATTCTTGATCAGAGCTTTCAGAGGGTCACATAGAGGCTTATTGTTGTTAGCCGCCCTGAGCCCGGCTTCGGCTGGGGAGGACGGGATATAAATAAAATTTATTATTATTATTATTATTCGCACTCTTGAAATCCTCTGAATCATCTGATTCAGTATCAGACTCAGGATCAGGACCTTCATCAGTGGGTGTGGGTTGTTGCGGCAGCTGTGGCTGTTGCTGCTGCTGTTGCTGTGGCTGTTGCCTATCCTCAGTCTCATCAATGTCATCAGGATAACATTGGAAAATTTCCACATTCTCCCCCCACTTGGCATTGTACTCAACACTTCTTGTGAGCCTAATTGTCTTAGAGTCAGTCATCATTATTCTGTAAGAACCTTTCTGATAACCTAGAAAGATACCATGCAATCCACGCTTGCCTAACTTAGAGCTTTGTGGTGTGTGAACCCACATGTCAGAACCAAGAATTCCCATGTGTTTGATGTAAGGCTTCTTGCCAAACATCTTCTCATAGGGGGTACAACCAATCGCTGAAGATAACCTGCGATTATAACTGTAAACAAAACAAGCCAAAGATTCCGCCCAATAACTCTCTGGAAGATTGGCATCATGCAGCAAGTTTTTTATTTTATTTTTTTATAAGATATTTATTAAGGTTTTTTGAAATATTACAGTGAAAATGAAAAAGAAAAAAGAAAAATACAAAATAAAAACAGTTAAAAACACACATATTTTCTATTACTTATTTTCCTTTAGCTTGTTTCCCGGACCTCCTCGTACCTCCCTTTTTTGTATTCCACTTCAATTTATTGGTTCAGCAAATCCTTACCATTAGATTTTAACCCATTTATAACCCTTTTTTCATATTCTCTTAAAACATTACAGCTGGAAACCACTTAATTACTATCCAACATCATTCTATCATTCATTAATTTTACAATATTTCTGTAAATAGTCTTTAAATTTCTTCCAATCTTCTTCCACCGACTCTTCTCCCTGGTCTCGGATTCTGCCAGTCATTTCTGCCAATTCCATATAGTCCATCACCTTCATCTGCCATTCTTCCAAAGTGGGTAGATCTTGTGTCTTCCAATACTTTGCAATGAGTATTCTTGCGGCTGTTGTAGCATACATAAAAAAAATTCTGTCCTTCTTTGGCACCAATTGGCCGACAATTCCCAGAAGAAAGGCCTCTGGTTTCTTCAAGAAGGTATATTTAAATACCTTTTTCAGTTCATTATATATCATCTCCCAGAAAGCCTTAATCCTTGGGCACGTCCACCAAAGGTGAAAGAATGTACCTTCAGTTTCTTTACATTTCCAGCATTTATTGTCGGGCAAATGATAGATTTTTGCAAGCTTGACTGGGGTCATGTACCACCTGTATATCATTTTCATAATATTCTCTCTTAGGGCATTACATGCCGTAAACTTCATACCTGTGGTCCATAACTGTTCCCAGTCAGCAAACATAATATTATGTCCAACATCTTGTGCCCATTTAATCATAGCAGATTTCACCGTTTCATCCTGAGTATTCCATTTCAACAGCAAGTTATACATTCTTGACAAATTCTTAGTTTTGGGTTCTAACAGTTCTGTTTCTAGTTTTGATTTTTCCACCTGGAAGCCAATTTTCTTATCCAAATTATATGCCTCCATTATCTGATAATAATGAAGCCAATCTCTCACTTTGTTTTTTAGTTTCTCGAAACTCTGCAATTTCAATTTGTCTCCTTCTTGTTCCAAAATTTCCCAATATTTTGGCCATTTTGAGCCTTTTCAGAGCTTTCGCTTCCATCGGTGACAACCACCTTGGGGTTTTATTTTCCAATAAATCCTTGTATCTTATCCAAACATTAAACAGTGCTTTCCTGACAATATGATTTTTAAATGCTTTATGTGCTTTGACCTTATCATACCATAAATATGCATGCCATCCAAATACGTTGTTAAAACCTTCTAAATCCAAAATGTCTGTATTTTCAAGAAGTAGCCATTCTTTCAACCAGCAAAAAGCTGCTGATTCATGATAAAGTTTAAAGTCTGGCAGGGCAAATCCACCTCTTTCCTTTGCATCAGTTAATATCTTAAATTTTATTCTGGGCTTCTTGCCCTGCCAGACAAATCTAGAAATATCTCTCTGCCACTTCTTGAAACAGTCCATCTTGTCCACAATTTGCAATGTCTGAAACAAAAACAACATTCTAGGCAATACATTCATTTTTATCACAGCAATACGACCCAACAGTGAAAGCTTCAAATTTGACCAGATTTCTAAATCTTTTTTCACTTCCGTCCAACATTTTTCATAATTATCTTTAAATAAGTTCCCATTTTTGGCTGTCATATTAATTCCCAGGTATTTCACTTTCTTAACCACAGTCAGGCCTGTCTCATTCTGCATGCAGCAAGGTTTTTAAACCTTGAAGCAATGTCTGATTTGCCCTCTCGCAAAGTCCATTCTGCCATGGCGAACGAGGACTAGACAAATCATGTTGAATTCCTTTCTCAGTCAGAAAAGCTTCAAACTGCTGAGAAGTGAATTCCCCCCCCCGCGATCAGTGAAAAGAGTCTTTATCTTCTTACCATGCACATTTTCCAACCAAGCACAGAATTCTTTGAACCTTGGAAAAGCCTCTGATTTCTGCTCGAGATTGTACACATAAATATACCTGGAAAATGCATCAATGAGAACCATGAAGTATCTGTTTCCACCCAAAGAGGGCGACAGTGGACCAACCAAATCAGCATGCACTACCTGGTATGGTTCTGTAGCTTGCCTACTAGACACCTTACTTTTCGCAGCCATTTTCACTTTATTTGCTGCGCATGCCTTACACTTCATGTGGTACCTGCAGGGTTTAATAGTCATACCTTCAACCAAGGGAGGCATTTTAGATACTGCCTCAAAATGTAAATGACCAAATTTCCTGTGAAAATCATGAATACATCCTGCATGCAAACTTTTGTTAGAACCTGCAATGCAACAAGTTTCATCCTGCACATCATCATCAAAATACAAAACAAACAAACGATCAACATATTCAGCATTCAATACATAATCGTTTTTCTTTGTGATGGTGCACTTCTTGTTCTTGAAGGAAACGTCAATTTTCCGTTCATTTAGCTGTGCAACACTGAGTAGATTGTGTGCAGCATCTGGAACGTAGAGAACATCTTGTATCGATAAGTCCAAACTGTGAAGAACAACAGTTCCGTAGCCTTGACTGGGGATCGTGTGGTCATCCGCCTGGTGAATCGCACCTTCCTGCGGTGTAAAAGACACGAACAATCGCTTATCGTTGCATAAGTGGTGGGTCGCTCCTGAATCCACCACGAAGAAAGATCTAGACGTCTTCTGGACCTTTGCAACCTTTGGAGTGAAGCGTGAGACCATTGCCTTGTGCTGCGTTGTCCTGGACACTGGACCTTTGCCTTTGCCTTTTCCACGCGATGAGCTTTCGCTGCACTGCTCAGTCTTGGCCCTGGGAAATCTGCATTCCCTCTTCATATGGCCTAGACGTCCACACGAGTAGCATTTCACTGCCTTCAAAGCTTTGGCGCCATCTGGTGGTTCCACTGCATTCTGGGACGACGTCTGTGAAGACTCCCCCTTACCCATGCAGCTAGCACCTCGTCTGTCCGCTTCATTCAGAATCACGGCAGTAACATGTGCTACTGTGAGCTGAGCAGTTGGCTGAACAGCAATCTGAGTGGCAACGGACTCCCAACTTGAACCCAAAGAATGTAGTATCATGAAGGAATACACAGCCTCTGGAAAGGTGAGTCCTCTCTGTTGCAGCTCATGTCTCAGATTCTGCATATCCATCAGATGTGTACACACATCTGCACTTTCAGCAAGTGCCATATCATGCAGCTTGGCATAGTAGAACAAAGAAGCACCAGCTTCTGTCCTCAAATGAGCATCTTTCAAAGTGTCCCAAATCTCTCTGGCTGAGGTCTTATCACGCAACAGACAGAGCTCTTCCGGGGAGACTATCAATGTAAGAGTTCCCCTTGCTTTGGAATCCTTAGCTGCCCATTCATCTGTCATTGGAGCTGGGGGAGTGCCTGTAATAACTTCAAACAGACCCTCTTTTCGCAGAAGAGCCTCTGCGTACAGTACCCACTCCGCATAATTCTTCTTATCGAGCTTTGGAATCCCGAAAGCATCCCAAAGGGCCGCCATGACTCTGGCATTAGCCTTCTGCGTCATCAATCAAGCTGCGTCTGAGTACAGCTGCTTCCAAAAGCACTTGTAAAAGCACTTTCAGTTTTCAAGCCTCCCAAGCCTTTGAGCCTGTGCCGCTGCAAACGGCTTTAAAAGTTCAAAGTCCAGCCATAAAGCCATTAATTAGGAGCTGGCAGGCTTCCTGGAGCAATGAGCACATACCTCTCATCAATCTTCTTGACGCGCAGAGCAGATAACGCCGTTCCATCTCTCTGTTCCTCTGCCGGCATTCCGATTCCGTTTATCTGGGCCCGGAACCAAAAAATGTGAGATTTTCACCAGCTTTGGCCCATCTGAAGCTGATACAGGCTCGTCTCATCTTGAGCCCATGCAGAGTAGTCCACACAGCAGAAGGATAAGCAGTATGTGCTACATTCTTTAACTTTATTTACACTCTATGCTGAGAGAATACAAACATGCATCTTGCCTCTGTGAAAGCAGAGAAGCAACTCCTCTCGGAAACAAAGAACACTGAGAGAACAGTGAAAAACAGGAAACCAGTGTACGTCACATCCAGTCTCCCATTTCTCGTGGGAACCCAACAGTAACTCTGACTGTGGAATGTAAACAATTGTCTTGTGACAAGCATTTTGCTGCACAGTGAAGGAAGCAGAAACCAACAGTCCACAGACAGCTTTCTGGGTCATGTGGCCGGCATAAAGAAACTGCTTCTGGCACAACGGGACACCGTGACAGAAACCAGAGCGCATGGAAATGCTGTTTACCTTCCCCCCGGAGCGGTACCTATTTATCGACTTGCACTGGCGTGCTTTCGAACTGCTCGGTTGGCATGAGCTGGGACAGAGCAACAGGAGCTCACCCCGTCATGGGGATTCGAACTGCCAACCTTCCAATCACCAAGCCCAAGAGGCTCAGTGGTTTAGACCACAGCTCCACCCACGTCCCCGGTGTGTATGCAGCCACACTAGGTACTGCTTACGACTTTTTCAAAGAAAGACTACTTTGATGACAACTGCAAGGCGCTGGTCCAACATAAAGAATGTGTTGGAGTTCCCTGGTAAGAAGAGAGAAATAACTACTTGGGACCTCATGTAGCAGTGCCAGGCTGCAACCCAGAGATCACTCTGTACCTTTAAAGCAGCAGTCATCCAGAGGTTGTTTGACTACTTGTCCCTGTCTATTGGGCATCCTTCCTGGGGCTGATAGGAGCAACTTCTGGAGGTTTTCAGGGTAGCCACCATTACTTTATATCTACTGCTCTCCCACTTTTCTTTTGGTATACTCCAGTTGCTTGGGAAAGGAATATGTTTGGAATCTGAATCTGCAACTGTGATAAATCAGGCTTTTATCAAAGGCAAAGAAGTATGAGACTGGACTTCCACAGTGCAGGTGCCCTTCATACAGAGAGTTTGCTTCAGTGCACCAGACTATCTATTAGTTATAACTATCACACTTTATCATGTGGCCATCACATGTTGTTTTTAGAAACATGGTCCTTTTCTAAATGTGCTCCCAGGTTCCTAAGTCGTTGGATCCAACTGTATAGGTGTGATGAAGCATTTTAGACTGCAGCTTAGTTTTCATGTCCGAGAGAGTGTCCACTGTCCTGGTTTACATAGACTGTGTGATTTGATTCATGGTCACCTTCTTTGCCATCTCATTCTTGGATTGGAGCTTTGTTTGAATATGTCCAGTTCAATAAATTGGGGCTTCCATAGAGCTGCAATAAATACAACAATGTTTGCACTTAAAATTGCAAGCAAATATGCTGTTAGTCAGGCATGTATCAGCTCTTTTTTTTATTTATGTTACTGGTATGGAGCCAAATTTCCCAATACAAGGTCAGCAGGGCCCTAGGGCACCATCCCTAATATCCGTTTCTTAGAGCCTGTTGCCTTTACTTGCAAAACTCAGTGTATCCATGAAATCTCACTTCATGTAGAAAGAAAACTGATAAAAGTCCTACCAAAAAAAGGGCTTTCCTTTAATGTTTTCTGGATATACACTGATTTCTTTCTACAATTTTTACAAATTCCTTTCTGAAAACAATCTCAAGAAAGATTCCCCATGACAGCTGAATGAATATACAGATTCCTGCATTGCAGGGGGTTGGACTAGATAACCCTTGGGGTCCCTTCCAACTCTGCAATTTATGATTCTAAGCACAAGTCAGTAGAGTAAATCATATTAGATGAATGCATACATTTATTTACTCAGTCATATTGTGCCGATAAACATGCTAAGGATATACACCTTTCTAAGAAAACAAGAAGTGTTGTTTCTGCAAGTAAAGAACTTTCAAGTAAGCATGCAGAGTGAATGTAGGTAACTCTAAAGAACAGCATCATCTCATTTCCTGTTGTATCACGTTGTGTGCCACTTGAGACCTTGACTTTAAAAAGAGGGGGGAAGAAAGCGAAGCCATTTGTTCTTTGGAGGGTTTCCCTTTGGTAAAGCCAAGGGAGAGAAACAACAAAGAAGAGATATCAAGTGAGGAAGAACATCCATTGCTCTTATTGGGAATGTGGCAAACCAAACCAAGCATCAATGGAAGCAAGTGAATGAAATCAACGCTAGCCCAAAATTCAAGTAAGCTTCTTCTTCCTAGTCATTGCAAACAGGCTACGAGACCACATGGCAGTTGCTTTGTTGGCCCCCATCTGTACCCTGAGTGCAGGTGCTAACCCAATAAATGACCAAGAGACAAAATAGACATAGGTGGGGTTGGCAATGCTGGTCAAAGAACTTCTGACCTGAAGCATAGGGGCCGTGGGGGCTTTGGCCCCCAAAATAACATATATGAGGGGGCTGGGGCCCCACAACGTTGATGGGCATTCCCATTCAAATGGTGTGTGTGCACTACATCATGTGATCGATTATGCCGGGCTTACCTGGGCCCCCACAATATTTCATTCAAGTTGGCACTCCTGACCTGAAGTCTGCCCTAGTGGGAGCTTCTAATCTGAAGGAGGGTGGGCTGAGAATGTTTTCCTCCTCCTGAGGAAAGGAGTCAAAAAGGACAGTCAGAGACTACCTCCATGAGGTCTTGCTGGGTTGTGAGGCATAGTGCTCACTGCAATCACATGAGTAGAGAGGCCATGGAGATATCGTGACATCCCATAAGTCACCTGGAAGGCATAAATGAGCTTGCTGGGCCACAATTATATTGCATTGCTGGATTGTGCATGTGGGTGGGTGCACTCTTAAATTCAATATGTGAAAAACTTTTTTCAAGTTCTAATCCCTATTATTTGGGTGAAAGTTTTTTACTTCTTGATTACTGGTTGAGGGTGGAAACAGTGCAAAATTGAGACCCAAGACCTTGCAGGCATAATGAAAATGGCGATTTGCTTAGAGAAGTGCTGAGCAGGACTGCCCACTGGCCAAGAAAGGGAAGGGAGAAAAATCAGCTGAGCCTGCTCCTGCTCTTTTTACAACAGCCTGATATGCAGATATCAGCAGCTGAAGCTGCATATGGCATGGAGCAAAACATCCTGCTAATTGCAGCAGTTCAAGCTGTGGTTAAAGAGCACAGCGTCAGGGGCCAGTTCAAAACTTGGCAGCCCTATTACTGTGATCAGCTCCAGATGGAAGTAGTACATGTAGACTACCTCTGATGAACCACTGCACCTCTGTCTGTCTGTCTGTCTGTCTGTATTTCCAACCACATGGCCTTAAGAAGCTCATCAAATAAAGTATGTTACATTGAAGTGACAAGGGAAGGTACGTTACATTGTCATTTGGAATATGTCCCTCTAGCACAATGGCACTATGGCTTGAATTAACTAAAAATGAAGGAGAATGTCGAATTTTATTTGGGTGTAAAATATTGCATAAAAATCGACATGTCTGATTGTTCTCCCTAGATAAGACATTATGATTGGATCCAATGGCAGTTTTCAACCAATGCTAATTTGGTGTTTTATGGGTCTCATTGGCTTCAGTCCATACACCATGTATTATTGAGCAATCTTACTAAATAAAATTCACTAAAATCAGTTAGATATGCTCTGAGTAGCTCTGTATCATGCATGCCATCATCCATTGGCTGATACACTGACAACAGTTGATGCCTTACACACATGGATCAAGAAATGATGTGTTATTTTCTGACAACTCTCTTGAAAATATTTCACCCTGCTGTAGCATCCATACCATGTTAGTAGTATTTGGGAATAGAATGTGTTGTACTGATGGAAGTTTTCCCTGTAATAGACAGGCTGACAGGAAGTTGGGCTACATTCTGTGCTGTAAAGGATTATATTTGTTCTGGACACAGGAGGAGATCAAAAACAGGTTTTCATTTTCCACATCGTATGAACAAAAACACAGAGGTCTTGAACTCTCTGCACCTAGATAAACGAAGTCACAAAAGATTGCTTTTTCTTCCTTACACATTCCTCAGGCAGCTCATTTTGTTCAACATTACGCTGGGGAGAAGAAACTGCATCTTCACACAAGGTTGGCTTTTTTGTTTGCTTTTCTGTTTCACTGGGTAATATCCAAATGATAACTCTACTAGACAGAATACACACAGATACACAGAGAGAGTGAGAGGAGGGGGGAATCCTGCTTGTCGGAACTCCCTCATTTATCACAATTGAATTAGCCGCTGTCGTGCATGTGAGGTCTGCTTGAGAAACAAATAAGGAGCTAGATCTGGGGGCAGAAAATAGTATCTTTTTGCTTTCTATCTGATTTTTTTCAGAAAATGAGGCCACATTTACAGATGACAGTGCCAGATCATATGCAGGTCTGCTCCTGAGTGGGTCTACTTCTGCAAATAAGCTGCTGGGTCATTGGGAGACTGCCTCTTCCCGTACACCCTGCCTGGCGTTCTATGGCAAAAGACCTCCTAGCTGTGCCGCGAGCTCCTCTGATTTCCCTTGCATCCATCATTAGTAGTTCTTTCCGTACTGTTAATGTGGAATTTATTACCATCTGAGATATGCTGTGGTCCCAGAATATGCTCTTTCAGGTGCATGCTTAAGACTTCATTTGCCAGATCGCTAATTATTGTCCTCTGATCATCTTGTGGTGCTACTGTAGTGTTAGTTTAACTGTACTATTCTAGTATATATTTTGTATTTATCTTTGGTTATCTGTATAGCACTTTGATATTTTATAATGTGAACAGTTTGTGCATCTTTTAAAATATAGCAAAAATCAATCTGAGGAGCAAACGGGGCCCATCTGCAGATGACCGTGAAGTCTTTCCCATGGCATCACTTTTCCCTCAGTTTTCCTTCTGTATAAAAAGTGAGCCCTTCTCAGATGAAACACCAGGGGCCAAGCAGCCAGCACTGGAAGAATACTTTAGCCATGAACACCTTTGCATTTTTGGACCACCAGCACTACACTACATTTTCTGTCAGAAGCAGAGAGTCAGTGGTGATGGTGGTGAGCCACAATGCTAGCTTCCCAGCAAATGGGTTACTGTTGCATACCAGGAAGGAGACGAGGAGCCCTCTTCATTCAAAAAGACCTTAGGTCTGCTGCCATCAAGTCCACTTTTGGCCAAATAACCTGACTACAGATTATGCTGGCACTACTTGTCTTACAATGAGGGTTGTACAGATTGCTATAAAACAGATTAGGATGAATGAAAGTCCAGAATCAGGAGGCAGGAAGGAAGTGTTGGATGTCTGTGTTACACACAACAAAATTTAATTTACTCACGTGTTCTTCTTCCAGCAGAGGAGTCCTAGCCAGACTCTCCCCAGGACACAAAATATACAGAGGTGTGTGGCTGTTTCAGAGAGGAAATAATCCATGGGGGAGCCCCCATCCTGTACTTTAAATATGCCATTCTTCCCATTTATGGGGATTTGGCAGCTGCCCAACCACAACACATGGTTCTGCAATTGTCCTGTTGCCTTACAGGGAAATCCTATGTGCATATATGTGGGTTCCATTGAATTCAGAGGGCTCTTCCTTTGAATAGATGTACAGGATTGTGGTGTTATTCCCTTATTCCTTCTGTTATATATCCCTTCTTACATGTTTGTGAGGTCTGAGCTGAAGCCTCAAATCAATTTTTACTGATAAACTGAAATGCCAAGTAACTTTTGATGTGAATCAAAAGTCTAATCCCAAAGAAATACCATTTTTTAATCTTTTAAAGACCTGAAGGCTAAGTATGGAAAAATTTTAACACCAGGGTTTAATAGTTGCTGGGAATTGAATTTCTGTGCCAAGAAACTTCATTCAGTAAGTTTAACATGCTTGCAAAAGGCCATGACAATTACATTATAATGTACCTAAATACACACATAGTAATAACAAAACAAACAGAGATAATATAAAAGAAAAGCAGAAGTATCATCGGCTAAACCCACCAGATTAAACCTGAGTCTCCACAACAATTTACAGCAATATTATCTAACTCTGTCTTTCTAATCTTTTTTGAAGCCTGTTCAAAAAGAGCTATTTTATGTGTGCCAAGAAACTACTTCCCAGAACACTGCAAGGCATTTTAAAATGCTAGCAATTGTTGAGTATTTCTCATATTTTGTGACAGATGTTGACATTACGTCCACAGAAAGGTAATTGTTGAGAACCAACTGCAGTCCTGTGAGCTTGATCCATCTTGTGAGAAACTGAAGAAGGGATTTACAATCAATGTGTTAAGAGTTCTCAGAAGTTATTGGCAGCTGCTGGTGATATAACAATGATTTGACTTAGCCTCTGGAATGTTTCCTGTGTGTATCAGATGATGTTATTGTAGGCAGGAGGTCTGATCTTCATCTGCATCTATCTAATACTGGATGTTCCAGGTCATACAGATCATAGTTCCACTGACATTTTGCTCAGCCTCTTTCCTCCAAGGCCAAGAGGAGAAAATAAGAATTGCTCCATAATATCTTCTGCAGCTCTTATTTGACACCAGCAGTCTCATGTCTAGCATTGCTTGGAATTCCAACAAACCCAAATATCTGTGGTTAAAATCAGTGCAGTTTTGAATAGTTCACTGCCATATTGATTCAATGTTCAATTGTATTGAAACATAGATAAAAACCTGCTCCTTGATCCCCAAATAAGATTTCAGGATTTAGGTAGGCACATGTGGAAGAGGTGGTCTTTTGGGTACCCTGGTCCCAAACCATGGAAGGCTTTAAAGGTCAAAACCAGCACCTTAAATAATGAAACATTACGGTAATGGTGGTGCTCCCCTTTCCAGTATTAGAGTGTGTTCATGATTGGTCTTGCAGAGAATCAGAAGGTTATATAAATGTATAAATAGAGTGTTTCCTATAATACAGAGTCATTTGGTGTGGAAATAGTTAAAATGTAAAGTAAGAATGTAAAGAAATGTTTGCCTCCAGCCTAGGTGGCGGCTTTCACCTGGCAGCCTGCCAAGAAGCAGCAGAGCTGTGATACTGCTGTTATGGAGAACAAAGTAGGTATCACCTGAGAGGGTTACATTTACACCATTCCTCTGGATATCAAAGAGGACATCATACAGGAGAGAGAGATCAAAATAGCTACCAAAGGTCAGGCACTGAAAGGTCCAGAAGTGAACATTCCACTTCTGCTCATTAGTCATTAATGAATCAATGAACTATCAGTCTGTCAGAGATTGGATGAAGAATTCTACCAAGATGAGACACAGACCTGTCATGGTTAGTTGAGACAGCTCAGTGGTAGAGCACATGCCTTCAGTAACAGAAGACATAGTGGAGGACCACTGCTCACCTCACATCTGGTTGGTTGCATCACTGCTGCTTACTGGGAGGTAGAAAGGGAGGAGGAAGGAAGCTGCAAGGTTGGCACAATTCAAACACATTGGCAGGACCACTGGATTGGTTTTGTCAATGTGTTTGCCACTGACCAGAGGTCAGGTGAGAGGTAACACCTAACTCCTGAGATCTTTGTAAAGCAGCTTTCTGTGTTCCCATGACACAAGAGAGTTGTAGTGCCTCCCAAATATTCCTCTGACAGTTCTATACTGCTCTGTACAATTTTGTACTACTACTCTACCACCTGCTGGGTTGAGAAGGTCTCCTAATCTTGCACGTCCAGTAAAGGTGGCTGGGGGTGGGGGGGAAGAGACCACAGCACCAGAAAGGAAGCAGATACATGGTTGCTATTTCTTCTGCTGAATCTTAAGATCTATGTCTGGTGTCCCAATTTGTAAGGTGCCACGATTTGCTCAACTTGATGGAACACATGTTTTGTAGTGCAGGCCAGAGATATAGGAAAGAAAAAGTCTGTTTCAATTATCTTGCAGCAAGGATGTTCAAAGAACCAGCAACTTGTCCTCTTTGCTGCACTTTGCTTACACTGTTTAGGAAAAGCTGTCATGGTGCTGTGCTTTTAAGAGATTGTCACACACAGCTGGAGAAATGCTTTTAGCTAGACTATAGCTAAACGTGATATTTAATGAAACTGAACTCTTCTTTCCCAGTGCCAAAATGTTCTGGCACATGTGGCTGCTTTTATGTGTATATGTTTATATGTGTGCTGCGCTTGGTTATAGTACTGCTGCCCGCAAAATGGGCAGCTTCATGCCCTTAAATTTCAGTCTCCATGGAAACGATGAACTATATTTCCAACAAGTGCACAGTCTGTTTCTTTCGTGTTTGTTTAATCACTCCAATTTGAAAACTGCTTTCTCCGGTGACACAGTCCATGCTCCAAAATGCACAGTTCCCCTAGCTCATGACTAGTGTTTCTCAGGTGGGAGAAGACAACAAAGGTTCATTTACCATGGAGATTCTTAGGTTATAGCAGGGGTTGCCAGTGTTTTAAGGCTCGTTGGCACACCTGGATTTTTGAGCTGGTGGATTTTGAGCCAGCAACCCACTGTCTTGGGAAGCTGGGAGAGCAATAGCGCTTCACCTGTGCCACCTCACTAGTCACTACTGTCTCCAAAGCAGGCAGTTCATGGAGGGAGACATGGATGGGAGCAGGCAAGCAGAGTGAACATGCTCTTTCCCCCTCTCCCACTCCTGTATTCTATTTCCTGTTTACTATAACCAATGAACAGAGCCAGAATTGTTTGACAACAATGATGGTGACTACAACAGCCATATGACTGGGAAATGTGTGGTTACTGATTAGTCCCATCCAAACTAGGAGAAGACAGAAATAAGATTGATTGATTGATTGATTGATTGATAGCAGAAGGCCAACGATGGAGACAGAAGCAGAGCTGTTGTGGCAAAACTGTGAAGAGAGTTTTTAGCTATATGAAAAGAATGTTCCAAAAAAGATCAGTCATCTTTCACATAACCACAGGATTCTTTGAGGGTTGGGTGAGAGTCAGTTTCTTGGTGAGGAGCAAATAAATAGATTTTCTTCTTCTGCAGATCATGATTCACTTTGCTGGCTGAATATGCTTATTTTCCTGTTCTTAGGTTTACTAAAATGGTGATATGCTGCTGAGGAACATAGCAGCTCCAAGTAGCTTTTTCCAAAATAGTTAGAGTAGTGAAATAATATGTGCACTAGAAATCTAAGGCCAGCCCTGTGTGTATATAAGTTATATTGCTGAATGGGTCTTATTCTCAGCCAGGATGAAACTGCCAGTTTCTTGCTCTCATTTTTCCAATCTTTAGTTCAGTTCTGCACATTTCCACATGACTTTGAAGCTTTAAAAAAAAAAAAAAAAAAAAAGCCCTCATGAAAATTCATCACCATTTTAGTGTGCATTTCTCCTAATATAAACAGTTTTGTAAGCAATTTTCTCTAGAAAACACATTTTGACAGATAATTCCTCCTAATAAAACGTATTTTTTTTGCATAGTATTTTCGCTGATACACACATTATGCACATTTTCTCCTAATATACACACGTTTCTGCACATTGTTTCACTGGAGTATCTGCATCACAAAGTTCTGAGAACTAAGAATTTCAAAGGATAGTTGTGATTGGTTCTCCTATTCTTTCAGGAAGTGCAAATTTTATAAGTTCACATTAAAATGGGAACTAACTACAATTCCCATCAGCCCCACTCCTTGGAACTGTTCTGGCTGGAGCTGATGGGAGCTGTAGTCCAAAACATCTGGAGAGCACCAGGTTGGTAAAGGCTGTTTTAAGCAGATTTATGTTTGCTGCATCCCCCCCTTTTTCCACATGCTTCATTTTTGCACATCATGTCAATATCCTGAATGAATGAATGAATGAATAAAAGGCCCCTCTGAGTTCCTTGCAGAATACTGAGTAAAACATTTTTGTATGACATTTGTAAAGAATGCTCTTGAAGGTTAAATCAATTTATGCTGTCTCTAGTGGACAGCATTCCTCTGGAACAGATTTATAAGCAGTGTCTGATATTGATAAGGCCAAGAACAAAGCAAACCTTGCATACTGTTAGGTGCTCGGAGTGTCTTCATTTCATGCAGGTGGCTGAAGGAGAGGATGCATTAGTTCCCGTATGGTAAGTCATTCCAGCACTACAAAAATGTGCCCCACCCTCTGAGTCACTGCCACTGACTGGAAGGGACGTTGGCACTGTGGAGCTGCACTGCTGGAAAAGCAAGATTGGCTCTGCTGGGGTGCCCACACAGCCAGGGCGGGCCCACCTATGAGGCAAGGTGAGGTGACTGCTTCAGGCAGCAAGATCCATAGGGGCAGCAAATCTCAATACAGATCGTTCTTCCCTCCTTGTTCCTGGTGTTCCTTGTTCCCTGGCAGTGATGGGGATACTATTTTAGTGTTTGCCTCAGGTGTGAAAATCTCTTTGCACACAGCACCAACCTCCTTGTCATCTCCCTCCTCTTCCTTCCGGTATATGGCAGTGATGCTGCTGCCAGGAGGCCAAGTGTGTAGCACTGCCCTTTCCACTGTTCGCTTCTCCCCTGAGATTGCACAGCATCCTCATTCTGCCCCTGACATCAAGCAAGAATGTCTGCAGGTAGAAATTTTGTGCATGTAGATCTCTATGTGCACAGACTTCCCTGGATGCTGGAATCCAGACTATGCAGTGGTCCATTTCCTAGGGGAAATGTACAGGTCTATGCAGGTAGGCTTCCCCAGCTCAGTTGTCCATGTATAATCCATGAATATTATGGGGCACGGGAAGCCACTTGATATTTGAAGGCAGAACCAGCAGTGTGGTACCACAGCCCCTTTAATCACGTGACTCCCCTTCACACCTGTAATGTGTGTAGAAATTATGTGAAACTGTAATATGCTTAATACATAAATTATTATCAGTGAAATAGATAACATCTTTTTATTTAAACCTACATTAAATAATGTCCAGCCTTTTCTTGCATAATATATTAGAACCTTGCTTTCTACTTTCAATATGAAGTGAGAGGACTAGACTTGGGGTGCTGTGAGATAAGCCTCCCCCAACCTGATGCCCTCCAGATATTGAATGACTGCTCCCATCAACCCCAGCCAGCACCCTGTAGTCTAACAACATCTGGAGAGGTTGGTGAAGGCTGTTCCAGAAGACCCTTTCCTATTGTGTTGTTGGCAATCAGCACTATCTATACATTCTTATTACAAACAAACATTCCTAGCGTTATTAATCTCATAAGTAGATTGAAAATTGCAATCAACTTTGTAGCTCCTTAAAAAAAAACCTCATTTGTTTCAAGGCTTTAATTTGCTTGGTATTATTTTGTGCATATACATTTTTGCACTTCTGCTTGGAAATTGTTGTATGGGAATGAGGAAGGCAGTGTGTTGCCTTGGAAACCACACAACTCTTGGTTTGATTCAGTATATGTAATGCCAGGAGAATCAGATCAGTGATCCATATTCCACCCTCTATCACGGCTTCCCCCATGGCTTTACTCTTCTGCCAGCCACCTAGAGTGCTTGGTTTGGCCAGAATGAATGGATCAGCGGGAATCATCTTCTCCAGTCACCTGAGACAAGAAGAGTTTGGATTTGATATCCCACTTTATCACTACCCGAAGGCGTCTCAAAGTGGCTAACATTCTCCTTTCCCTTCCTCCCCCACAACAAACACTCTGTGAGGTGAGTGAGGCTGAGAGACTTCAAAGAAGTGTGACTAGCCCAAGGTCACCCAGCAGCCGCATGTGGAGGAACGGAGACGCGAACCCGGTTCCCCAGATTACGAATCTACCACTCTTAACCACTACACCAAACTGGCTCCCCCACCCACCCACTGGGGGCGGGGAGAGGAATACATACATGACAACAGCTGGACTGAAGCCATGCAGACCCAAGAGCCTAAGCAAAAATACAAAGATGTCTTGGAAAGGCTATAGTAGTCCTAAAATGTTGTTTAGTGGTTGTTTTTGCTTGCTTTTTCCCCAGACACTTTGAGACTAGTACACAATTCTCTCCCTCTCACAATACATTTCCCAACAGCCTGCATTTGCTTTTGTAAAGGTCCCTATATTTATATGAAATACAATGCCTTCTCCACCCCTGAAGTATGCACAACTTTCCCAGCCTTCCATGTGAAGCAAGGAACATTACAGAAGAGAGACCTTGTCTGTCACTCAGGAACAATGAGATTTCACAAGCATTTGTGTGTGTTGGGTGTGTATGGTTTTCCCCACAATAAAACAAGTATTGAGAGTGGCTAAAACATGAACACATTATGTGTGGTCCTTGTTGACATCCCTATCACTCATGTTTGGACGTGCGTTTTTTCCATGTGTTTAACCCAGAGGACAGCCATTAGTGTTCCTTTGCACATCACAAACTCAGACATGGGTCTAAGAATACTTTCATGTTCAGATGCAGCAGAAATTGAGGCAACACTGAGTAGTTAAATAGTGAATGGTTGGTAATGTTTGCTCCTGGTTTGTCTAGAGCAACCAGACAACTCCCAAACATTTCTGTGCCACAACTCCCATTTATGCCAGGCATAACATATGGTTTTAAGAGCTCTTAAACTGTGCCAGTTTCGTGACTGATTAAGTTGTCCTTGTGATTTGTTCTTCTTTCACACTGCACCACCAGGAACCCATATTCCATATTGCTTTCTATATGTCCCAGTCCCCCTTTCTTGTCTTAAAAACGAAGGGCACTGCCTGACAACCAATGGGCAATTGCACAAGATCAAATGGACAGCTGCATGGCAGCAGTTCTATCAGCTGAAAAGTACCAATTGAATAGCTATTTTATATATGTAGGTGATGCCTCCAGAATACCACATGGGGTTTTGTCTTGTCATGATGTGCCTGTGAAAGCAGAGAAGGTCTTTGACATATGCATGACCTCTAAGGATGGCATAGGGTTGCTTTTTGTTATTATCCTCAGGCAAACCAACAACAGTGTTTATATATAAGACTCTTGTTCACACGCTAAAATATCAGTTGTGCATATTTAGCACTCACTATTCTGATTTCAGACATGTAAGTGCCATAAGAGAACAGTGACATGCTACAAAAAAATAGCAGCGGGGGGGGGGGGGACCTTCAGATTCATCTAGAAGCATGGAGAGCATTTTCTGTTCTTACTACTATCACAGCATAGTTGTTGTTGTTTTTTAAAGCCACTAACCCTCCCCACCCCAGCTCTACTCTCTCCACCCACTACCTATCCTTTCAGCAATCCTGCAGAGTTTTATTTGACTAGGACAGATTGCTCCCTGTAATTTATTATATAGCCAGATCCATCATTTTGACAGAATAAAAACAGTTTGGTGCTTCAGAGATTTCATGTTGGCCGTAGGTGGTAGGATGGAGTACAAAAAAACACCCCTGTAGTTACCCTCAGGCTGGGTCATGGGCTGCTGCACACCAAATCCTCAATTTCACACCAAGCCTGTCCTCAGCAGTTCTTTGGCTCATTGGTTGCCATTTCTTTTCTTGCTTTGAATTTTCTTCAGAAAGGTTTTCTTGAAAAAAATATTTTGCCTTGGTTTGAAGTAAGACTAAACAGCTTCTAAAGTTGGTAGAACACAGTATGCTTTGGAAAGGACCAGTTCCGGGATTGGGTGTGTTGTGTCATTGCCATTATGTGGCACAATTTTTTCAAGGAGCAGAGTTGATAGCACCAGTGTGGTTGGCAATTGCATGATTTCACTGAGCCTGTCACCTAATGCATAATATGTGCATGCACATGCATGTGTGAAGATGAACATCATAGAAATAATCATACAAGCTTGCTACATCCCTGGTTTGAAGAGATCTTTACTTTGGCAGCCTTGTAAAATAAAACACGTTCCTTGAAGTGACTCTAGCATGTAGATGAGCCTTCTGTGACAACAGTACTTCTGTTTAAGAGCATTCGGGATAGACGTAGTGTCATGGCATTAAGGCAGTTATGCTTGATGCATGAACAGCCATGCTTCATATATGCTGGTCAATGACCACATCAATTCACAATGGCAACAGAAACATCTCTACAACCTTTCTGAAATGGAGAATGGTAGAGCTGTTCCCCAGTCTTGGTGAACACTTGGTTGGGATTGCTTAGTCATCCATTTTCCCAGGCAAACTGCAGCTGGCTGTTCTCACTGGAATAGTGAAAAGTGATGAGTTCTGATGGATGGTGGTGGGATTAAGGAACAGTAGCTCCATGCAAATTGTGCTTCACATTTCTAATGACTGTTTGGGAGTTCAAAACCCCCTGGATATGGCAACAGACAAGCGAAATGCTTCCTGCATGACCTGCGCTTACAGTATAGGCTATAGCACAAAAAACCCTCTCTCTCAAACTATCAATAATTATATGCTATAAACCTGCCTATTTAATGCGAAACGCTGACACTAAATGCTGATATGGAGATACTAGAACTATCAGATCGAGCAAGGATTACATTAACGCTTTGACATTTCATTCCCTGGGCTTTCTGTTTTTTTGAGCCACGGGCCTGGCACTTTCACTCTCTCATGGCTTCCTGAACTTGTAACACCCCATAAATCTACACTGCACATAGCTCTAATGCTGCTTTTAAAAAAAAACAAAGGAAAAATCCCGCTTGGTATTGAAAGCCAGACACATCTCAGTGTGTTTATTATCTGCAGTTTAGCAGTTTCATAAAGGCAAATGGCAAGGCTTTGGATCACAAACACGTGTCACAGCCGCATGGATTTTTATCACATGCCAAACTTTCCTTGCCATAATTATTTCTATTTTAATTGGCTCCAGCCTCAGACTTAAAGTCTCGATATCGCCCTTCTAAACCCTGGCTATGATAATTACTACAGGTTTCTGCCATATGAAGTGAGATGTAGGCTTACTCACCAGCATGGGTCTTCATTTTGAGGTACTGTTTTTCTTCCTTGGCGGTCATTTCCCTAATCACTATTTTTGAAAAGAGTGGGATCATATAATGCACCCTGAAGTCCTGACAGCAACTCTTAATTTTTAATTTCCTCACTCTTGTTGGTTTTGTACCTAACATTAAACGCCAAGTGATGTGTGTGTGTGTGTGTGTGTGTGTGCTTCATATCTCCAGACCATGTTTGTGTGTTATGTGCTATCATGTATTATTAGTAGTGCAGTGTTCATTTCAGTTAGAAAAGGAAGATATCCTGAGTTTTAGGCTATTCTGCAGTGTTTGCCTTTCTTACATATGCTTCATGGAGAGGCAAACTGGCTTGTCTACAGAACTCACATACAAGCTTTGTGTATGGTATAAGGAAACCAAGAGAAAGGCTCATTTCAGCTCAGCAGCTGTTTGATGGCATACATTTCTGAGTATAGATTAAAGATGTATACAGGGTTAAAGTCTTTTTTCATTACTCCGGCAGGGCATATGGATAGCTGGTGGAAAATGGATTTCCCAGCACGGAGCGGTAACAAAACTAGGTCCCTGTGTTTAAATTAGCATCCTTTGGAGGCACGCCTTCACTCTGAGGCTTTACTACTTCCAAAAGGATTGGTTTTCTTTCAACGCCTGGAAAAATAATTTCACTCCTAAAGTGTACTGTGAGAGTCACTGGGTGAACTTAGTGTAAAGCCTAGAATACGCCCCCAGAATCCTTTGTGAACTGCTTAGATCCTGGCTGTGAGAAATGATACCGATGTTCTTTGGTAGATGCTGATACAGAAAGTGTTCCTTGAAGATGTTTTTTGAAAGCATGTAAACTCTTCAATACTATCGGCTGCTTGATATCAAATATTGAAATCAAATATGATTGGAAACAGAATACAGGTTCCAACATTCCAGAACACACCTATTGGGAGCAAGTTCCACCGTCAGCATAAAAACTGAGAACTTTTGGACGCCAATCTATTGAAAACCACTGTTACAGACCAAAATACACTGAAACTAACAGAATACGTATGAACCACTTTTTAAAAAAACCTAACACCAGCAGGTCCCCACCCCACCCCCGAAGTTGTGCCAAAGCTGGGCATACGCTCAACAGTATTTTGCCCAGAATTTTGTAGTTGTGAATGAAGGGAGATATTTCCTAAGCTTTGGCTCCAATTCAAAACCTTGGAGTTGCTGCCAAACTGCAGAATGTTTGAGAAAATGAGAATATTCTAAGATTCTCCCAATTTTTTAAATACAGCTGAGGCTGTTGGTTTTTTCCCAACAAATCCAAATACTCAATGGCAAAACATACTTGATTTGAATTTGAGCAAAGAAAATTAAGTGCCAACAAAATTGGGCGGGGGGTGAGGAGAGATCCTTCTTGCCATAGTAAAGTATAAAAACCCTTTTTGGTTCCAAATAAGGTTTTGAAATTATTCTAAGCATGTTTTCTCAGAGGTTAGTGGACTTTAATCCCAAGTAAGTGTGCATAGGAAAGCAGTCTCACCGTGTGATCCTATTCATGTCTACTAAAAGGTAAGTCCAATTGAATCCCAGGTAAATGTGCACATAGGATTGTAACCTTAATCACAGAAAACAAGTTGCAATCAAGAAGAAAATAATGTACCCACAGCTATACATTATTGGTTTTGCAAACATATTCACTATTTTTTTTAATTGATGGATTGGTGCACATATAGATTGCTGTTTCTTGCCATCAATTCTCCTTGTCGAGCAACTGCAACAATGGAAGTGTGAAATTTTCACATGATAAAATATTGTTGAGCAAAAATATATTCCAAGGCTGAAACATGGATTTAATAACCTGGTATGGGGTGACAGTGGGCAGCTTTGCTTTGTAACCAAGGCTGTTTCTGGATGTCTGTTCATGTAAAGTGTCCCTATACACTGAGGTATAAACAGGATTTTCTGGACCCAGTACACTGTATGTGGATTTTGACCTGCAACCCACTCACAAAAGAGGGCAAAGATTTGCATAAATTTGCCTATGTTTGTATCATATCCAAACTTAAGTCCTCATTTGTGCGTTGAGAGGAGGACCCCAAAGTAAGTCACAAGCCACACATGTAATGAAATGTCTGACAGGCAGAATGTGAACAGGTGATTCCCCATAATTCTCTTTCCATACTTAGAAGAGGCTTGGCCTGTTGAATTTCTGCCTACCACACTGTTGTTAAAGGCACGCTAACCTTGCTTCCTCACTCGCCCCAAGGCCAACCCTAAACAAAATAAACAAAACTCAAAGTCTAGGTAGCAATCCTATGTTTACCTGAGAGTAAACACAAGGAGATTTACTTCTGAGTAGATATGCATACCACCGAAGTATAAGTTAACAATACAGTCAGTTCTTAATGAATGCCTGGTCTTTAGCTCTTGCACAGCAGGAAAGATGTCTAAGCCTTTTCATTTATTTGCCATGTGGTGGGTATTTTTTATATCCACCTGCACTTACTGTGTAGGAGCACTTGCAGGAAGAAGAAAAAACTTGTAGGAAGTACCTGATCTCAGACAAACTCAGCACAGGAAAGATGCATGGGAAAGAAGGAAGGACAACTGTGGATATCCGAAGGACTAGTAAACGCAATAGAAGCAGGAAGAGAGCATGAAAGGGGATGGGGGAAACAGCAGCTCTTTGGGATCCCAGGGACTCCTATTGCCTGGTGATCAAACATGGCCCCATGGCCCCACAGTTCTCTCATCTCTGCTTTTAATGCATGAGGTGTTTCATCTGAATCAGCCTACTGATGAAACTAATCTGTTCTGCACAAAGTCAGAAGCAATTGATGATGATCAGGATTATTCACTTTTGCTGAAGGTGAGGAAAGAAGCCAAACATTGCCATCTGCTCTCTGCAACTGAGTTTGCTGAGAGAGCTGGAAGCAAAGCACCTGTTTAGCACAGGCGCTTTTGTCTAAATACTTCCTCATATTCCTGATTATTTCCTAAAACAAAATAAAGTTGTATGGGGCGGGGACACTATGGATTCAAACAAAACCAAGACCAATTATTCTTTCCACATGCACAAATGAAAATGTGAGGTTTGATTTGAAACCTGGCTGCTAATGTGAAGAGAAGAGGTGAGAAAAAGAGAGCCCCTCTAAGAACGGAAGGGATTCCTACTGCATCTTCTGTAAGATCGCTGTGTGTTTTATTATTGTTCCATAAACATGAATAATTTTACTCATGCTAGACCTTCTTAGAGGGTAGATGGGTGAGTCAGGTTGAATCCACCCCCCCTCCAATTCTTAATACAGCAGTCGCAATGCTGTCCCTTCAAAACACTGTTGGACTACAACTCCCATTGCCCCTGACTCCTGCCCATGCTAGCCTGGTCTGATGGGAGTTGCAGTCCAACCTCTGGAGACCACCATGTTGCCTACCGCTGCCTTAGCAAGTTGGGACTTTGCTATATGCTACTATATTCATCTACTATGCTACTACCAATACATCCTAGGTGGTAAGACAACAAACTCTGACACACTTGCTGGATGTGCTTCAGAAGAACAACTACATGGACCAAGAGGGATAGTGTCAGCTCCTGGAATCTTTGACAGCTGTCTGGGCCACACCCTGTCAGGGCCCACTGTTTGCCTTTAGCTCCTAATTTAAAAAATGTGAAGCATTCCAGCCTGCCACCTCAAATAGCACAAGGCAGCTGGGCAGGACTGGCCTGAGAATTTTTTTGAGGCAAACCACAAAATGGCACCCCACCAGGGAAGAAAGAGTGAGTGAAGATTTGCATTGGGAACAAGAGAGGGGGTCAAATCCACCTTACATGATGACTGAAGTGGGAATCAAAGGCTGTTGTGTGTAGGGGAAGGGGCCTGCTTTGAATAATTCCAGTAGAGTGCAGAGCCCAGGAGACCCCAGAGGGCAGCTCTTGCCATTTCCTTCCTAGGGGTGGAGAACAACAGTGCCTCCTATTCACTAAGGCTTCTGTAGAGGTGTCATTGGGGGATACTAAGGAGGCGGCAATCCGGCCTCCCAGGAGATCACTGCAGCAACAGCGAGCGATGGATTCTTTGGAGGCTGGATCTGCTGCTCGTGTGGATCGTGCCACATGAGGTGGTCACCTCACCTTGCCTCCTGGGTTGGCTAGCCCAGCAGCTGAATGTTGCTGCCATTTAAATTTCCCACAATGCCCAGAGTGACACTACACTGGAACCATTGTGGAAAAATTAAATGGCAGCTAGACCCTGCAAGCTGGTTTTACTTGGAGTCCTGCTGCCAGGTATGACTGCCAGGGATGCCCACTGATGGAGGGCAAGGCACTTCAAAAGCAGTGCTGGTTTACCATATAGGCAGAGTAGGCACCAGCCTATGGGTCCCATGCTTTTTAGGGGCCCTGAGATGGGATCAAACTAATATTGATTTGATCTTGAAAGGAAATTACAAACACGTATGAGGAGAGAGCCCCCCAGAGATTTTGACTGCCTAGGAGCCTCCACAAGGTTAAATCTGGCAATGTTCAAAAGGTAGTAAGCCCAGGGTCCCTTCATATATGGAGGTGTCCCTGACACAGACTTCAGAATATGGATTAAAAATAAAATATTCTCAACATATGGAGTGTTTTAAGATTAAGCATGTGTCAGTTTCTTTTGCTAGATGCAGGAGTTGGGTAAATATGGGGCAAGTGAGATGTAAAAGGTTCCAGGGCCTATAATGCATAAAGGGTCTTGTCATCATATTGCAGGAGCAATGTGCTCAGCAGATTCCCAAACTCTACATCTGAAAATGTTCTATATTTTACAACATCTGTAAGTACTTTCCCCGCCTTTTATGATTTTCATAGTATAGTCAAATGCAGTAGCGATGCTGTTTTTACTAATTTTTGCCATGCTTTATTCTTGTATCTAGGAGATCTGCAGCAATGTTAATTGGCTCTATCATTAACAACATTATTGTAAAACACATGTTTATAATATATTTATTGATTATTCTGACTAATTAATTTGAAAGAGAAAATATGTCAGAGCATGGGAGATGTGAGGCAGTTATTTTCAGGAATGTGGAGTGAAAACTAATGGGGCGGGGAGAATGCAGAGAGAAAAGGTACCACTCTGCACCACTTGCCCTGGTACCACTAATCCGGCTGAGTTTTGGATTTTGGGGCTCCTCTGCTTGAGATCTATGGGATAACTCTATACATGTACATAACGTTAATGTGAATGCTATGGCAAAAGTGGAAATGTATAAATATTGATATAGTAGGGGAGCTGTGTCCCTGGTCACTCCCCTCACCACCTCCCTTCCTGCTCCACATTCTGTCTTGAACTATGCAACACACACACACACACACACACACACACACACACATAACAAACTGGACAGATATGTATCTCTCTGCCTCTCTTACCCGCCACCCCCATATGTACAGACCATGCATTCTTCCTCTGTCTCTCTCTACCCAAGAGCATCTCTTTGTCTATCCCATCCCACGGATGCTTCTCGTTTTACTGGAGAATCTGTCCCTGTCAACACCCTTCTCTGCCTCTGTCTCTCTGCCCAAGTGCCTTTCAAAAGCCTGCAGCCATGAAAGGATAGTGGAAGCTGTCCTGGAAAGCTCTCTAGGCTTTCAGAAGGGCCACAAGGCAGCCGGGAAACATGCACACGCACCAATCAAAGTGAAACCATTCAGGGCATGCAAACCCCTCCAGTTTTAGAACCCCAGAAAACAGTGCGATGGAAATCTAGTGTAAATATAGTATAGGGAGATACATTGTATTCAGTAATGAAATACAGGATAACCTGAAAATGGTCAGCGGTAGATTCAGGACACACAATAGCTCTTTACACAGTTCATAGTCAATCAATGAAAATTTCCACCATGAAATAGGATGTGCACTAGTTAGGTTTGATTAGGATTTTCATGTGAACCTACATAATTTTCACTTTCAGGAACCATAACTGAGCTATCCTTCTAAACTTGCTGTACTCTGAATTTTGTGGTGTAGTTCCAAAGGATGCGTTGGCAAATGTACTGTATATATTATAGTAAAAATGTGGATAAAAAGTCATATATTTGTGAAAAAAAATACTTGCAAAATTGTGTATATTGAAACTGCATACAAAAAATGTGTACATTAGGATAAATTTGTACTAAAACACTGACAAATTTTCATGAGGACTTAAAAGAAAGGTATTGCAAACTGATGCAGAAATGTGGAGAGCTGAACTTGACATTAGGGATCAACTCTCAGTTTCATTTCTCTCTGTTTCTCAGTTTCTAGATTTGAAAAAACCAAGAGAAAGGAAACTGAGAGATGATCCCTAATGTCAGCTATCTTAAAAAATATTTTGTTTTGTTTTCTCAAAGTGAGAATGGACAAATTCATGAAGAAGATTCCTGCACATAGCTCAGAGGTGATATACGCTTGCATGTGGCTTGGGTGCTTAGTGGAGGCATTTGGCTATTCACTGTTGAAAAAAGAATGTTGGACTAGATGGAAGTCTGGCTCTTGTCCAGCAAGACCTTCCTCATGCAGAAGATCTGCTCTGCATGAGCTGTGGCCTCTCCACACGCACCAGTGTGCTGTTCTAAATAGCTTTATTGAACTGGAAAAATAAATAGTATCCTTCAGGGCTGGCTATACTTCTACTTTGGCTTCATGCTTAATTATAGCTTTTAGTTTATATTGCATACACCTGGGATAGTGTATATTTATATGTATTTATATATATTGCATACACCTTGGGATAGCAATTAAGTCTACCGTGTAATTTTTCATGCTCTTTCATCAACCACAAAACTCTATGCCATCTTCACATATTTATAAATATTTTAATTTCAGTCCCTTTTTGTGGTGGACTACAATAAATTCGAGAGTGAGAAGGTAGCCATAAAAACTAAATTATATTGTCAACTTGTATATTTAACATGGTGGGCGACTTAGTAGCTCAGGGTGGTTACTGAGGCTGGAGAGGAAATTGCTCACAGAAAAGCAAACTTATTTAGAGCCATTTTTTTTCTTCAGCTGTTAGTTCATTTTTGTCTGGAAGAACGTTGAAATAACTCTAAATTAAGCTTGACTTCATAAACACAGGCTTAGCATTGACTCTCATTCATTTTTTCCTTACTTCACATTTTCCGGACATTTCCTGCCAAACGGTATAGACTCTTTTTTTCAGAGCAGATTACTGCCAGCTTTCTCCTAGTTTCCTTTTCAGTGGGCACCATAACAGTTCTTTTGAGCTGTTGTTTCCTTTGAACTATGAAGAAGCAGAATAGAAATATTAGAGTTCTGGGAACTGGCGATCTGGTTGCACCTTGTTGTGGAATAAATTAAACTTACTCTGATTCAGTGACTATATGATTTGATATAGCCTCAGCTGGAATAGATACTGCCTTTAGGTAAAACATTTTTTCAGACCTCAGAACATTTAGATTATTTCCCAAACAATTTTCCATTAGGTACAGATCTTTAAAGTGTCTTTGTCTATTATTTCTGTGCCAGTTATTTATTTATTTTTATTATATTTATTATAATGTTCAAGTTACAAACCAGATTATACCTTTAGGGCAAGAGAATACCAGATGTTCTGAACAGCAGGTATTGGGGACAAGCAAAAGGAGAGAGCTGGTGCACTCGTGACCTGCTTGTAAGCTTCCCAGGAATGTCTAGATGACCATTGTTGAAAACAGAATGAAGGCCTAGATAGATATTTTGTCCATTCCATCAAATCTGGTTTTAGGATCTTAAAAGTGCAATCCAATCCATGCCTACTCAGACATAAGCCTCATTGACTTCAGGGGTATCCAGGTAAATGTGTCTAGGATTGCAGCCTTTCTCAGTGTATGAAAAACCATTTGGTATTGTTGTTTTTCATTCTGAAAGGAAAGGAATCTAATGATGCAGCATGCAGGCAGAAATATGAAAACAGTGAATGGAACTTCTCTGCCGTGAGACTCCCTAAAGCCTGAAACTGAGCATCTTCACAAATATTTTGGAATTCAGTAGCTTTTCTGTGTCTTTGTCTTGCAAAATCAATCCCATCTTCACAATGCGTTAATACTGCCCCTCTATAAAGATGTTCTTTCTGCAGCTGTAGTGCACTCCTTGGAGACCGGATCTTCCTCTTCCTTGTTAACCTCCCCAGGGTTGTCTTTACCCGGGGGTGCAAGAGGTGTGGTGCACCCAGGCACCTAATTCTGGGGGGCGCCCACCGCTGAAGCCGCTGAAGCTCTTAACCGCAATCTCCGGGTGATTGTGGTCGATGGGTCCTTTCCGTTCTCTTTTGCGGAAGTGCTGCAGAATCAATGTATCCGCCCCCGCCCCTGTGCAAAAACAGAAAGACAGAGTTATCACTGTCGCTTCCCCCCACCCCACCCCATGTTAGTGGTTTTCACTGGCCTCCTCCCATTCCTAGGGTTTCTTCACTTGCACCATGTGATTCAGATTAAGCCACTTTCTCTCCCCCCTCCCCCCCAGCCCTGCAACGGCCTTTGATTTGGGTAAAGTTGATTTGATTCCCCCTCTTTGTTGCTGATGTAGATCTTCATTCACTCCCTTGCTCCTGAGGTAGATATTTATTCCCCCCTCTTGTACCTGATGTAGATCTTCACTCACGCCTTCTTCCCTGGCAGGGGATGGGACCATTTTGTGTTTAACCTCAGGTGACAAACTGTCTTGGGCCAACTCTGCTTCCCTGTTAATTTTGCCTTTGTAACAAACTTTCCTTCTTGCCTTTCCCTGGTGTGCTAAGCCTTCAGGTCCCATGTTCCCACTAGAACCACAACCTTTTCCTCTCCCTGGTAGTACCCTGAGCCCTAGAAGTCTAGAAAGCACTGTGCTTGCTTAGATACACATAAGCGACGTAGTACAGGTGGAACTCAGCCTACCAGAAACTGAATGGATTTCAATCCCAACTGACTGAATGGATTGTAGTGTATCCAACAGAAGGAAACAAGTAACACAAGACATCCCATGATGAGCTCTTCACACTCTACTTTCTGTGGACTGGAGATGGCTGTCCTTTCTGCAGCGGAGGAACTGCCTTTCTAAAACTGTTCCAGTTTAATTTAATTAATCTTGTTGAAATAATTCTACTTTGAAAATTACAGCTATAATTGAAGTAACTTAATTACCTGCTATGTCCTTTCCTTAAACACTCGGGACAATGTTATTGCTATATAATGTAAAACTCCTGCAATAAAAAACCAAATTTACTGAGTAAAAGAACAAACTTCACTTTTATGCAATGCAACTGGCAGATGGTACTACAAAATCAATTTCCTTAAATCAGCTCCCTTTGCCCTTTCCAATAAATGTGCTTACCTGGAAACAGTAAAAACTGTTTTCCTGGAACTTTTCTAGGTCTAATGCTAGGCCTAGTGACCTCCACAGAAACAAAAATACTCTGATATAATGCAAATTGTTCTCCCAAAGCATTGGGTTGGCAGCAGCTTGGTATTGGTGGACCCTTGGGCTTTCCCCTTTCCTCCTCAGAAATTTAGAAGGGTTTGCTGTTGTTTCCTTGAAAGAAAGGGGGTGACTCCAGCTTTGTTTGCTAGCTTGGAAAGAAAGAAAAATAAGCTGAATGGAGTTTGGAATTGTCTTTCCAAGCCCTCAAAGCTAAGAGGCAGTGTTTTTGTTTTTGTTTTATCCCATCCTTCCCTTTCTTCTTTTTTCATGGATCTCCTTGCAGAAAAACATCAAGAGGCACTCTCTAGGAGTGTGGACAACAGGAAATTTGAAGATGGACAAAGCAAAATTGACCAAAGCAAAACTGAACAGTGGAGTGAAATCCAATCCTCAGTGTGTGTTTGCTAGAGATTTGCAGCAAGGTGGCTTGTGAATTTTATGGAAATACTGTCTGGGCATTATCCTAGTGCTTTAAGTTGCCAAAAATGTTAAGGTTTGAAATTTAAATAATGAACCCTAGGATGAAAAAACCATAGTCTCAAAATCTGGACAGAGAACTAAAATGTGGATCATTTGCTGTTCTCTGCAGATGGGTTGTCTTCCAAGATGTACCAGAGTGAAAAATTGATGAATTTACCAGGTTTTTTCTGTGAAGGGCAGGGGGTCCATACAACCTTTATTTTTGTGGAAATAGTATCTGGGAAGTCAAACAACAGAGCTACTGGTATACTTGACACACAGGAAATACACTTGGGGGAAATGTACCAAGACAACAGGGCACTGCAAATCATTCAGCATGCTCTACACAATTAAATAGAAGGAACTTTCTGGAGTTCCCACCTAATTTTGAGAGGATTTGGTGGTTCCATGCCAGCCACCTGAAACCTCATTTTAGTAGAATAGCTCAAAATATTGTGGGCAACACTACAGAATGTTATAACCATGCAAATAGCATCATGTGCTCTGACTATTTGTCAGGCATGCCAAGCCGAAGATTAAGAGCTTCTGCCTTTCCTTCTGATGTGTTATAATGAGCTAATTTTTCTTTCAGACCCAGTGTTGCTCAAAAATATTTGTTTCTGTTTCATTAAAAAGAAGATGCAGTGGTCATACTACATAGTGATATATTTGCCCTCAAGTGCCTGGTTAAGAACCGGACATTTGCTGAGGGCCCAACAGGAGCAGCAATGGTGCTGGACAATTTTAAATGGTCTTGTTATGGAAGTGGACTCTTCAAAACAGGGGTGGGGAACCTTATATAAACGGTCTTGACCCAGTATACCTGAAGGAGCGTCTCCACCCCCGTCGTTCAGTCCAGACACTGAGGTCCAGCTGCAAGGGCCTTCTGGCAGTTCCCTCACTGCAAGAAGTGAGGTTACAGGGAACCAGGCAGAGGGTCTTCTCGGTAGTGGCACCCTCCCATCAGATGTCAAGGAAATGAACAACTATCTGACTTTTAGAAGACATCTGAAGGCAGCCCTGTTTAGGGAAGTTTTTAATGTTTGAGGTTTTATTGTGTTTTTAATATTCTGTTGGGAGCTGCCCAGAGTGGCTGGGGAAGCCCAGCCAGATGGGCAGGGTATAAATAAATTATTATTATTATTATTATTATTATTATTATTATTATTATTATTATTCCATATTCCAGTGCTAGGTGGTACCAGATGTCAGGCTCCCATCCCAAAACATGACATCAGCTTTCCTTACTCTCTATCCTCCATCCAATGCAATCAAAAGACATTATCAGAGTTCAGGGGCACATTTCAGACAGGCAAATGAACTCAAGGAGGGTAAATATTAGGGCTGGTGAGAGTGTTGCTTGGCAGGTTTTGTGGTCTGGGGAGGGTCTCCAGGGCCAGGCAGAGAATCCCGGAGAGCTGCATTTGGGCTTTGGCTACCATTCCATGTTTTAAAATGTGTAAGCCTTGTTGCATTTGAAGGTCCTCCTGGAGAGCAGGGTTCTGGCCCTCGACCCCATCCAAGCTTTTTCCAGCCCTACCTGGAGACACCAGAGATTGAACCTAGGGAAGTTCTGCATGCAAGGCAGATGCTTTACCACTGGGCCACCTCACAGAGCAACTCGACTGAGGGCCTAAGAGTCTCCCCAAACCTTAAGCTAACACTGTTTGCTGTGGGTCATGTTTGGCTGGCTATTGCAAAGTCGAGCTAAAAATGTACAGGCTGCTGAAGGGACAGAACGAGGGAAGCAAATGCCACAAGGTTCTGAAAACAGTGGAAATTCTAAAATGATTATTTACTTACTGTTCATTTTATCCTTCTGGCCAAGAGCAAAACATGCTGCCTTATCTCATCCATCCTTGTGACAACCTTTTGATGTCGGCTGGTTGTAATATTGATGTTACAGGTGGGGAACTGGAGCTAAAAGATAATGACTTGCTGAAAGCCAGCCAAAGGGTAGAACAACATGCTATTTACCAGGTTTCACTGGCAAACCTTAAGAAAGTAACTCGCATGAGTCTTTATAAAACCACAATCCTTAGGATTGCTTTTGAGAGCCCCCCTTATGCACACACAAATGGAGAGGTATAACTACTTTTTAAAAACAAATATAAAGCTTTCAGGTGACAGAGCAAAAGGTACAATGCGTCAGTAGAAATCTGGGGAGTAGTACCGAAATGTTCCTTTGGGAAAGTTATGTAATAGGCTTTGGTTAGAAGAATTGAAGCATACCCTCCAAGCGTCCCGATTTTCCAGGGACAGTCACAGAATACCGGCTTAGGATTTGATCTCAGAATGTCAGAATACACAAACGGAAGTTCCCAGCAAGCTGTGCTAGAATGTAAACAGACATGTGACATACAACAATCTACATATCTGTTCCTCTTAGGGTGGAACGGAACATCAATATCCCAGCACCTAATTCCCCCACCAGTGCGACTGCAGAGCTTGGTACAGAGGTTTAGCTGGCATTTATCCTGATCGGCAGCAGTGAGGGAGCATCCTGTTGCCTCTCCATGGCCGCTGCTGCTGGCCTCCTTCCTTGGGCAGCGCTTTTGCAGTTGCAGGAGAATGAGCAAGGAGGAGGAAAGGCTGCCATTGCTGAGGCCCAGCCCTGTGTGATGTGCTGGCTCTCAGGAGCAGACAGAGGGCAGGGCAGACAAGGCGGAGCAGAGTGGAGTGCAAGGAGTCTTGATTTAATAATAATAATAAAAAGCTTTGTGTATCTGTGTCCAATCTTGCCCTTTTCAAAAATGTATTTATTGGTGTGTGCTTTTCTTTTGGTAAATCTACCAAAGAAAAATAAAATACCATCAGGATTAGGGCAGTGGAGGGCATATGAGCTGTGTTCCCATTGGTGTAGTGATGGCTGCACACGCCCTTCTTCTGCTTGGAAATGCTCTGCGGAGGGCAAAGGAATGGAGGGTTGAGGAGGGTCATTTGGAGGGGAGTGAGAAATGTCCCTATTTTCATCTAAGGAATGTTGGAGGGGGTTTGTAAGTGTTACTTAGCAGAAACTGTGCTGCCTCTTAAAGGTCATGTCTGAAACGCCTGTAATTTTTTTTGTTTTGTTCTGAAGCCTGCTACATCCACGTGGCATAAACAGGTGGAAAGACCACATCACTCTCATGGAAGAGCTGAGTTTTATAAGTGTCCTGTGCTACTTTTGGCACATGAAACTTTCTATATATATTTTTTTAATAGCTCCGTTGTGGCTTTTTTCAGCCACGCCACTTCCTATGTTGGCAATGTATGAGTGGCAGAAAGATTTACCTCTTTGCGGTGTTAACGATCTGATGCAGTCCTCATCAAATCAATGATATTTCTCCCCAGTTGCCTTATTGGCACTTATTTGAAGCCCCTGCCTTGAGTGCTTTCTCTTTATGTGCCCACAGAATTCCACATTAAATACCTGACAGTTTGAGACTTTTGATGTATATGTGCTTCCCTATCCTTTGCTGTCAGAAATGTTCCCTCTGAAGGAAAAAATATGTGCTGTAAAACTGAAGTTAATAGAGGTACTGGGGTGAAAATTAGAAGCCCGGGTTGGCAGAAAAGGAACTCTCTGTTTTATGGTACTTTATATATAGCCAATGTTATATTATCAGGATTCTCAAAGTGACAGAACAACCTTACTGAGGAAGAAGGGGATAGTTGTGAAGGAAAACAAACATTCTACCTTGACATTCCTTTACCCCAATAAGATTGTCCTTTACAGGTTGCTTTTATAGATTGCTTCCCCTATGATATATTGACTGTTTTCAAATACTTTTGCCTGTATTTACACTTACTGTGAGCTGACAGCTGATTGTGAGGTGTAGAAATGCCTAAACATAATAATGATAATAATAATAATAATAATAATGCATTGTAGTATTGTGGGGGAGTTTAGCCCCTTTAGATTCATTCTGATCCCTTTCCCTGAATATCCCTTTTTATTGAAGAAAATATTCCAAGCCAAAACATGCACACAGTTTTCTACAAAACAGCTTCCCCCACTTTCCAAAGCACTGGCCATTTAGTGCAAAGGCACATATTTTTGCAATTACATTAACATTGTACTTTGTCTAATAATGAGACTTTTATGGAAGAATGGGTGCCTTTTTCGGACTATTTAAAGAAATATTATCGTGTGATGAAGTTGCGAGCAGGATTTGAGCTATGAGCAACAGAAGTAATTAGATTATAATATTGTGGTTATGATTTGATAGGAAGAAGGTGGGAAAAGAGGTGGGAAATCGACAAAAATAAGTCAAAAGGCAAAATTGTGTTCTGACTGTATATGTTATAATGTTGCAACTTAATATAATTTTAAAAAATGCATTAACATTGTGCTTTGTTTTCATCTTCTGCTCATTCAATGCGCATGACAAGAGTCTCTATGCAGACACTAAGATTCATGCTTAGACATCCTTCACACAAGGATGGGATGTCAGTCACATGCAGAAGCTCTACATAGGTATGTTGGCATGTGCACAAAGCAGTCACGGATGGCATGATGGAGCCTGACAACCTCCTTCTGGCTGAGTCACTGCTGGAGAAGGGGAGGGGCAAGGGAGCATTGAAGTTGATGCAGTGCAAACATGATGGCAGAGCTAATCTGGTGCTTCTGCAGGCAGGAGCCTTTTCAAGCATCACCCTTTTACATGTGTGGGCCATTGGGTATGTAGGTCCCAGGCACATTGGTGGGTAGTGGGGCTAGTTTAGCCCCTTCAATGCTTCTTCGAATATATGAGGATCATCTGAACACCCTTCAGACTGTCAGCATAGCAGAGAAGCTATTTTTTAATTGTTTAGGAAATAATACTATAATAAGTAGAAGCTTCTTAAACGTAAAAAAACAAAAACAAAACCCTGTTCTTTTGGGGGAAGTGGAAAGAAAATAAATACAGGAAACAAAGACATGCAAGAAGAATCAAATCAGGATTACCAATATTGAAATTTTAAAAATAGTACAAAGCTTAAATGCTAAGATTTAATACAATATCAAACATTTTGATGCCACCTATAATAATGTATTTTTAAGTTAACATGTATAATTTTAACATAATTATAAATCTCAAATTATCAAATTAATTTTCCCAGTCCTAAAGTTGTGAATCCTATAAATTCTTAAACACAAAAATCTTTGACTTGGACAAAAACATAAATCATTATCCTTTATTTTAACTTACAACAAAAGAATAACCACAGTGTGTGTGTGTGTGTGTGTGTGTGTGTTTCACTTTGCATTCCCCAATCCTGAAAGTACCACCATTCTTCTTCACATTGTTTAATTTATATCTTCCTTGTTTTACCCAAAGGACCTATGCAACTTTGCCCCAGACTCCTAACCCCCATAATTTAACCTAATTTCCCTTCATTTAAGGAACTATTTTTCATTTCCGATTTTTAGCATACAAGATATATGCTGTGGTGATAATATGGAAAAATAAATTTGCTTTATCTCTAGGCAATATTTTTATTAGTTTATATATTTGACACTAATAATTCAAAGACATTATAATGCAGATTATAATGGCAATTTCTGGTAGTTTTATGTAGGAAGTTTATTAAAGCATAGATTTAAAAAATGATTGCAGACACTTTTATTTAAAAATAATTAAAGTTTGCAAATAAATATTTCTTATTTCCCCCCTTGTTTGCAACCGCTAATTTCCTCTTATTTCTATTACGTATTTCAAACTAATTTGCTATTCCAGTTTGTTAGCAGTCGTGCAGGTCAATCATATTTAAAGTGTTTGAATACTGCTTGTAATTCATTGAGCTTTTTGTATATTAAAAAAAAAAATCCATTTTGCCAGCTCTCCTGTTTTACAGGACTCTAACACGGTACATAAAAGCAGCTTTAAAAGCAGCTTTGAATGTGGTATTAAATCCTCTGTAATAAAGACCCTTAATATGCTGGGCACCATTGCATAACATCACATAGCACAATACAGCGGGGTAGTTACTGCATTTGAAATTGCCTGCCTTTCACAGCCATCCTTTCACAGCTTGTTAAGGACCTATTCAAAGACCAAGTAGGGTATGGATCAGCATAGCATTGTATTCTTGCTGGTGCTAAGTGCCATACTTCATTTTTAATTAAAGGAGGTTGGGGGGGTGGGGAATCTAATTTAGTTTTCCTCTGAAAATGAGCTGTTTACTAAGAGTGGAATTCATACCATCTGAATAAAATCTGACTCATTAATGGAGGTCAGGGGTGTGTTGTTCTGCTGTTCTTATTTATTAAATTTCTATCCCACTCTTTCTCCTGAAGGAAGAAAAAAGAGGGACTTGCAACCAAGTGTTGCTGTGTCAAACATTCATGTTCGTGGTTCCAGCCAGCCCTGCCCTTTCCCATGATACTCCATGCCATTCCCACTTGCCCTTGTTTCTGTTCCACACACCACCAGCCTCCAGTCCTGAACATTTGGCATTCTGTGGCCACTGAGCATGCTCAGTACTAGTAAGACTGCTGTGTTCCCCGCTCCCATCCCACAAAGTTATTTTGTACTTTTGCAAACCTCAGTATTCCCTCGAGTGCCCTGGTTGTTTCCTTGTGTGTGTATGTGAGAGCATTTTGGGATTCACAAACAGAGACTTAGTATACATGGGTTATTGTTGGGTTGGGTTTTTTTTTTATAAAAAATCTCTATAAGAGAAATTCATCAGAACCAGACTCAAGCTTGTTCAGTGGAGATTTCTCCACAATATAGGTTATAGACCAGGCATTTGTCTCTTGCTATATCATTCTGAGCATTGCACTTACAAACTCACTGGGACCAAGATAGGAGCCTATAATAAGAATAGCAGTGAATGAGATGTCTGTGTAGGGATATTGCACTCTCTAGCCTCTTCGTCAGTATAAGGGACTGAAGGTGCAGGCAGTATGCCAGTTTTGCAAGAAATGAACCCTTTTCACATGCTGTAGCAAATGTGGGAAGTTACAGTTAAGATTGACATTGAAGAGAAGGAAAAATTGCCACAGTGATAGGAACAGAATGATCTAGACACAGAAGTTGGCTTTGACACCCCCCCCCCCCCGAGATGAAAGCGAGAGCTGTCCCTATAAAATAATAGAGAAAGTCAGGTGGGGTAGCCAACTTTTGATAGGGCAATGGTGTGCCCCCCATCAGCAAATGAAGGATCACAGCAAAGCAGTAGTGGCACCAGAAAAAAAGATGGGTGTACACAGAAGGGTCAAAGTATATTTCCAGGCTATCAGAGATTGCAAAGAAAGGAATATATGATAACAACAAGAAGATGAAGAAGTAATAATAAAGAGACTATCTAGACAGATCTGGATAGAACCGTTTGATAAAAGCAGTAACAGAAGTGATGTTTTGATTCTCGTTCGGAGCTTGATGTAAGGGTATCCCCAACAAAATTTAAAAATCTGGCTGTATAATTTGGAAGTAATATGATTTGGAAATAATGTGATTGGATTGGCCTGTTAATAAAAATTATGTTTAAAAAAAACAAAGTATATTTCCAGGAGGGTACACACATTAAGATTACCGAAAGAAAAATAACAGTATATGCTGATGACAAGAGTCTAGGATTGGTGGGGGGCAACTGGGGGAGTCAAACTCTTTGTTTGGGAGGCGCTGCCCCTGTTGGGATTCCTGCTCCATGTTTGCAGTCATGAGATTGCTGTCTATCACATGACGGTGTATGTTTTCATTCCACAGTGTGGGAAGTGATGGGGACAGGATGTTTGTGTCACTGTGTTCTGTGAAGTCGGACTATTGTCCTTTGTTCTTTTTTCTCTTTGCTTTTGCCTCAACTACAGCCAGGGCTTTCTCGGCTGCGGCTCCAATCTGGTGGAACGCTCTGTCACAAGAGACTAGGGCCCTGCGGGACCTGACATCTTTCCGCAGGGCCTGCAAGACAGAGCTGTTCCACCAGGCCTTTGGTCAGGGTGCAGCCTGACTCCATCCTCTGGCAATCTGCACAGAATTTTGCTTAACGGTTTCCATCAATTTGATTTTAATTAATTTTTATAATGAAATGTTTTTAGAATGTTGGATTATTTGATTGTTGTTAGCCGCCCTGAGCCCGGCTTCGGCTGGGGAGGGCGGGATATAAATAACATTTATTATTATTATTATTATTATTATTATTATTATTATTATGAGAAAGAGGAAGGAGCTAAAACAGAATGCTCCGAGTGTATTATATGTAAATAATGACCGCTCCCCGCTTAAAACAGGGGGCGCCCTTTGCATGGACGCACGCAGCCCTGGATCTGGAGCGGCCCCATCAGCATAGGCTTGGCTTTGCCTTCCCTCAGGTGGGATACCTGGAGGTCCCCGCCTACCTCAGTCAGTTGTCCAATCCCACCTGGGGGAAGCGTTGCCAAGGAGACTAGGCCAGGTAGGGGGAGGGATTACCTGCCCACACAATAGAGGGAGGATCTTACCTGGGAATCCTCACTTGGCTTCAGAGCTTCTCCCACCCTACCCACCCTCAGTTAATGTCTTCCTTTGCAGGTTAACTTTTCTTCATAGGTTTTGCAGGTTAACTTTTCTTCACAGGTATGCGGGCGCTGCTGCGATAAGGTCGCTGTTAAAGGGCCGGAAAGGAATTTCCCTGCATTGGCAGGTTTCGCCTTTCCCGTAGCAAAACGTCACAACTTTGGCGGTATTAGGCCTTGGGCAGAATCCTTTAGTCCATCTTCCTCTTTGCTGCGGCGATACCAGGGTTCCCTGTTAAAGGGGTTTCTGAAGGGAGGCTTTGACCGTACGTCGAAAGGTCGTCATTGCTCTCCCCTGCGGCGGCGGCGTAACGGGGGCGGCTATCTCTGCTTGAACATATGTTCTCCAGAGCCGGCCCATCCCCCCCACACACACTGGATAACCCTGAAGCTCCCTAGGTCCCTGGCTGGGGACTGGGGAGGGAGAACGCCCAATGCCTGAGCCAAGGTCTACCCACATTTGAAATTTAATAAAGTTGTGGCCAATTTAATCCCATAGCACGTTGTCTTGAGTCGTTATTCCACATGACGGGGGGGGGACCGCTTGGGATCTGGGGACTCCGCCTGTCCACGCAAAGTAGATTAGCCCAAATGCTGTGCTACTGAGTTCTCTTACGCAAACTGCGAATACTCTGCGGATCCCTAAGTGTGCTGATGCTTCTTGGTGTCAGTTGCTGTAATGTTCGGGCTGAAGAAAGCTTTTGAAGCTCCCAAACGATCGACCAGGAGGGAGAGAACATGCCAGTCGGGCATGTGTCTCTGCCAGAGTCTTACATGAGAGTAGGACAATCCTAACAGCCCTCTACCTCCTTATACCTTCACCCATGCAGCAAAGACAGGAGCTAATCCTCTTTTACTTGGGTATTGTCTGCAGCAAAGATCAGAGCAGCTCAGTTGTCTCCTCCAACCCCCCTCTAGCTTGAATCCAGGGAATTGTATGTAAAAACCTTGTGCTCCATTGTTTAGAGACATTGTACATTTAGATGTTTAAAACCTAAATTGAAATAGCATTTTATGCCAAATGAGTAAAATGTGCTTAATTACCAAACTATTAACATAATATGCAAATTAGGCTATCCCGATTTAGGGAAGTGAAATACAGCAGCCCTAACAATGTTTTCATAACATGCATGGCTGTTTCTTCACAAAACAGTGTCACTAAAGTGCTCCTTAGCAGATAAAACTCATGCTTCTATTTTAAATGTTGCATTTAAATTTTACTGATAAATGCCGGAGCATTGATCAACAAGAAAACTAACTATATATTAATTTATTGAAGGGATGTTCATAAATCTACATCGTCTGGGGGCACTCATTTTTATCCAGTCCCATTGTTTACATTTCCTATAGAATGTGTCTCCTTCCACGATTCATCCCTCCATATTATATAGCTGTTTGCTCATAAATCTGTAGTGCACTGCTGACTCAGGGGCTCACTTAAATTCAGTGATTTAATACATCCTGTTTCAAAATCAGCCTAAAAATCACTTCTTACAACAAACCAGCAGTGGCAAAATGGCTTTGTACTATTAGCCTATTTGCATGAAAGGAGTTCAATCGAATTCTGGCCATGAGCTTCAGTGTCCTATTTGGAAAGAAATTTAGGGCTCAACACATGTCTGACGAAAACTGATAGAATGAGGACCAGTGTCGGCAGCTACTTCCCAGAGAGATTTCATTTAACTGCCACTCTTCGAATGCCCATGACAATTTTGCTATATTTATAGCCTCTTTATGTGGTAAACAGTTTGATTCTGACAGCTGCATGGTGTTCTTTGTAGTAAAGATGAAAAATTGTGTTTATGCATATGCAAATGCAATAAGGAAGATAGCATGGAAAACAGTTTCTCTTTACTAAGGAGGGCAAGGAGCAACCTGAATTCTTAGCAACTGCCTCATGAGAGGTCTAGGAGCCAGGTGGGTATTTTCCAGTGAATCTCAAACCCTTCATAAGTGGTGATGCTGGTACCACTTACCAATGAAGACTTCAGCTACAGTGCTTATCCACTTGGCCAGGGCATCCCATACAAAGCCAGGTTAAAGCACACCCTGACAATCTCCTTTTACTTTTGGAATTTTTTTGAGGGGGAGGGTGTTACAAGCAAAATGCGGTGCAAAATTATCATGTTAATTACAATTTGGTATGGCCCTAAGACTTCAAGTAAGCCATCCCAATATCATTGGTTGTGCTTATTCATTGTTATTGGCTGCAGATGAATTATATTTTAAAAAAAAATATTTACCACTTAAATAAATACTGAATAAATATTGTATCTAACTGCATAAAATTCTATGCAGCTATAATAAAATTATGAATTAAATAGGAAGTCACTTTTTTTCTTTCTAGAGCATATGGACTCAAAATATGCAAGCAAAATTAAACAGAATTAATTTGGAATTCTGGGGGAAATCAGCTGAACAGTTGGTTTGGGAGGGGGCAGGGGGAATAGCTTATATTTGCCACCAGCCCTAGATCTTTGGACAGTTATATTGAAATGTGATTTTCTCCCCATTAAACAGAGGAGACTTTCTCCTACTTTATCTTCGGTTTTGCTGGCTTAATATACCACCTGCTAACAGTTTTGAGAATGGATTCTCTAATATTCTGACATTTGGAAAGGGATTCAGCATGCTTCTAGATAGTTCTTCTGTATGTTTCAGTTTGGAATGAAATGGTCAAAATATTTCCTTTTGACATTTTCAATTGCATCTAAAGTCTTTGTTGTTTTGTCAGTTTCTAGAATCTTTTGAGACATTTTGTTCAAAGTTTGACAGTAAGTGCTGCTCCCATATGCCTCCACAATCACTAGTAGAAGCAGCAGCAAATTCATTTTGGGATTCATATACGTATATCACTTGGAAGGACATTATTACAGTAATTTTAATTTGCATCTTGTTAGAATGATGGGAATTGAAAATATATCCAAGACGACTATGGATGTGTGGAAGCAGGCCTATTAAAAATATTTCCTATCTAATTATATTTGCATATCTCAGTTACATTTTAATTCATCATTTGCTGTTATAAAACTATACTCACAAGATTTAAGCACTGCCTATAGTCATTTGTGGAACAGCCAGCCAGAGAAGAGAATCTATGATGAAAGGAATGCAAAGGATATCCAGGATGGAGGAAAAAGTGCCAAGCAGGGCTATGGGGGGCCAGTATAGAATAGGCAAGATTTCAAAGCAAAAACCAGCCAAAATAAGGGGTGGAGTCAGTGTGTAAATAATATAAGAGAGAAGACAAAGCAAGGGTAGGAGGAAGTGGTCCAGGAAGATGACAGTGGCAGAGACTCTAACCACTTTAATGCACTTTCCTAAGTCCCTAAAGAACATTTGACATGTGTACTTGAAAGAAAGGTTCATTGAACTCATTTTGAATGTGAAAATGAGTTCCAAGCAAGGCTGCAGAAGAAAAGAGAAAAGTGACTTCATAAATAGGGTTGGGAAGGTGAAAAGTGCTAGAGTTGTTCCGTGGAATCCCTGATCTGGACCTTGTGTAGAAAAGAATTCTCTCCACCACAAGAATGTGCTTCAAAGCTTTACTGCAGAGCAGTCTTTGAAAAGTAGATGTAATAAGATAAATGTCAAAAAATAACAATGTAGGACATTGCAAACAAGCAATGAAGTTCAGTCCTGCATGCAGTGCAGTAAACGTTCCTCTCTCTGGTCCTAGAGAGAGTTCCTAAGCTTCTTCATCACTGGAGAACTTCTGTGCAACCACTGCCACAGCTGCTACTAGCAATCTCTAAGCAAGCACACACACGTTTCAGCTTCCTGCTGTTCGAGCTCTGCAGCTCATGTTTCTGGAGATGAGTCATCACGTAGCTTATCACACTCTAATGGAAAGAATACCAAGCTTCTCTGATGCTTTTGCCAGAGTGGAACCTTTTTGCCTAAGGTAAACTTCCCATTGCAACATTTAGAATACGCTGTATTCAAACACAGCATTTTATGTACATTAAATTTATAACTATAACAAAAATCAAATTTAGTAATTGTATAGGGTGGAAAGGGAAAGCTCTGGGGGTTAATGTGAGAAGGATGGGTGGGGGGCTGGCGAGCAGAGTGAGCAGGGACACAGCCCCTAGTATGTCCATGTGTGTATATAAATATATACCCAAATCACAGTTTGACCCCTATCTCCCCATGTTGATGACTGAAAAAGGGAGCAGGATGGAACATCCTTGATGGAGAGACGTGCCACTAATTGGGGTAGGTGGGCTGGGCCTTGGCTGAGGTCCATCTCAATCTCAAACTGGATTCCAAAGCCCTGTGGCTCCCCAAAGAGGCTTGTTCCTCAGACCACTCAGCTATTGCAGCAGGGGATACATGCTCCCTGGCTGGGGTTAGGATTACTTTATGCTCATCTCTTTTTCTTCCCCTTCAGAATCACAGCACTGTATGACCTCCACTGTCCTTTACGCCCACCAACTGCTTGTCTGTACATGGTAGAAACGAAAGCAATGAAACCATTTTCAGTGTAATAGAATTACATGAAAAGGTTAGGGTAAGGTGAATGGTGGCGGCCTCCTTTGCTGTCTGGAAAACAACTCTCAAGGGAGAGAGCTCTCTTACTAGAAGCCAAGGAGTTCTCTTGGTATGAGCTACAGTTACACCATGCTCTCCAGAAGGTAAAAGGCAATCTATTTTCGGCTATTGAAAAACTCAGGGAAATTGAAATGTGTGTTGCACACTGAGAAACCGCCACAATTTACAGTCCTATTGAGCTGCTCGGGAAAAACAAGAGAGTCCCATATTGCAGAGTTTTATGTTGTCTAGCTTCAAAATTTAGTACCACATTGAAGTTTTCAGTTCTCTTAAAAGTCTTTTTTTGGTAGCAGCAGACAGTACCAGACTGCTTATCCCACTGGATGTGCTTTTACACAGTTGTAGTAGAGCCACAATGCTGCTCTCAGATAGTGGTCTAGAGGTAGTGCTGTTCTGAAATTTTATCCTGTGCTTGCCCCGCATCCCCCCTACCATTATCCATCAGGTGAGGAGAAAATAAATCATCAGTGGGGAGAGAAAGTGTCATTTTAATGGGTCAGATGCAGCCTTTTGTTGTCCTTACTTTACATCTTGAGTATTTTTATCCAGTTCTATGCATTGTTGTATACAGTGCTTTTTTTCTTAAAAAATGTTTAGGGGTACTCTCATTTTGACTCAGGAAAATCACCATTTTATAGTTCAAGTTGGGAAAAATAAATACAGTAAATGGACAAAAGTACAAAGATTCACAAAATGTTTGGAGGTATGCATACCCCCCCCCCCGAAAAAGTACTGGTTGTATGGATTTGTTGTATGGATTTATGTGGTGGTTACTTTAGGAAACCTGGAGGATATATGCATATAATATTATACATAATCAATGAGTATAATATGTAAACATTGTTTATACTTTTAGCAGAACCAGTTGAAGGAGCAAGATGGAAATTGGGGGAGGGGATCTGTGCTAATAAGCTCACATTTAAGATTGTCAAAAAATTTCAGCCCTAGTGGGCACACAAGGTGAAGGGAGAGTCTCCACTGTAGATATCAGTGAGCAAGCAGACTGATACAAGTGCAAGGAGTCCACCAAACTTCCATTTGTGGCAGCCCTGACTATGAAACATCTCTGCTGAGAAGACCACGTGGTTCCACCATCTTGGATGTCATTATAGCACCAGAGTATTAGCAGGTATTGTCAAATTATAGTACGGTGTTTTTATTTACATTGCTGAAGTTTAATGCTAAATTGTTTTTATGTCCTATTGCTTGGTTATATGTGACTATATTCTATGCTGGTGCTTTATCAACCTTATTGCTTAATAATAATAATAATAATAATAATAATAATAATAATACAGTATTTATATCCTGCCCATCTGGCTGGGTATAAATAATAAAAAAGTAATAAAAACATCAAGCATAGTTTTCATGGATGGCAGCCGAAATGTATTTAAATAAATAATCTGGGATTAAGCAGTTCTCTTCAACATTGTCCCTATTATTTTTTCTTTTATCTATCTATGAGCTGTTTATCACCCAGAAACAATCTATACTCTATGCTTTCAGTTCATATTCCCTACAGTTTAGTATCAATCAGGGCATTTTGAGGTATAAATAAAATATGAACAGCTTTGGCTAGATGTAATCCAAGGAGCTCTTCAGACTATTCAAATGTAAGAGGTTTCAGACCTTTAATCAGACAAGAGGAAAGATTTCCAAAAGCTTGTGAGCAAGAAGCCTACAGAGACACACAGCAAATGCTATGATAAATATCTATTGTGTTTGGATCCCACCCACCTACTCTCCCACACAAGATAATCTTGGAAATGTCTGTGAATCAAAGTATATCGTCTGCTACAGATTCATGAGCTCATTACGGCATTTGAAGTTGGGAAGCAAGATCAAGTACAATGGAAAATGTAAAAGGATATTTTAAAAAAATTATTTGTAGGTTAGTTTCAGTGCTCTGACACTTAGCATATTCAGGTGAAATTACTCGTGTCTAAAACCCTGGAGAGCCACTTCTAACCAGTGTACTATAGACAATATTGAGCTAGATGGACCATTGTTCAGCTTCCTATATTCCTCCTTTTCATAATACTAGAATATATTTGGAGAGCCTTTTGGGAATTAGTAATGATGTATATAAAATGAAAGCTGGTATGAACACAGACATCAAGTCCAAATTTGTGCAACTGCTGGATAGGCCCCATATCTTATGAATGAAAGTGTTTTTTGACTGTCTCCCTTTTCTGAACCTTCCAATTCAGGTAATGTGGGACATGTATCTGAAGCATTGCATGCTGCAGGGCTGTGCTGAAGTTCCATCTGCTGTTTCTGTACTATGGTATTATCAGAATTTTCTGTGCAATATGGGAATTCTTCAACATGAGCCTGAGATGGATGAATGGTGGTGCGAGGTCTAGGAACTTTGCCAAATGTGCGCCTGGGGCATGATCGTCTCCAGATGGCAAAGATGCTCATCTGAGAACATTTTTTGACAGCTTCTCCTTATCCACTTTTTTCAGAATGTGAATATTGAACAGGCATGTTAGAAATGGCTCTGAGGTACAATGTCGTACAGCACAGTCATATGCCTATAATTGTTTTTTAGAGTCTAAACATGCTTGCTGCAGCTACAACAGCTAAGTTCATTCTGTAACAGTCAGCCATTTCAATTTTGCTGTGGTACGTTCCCCAAACCCCCAAGCTTCAGAGTATTTGGAGCCCCTGCTTACAGGGCTTAGAACCACTCTTAGTCCCTGGTCTTTGACCTAGGTATCCCACGTCAGCATAGGGTGGGATGGAGGACAACTTCTCCCTGTAACAAACCATTAACCATGCTCAAAATCTTCCGCTTCTGCTTCACTCTGCCCCCCTCCCATTCTCCATCTTTCTCTGTGGCTTATAGAAAAGAAACAATTCCTCTCCTGCTCTTCCAACACCACCCTCCCATGGTACATATGAGTGTGATTCCATGCAACTGGCACAGGTGAGCAATCTCAGTCTCCAACCTCATCACAATATGTTTTCTTACTGTAATGTGCCAGCATTTATTTGTATTTTGCAACTTCATAACGTACCTATTTTCAGGTGCGGCCTCCTACATTATGACCAGGCAGAGGGGATCTGTGGTCCTCCAATCATCACTGACCATTTCCTCTGCTGACTGGGGCTGATGGGAGCTATAAGGCCACAGGTTCCTCACTCCTGGCAGATTTTGACTGTCTGTTAGCATCTGGGTATCTCTTTCATCATGTTTTCCAAGTCAAGTTTGCTCAATGTGAGTTTGTTCTCTGATTTCCATGATTTCTTGTGTACCAGGACCTCTACTTTGTACCTTGAATATTGGCCACCAAATTAGAAGACAACACCTATCTTGTACATCTGTGCCTACATATCAGACATAGTGGTTCTCATTGGCAAACAGGTTATCAAGCAGTGTTGGAATAAGGGTGTGGTTCTGCAGAAGCATCAAGCACTTAAAAACTTCTTTACCACACACTGACATCTGCACTGCTTTTATGATTTCAAAGACTGTGAAGCCCTCTAATGAAGATGCAGGTTGCCTGCTGTGAGCTATAACAGAACATGACTGAATCTCACTTTTATGCCTTTATGTGCTCTTACTGAACAGTGAATTGGGGAGTTTGCTAATAAATTGCTATTCCACTATTAATTCTCAGTACAATAGATATTATCAGCCTACATCACCATTCCTGAGGCTTCCCAGGTTCACTCATTTTTCATCCTGGCAATACATCTGCAAATTACAATTGGCACTACAACATTATATGCTGTTGTCAGTCTCTGAAGAGAAGCTGCTCACTTTAACTGCTACAGCTCAAAAGCACAGATGCTGCATAGCCTTTATAATTACTTCCCCATCTGCAATGTCTGTTAAAGGACCATATTTAATTCCCTTCCTCCAAGGAAAGACTTCAGTGAACGGCTTAGATTGAACATTATGCTTAGGGCTCCAGCTACATCAGGAGTCCCTAATGTTGTCTATGTACATTCTTTGGCAAGCACATGTGCTTGTCCTGACCCATGGGCCGGACTCCTGTTTATTTCCCCCAATCCATAATATGGTGTTGCTCCATTCGACATGTAATAAATCAGAACCAACAAACCTTTGCTTGGACTACTAGCTAGATGTTAATTGCAATCACATAGCTAGTATCAGAAACATATCCTTATTAACATCTAGTGACACAAAATACATGACATCCAGGTGAACATTCACTGGTTCTGTGATAGCGAGGAATCATGTTAAATCACTGAATGAAACCTGGGTGGTAATTGTGATCCTACTCTGTCTGTATATTGAGAAATGTCCAATGTCACATGAGCAGACTTCTGCTGGCCCAACATAGTAACAACACATATGCCTGTGGGAAACCCACAAGCCAGAACCCAATCACAGGAGCACTGTCCACTCCTGTGATCCACATCAAGGTACTCAGGTATTTAAAAGTATGCTGTCTCTAGCCCTAGATAATCTTATTCTCTGTGAATTTAAAGCCATCTTAGTTGTTGGCCTCCTGTGGAAGTAAGTGCCATCATTTATCTAAGTGTTGAGTGAACAAGTATCTATCCCAGATCTTCCCACATTCGGTTTCAGTGGAGGTCCACAAGTTCTAGTGCTATGAGAGAGGGAAAACAGCTTTTTTCTATGTTTTCTATCTACTTCCGGGGCAACCTAAGACCTGGGGGCTGGATGTGGCCCAATCGCCTTCTCAAACCGCCCGCGGACCGTCCGGGAATCAGCATGTTTTTACATGAGTAGAATGTGTCCTTTTATTTAAAATGCATCTCTGGGTTATTTGTGGGGCATAGGAATTCGTTCATTAATTTTTTTCAAAATATAGTCCGGCCCACCACATGGTCTGAGGGACGGTGGACTGGCCCACAGCTGAAAAAGGTTGCTGACCCCTGATCTACTTCCTCCATGCTCTGCATAATTTTATAAACTTCTATTACCTAACCTCTTAATCACCTTCTAAATGAAAAAAAGTCACAAACACGGCAACCTTCCCTCAAAGGAGTGTTGCTCCACCCCCATAATAATTCTGGCTGCCCTTTTTTGAACCTTCTCCAAATCTACAATATCTTTTCGAGGTGAGATTATCATAACTGTACACAATATTCCAAATGCTGCTCACCATAGATTTGTATGATAGCATTATGATTTTGGAAACTTTATTTTTACCTGCTTTCCCAGTGATCACCGGTATGGAATTTTCCTTTTGGACAGCTGCCACATACTGAGTCAATATTTCCACCAAGCTATCTGCTATGACTCCAAGGTTTCTTTTCTGATCATCCACCACCAGCTTAGACCCCATGAGTGTATATGTGAAATTAACATTTCACATCACTTAACATTTGGATACACTGAACTGCAATTGCCTTTTAACCACATATTCATTCAGTCTGGGGAGTTCTTTTTGGAGCTCTTCACAATCTCATTCTGTTTTAATGACCTTGAACAATCCTGTAACAACTGCGAACAATTCATCTCTGCATCATGTAAGTGACTCATGATCATCCGACACAATAATGGATTGTCAACAGGGGTGCAACTGTGGGATGATGATGGGAAGTGTATATTATGTGATGCTTTGGTGTTTACAACACTGAATGCTTTTGTGCACACAACAGCACTATAGTACAGAAACAGACTCTGTGTTTGTATGTAACACAGCCACAGCAAGGAACTAAGAATTCAACAACTTTATAAGACAGACTGTGGCTGATAAATCACTTGAGACTGACTAAATGAAGAGAGGCTACATGGTGAACTACTCTAATGGGAAACATAGGGAGAAACAATCAGAACAAACAAGCAACACTAAGGCTCAGAATAGAAGCAGCATCTAGAGTAAATCAGTAACATAAAGAGCTGAACTCAGTCCTGGTGTAACAACAGCTTTGTAACTACAATAGCAACCCTCCATCCATTCTTTTACTTTTGAACCAGACAAATTAATTATCATTTAATCCAATATGTGTTTTTGTTGCTACCACTCCTTTTACTCCTTATCCTCTGTCACTAATAATGAATTCAACCTCATTCTGCCAGCTGCAAACAGGATGTTCCATGATAGCATTGTCACTTGGAAGTCCTTTCAAGTCACTAAAACCTGCAGGCACTTGCAACCACCAGTTTTGTCCCAGCTATATTTAGTGTGTTCTGTGACTGGTCTTCCAAAAAAGGAGGGGAAAATGAAGTCAATCATATCCCTTCTACTTGTCCCACTTATAATTAGCATCATGCACTTGAAAGCATTGACACAGGACAGTGTCTTGGATGAATGGACCACGTGCTCGAGAACAGAAATGCTGAATGGATCACAGAAGGAAAAATGAGTGTCCCAGTTTTATCCAACAATGCAGTCACTGCAAGTATGTCCTAGAATCATGGCTTCCAACACTGACAAACTTTCTGTGCTTTGAAGAGGATTCCAAGTAATAATGTTATAATAGGATATCCTGTTTGCAACCTGTAGGCTAAGTTCTGTGAGTTTTAGTGAGTTGATAAGCCACAAGAACTATGCCAACAAAGATTCAGTACAATAATCTTTACCCAAAAGTTTTGTAGACTAATAAGTCTTCCCATTAATCTACTGGTACAACAGGGGACCTTCAGTAGAAGGTCAGCTCCTCCAACCTTCAAGTGGAAATAAGATGTGGACCTTTTCCCAGTCAGCCAGGGCAAGGCTTTACAATGGAACAGGTGGGTCATCCTGGAATCAACCAATCAACCCGTCCTTTTTGAAAGCCAAAATGTCACAAATGGAGCTGATTATGTAAGATTGTTCTTGCTTAGAGATACCCCTCTGCCAGCTGTTCATTTTATACTATTTTCAGCAAATCAGGTTTACAGAGATGCAAACCGCTTCATATGCTATCCTGCAATATGGAGGTCACTCCAGGCAACGTAGTGATGTCAGCATATGAATCCAGTGTTCAGCAAAACAATAGACAAATATTAATCATGGCATATACAAAAATTTAGTGACATGTGACCATTATATTTAGATCACGGACAATGTCTTATACCACTTCTACCCCCTAAATGATGTCTTGCTTCATTTCCTCATTGACTGTGTTGTTTGGGGTCTCTCTTTTCATGCTCATGTCCGTGACCCACTGCTAATGTCATCCATGGTTGTCTATATCTCATCACATCAGCTGGGGTTTGTCCCTCCCCATGCAAGCCCTGATCCACTGAACAAGGCATTTTGCCACGTTGTGTGGACAAATAGCATTTGCTGGACACAACAAGACAACCTTACAGAAGGGCTGAGGTACCTGTAGGTACCTGCAGGTGCTCTTTTATTCCTCCCATCAGTCCAATATTAAGAGGTGAGTCCAACATCATCTGGAGGGCTACAGATTCCTACTTCCTGCTTTACAGCCTGACCTTTGTAAACCAAACTTCTGGCTTCTGTAAAGGCCTAGATCTGCAGATCAATATAATACCAGATGGAGTTCCTGCTTCTAGCTGTAACCTCAGTTGCAATAGTAATTTAATGGGCTTCCCAGCCCGCTATTGTTTTTAACTGAAAGACTGAGGAATGAGGGGTGGGAAACACTTCAGTGCTTTGCAACATATTGAGACCAGTTGATTAAGTGTTTGATTAAATCCTTCTTGACTGAGCTGTTTAAAGTTGTACTGGAATGAATCCTGTTCTCTAGACTAGGGGTGTGTGTGTGTGTGTGTGTGTCTTTGTTACTGACAGTTAAGCTCAGGACTTTGTTATTAATTTTGTTAAAAGTAGCTAGGAATATCACATTAGTCAACTGCAGTTAGGTAAAGCCAAACCAATATCAATGTGACTGATTTTAATTGGATCGGTTAAGCATAAATAATCAGAAGCACATCCCACAGCTTTTTGTGTTAGCATTGATTTTCTGCAATGCCAAATAATGAACTGTTGTACTGCTACTTACTATTCCATAAATTGGCACTCAGAGGGGGATTGATTCCTGAAAAATAGAGAAATTCGCTGAAGAAGAAGCCTGTTGGGCACAGAGATTAGTCAGTGTCTTACTTGAAAACTTACCAGCTCATGGCTCAGTTACTATGGCTTACCTATTAGAATAAATGATAGAATCATCACATATAGAGCTAGTCCATAAAGGGCATCGGCATGTAGAGTATTTGCATATAGCCTGTGTTCTGGTGTTCTTCAAATGAGAAAGAATTGCCTTTCATGACACCTACTTATTACCTAGATTCCAGGTTTTGTGAAGAGGGCTTGTTGGTTAAAAGATGCCCCTTGTTGTCATCATGGCTATTGGCAGAAAGATTGCCTAAATATAGTAAAGTGAAAACATGCTTAGCATCCTCCCAAGACCATTGGGTTGGGAAACTGTGGTTCTCCAGACATTGCGGATGCAACTCATCCCTGACCAGTGGCCATGCTGGTTGGGGTTGGAGGGAGATGAAGTTCAATAACATATGGAGAACCACAAGTTACCCTTACCTATCACACAAGAGAAACCAAAACTTGCTTCTGAATGTAAGAAATGTACCTCTGGAGATGGGTGACAGCTCAATGGCAGAGCATAAGCATTGCATTCAAAAGGTCCCAGGTTTAGTCCCTAGTATCTCCATGCAGAGCTGAGAAAGAACACTGTTTGAAAACTGGAAGGGCTGTTGTCAATCTGTATAGAGCTGAACTAGATGGACCAATGGGCAGATTTGGTATAAGGCATGGTATATGTACAGTTAACAAGGAACTGCAATCAGTCATGGCTCCTGGATGAGTATCATGCTTAGGTTTACAAATGTATAGTTGTTACATTCACATTATATTTTTAGACGCGCACATACAAAGTTTTAAATATACACTTCAAGAGGCAATGTGTGAAGTAGCCAGCCCCTATATGCAACCATAGGAACGAGAGTTACTAATCTCACAAAATTAGCAATGGTCTTCTTTATGCCAAAAAGAAGAAGAAAAATGATATAAGATCACTTCATTGGATGGTTCATAGGTATACAGCATGAAAACTTCCTGAATAAGATTTTTTAAAATCTCACTACTATATATATTTTCTCAGAAAAATAACAAAAATGACTACAATATGAAACAGTCTTCCAATAAACATCAGCATTTCTGTATTATCATACAAGGCACAAAAATCTACTGTACTATAGTAACTGGCCCCTTCCTGTTTAGTCTCCCATCTTGCATGTTTTGAGGTTCAGTGCAAGTGCTGCAGCATTTGTAGGATCCCAAGCACATATGTAAAGCCTACGTTGAATCAGGGGCGTAGGAAGGGGGGGCGGTCCGCACTGGGTGCCATCATAGAGAGGGGTGACAAATTATTACTTCCCTACTAGGGCGGTTCATAAAAATCTTTTTTTAAAAAATGCTTGCTCCAAAGGTCTTATCTTACTACACTGGGGATTATATAGCTATATGTGAAATTTCATGCATATTAGTTAATATATTGACCCTCCTCCACGAAAATAGCTGTTTACTGCCGTTTTCCTATGTCGTGAAGGCTGAAATTTCAATTCAGTGGAGCAACCAGTCTGGTGCTTTTGCAGAAAAATACTCCTAGACACAAGACTTTTATTTTTTAAGCCCTTTCAGTCTCCCATCTCGAGACTAAGTACAGCAAACTGTACATTCCCACCCCTCTCCCCAAGGCTGGATTATTTACTTCTATGTGCCTGTGTATCTGTGTCTCCCTTATATCTATTAGGGACTATTCTCTCTCTTTTTCTTTTTTTAATAATTTTTTATTAAAGTTTTAAACAACAAAAAAAGAAAAACAACACACACAAAAAACAATACAAGACTTAACAATATAAACACAAAACAATTAAAAACAAACTCTCTTTTCCATTTCCAATTTTAAGTTACTTATTTTCTGGACTTCCTCATACCTCCCTCTTTTGTATTCCAATCCACATTATTTGTCCAGCAGTTTCTTTTCCACTTTTTTAATCCCAATCTTTAATTTAATAAAATGTTATAATATATAACTTCAACTTTTTTTTTTAAACCTAATCCTTTAATCTTAATATCATATAACTTTAAAGTTTCCCCTTTTAAAATCAAATTTCCATTTCTTTAAACTTCTTTAATCTTAATCTTTAATCTTAATCTATCCTTAACTTTAACCTGTGCAGCTGGAAACCACTTGTTTTCAGTCCATCATCACTCTAACATTCCTTAATTTTGCAGTGTTTCTGAAGATAGTCTTTGAATTTCTTCCAGTCTTCCTCCATCGACTCTTCTCCCTGGTCTCGGATTCTGCCAGTCATTTCCGCCAATTCCATATAGTCCATAAGTTTCATCTGCCATTCCTCCAGCGTGGGAAGTTCTTGTGTCTTCCAATATTAGGGACTATTCTCTCGCCTTTCCTTTGATAACGATGCTACTGATTACTTCTGCCGTTTTAATTTCAGAGAAAGTATTTAATTTAAAAAGGATCTGTACTATAGAATAACCGTGGTAACAAACAGTGGTAAATATTTTGGGGAGGGTGGTCCCAGAGCCCTAACACCACCATCCCAAAGAGGATAAAATGGGCGGACTTTGGTACTCTTTTGTCCTCCCCTCCCCCAATGTCTTTCTCTCTATCTGAGCTGGCTCCCTGCCAGCTCAGTTACGTTACATGTGGGGAAACCCGTGTAAAGCCTCTCTGTGTAAAGTCTTCAAGCTGTCCCTGCGCGCGCCTGACAAATCTGCCCCATTGTCAAAATTTGTCTTTCCCCCCACCTCCAGTCTCTGTTGTGTGTCCTGGCTGAGGGGAAAAACAGAAGACGGGTGGCCATCAGTCAGGGATGGTCTAGTTGAGATTCCTGCATTGCCCCAGGGGTTTGGCTAGATGACCCTCAGGGGTCCCTTCCAACTCTACAATTCTCTGGTGCAGGCTTGTGCACAGTTTTAGGTACAAGTTGGATGCAAGGGGTGCATACAATTGCAGCCCATCTTATGCACCGTCAGCTCAGGAATAAGTCCCAGTGATCATGATGAGACTAGATTGCTGCTCTGCAGTCCTGTTTTTTAAATAAATGTTTTCCTTTTCAGATAATACAGAGCATGGTGAAATCACAATAAATAAAACCTCCCCTTCAGTAGTTTCAAGCACTACTACAAGTTCCACATAATATCTGTACTGCATTGTTTAGTGTGGCAGCACTTGCACTTTGGAACTCCCCGCCTATTGCAACAAAGCAAATGCCTTTGCTAGACTCTTTTCGGGCACCTGCTAAAAGCATTCTTCTTTAGGCAAGCATATCTAGATGCTTAGGAAGTTGAAGTAATTTTAATTTTAATATTTTAGCTTTTCTATGTTTTAAGGTAGTATTGTTAATTTTTCTTGATTTTACTGCTGTGGGGGTTTTTTTCTTTTTTCTTTTGGTAAACCACTTTGCAGGTTTTTAAAAATAAATTTTATTAAATAAACAATAAATATAAATAAAATAACACAAGCCAAAACACAATCCATGCTGTAGATTTAAGTATCTGTCCATAGTCACCTGCTTGTTATCAGAGGCCCAGAATCCACATTCCTTTGTAAGAAAATATGAAATAACGTAAAACCATTTTTGCAGGGGGGGAATATCAATGGGGGGGGGGGGTGACAAGAAATTTTCCACACTGGGTACCACCTGACCTTCCTACGCCTCTGCACCCTCATTTCCTACCTCTGATGTGCATTCAGTTTACTCACGCTGAACAGATACTGAGTGGCAGAAGGGAAGGAATTGTATGGTTAAGTAAAATAATGCATTTCCCATCACAATACTTTGATCTATTGTACAAAATGTAGGTCTTTACAAAGGTGAAATAGCATGTCCACTGTTCCTCCAGCTTCAAAAGACAAATCTGTTGCCAAACGTTATCAGGGCAGAAGGTGAAATGTGAGGAATTACCTGAGTATCAGAACTGGCAAGAAAAGTCATACAGAAGCCCATAATTTGGGTTTCGATCCTATACACACTTATCTAAGAGTAAGTCCCAATGACCTTACACAGGCATAGGCAAACTCAGCCCTCCAGCTGTTTTGGGACTACAACTCACATCATCCCTGACCACTGGTCCTGTTAGCTAGGGATGATGGGAGTTGTAGTCCCAAAACAGCTGGAGGGCCGAGTTTGCCTATGCCTGACCTTACATATACGTCTGAGTAAGACATGCATAGGTTGCACCAGAGCCACCCTGAGACATTTTGGCACTTGAGCCAGACCCCATATGCTGTTCCCCTCCCCGCCAATGAAAAAGAAGTGAGGGAATATCTACATTAAAAACAGGGGATGATGGGAAAGATTGACATTGGGATCTGCTGCCCCTGTGGGTCCTACTGCCTGAAGCAGTTGTCTCACCTTGCCTCATGGATGGGTTGCATTGTAAGAGAATATTAAAGGAGTTTGGCAAAGGTTTCCATTTGGGATCCTAGTTCCATTTGTCAGTCCCTCATGGTCAAAATAAACAGTGAAACAAGTATGAAAATCCCTTCAGAACAGAAGAACATTAAATGAGCCTGCTGGATCAGGGGCTGACCAGATGCCCGTGGGAAGCCTGGAAGCTGTACGTGAGAGCAACAGTACTCGGCCTTTGGTAAAAGCACATTCTTAAGGAAGCTGGATTTTGGCCATGTCTGGTATGAAATTAGGATGATCGTTTTCCTTATCATTGTTTGCTACCAATCCTACTGGTTCATATGACAAAAGCCACCACAAAATGCTTTGGGAAATGTATTTTAAAAAGTAAGGAAGGTAGATAAAAATCCATTCTTGGGACCAGTACTCCCCCCCCCCAGCCGGAACTTGATGGAACTCAGTTCCGGCACCTTTGAGGTGGACACCGTTGCCATTCTAAGAGAACAAGGGAGGCATTCATGGTGAGTTCTGGCACCTCTTTTTCTGGAAAAATAGCACTGCTTGGGACTAAGCAAAATGTCACAAAGTAGCAGGCAAGCTTCTGAGTTCTCCATACCTCTTCATCAGCTGCGCTGTTACACATAGTAGGAGCTGAGGTCTGAGGGAGAAATTTTTAAACCATCACGGCATAAAATGGTAAATAATAATAAATAATAATAATAATAATAATAATAATAATAATAATAATAATTTATTATTTATAGCCCGCCCATCTGGCTGGGTTTCCCCAGCCACTCTGGGTGGCTTCTAATAAAACACTAAAATACAATAACCTATTAAACATTAAAAGCTTCCCTAAACAGGGCTGCCTTCTTCTAAAAGTTTGGTAGTTATTTTTCTCTTTGACATCTGGTGGGAGGGCATTCCACAGGGCGGGTGCCACTACCAAGAAGGCCCTTTGCCTGGTTCCCTGTAACTTGGCTTCTCGCAGCGAGGGAACCGCCAGAAGGCCCTCTGCGCTAGACCTCAGTGTCCGGGCAGAACAATGGAGGTGGAGACGCTCCTTCAGGTATACTGAAGGCAAATTTACCAGGTATACTGGTAAATGGCAGCAACTAGCGGTCAAACAGATTATGCAGTCCTCAGATTATGGACCAAAGGCTTGAATCTTATTGGCATTTAGAAGGCAAGCTGGAATAGACTCTTTTTGGTAAATGGAGATATCAGGTTACTCCTAGTCTTCTGGGATGAAGAAGCAGTGTCTGATGCCTAGTTTTAAACATTAAGTCCAGCTGTTACCCAGATCTAGCTCAGTGGTAAAGCATCTGTCTTCTATGCATAAGATCAGCATCTCCAGGTAGCACTCCAGGGAAAAACTCGTACCTGAAACCCTGGAGAACCACAGCAGTCATTGTAGACAATACTGAACTAGGCGGACCAGTTGTCTGACTCAGTATAAAGCAGCTTCCTATGTTCCTATAAAGAGAAAGATGGCAGTATTGTTATTAGCATAGCCTGAGGTGAATCTTGAATGGTGTAAAAAAGTCAACTGAAGCCAGATTGTGTGCTATTATTTAGAGGTTGGTGAGCATGTAATCCTCACAGAATGAGGGGAATCCCAGGGCAGAACTTCATGAATGTGGGGAAGTCTGATGAAATGATAGACTTCTTTTCTAAGATCATACTGACTGTGATCCAAATTATTGTGTGAAACATTACCTTTCTTTCAGTACTTACTCATTACATAATGAGAGTCTTAGTTCTTTTTGAAGTAGCCATGATATGAAGGCTGTTTGTTACCCTTCCTTTTGCAGGAAGGGTAGCAGATGGCTTGTGAAAGGAATGAAGCTCCACTTGTGTCCTCCTGAGACTTGTTCAACTCATCATTCTGTATAAATAGTCAGACTGTGTTTACTTGACAGTGAAGAAATGCCTATTTTCATAACCCTTCTGTGAGTTGAAGGAAACATAAATGTCAACAAAGGTTGGAATAATTCAGAAGCAACTCTAGCCAATAGCCGAAGAGCATACATAGTAAATAATACAAAATGCCAATATAAAATCTGAATGCCATATTGATGGAGCACAGTGCCATCTTTTTAAAAGTCAGATTGTAAATTGCATTGTTACTTTTTCAACAATAGCAAATCCCACATCTGACACATACCAGTCTCATCCCCTTTGAGATAACAATACTTGCGTGTCAATTTTGTGTTCTCACTCTCTCTGGCTCTTGACAACAACGTTTAGACCTAATAAATTGGAAGCTGGTGCAAAATTGTATAATGAAGTAAGCAATTACAATTTGTTCCTTATCAAATGTTATTCATCCTCAGATCTTAAACATCCTTCAAGTCAAACACTGACACATTGAGAGCAGTTCAGAATGAAACACAATTTTAACACTTTTAACTATCTGAGAAATATCTGCATGAAGGCACTTTATTCCTTGGAAGAAGCAAATTGGTATTTGGATTAAAATATGCTGCAGTAGAATTTTTATGCAATAACCCTCTAGATACTTGAAGGCACTGGCGGTATAGGCATTGAGCTAATATCAATATCCCCCTTACATTATTTTTCGCAAGTAACAAATAAAACAGAAAATGTTAGATACCTTGAAAACTTCTAGAAATTACAAACAGTAGTTTTACTTTTACTGAGTCTCTTTGACATGTTAGTCCAGGCTAGAGAATTCTATACCTGAGATAAGTTCTTGTTCCGCACTATCTAGTTTCCACAACGGTCGGGTTCTCTCACGTTGGTGCCTGTATCCCCTGAGGAACTGACCCCCTCCACATGTCAGATTTGGCCAACAAGGCTAATCCTGATAAGGATCTGATACATGGAGCCCCAAAGGTTTTCCTCTGACTGCTTTAAAGCCTTCCATTCCTCAAAGGTAAAGGTAAAGGTAAAGGGACCCCTGACCATTAGGTCCAGTTGTGACTGACTCTGGGGTTGCGGCGCTCATCCTGCTTTATTGGCCAAGGGAGCCGGCATACAGCTTCCGGGTCATGTGGCCAGCATGACTAAGCCGCTTCTGGCGAACCAGAGCAGTGCACAGAAACACTGTTTACCTTCCTGCCAGAGCGGTACCTATTTATCTACTTGCACTTTGATGTGCTTTTGAACTGCTAGGTTGGCAGGAGCAGGGACTGAGCAACGGGAGCTCACCCCGTCGCGGGGATTCGAACCACCGACCTTCTGATTGGCAAGCCCTAGGCTCTGTGGTTTAACCCACAAAACCACCCGCGTCCCTATTCCATTCCTCAAGAACCCTGCCAAAAAGAGCCTTGAGTCTACTCTTAAGATTCTATTCTAGGAAGCTGTTCATTTGGAGCTTGCCTTGCCCTTTCATGCCTTCTGAGTGGTCTGTGAAGGTCAGAAATGAACATTTTACATTTAATCAAAGATCTTTTTCCTTCCATAAAAAACATCCCAAGATATCTTGTTTCTGAAGGACCTCACAAGTTTACTCAGATTAAATTTTGGTAACAACTCTTTATGTCAATTGTTAAGAAGTATGCATCTCTACATTTATCCAGTTTTGTTCACACTGTGAAGAAGCAGCTTCTAGATTGGCTACTCACCCACAAGGATTGGCATGCATCTCGTTGCAGGGTGGTAAGCAGGGACTGATGAGAAGTCACAAACTTCTGACCTCCTTCCAATGACTTATAAACCTCATAGGTAGTCATGGAAGATGAGGGAGATAGAGGAGCAGTCTGAAAAAGGCAGAAGCTGGCTGGGGGGTGTGGGACAGTGGATAAGGAGTAGTAGGTGGGGGTTCTGTAGCCTCGATCGAAATTCTTCTTGGAGGCAGATTTTAATCCCTAATTACCCAAAACAGAATGTTAGGAGAAGCTTTAATTCTGAACAGAGCTTCTCAAGTGCGTATTGTAGAAGGGGGACGGGGCAAGCCCTCTAAAATTGTGGGGCCCCTCAATATTCTGTGGCCTACAGTACGCCCTGGCGGGCCTTCCCACATCTGCACCAGGCCTCACCAGGCTTCACCCCATCGCATGATGTCACTCACACGTCATGCGAGCCTGCCCCTCCCCAGTTGGGCAAAATCTGGCACATGTAGAGGGGAATGAAAAATAGAAAATGGAATGAAAATGGAATGGCAAATAAACTTGCAAGTCACACTCTTGCACTGGTAATGTAAAAGAACATTGATTTATCCTTGAGGGGGAGCCCTTTTTTGCCAGCATGGGAAATTGGTGGTGGCGGCAATGTTACAAACAATGCCCTATAATGACCCTTGAAGGATTCTAGGAGGGGCATACGGGTCCAGGAATCACTCAGAACACTACAACTACCTTCTTTGTGGCAGCTAGAAGAAGGTATTGAAAGAACAAGAGAAACTTCTGCAGTTGGCCATGATGAAAGGAAGCCCTGACTCCCAAAGCTGAAACACAAGAAGAGCCCTGCTTGATCAGAGGAAAGACCCCCAGTTCAACACCCTGTTCATACAGTACCCCTAGGCAGCCTGCAAGCAGAGCATGAACACAGCAGCACTTCCCCCATTGGCGATTCTCAGCAAATGGTATTCAAAGGCATACTGCTTCTGACACCAGAGGCCTTAACCTCGCTACCATGTCTAGTGAAGCCTTATCCTCCATGAATTTATCTAAACTGCTTTTTAAAACCATCAAGGTTGGTGGGCATCACTACATCCTAGGTTATCTATGTGCTGTGTGAAGATGCACTTCTTTGTCTGTCCTCGATCTTTTCGACATTCATCTTCAATGGATGGAGCTGGGTTCTAGTATTAGGTTACTGTCATCATTTTGCTAGCCTATCCCTCAAAAATGGAAAAAGTGCCTCTCCACTCCACAGGCAGTGGATGGGGCTGCAAAAGGGCAGAGGCATTTTTGGCCCAGCTGCCCACTAGCTACATGTACTCCAATCCTTAGCTGTGGCTACATGGCAGTTTTAGGTTTGGAAGAGGAATGCAAAATAACTGCAATAAAGGCTATGTGTTTCAGCATTTTTCGTTTTCCTCTGGAACTAGTCTGCAGCATCAGTTACATTTGCTTTTGCTGCTGTACAGCTTACATAAATTACTGTCTCGGTGCTCAGAGTGGGTGGTATGACACTAACTGCACTGAGTGGGTTGTTTGGAGAGTTTCATATTTGACATTTACAGTTTTTGAAATCAGTTTCTGGCCTGTTTTCAGGTGGAAGTTTAAGTGTTTTCTTCAGATCAAACTGAAGGAAAAAATGGACATTTAACGTAAGAAATTCAGCATCCCTCCTGGCTTTCTCTTTTCAATGTGCACCTGTCCACAGGTATCCCACTGATCTACTTTATCTTACTCATTTTTGTGTCTGTAGAAAGCAAGTGATGACTACCAATGTTATTCAAATTGGTAAGTGGGAAAGTGTGACTCACCACCATGAGTAAGAAATGACTCACACCTTCATGCACTAGGACATCTTACAGCACAAGCCAATGCATATTAACTCAGAAGTAAGCTCCACTGAATACTTTGGGACTTATTCCCATATACGTGTATACAGGAATGTAACCTCAATTTCTGTAATAATTTAATAATAATTTATAATTTATACCCTGCCCATCTGGTTGGGTTTCCCCAGCCACTCTGGGCAGCTTCCAGCATATATAAATGCACAGTAAAACATTAAACCTAAAAAAGCTTCCCTATACCGAGCTGCCTTCAGATGTTTCCTAAATGTTATATAATTACTCATCTCCTTAACATCTGATGGGAGGGCATTCCACAAGGTGGGCACCACTACCATGAAGGCCCTCCTCCTGGTTCAGTACATATTTTGAAGGGGGGGGATACCCTCCACACCATAAATGAGCACAGATGTGAGGGGAAAATATATCTCAAGATCCATAGGACATGAAGTTTGAAATTATTTAATTGAGTTTTTATATGTTCATTTTTCTCTGAAAGTGTTTAGGCTAAGAGAAAAATACTCATAGCAATTGTGAAGATTTGCATCTGGTAGATGATAATAAGTTGGGTGGCCTGATATATGAACGATTAGCTTAAGTTCCATTAGGGCAAACTGATGGTTGCTTCATTACATCTGAATTGTTATTCAAACACAGCAGGGGTAGGAAACCTGTAGACTGCAACCGTCATCAGTCAGCATGACCAGTGATCAAGGAAGACGGGAGTTGTAGAGCAGCAAAATCTGGAGAGCCACAGGTTCCCCACCCTGCCCTGCATTAAAGAAGGTTGGGACCAAGAGGCTTCCCAGGATAGCTTTGGCAGTGGCCACATGCCAGTGTTAGAAAATGGGCTGCAACTGTATGGCAACCATCTCAGTTGTGTAAGGGGAGAGAGTCTGTTCACACGCACTGAAGCACTGATGGAAGGTGAAAAAAAAAGTTAGGCAGAGAAAGGGAAGAATGTTGCTCACATAGTGCATCTTCACTCACATTGCTCTATAGTGGCACAAATCAGTCGTGGCATCCTTGTCCCAGACAGTCTGCTAGAAGACTCTGCAGAGGTGCAGTGTGGTTGCCCCCTTCCATCCCTCAGCTGCTCCTCGACCATGGAGAGCCCTTCTCCCCCTTACTGACACCTAGAAGTAGTGACCTACACATGCCTACACACTGGCTTCCACTAGCCTCTCATATTTGGCTGTCGTGCTATTGGATCACCTGTCCTAAAGACCAGAAAGGTCTACAGAAGTGTTCTACAAGGGGATGAGACAAGGCCCTGCCTGCCCACTGTCATTGTGATGATGTGCAACCTGGTTAAGGATTAGTACTGATACTGATATGTCTTAGCTGGTTTTATGGAACTACCAGTGGGATTATGTGAACACCCACAAATGGGCAGATTGGATTCCAAATTCACTCTTAAATGTCCACGTACATGCATCCTTATTTGTCTTTAGTTATTCATAATCTTAGAATGACTGTCTTAAAAATGTTAAAAAAATTAAAATCAGCAAGAGTTGCCATAAAGCCCTTGCAACTGTGGCATTTATTTTATTAGTAGTGGATTTATTGCTTTATCCATATATTTGTTTTCTCTTGGCTTTGTTTACTGGACTGCTGATTGACTGTGACATGAAATATTCAAGACGGTAGAGACAATACTAGTAAATATTAAGCCATTTCAAAAGAGCTATTCAAACCCCAACTACTCTCAGCAGGCCCAGCTATGTTTTCTCATAGATATTGAAATACACATGAATATGCTTATTATGTTTCAGAGTTAAATCTTCACAAACAAATGGAATGAAGGCCTGAAAAGAAGAGCTGCCACTTAGTGATCAATCTAGAAGGAATGAATCTAGAAGGAAGGAATGAAGACATTTCATGGCATTCTTTCATTGATGCATTTTGTCTTGACTACAGAGCCATTACTTCAGTCTCCATCTATCAAAGATGAAGGATTTCTGCAGCGCATTTTCTGTGTTTATTCAAAACAATGATATGCTTCCTTCAGTAGGTAAATGTGCTTTCTCACTTCTAAAATATCCTTTTTTGGTTGAGGTGACGAGAACTGTACACAGTACTCCAAATGTGGCCCCACCAATATATTTGTATTGCATTATGATATTGGCAGTTTCATTTTCAGTTCCTTTTATAATGATCCCTAACACAGAGTTTGCCTTTATCACAGCTGCTACACTTCTGCGTCTACATCTTCCATGAGTTATCCACCATGTTGCCTTGCACAGCTAACTCAGCTCCTTATTTCACTGAGAACTTGGAATCAATTGAGGTTGAATCCTGACAAGACAGAAGTACTGTTTTGGGGGGACAGGAGGTGGGCGGGTGTGGAGAACTCCCTGGTCCTGAATGGGGTAACTGTGCCCCTGAAGGACCAGGTGCGCAGCCTGGGAGTCATTTTGGACTCACAGCTGTCCATGGAGGCACAGGTCAATTCTGTGTCCAGGGCAGCTGTTTACCAGCTCCATCTGGTACGCAGGCTGAGACCCTATCTGCCCATATACTGCCTCGCCAGAGTGGTGCATGCTCCGGTTATCTCTCACTTGGACTACTGCAATGCGCTCTATGTGGGGCTACCTTTGAAGGTGACCCGAAAACTACAACTAATCCAGAATGCGGCAGCTAGACTGGTGCCTGGGAGCGGCTGCCAAGACCACATAACACCGGTCTTGAAAGACCTACATTGGCTCCCAGTACGTCTCTGAGCAGAATTCAAAGTGTTGGTGCTGACCTTTAAAGCCCTAAATGGCCTCGGTCCAGTTTATCTGAAGGAGTGTCTCCACCCCCATCGTTCTACCCAGACACTGAGGTCCAGTGCCGAGGGCCTTCTAGCAGTTCCCTCACTGCGAGAAGCCAAGTTACAGGGAACCAGGCAGAGGGCCTTCTCAGTAGTGGTGCCCGCCCTATGGAATGCCCTCCCACCAGATGTCCAAGAGAACAACAACTACCAAACTTTTAGAAGACATCTGAAGGCAGCCCTGTTTAGGGAAGCTTTTAATGTTTGATGTATTACTGTATTTTAATATTTGACTGGAAGCTGCCCAGAGTGGCTGGGGAAGCCCAGCCAGATGAGTGGGGTATAAATAATAAATTATGAATATTATTATTATAATAGAGCAGAATAAGAATTGGAGTACAAATGGTTTTAGATAAGCAGCAAAGACATTTTTACGTCAATGAGCTTTTTTGATCCAAGTATTTTACCAGGATTAAAAACTACTGCAGTTTTGATTTTGGATATATTTTACACTGCTGTTTTAGTTTGCTTTACATCTGTTCAAATATATTTATTATAACTTTATGTTTATGCACACTACATTGTATGTGATTTCATAATTATGAGCCAACGCAAATACATTGCAGAAAGGCAAGATATAACAATAATACTTTTTGTGCCAGTTTTTTTTTTTTTTTAGCCTGCCTGCATACCCTGGTTTCAAGTGTGAACGTTGGTGCTCTTATTACCCTATGGAACCATGGTGATGTATACATACAGAGTCAGTGGTGAATGATTGTCCAACAAATATTTGATAAAAAGCAGACCTACATCTCCTGCTCCATATGAAATATTACGATCCCTAATATTTAACTTTAAAGAACAGGTCCCAGGGCTACAGAGGAACCATGTCTAGTCACCTGGGATGTTGATATCCCAGTGGGGAAATTAGATATATGATTGATGAGCCACTGATGGGCAAACATTTATGGCCAATCACATCTTCCCCTTGGCCACAACACATACTTTTCAGACTCTGTTCACCTCTTTTCAAGGATGCCCCATACCTCGCTTCATCCTGTGACCCAGTCCTTAGCCATTTTTGCTGTACACAAAACTCCAGACACTACTGCACCAGAGGAAACAAATAGGTGCCATAACAAATCTCACATTAGATACCCTCAGAGTTACCACTCATGTTTACAGGCAAAGGTATAAGCATCTAGTCATACCCACAAGCTGTCCTGTTTCTTGCAAGTTTTAAATTACTAACGATAGTTCATGATGCTTCATGTTGCTCCAGTGGTCTGTTAATGTTGATAGATTTTTGTATTAGTATTAATGTATCAGCTTGAAATTGTAAGGGTAGAAACTATAAAACTTGCTCAACTGTGGTGTGTTAATGTAAGAGTGAACGGAACAGGAATATCTCGTTCAGCCCTGTGTGCTGTGGAATGTCTATGAGTTTAGATAGAATAATATTATAAAACAATTTTCAAGATTGTTCCATCTCTATCTCTAAATTTAATGTGCCATTATTTGACACCAGCTTAATTTTCTGAAGTAGATTCATTGTGGCCTGTTAGCTGGAAAGTCAATTGCTTCTCAATGATTTTCATTGCAATATCAGGCCCATTACACATGACAACAGATAGTGGTTTGTTTTCTTATTTATTCCATCTATCTTTGCCTAGAGGTGGTAATGAACTAAAGCAGACAGAAATAAGATGGGTTGGTGGCTTTCAGATCCAGGAATTAGGTAGATGGTGTGCAATCTCCTATTTCCCATGAAGCTTGGGCCTAAAAGAAGCCCAAAGTGTTGTAGTTTTTTCCTGTAAGGAAAGCCATGGAGTCCCTTGATCCTCTTAGTTAATTTTTAAAATACATTTTTCAGTTCTGATATCCCTATTGGGAAGGGATGAACATGACTCTACTCAGTAGTTGAAATGTGCCATTTCCTAGAGTTAAATAATTACAGTATGATATTTGGAATCTTGTTTTCAATAAGCAGAAGTGAGAAGAACACAGGAAATAACTGGGTATCAATTGAAATAAATGAGGAATTACAAAATATCAAAGAATTAAAAAGGGATTCAAACACTGGGAATGAGCCTTAAAAGGAAGCTGCCTTAAACCAGATCAGACTTTTTGTTCATCTCCATAATCTCAGAAACAATATAATCCCAGATGTTCAAAACTTCCCAAAAGTCCATATATCAACAGGCAACAAATATTAAAATGGCATCAAGTATACGTCCTTATATTGACAGTTATATTAGGATACATAAGAAGCAGTCCCAAAATCTTTCCTTATCAATGCTCTTTTCTTGGGCAGCAACAGCAACCTAAGTAGAAAAAAATGTGTGATCTGAACACCTTTTTACCAATTTGCCTCTGCATTACAGATTAGAATAGAATAGAATCATAGAGTTGGAAGAGACCACAAGGGCCATCGAGTCCAACCCCCTGCCAAGCAGGAAACACCATCAGAGCACTCCTGACATATGGTTGTCAAGCCTCTGCTTAAAGACCTCCAAGGAATGAGACTCCACCACACTCCTTGGCAGCAAATTCCACTGTCGAACAGCTCTTACTGTCAGGAAGTTCTTCCTAATGTTTAGGTGGAATCTTCTTTCTTGTAGTTTGGATCCATTGCTCCGTGTCCGCTTCTCTGGAGCAGCAGAAAGCAACCTTTCTCCCTCCTCTATGTGACATCCTTTTATATATTTGAACATGGCTATCATATCACCCCTTAACCTCCTCTTCTCCAGGCTAAACATGCCCAGCTCCCTTAGCCGTTCCTCATAAGGCATCGTTTCCAGGCCTTTGACCATTTTGGTTGCCCTCCTCTGGACACGTTCCAGTTTGTCAGTGTCCTTCTTGAACTGTGGTGCCCAGAACTGGACACAGTAATCCAGGTGAGGTCTGACCAGAGCAGAATACAGTGGCACTATTACTTCCCTTGATCTAGATGCAAGACTCCTATTGATGCAGCCCAGAATTGCATGGGCTTTTTTAGCTGCCGCGTCACACTGTTGGCTCATGTCAAGTTTGTGGTCAACCAAGACTCCTAGATCCTTTTCACATGTACTGCTCTCAAGCCAGGTGTCACCCATCTTGTATTTGTGCCTCTCTCTTTTTTTTCCCCAAGTGCAATACTTTACATTTCTCCCTGTTAAAATTCATCTTGTTTGTTTTGGCCCAGTTCTCTAATCTGTCAAGGTCGTTTTGAAGTGTGATCCTGTCCTCTGGGGTGTTAGCCACCCCTCCCAGTTTGGTGTCATCTGCAAATTTGATCAGGATGCCCTTGAGTCCATCATCCAAGTCGTTGATAAAGATGTTGAATAAGACCGGGCCCAAGACAGAACCCTGTGGCACCCCACTAGTCACTCTTCTCCAGGATGAAGAGGAACCATTGATGAGCACCCTTTGGGTTCGGTCAGTCAGCCAGTTACAAATCCACTGAGTGGTAGCATAGTCAAGACCACATTTTACCAGCTTCTTTACAAGAATATCATGGGGCACCTTGTCAAATGCCTTGCTGAAATCAAGGTAGGTTACATCCACTGCGTTCCCTTCATCTACCAGGCTTGTAATTCTGTCAAAAAACGAGATCAGGTTAGTCTGACATGACTTATTTTTCAGAAATCCATGCTGACTATTGGTGATCACAGCATTCCTTTCTAGGTTCTCACAGACTGTTTGCTTAATGATCTGCTCCAGAATCTTCCCTGGTATTGATGTCAGACTGACTGGGCGGTAATTATTTGGGTCCTCTCTTTTCCCCTTTTTGAAAATAGGGACAACATTTGCCCTCCTCCAGTCTGCCGGGACTTCGCCTGTTCTCCAGGAATTCTCAAAGATGACTGCCAGTGGTTCTGAGATCACATCTGCCAGTTCTTTTAATACTCTTGGATGCAGTTCATCTGGCCCTGGAGACTTGAATACATCTAAACTAGCCAAGTATTCTTGTACTATCTCCTTAGTTATTCTGGGCTGTGTTTCCTTTGCTGAATCATTTGCTCCAAATTCTTCAGGTCGAGCATTGTATTCTTTATCGGAGAAGACTGAGGCAAAGAAGGCATTGAGGAGTTCAGCCCTTTCTGTGTCCCCTGTTTGCATTTCACCATCTTCTCCTCTGAGTGACCCCACTGTTTCTTTGTTCTTCCTTTTGCTACGAACATACCCATAAAAGCCTTTTTTGTTGCTTTTAACCTCTCTAGCAAGCCTGAGTTCATTCTGTGCTTTAGCTTTTCTGACTTTGTGTCTACACGTGCTGGCTATTTGTTTGAATTCCTCTTTGGTGGTTTCCCCCCTTTTCCATTTTTTGTACACATCCTTTTTTAATCTTAACTCAGTTAAAAGTTCTTTAGATAGCCACCCTGGCTTCTTTAGGCACCTTCCATGTTTCCGTCTCATTGGTATTGCCTGAAGTTGTGCTTTTACTATCTCTCTCTTAACAAACTCCCAGCCATCATGAACTCCCTTTCCTTTTAGTATTACTGTCCATGGGATCTCACCCAGCACTTCCCTAAGTTTTATGAAGTCGGCTTTCTTAAAGTCAAGAAATTGAGTCCTAGTATGCTTGGCTGCTCCTTTCCGCTGTATAGTAAACTTCAGAAGAGCATGATCACTCGCGCCTAATGATCCTTCCACTTCTACCCCACTAACCAGGTCATCAACATTGGTTAGGACCAGATCTAAAATGGCTGTTCCTCTTGTTGCTTCTCCCACTTTCTGGACAATGAAGTTGTCTGCAAGGCCAGTGAGGAATCTGTTTGACCTTATGCTCTTGGCTGAGTTTGACATCCAACAAATATCCGGGTAATTGAAGTCCCCCATTACTACTATCTCCCTTCCTTTTGCATGCTTGGCCATCTGTTCCAGGAAGGCATCATCTATGTCCTCCGTTTGGCTTGGGGATCTATAGTAAACTCCCACAATGAGGTCACTGTTATTCTTCTCTCCCTTAATTTTGACCCAAATGCTCTCACTTTGGCTTTGAGGTTCTAAATCTTGGATCTCTTCACAGGTATACACATCCCTGACATATAACGCCACTCCTCCTCCTTTCTTGTCTGGTCTGTTTCTCTGAAATAGATTGTATCCCCCCATTATTACATTCCAATCATGGGACTTATCCCACCAGGTTTCAGTGATGCCTATTATGTCGTATTTTGTTTGCTGTACCAAGAGCTCAAGCTCATCTTGTTTATTTCCCATGCTTTGCGCATTAGTGTACAGACATTGAAGTCCGTTAATCATTCCCCCGTGTCTCTTATTTAAGGATTTTTTCCTCCCACCACTAGGTCTGTGGTGGAAGGAAAAAATCCTTTTTAATTTATTAAAAATTAATAAATTAATTTTTATTCTTCAGATGTCTGGAGGAGTATATTGGATAAACACCTTCTGCTTCTTTAAGTTGTAATGTAAAGGATACCTATAAAAACTCTAACCTTACAAAGCATTCTCTAAGCAATCCTAGACCAAATGATATCCCTGGAGAAAACTTGTTTGCCTTGCAACCTTATTCCAGGAGCTTATTTATTCCACTTGCATCAGTGTTACCCATCAACAGCGATACTGAGAGTCTCTGGATCTGGCAATGACTCAAGGGCACAGAGTCATTTTTCTAATCAATGCTCTCTCAAGAAACCATTTAGTACCCATGTCTAGACAGACAGTAGAAATCAAGTTTGCTTTGCTCTGTTTAAGAGGCAATGGCTTCACTGGAAAGCTGCTAACAGATTTCCTCGGTGTCACAGAGAGTCAGCATGGTACTAAATAAGTTTAGTGACAGGGTGAGTTTTGCAGAAGCATGATTTTGGAAGATGGTATATGTTATGCTCATCAACATGACCAATTTACCCAGCTGCTAGTATAAACAATAGGAAAGAGTTTATTCTTACAATCCTGTGTTCCATTAAAGGACAACTTCATTCATCCAAATAAAGGGAATAGGAATGGTCTCTAAAAGATTCACATAATCAAATATTTTTTTTCTTTAAGTAAGAATTGCTGATTAACTAGCATAATGTTATATGGATCTGAACAGATCCATATATAGTCAGACAAGAGAACTGGTAGAATAAATAATCAAGTATAAAGTCAGTACCTAGGATTATTCCTTGTTCAGGAACATTGAAGGTGCACATAGCATGTGCATGAGCATGCAGATATTTATGTGGGTCTAGTTTGCTTTATCTATGGGCTTGTACATTATGCTTTTAAACCAGATAATCACACTCTGAATTCACACCTTCCTACCCGGAGTGATCATTTGTTTTACATGTTATATACATTGACTCCTGAGTCCTTTAATGAATTTTAGCCCCTCTAGGTATGTATTGGACGCGGGTGGCGCTGTGGGTTAAACCACAGAGCCTAGGACTTGCTGATCAGAAGGTTGGTGGTTCGAATACCCGCAAAGGGGTTAGCTCCCGTTGCTCGGTCCCTGCTCCTGCCAACCTAGCAGTTCAAAAGCACGTCAAAGTGCAAGTAGATAAATAGGTACCACTCCAACAGGAAGGTAAACGGCGTTTCCGTGCGCAGCTCTGGTTCACCAGAAGCGGCTTAGTCATGCTGGCCACATGACCTGGAAGCTGTACGCCAGCTCCCTCGGCCAATAAAGCGAGATGAGCGCCGCAACCCCAGAGTCGGTCAGGACTGGACCTAATGGTCAGGGGTCCCTTTACCTTTACCTAGGTGTGTATCAAATCCTTTAAACATTTTAACAACTGGGGAGAAGCATTACCAGTGATGAGATGTGTCTCACAAGCGAACACAAATGAGAAAATCTCTACCTGCTGGCAGCCTTGTTGCCTTACGGAAGAAGGAACATCCATACTTCTATCCATGTGCCATCCTACACATGATGCTATATTGTGACTGTGGTATACCTGTTTACCACCATTACACTGTCATTTTACTGATGTATTGTGACATGCTTCAATAAAGTTTATATTTTGTAAGGCAACATGAACATTAAGTGTCAAGGGTACATTGAAGTTAAAAAAACTGGGAGTGCTGTTATACAATTTGTGGAAATTGTCCTGTGTGTAAAGGTAAGTCCTGTATAAGATGAGTGAAGTGCAATATCTAATGTTGAGTAAAAGGTTCTTTGGGATTGGAGAACAATTGTTGGTTTGGTGTGAAGACCCTCTGTTGGGCTTCATTCAAAAAGTGTCCTGAACCCCTGGCCTACCCGGCAGCAGGTCAATCCAAGTAGTCAAGTCTGAAGGCCAGCAGTCAGGATGCAGTCCAGATTCAAACCCAAAGCCCAGTCCCGCCGAGGCCCAGGAGCATCCAAGCCAAGGTCCATCAGCATGGGCAGTTGAGCTGACATCCCCTCAGCTCTGCTTCCCTTTTGTACTTTGCATGCTGATTGCAGCACCTGGGCTTGATGAGGCATGTGACCCTCACCTGCTCCAAGCTTCCATATGTTAAGTATTGAATGGCATGGAATCAGCAGATTTAAAGTTAAACACAAAGGGCTTCTGCATAGGCCTTTTAACTCCCACGATTACCTGCCTCTTGGGATGGTACTTTTCCTCCATCCAGCACATAATTTGGGTGTATAAACAATGGAACTCATTCCCACAGGAAGCAGTGAGGTCCACCGACTTTGATGATCTTAAAAGAGAATGAAATGAATTCATGGAGGGGAGTGCCATTGGTGACTACTAGCCATTATGGCTATGATCCATCTTCACAACTTCACAACTGAAGGCAGGAATGCGTCTGAATACCAGTTCCGAATACAAGAGGGTGCTCTTGTGCCTGAATCCTACTTGTGGGTTTCTGACAGGCGTCTGGTTGGCTGCTGTGAGAACAGGTTGCTCAGCTAGATAGGCCACTGGCCTAATCCAGCAGGCTGTTCTTATGTCATTTTTAGTCCTGCCAGTCCTATCCATGCTGCTGCTTTGCTTAACATTTACCTGATGCTTGAGGTGTGCTAGGCAGTGGGCATAACACCAGCATTGTATAGTTCTTATCCAGAGGGCTTTTTGTCTAAGAAACAATCAAAGGGTATGCCCACCAATTTCTACTAGTGGCTTGAAGTAAGGAATCCCTTAAAAGACATCCACAGCTGTGAAGAGACAAAGGTAACCCTATTTAAAACTGAAAAGGTTGCAGTGAAGGATGCCTAAATTAGCCTTCTCCCGCCCCCTGCTCTGTTCAGATTTGACACTGCTGCCAATTTCAGGTTAGGGTAGATTAATTCATATGTAGCCTAGGGCATTCTGTAGTTTGGCTCCATGAAGGCCATTTGCAATGAGATATTCTGGCAGAGGAACTGAACTAGAAATTAGCTGTTGCAACAGTAAGTGGTTGGCAGTGTTTAATATTCTGTGGGGACTTCAACTAAAAGACTAAATAATTAGCATTATGATCTGACCATTTGAGCCATTACACTGTGGCATATCTTGTTACTTCCATAGTTAATAATACCTGTTGGGCATGTGCCTCGTAGATTTCTTTTTCTGAAACGAGAAGCTGCTATTCCACCCCCTTGAGAACTCCTTCTTTATGAGCCAATAAACAGGAGCCTCCATAACCCCCTGCCTCATGCGTGGTGCTCCTGAGATTGTCAACTGTGTAATCAGGCCCCCAGGCACCCCATCAGAGTTGCAATTTCAAGCTGGGAGCTGAGCACTAAAACTGTTCTTTTGAATTTTTCCAGTGATCTGCCATTGCACTTCTATAGAGGAAATATATTCTCTATTTGTGCTCCTTGATCCTTGGCCTTTGAATAATTTAGCACAGATGGTGAATTGTGCAACCCTGCCCTTTTGCTGCCATGCCTGCCAAGTTTCTTGGCAATGGAGAGCATTCTCCCACTTCCCACTAGCTGCTGTGATTCGTCTCCAGCAAAGCCAAATGTTGCTTCCTCCCAATCCTCCATTTGCCAAACTCTATTAGAGGTTTGGGTTTGAGTTCTTCTTGATTTCCAGTAAAGACTTGGGGGAAGCTGGTTGACCCTGACACATCCTATCACCAGGGCTATTTTTCTAGGAAAAGGGGTACCAGAACTCACCACGAACACCCCCCTTGTTCTCTTAGAATGGCAATGGCACCCACCTGAGAGGTGCTGGAACTGAGTTCAGGTGAGAGCAAGTGAACATTGACAATGCCAGCCACCACTCAGACACCCTAAGGCAACACCCAGCTGCATACTCTCCAGTGTCATCCCTGACAACCCAGGAGCAACTATAATGGGAATACAGTGGTACCTCGGGTTAAGTACTTAATTCATTCTGGAGGTCCGTACGTAACCTGAAACTGTTCTTAACCTGAAGCACCACTTTAGCTAATGGGGCCTCCTGCTACTGCTGCGCCGCCGGAGCATGATTTCTGTTCTCATCCTGAAGCAAAGTTCTTAACCCAAGGTACTATTTCTGGGTTGGCGGAGTCTGTAACCTGAAGTGGATGTAACCTGAAGCGTATGTAACCCAAGGTACCACTGTATAAGCGAAAGTCCAGAAACAATGCAGCAGTGTCCTTCTGGCGGCACAAAGCCTCCCACCTCCTCTTATTCAGGAGGAGAAAGCCAGATCCAGCACAATGTCAAAATACCTGCCAACACTATGAGAACTGCAGGACAAGCTATAAAGCTGTTCATTTGAGGTCTAGAAGTTGCTGATGGAATGTCTCTTGTTCAGTCCTCAGACCCTTCTTAGCTGGACAGCTCCGTTCTATCTTGAAAGCCTTGAACTCTGACCTAATGGACAGCTCCCTGGCTTTGCTGGAAAGATGGAAATCTGAGCCACACAGCAGTGTTAGAAGGAATAGGACACGTCAGTACGTTGTTATTTTTTCTATCAATGAATGCTTATCTAAGAGACCTTTTCAAAAGCTAATCAGTTCAGCTTGTCTTGCAATTACACTATAACCAAAAGCTATAATTAAAAGCTGCCTTGGGATTCGAGCCTAACATGGCATACAACCAAGGGGGCTATTCCAGCCTCCAAACATGAGTAGGTCAACCCTGTGACCCTATATCAGATCCAGAAGAACTGTCATGCTGACTGGCCTATAGGAACGCTCATCCTAACTATATCTCTACAATTAAAGATTTGATCACGCATGACTCTGTGAGATAGTCTTTTGTTTTTGTTTTACTTTCTAATACACAAAAAGCAATAATAACAATAGAGAATAAGGGGAAATATCAAATCAAGAAAGGAAAGGTAAAGAAAAAGAAAGCAAGGAAGGTTATGAGACAAGAACAGGGAGCGATAGCATTCCAAAAACAACATTATAATTCCAGACAATTACGTGAAACAGTGTCCTATATGCAGAAAGTTTCTGGAAATTTAGCTTTAACTCAGCAGCTGCCTATGGGATTTATATTTGAATGCCACTCACCAGAAGACCTTCCATGACAGTGCAGATCTGGAAACTCTAGATGCTCTATAAAACAATTTCAATAAATGTCTTCTGTTTTGGCCCCTATGTAGAGCTTCTGCCCATAGTCATAACAGTCATAACACGTCTCTGCAATGATACTTTCTACCTTGTTCACTGCCTGTCTCTGAATCTAGCTCCTGATCCACAATAATCTTTTCTCCTTCCTTGCTACTTCAGTCTCAGACTTGACACCGTGCTCTTTGACCTGCTTTTGCCAGCCTAGCTGCATGAACTGGCTTTCAGGCATTGTTTCTAGACTTACTCTGCTTCTGGCCTCCCTTCCTTGGCTCCATGCAGTCATTTGATTCCTCAGGTCTCAGCCTATATTGCAACCATACAGCTTGGACTCACAGAGATACTTGCTACCAATCACTAAACCTGTTGGGACTGCCAGAGCAATAGTTCTCCACCTATGACTGACAGTCAGCTACAAAAGGCTACCCAGTACAATTATAGAAGCAGCATGACCATCTCAGTAGGATGCTTTAATTCCAGGTTACAAATGGATGCTCTGGAATGGCTGGTAGCTGCTGCTGCTGCTGCTGCTGCTGCTGCTTCCTAAAGTAATTGTAATATTCTTTTAACAGGAATCCAGATTATGGCTTCATTTTTCTGCAGGCTGCAGCAGAGTTTTACATAATCTAAGGGAAGAGAAAAGATCCTGTGGACCTGGTTGAGATGGCATACATTTGCATCTAAATACAACTTATCACAATTCCATGTTGAAGCTCAGAAACATTTCAGGTTCCCAAAAATTATGTGGGGCTTGTTAGGTTGAAATACACTGATTGTCTCCAAAGCCATACAGAAATCTTCTTATGCACTACACTATGTTTCCATTAAAATGGTTTTGCTGTAGTCAAAACTGGCATTTCAGCACAATAATGTGAAATAATTCACCACTAGCAATGGATTGCAAACATCCAACCTATTTGAAGTGCTATATAACTGTGCACCAGGGGTTGCCAATGTGTCATCTACAGATGCCAATGTACCTACCTATGGCATCTGAAAAGGTCTCAGTAAATATCCCCTGAAAATCTACAGTGCATGAAAGCAGGGCCATCAACTTGCCCCCCCATATTGGGGGGTGCATCATATGATGTGTCACGTGATGTGTCCCACCCCTGCCCATGTGAGCACTCACACACCAGGCTATGCCACATAAGTGTCTCATCCCCACCGCTGTGATGCGGCGTTGAGCAGGAAGGAGGCGGCGGAGCATGGCGCTGGGCTCTGTTCTTGACCTCCTTCTCCCCACACAACATTAGGCAAGGAGGAGAAGGTCGGATGCAGGGCCCAGCGCTGTGCTCCACCTCCTTCTCCCCACGACATGCTCTTGGCGGAGGCGGAAAGCGTGGAAGGCGATTGTCAGTCTTGCTCATTCCAGCTCCCTCCCAGTTCCCAGGTGGGGGCTGGGGTACAGGGAAGGCGCCCAGCGGTAGGCCCCCTCAATACCCTGATTCAAAATATTGAGGAGGCTGGAGCCAGTGCATGAAAGACTGTTAGCTCTTCCAGCTCAGTTCCTGTTTGCACTACTTCAGTCTCTCCCTCCGCAATAAATATACCCACTGAAACATTTCATTTTATATTCATCTTTCCATCTTTTCTGAATTTTGTGTTCCTGTCTCCTTTTCTGCTCTTTTAGATATGGAAGCTATTAAGCCGTTTTGTGTTATACTGTTCCCCACACAACCATTTCGTGGCTTTTCAAAATTTCAAAAGTCCCCATTTGCCCCCAAATAAACGGTGACCTGCTGTTGTAAACCATAGCTATTATATTAATACCTGTATTTTATTATTATTAAAAATGGCTTAAAAGAAAAAAAGATATATATTTTTTAAGAACATGAGATAGTATTATGGTTTCTTGAATATTAATGGTGGTGAGGGGAGTGAGCAATGGAACTATTTCCCTAATAATGTGACAGTGCATCCATAAATACTTGTTTGAAAACCAAACCACACTGGTATTGAGTGAGCAGAGATTTTTATACTTTACCCAATCAGAAAGCACAAATAAATCCCGGGGGCGGGGGACTGTGTACATACATTTCTTAATAAGTTGGTTAGGCAGCAATGCTCTGTGCAGTTTAAGAGATTCTGCTCAGTATATATCTACAATCTCTGATTATATGGTGGTGTAACAAGCATACTGCAAAGCAAACCAAACAACGGGGAAAACTCTCCAGTCTGTTATTATCTTAATTCTAGAGAATACAAACTGTAGCCAGTTTTTTACCCCTTCCCCTCTTTGGTTAGCAAGAAAATGACAGCAAGGTAAACAGCATTTCTGCACTGAAAACTGATGTCTCTCCACTTAGGAAATGCTTGGATGGGGCTAAATGTCAAAAATGGTTCTGACATTAGGGCAAATGTTGACCCCACAAACTTCAGAAACATAAAAGAAATTAAATATTATTAAATATTACTTACTGTCAACTTTAGGCAGTGGGTGAGGTTGCGGAAGGGCACAGCTGCAGTGGATCAGGGCCATCTCCTAGCACAACTAGGGAAGAATATCACTTCCTCCTCTGCTGGTTGTGCTAAATGCTGTGGCCCACCCATGGTTCTAACCAATCACAGGTGAGCCATGGGGCGTGGCTTCAGGAGTGGACCAGAGGACAGACTTCATCCCTCTGGTCCACTCACTGGCTATTTGAAGGGATAGTCAATAGTAACCCTATACTTTCAGAATGCAAGCTGTATTTAACTATTACTATTACTATTATTATTATCATTTGCTTCCCCCCCAAAAAAATGAACACTAAGTGACTTACAAAAAAAAATTAAAACAAGAATAAAGCAACCAAAGAAACCTAGTTACACACATAGATACATGAAGCAAGCCAACTGAACCCCGCCACACTAAAAGATAAGCAGGAAATTAAGATCCAAATGCCTGGGAGAGCAAGAATGTTTTGCATGGTGCCTAAAAACAAATAGTTACACTGTCAGGCATCCCTCCCTGGGGAGAAGATTCCATATACATGGAGATGCCACTGAGAAAGTCCATTCTTCTGACAACACCCTGCACAACACTTTAGGACGGGGTACATAGAGAAGGGCCTCAGATAATTATTAACACTAATAATTATTTGTGCATGGTGGATATATTATTTTTAGTAAGAATGGGTGGTAGGTAGGTAGGTAGGTACAGTAGGTAGGTAGGTAGAATCAAGTAAGGTTAGACCGTAGTATTAAGGGCACTGTGGCTTGTATTTTCTGTCCTGTTAAAACTTCGCAGAATTTATGGTTTGCAGAGAAAAGGCAAAATACAGCCCACACATCATAATCATCTCCTTGGATGGATAATGACAGTTCTTGCTGTGCTTACATTACGTGTGGACCTTTTTATCAAATGAACTCTGCCTTGCTGGAGTTTTCCCTTTGTTTCTTTCAAAAGGTCACATGAGCTAATTCAGTCTCAGGAGCTTGCAATCCACCAAGGTGCAAGAACTTCTTAAAAAAAACACAAAACACAAGCACTTTCTTTGGCATCTTGTATCACTTTTTCTCTCTATCTTGATCTTCATATTAGTGCCCCATGACAACCATAGAATGGCTCCTCTGGAGACTGTGTGGCTTCAAGTGGAGCCTCAGTGACTTCATCATATTTTTCACAGGAAGAAGATGACAAATTAGCTCTGTTCAGGCATTTCTCCCCATGCTCTTGAGATCACATGGAGAGAGACTGAGCAAGGCTATTTTGTGGACCATTGTTCTGCTTCACATGAGAGACTGAGCATGGTGAAATGTGTTTTGGCTGTAAAACAGACTAAATGGCAGGCTCTCCCCCTTTCCCTTCAATTTTATTTATTTGGATTATTTAGAAAGTTTTATATGCTTCTTAATCATAAAACTCTCCAAGTCTTGTGACTGATAAAATAATCAATAAAACACCACTAAAATCCATAAATCTGTTAAAAAGCAAGTTGCCACAAAGCACGTAATTATCAATGAAACACAGATCATAAAGTGCAATGGCTCTAGACAAAGCTTTTCCAAACTTGGGTCTCCAGCTGTTTTTGGACTATAATTCCCATCATCCCTGGCCACTGGTCCTGCTAGCTAGGGATGATGGAAGTTGTAGTCCAAAACAGCTGGAAACCCAAGTTGGGGAAGCCCTGATCTAGTCTAAGAACACTGCCACTGGTTAACTACATGGGTGGTTGTGAGAAGAGGCACATGTTAGCTAACACCAACAGAACAATCATCTAGATATGCCTTGAACCATTTCCAGAACTGGAATAATACATAACCATCCAATTTGAGTTAATCAAGAAAAGCAATTTAGTTTCAAGATATTTTTTTTAGCACTTGAAAAGGGTATTGGGATTTAGAGAAACCAGCAGATCATGGTGCTTTGGCAACAGCAGACATGTTCATAGAATCATAGAATCATAGAGTTGGAAGAGACCACAAGGGCCATCGAGTCCAACCCCCTGCCAAGCAGGAAACACCATCAGAGCACTCCTGACATATGGTTGTCAAGCCTCTGCTTAAAGACCTCCAAAGAAGGAGACTCCACCACACTCCTTGGCAACAAATTCCACTGTCGAACAGCTCTTACTGTTTGGAGCTGGGAAACAGGAGATCAGTAAGAACATAATTATAGCTCTTTTGGATCAGGTCAAAGGCCTATCTAATTCAGCATTCTGCTCTCACAGTGACCAAGCAGATGTCTCCATGAAGTCTTCAAGAAGAACCTGAGAGCAACAGAGCTCTCCCCACTTCAGATTCATGCAACTGGTAGTCAATGACATCAGACATAAAGTGCATTTTCTTTCTTAAGCTGCATAAGGACATACATTTAAAGCATGTGACTTTCCCCCAAGAATCCTGGAAACTGGAGTTTCCGCCTCAGAGCTACAATTTCCCAGCATCTTTAACAAAAGATGGTGTCAGTCAAACCTTCATTCAGGATTTGAGGGCAATAACATGAAAAAGGTGTGTGCAGTATTCCTGCTCCCTGCCTCCCATCTCTTTGCTTTGGCTGATTGTCCTGATCTAACTATCTTAATCCCACTCCAGTCTGCTTGCGGCTATGTCCTTCCGCCTTTCCCAGGGGTACACTACCATTGCATAGCTCTTTGCCATGTTGTAATACAGAGCTGGTCAAGGCAGCAGGGGGAGACAGAGGAATGTTTAGCTGCACAAGAAACAAATTTGCCATGCCACCCTGATGTAAACATTGCTATTGACCCATTTGTTTAAAATACATTTTATATTGTAGTAATATGAATGCTAGTCAAGTAATCAATACCCAGAAGACAGCTCAATTGATTTTCTTCTTCTTCAAATAGATCTCTTCTGGTAAATTATCAATTTGTACTACCTCAGTTGTTTCAGTGGATGCATTTAACAATCACAGAAAAGTTGAGCCGGTTTTTGTATGCTTGTTTTAAGTAGTGATAAGCACTAAGAGCTCAATATTGCCCCATAATAGGTCCAGATGGGTAGAGGTTCCGCTGCTCTTCTGGATAGAACTAGCTTAGTTGCTCTATCACAGCAATAGCCTAGGCAGCAGAGCACTAAGATTCTAAGTTCCATCAACACTGTTCAATCAGCTGAATAGCTTTGATTAGCTCCATTTTTATGGAGACAAAGAAGTGGATGCAGAACCTCTGTGCTCCTCCCATCAGCCTCAGCCAGCAAAGCCAATAGTTAGGGATGATGGGAGTTGTAGTCCAGCAACATTTGGAGGGCCACAAGTTCCCCATCCCTCCATTATAGCATGTGATTTATATGGTCAAATTTGGAATTGGAGGTGGTGGTAGGGAGGGAATCCATGCTCATAGTTTGCTACTACCATGTCAATCTTTCTGACTTTCATCAGTGCTGTTGAAATGATAGATGCCTTGGAAACTTTGTAGTGGGGGGAGGGAAAATAAATAAATAAATAAAAGCATGGCAATCTCTTCTCTCAGGGTGCTTTTTCTCATGTCATGAACTTAGTCCCAAATCTGCTCAGAGTTTCCCAGAGTTGATTTTCTGCTTGCATTAACAGTCAGCCTTATACACTTAATAGCCACAATTTACCATGTTAGCAAGCCATAACAACTTCTGCAGACACTGGTATTATAATTTGGGTACTGAACCTAAATCGCTGCAGTGGGTGTCCTAGTCAGTTCTTTTTCTTTTTTTGCATAGTCTTCAGAGAAACTACTTTCTAATAGCTTTTCTGGATTCTAATTTATCAGCTGGGAATGCTTTGGAGCTGGCAGTATGCTATATATATATATATATATATATATATATGTATATATCCTAAGCAATCCAGAGAACAGGAACTCAATCTTCAGTACTAAGGACAATGCGCTGTTAGACATGATGCCATAATAATTCATACTGGAAACCTACCACTTATCCTTTTCACAGTAGCATTTTTGTGGAAATATATTGCCTACCCTTGCCACCAAAGCAGAAGAGTTACAGTGAGAATGTGAGCTATGAAGGTTTTTTTAAATTAAATGCAGTCTTTCCCTAAGATAAAAGAGCTCCCCTGCAAGCAATCAGAAAGTTACACAAAACCAAGAAGCTTGGATAATCTTTCAAATTGCCTTGTTTGAAAAATGATTATCTGAGTAGCTTTATGAGGCTCTAAAGTCTCGTAAAGCAAAAGGATTTGGCATATTTCCCATTAACTCCTCACATATGCACATATAGTCATGAGGCTCTTTTTTAAAAAATATCCAATTAATTATTAGCAAACTATTTCTATTCGTCGCCTTTGAATTGCAATGCTGGCTAATGGAAGCAAGATTACAGTTGAATTAAGCCAATATGGAGAATATCTAGCTAATGATATGCAACACATTGATACTGGATTAAGCAAAGTCCCAATCTGGAGATAATAGCATACAGTGTTGGGTACAACTGGCAGCTTGAGACAGCAGGCAGCAACATGCCTCTGTAACCACATTGCACGACGGATGAGAGCATGTCACAGTGCACACATGAAGATGGCACCAGATCCTTTGAAGAACCATGCTCAGAGGCAGATGCTGCATACCAGACAGTGGGGACAAGCAGCAGGGAAGCATATCAGGTACATATCCCATTTGCAGGACTGGGACAAACGGATGTAGAAATGTTATGTACAACTACCAGCATCAATGTATGCTATCAGTCCCACTAGAAATCGTTTTAAGTTTTTTATTAGGACAGAAATGAGAGCTATTGTTCCCACAACATTGTCTAACACTACAGTTGGCATAATTCATTAGCTGCTCTTCACATGGGATAGAGAAGATTTTCTTCCTTTGTTAAGAAACGTGCCAAATGTTTTGAAATTTGTCAGACTCTGTTCCTTTTTGCATAGCTTTCAGGTATGTAAATGAAAGAATTATTTCAGTCCCTTTTCCAGAACTCCCTGAAAAATCACCTGGGGATGGCAGGGATGTGTTTTATAGCTGATCAAGCTTACCTGAAAAGCCATCCATTCGCTGCTTGGGCTGTATTCACACATATGACCTCCTTCTAGTTCACCTCTCAGGTACCTTCTGTGTCACTGACTTGCTATATTTAGGGTATGTTTGCAGCTCATTTCCACATTAGCTTTACAGTAAAGCACTTCACACCTTTATGGACTGCATCACCACTTCAGTGATGGTTTGACTACTTTTGCTGACCTCTGCTTTGCATCTCTGCTGTGAAGGTCATAGCGGTTTCTTAAAGTGATGAATTCCGGGGGAAAGTGGGCTTTCTTTATGCAGGTAGGTTGAAATAGGATGTTTCCTTAGGATGTTTGAAACTCTGTTGTGGATCCTCAAGATTTTGCCGGCATATTTCTTTAAAGTACAGTGATGGCACTCTGAAAATATCAGTTTTAAGAGCAACCACTGCAAATATTCTCTGGTATAATGTAAACTCTTCATTGATCAGGAGTAAACCTGCTATATGTTTTTTTCCGTGCTAAATTAACCACTCTTGTATAATTATTACTAGGGAAAGGAATCCAGACCACTACACTGAAGTAAAGTCCATGCCTGAATTTACTTAACACATATGGAACCATTTCTTTATTAATTTAAATGCTGAGCCTTTAAGGGGGGAGCTGGAGTGATAACCGGTGCCACAGACAGCTTTAAGAGAGAACTTGACAAATTCGTGGATAAACTTGCATGCTTCTGAAAACCAGCTGCTGTGGAGCACAAATGGAAGAGCGCTGCTGTGCTTGTTTCCTGCTCTCAGGCTTCTCATAGGTACCTGGCTGGCAACTGTGGGAACAGGATTCTGGACTAGATAGGCCTTTCGTCTGATTCAATTGAACAACTGAATTCTTAAAAGAAAATGTGTATTTTTTAAAATTAAAAACCAAATGTTTAAAAATATAAAGGTATCATCTAAACAACTTTTAAAGGGCTTCTGAACAACTGCTTTCAGTTGAAAATAGTGATTAGCACATACTTCCCTCCCTCTCCTAAGGAAAATAATATGGCTGAAAAGTAATTATTTTTGGCTGAATCAAACCCAAGTTACTAAAATAATTTGGTAATGCCATATGTCCAACACTTCCTCAGATTGAGCTAGTGATGGAATAAAACCAATATAGCCTTAAATGAACATACAAATTGTTTCAAGGGTGCTTATCATCTGGGGGGGTGTTTTGTTGGCTATGTGTGCTGTCAAATCTAATCATTTTAGTGTTCTCTGCAGTTATGTTTATAATAGTTTCTGTGTTATTGTAGGGAACGGTCATAGAGACAATACCACATTGTTCTGCATAGTTTGATATGATCAAATTTTACTGGCAAGATTACCACAGCAATCAATGCTGCAGAAAAGAATATTCAATTTAGGAAGAACAACAACCACAACAAAAAGTATTTTCTGTACCTTAATGAAAGTACTTGTTTGTAAGGAATGAAGGTAGACAAGCAGCCAACCTTAGGGTTCTCTAAGCTTCTGAAGAGGCTATGAGAAGGTGTTGGCAGGACCTGAGCTAAATTATGCTGAGGAGCAGCAGTGATGAGAAAGATGATGAGCAGACTCCAGAGGAGATGCATAGCATTTAGGTAATACTGAAATGAGGTCTAAGTAGAAGCCAAAGGTTAATCTTGAGTTTTACCAGTAGATGACATTACTGATGGAGACAGGAGCAGGTGACTAGATTAAATTCTTCACATCCTATGAACAGATTGTCACTGGTCCCTAGTGTGTAAATATTACTTTAGAACATCATTCTTTTTACAATACACACTGCCTTTACTCTAGAGCTCTGTGTGCACTCCAGGATGTACACCAAACTGTCACAGGCACAATTATTGAATATATAGAAGCCATAACTATTTGAAAATACATCCTAAATTTTCCACACATATCTTCCAAAACATGTTTTTTTTTAAAAAATGTAAATGACGTCTGCATGTATGCAGACATGAACACACAAATGTTATTTCTTATTCTCCATAGGGATTCTGCAACAATTTCAGTAATGAGTAATTATTATTCACATCTGTGATCTTTGCATATATCAGTGCAGTTATTTTTACTGGCACGAGTGAGAATTATGTGAGTGTAATGGAATATAATGGAAAATAAGCTTGACTGTAGATCCTGAGGTTAGCATTTCGTTTGAAGTGATACAAGCATAAGGAAAACATTGGCTGTATCCACCAGGGCTCTTAACATGATCTATTCATTTTAACATTCCACTAAGAAAAACTTCAAAATCATGCGTTAGAAGTATAAATTAAATGTGGAATGAAGAAAATAACATCCTCTTCCTCCTGATCTTACACAACTCATTTGCATTCAAATAAAAATCATTTAGAACTACCAATGTGCCGTATGCTCAGTGTGTGATTATTTCTTTTAGCAAGCTGTGTTGCTGGAGGGAAATTGCAAAGGGATGCAATGAAAAGGTATCCCCAAACTAAGGCAGGGATAGAGAACTTATGACCCTCCAGATGCCATTAGACTTCATCTTCAGATTAATGAAGGCAGGAGCCTTAGTACAAGGATGAAAAAGGTTTGGCCCTACAGATATCAAAACATAATTGAGCATGTTGTGGTGTCTCTATCTGCTGTGCTGCCTGATAATATTCCTTACTGCTTCTGATCAAGCACAATGCTTTTCTCATCGTCTAGGTGTCAAGTTCTACTATGGTGGCTGTTGTTGATCTGGCTAGATGATCTGGTCAAACCAAAACAAGTAAATTACTGATGCAATTCTATTCAAACTTACCGAAGAGTAAATCCGACTGAACTCAATTAGACTGGTGTACAAGTAGACATGCAGATGATGGTGTTTGTCCATATGCCTAACATAGCTCCACTGACAATTCCCTTTAGTACATCAATATAAATATTCTCAGCAGATGTTGTATCTATTAAATAGCTAAGTAACATTTCAATGCATTCTGAAGGGTTTTGGGGGGGTATAATCAATTCATAGAAATATGAGGTCTTGCCAAATAAATCTCAATTAAATGGTTACAGAAATGCAACGTTACTTTTATGTAATTCAGGCATATTCCCCCAGTGGGATTTGTCTTCCACCTCCAAATAGGAGGGAAACAACTGTATGCAAAATAATAATAATAATCCTTCAGGCTATCACTGTAACACGGAGACAGTCTACATTTTCCACTTGCTCAAAATAATGTTTGGCTCATACTCTTGCCACCGATTCCAGCATTTGCCATTAGTTAGAGAGTGTCAGTCAATGTTTATAGAAGATGGACTTAATTACAAATCCAGCTGGGAGTTTTTCCGAAGTACATTTCTCAAAGTCAGTTGTGGCGAGGCAAAATATTAGAAGCTACTGTTTGGTTTCTAACATTTTCCCAGCTCCCGCTAGCCTATGCCAGGCTGTACAGCTGCCACAGAAAGAATAAAGTGTTTCCTTTCAGAATCCTAGAAGGCTGAGTCTCAGAAGATGTGCATCCAATGTCAAACAGTCACACAATACACTGAAGATAGAATGCCACTTTGGAACTGAACAGTCCATCTACACAGAGAGGTGCAGTGCATGCCATAATAATTGAGGCTGACATCTTATGCCCAAGTATCCAGTGGGTAAACAGTTGAATGGATAATTGAGTAGTGCAGGCCACTGAAGTAAATAGAAAGCTGCCTTATACAAAGACTTATCTTGGGTTCATCTAGTTCAGTATTATTGATACAGCCTGGAAATGGCTCTCCTGTCTTTCAGACAGGATCTCTCTCATCCCTGCTTAGGGACACCAGGGAACGAAGTTGGGATGTCTTGTGTGCAAAGCATGGGCTCTGCTACTGAGCTACAGCTAGGAGAGAAATTTTAATGAGAATTCACACTTCCCAAATCAATTTGCAAACTGCAGCACTGCCATCCTTTCAAATTCGCACGTCTCTGAATTTTGTGATGCCATTGCCCAATGAAACAACAAGGACAAAAATGCATAATTTATCCATCTACCTATGCATTTATAGCCTACCTTTTCTCCACAGAGCTCAATATGGGGTAAGCGGCTGTCCCCTTATCCATTTTATTCTCACAACAATCCTGTGAGGTATGTGATTGGTCCAAGGTCACCCAGTGAGCTTCATGGACAAGCGGGGATGGTTAGGGGGAAAGATGCATTAAAATGTACATGTACAACATATACAAACAACATACAAATGCAGGGCATTAGCGGACATTTCTTTGAAAAAATGACTTTACTGGAAGAAAATTCACATGAAAATGCAAAGCAAATTTCTGCATAAAAGCAGAGAACTGAATTTAAGATTTAAAAGATGAGAAACAGAAACTGAAATTGGCAAATATGCCCATCCCGACCTTGAGCTCCTGCTGGTAAGTGATCAGTGAACTGAATTATAAATAGTAGCATGGTTCTTTTGTCTGGTTATATTTTCTTCTGGGCTTTGAAAACGGTAGCAGGGCAGATTTAGCTAGCTCTAATACCTATTAGTTACAAATATCAAAGTACTCAAGTTACCTTAGGCCAACTGAAGACTGTATTTTGATGTATATCACCTAAGATGCTTTAAATGTAAACTTATAGTGCAATACATGAATGTTGTGGACATACAGCTTAAATGCTTGGTACAGATACTCTAATCAGGAAGCCAGAAAGGGAATTTTCCCTCTATGGCAAATCTAGATTTGCTGCTGTATAATGTGCAAAGCAGCTCTTAAAAGATGTTGTTTCCCTTAAATCATTATTGCTGTCAAGAATATCATCTGTTCATTACAAAAAAACAAAACAAAAACTGCTTAACATGCTCAGTCAGAGTTGTTTAAGCATCAGTTGTGTTGGCTACAGCGCAAAAGAAAAAAGAAAAAAAAAGAATTTCATTTATATTTTCACAAGAAAACCTCCTCCTAATTATCCAGATAGAATTAAAGAGATAGAAAGTGAAAATGATGTTAAGAGGCACTGGTATGAAGCATATGGATTGGAATTAAATGGGTATGGAAGTGGTACTTGCCAATATACAGTTTTTGCAACGCTGACTTGCTCTGGACACATAGTAGAACGAAGGGGGGATGTGGTGCTCAAATTCAATGATGGCAGAATAGACTGTACCATTTCATATTGATTCACATCCCAAAACGTTTAAAAAAACAAACAAAACAAAAACCCTCACAACTCTCTGCAAGTTGAAATCTAGCCTATCAAGAAGGTAGGCTCTTTTCCTGATGTGGCAGGGTTAATTTAGTTTTTCTTTTTTTAATTGCAGAGAGGTTTCTATTTGTGTGCGTGCGTGTGCGTGTGTCTCCTCTACAAATACTCTTAAATGATTCAGGCCATCTAAAACAGGCATCCCCAAACTCGGCCATCCAGCTGTTTTGGGACTATAATTCCCATCATCCCTCACCACTGCTCCTGTTAGCAAGGGATGATGGGAGTTGTAGTCCCAAAACAGCTGGAGGGCCGAGTTTGGGGGTGCCTGATCTAAAGCATTCCACCACCAACTAATTCCATAGCCTGTGTAAAACAGAGTCTGCCATTGATAGGATATTACCTATCACCACTTGTTCAGTTTTACAGTCCAGAGAGAACAGTCAAGCTCACTAAACACTTTACATTAACAAATGCCAAAAGCAGATCCCGGTATCCTATTGTTGAATCTGATGTGTGCCAGTGATTATGGCAAACTCAGCACTGTCGACTAAGCCCCATTTTTGTCTCCAAGTTCTAATTCTTACACTTTCAGAAGCGGTCAGTCATGAGAAGAAGTAGTGGGGGGACAGGAACTGACATTCAAAAGTGCTCTTTCACCATCTGTTCCTTTGTGCAATCTTTGGCCATGTTTTCAGCTAACTGGCTAAATAAGAGTAAGGCAGTTTTGAAATCTGGCTCTGTGTCCCCTCAAGGTTTTCCACATGAGCTGGAATTCCTGTGTATAAGGACAGAATTATCTAAAATAAAGCAACTTTCCTGCAAAATGTGAAGAACTGCATTTAAAGATGGGGGAAATGAGAAAGTGAGAGAACTGAAATTAACAGATTCTTCCATCTCAAATTTCTTATACAGTGGTACCTCAGGTTACATACGCTTCAGGTTACAGACTCCGCTAACCCAGAAATAGTGCTTCAGATTAAGAACTTTGCTTCAGGATGAGAACAGAAATCGTGCTCTGGCAGCACGGCGGCAGCAGGTGGCCACATTAGCTCAAGTGGTGCTTCAGGTTAAGAACAGTTTCAGGTTAAGAACGGACCTCCAGAACGAATTAAGTACTTAACCCGAGGTACCACTGTATTCACTGTGCTGCGTAGCAGGGGAACACCCTGCAGATACCATTTCATCAGGCAGTCTGTTTCACACAACACAGGGACTGGGCCCCTAGCGTGGCGACATCTACCAGAGGCAGAGCATCCCATTTCTCCACTTGACCTGCCACTGCCAACTGTACTGCCCGACCCACCACCTCTGCCACTGGGAGACAAGCCAGTGCTGGTTTCAGGTGAGACTGAACTGATTTATAGCAAGATTGCACTGAAACCACGTGGGCTGTCACGTCATGCTCCACAAGATCTCATGTGATTTCAGCAAGATCTTCTGGGAAATTGACGCAATCTTACCCAAAATCAGCACCAATTAAAAACAGCAATAAAATGCACCAAATAAAGCTCCCTTACAACAGAAGGCAGTATAACAGAACTTACAGTCTGGATTTAAAACTCAGCTAAAGAGCCTGAATACCTTAAAAGATATAAGGAAAGCACAAGATGAACCTCATAATAAGTAAAGGTATCATATTGTTACCCACCTCACTTTATTTGGCAGGTTAAGAGCTGGATTCAACTAAATAGTTGCACTAACAGGAGCCAAAGCAATAAAACCCACTAGTGCAATGGGACTTTCCTCAATCCTCCCTTCATACCCCCCCCCCAAGCTTGGGGGGGGGCAGGAGTGATCTCTTAGCTCAACTTTGAATTCTACCCTGGGACTGGTTTTTCAGGTATTTCAATTTTCAGGTATTTTCAGGTACATCAACCAGCAGGTGATTGTAAAATCATGCTTAAAACTATCTTCCAATGCAATACAAAAGAATTTTAATCTCTGCAACAGCTCTGTATGTACTTTGCCTCATAAAGAAATGAAACAAATTGCATATATCATTGCAATGGAGCACTCTAATTACAGTAAATGATTAAAAAATTTAATACATTCAGCCCCATCTTTGTAATATTTAACATGGTGCTTTCTCCCTCCACCCTTACTACAGACTGTCATTCAAACAGCAGAAGGATGGAAACACATTATTTCCATTTAAATTTGTATCAGTGTATTTGGAATGCTAATAGCAGAGAAAGTGCAAAAAGCATTCAAATAATCTAATTTCCTTAAAACTGCAAGTGTGCTGGGGACGGATGGGGCATGCTTATATTAATTACGCTTCTGCAGCCATGCATATAATTATGGGGTTAATTAAAAGGCAACTGTGATGTACACATTTTGCACTGTGCTGATTCCAGTTCAGTAGAACACCGAGCCTTTAAAGAGGAAGCTAGCAGCCACAGAAAAATTGTTATTTGAAATGTTGAAGTTTTTTTACAGTCTTTGCAAAAATAAATGAAGATTCATTCACACCAAAGTAATTTCCCATTGTTATCTCAGGAAAGCAGATCCCAGTAATCTCTTTCAATTCTCAATTGATATCTCATTTCTGAATCATAATTCCTTCATCTGAATTAGAAAGCGGTAATTATTTATTAAACTATACAATGTATCTCTCCCTAACTTATGTCGAACATTTGGTTACGTGAACAGCAAGAGGAATGTGGGAGGGGATTCAAGCAAGTGTCTAGTGTTTAGTAGGCTACAGTATCATCTAAGTAGCATCTTCGTGTTAAAAAGACTGTACGATGTTTCACTGACATCATAGGGAAACTTTCCTTAACAGTATTCTGTGGAATAAAAACAACAACCTCTTGAGGTGGTAGTTAGGGTGAGAAGGGTTTTGGTGAGCAGATATGGAATTGTGTGAGCTTGGATGGAAAAGGACACCTTTCTCCCCCTCCCCCTTTTTTTTGGAAGCGGGGGAATGTCTCAATCGGCTGCCATAACAACTCCTCTGACCAGAATTTAACTAGGTCATCCACTTGCATCAGAAAATGGACAGTAATGGATAGGAGGAAGCATGAGATGAATCTATTCCTAGTGTTTATCACATTTGGCAACTCAGTGAGTTTAACTCATTTATAAGAATTCTTACTGCACAAAGACCAGAAATAAACTCCTTACATAAAGGATTATAATATCCCATCTGTGCTTTACTCCTAACAACTCTCAGCATCCATAACAAACTACAATCCTCAGTATTTTGGGGATAAAGTCACAGCTATTTAAAGTGGTATGATAATGTTTTAAACGTATTAATCTACACCACTTCTCCCAGACCTGGTGCCTTCTGTATGTTTTTGGCCGTAGCTCCCATAGGCCACAGACAGCATGGTCAATGGTGAAGGAATGATAGGAGTTGTAATCCAATGCTCCTGGAGGGCATCAAATTAGGAAAGACTGGTCTACATTATGCATTGCCCACTTAAGCCATACTCAGACATTTCAGCAAAAACACATGGGATTAAACTGGGAAGGGGGGGGGGACTAACAGAGAGCCGCACCCCAATGCCCCATGTGCTGCTGCTCCACTTCATACCATTACTCATTTAGTGACCAAACATGCTTGGAAGAGTCCCTACAAATGAGACCTGTGAGATTATACACCCTCACTTAAAGGTGCATTCACACGGCAGTTGATTCTGCTTCCCTAATTGTTTATGTCACGTGATGTAAAAGCCACTTCTAGAAATCTAGCAGAATATAGTAGATGTTTAGCGCTCATTTCCATGTTCATTGTTTCCAGAAAGCGTCTGTTTGCAATCCCACAGAAAACTGTAGGAGAAAAATGACGAAATTTGAGGCAGTATACAAGAATACCTTTCTTTTCTGTAATTTCCATGGGTGAATCGTGGGGGAACGGAAACATGCATGTGAAGAAAGCATGGGGGAGTAGTGATGTTGTCCAATGACATTTGTCATTGTGCGGCATCATGTGCCACAAATTTAATGTGACATGTTGGTATAGTTGTCAACAAGCCACAACTCCATAATGCAACAGGTACTGCAGTAGAAAAGGACCATTAGAAAATGGGGTGGAAGCATTGTCATTATAATCAGGAAAACTAACACAATATTCCCCACATCTGAGTGCGCCCTTAATCCCACTCATGTTCACTCAAACACCTGAATAGGCTTTATAAGTTATGCATGGCAACTTTTCCATGTTGCAGACATAATATGTAGTGCAAGAACACACTGTGTGAAACCTCTGCGGTGTGAACTTCTGTGCTTCTGTCTAAACTTATTGATTACTTTTCAATATGGTGCTGCCTGCAAGCATGTTACTGAAATGACCCCTTCTGATGTGTGCCTATATACATGTATGCAAACATTAAAGTGTAAGGACTTGCATATGCTTATCTCCGCCGTAACACCAATTTAGCTCAATAGCTAAATTATGTCTCACACATATATGAGCAATAAGTGAAATAAATAATCTGTATCCCCTCCCCACATGGCTGGGGCTCCAGAAGAGAAAGTCTGAAGGTACTAACTGAATATGAATGTAGCTGGTAACTCTGAAGCTTAAAGGTTTTATTTTATAGAAAGTAGTACACTTTACTGACTATTTTTAATCCCCATAAACACTCAGTGTATCCAGTAACAATGACCCTTATGTGGAAGAAATTAAGCTGCTCTGGATTCAGACTCACTGTAGCTTTGTTGCTGTGGCATTAATCCCGCAAAACATCCCCTGCCTTTTTGGTTTCGTTCATCCCCTGGACAACCACATTATATAAACAAACTCCTGCTCCATTCCCACTGATGGAAAATTGGTCCATACCTACGATGCCAGAAGGCCTCCATTGATCAGCTGCCAAAAGTACAAAATGGTGTCAAAGCATCTCTTAGAGGCTGAATGACAACATCACAACAACCCAGTATTACAAACTGTAAGTACAAAGATGTGTTACATGCATATGCCAGGGATTTACAAAGAAGCACTCTTGGATTTATTTGTCTTTTTGCCCATGGCTCAGTTTTTCACTCTGTTTCTTACTAATAGTGGAAACTGCTACCTGTGGAAATCAAACTGCATTTTACTACACATGTTATTTAAAACAACAACTCTGATTCTTAAACTTATATTGCCCCATTTTACATTCACGGTAAAGAAAAGCGTGGCAGGATTTACTACTGGCAGGGGCGGGGAACCAAACTATGGTAGAGAAGTGTATAGAAAAAGGATTCCTATTCTTAGCCAGTTCATGATCAATGCTGAATACCACCTGTGATTAACCAACACTGTGGACACTTGAACAAAAGACCACAAAATAATAATCAGTGTATTATTGGTTCACCATTAGGATGGTCCATCATTGGACTGACATGCATCTGGAGTCCACACAGGTAACAGATTCTCTCTCACTCTAGGATACCTGGGTCATCGGTATCATAAGAAGAGCCTGTTGGCACATCTAGTCCAGTATCCTGTTTTCACAGTGACCTACCAGATGCTTATTGGAAGCCCAGAATCAAGACCTGAATGCAGCAGCACTCTTGCCATTTGTGATTCCCAGTAGCTGGCAATCAGAGGCATACTGCCTCTGACAGAAGGAGGAGAACACAGCCATCTTGGCCAGTAGCCACGGAGAACCTTTCATCCTCCATGAATTTATCTAATCCTATTTTGGATCCAAGATTATGGCCATCACTGCTTCTTGAAGGAACAAATTCCAGAGCTTAACTGTGCACTGTGTGAATACCATAGTGTTATTTTGTGCTATATCTTCTTGCCAAATGCTAAGGAGAATTTCACCACACATCAGAGACAGCTGCCAAGGAACCTTGGACAGCTAAACCATGGACCTTCTGCATGCAAAGCAGATGTTCTCATGGGATTCTACTAAAGGGGGAAAAGGTCCCCCACCCCAATGAACCATAATATTCAACCACATCTCTGATTTTTTTCTTTCTTTTAAAGGGTTATTTTCTAGCATTTGTAGAATCTGTTATGAGGTATAATATTCATCTCTCATTTTTGTGTGTGTGAGAGAAACTACTCTGCTCCCTCTTCTAGTGTTTTACTTTGTCCCCCACACAAGAAAAAATCCTGAGGATACCCATAGATATTTTGCCACTGATCTACTGCCCTTCCCCAGTTTCCATCACCACAGCTGCAATTTTAAATTAGAAACTTTCATACCATTGTAAAAAGAAAGTGATATAAAAATAGAGATCATCGTGAAATTCTATTTTATTTGCCAATAATTATATCTTGCAACATTTTAAAGCTCTTTTTTGTTTGAATGCAAACTCCTTCCTCCGTAACACTGCCTCGCTGTTTTTATCCTGCAGTGTCTGTGATAATCCTGTGTCTGTGAAATTGCAATCTGTTGCCATGGAAATGGATGGGATGCCACAATTGTATGTAGCACTAGGACTTCACTTCAAGATCAAGGATGAGGAGATGAGTTTCCAGAGAGCTACATCAGTGACTATATTTTTATACAGCTGTCTGGGCAAGGGTTAAATTCAAGGTGGCATGGATGCTTAGGGGTGTACAACACTGGCAAGGAATCTGAAAAAGAAATGATGGGATGAAGGTGGAAATAGATGCCTGAAATGGGTTGTTTTATGTCTTACAGGCACCTGGAATACTTGTCAGTGATCCTTATTCTTTGTCAGAACTGACAAAGTAAATGCGTGAATTTAATTAAAGCTACAATCCGAAACCCATTTACCTAGGAAACGTGCATACTGTTACACCATACAAACATTCCCAAGGAGCCACTGGGATTATATAGGTGGTTAGGGAAATTTTATCTACAGAGTGGCTTGTAGAGATGGATAGTTCAGTAGGTAGAGCATGAGACTCTCAATTCTAGGGTTGTGGGTTCAACCCCCACATTGGGCAAAAAAAAACCCACATTGCAGGGGGTTGAATTAGGGACCTTGTGGTCCCTTCCAACTCTAAGATTCTATGATTCTATGATTCTAAATGTGTGTTGAGACAAAAACAGGAAGTGGCAGGAGAACACTTAGGTATTGTTGGAGAGTATAGTTGACAGGAACTGGGACTAGAAATGAGTTAATCTGTCCATTTCTGCATCTCCCAATTTTTATTTTTATTTTTTTTCTAATCTTGAATTCAGTTCTCTACATTTCCACATCAGTTTGAGGGTGTGTTTTTTCAAGAAAAAGAAAAAGAAAAGAAAGTCCTTGTGGAAATTCGTCAGGATTTCAGTGCAATTTTTTCCTAACACACATTTTTGTATGCATTTTGTAGATCTAATGCCCACTTTTTGCAAAGCAATTTCTCCTAATATAGTGCAGATTTACAAATCATTTTTACTAATATTCATTATAGACATTCTTTATCATAGCACGTGGGTTTTTGTATCACTACCTGGCTGGAGAACTCAATTGCACACTATCAGAGATGAGTGAATTTCAAAAGGTAGCTGTGTTTTGGTTCAAATTGTTTAGAGAAGTTTGAATTAGGTAAGCTCTCCTTTAAATGAGAACAGAATCACATTTCTCCCTCATCCCTAGTAGCTACCACAATTCCATTCATAACTTCAGCCACCAACCATGCCAATTATGAATCAACCGGAGAATGTGGCTGTTGTGCATATTGCCATCTAAAGTGTGGAACTAGCACATTCTCAGTAGCCCCTTCAAGCATTGAGAATCCATGAGTACCAAATGCCTGCACAAGGCTTCTGGTAGATATGTTCCTACTTTGCATGTGTAAATATTCTGCCCTGCAATTATTCTGGAAACAGCTGCCCTACTTATATCCCCTGATCATCTAGCCTTATATGACAAGGTGAAATAAAGGAACTGGGAGTTGGCAAGATAGAAAGTTGATGGCCACATATGTGTGACTTGGCGCACATTCTTTCATGTGATACATTCTTTCACATAGATCTTGGTCTAATTATTACCCGGATTTGTCTAGGATTGTTGAATGAACATATGACATCATTTAGGATTAGCCATTTGAATCAGAAGCTAATCTATCTCTGATTCAAGTCTGTCAGATCTCATTTAATGATTGGATTGCAGAAAGAATATGTATTGAGGAAACCTTAGAAGTAGAATCTTCTCTTATTGATCTAGAAGCAGATTAATTTTCTGCTGATTCTACAGCTTCCTTCTCAATTAGGGATAATGGAGGATGAAAGAGACTGTGATGAGAAAGGAAGATAATCTCATCCCATTATCAATTCCCTTGGATATCAGAGTCTCTAAAAACCTTCACCAGTGCTCTGCCATGTAGGTAGTGGAGGAAAAGAAAAAAGAAAACAAGGGCATCATGACAGCATAAAATGGAGCAATAAAGGAGTCTCTATACAATTACCTGAGAGTTGAGTAATTTATAATCGTGCCCAGGTGAGTCGAACGAAATGGATGAGGGCTGATAGTGCAGTGGGTGACAACCAGAGACCCACTCCAGCTAGCAAGCAGGTAGATAGGCAGGCTGCTGTGGCTAGTAAGAAACAGTACAGCTTGGGACAGCCTTTCCTAACCTGACAAACAAAAACACCCATCCCTGGAATTGTCCCTGCCAGTGCATTCACACTGCACCAACCTCCCCACCACCTAAACCTCTCCACCCCAAGAAGCAAAAGCAGCCCAGCTGCCAGGAAGTTAGCACAGCTGCTCTGCTCCACTCAGGGAGCTGCTTTTCATAACTTCTGAAAAAGCCAACATGAGCACAGACTGAATGTATATGCTGTGTGTATGGGAGCCCTGCAATCACCAGGGCCCACATACACATACAGAAACTTCCAGAAGTTGTGCCAATCCAAACACATGGAGAAGGGAGGAGCTAAAGGACACGATCCATTTCCTCCATCAGTATACCCAGTTGTACATCCTAACATTTACATTAAGAAGTGCATATTAACAATGAAGGGTGCAAAAGCACAGATACGATCAAAGCAGCAAGGCCTCCTATTTGGTAATGTTTGAATACAGCAAGGATGCTTAGACTGCAGGAAACTGACACAAGCAACTGCACAGGACTGTAACCTAAGTCACTCTTTCTCTCTCTGAAGAAACCAGAGCACCTAACAACTTTAATAATGAATAAGATACAAATCTCTTAGGTTAAAAAGAAAAAGAGCTGCGTCTTAAATTTTGTAGCTTTCAGTCAAAACGAACGTTGCTTAGCAACCACTGTACATGATCCACCTGGCTGACCTCGTTAAAAGACCTGGGCCAGAGCTGAAGCGTGGCAGCATTTGACTGAAAGCAGAAGAGGCTTGGCCAGGAGATAGCAGGAAGAGTGTTCAGCACCACACCAGCAGCTGGGTGCCTGGTGACATCTCCATGCTTAGAGGAAATGACCCATATGCTGCAGAGGCAAACGAACAATCACATTGTCAAGCAAGTTATGGAACTGCCAGCACTGTTCACCACCACTTCAAAAGTCGGCAAAAACCATCTAGCTTTCAAGCAGCAACTTCATCAGTAAAAACTGTTTTAGCATTTTCTAACAATAGACATTCTTTTGAAAAGAAGTCCTAATTCTGACAGCTGGTATTTAGGTTTAATTTATTTCTTACAGTTTAAAAAGAAAGTAGTAATTTACCATTTTACATGGACAGGATTAATTTCTTTCTTTTTTGTATTATTGCAATCTGTATCTAAATACCCATGGAGTTGAACCCTTCAAGGAGCGTCTGGTCTGCTGCTTGTGTTTACTGAGGAAGAATGGGAGAGGGCAAGAAGCTTGTATCATGCTATTTCAGACCATGGAGCATGGCCTTTTTGGAAAGGAAGCACTCTGCAGTTGTGCTGACCACCCATTACTGCTTGAATGGGGACCTGTGCTCCTCTGAATGTTGTTAGACTCCTACTCCCATCAGTCCCAGCCAGCAGAGCCATGGGAACTGGAGGAGAGCAACAGCTGGGGATGCACAGGTTCCCCATTCCTGCATCACTGCAACAGATTCAGTGTAAAAACAAACTCAGAAGAATACACAGCTTAGTACAGGGATCAGGGATCTGTGGCTTTCCATGTGGTTTTGGACTGCAACTCTCATCATCCCTGGGAGTTCACATCCATGGCCACATCCATGGCTTTTTAGACCAAAAATTCTAATAGTTTTAACAAATAAATAAAAATAAATGTGTCCTCTGACATTTAACTGATTTCCCCAAGACTATCAGGATTTTCCCCACCCTGTCTCCTCTCAGTTTCTCCATAACCCAAAAGAGGTAGTTTAATTGGTTCTCTAGACTTACACTTGTATAGTGCAGATAAAAATCATATCGTGTAAAAGCTGTGAAAGAGGATGTTTTTTCATCTTCCCCAACTCAAATAAATACCAGCTGAACCAATTTCCTGTACATTTGGAGATAAAGAATTCTCCCTTAGTTAGAAGAACGTGTGTTTAGAAATTGCAGAAACTTCAGTTCAGTGTGTTATTATAAGAAGGGCTATTTATAATTGAAAATATACTCTGCAAAAATGGATAGATCATGGAAGAAAAGATTAATATGGAAAAGACAGAGGGAAAGAATGAAACAAGGACAATTAGGAAGGGTTTTAAATTTCAATTTTTTCCACTGTATTTTCCACTGGTCCCATCACCTCCTGGCAAATAGAAGGGGATTTCTTGGGTTCCATGATCACTGCAGATGGTGACAGCAGCCACGAAATTAAAAGACGCCTGCTTCTTGGGAGAAAAGTGATGACAAACCTAGACAGCATCTTAAAAAGCAGAGACATCACCTTGCCAACAAAGGTCCGTATAGTTAAAGCTATGGTTTTCCCAGTAGTGATGTATGGAAGGGAGAGCTGGACCATAAAGAAGGCTGATTGCCAAAGAATTTATGCTTTTGAATTATGGTGCTGGAGAAGACTCTTGAGAGTCCCATGGACTGCAAGAAGATCAAACCTATCCATTCTTAACGAAATCAGCCCTGAGTGCTCACTGGAAGGACAGATCCTGAAGCTGAGGCTCCAATACTGAAGCTGAGGCTCCAATGGCCACCTCATGAGAAGAGAAGACTCCCTGGAAAAGACCCTGATGTTGGGAAAGATTCAGGGCACAATGAGAAGGGGACGACAGAGGACGAGATGGCTGGACAGTGTTCTCGAAGCTACTAACATGAGTTTGACCAAACTGCGGGAGGCAGTGGAAGACAGGAGTGCCTGGCGTGCTCTGGTCCATGGGGTCACGAAGAGTCAGACACGACTAAACAACAACAACAACAACAACAACAACAACAACGAAACAAAATGGTTGGCTGTTCTGACTGTTTGGGAGCCTGACCTTGCCCACAATAAAATTTAAAGGCAACTGATTTCTGTGGGGGAAAATCCCACTCAGTGGATCATTGTCCTGCCAAAACAGAGTTCAGCCACTACTGCATAGTGGTCAGAATGTTGGATTTGGACCACAGAGATCTTGATTCAGTTTCCAACTCAGCCACTAAGTGCACTGGATATCCTTTGGCAAGTCACTCTTTCTCCACTGCAGAGAGTTGTTGAAAGGCTAAAATGTTGAAAGAATAAAGCCCATAGATTCTGCCCCATGAGCTCCTTGAAGAAAAGGTGGGGAAGAAATGAGATAAACACATTTTTGAATATTACAAATGCTTTGATTCCCATAGGAGAAAAAAGGTTTATATTTTCATATAGCAGAACTGCATTTGTTCGTGTGCAATTTTTTCTTGAAATACACACAGAAGGCAAACTTAGAAAATTTACAAAAAAAAATAGAGCAGCCTAGGAAAGTGTCTATAAAGAAGATTCGCTCAGGAAACAAGTTTAAATATAAGGTGGTAGAATTAAAATAACAATTGGATACTGGTGTATCTTTTACATCACAGGAGCAAAAATCTTTATTATTATTCTCAATTACCTTTTACAATAATTCCAACTTTAGCCCTCCAGTTTCATTTGTTCATGGTTGTACCAAGGTTCTGTGATGTAATTTGTAATGCTGGTTGATCACTTCCAGCAAGTTGTTGTTGGCAACCATCCATCTCAAGAGACAATGCAGTGCACCTCTGGGAGTGAAATCAAACCACTGCATTAACAGCTCCAAAGAGACCTCCCCAGGGTGCAAGCCTGGGCAGTATAGAGATTCTGGGGTGCCCAGACAACAAGAGCCCCCCTCTCAGCCTTGCTGATGTGGTCCAAAGGAAAGCATAGCAATACATTTGGCACCAGCTTGGCTGCAAGGTGCCATCCAATTGTCTTAGGAACTCCACTCCAGATTTGTATAGGGTTTCCTCATCAACTGTTTCTTCTCTCGAAGTTATCGCACAAGGCAGTGGTAGTTTAGGATAAGAGCTTTTCTTCTCCTTTCCAGGTTGATGAGCCCCATCTGCCCTTTACTTCCCTCTATGGCACGTTCAGAAACCACCTTCTTGATTGTTGGACCCACTATTGGTTTCATCTGCTCAATCCACCTGAGCCTGCATGCAGGAGAAATCCCTAACTCACCAAGGGTTTGAGACTCATCAGCCACTGTCATCTGGTTTAGCCAGCCAGTCAAAGCCATTCCTGAGCTGTGCCTGCTGTCACATGGTGACAGCTTCTAGGAGCCACAGGTGATAGGTGAGTGCAGGGTGGGGACCAAAGGTGTACAAATTACCCCAGAAGGAGCATGATGTGTCCTTCACCAGAGGGACTATCCCTCCCCCAACTTACCATAAGCCCTTTTTACCTACTTCCACCAAGAAAAACAAAAGAACATTTGCACCAATCTTGGGAAAATATCTCTAAGTGCACTGTTTGTCCACAGTACTACCCTTCCATTTGGCTCTCATAAACATGAGACGTAGTTTATTTCAGCCAAATCCTACTAGTGCCCTTTTAAAATCTGTTAAACAAAACCAGGTGGTCTTCAAAGGACAGGAAAAGTAATTGTAGAAGTTCAGGACCTTCTCTAAGTGTCAGCATCCTTGTAAAATGCAGCTGAACATTACATCACATCTATTGTGTAAACATCACAGCACTGGATAAAGGCAACTTTCCAGCGAGCTTGGCAGCCTGCTCTACCTTTCATTTTGTTTAATAGGCCCCGTTGTCTGGTTATGTCCATTTTCCTTCACTGTTCCTTCAAAATGGATTACAGCACAATAAACGTCAGATTGTCAAATGGACTTCTCTGGCCTCAGCTGGTGCCAAATCGCAAGCCATTCAATGCCCTGAAAGAGGGATACTGAGGTAGAAAAGCAAAATTAATTCCTTACAAAAAACATTCTTCTTTCCCTAAAAGACAGGAAGGAAACATGACCCAATGGCCAACTTCTCCCTTTGCCTTCAGTACTCCAAAATGTCTATGCCAGCTACACCCCCAACTCAGCTTGGCTTGCCTTCATATGGTTAGTTGTACAAATAAGAAATCCTGGGCAGATTGTGATCAGATTGAGTTGCAGCTGGGCACCATCTGAACACTTACCTAGAGATGAAATGGTGGCTCGTTGGCTGACATTAAAACAAGCTTGAAGTTCATGATACACAACACTGTGGTCCCAAAGCACACATTGCTACCACCATAGGCAAAGGCATTTTAAAATTTCTCTGGTGAGTGATATGAGCTTTCGTTTTCCCTTGGTCTCATTCCTCAGCATTCTTGCCTGTCTGTTGAGTTCAGCTGAAATCAAATTGAATTCTGAATTCCCCTAAAAATATCAGTAAGTATATCCTATTAGAGATCAAAAGGTGACAGAAAACTCTCTCCACAAACAAATATTAATGCAAAAGCCTCCAAGAAACCATTCTTTGTATTGAGGCAATTTTCCTACTGCTGCTTTCAAGTGATTTACTCTTATTTTCTAATTGTTATAATTGTTTTAAGCTACCCTTGTTGGTCACCTTAAGTTCAACTGAAGAAGGTTGGGGTGTAAACTTTTTAAATAAATTAAATTGATAAACTAAGAGTAATTTGTTCCAAATGTTCGTCAACTGTAACTGTGGAGTTTGGGGGAGGAGGAGGATAAGAAATACCCTACCATCTGACTGTGCCTTCCAGTGTATATAGAAGCATAATAAAACATTACACATTTAAAAGCTTTTCTATACATAGGGTTGCCATATTTCAAACAGTGAAAATCCAGACAGAAAAGTTGTTGTCTTCTAAAGGTTATATAGCAGAAGTGGTGCAAGATCCAGTGTGAAGCTGACTGAATATCAGAGTGTATAATTGTTTCTATCATATGGCAATAAAGGCAGGAAAAAATATCTGTATTGCTGCCTCCATTGCATGCTCAAGAAGGTACTCAGCAGAGCTCTTTTGTGTGGTAAAGAGGGTGCTGTCCCCTGCCCCAGGTAATGGGGTGTTAGAATCACCCAAGGCCTGCTACAAGTCTGCTAGGTACTCTGAGAACAAAATCACTTGACCTCATATGATACTTGAACGTCTGCAAAAAAAAAAAAAAAAAGGCTTTTGCATATTTTATTCTAACTGCAATAATGTGATCGGCGCAGTTCTTTTCTATTGTTTGTCTTGCTTGTACGTTGTTGTTTTTGAAAACTCAGTAAACACAAGCAGTCTGCAAATAAATTCTGAACCAAATCTAAGGGGTTATTTGTCCTCAGTTTTCAGAAGTAAAATGTCTGATTCCCAAAAGATCAACATGTTCATATGAACACATACCAAAAGTAAATTATAAAAGCAAAATTATGAGACCTTTAGCACTGTAGGCTATCCAAAGGATTTTGAAGCACAAGTAGCAAAACTTTTAAACTGGTGCTGCCAAATATTTTGTGAACTTTATACAAATGTCTGGTTGTATCCACTGAAAGTTATCCTGTCGTAAAAGATCATAGAAAGTTACTGTGATTTTAAAATGGTCTTCTTTGATGATGTTTTCTTATGAATAATGCACTCCTGTGAGGCAGTCAAGTTTATATATAACTATGTCCTAAGACCAAAGAAATTTTTAGCTTTTCTGACGTTAGTTTTATATAAATCTGATTGATGGTGGGGAAAAAGAAAAATGCACCATGAAACAGAAACAAGAAAAGGTCAGCATGCAGTAACACTTCCAGAATTGTATAAGTTCAGTGTACACTAGTTGCAAAATGAGTAAGTTAAGCCACTTGATTTGAATGAGTTGAACCAATCCAATGGGTAGACAGAGCCTCATGTCTTTAGTGTAGTCAGGAACCATGTTATCATTGCATTGCCTTCTCCTTCTATCAGAGCCAAGAAAACTCCTCCTTCTCTGCTATCATTTCTGGTTTAATATTCCTTCTAGGTCCGCTATGGTGTATGGGTTGTACACAATACTATGCAAGAAGAGTGCAACTGATCCAACAGATATTTCCCTTCCCCTCCTCTTCCCTGCAACCCCATCTATTCCCTAAAAAATCTCTCTAGAGAGTTGAGGGGACCTAGGGGGCATTGTGAGATGTGCCTTACAGGGCTTCAGCGAGGATGAGGAATTATCCAATGTTGGCAGAGGGTCTTGCACGAGCAGAGCAGAGGATGAGAGCATTTTATCTGCCACCCAGAGTAGAATGGATAAATGGAAGCTTGGAGCCAGATTCAACAAACTGTTCCTGCTAGCAGTAGCCCATGTAAGGACTTTCACTTTGAGGGGGGGTTCCTCCCTCTTCTTCCCCATCATGTTCTCCCCCCCCCCCCATTGGCTCAAAGGAAGAAAGGAAGGAATTTAAAAGAAGGAAGCTAAGGTAAGGTCACTGCTAGTAGTGGACCCCCCCAAAAAAACAGTTAAAGAATTTCTCCGCTTCCTATGGAAATTCCCCAAATTTCTTTGCCAACAAAGAAGAATTTTGAGAAGCCATTTCTACACAGCTCTATGCGTTATGTTGCCACTTTCTTCTTCTTCTTCTTCTTCTTCTTCTTCTTCTTCTTCTTCTTCTTCTTCTTCTTCTTCCATTAGTTGACTGTGCAGTGAAGATGCAGAGAATCAGTCTCTGATTCACTCTTCTAACCCATCTCAGCGAGTATCATTTTCTTAAAAGAAACAAGACACCAGTGTAGGCAGCAATGGCAGCACGACTGTGCCAGCAGAAGATCGGCAATGTTTTGCTTCAACTCTATCCCTGCCCCTTCCTGTCCCTGTCCACTTTCACTACTGAACATGGAACAAACATTTGAAAAGGTTATGAGCGACCCAGGCATTTGTTCTCTTTCCAGGCAGCACAACATTTAAGAGACTCTGGATGTTTGTTGCCACGGTGAATCTGATGATCTTCTAATTGTCTTCTAGAATAGATGGTGGCAGGCTATTAATGTAAGAATTATTAAGACTGGTGATGGAAGTAGTCGGAGCAAGGTCAAAAGTGAACATAGAAAGATCTTAAGAAAATGGTCCGGATTCCTCTAGAAGTCACTTTGATTTGTCAGCCTTGCCTCCCACTTGGAATATGTGTGGGAATGAATCACCTGTAATAACTGTAAGTAAAATTAATTTTACAAGGTGATCTTCAGATGTTCTTTTGTTTATTTTATCTCATCCCTGAGTTGTGAGGACGGAAGAGAAACCTGAGGAAGGAAAATGAGAGGAAATTTATGCAGACAGTTTTGTTTTTCTTTTCAAAAAAGTGAAAAATGCATTTTGATTTATACCGCTCTTGAATTTTAATGAATAGCTTCCTGAGAACACATCTGTGCTATGATACTTTCCAGCTGCAGGGAGATTCAGAAGGGATGTATAAAGAGAAAGAGTGTTTGTGCATAGCCTTCAGCCAGGTTTCCCTGATAGTTCTTTTTAAACTCTCTAAGCAATGAAGGTCAGTTCCAACATTATTTGTTGACATAGCAAAACCTTCATGCAATGACTTACCACATTATTTTCACATGGTGAGGTATTCTTGAGAATAGCCTCCATGTGTGGGGGGGGGAGGGGATACCACACCAAAGAAAAATACTTAAGAAACCTTTTCTCAAAACACCTCACCATGAAAAAATACAACAGTGTTTCTGCATGAGGCCTTCAAAAGTCACAAAGATACACTATAATCTCATGTAAATGGCATTGTGGGCATCTAAAACTAGTATGAGCTATCCACATCCAAATAAATTTGGACTCAACAGACTGTCAAATAATGGCACTTCTGCATGTTAAATGTGTTAGTATACTCTTTTTAAAGTAGAAAATAAAAATAATTTATCCAAAACGCATGTCTTCAATAGCATTGTGTCACAACTGACATTTGAACATTTCCCTTAAAGTGAATCCACATGTTTGCTCACTTCCACATTTTGTGTTGTGAACTATTCCCCTCACAAAGCTACACTTCCCAGAGTGGTTTATCAATCATTCCTTCTTTCCATGAAACTCTGGGGATTGTATTTAGTTGAGATTCCTGCATTGCAGAGGGTTGGACTAGATGACCCTCCCGTCCCTTCCAGTTCTATGATTCTATGACTCACCTGATCACTGCAGTGTACTGATGCAGCCACAACATCAAGGACTGCTGACCTTCCTTAAGTGGAGCTTGGGCCTTGCACTAGCACCCCTCCTGTGCCTGACAGTTCTGTGGCATGTATTGTGAGAGAAACAATCATAACTTGAGTCCTTTGAAACCTAAATGCAAGATGATGAGCATTGCTCTACCCTTGTGAAGTTATTGGCCTAATTTGCTTCATTTTTATGGCTTATAGAAACTAAAGTCCTTCTTCCAATCCAGCCCAGCTAACGACACTATAAGAGGCAGGACTTTGTTAAAATACTATGATCCTTGTTCTCAATAGTCAGGCAGCTAAAGAGTAGTCCAGAGATAATAGCAATAGCAATAACGATTTATTATTTATACCCCGCCCATCTGGCTAGATTTCCCTACCACTCTGGGCAGCTTCCAACAGGCTATTAAAAGCACGATAAAACATAAAACATTAAAAATTTCCCTAAACAGAGCTGCCTTCAGCTGTCTTCTAAAAGTCAGTTGTTTATTTCCTTGACATCTGATGGGAGGGCCTTCCACAGGGTGAGCACCACAACCGAGAAGGCCCTCTGCCTGGTTCCCTGTAACTTCACATCTCGCAGTGAGGGAACCACCAGAAGGCCCTCGGTGCTGGACCTCAGTGACTGGGCTGAATGATGAGGGTGGAGACACTCCTTCAGGTATACTGGGCCGAGGCCATTTAGGGCTTTAATGGTAAGCACCAACACTTTGAATTGTGCTCGGAAATGTAAGAAATTATTCTAATGTTGCTTGGGCTACCTTTTTTGGATGATGAATTGTCAGAGTTAGAAAGCTTACAAAATGTTTAAATGCTACGAATCCAATGCACCATCATGTTGCTTACTAGATTAGAAGTTAATATTTAAACCCGCTTTTCTGTCAAAATAATACTGAAAGCAGATTGTAATGAAAACAACAGAAACAACAAGACACTACCAACATGACTTCTCTTTTTCTCCTCCTGCTTTCTCCAGCAGTTTCTGAGATTCTGACTAGGATTACCCAAAGGATAACTCAAGAATTACTTCCTTTGGTGGCAGCTGTCTTCTTCTGTAAGATAACAGTGGTAAACACAATCTTTCAGGTTATTTCTTTTTAGAAGTCTCTATAGGCAACACACCTGCACCAGTAAAATGAAGGGAGGTTGTCCAAGAACTCACATTCTGATCCCTTGCACTTCTCCCATTCATATCAATGGAAGTTGTGCAGGGTAGTTTCTTGTTGCATTGTGCTCTTAATCTCAAATGAGCAGAAGGTTGATTTGCAATAGATCAGCAAGTATTTCTGATTCCCAGTTGTTAAATAAAAGCAGCAACAAAATGACTGCTTCCCTGGTATTGAATGTTTATGTCATTGAATGTTTGAGCCTAAGGTATACTGCTAGAATTAAAGTAGGATAACCAGCAGTGGGTTTTTCTATGGAAAGACTATGAGCTCTGTTCATTCTGGAACTCAAAACAAATTCCTGGACTAAGAATTATTTAATTCTATGTACATACCTTTTGTGCCAGGCTGCAGTTGGTGGATCTTGGGGGTCCTAGCAGAAAACATAGCAGATCTCGCAAGCCTGACATCTGCCCACCCACTCCTGCTCTAAAGAGAAAGCATTTCTCGACTCTGAGATGGCTGGTTGTTTTCAGAAGAGCTGACGCACAGGAACGAACTGATTCCTCATCTTGACGTTCTTCTGAACAATCATGAGGCATAATTATGTATGTCGTCAGGAAAAAGTAATAATTCCCTGCCCACAACGTATTTTCCTTTCCTAAACAAAAGGGAAAGAAAACATCTGACTCACAATGAAAGAGTCCATGCAGCAGGATTATGCTTCTCTAACTAGTCAGCAGCCCACTCTTGCCTGGAGGAACATAGTGAAAGCTATCGCTACAGGGCAAGAAACTTTGCTGAACCCTTGGCATGCGTCCCCTTTGAAATGACAAGAGAAATCCTGTTATTGGTAAAACAATAAAGCAAGGCTTGTTGGAATAACCCATTACTATTCTTTAATTCAGGCCGCTTCAGTAAGAAAATGACTGCTCTGTCTGTTTTTGGTTTTTGGAAATCAATCCTCCTTTGTTCCACCCTGTCTCTGAGGTTTTTCAGATTAACTCCCAAATAAATTAACAGGCCTCTGCTGAATGGACCCTAGAGAAATAACAACCTTGATACTCCCTCTGCATATCTGGCAGGGTCAATGATTCTGCAGCTTCCATGACGTGTTTCAGATTTCCAAACTCTGCATGAGCAATAGTAAGCTCTTTAAGTAAGAGTTCACTTCTTCAAATGCTACTGCACGCTTCCTAAGTGTTATGAAATGTACTTACAGGAAGCTCTCACCCTGCTAGTGGGGCAAGGATTATGGGCCCATCACACAGAATGACTCAAGAATTTTGGCACAATATTGCTGTTTGTTTGTTTGTTTGTTTGTTTGTTTGTTTGTTTGTTTGTTTGTTTTAAGGAAGCCTTCAAAATTACAAGGAAGATTTGAAGGGAAAATAAGTGTCTGTTTATTTTTATTGGCATTTCTGTTCTGCTGCAGTTTGCCTTCCGCCAAAATTGACTTTATTCATCTCACTGTCCTCTGTCGCAAAATTATGCAACTTGTGTCATTTATGTAATTAATTATATAAATTACATAAACTATGCTGTCATTGTGTTATTCCACCTCATGGGGAAGTATGATCAATTATGCACGGTTTGAAGGCTGAAAGCAACAAAAACAGTGGATGCCAGCCATATTCATTGGATTGATTTCTGTTTTGGTCATGGCATGAAGAAACCAACACAGGCAATTTTTGCTTCTGTTTCTGTCACTATGGGGCATTCTTTTTGCTTTGCCAATTTGACACATTATAGTGAAAATACTTCTAATCATGACAAGCATCTTTGTGGATCCAGAAGTGGGAAAGTGAATGATCTGTCTCTATTTTCAACATACACATAGAACAGATGAAATTCATCCATCTAAATTTAAGATTATTTGCCCACAATTAGCAGGCCAATAAATAAGACATTTCAGATATACCATAATTACTGCATGTCAAGCTATAGGTAGGCATACTACTAACCTAGGTATACCTCAACCACTGTTGCTTTGTACAAAATGTTATTGTTCCTCATATAGCCATCTTTTCCTGATCCACTTGAAAACAAAGCTGGTATATCTTAGATGGGAACTCTTGCAAACTGCAATTCTTTGACCCTATTGCTAGCACAGGACAGACTTCACATTACTGAAAACAAAGTCCCAGGCAATTGTGCTTCATGGAGGCCAAAGACTCTGGGAGCCAAGGATGGATCACAGGTATGTTTGCCCTGAAAGCCAATTTCATTCTAATAAAAATCTCTAGGACACTGTCAGCACATACCTTGTCCCAGTTCCCTTCTGCTTTGGAATCTCACTTAAGTTTTGTGGAATCAGGCTATTTCCAGAATGTATGGAATGTGACCTTAATACTTTCAGCAGCAAGCTAGATGTTCATAAGACACAGCATTCATCATATCTGCCTTGCCAGTGGCAGAATTTATTTATTTTTAATCTAGAATTACACAGTAATTCTACACAACAAAAGAACAGGAAATGGTTATTGGACTTTTGCACAGTCTCTCTCTGTGTGTATAATATATACAGTGTGAATCTGGCTTCCTGTTTTTTGTGTGTGTGTGTGTGTGTGTGTGTTTGGCGGGGATAAAGGCAGGGTCTCCCGAAGTGGGGGGGGGGCTGATGATACAACAGCCCTCCTGCTTATTCCCAAATGCAAGTCTACTTCAAGTAATCCTAAGAGAACTCTTGAGGAAAGGGCAAATAGGATATGTTGAGTCTTAATAATGTCACATTGTAAAAGCTTGTATGGGGGAGTTGAGTCATTCAGTTTGTCTGCTTTCCAAACCCCAGACCAAGGAAGCCGATCTTCTTCCAAGACATAGGCAACATGGGGAATAGCACGGCTCCACTGTCCCTTGATGTATTTGTAGAAACAGCTATATAGTGCCTTTCAGCCCCAATAAGAGCCTCTAAGGGGGTTGACAATGATTAAAAAACACCCGACCCTGGCACAATAGCAGTCGATAGCAGTCAAACCACAATGAGAACAAGCTTTGAGCTAGAAGCTGTCCTGACAGAGGGGATGGCCCTGAGGATTGCACTCCCCATGAGCCTGCAAATCCCAAATCAAGAGATCCCCATGGGCCTCAAAGAATCTATAGATATTTCTGTCTCAAGGTCAATGCATTTTCCAGGCAGTCAAAGCATATTTTACCTAGAAAAGCACAATACTTCCTTCACATTGTGTACCCGTTGCCATTGCAGTATGGAATGTGGTTGCCTGAATGTCACCTATTCTGTAATTAGTGTCCAGTGACAGAATCTCTCCCCTTCAACAATATTACATTAGTAGCTCAAGCATGCTGATCTATTTTTAATCCATTTTAAATTATGGGGATTTTTTGTTTTGTTTTTAAGCTTTGTCCAGTACAATCCTATGCTTGTTTACCCAGAAGTGTTCCACAGTGTTCACTGAGACATATAGTGTAATGCGATGCTTGTTTATTTTGAAGTCCCTCTGAGGTTTTCTCCTGGGTAAATGGGGATAGGATTGCAGTCTTAATTGTTTGGAAACTGTGTGATGTCATGCCATTTTAAAAGCTTTTATCAAAGTTTTTTAGTGCATGCAAGGGAGGTTGGATAGTTTGAAATTGTGCTGCCCATTTCATACATGCCACTATTTATTTTTTTAAAGTGGCAAAGAATTGCAAAGTGATCCCACCACCCTCCATACCCTAATTAAAAAGAAATATGGGGAGATAGGATAATGCACTGTTTCTAAGATATTGTTGAAACATTGTTGTAGGGTGTTATACCATAATTATAATGCTGTTTGAGAATATTTTTAGTGATGCCGCAATTAATTGCCCCCCATTTAAATATCCTGCCTTTCCTCCAAGTAGTTCAAGGAGGTAGACATGGTTCTTCCCTAGTTTATCCTCACAGCAACCTTGTGAGGAAGGTTACATTGAGATATAGTGACTGGCCCAATGGGCAGGGTGGGGATTCCATCTCTGTCTCTGAGCTCGGACTCAGGTGGAGACAGTAGGGCTGCTATGAGGCCTGACAGGCCTTGCTTGGCCTCACTGCCACTTGACTCCATCTGTTCCTCTTCCCTTCAGGGCTGGAGAGGTGCTGCCAGGCAGAGGAGACACAACTTGAGTAGATGCACATAGTTTGACCAGGTATAAACCAGCTTCCTGTGTTTCTATTACAAAGGCATGGATGACCAGGGTACAGCATTTTCATATTTTTCATTCCTAAATCCAATCCATCCCATTTCTGCATTTAAAATACATCCCCCCCCCCGCCTCAAAATACACATCTTAAAAGACATTTGTAGAGTGGTACCTTGGATTACAGACGCTTCAGATTACAGATGCTTCAGGTTACAGACTCCGCTGACCCAGAAATAGTACCTTGGGTTAAGAACTTTGCTTCAGGATGAGAACAGAAATTGGGCGGCAGTGCAGCAGCAGCAGCAGGAGGAGGAGGAGGCCCAGTTAGCTAAAGTGGTACCTCAGGTTAAGAACAGTTTCAGGTTAAGAACAGACCTAACGAATTAAGTTCTTAACCCGAGGTACCACTGTATATGTTTTTGACCCAAGAAAGGTGTTGGAACATTCAGGAATGTACAATTGTTGTAAACCACTTTGATTGTATCAGTATTCATTAAAAAATAAATAAATAAATGTTGGTTCATATCAGAATACAAAGAGAATATCCACTCACCTGGAGCTCTGGGTGGACAGTCTTTGCCATGACTGTGGTGGGTCTGGGGAGGCCACCATTTCAGTGCAGCTGGAGGAGGGGACAGTCAGCTGGAGCCAACCACATATGGCAGCATCAGACAACCAGGTACTTGTAGGAAGTGCCCGCGAGACCAATATCAGAATACACAAAGAATGAATTCCTCCAACATCCCTAGTTCTAAAGAGAACACAATTCACTCAAATTCAGCAAATTCTGTTAGTTACTTCAAACAGTATACTAAACAATGGCTCCAGAATAACCAGATCTACACACACTGATAAAGATTCAAAGAACTAAGTTTTCAGATGTAATTATTTTATTCCTAACATCCAGATCAGTCATTTGTTTCAACCATATCCTAGCAGGTGAGGTTCGAGGTTATTGTGTAAATTTACAAGGTCCTTAACTTGGGTCTAGGATTCCTCAAGGACCACATGATTCCTCAATTCCCTGCTCAAGATAACTGAGGTCTTTGGGGGAATCACTGTTAATCATCTCCTTTGGCTTAGATGCATGGTTTGTATCTACCAGTATCTAGTACTATGAGCCCCATTTTATGGAAATCCCTTCCAGTTGAGGTTAGATAGGCCCCCTTCCAGCTGAATGTGTGGCACCTACTGAGGACTTTTCCTTTCCAGCAGGCATTGAATTCTAATTTTAGAGTTTTAACTGATTCTTATCTTTATTGAACTGGGTTACTTGTTCACTACATAATAGATAAAATAAAATAAATAATAACATCTTTTATTCTTGAACAGGAATTTAGAGCTCAGTAATACTGATAGACAATTTTTCCATGTGAATTTGTTTTCTCTTTTTTATTGTGTCTTCTGCAAAGTATTCTGGGTTTAGTCCTTGCAATGTGGAGTCTTTCTTTGAATGCCCTGTTCTTTAATCGGACACTGCCTTTCTTGTCCAATCCAATAATCCAGCAGAGAGATGGAAGGAGATGAATGCAATCACTTTCTGGACATGTTTTTCACAGAAAAGATTTTCAGGACTGTCTTTCTAGGTCAGTAATTCACAAGACATTTCATAAAAACTCAGTTTCTTTTCCCCTCTTGGCCCATTGGTGATAAATGAAAGAAAGACTGCTTTCAGAAACTTCTCAAATCCCATTACTAGAAACTAAGATCGTCAGAGACTAGCTTTCCTGGGTATCTTTCATGTTTGAGAGTTTGCAGTCAGAGCAGTCTTTTATGTTACAGAAAGAAAAAACACCCTGGAATGTCCAGGAACACCTCTAAAAGTATTCATTTAGAACATAGCATCTGCTAGCAGTACCGCAAATATAAGAACATTAAAAAGAACCTGCTTGATCAGACCAAAGGCTCATCTAGTCCAGCACAGCCTGGATGACACCCTTGCACCACCGGCTTGCAGAGGTACTGTAGGTTAGATGGCGCCCTTATATGTGGAGGTAGTAGAGTCATTAGATCCTGATTGCCAGGAATCCCAGTTCAAGACACACACATCCTTATGGATCCATGCTCTCATTGGCTTAGCTTCTTACTTTGTATTATGGGAAGGAAGGTTTTTATTTTCTGGCAAATTTATTGATTTTTTTATAATTCTCTTATACTGATACTATCATGTCTATCATGAAGCCTAACTCGGTGGATATATTTTCATTTTGTTGATGGTGATCTCCTAGAGTTGATGGTTAGTGAATCTGTCTGTTGTGGTTTGGGCTTGGTTTAAATCAGTTATCTTGACTATTTTTTCTTATTGCCACGGGGCCACTGTAGACATGGGCTGAATAGAAATAAGGATAACAGAGGAAAATAAAGGAGCCTGACCTTTCCACTGAGGGCAAGGCTATCACTAATATGATTCCAGACTTGATGCTATTTCTAGTGTCAAGGACTGGGGTTAACAAATAGGTTTATAGGGGACCAAAGGGGACCAGAGCACATGTTACCCTCTCATTAGAAGGGGATGGGTGGTGTAAATGAGTAACCAGGAAGGCCAGGTTTGACCAGGGGAAGGGGTGTTTTTGGTGAGTATGTGGACAAATAGAACACAAATAGAGCACAAATGATATATTTCACGCCATTAAATAGTCTTCAAAAGTCCAATGTGGAGTGGGTATTTTCTCATCTTTCTGTTCATTTCCATTGGACTTGAAGCACACAGAGAAAGGAGGCAGAGTCCAGTTAAGAAGTCAGACAAACACAAAGACCAAAGTATATTTTGAAAATGTATTGTCCGTGTTTATTCAGTACATCTGAAATGGCAATGTTGTCCCCTTACCACCAGCTACCCATGGCTCACTCTGGGACAATCTGTTAAGAAGAAAGTGTAGAAGACCTTTAACTGCTATAATCAAACCTGCATGACTGTATCATTTACTCTGTATATGCATGGAAAGATTCTTGTGGGGTGGGAGTGAGATGGGGATTGTTTGTTGTATGTTTTTCATTAAATTGAAAAAGGAATTTTAAGAAAGAATTAAGTCAGATGAGAACAGCACCTTGGACAGCTCCAAGAGGGTCTCTGCTCAGAAACTTTCTTCCCCCCTAAGACAGCTACAGAAGATGTTATCTCTGCAGGGACCTAGAGCCATCTGAAACTGTCTAGACCTGCAGTGTAGGACGCTCCACCTCTCCGGAGGAACTGGCTAAGAGGCTAAAAAGTCCTCACCTTATTTTGCAATCTGGAGCTTCTGCATGGCTGGGGATATAGTGGGGATATTATCCTATGGGATAGTGGAAGGCTGTGTTTTCAGGCCAGGGGGTGTGACGGGGTGTGCTGGGTGGTTTGGGTCACCAAGTGTTTTCTTTTTCTTTTTCCCTGCCAGCAAACGGTTAATGAAATTCAGCTTCTGATTGGCTGGGGTTCCAGGAGAGGGAGTTGAAAAGGAGAGGTTGGGAGACATGTTGGGAGAGGAGAGAGAGTTGGTTCTGGGTAGAAACATCCACTCTGAGGAGTGTAACAAAAGCTACAGAAAGGAGTCTCTGAGCTTAGTGTGAAGGACAGTGTGTGGTGTCCAGTGAGAGTAATAGGCCAGGAATTAACTGGGAGACTGAGGCTGAGCCAGGAGAAGTAGAAGCTGGAAAGATACAGTCTACTTAGGTCTCATTCCAGTCAGGAGGGGGGAGATTCTGCTACAAAAAGAGAAGACTCCCAAACCAGTTAAGAGGGGTGTGGTGATCCCTTGGGTCTGTTACTTGGAGGACCTCAGGAGTAAGGTTGTCAAAGGGGTGTGTAACTATCAGAAAATACCTTGTTAAGAATCAAAGCATTAAGCGGCAACAGCTGTACAACAGCTGAGAAAGAACTGAGGTGAAATAACTGGAAATAAGCTGAGCATTTACCCTTTAGTCTATAAACCTGTAACATCTACCTGAAGCTAAGTAACTGAACATAAGCAACTGAAGTTTAAAAGAAGCTGTGCTTGATTAGAAGTCCATAACAACAGTTAGATTTAGTATAAATATTATTAGGTGAATGGTTACCTGAAATAACATTATAACATGAAGTGTCCTTTGTTTAATACAATCTTTCTTGTTTATTTGATCAACTCCTACCTGAGACTCCAAATCATTACGTTTTCCCTCACACAAGTCCCCCACTAGATAATCTGGGGTAATTTGTAGAAATTCAGGTAATTGGTGTACTGTGAGGTGGTGGCACTATATTTAATTGAGGGCCGGCCCAACGGCACCAGGGTGAAAAAGTGCTGTTGCGCCGTCACAGGGGGCACCAAATACGGTCCTGATAGTTCTGCACCCAAGGAAATAGCCTGAAAAGCATCCCCTTTAGAGTCCACCACACGCTAGTCTCCAGATCATGGGCCATGACAATTTCTGCATTCTGATTTAATTCATCACATAGCACTTAATGAATCAATTCTTCTTACTTTTTAAAAACGTTTATAAGATTTTTAGTAAGTTTCATGTGGAATTTGAACAGATTTAGGTTGGAATATATTATTTAAAATTATATGTACATGACACATTAATATTTTCAACATTGTGTAGCTACATTACTAGTTTCTGCTCTGTGGGATGATTGTTATTTTAAGAATGCAACCTTGAAGAATGTACTGGTGGCATGGAAGACCTCCCTCTCCACCAATACATAGCCTAGGCCTAAAGTTTTAAAAAACTTTGTGCTGGGATTGGTTGATTTAAATGAGAATATCTGGCTCCTGCACTTTCGCCTTATTCCTTCATGCTTCTTCTGTCCAATTATCAAATCCCTTGCTGTACTGAGAGAATTCTGCTGTGCTAAGGGATTAACTGAACCCTCAAATATAGAATGTGCAGCGCTCTGCATCTTGTAAATTACAATAACATGCACATCAGCCAGTTTTATCAAACACGCAATGATACACTCTTACAAACTAGATAAAGGAGAGCTCCCAAAGATCACCAGAAAAGGTATGGCACTATGGATAATACAGCAAAACGCGTATGTAAACACTTGACGCATCAGTAGGTACCAAAATTTTCTTACCATTGCAATATGAGCTGGAAAAACCCATCAGGTAAAATGGCTTCCCATTTACTCTGCACAGCCTGGCAACATTAAGTAAATTTTCTCTCTGTGACTGCAGAGGCAGATTATGGGGAGTGCAACCAGTTTGCCCATACTGGGTGCTGAGGGGCACCACAACAATGATGTAGAACAGAAGGTGAGAGGTAGGGGACTCTGAATTTGGGCGTTGCACAGGGTGCTGCTGAAATTTGAAAGTCCACCACTGCATATTGTTGCTTCAGGCATAAACAGTAGTACTCAGAAGTTCAGAACCTTCAATCAATATCTGCAGAACCAAAGCAATTTACTATATTTTCTTTCTCTGGTATGATCATATTGAAATATCAGTAGCGTTCAAGGACAAGGCCCAAATGACACCCATAACAAATGCCTTCCCCACCTCTCATACTGGAGAATTTGGAACACATAATGCCTCTTTTCTTTTTTTTTAGGATTCAGTTTATTGGCACACAACCAGCCATTACCACCTCCAAGAACCAGGATAGCACCTCAACTGCCTCTCCTGAAGGGATACAGGTTAACTGTACTGTCTTCAAAGTAGACATCTTGGGGTTGACTGCATACCGGTATATTTTCCCTAGGATATTCCTGCATGCCAATTTTTCTTTGGACTCATCCCTACTTCCCAGGCCATTCAGGAAAAAGTGGAAGGAATAACTCATTGGTACCTCAAACACCAGGGGAACTGTGACATCTAGAACAAATACCATCCTGGCCTTTCATAATTCAACACTGTCAGCCTGCAATATGGATTCTCCATCTTAAAGATGAATTGCACCTTAGATTGCTCATGGCAGTTGTGTTTGTAGGCATGAAGCCAATGCACAATGGGTCCATTAAAAATGATGGGGGGGAAATAAATAAAGCTCATTTGAACTAGCTTTATAGACAGATCATTGAAATTTTCTAACCACACAGGATGCACAATTTCAAATTTTTCATTTAAGAACATCACTTTAGAATTAGCACACACATCTTAACTACTTTCATGATGGGTATAGATTATTGTTTCATTTCAGCCCCTTCCTCAAGCAGGAAAAACCACAACATAAAATCACTATTTTATTGATGTTTTCATTGCTGTATTTTTGTAAGTCATTTGGAGACCTTTGCTGTGTAGAAAATAACTAGTAAGTTCAAATAATAATCATTCATAAAGGAAGGAGTGCATTTAAAAAAAGGAACACAGACTGAAAGTATTGCTTCTCCCTACTAAAAGTTTTGTTTTGTTTTGTTTTGTTTTGTTTTGTTATGTTATGTATTTTGACTAGCAGTGTCAGAGCACACAATAGATCCATTCTTCATTCTATGAAACCTTCAGTTGTCTTTAAAAAGCTGAACCATCGAAACCCATTATCCTCATGAATAAAATCAAATTGGAAATCGGTGCAATACTTATAGAACCAAAATGCCGCTTTCCCTTCCACATTATTCCAAAATATTATAGACATATTGCTTGCTTGAAGAGCTTCATTTTAAACTAAATAATAAATAGTAGTAGTAATAATAGTAATAATAAATAATTGGCATGTGGCATTTATTCCTTCTTGAAAGTAGTTGCATGAGTGATAGGAAGTAACAAGTTTTTCCTTGGAATATATAGCAAGAAGTTGCTTGGCTGAAGAGGAAATAAATAAAAGGAGACAATATTCACTTTTCATTCTAAGAAAAATACTAAAATACTTTTAAAATACTTAATTTTAAAAAATGTTTGCTGAGGATCATTTGGATGAACTGGAACTCTGATTTGAATGTGACCCAAATTAGTTTGTTTTGTAAGTGGTCAAATGTGAACTGGAATTAGTTTGGACATGTTGCACTAGAACTATTTCCTTTTTTAAATGATCTTTCCACCCTCTGGGGTGGCACCCCTTCCCTATCCCATGTACAGAAGCCGACTGGCCTGGCAGTTACATCTTACCTTGACCATGGTGATGGGATCGGATCCCGCACCAAATCTAAAGCAGTGGGACAGATTGGGGGGCATAATAGTCTGTGTGTCAAAAGAAGGGAATGAACTGGGGCTCAGGAAGTACAGCTGCTTCTCTCCAGTATCTGTTGCCTCACTCTGCCTAATAGTATGACTGGCCCTGACTCTCAAGTTTTCAGTCAGGGGTGCTTGCATTTACAAGCACTCTGATCAAATGCTTGCAACACCCATAATCACAGCTGACATAGTTTTTTTTAAAAAACAACAACGTTTAAAGCAGCTGCTACTAATTATATCCAAAAAGATTACAGAGCCAACCAGCACCAGCTACCAATTACTGGCAAAACACCCGGCAGCAAAAGTGTGGCTTTTTCATTCTCCTTAACTCATAAAGGAGTACTGCCAGGTGAACTTCTTTCGGAAGGCACCCCAAAAATGTAGATCAAAGTATCTTAGCCCACACCTCTGCAAAGCTGGAAGCAGGGCCTCATCTATGGAGACTGGTTAATGGCTGTTGCTGCTTTGACACAGGAATTTGGGCATAAGGTAGCAAAGTGCACATGCAAATCCTAGCATAGCTAGGCCTAGCACTGGGAACTCAGTATCTGTAGAGAGGGGGTTACCTATAATTTATTTATTTTATTTGCAGATTTTTCTATGCCATCAATATTAAGCAAAAATACCAGGGTGCATAAAACAGCATAAAATCAACAAAATTAGTCACAAATCAGTAGATCAGCTTAGGACATTCAACATAGCTGGCTTATCCACCAGAAAATGGAAACCCTGGGTGAACAAATGAGTTCAAAAATTCAAAAGAAGAAGTTATAAAAACTGCGTAGTTTATCCCAACAAAGTTACATAAAGAAATATGGAAATTTATTCCTTCTCTCCTCTCTTCTTCACTCCAATTAGTAGGTTATGCTCATTATGCGTTTATAGCTCTAGGTATAAACCTTGTGTAAGGATGAAGGTATGGCTTGGGGAGTCAGCACAAGAGATCAGTGTTAATAGTACCTGGCAGAATTTCTCTCGAGATGCTCAAAGCTTCAGGTCAAAGAATAAGTACCATATGCTGCACAGCTGGCAAATGCAGAAGGGTTTTAGTCATTTTAAATGGATGACGCCATCTCTGGGCATGAAAAGAATAATTTGCTTACTATGCTAGCATTGATACGTTGACAGAATGTTTACGACTGTATCTGCTACTGCGCCTGCTCCAGTGTGAGACTGAATGCATATTTAGTATGAGGTGTGGACAGAGGGAATGCACAATAAATTGCTAATCTGTTCTAATGGAAGCAAAGTAGCACAAAGTAGCACGGCTACACTAGAATGTGAGGGTGGATGTTTCCATTTGTCTCCAGGAGACAGAGAGAACAGAAGGGAGAGTGGGAGGGGACAGGGAGGTCAGTGTGGTGCAAACATATTGGCAGAGGTGCCAGATTGGCTCTGTTGATGTGTTTGTGTTGTGTTGCCTCTCGTCTCCTGGTAAGCAGCAGTGTCTCACCTGCTGTGAAGCTGGTGTAGTGACTCTGCTGCATCTCATTAACTGCTTTTGGGAAGTAGGGAAGTGACTGCTTCAGAAGCAACATGGATGGAGCACCCCTCTAAAAATGACTGATGGGTTGAAGGGATCATTGAGTGAGAGTCAAGAAAAGGCACCCCAGGATGGGAGATTGAGGTGTAGACTGCTTCCGGTGGGGAGGGCAACCCCTGACGTGACTGGAAGAGAAAAAATGTGATCCTGTGGAGAAGACTGTAGTTACCAGTACTGACATCAATTGTGGAAATGGTAGTGGTTGAGCTGCTAAATCCTGTATAAGCCTGTGTGTGTGTGTGTGTGTGTGTGTGTGTGTGTAAAATGCTGTTGCTACTGAGGAAGGGAAAGGCAGAGGGTAAATTATAATGTGTGCTTTTATTTCTGTTATTACTTGATTATTTGGGATTTATTTTATTGTTCCACTATTAGCTGATGGTTATATTTTTATTGCCTCACTTATTAGTTGAATTGCTGTTGGATTATTAAGTGCTACACACTGAAATCTCAGCTGTCACTTGAGACAGAGTACAATTTTGTGGTTTCAGTTATGTGTTATTTTGTATAATTGTTTATCTATTGGATGTTAGATGCTCTATGCTCCAGATAGGAGCAATAGTGAGATGTAAGGATCTTCCATGAACGAATAAACAAATCATAACATCTCACCTGTCTTGCCAAAAGACATAATCACCTATACTACACTGATATTAAATTCATGTATTAAGAAGTAAACAAAACACAACAAAATGTCAATATTGCTGTTTCAGATCAAAACCAAATAAAAAGTAAACATTGTACTCCAAGCATTGTATTTCAGCCCTGCTATGCCCCGTTCTATTCCCTGCAGCCCCCCATTCTGCCTTCTACCGGGTCCCAAAGCACCCACGTGTTGCCAATCATGTGTCAGTTGGATGCGCCTAAAATGATTGCCACCAGTTTTCCCTACAAGTCACTCATTTGCAACGGTAATCCTATACTTGGAATTATGAGGCTTGTAGGTGCATTTAGAATGGCACTCTCAGCACTGTTAGTCCTTTTCCTTTCTTGCAAATTGTGTACTATATTTCTGCACATTAGGCAATCTAGCTCCACCTTGTAGGATGTTCAACAATTTTTCTGTTTGATTGTATGCTGTTCATATTTCATATTCAGTAAACCAACCCTGTGTGATAATGTTGTGGCCACTGTGTCATGAGACAAAGATTCTTGAGAGCAGAAGAAGCAGTAAGGCCTACAAAATCATTCAAGCCTAAGCCTGCTAACTGTTAACAGCAAACTGCTAAGTCACTGTGACTCGTGACTCATTCTCCCTATAAAAGTAGCCAGTCTCGCTATGGGCCTCCATCAGAGAGCTGTATGGATTGTGTATGGAGTAGTCTGTGGAATGGTGCTGTTGTTGCTGCTGCTGTGTAAAGCTAAGGCAGACAGAGTGGCTCCAGGACTCTAGTAAATCACTAACTAAGACTGTGCCTCTGTGAAGAGGCAGATAGCAGCTATGAGCACTCTGTGTATGCGCTTTAACTATCCTGTTTATGAACAAGTTTATTTTCTCCAGTAAAGTTTTAATTTGTTTATGAAGAAGACTCTGCGTGATTAATTTACCGCTGTGTGACACACTGAACAGAAAAGAAATCATTTAGAAGAAAATTATGCCCAGAAGTAACACTCAGTGCACACCTATGTATCCTGTGTATTCTGATTACACAAAGATCTGCATTTTTACATTTATTTGTTTTTTAATAAAAGCTTTGCTTGCGAGGCTTCAAATTAAAATTGGGTAACTGAATGAACATAGTACTGTTTGGAAATCAGCTGTATCTCTGTGAAGATAATTTTGCACTAGTCTTCCAGCTCTTTCTTGTAATAAGTGTTGTTGTTTTTCCTTTGTAAATATGGTCTTCAGTTGAGTGGCTTTGCAAAATAAAGACAGATGGCAGTGGATTATCTCTAACACTTCTTTTGCAGCAATGCAGTCATTACAGATCTTTCTAATGCGCTCACTACTGCCTTGTCCAACAGAATTTTTTATAACTCAATCACCAGCATTTAGGGAGTAGCAAACTCTATGCAAATTGTGATTTATGAGTTTTCAAAATGGCAAGGACACCACACGCTTTCCCGCAGAAGTTAGGCTCCTACACTGGTTCCAGATGCATATGTAGCCCTCTCCAGGCATCATCTAAATGTGTTAACTGAACATGTAAGGGGGGTAGTTGGGAGGAGCATGCTAGCTCCAGGCCCACATCATTATTCTCATTGCCCTTCACAAGTTGGAGGGCAACAGTCTGAAGTCGGGAGACCCCTGAACTTATGTAGCTAACCAGCACTTTTTAGAACTTTGCCAGGGAAAATGATAATAGTGGGTGCCACACTCATCTCTGCTAACCTCCTTGTGTGCTTAGTTAATACATTTAGAGAACACCTAGAGAGCGCTTAAAGGACATGTTGTTGTTGTTATCAGTTTTATTATTTATACCCTGCCCATCTGGCTGGGTTTCCCCAGCCACGCTGGGTGGCTCCCAACAAAATATTAAAAAGAACATAAAACATCAAACATTAGTCATTGTTGGGCTTTCACTGTTTGACAGAAATTTAGTTGTTTTTTCCCTAGCTTTCGGTGTCTACAGTTAGACTGTGTTTGAACCTTGAGCATCTTTGGTTTTATAGCAATTGTTTTGCATGCATGGTTTTATTATTGCTATTTTAATTGTGTTCTGTGAGTTGTAATGATGTGGTTTATCTTTTTTTTTTTATGTAAACCACTCTGTGGACATTGGGTGATTAGAATCAATATACTAGGAAAGAGGGCACAGGGGCCTCCAACTCCTTTTACTTCATTTGGTGATCTTACCCTAAAGTTGTTTTATTTTTGCTGGAAAGGGTTTCAATGAAATCAAACACATAACTAAGAAGAAAATTTTGCCTGACCCTAAGTCCACTCTCCATTCTCTTTTTGATCCCGTCTTTGAAACATTGTTCTATAAAGACTTAGTGATATACAGTACTGTATCTTATTGTAGCAACTGGTCTGACAATTGCTAAGCACTGGAGAACTGTGGTCGGAGACTTGTTGGAATGAACTACCTAAATATGGACCTGGGCATTAATGGGAAACTTGACTCATGAGAAATGAACATTCAACTGACAAGTTCTATACCAAGTTCTTTCAAGTTTTATGACATATGCTACAGCAAAAGATCATGGATTGCATCCACCGGGGATGCATAGACACATGTGGGAAAGCATTTTGGGATGGGATGGATTACATAATGCTCACTGGTGCAACCAAGGAGAGGGTGAAGAGGGAGAGTTGGGGATTTGTCTTTCCTTTTCTTGTTCTGCACCTATAAAACTAATATTATTAAATAAATAATATTTGCAAGACAGGAGTGCCTGGCATGCTCTGGTCCATGGGGTCATGAAAAGTTGGACACGACTAAACAACAACAATTTGCAAATAGATGCATGCCCAAAGTGATCTGAAGCCACCCCCATTCTTACTCTCCTCCCTCCTTGTTTCATGCATTTCACCTCCTCCCCAGCCTGGGTTGCTTCCAGTATCAGAACAGTGTTGGGGAGAAAGTCCCTTTAATACAGAGTTGGGGCGCTGCATTATTTGCATTTCTCATTCCTCTGTTTCTTCATGCATCTTTTGAACCGTCAGTGTGGGCACATTTCTCCCTATTGCATGCCACTTCTGCTGCCAGGATTCAGTCTTCATAATTGGATATTCTGCTTTCCCTGATTTGAACCTCTTGCTTATTGATTTGATTAATTGCATTTCTATGCCACTTTCCATTCAAAATAAGCCGAAGGGGCCTGCAAGCAATAAACAACAACAATAAAACAAAAAACACCATAGTTACAGCACAGCTTATATAATTAGTAGGTCATTAATAAGACAACTATAAATAATTCTAACCTATTTTAAAAATACAGCATCTAAAAAGTGAGCTAAGCATTATTAAATTCACCACTACCACCAAGAATAGTCCAATAATTATTCTCTCCACTCACTTCATAAAAATACATGGCCAGCATACAAGAGGACTATGATCCAACAGAAATGCCTACAAAGAGATCTGTAGTGTAACAAGCATCCAAATCATATAGATGCATGGGCAGCAGCCCTACTCCCAGCCAAGCTGCTGTCCCTTAAACTCAAGCTCTCATCTAGAGACTGGGATAAACTCTACACCTCTTCCTCTGGGACTTCACTCTCACTGAAATGAATCCTCTTCCAGGCCCCACAAACAGTAGCAATATAAAACAACCAACAAAGTTGGTGATATTCCGCAAATGCAGTTCTGGTTCTAAACGCAGCATAAGGAGTCTCTATAGTATACTGTATTTTAAAATGGGGTTTCAGAGTTTTTAGGGGTTTTTGAATGTTTTATATAGATTTTCAATTTCATTGTTCTGTATGGGACAATGACAATAAAGATATTGTATATCAATATTCTTGTGTGGCCTCGTTGTCCAACAGTTATGACCCCCGTGTAGGATAGCTCTATCTACCTATTTAGAAAATGTCCCAATTGCTTTAGAATCTCAAAGTGATGTACAGAAAATCAAAATCAAATACAATAAACCAGTGTTTCAAAGCATAATACAAAGTAGAGATCTTGTAGCATATGAAAGAACCTCAAAGCCATGGACAAAATATAGATCGAATATGGAATAAACAAAAGCTCAAGTTGATATAGAATATGAAAATCAAATATAGTATGTATAAAAGAATCTGAAAACTGCATGCAAAGTGTAGGTCAAAATACAATACCAAAAAATCAAACAATATACCAAGCAGAACTCAAAGACAATAAATAAATACATCTCAAAACAGAATACGAAAGAAAAATCAAATAGAGTACGAAATATGAATAATCAAATAAACCATTTTTAAACCAGTAATGATTGGAAAATCCTAATCATTCTGTCAAGCAAAGACAGCTGACCAGATAACAACTTATACAGCCTTGGAATTAAAGTAAAGATAAATCAATAATGTCGTCTCCTTGCCTCATCCCCAAAGGCAGCTCTGTGTCGATAAAATTCTTGCTCCAAACAGCAATAAGCAACTTTATCTCACCAATATTCCAGCTGCTCAGGCTCTTTCCCTGAGCTATAAACTCCCATTCCCAACCACCCATCAGACCAACTACTATAACCTTCGTACCTTCCAAAACAAACAGAAAACTGAGCAGGGAAGAAGAGAAGAAAGGAAGAGGAAAGGGTGGGAACCCAAAATAGAAAGGGGAAGGAAAGAGAAAGAGAAGGTTAAAAAAATAATAATAATCTACTACTGAGAGTTAGGAACTTAGGAAGCGGCCTTATACCAGGTCAGACCATTAGTCCAACTAGCTCAGTACCGTTGGCAGCTCGCCAGGATTTCAGAGAGGAGTCTCTCCCAACCCTAACTGGACATGTTAGGGATTGAACCAGGAACTTCTGCTTGCAAGGCAGACACTCTGCCACTGAGCTATGACCCTTCAAACAGCAGCACCCTTTAAATAAGTCTATGGGCCAGGTCTTTCACATTACCCACAGCTGGTTTCAGTTCTCTCCCTCCAAGATCAACCAAGACAAAGAAATAGCCCAGGTCAGCAGGGTAGCTAAGGAATAGGCAGGCAGATGGATTTAACAGCTTATCTTCCATTCCCAAACTCCTACCCCAGTGAAGCACTGAATTCCAGTCAGAATTCTTATCTTCCTAAGACTCTCATGGTCATGATGGCTCTGCTCCAGGCGTACATCTTCTTATAATCTATACTAAGTAAGTTAAGGGTAGCCAAATAAAATCTAATGCTAAATAATGAGTTGTAGTCCAACAACATCTGGAGGTCACCATGTTAGCAACCAAAGTTGCAGACCTTATCCTGTTTAAATATTGTTATATTATGTTCCCCTAATGTAGCAATCCCCTCCCTTTGCAAATCATCCTGGAATGCCATACAGAAAGATTTAACACATCTGTTGATAATTAGCATGGAATCTTGAGGAAACACGTCTCATAGAATACTAGTATAGCACATCAGAACTTCATTTTGCCACACATTTAGCTATATGAAATGCTCAGGCGAGAGCTCATACTCAGAATAACCTCCAAATGTCAGCTCCATCCGTCACCCAACCCCTGTGGCTGCATCATCGCCATCATCCTATGCCAATGAGTTAAGTTCCATTTTCACATGCAAGTTTGTCACTTCAGGAGATGTGTCAGTGTATTTATCATACTGCGTAGGCAGAGGGTAACCTTGGCATCCCTCTTTTCAATCACATTCATAGCCTTGTGAATATTTGCCTGAATCAGTGTGATGGATTCAAAAAGCCGAGTCCTGCTTGTATGCAGAATGGCATTTCATTTCTATGACGGCAAGTTTCCATTACTGTTATTATATCTGATCCAAGTTGTTTATTCATTCCTGTTGTCTACCCCAAGGTCAGACTCCAATGGCTCTTTTAAACTGATTTCTTTCCCATTCTCTTCAAGTGGCGCTAGGTCACAAAAGATGGCTACACATTTGTGCAAAAATTATTATTCACTGTTAATTGTAAAAGTGAAGGAGAGTTATCTTTTGCTATTCTTTTTTTGTGGTTAGATAACCTGCCTCCTTCCAGATAGCTGAAGCTGCAGTTTATAATGTGCCAGTCACAAAATACACAAGCATGGTGCCATATATTAAATGGTGACATGATCAAAGTGTATAGAGTTATATATAGTTTAGAGAAAATGGACATGGGATGCTTCTAGACTGTTGCTATTTACTAGTGAGAGTCAATCACAAACCAGCAGGTTGCACAATTATACTTGATTGGAAGGTCTTGTGTAACAGACCTGCTTCTTCAAAGTATCGAACGTTTGGCAACAAGGAAAGTGACAGGGAACTGCACTGGAAAGGGTGGGCAACACTTGCTTGGATACAACATTATCTAACCTTTCCACTACAGTGGGACCTCAGGTTACATATGCTTCAGGTTACATACGCTTCAGGTTACAGACTCTGCTAACCAAGAAATAGTGCTTCAGGTTAAGAACTTTGCTTCAGGTTGAGAACAGAAATCGTGCTCCGGCGGCACAGCAACAGCAGGAGGCCCCATTAGCTAAAGTGGTGCTTCAGGTTAAGAACAGCTTCAGGTTAAGTACGGACCTCCGGAACGAATTAAGTACTTAACCCGAAGTACCACTGTAACTGGGGAATGGAGGAGAAATTTGATTCATTTAACACTGTTGAACCCACACTTTCCAAAACAACATATGAACCGGAATACACATTGTGACGCAGTTCTCCAACCAAGCAATGTTTACAAAGATGCATATATTGTGGGGAAGTGTGCACAAAAACAATTATATTCATGAAAGGAACATAAAAAAATGCATTATATTAGGGGGACTTACACACATTAGTGAAAACTGCATATAAAGTGTGTTTACTAGGAAAAATTTGCACTAAAATGGTAATGAATTTTAATGAGGATTTTTGTTGCAAATTGCTGTAAGATGTGGAGAACTTAATTTGATTTGTAAAAATGAGAAACAAGAGAGAACCTAAACTGGCAGATTCTTCCAACCCTACTCTCAGCAAATCAGAATGTATATTAATTTAACAGACAACATGCATATGAAATGGATGCCTATATGAAAAGTAGCTAGGGCAGTGAAGTCCTAAGACCACTATAAATGCCATTGGGTATTTTTCTTTCCAGACTTGAAGTATAAGTGTCCTAGCCACCATAAGGAATCAAAAACTCAACTTTCACTGTCCATCCATTAATCCCCATACTACAGGAATATAGTTTAAAAGTACATGAAAATCTGTAAATATCAAGGATTTCACCAATACAAAAGTGCTGTAACGAATTAAGACCAAAGGGTAGATATCACTGGAGAAGCTGACGTCATAAGAGGCATTCTCAGCATTACATCTTCCACATCTGTATTATAAATGCTTTCCTATGCAAATGTTGTAGTATGCTCAAAAGACTGCCTTTTCCTGCGCCAATCTCAGTTTGAGGTCTAAAGAAACATTTTGTATAGACTCTATACCAATTTTCCATTGTTTCCATTGTATAATACCTTCTAATTCCCTGCTCCACACTTCTGCACAGAGAGCCAGTGTGGTGTAGTGGTTAAGAGCGGTAGACTCGTAATCTGGGGAACCGGGTTCGCGTCTCCGCTCCTCCACGTGCAGCTGCTAGGTGACCTTGGGCTAGTCACACTTCTTTGAAGTCTCTCAGCCCCACTCACCTCACAGAGTGTTTGTTGTGGGGGAGGAAGGGAAAGGAGAATGTTAGCCGCTTTGAGACTCCTTCGGGTAGTGATAAAGCGGGATATCAAATCCAAACTCTTCTTCTCTAAATTTATAAACTTCTACCTTACCAAAATCCATTTAACATGGCTTAAACATGGGTTTAGTTTTCTGTAAGTACCAAACAGTTTAAAGGTAAAGGTACCCCTGACCATTAGGTCCAGTTGCGGATGACTCTGGGGTTGTGTGCTCATCTCGCTCTATAGGCTGAGGGAGCCGGGGTTGTCTGCAGACAGCTTCCGAGTCATGTGGCCAGCATGACTAAGCCAATTCTGGCAAAGCGTGTTCTCATTAAAGAGAGAGCACGTGTTGCGGATGGGGCCAGACAAAACATCCTCAGTTGCCAGCCAGGCTGTTGCAAGGGAATTGAATTGATTGGTGACTGTTGTTACTGGGGTAAATTTGATGTTGCCAAGTAAGGGGTGGAGTCAGAGGTTATTTATACTGGGTCCACAGCTTGTTCCTTTCTCTTTCGCTGTGGACACCGGATCACATGGAGCACTTGGACTGTCTGGAGGACAGTGATGCAATCTTCTCATTGTCTGGTTACATTTCTTTATTTCCCCCTTCTTTTAATCCTCTCTAGTCCCTTAAATAATTTAATTCCCTCTTTTTCCTGTTTGATTTCCCACCCCACCCCTTACCCTGTCCTGTGAGAAGATTCTCCCTGTATCTGTGGCTTGCCTTTCCAATAGGGAGAGAGCCCCATTAGGGGCTTTCTTTCGCAAAAAGGTTTCCCCCATTTCTCCTGTTGTAAATTGTGGGGCTAGTCAGGGCTGTTCCCAGCTTAGCTGGAATCACTTTCGTTTATAGTATCCCCGAAGGTTGGCTTTATTTTGAGTGTGTGCAGTGCTGTTGGCCAAATTTTAATCTAGCCTTGGACAGGAGCACTATTTTGAGTTCCTTTAATATTGCTATGAGACTCAGATTCTCAAGAGCAGAAGCAGGGAGGCCTAGTCGGCCTGCACACAACTTCCAAGCTTAAGTCTGCTACAGGTACCAGTTAATTGTTAAGTCTCTGACACGTGATTCATTCTCTCTATGTATCTGCTTGCAGGCCCAGTTGCTGCTAAGGTATATCTGAGGCAGACAGAGGGTGCCAGAGGCTCTCTGTGCCTCCAGTGACTATGAGCCCGCTGTATATGCTCTTGAACTATACTGTTTCTGAACAAGTTTATTTTCTCCAAGTTTGTTTTGCCCTGATAGTGGTGACTGCCATTTTAGAGACGAGCCATTGTGGCTTAGTGGCTAAAGTGTAGGACTAGGACCTGGGAGACAGGGTTCATATCCCCCTCTTAGTCATTGTTGTAAAAAACCAAAACAAACTGCTCCTTTTGGGCTATTCTGTTGCTGGGTAGTTCGGCCCATTTGTGATAAAAGAATTTTGGGTTTCTTGAAGGGGTGCTTCCCTCTAAAAGGGCAAGCAGGGGTACCTGGACAAGCTGTGGGCTACCTCAACTCTGCTATTTCACTGGAAATATTTATGCCTGGCCTAGCAGGTGATCCTAGGGCTTTGCCCTAGTATTCGATGGCCTGGAAGCGTTTCCGGCCTGAATAGTGTCCCCATGTGGTCCATGAAGCATTGGTTTCACTGGGTCAGCGCATAGTGCCGGTAATGCCTAGGTTGCAGGATTGGTCCCTGTATGGGACAGCTGCATGCTCCCCCATTCCTCTACCTGGACACTTAGGTCCTTTTGGTGGTTACCTCACTGCGAGGGATGTAACGGGCGCCACGTTTGCAATATGCAAGCGGGAGAAAGCACCTTTGCGTGCCCGCATTGCAGTATGCTCTGTGCGTTGCAGGGCACGGTGCTGCACGGGCTGCAATTGCATTGCATTGCGTGAGAGATTTGCAGTTGCATTGCATGGAGGGTGTGTGCATTGCATAGAGGGTGTAGTTGCATTGCACAGAGTGTGTTTTTTGCATTGCACGGAGTGTGTGTGCATTGCACGGAGTGTGTAGTTGCATTGTACGAAGTGTGTTGTTGCATTGCACGGAGTGTGTGTGCATTGCATGGAGGGTGTAGTTGCATTGCACAGAGTGTGTTTTTTGCATTGCACGGAGTGTGTGTGCATTACACGGAGTGTGTAGTTGCATTGAACGGAGGGTGTGTGCAGTGCACGGAGTGTGTAGTTGCATTGCACAGAGTGTGTAGTTGCATTGCATGGAGTGTAGTTGCATTGCATGGAGTGTAGTTGCATTGCATGGAGTGTAGTTGCATTGCATGGAGTGTGTGTGCATTGCACAGAGTGTCTAGTTGCATTGAACGGAGTGTGTAGTTGCATTGCATGGAGTGTAGTTGCATTGCATGGAGTGTGTGTGCATTGCACGGAGTGTCTAGTTGCATTGAACGGAGTGTGTAGTTGCATTGCATGGAGTGTGTGTGCACTGCATGCAGTGTGTTTTTGCATTACACAGAGTGTGTGTCTGAAAAGGAAGCTGGCTCGGCGGCAGCTTTGTCGGGACTTCTTTAGGGGTTCTGGCCAGCGTCGGCCCTGTAAATTTACATATCATGATGGCAGCACAAGATGCCCCCTGCCCAAGCGGGGGGCTGGAAGCTGGCAAGCAATAGCTCAATACCTTTTGCCCATATTCCCATTTTATTTAGGGATCCAGTTGGATATCATTGCTAAAACATACCTCTTGCCTATGGAGAAGCTGTCTGCCTTGAAGGAAGTTATTTTGTAATACTTCCTCTGTAGCAAGTGATGCTTCATCAGATCCGATCTTGCTGGGTCACTTAATTAATCATGCAATGGTTGCAATTCCGAAATGAATGCAATAGTCGTTCGCCATGGCAGGATACCTTGAACCCGCACAGGGATTTTCAGGTTCAGGCTGCTGCTGCTGGATCTTTGCCCTTTGGTTGTTATTTCAAGGGCTGCTGGTGTGCAAAGCCATGGCCTCAAGCCCAGTGTGGTGAGGCAATCATGTGACCTAACTTTCTTGAGTTTTCCCCATTGTAGTAGCAGTTCACATGTGGCCCGAGGAGTCCAGTGACCATCGGATCTGCTTTTGGCCTGATAACCAGGTAGTGGTGAGCGTCTTGGCAAAACAGTCCTCACGCTCCAGCAGAGTCTCCGCCCCTCCGCTCACGTTTTCGAGCTGCGCCTTTTAAGGTTTAATATTGTGCTTTCTGCTCCTGATTACGGGATCCTCTAATGATGTCGCTGACACTCTATCCCATTTTCAGATGGAGCGCTTCAGATCCTGGGCTCCAGACACTCAGCTACTGCCAGAATTTTCCAGACCACCTGTGGCATTTTGACAACAATTAGTAATTACAGAGAGCAGCAGCTTCCATTTCCCCTGCTGCTTTTAGCTCTTATGGGAAGGCCTGGATGGATTTCTTAGACTTAAGCTGGCAGTCCTCGGCTATTCAGATGAACTGGCCCCCATCCTCTGAGCAGATCCTGCAGTATTTGGTCCACCTGCTGCAGATTGGGCATGCGGTTATAACTATTAGAATTCAGTCCGCTGCAATGTCTGTTATACTGAAGCTTTATTTTTCAGAGACCCTTGTATAAAGTTTTTAGTGCGCAGGGCCTTGGAAGGTTGGAATAGGCTCCAACCTCATAGGACAGTGGGCAGGAAGTCTGTCAATTTTTACCTATGCAGTAGCTGCAACAAGTTAAAACTTGTCTGCTGGTTAAAGATCAAGGCGAGACTCCTTTCAGCATTCCATTGCCTTTTGGTGCACTGAGGGTTGGGAGAATGGTTGTTGGTGCCAGCACGGGGCTGAGAGTCTGGAGGCTTATTGCTTCAGGACTTTTCCTTATCCGCTTTGGAGCTGGTCATTAGAGTTGGGAACTCTAAAACAGACTTAGTGGGCAGGAGTGCCACAATCTGGCTTCCCGACACAGGTGAGGAGGGCCCTTGCCCCGTTATGGATAACAGAATATTTGGCTTTTCATTCCCCTGGGGGCTGGCCCGCTCCTAGTGCATGAAAATGGGTTCCCGTTAGCCAAGCATCTATGTGCTTACCTCGTGCACCAGTTATTACGGCCTGCGGCTTGCTTACCGCTGAACACGCCTCATTCCTTCCGATTAGGTGCTGCTGCAAAGGCTGCACACTGGGGGCCTGTCAGTAGACAGGATTTTGAATACGGGTCATTGGAAGTCTGACGCTGACAAGGGTTATATCAGGAAGTGTCACAATGATGTCTGTGCTGATGCTTGTCTGTTATTTCCTTTTTTCATAGGAGCAGCTGTGCACATTTGGGCCACAGCATTGTACACTGGGCTGGCAAGCGCGCTGACGAGTCTGGACTGGGGCGCCATCTCAGTCTTCCTGCCCATGTGAACATATACTGGCTGTCCAGATGGGGAATGCTTTGGGAAGAGATCCTTCCTTTGGTGCGGTCGAGTGTGACCTGTGCAGATCCTCCCGCAGTGCTGGTGGTACAGCTGGGCGAGAATGATTTGCTGTCTTCCCTTAGTTTTACAGGGAGTAGCTGCATTTCTTGCCCCCTCCACTGTTGCCCCCTCTACTTTGAGGTCTTATAAAAAGGCCTGGGCAGATTTTTTATTATTTAATGGACAGACGGTTGAGGAGGTTACTGCCCCCCATTCTTCCTCTCAGGTGCTCAAGTATTTGGCACATCTATTCCAGATGCGCCGGGCGGCCAGGACGCTGCGACTTCATTCGGCAGCGATTTCCTTTTTTAGCAGGGCATTTTTTAACAAGGATCCGTGTGGGAAGTTTGTGGTGCGCAGAGCTGTGGAAGGTTGGGGGCGTCTCACTCCCTCTAAGCCTATTCCTAGACGGCCTATTACATTAGAGTTGCTGGCGCAGATGCATACTAAATTGCGTAGCATCTGTTGGTCTAAATTCGAGGCCCGTTTGTTTTCTGCAGCTTTCTCATTGGCTTTCTTTGGGGCCCTGAGAGTAGGAGAGGTGGTCCTTGAGCCAAAGCGGGATGGAGGTTCCAGGGGCTTGTTGTTGCAGGACGTGAGTATGTCTCCGTCTGACTTGCAAATTAATATCAGAAACTCAAAGACGGATCAGCTGGGTAGGGGAGCCGTTATCAGGCTCCCGGCGTCTGGGGAAGGTGGCCCTTGTCCGGTAAAGGACCTTAAGCGGTACCTGGCCTTGCGACCAGTGGGTGAAGGGCCCCTGTTTATTCACGAAGATGGGCACCCACTAGTACGGCATCAATTCACTAAGGTGATGCGTAAAGCCATTGTAGCGTGTGGGCTTGAGGCTTCGGAGTTCGCTCCTCACTCCTTCCGGATTGGTGCTGCAACTACAGCCGCCCATTGGGGTTTATCCGTGAAGAGGATAAAGGACTTGGGTCGATGGAGATCGGATGCTTTCAAAACGTATGTGAGGAAATAATGTGGCTGTGTACTTACATTTCTGTTTTAACCCTAGGTCCGGGCACTATCCGTATCTGGATAGTGGGCCACAGTATTGTGCATTGGGCCGCTGACAGAGCTCGTCAGTCTGGATTGGGAGATGGCCTGGGCCTTCCGCAGCATGTGCAGGTGTCCTGGATCTCCAGAAGGGGGATGCGTTGGAGGGAATTCTTGCCACTCATAAAAAGGCGTGTCCTCCTGCTTGGCCCACCTTCAGCGATTGTGGTGCAGCTTGGGGAGAATGATATGGTTTCTTTTCCTTGCTATACGCTGCGTACTGTTATTTTACAGGACCTAAGGGAGTTGGCGGCTATGGTGCCTAATACGAAATTGATTTGGTCACAGTTGCTTCAGCGCCGCATTTGGTGGGGCAGTTCTTGCCCAGCATCCACTGAGAAAGTTAGGAAGCGGATTAATTCCGCGGTGGGCAAGTTGGTGGTGAGCTTGGGCGGATGCGTGATTCCTCACCCTCGTATTTCACTTAAGGAGGAAGTCTTATACAGGGCTGATGGTGTTCATCTTTCCACGTCTGGGAATGATGTATGGTTGGATGCAGTGGTGTCCAAGTTGAGGGTGTGGTTTGCTTTGTGAGTGGTTGGCGGCGAGCATAAGGGCTCGGGTGGCGGTTAGGCATTGGTTAAATTGGTTGGTGGAGGGGTATGGATTGGCTGTGCCTACCCCTCCAATGCTGCTGCGGAATGGGAATTCCGTTAAAGGAATTCTGGGGCTTACCATCCCCTTGTCCAAACCCCTGGAATCGGGTGCGGGCCGTGTAAGACCCCAAGGCGCAGGCAGGGAGGAACTGAAGGGTCTGTAACGCAGCCCCAGTTGCCCTGCTTGTTCCTCCACACTGACTTACGCTGGAATCCGGGAGTCAGTGCTATCCCCCAAGGCGGGGGGGATAGCTAGTCATAACCAATGCCTACGCAACCACTCACAATTTTGTATGATAATAAAAGTTGTGGCCAAAATTATGCCAAAAACCTTAAACAAAAATTATGTGTGATGTGTGAGTTATTGGGGTAGGGATGATTTGGGGGACCTCAGCACGCAAAGCGTGTTCTCATTAAAGAGAGAGCACGTGTTGCGGATGGGGCCAGACAAAACATCCTCAGTTGCCAGCCAGGCTGTTGCAAGGGAATTGAATTGATTGGTGACTGTTGTTACTGGGGTAAATTTGATGTTGCCAAGTAAGGGGTGGAGTCAGAGGTTATTTATACTGGGTCCACAGCTTGTTCCTTTCTCTTTCGCTGTGGACACCGGATCACCCGCCCGCCCTCCCTTATTTGGGCTTCGCTCTGACCTTGCTATTGCCTGTCATGGGGTCGTCCGCCTTGGTGCGGGGGCCTAGTAGGAATTTTTCCTTTTGGCTGATTAGTGTGTGCCAATTGGGTTTTGCCTACTACGTAGCAAATCGTCACAACTTGTAAGGTTGGCGGTTAGGCATTGGTTAAATTGGTTGGTGGAGGGGTATGGATTGGCTGTGCCTACCCCTCCAATGCTGCTGCGGAATGGGAATTCCGTTAAAGGAATTCTGGGGCTTACCATCCCCTTGTCCAAACCCCTGGAATCGGGTGCGGGCCGTGTAAGACCCCAAGGCGCAGGCAGGGAGGAACTGAAGGGTCTGTAACGCAGCCCCAGTTGCCCTGCTTGTTCCTCCACACTGACTTACGCTGGAATCCGGGAGTCAGTGCTATCCCCCAAGGCGGGGGGGATAGCTAGTCATAACCAATGCCTACGCAACCACTCACAATTTTGTATGATAATAAAAGTTGTGGCCAAAATTATGCCAAAAACCTTAAACAAAAATTATGTGTGATGTGTGAGTTATTGGGGTAGGGATGATTTGGGGGACCTCAGCACGCAAACCAGAACAGCGCACAGAAACATTGTTTACCTTCCCGCCAGAGTGGTACCTATTTATCTACTTGCACTTGACGTGCTTTCAAACTGCTAGGTGGGCAGGAGCAGCGACCGAGCAACGGGAGCTCACGCCTTCGCGGCGATCTGAACTGCCCACCTTCCGATTGGCAAATCTCAGTCTGAGCCTCTCAGCTGGTATAATGTATATATTCCACATTCTAACCATTTCTCCCAAGACTACTTCTCTGTCTTCAGATCTGCATTACCCCATATGGTTAATTTAATGTGAGCATATGGATTAAATTGTAACTGACAGGCCAATAAATAACATGTCTCTCTAGCTGCTAAAATAGGACAATTTTTGAAACTATTTATGGAATAGGAACTTGTCTAGTTTGCCATGGAGTTCAGTTTCTTCAGAAAATTTCCATATTTTAAAATCTGTACATAATCAAATGTGCATGTGTGTACAGCTAGCACACTGCCAAAATAAGTGAAGTCTTAGTGTGATAATAATATGAGTATGGAATCTTAGGCTGAAGGGTGGGTAATAAAATATTACAACAACAACAACAACAACAACAACAACAGCAACAACAATTCCTTTTGTGCAGCTTTTTATTAATATACACATATGCACTTACGCATTAACAAAAATCTGGATGCAATCATATAATAATCGCACTGAGAGTGCAGCTTTTTGGCAGTGCTTTAGAAATACACACACACATTTGGTAATACAGAGTGGGGTGGAGAAGAGTCACAAATGAATTGAAGGAATCGATAGCTGTGCATTCACAGTGCTCTGAGCAAAGCTGAAAAATAAAAATCAATCAAATCATGATGGATTCAAATTAATCAGTTCTACTTCAGAAACAAGACCAAGTAATTTTGACCTGTACAATCCTGGGGAAAATTTGAATGAGGAGAAAGTGGTGAGCTGTTGGAAGATGCCAGCAGGAGCTGCTTCATGCAGGCAGGTTTCCATATAGTGCAGTGTTGCTGACTGAGGTCCATTTGTTGGCAGCTACCACGCTGCATGTTAAACCATACGATATGGACCCTATGTGTACAGAATGCATATGCTAGGATAAAATTTGCATCAAATGCATATCATAGTGAAAATAAGATATAAAAATGCATTATACTATGCAAAATTGCTTTGAAAAATGTGTGTATTAGGTAAAATTGCATACAGAAATATTGGGGAATTTTGCACTAAAATGCTGGTGAGTTTTCATAAGTTAAAGGAAACTGATGTTGATAACTGAAGACTTGAAAAATGAGAAGCTGCAATTGACGGATTCGCCCATCCCTACTGAATGTGTAATGTAGTTGTTCTCACAAATGAATCCCATTGTGTTCAAGGGGACTTAGTTTATGGCAAGTGAGTGTAAATTTGCTGCTTAGCACACAAGACTGCAATATTATGCCCACTTATGAGTCTCCTTAAATTCAGTGGGACTGAATTCTAAGTAGTATAGAATTGTGCCACATTGCTATGTTTAAAGTCCAAATCTGGAGCAAAAATAGGCAGGCCAGATAAATATAACAGCTTGGAGTAAAAAAAACAAACCAAAACCAAAACTGTGCAACTAGATAAGCCATGTCTTAGGGGAATTTGGTCTCATGTGTCTCAAACAGCTTCTCCTTGTGCCACACGACAAGCCTTTTTTAGATAGACAGATAGATAGATAGATAGATAGATAGATAGATAGATAGATAGATAGATAAATAAATAAGAGACTATAAAATCTAAAAAAGGAAACAAGTCACAACATAGCACTGGTCCTGCTAAATCCGCTGGGTGCACCAAAAGTGGCACTTCCCCCCTCTTCTTTTAATTGACCTTTTTGGGGTTTTGGACAGAGCAGTGATTTAATGAGCTTGCAGCAGACTTAAGTATAGCAGCAGCAGTTCTAACCTCAATTTCACACATGCTGCCCAACTGCTTCATGGCTGACTGCAAAATTTGGCCTCAAACCAACAGGTCAAATTAAACATGCTTTAACTAAACATTTTATCAAGGCTGTGCTATGTAATCTAATTTTCTATTGCCGCTTTGCGTATAACTGTGTAAACCAATGCCACAGAGCTTTCGTTCAAATGGGTCCGCTGTGGTTCTCTCCTAGAACGTCTTAAATAAACAGGAAATAGATGTAGCCTATTAATTCACACTGTATTAACTCCAATTTCTGATGAAATTACATGTTATGTTACATCATTTAAATTATGAAAAGCTGCATTATATTTAGAATGGTTGTGGCCACAGATCACAAAGGAAGTGAAGGTTGCAAACCTTCATTGTGTGCGAAGGTTTATTTTAAGTGTTAATGTATGAGGAGGACAATTTTAAGGCTTAGGAAGGCCAGAATCAAATGTGGCTTCCTTGGGGGCATGGTTCCCAGTGCCCACTCAGAGTTAAGAAGAATATGTAGGAGGGCTGGCTGTGGCAAGGTGACTATCTATTAATTCTCTTTGTGGAATGGGACCAACTTTCCATCCCTCCTCAAACTAGCCTTCTGGAAAAAAAGAGCTCAGGGGCAAAGGCTCTAGTTACTGAATATGTGTGTGTCCATGGACATGTTTGTCTGAATGTGTATGGACATTCTCTCTCTGAATTAGCAAGTACAGTGTGTGTGTGTGTGTGTGTGTGTGTGTGTGTAAAACAGAGGGAGTTTGTGCTGGCCAATTTCAGACCCTCTAAGTGTCCCTAAGTTCTGGATTTTGATTTGATCAAGATCACCCCAGGTTTTGATTTGATCCTGAAATGTCCCGTTTTTCCTTAGGACATCCCTATTTCCATCAGATAAATGGTGGAGGGTACAGAGTTATGCGACCCCTGAGCCAAGCAGATAATTTACTATACTAGCTTTAGAAGACATCTAAAGACAGATGTTTAATGTTTTATTATTTTTTTTATATATGTTGAAAGCCACCCATAGTAGTTGGGGCAACCCAGTTAGATGTGCGGGGTATAAATAAAAAAATGATGATGGTGATGGTGGTGATGAAATAGAACGTCCCTATTTTCATTAGAGAAATGTTGCAGAGTATGCAATTTTGCCATACTCACCACAGACATGCAGCCCTTAGTGCAGGGGTGGGGAACCTCAGGCCTGCAGGCCAAATGTGTCCTTCCAGGCCTTTCTGGTCCTTGGGACTTTCTCCAGGCCACACCACCTCCTCAGGCCATACCTTCTCCCCTCAGGCCACACCTCTGACCAGCTGTGCTTCATACCATCTTGGAATGTTTTTGGTTTTTTTCTGGCTGGAATGTATCCTTGACCTCTGATAATGCTTCACAGTTGCCTGAATAGATGATAAAGGGGGTGGTGAATGTGTGTTAGGGACAATTGTACAAAAGTAAAATTTAGATTCATTGTTCCACTCACTTTAGCCTCTGAACCCATCCACAAGTGGCATGTGCCCTATACAGGGCTGCCTAGAAGGTCATACGGCCAAACAAAAAAGGGTTTGGCCACGTCTGCATCTAGCATTCGGTTTTGTGTCAATTTCTTCCATTTGTATTTCTGCTTTTGTAGGTGGGTATTAATTTCGGCATTGGAACATGAGGGGAAAACCTCCTGATACAAGGCTACCTTCAGATGTATTCTAAAAGTTGTGTAATTCTTTATCTCCTTGACAACTGAAGGGAGTATGTTCCACAGGGAGGGCGCCACTACTGAGAAGGCCCTCTGCCTGGTTCCCTGTAACTTCACTTCTTTCAGTGAGTGAACCAGCAGAAGACCTTCAGAGGAGGAGGACCTCAGTATATCCCACCTTTCTGCCAAGGAGCTCAAGCTGCTATACAAGGACACTCCCTCCAATTCTTCACAACAATCCTGTAGGTTAGGCTGAGAGAAACTGTGACTATCTCTGGGTGGGTTTCATGGCATCCAGTGAGTTTCAGGGCTACACTGGGATTTTAACTCTGATCTCCCAGGCTTAGTGTAACACTGCAGCCACTACATGGTACTGACTCTCTGCAGTCCATACCTATCTTATGAACAGATAGGAACTTATTTGTCCAAGACTTCAACTGGCTTCATCCAGGTTATGCTGGTTTAGATCTTACACAGAGCCCAATTTCAGGGCTGCCTTCACCTGTCACAAGGTAGATCAATACTTTCTTGCAAATGGAATAAAAAAATTCTTTCAGTGATTTACCTTCTTTCAGTAATTAAGCCAATAATTTTAATCCATTCTATAAACACACACACTGCAAAATGTTACTTTTAAGTAGCCAGTTAATGATTTAGCAATACACATAATGAATTTCCTGTTGAGATCATTATTTCTCCCCAAATAGTGGAAAGCATTTACACTAATTCACTTCAAAGTTTATAATAAAAGTAATGGAATTCCTGTTGAGGTTATGTCTTCCAGAATATAGGAAAGCATTTATACTAATTCACTTAAATGTTCTCCCCACAGCTGCTTTGGAAGCTGGTTTTAATGGCATTCCATATGCAAATTGCATGCATTTGGGGAAGGGCTGTAGCTCAGCAGAAAAATAACTTCTACAGTACTTTGCATGCAGAAGGTTATTGGCTCAGTCTCCAGCATCTCCAGGTAAGGCTTGGAATCCTTTCTGTCTGAAACCCTGGAGAGCTACTTCCAGTCAGTGCATGGCAATAGTGAGCTAGATGGGCCAATGGTCTGCCTCAGTATGAGGCACGGGCCTATGTGTTACTCTCGTGTGATTTTTAGAGAGACAGAATAGCCTGACTGATGCACCCACTGAGGCTATCTCAGTCGGCAGAGCACGAGACTCTTAAACTTAGGGTCATGGGTTCGAGCCCCATGTTGGGCAAAAGATTCCTGCATGGCAGGGGGTTGGACTAGATGACCCCCGGGACCCCTTCCAGTTCTACCATTCTATGACTGTATGGTTCTAAGTGGTTCCCAGAAAGTGGTATATGGCCTTCCTGGTCATGGAAACAGAACTTTATAAAACTATTGTAAATACCGATCTGTTGCAAATTTATGTTCCAAGCTATAAAGATGCACAAGCAGCTTTTCCAGATCCATTACTGGTTTTAATTTTGTCCTAATCTAGCTTAATTTTTTCATTATGAAAAATATATTGACTTTCTTCTACTTTTCAGCTTTTTCATTGTATGAAATGAAATACTTTGGGGGGGGAATGTGAAGTGTTGTGGACTATAAATGTGACTGTTGTGTGTTTCAGTGTTTTCCCACAAAACCTGTCAAGATGGGGCAAAGCTTTCTTGATGCAAATCATAAATGGGCTAGGAACAATGAGTGGCATCTGTGAATGGGTGTTTTGCTTTTTAAAGGACATTTTATAGAGTTCTAACTTTGCTTCTTATTGCAAATGCACAACTGACACATTCTCACAATGTTGCTTAGGAGATGCCGTTCAGGAAGGTCCAGCATCAGCATGCATCAGCCTTGTGGGGCAACAGCTAGAGAAGGCTATTGCCCACATGCACTGCACATAGACTTCCCAGAGCATCTGTATAGCCACTGAGGGAACTAGAATAGTCAAGGGAATAAACTTTTGGTCTGATCCAGCAGGGTTGTTCTTACATACTGATCCATGTACTTAACTGTGTTATTAAACCATAATCATAATCAAGCAGTCAGTATCCCATAGCCATTGCTCAAGGGACATTTGCAGAGGCACTAATGCGCACACAGAACTTTGTGCAAACAAGAGTTTCTTCATTTACTTCAGGGTTGAGGAGTATGTGCATTTGTGTTTGGTGTTTGGTATTTTCACTACAGCTCAGTAGAGAGGATGAATTTAACAATCTCATTCAAACCCTGCTGACCTTATGACCACACCACATTATTTGGGGGATTACTCAGAGTTAGCATGTAAACCTAGTCACAAGTCTTCCCAGGAAAGAGACCATGCTTAAATTAGGCAATGCATTCTCCCCTTTACCAGGGTTTGCCTCTTTTGCTGCAGCACAAAGGAAGCCCACATGAGACCCTATCAGAACTGTGTGATTTAGAATTTGCACAGACAGTGGCTCTTTATATGCTCACTTTAACACTAATCGATACAATCTCTCTTTAGTTTTGAATTAAGCCGTGAACCCCACAGTAGAAATAAGTACATTATGAACTGTAAGGAAACAGAATCCTTCATCTACTATTTTAAAATACTGAATGAATAAATATTTGCCGCATTCATATACATTTCCATTTTGGAAGTTGGAGTGGTGGTGGTTCTGGGGTAAAACATTATAAAATGCTTATAGAATGGTAAATGAAGAGAGGTCAGGTTGATTTGATTTTTTTTAGCCTAATAATTTCCAGCTGGTGTATCCATGCAGTTAAATGGTTGATAAGTTCCTGAATTATATGACAATGTATGTATACTTGGAAGCACTTGTTTCAATGTTATGTATACTTACTCGAATACATCTCAGCTAAGTCAGTAGGTCTTGCATTCAAGGAAACAAACAATTGAATGGGTTATGCACACCTTTTGTGAATGAAAGGTTTGTCCATTATTTATTTACTAGGAGAAGTGTAAGATGATGGCATAAAATTAATTTTTTGAAAAACATCAGTTGAAAATAGTGCCAGTTAAGAATTAAATATATATTTTTTCTGCAAATAAGGACACATTCACTAGGGAAAGTTTATTGGTAATAACAATCTTGATTGCCTGAGAGCTTTTGTGGAAACAAAAGGCTATTACATTTGGCATCATGAAAAATTCAACATGTTTTAATTTTATTTTAATGTTCCAAATGTACTAAGCATTTCCCACAAATTAGAAAGCTAGATGATATTTATATCTATGCTGTGCAGCATGATGTCTATGCAAAAATAACCCCCACTGTGTTCGTTGGGTCTTATTTCCAGGTAAATGTGTAATTCCACCTTGTTCATGTTTTAGTGAAGCAGACTGTATGCCCAAAATGAAACATGTGTCCTAGTGTTTTCCTGTATCAAGCTCATAAACATTGCTTTAAGTACCTTTACGGTATCAGTGCTAGTTGAACTTGCCATTATTTAGCATCTTTGCACCAGAAAATACATAAATCAACTGACCTACTGTCAGCATGGTCCATTGTAGGTTCATTTCTGAACTATCTAACAGCAAAGGGCTGCACTGGGGATCCAGAAGAGGCTCACAACCTGTCCTGGCTCATGCTGGAGAAAGGACGATTACCATTTTCTGCCAAAAATGTTATATACCACCAGTCAGTATGGTGGTACATAAGCAAGGCAAAGTTCAAAGGTGCAGCAGGTTCAAGCCATGGCTACACAGGCTGTTCTGTTGATCCAACAGTTGACATGCCCCCTGGCTTGCTGTTATATTATTATTTATAACAACAACATCATTTATATTTTATACCCCACCCATCTGACTGGGTTGCCCCAGCCACGGCAAGCATTAAAAACTTCCCTATAGTACAGTGCTGCCTTCAGGTGTCTTCTAAAAGTTGTGTAGTTATTTACTTCCTTTACAACTGATGGAGAGCATTCCATAGGGAGGGTGCCACTGCCAAGAAGGCCCTTTGTCTGATTCCCTGTGACTTCACTTCTCACAGTGAGGGAACTGCCAGAAGGCCCTCGGATCTGGACCTCAGAGGGGCAGGCATGGTTTTACTGCAGCAAATGGGATGTTTCTTTGGACTGTACAAGTAAACAAGAACCCTTTCAGGTAAGTTGGGTCTCAGCAGTCTGTTCACACTGGTGCTGGTATCTCCGAGTCCTAGGTAATGGAGGTCTCAGTGGGTACATCTTTGGTCACCTCATCTGTAAAGTAAGGACAGAGGCAGGCTTTCTGGCAACATTGAAGGCAGTGCTGGAACTAGCAGTGAGGCTGGCATGGAGTGCTTGAATGACAGGAGGGTAGGCAGAGCAGCGTGTCGGGGTAACACATCACTGGGACCCTCCCTGAGATTGTTGAGCAGCAACTCCTCCAACTCCTCCCATCCCTCATCTTGATCAGGCCCTCCAAGATGTATCATTGGGATTCATAATACAACCTAGGTTTCAATGTAGCTCCCAACAGTAAAAGATCTATATAATAGCTAGAGTGGGAAAAGTTGAGGGATGGAGCTGACCTTTCACCAGAGCTGATGGAGTGAGCCTGCTTCCCAATTTTCCTATGGCTACAACAGTAGACATTCCTCTATAGAAGAGATGTCAGATCTAAACATCCTTTGATTGTTAAGTCTTCTCTTATTTGAAATTGACAAAAGCTTACTAGTTTTAGGTAGTTTCATTACACTAAAATGAGCAAATTCTGTTCCATCAAGTGAGACTTAATAACAAAGGGAAAATACAAATACTAAAATTCATGCTGCTAAAATGTATTCATCTAATCAGGAGCTTTCACTGATGAATATATTATAAATTAAAGAGATTTCTGTTTTGCAGATTTTAAAAAGTGATCTCAGAAGTACAGTGAATTGCCACCAAGATTATCTCATTGGCTTATTAGCAGCTTACATTTCAAGTAGTGCCAGAAGTTATGGGTTCTAATATGAATGCTTTTCTTCAACCTGTGCTATGAAATAGTTTGAAATATGAAAACAAGTGAACTGTCAAGATTACCAGATGGCAAAAGTGTTGCTAGAATATACCAAGGGAACTGATGTTTGGATATAAAGGTTATGATGGCTAAAAGCATAACTACTTATAGCCAACTTTCTTGTGAATGGATCCCATTTGCACTACAATGCAGAAATGGACAGCTTTTACCTCTGAGGGAATGCAGTAACAAGAACAAGGCATATCCAAGCCCCCCTTCTCTGTCTCCTTCTAGAAGAAAACACTAACTCAATAGGTACTGTCCCCCTGTAAAAGTGTATAATGTGGAGTTTGCATTTTTAAAAATGGGCAGAGTTGGAGTTTCATGGCTCAGCAGGAAGTAGTGTGCAAGAGATGCCATACAGAATAATTTCCTAAATATCTAAACTCCCCATCTAAACTCACAGGTAGGCAGTACCTATTTACTGTTTTCTTCTGGAAAGAGACAGAGACCTAGCTAATACATGCCCTGCGCTGTATAGAGGATGCCCTCAATTTTCATGAGTCTCTATCCTTTTGGATCTGTTCTTGGGATAGAGGCCTTGGGTCAATCCCTTTTCCTCCAGCTCCTTTCACTTTGTCATCCAAGCCACAACCCAGTTGGGTGAGCCTCTGCTGGCCAGCAGTAGGGCACTGTGCTTTTGACCTGTTCAGAGACATAGCCTTGCCAACAAAGGTCTGTATAGTTAAAGCTATGGTTTTCCCAGTAGTAATGTATGGAAGTGAGAGCTGGACCATAAAGAAGGCTGATCGCCAAAGAATTGATGCTTTTGAATTATGGTGCTGGAGGAGACTCTTGAGAGCCCCATGGAATGCAAGAAGATCAAACCTATCCATTCTTAAGGAAATCAGCCCTGAGTGCTCACTGGAAGGACAGATCCTGAAGCTGACACTCCAATACTTTGGCCACCTCATGAGAAGAGAAGACTCCCTGGAAAAGACCCTGATGTTGGGAAAGATTGAGGGCACAAGGAGAAGGGGACGACAGAGGACGAGATGGTTGGATAGTGTTCTCGAAGCTACCAGCATGAGTTTGACCAAACTGCGGGAGGCAGTGGAAGACAGGAGTGCCTGGCGTGCTCTGGTACATGGGGTCACGAAGAGTCGGACACGACTAAACAACAACAAAAGCTGTCCTACCTGCATCAGCATACACAACTTGGGAGAAGCCAAGTTAGGACCAGAAATGGAAAGAGCAATAAAATCAACAGACAACAACAAGCATGCCATTAGACTATCTTCCATAGTCAGCCCCTCATTCATCTCAAAGGGACACGTGGAGGAGAGGTACCCAATGACCACCACCCAAATCTAGAAGCAGTTCACTAGATTTGTTTTTCTGCTGGAAGCATGGTTTTGGTACCAAAGCAGGTTATGGATTCATCATTGGCTCTTGAATCTACCTATAGATTCCAAAACAGTTTGACTCCTGAAGCTTGTAAATCTATTATAATACAGAAATCCTGCAACTAAATCCTGCAAGATAAATCATACATTAAAAATGGAGTAAAAGTTTATATATATAGTAAGGCTAAGCCTCAGCATTTAAATTTTATAGTGTTTATCCTAATCTCGAGGTCCTGAGATTTGCAAAATGAAACATGATAAGATGTGGCAAGAAGCACAGCCACATTGTGTCATTGTGTGTATTTGAACAAAACAGTGAAGATTTATCATAGAGTTAGGAGGATTAGCAATAAAGCTTTGCCATGTTCTTCAAAATCAGTCATATTAACAGCAGCTTTGCGAGACATCTGTGCAGTACGCTGTAGATGAAATACAAATAAATACACATAAAGAAAGCGATTATCACTTCTATAAGACTCCCAACCTAATGCTTTATACCCACAACAGCCCTAATTAGATAATTAATGGTCTCATTTTATGGACAGGAAAATGAGGCTTAGCCAGTGACTTGTCTAGACCAGCTTTCCCCCTCCCCTACTGGTTCTGCAGGCTAGGGATAATGGAAGTTACAGTCCAACAACATCTGGAGAGGGGACCCAAGGTTGGGAAAGTCCAGTCTAGGCAACTAGAAAGTCCATGGGTGAAAGGGATTTGAACCAAAAAAAAAAAAAAATCCTGTGGTGCAACATACACAATGAAACATGATTCAGGTAAGTAGCTGAATAAGTGTGCATGCACATGAAAGCTTATACCCAGAACAAACTTAATTGGTCTCTAAGGTGCTACTGGACAATTTATTTATTTATTTATTTCAAAATGAAACATGATGTTCTCAAGAAGTGCAAGTGTGAATTAGAACACTCATATGCTTAAATATGTGTTATTAGGACACTTCTGCATTCTATCCACTGCAGTGGGAACTTCGTCATTCTAGTCCCCAGCATACTTCCATTCTGGGAAAAGTCTAGAGAGCCATAGAAGCAGACTTGAAAATGAATAGAGTGTCCTTACTCCATACAGAGCTCCTTCACTACAAACATATCTATAGGTGCCACCTGTGGAATGCTGAACAGCATAGGGCAGGATGGTCATGGCTTCCATTTATAGGAAGATGGTTTGGCTTCCTACAGGATAACTTGCATGAGGGAGTTGTTCTGAGGTGGTTTGGCCTTTAGCAGCAGGCACAGGTTATACTTTCCTGCACTTCTGCTTGATTTCGTGCAAGCTGCCCTTGCTATATTTTAATCAATATAAGCTTTAAACATATTCCTATGTCAAGTCTTCATTCCAGGTGCACCAACATGCCCCCTTCCCTAAAAAAAAAAGGGGGGGGAGAACGCAGCAAAATGGTTTCTGCTCTTTCTCAATTTAATCTTATTTCATGTGATATTGGGGGGGTGGGTATTTAAAAGTGCAACACTTCTACCTTCAAAAGCAATAAGACTGCTGCATGCAGATAAGGTTTTCATTTGAGCTGGGAAGACTTCCGAGGAGCTGGGAAGACTTCCGAGGAACTTCCGAGGTTTTATTATCAAACCTAATTGTCACTTGTCACCCAAAGGGTCTCCCAGCAATTCACATTTTAAAAATATACATATATATAGAACTATGTGCTATACATAGAAAGGATGGGAATAATGTAACATATTAATATTCTATACAACATATTGGAAAATCAAAAACAATTTAGGTAGATTGACCTTTGCTGCAGCCTGATAGGCTGCTTTGTATCCCCTTCCATCCAAAGTCCCACCAATGACTTGAAATACTGACAACACTACAGGACTGTCATAAACAACATCTTTAACCATGGTCTCCCATCCTGAAATAGCAAGCTAAGAGATTGCATTTTTACTGGAATTGCATTGGCAGGGCCTTTTCATACATTTTTTTTATAAGGAGGGGGGCGGAACCAAAATGAAGCATGGTAGTAACGAGTCAGTATATACAGTGGTACCTCAGGTTAAGAACTTAATTCGTTCTGGAGGTCCGTTCTTAACCTGAAACTGTTCTTAACCTGAAGCACCACTTTAGCTAATGGAGCATCCCACTGCCACTGCGCCGCCAGAGCACAATTTCTGTTCTCATCCTGAAGCAAAGTTCTTAACCCGAGGTACTATTTTGAATTAGCAGAGTCTGTAACCTGAAGCGTCTGTAACCCGAGGTACCACTGTAATTATAATGGGACTTAGGTTGCAATCCTACTTCCATTTACCAGGGAGTAAGTCTATTAAATTCAATAGTGTCTGCTTCCAAGTAGACATGTTTTAAGACTGCAGTCTATGTACACTGTAGGTATATTTGACCCCAATGACATATGCCTTGCAGGAAAACATTTGGCCATTGGCTCATTATTTACAAATCACCGATAACAACCATCCATAGAAAGTGTGAAGAATTCCGTTTCCTAGCGCCAGCTTTAAACTGACTGTATACAGTACTACAATGAGTTTCAAATTGGCATCATAGCCTGGAAGGGGGGGGGGGGGAGAGGTTAAAGCAACAACAGGCCAAACCAAGAACTGGTTCAGGCCACACAAAACCAGTGTGAGAAAACACCCTCGCTTTAATCCTATACTTTTTTTTTTTAACCTGAGAGTAAACTTTAACTGAACCGATGTTACTTCGGAGGAAAAGCTCAGAGGCTTTTAGGCTGACAGTTCTCAGGGGGAGGGCGAGGGCTTGCGCGCAAATCACTTTGCGCAGCTTCGCACATGCTGCTAAAACAACAAAGCCGAATGCGGAAGAATAGATCGTCACACTTCTCGCAATCCAAATTATTTCTGGTTTAAAGGTAAAAAGGGGGGGGGGGACCTTTCCCTGGCTTACTATTCATTTATTTGGACGCCTGCATTGGCTGGCTGCCTTCTCTCTCTTCCTCCCCTCACACGTCTTGGTCCAAACCCAGAGCATTGCCTTTAAAAAGAAAGAAAAGGGAGGGGATGACGAGAGCGCCGCTTTCTCGGCAGCGTCTGCTCCGTTACACGGAGGGGGCCGATTCAAGCCTATTGTGTGCGGGCAGCAGCATCCCCCGCCCCGCCCCCTTCCCCATTTCAGTCTGGACCAAACCATCCCGAAGTCGAGGGGGCCCCGAGAGGCAGCGGGGAAAGGAGCATGCCAGCCCCTTGGCCCAGCCGCGCTCTCCCGAGAGCTCAAGGCCGGAGCTCGAACCGGGGCTTCTGGCTGCTTTTTGGCTAGACCCTGCGAGGCCGCCCATGGAGAAAAGGCAGCCCCGGAGCAAGGCAGCTTCTTTCCCTCGACTCCCCCTCCGCGTTGGCGAGGCAGTGGGAAGGACGGAGCTCGGCGCCGCCGCCGCAGCCAGCGGCTCTAGCTGTGGCAGCAGCAGCAGCAGCTCTGTCGTGGGAGAGTTTCATTCAGCGCGTGGAGGGAGCCCCGCGCGCGCCGGCGGGACGGCTTAGCGGGCTGCGCTGCTCCCGCGCCCCCTCAGCGGTTCCCTTTCCACGGGAGCTGGCGTCGCCTGGCGCGGGGCTTGGTATCTCTGAGGAGAGGCGCGGCAGGTAAGGGTGCTTCTGAGAGAAACGGAGAGGGAATCCGGGCGCCTCGGGACCGGTGGCGGCGGCGGAAGAATACCGAAGGGGTGTGTGGAGAAGGGTGGCTGTCTGTCTGTCGCGCTCGTTGTCTGGCGCAGCTACAGCTCCGTCTCGTCTGCCCTCCCCAACCCCCTCACATCTCGGCTGCTCTGACTGGAGCGCCTGTGCCTTGTTTTGTTGCAATGGCCATAAGCACAGGCAAGCAAGCCAGCAAGCAACGCTGCTGCCCGTTGAAATAGCAGCAGCTGAGTGCTTTGGGAAAGGGTTTGTGCATGCGCCAACCACCTGGACTGAGCCCCCCCCCCCCAAAAGGGCATTGTTCTTCCAGTCTCTCGGAGATATTTGGCTTAGAAGCAGGAAGTGGGGGCAGGTTTTGGGGGGAGGTTGCTCGTGTAAACTGGGTTTGTACTGCAGAGAGGAGGGTGGGTTATCTGCGTGTGCGTAGAGGGAGGCAGGCTTGTTTCCTTGCAGATCTCCAGAGATGGAAGTAATTCCAGGAGAATAGCAAAAGGTTGGATACCCAGAGCTGCCAAGAGGATTCTGTTGGCTCTGCCTGGGAAGGGAAGAGCTGTTGGTTGCTGAGATCCAGGTGCAGCAGCTTCTGGTTCCAAAGTCTTGCTAGTATCACTGTTGCATCCCGAGGCTGGGATCACGTGCATACTTACTCGGGGATGCCTGAACTTGGACTGAAGACAGCCAAAGTTGGGGGGGAACTGCTTTGAACGAACATCCTCCCCGCCCCAAATAATTGCTACAGTTTGCTTGAGAGCACCAGCACCACACTTGTGATGATCAGTCTCTCTTCACCTTAGGTGAGATTATTTTTGAGTAAGCATGCACAGGAATAGGCTGTATGGCTCCTGAGAATATGTATGTTGTGAATAGTTTGCTTTTGGCATTGTGCATGGCAATCCTCAGAAGCCATACTCATTGGAGTTTACTCCCTAGTAAGTATTTTTAGGGTTTCAGCTTTAATGTCATTCTCTCTCTCTCTCTTTATAATAGTTCAGCAGTGTTTTTGGTTGCAGTCCTAGGAACATTTACTTGGGGAGTAAGTGGAACTAAGCACAGTGGGACTTGCTTCCAAGTAAACATCCATAGGGTTGCATTATTGGAGGACAACTGTGTTTTCACATTTGAGGTGCTCCTGTTAGGTGGGAACAGGAGTTACAGTTGCAACTGAATAAATTGTGTTAAGGCAGTGTCCTAGACTTCTAGTAATGGCACGGATCCAGAGGAGGACTTTTCACACAGGCTTTCCTTACCTAAAACATCCATGATACTTGCCTGCCAAACTTCTTTCATCAGTGTCATTTCATTTTAGTGCAGGTCCTTGTAATGGCAATATTATGATCTCAGTCTCATCCATAGATGTGGTATAGTGGCTAGGAGTATAAGTTGTGATGTGGGAAGATTCTACTTAAAATCTCATCTAATTTATGGGGGGGGGACTTTCTCCCTCCCCTTTTAGAATCATGTAATTGTAGAGTTGGAAGGGACTCTGAGGGTCACCTAGTTCATAGGCAGGTGGCCCGTATGGGGCTCAAACTCATGACCTTGGCATTATCAACACCATTCTCTAACCACCTGAGCTAACTGAGCCCATTTGTTGTGTGAGGATAAGAATACAGTAATGGTCTACTGCATAGGGCTGTTACAGTAACTTTTAAGAAAACATGAAATATTCAACCAGTTAGGCAATAGGTTATGTACTAGAACTGCTTAGATATGAATGGGCCTCATGAAGAGGCTATGTAAAATTCTTGCTTGTGGTGGCATTCTATACAGTAGGCTTAAAGCGATTTACTCCATGCCACCTCTCCAGTCATAGTTTTAAAACCCTTCTAGGGAATCCTGGTGTTTTTGGAGAACTTATCAGTGCATTCTTTAGTGAGAAGACCTATGATGTTAGACAAAGTTCATTACATTTAGTCCTCCATTATTGATCTTTCTTTCCTGAACAGTTTTGCCAGAAGATGTTGGGTGCATTTAAGGCATGCTTATGAATAGGATAACAGTGGAACTCAAAATGTATGGCCAGTGCCTGACGATTGCAGTGCATGATCTCCTACAACAGAGATGGGGAACCTGTGTCTGTCCAAATATTGCTGAACTACAACTCCCATCATTCCTGACCATTGGTCATAACTGACTAGAACTGATGGAAGTTTTAGGTCAGCAGTATTTGGAGGGTCACAGGTTCCCCGACCTTGCCCTACAGTATACAAGGATTTTTTGGTCATGTGCTAATGTTCTGTAGCAAGTATGTAGTTGTATGTATTCCTGGCAGATAAGTTGATGCAGAAGAGGTTTCCTGAAGACAGAGAGTTCTAAAACCACTGGTATAAGAGACTCTTCATGCCCATTCCATGTGCAGCCTTGTTTGTAGAGCATCTCTTGCCCTCTGCAAAAGCATTTTTCATTGCTATCCACATGTGGGCTGCAATATTTGAATGGACCTTTTAGTAGCTTTGTGAAAATGGAAGCAAAAATGTTTTGCATTTAAAAAAAAATCTCACTGGTATCAAGAGAAATTGCATTAATAAGCATTTGACTTCAGGATATGCTATGAGCAGCAAACTCAGTGGAAAAACTATTGAGCCAGTGCAAATATAAATCCAGGTTAGTTCTTCCTTACATCAAGAATTTGTCTTGGGCCTGTTGTATGTCTGAAATACTTTTTTTTATTTAATTCATTGAGCAATTTTGCTTCACTTAAATGGTCCTGAGTAAGCTGCTCCTTACAGGACCATTGAAAAGCTGTTAATAAAATTTAAAACTATAACAACACTGGCCTAGAAAGATTACATATTTATGACTTGATCTTGGGGTTGTCCAATGTGCTTTAATTCTTTTATGATGAATGAATAAACACAAGGTTCCTTCCTCTAACCCAGACTTCTGTCCTGTTCCAAATCTGGTACACATCTGTCACAACACTACATGAAATTAGGCTCCTATGAGGGTAACTTTTTTGAATAAAAGGTTGGTAACTGGTCAGATTTCAAAGGGATGCTTTTTCTTTTCAGAGAGGTGAACCTAGTGCGGCAAAAATGCTAAAAAGATACATAGAGACTATACTTCCTTATATTTTCTCTAGCTCTTTAGAGGTTATTTTGTTAGTCAGTCAACTGAGCACTGGTTTCACAGTAGTCAGATATATGTCATGTATCCTTTTTATGGAAATGGCGATGTACCTTTTTTATCTCAATCATGATGTCTCCTGATAGGAAATACAAGGAGCTCCTTGCTGCACCCTGCCACAGTCAGCTTCAGGAATGCCAGGGTCCTAAGTCTTAACCATTTGTAAAACGATCAGACAATTGTGATGGAGGTAGCAAATAATGAAATGGGGGCGGGGAAATCTCTTGGTTGCTACAACAATGTGACGTGAAATTCCAGCGGATCAATCAAGGCAGCTTGCTCCTTCATGATAGTGGAAAGGGTGGAGACTGCCTTATGGATCAGCCATAGTTGCAGAAATTATTGTGTTGCTGCTAGTGCGGAATGGAATCGGTCAGCTTGCAGAATCAACTTTCCAAGAGCCAGAAATCAATTTCAAGCCTTCCATTGTCGTAAGACAGATATCCGCATATCTCAGTTTTAAGTTGTGAAGAATGCCTGATTAAGACTTGTGTCAGTGAGCAGGAGTATACAAGAGGAGGGTGGGGGATACTGATGAGAAAGGTGATGACACTGAAGCATCTGAGTTGGATAATATGAAGCAAAAATGCTTGTGTTGGCCTGACGTCTGCTTAGTGTAACCTTCACCACATTTAAAATCTGGCTTTTGCTGTGCATTCAACATGTGTGTTTCATATGTACTCTGTATTTTATTTGTTTGACTTCATTTTTTAAAATATCTCTTTGGGCTCTTCCTGAGATTCCATGATGAAAACTAAGAACTCTTTATTCTCTTCAGTATTATGTACCTTTGTATTTACAGAACATTATTGGTAATTTCCCTTAAAATAGTTAACCTTTTATTTCATCATGTCATAATAACAGTTGATGGACTTGGTTCTGTTTTGTAAGTGATGTCAGTGTCTCATGCACACTTCTCTTAAGTTGATGATTTAAATACTTGTCTACTCTTTGATAATATTTGACTGGTCAATTGAGCAATATTCCTTTACCAATGAGTTGCCTGAAATCTTGTATTTCATTTCATAATGTTATGTTCTCAGAAGCATGATAATGATTTGCCCTATGTTGAGGTGGAAAAGTAATTGATAGATCATAGTGGTTGATTATAAGATACAGCCATTAAAATTTCATTTCAAGTAAAACTGTGTTATTACCAGAGCAGACAGGTAACCCATTATTTTGTAGCTGGTCAAATGGAATCAGATATCTGTAAAAGCCTATCGAAAGAGAGATGTATTTCAGCTGACACGGAAAAGTAAACTGTTGATGCTTGGAGAGCATTCCATAGTTGGGCTGCCGCTACAGAGAAAACTGTATCCTGTTCACTACACAATGCTACTTATGTGGTAATGGGATTGAGAAGCCACCCCGCTTAAGCTTCTTTGACAAAAATGCAGGAGAAAAGTGCAGTAAAATAAATAAATGTATAGATTGCAAGACAACAAGTTGCAGTCATATATATATATCCATTTATGTTTTTAGAGCATTGTGATGTATTCAAAATCCCAGATTAAGAAAGTCTGTGCTGAGGTGTTTGCCATGCAGTGTCAGTACTCCAAGATCATGGCAGCAAAGGATTTTCTTCAGTCTTGAATCGTCAAACTTCAAAAAATCATGTAAAACCTTTAGGATGACTTTCGTGGAACAAGGTTGATTTTCACTCTCATATCTGAATGCTGGCTTTTGTACTTCTATGCAGATTCAGAAGTAAGCTTTGCATAGATGAGTAGAACATGAGATTAGGACTCTGTGGAAATACTTGATGTGAAAATTAATGGCCATGGTTATTGCTTTGAATCTAACCTTCAAAACCCCTATTTGCAACTCAGCTGGATGGGCAAATTCATTTTGCATTAGTTTCTGTTGGTTTCTTTGTTACACAGATATCTTCTTGTGGTTTCTGGGCTAGTTTTGCTCTCTAGAGTAGCAACTCCCAAACTGTGTTCCACAGGCAACTACAGTGGTACCCCTGGTTAAGAACTTAATTCGTTCTGGAGGTCCGTTCTTAACCTGAAACTGTTCTTAACCTGAGGTACCACTTTCGCTAATGGGGCTGCCTGCTGCGGCCGCTGCACAATTTCTGTTCTCATCCTGAAGCAAAGTTCTTAACCTGAGGTACTATTTCTGAGTTAGTGGAGTCTGTAACCTGAAGTGTCTGTGACCTGAAGCGTCTGTAACCCGAGGTACCATGGTAGTTGTCCACAAGCTTCGTTCAGGTGGTCCACAGCATATCTGTGAAGAACAGTTACAATTTGAATTCCATAAAATTTGATGGCATTCAAATTCTGTTACAATAAAATGCATTACAGTGGTACCTCGGTTTAACAACAGCCCTGTTTATGAACTATTCCGGTTTAAGAATGCCGCAAAACTGGAAATAGTATCCTGGTTTGCGAACTTTACCTCAGTATAAGAACGGAAGCCGAACAGTGGAAGGGCGCCGGCGGCAGGAGGCCTCATTAGGGAAAGCACGTCTCAGTTTAAGAACAGTTTCAGTTTAAGAACAGACTTCCGGAATAGATTAAGTTCGTAAACTGAGGTACCACTGTATAAGAAAATAAGAAGCAATAAAAATACAACTAAAGATCATATAGCATCTAGCAAAGTGCATTACAGTTGCTACAACAGGCAGAAAACAAGGTTCTGCCAGGAACCTTAGCACTTTTCAAGTGGTTCATGGCGAAAGGAAGTTTGGGAACCACTGCTCTGCAGGAGCCAACTAAAGCATGCCTGATTTCTTCTGGCTACAGCCCATTATGTAGAAAGGATTTTCCATGTGGACATCTATGCAGCTTTGTGGTCTGTTCTGTCAACGTAAATAATGTACATTCAGTTAGAAGGAAATATAATAAGCACGCAACGTATGCACATTTAACTTGTGCACATTCCGCTTTATGTGCTTGGCAAAAAACAAACAAATAAGGGGTGGAAAGGCGTCAGTGTCTGGGGGGAAAAGACTTTGGCAATCCCACCTGCCATTGAACCCATGACCATATGCAATTTTGGCTTTAGGCATGATCCCCAGAACTATAGTGAATGTTGAGAAATCTGTGTAGTTACAAATAATGCCCCGCCCTTATCAATATTCATATTGTATTGCCATTGGTATTCCAGGTGACAAAAGTTGCATACTTTCATCTGTATAGACACGCTTGTGTTTACTCTTGATGCTGCATGACATTTTGATCCTAAACAGTCTTACCTCTTGTTTGCTTACTATCAAATCAACTGTGTGAGATATTAAAGATTTATATTGCAGCAAAATTAAGCATTTGCAAAAGCCTCAAAGTAATACTGATTTAAGGTAGTCTTTTAATGTCTATTCATGGCTGTTTATAGCCATAAGACTGCAAATCTATTGTTGCCTCCTTTTATTTAATTTAATTATAAGACAAGTAGATGCCATTTCTTTCTCTTCCTGCCCACAGCGAAACTATACTACTACAACAGAACTGTCTTTGTTTTTATGAATCTATGAAATTGTGTAACTCCAAGAGCAATCCTTCCTTTCAGGAAGAGACTGTTCCGTTTAGGTCAAAAGTGACAAAATTAATAACTGGTGACACAGCATTTGCTAACTCTGTAATCCCACTGTTAGTAAAATAAAATACACCCCCCTCAAGTTCCATGAATTAAAACATAAGCTTCGTAGAAATGAGATAAAACAAAGCTCCCTCTCCTCACTTTTAATCAATGTAAAATTTAGCATGAAATTGGAGAAGATAAAAGGCTTACGTTTAAGGAGTTACCCCTTTGAGTTTAGAAGTATAGCTGAACTGCTAGCTTGACAACTTTCTACATTTTCCCTCACCGTAATGTGCTTTGGCGCTACATAATGGAAATGTTATTTATACATGCCTGGTTGCAGCCTTGCAAGTGCAAATAGTAAAGAAATCCATTTGATCCATGCCTTGCACTTACCATACTTTTCTGTGTATAACATGCCCCCATGTATAAGATGCCCCCTATTTTGGGGGACTAAAATTAAAGAAAATGGGGGAAGATTGCCGAAAATCACTCACCCAACTGACGAACGCTAACAATCGCGACACCCGCCAAATTGCCAAAGCCAATCCAAAGCAGCCCTTGCTGCATCCGCTAATAACCCACCCATTTGACAAAGCAGCAGCCAATCCAAAGCAGCCCTTGCAGCAGACTCCATTCACCCACCCAATCGCAAGGTCCTGCTTGCGGCTGCAACCAATCGCCCGTTGTCGTCCCCCCTCAGCGCTACCCATGTATAAGATCCCCCCCCCCATTTAAAACTTTATTTTTGTGTAAAAAAAACCTTTGTCTTATACACGGAAAAGTATAGTATATTGAGCAAATTTTAAAAGTGGGCATGCCATTGGGTTGCAACCCTGCGCCTTGTTCCACTTGCAAGAAATCCTGCTGATTTTTTTTTTTAATGGCCACCTCCTACCATGATACTCACCGCTTGAACTGATGACAAGCTGCTACCAATATGGGGGAGAGGCAGTCATGTGAGGAGCACCATTGTGTACAGATGTGTTTGCAGTTGCTTGATAAATGTCACTGGGCACTGAGTTCTTAGTATACTGAGAAGAATGTCCATGTATGTATTTTTGTAGTAATTTAAAAAAATGTGCCATGAATTTAGCGTGGTTCCTTCATCCCTTTGGTGTCCGTGTTTTTGGCATGTGTTTTCAGGAAAGAGACTTGTTCGATGAATCATAAAGGATTTCCTATCAATAATATGATAATTTACAAGGCCAGATAGGATATTTATTTGTCTGGAGCCAATGAATGTTCCTTACTCTCTTTTCACCCCGCTCCAAAAAAAAAGATTGTCTAATTCTGACTTCTTTTATTTTTCATTGAGAAACCAGTGAAACCAAATCCTTAATATATGGGACTGGTGTTTAAGGCTGCAGTCCTACAAACACATTGCGAGTTATATAATTGAACTAGTTTTTAAGATATTTTCATTGTTTTATTGTTTGTTTGCTTCCTTGGGCTCCTTTAGGAGGGAGGACAGGGTATAAACTTAATAACTAAATAAACTAGTGGCTTTACTTTTGAGTAAGCTGCATAGAATCAATTGCTGTGCTAGCTAAATATTTTTCTGCTATGGAAATGCATCTGGGTTTGTTTGTTTTTTTATCTCTTGGAATTTAGTGTACTCTTACTAGTCTTTTGGTAGCTCTGATTAGGATGGTTTCAGTTTTATGTCATTATGAAGCTAATATGTTACTTCTTTAGAGTAAAAACTACTTTAGTTTGGGAGATCTATGATTCCCAAGGACAATGAGTTGGATAACTTCCATGTGCTGCCTTACCTGCCACACCCTCTGGGCTCATGGAGCCTTCCCACAGAGTCCCTTTGACATGCAATCTATTGCAAATTATCCATGAACTACAGTAATTCTTTTATAATACTTATCCTAGTGACTGAAATAGCAAAATTTGCTAACTGTGCAGAGAAAGACTTGCTGGTTAATATCTATTAATTTTAACATGCTTTTGTGCGAAAAGAGTTTGCTCTATCAAATGAACCTTAGAAACATCTTACAATGCATCAATATATCATATATACCTGCCTAAATGATAAGTGACAGTCTCTGAACATTACTGTTCTCTGCACCCCCAGGGCCCCGCACAAGCAAGCTGTAGTTGTAGTGGTAGAGCACATGCAAAGCAGAAAGTCCCAGGTTGAGTCCCATTATCTAAAAATCTCCAGGTAGTCCAAGTCCATGTAAATGCTGAGCTAAATACACCAGTAATGTCACTTAGCCTAAGGCAGCTTCCTAAACTATGGGAGGTAATTGCAAAAAGGGGGGGAAAGGAGGGGGATATAAGAACGCAAGTATGTGAGGACATGCTAAAGTAAAGTATCAACTATATTTGTGTAGTTTTGCTGCTGCTCAAGGTGCTGTGTGTTGTGTGTTTGCTCTTTTCATTTAACCCCATTCTCTTTTCCAATAATCTGATAACTCCGGTACAAACTTTCTACCAGTGGGTTTCCATAAGAAGTGAGGTGGGTGGCAGCCTGGGTTCTCATGGCTGAGCAACTGGGTGAATATTTTGCCATGGACTCACTTTTCCAGCTTTAAACATGAAAGTTATCAAACCAGTTCAATTAAAATGTAATCCTCATAAGGGGAAAAGGAACCGCATTGACATAACTCGTTCCAGATGTGCTTACCAATAGGCTCTTTCTTTCTCTGGCTTGGGATTTAGCCAGGTTCATCCGCTCTGTGCCTGTTTTTGGTCAGTTCCTGGGAAATCGGGAAGAGCAGCTAGTGTGGGAAAAGGCAAATGCTGATAAAATTTTGTATTTGCGAAGTGTCAGGAAAGTGGACAACAGAGATGAGAAGCATTAATGAAAGTCTCTTATAGTAGCTATGACAGGATAGCACTCCAAATTGCTATATCGTGTTCTTGTGTTAAGATACTGTATCTTCACTGCTAGGGTCGGGAACCTTGGGTCCAGAGGCCAAATGGGCCTTTCTCTCTGGCCTTGGAACTCTCCTCAGGCAACACCTACTCACCAACTCTGCTTCCCACCCTTGTTGAGTGCTCTTGTCTGGTTGGAATGTGTCCTAGAACTGCAATAACAACTCTTTCTTATCTGGATGGAAAATAGAGGTGGATGTGTGTAGAAATTAGCCTACTGTCACTAAATGTTTCTTCCCTTGTTCCAGCCACTTTTTCCTTTGGTCCCACCCACCACTTGCATATGGGGGCTTGGAAACAGCTTCCCCACTTTTGCTTTACTTGGAGGTCTTGGAAGTGTTGGTCCAGCTGTAGTATTGTTCAACTGGCAAAGGGAACAGAGACAGAGTTGGGAGGGCTGAAGCTGATTTTCAGTTTTGGAGCCTTAGATTGTGTGCCTAGATAGCTCAGTTGGCTAGAGCATGGTGCTGATGACACCAAGGTTTCAAGTTCAATCCCCATATGCGACAGCTGCATTACAGAAGGTTGAAATAGATGATCCCCAGGGTTCTTTCCAACTCTATAATTCTATGATACTAGTGAAATACTTTTAATTGTGTGCTCCCCTCGTAAGTATACAGTGTATGTGTGTGACATTAATGTTTGCACTCTCTTGTGAGTTGTATTTTTAAAACCATAATTCTAAATAGTGATGCTCAGGGTTCAACAATGTTGCTCACCCCAGGGGCTGAGTATGCTCAAAGCTTTCTCTGAAACTTGGAGCCGCAGAGGTGAAAGAGTAAAGCCTGTTGCCTCCCCAACCTCAAATTTCCACTGAAGCTTGTGATTTGTTTTGGTCCTACACTTGCCTAGTGTGTTCTATGTCCCCTGGAGTGAGGACTCCTAGCTCAGAGTCTGCATTAGGTAGAACGTGAGTTTTCATGCTGTGTTTCAGAGGTGTGTCATGAGGTAAGGGGTTAAGGTAGTGTGGTCATAGCAACAACTAATTATTGGTTCAAGCATCTAGAGAACAAGCTGCCTTCAGGTCAGTTCTAGTAGCTTGATGTATTGGAGTGTTCTCAGCAAGCCTTAGGAGACAACTTTTTTGTTGGACCGTTCTTCCTGGCTTGTAGTGTTATTCCATGCATACTGATGGTGCCTAATACATATTTCTATCACATTGTAGTGTAGTTTGGGTTGATACTCCCAAGTATTATTGTTATTATGGAGAGTACAGATGCTGCAACAGAATCTCAGATGCAACAGCTGTTCAGAATCTCTCCAGCTGTTATCCATGCAACACAATATTGCCTTGCAATTTTACATGCTTTTTATTTATTTATTTATTTATTTATTGAATTTAGTTATTGGATATAGTTTTGTTGCAATCTGTGAGAGTTCACTTGATAATAAGGAGTTAACATATAAAGAATCAATGCCCATTTCCCCCAAAATCAATGCCCATTTCCCCCAAAAAGCAGCTCACTTTCATCACCTGGCTGACTATGGACTTTGTGTGCACAGCGTCTCAATTTAGGTTTCAATCCACATAATAAGTTCAGGAGGAAATTGTTGTTGATTAATCATACAGCCAAATGTATATGGTTTTGTATGCTAAAAAAGGAAATTAGGAACTTTGGATACACTGTTAATTCAAAAGTGCATTCCAGTATAGATCTGTTTCTCTGATGCAGATGAATTTGGCTTTCAAAATATGTTTCAGAATAACACAATAGGAGATTTATTATATGATCATTTAAGGTTTTTTGAGGGAGAGCCACAGGTTCAACATCTCCCTTAGAAGGCCTTTTCAATTTAGATTCTATTACTTTGGGGTGGTTTTTTTAAAAAGCCCTGAATTTTTGTGTTAGCTTTGTTTCTGGGTTTGTTTGTTTTTTAATCATTATAAAAATAAATGAGATTATGAGAATGCAAACTATTTTTGATAGCCTAACGTTTAATCTGTTGCACAGATAATATATATTAATATCAAAGCTGTTATAAATAAAACAAAAATCCAGCAAGCATCTCTCTTGGAAGTTAAATCTAGATATACTACTGTGCTGGGGATGCCTACATGTAAACATTTAATTAAACAACAGTAAGAGAAAGAAGAAATCAAATAAGTTTGAAAATAAATCTTTAACCCTAGTCCAAATAAACCGGATTTTGACCCAAAGTACAAGCACTCTTTCAATTATATGCAATCCAGCAGAGTGTAGATATTCTTTTAGTTTTACTTGTTCATATCTGTCTAATATAATTCAGTATGTGGTATAATATGTTGCTTCTTCTTCTTTTTAAAATGCAGTCTCTTTCCTTCTTGTAGCTAGGAAAAAAAATCTAGGTCAAAGAGATGCTGTCTTATTAATAACTTAGGGCTCCGTTCAACAGAAATTATCTTCAGTGGCTTCCTAGGTTCTCTGTTCCATATCCATTGTTCTGAGACCCTTGCTTCTGACCTTTTCCTCCTCTACAGCCTTCTAAGTTTCATACAGCCAAAGGTTGTGTGACTGTGTGTGGTTATGATTGATTTCTTTGGATTTTTTTCAGCTTTTGTTTCTGCATTTACATTGCTGTTCCTCCAACAGAAATACTTGCTAGCATGACTCAGTGGCTAAACATATTTTACTCAGAAGCAAGTCCTTTTGATTTAAGTGAGAATAAGGTCTACTTCACATGCACATTACTATATGTTGGCACTGTGACTATTCCACTGTGGGGTGCCACGGGGTACCATTCTGTCTCTGAAGCGGTTTAACAGTGCTTAGGGGATTTGGCGTACTGTATCATCAAGATGCAAGTGACACACAGCTCTGTCACAACTGAATAATGTGCAGATGTGCAAGTTCTGAGCCCAGTGCCTGGATACATTGGTGGTCTGCATGAGGGCCACAAGCTGAAGCTGAATGCTGACAAAGCTGAGACCCTGGCTGTGAGTGGTGGTCCCCAGTTCTGGGAGTTAGTCTCCCTGTTTTGGACTGAGGTGGCTCTCCCAATTAGGGAGCAGGTGTGTGCCCTGGGGGAACTCACCTTTAACACTGGAGCCCCAAGTGCCTGGCTAGGAACATTTTTTACAGCTTCATTTGGTGTGCTATCTACTTTTATATCTGGACAAGGATAGGTTGGCAACAGTGATCCATGCACAGGTAACCTCATGATTAGATGATTGCAATGTGCTCTCTGTGGCGCTGCCCTTGACATTGGTCTAGAATTATATACTTTGAAGGGAACCTGAGGCTCATCTTGTCCAATGCCCCGCAATGCAGGAATCCTGCCCACAACCATCCCTGGGTGGGCTTGAACCATTAACCTTGTTAACAGCCATATGCACCAACCCTTTACGCCACGAGGCTTCTGCAGCTGTGCAAAATGCAGTGGTAATGCTGCTAGCTGGAGCAACCTACTATGGTCATGTAACACCATTGCTGAAAGAGCAGCAACGGCTGTCAGTTTGCTACCAGGCCAAGTTTAAGGTTTTGTTGTCTTACAAAGCCTTAAGCAGTTTGGAACCTGAAGGAATGTGTTCACCCATATAGACTGGCTATCAAGATATTAGGATATGGCCCGTTCAGTTGTTCACAACATGCAGAAGAGCATTTGGCAGGAATCAGGGTGAGGGCTCTCCCCCCCCCCCTCTTGTGGCACCTGGTCCATGGAAATAAGATGGACACCAATTCTGTTGAGTTTTTGGCACCTCCTGAAAACACGACACAATTGCTGTCCATCTTATTTCCATGGACCAGGTGCCACAAGAGGGGGGGAAAGCCTTCACCCTGATTCCTGCCAAATGCTCTTCTGCATGTTGTGAACAACCGAATGGGCCATATCCTTTTATGGATCACTGGTGCAAGGCATTGACTGGTAATGATGAATTTAGTGTGTTTGTTTATTGTGATTTTACTTTGTTTTCCTGTATTGTTTTGTTAAGTTGTATTTTACTGTTGTAAACTACTTTGGGATTTGTATGAAGGCTGGTATAAAATATATATTAAATAATTGTTCTCATGTTCTCACTCTATATATGTCCTTACAGCTGTAGCTTTCCAAATTAGCTGCTAGTTCAGAATGGGAGGCATGTGTTTGAAGGGTACTATATTTCCCAGTAATAATGCCTAGGGTTGGAACCCTGAACTTCTTGTTGGGAAGTATACTTTATCTATTGTTTTTGGTCAGCATTTAGGAAGGCTGTCCCAGGAGAAGTTTTCTGCAATGATGAGGGTTAATATGTTGAGATTATTTCTGGATGAGGGGAAGGTTTTAGAGAAAACTCATGAAAGCCCATCACTACATCTTAGATGGAGGGAAATCCTTATGCATTTAACTAATATTTTGTAAGAGGCTGGGGGGCATTTGCAGAAATTGGCTACACAAAAGAAGTTGCATCTTTTCGTGATGTAAATGCATGGGTTTGCATGAGCCTGAGATGTGAAAGGAAGAAGTTAATCTAGAGGAATTACTCCCAGCACAACTACTTCCAAGGTGAACCAAAATCTTACTAGGTAGCTCACCTGCAGCATCAATTTTTGGTACCCAGACAGTAATAGAAGGTTCTCCACAGGAGGGTCATCATCATAGGGGAAGGCCTGTTTTCCAGGTCTAAGAAAGCTGTCTTCTGTGATTGTATCTGGGGCAAGAGGTGCCTTTCACTCACAACCCAATATGGCTTCTTGCTTCTACAAGTAGATGACCATATAAGGAGTTAAATGCAAAACTCATATATCAACATTTATTAGATTGTTTAGATTATGTACAATAAGTTAAATGAAAACAGCTTTAAAACGTAACAATGAAAAAAATTCATACTGAAAGTCAAACCAGCACTAAATAATAAAACAATGTCAAACACAATTCATTTTATACACCAGAAACCTAAAATTATATTGAAATGTAAAAAAGGCCCACCCACATCAAACAGCATAGACAACACTAAATTAAGAAATGATACTGGTATTTGGCCCACTGTGTGAACTACTGCAGTTAATTTGGCCCCAAAATTCATCCCCCTTTGAAATAAGGCCTACTTGTATTAATGTCTTTTTCTGGTTTTGATTTGTAGCATTGCCTTGTTGAGTTGCAAACTCTGTCATAGTGACTAGTTGGACTGCAGGCTTTAATATGATGTTCTTTTAAGTTGCTAAATAAATAATAATCCAGTTTGGAGGTGCTAAGTACAAAGAATTGGTGCACTGTTACAACATTCAGTATTTTGTTTACTAGAACAGCTGAGCCCACACCTTGTTAATAAATCATTTCCAAAAATAAAACATTTGTTGCATTTTATGCTAGTCAGACTTAAAAGAGGTGTGTGAATTTTGAGGGAAAGCAGGTTAATAAGCAGAGGCAGGACATGCACTTTCTAAATCGTGTTTGCATGTTAAAACAACTAAGGGTGTAATCTAACAGGGAGGGAAGAAACAGGTGGATGAACGGCCTAATCCAGGAGTCAGCAAACGTTTTCAGCAGGGGGCCAATCCACTGTCCCCTCAGACCTTGTGGGGGGGCCGGATTATGTTCTTTTGGGGGGGGATGAACAAATTCCTATGCCCCATAAATAACCCAGAGATGCATTTTTTTAAAAAAGGACACATTCTACTCATGTAAAAACACGCTGATTCCCGGACCGTCCGTGGGCTGGATTTAGAAGGCGATTGAGCTGGATCCTGGGCCTTAGTTTGCCTACCCATGGCCTAATTCAATGCCCTGTTGGGCTTATGCCATCAGAGGAAAGTGTGGGTGGAGTAGTGTGTCAGGGGAATGGGAGGATTCTCCCAGAATGACCATGGAGAACCACCTGATGTATCCTCTTTGTTGGAGAAGAACCTCTAATGGACTTTCCCAGATCCTTACAGAAGGGACTTGCAACATTGTATATTTCTCTGCAATGGTGGACTTTTCTCTCTGCCACTAGAGAGGGAGATTTGACACATCCAGTGGCCCCTGGGATGGGGGCCCTCTCCCCCAGTACTGTAGGGTAGTTAACTTTCAAGGTTAACACATTTATTACGTCATACGCTTTCGTGGACTCTGGTCCAGGAAAGTAAGTGTCCATAAGACTCACCTAGTTTTTAGAGGGGGAAAACAAGAAAAAAAATATTCTGAATCAAATGTTGTACTAAACTATTTAATAAACTACCGGTATATCAGAATAATATTTTAACCATGTAAGGTGAACAGCAGTCAACAGTGGCATTAACAAATGAAGAGAGACTTTAAGGTTTGAGTACTCTTCTAGTCTCCCTGAACCCCAAGAACTCATCAGTGCTATAGTCAGAATTTATGAAGCTCAGTTGCTCACAATCACTGACATCACTTTCTTCGCTATCTTCATACAAGATACCATCTTCGTTTCCATCCAAAGCATTGCTAATGCCACATTTTTTCAATGACTGTACAACAGTTTCCTCCTTCACCGAGTGTTTTCACCCATTCACAAACTTGAGTGATAGTGGGCCTCTTCATTTGTCCAGTAGGTGTGAGATCATGATTGCCAGCAGCCATCCATTTGTTCCACTCTTCTCGCATAAAGACCTTAAATGGCTTTTTGATGGAAACGTTGAGAGGTTGCAACTGGCTGGTAAGACCTCCAGGAATTATAGCTAGATGAGTCTTCACTTCTTTAAAGCACTTTTTTGTAGTTTCGCTAATATGTGCTCTAAACTGGTCAAGTACTAATAAGGCAGGTTTTTTCAAAAGCCCTCCAGGACGTTTGGACCACACTTTTTCAACCCATACTCTCATTCCATTTTCGTCCATCCATCCTTTCTCATGAACATGTACAACAACTCCTCTTGGAATCACTTCTTTTGAAAATGTTTTCCTTTTGAAAATTAACATGGGTGGCAATTTGGTGCCGTCTGCACAGCAAGACAACACAACCGTGTAACGGGTTTTCTCATGTCCGGAGGTTTTCACAACGATATTTTTGGCACCTTTCAGATCAACAGTGCTATTAGATGGCACATCAAAGGTTAGCGGGACTTCATCCATATTCCCAATCTGGCCAATTTCAAACTCATTTCTCTTCCTAGCATCACTTACAAATTTATGAAAAGACAGAATCTTAGATTCATATTCTTCTGGCATTTTTTGTGCAATTCTAGTTTTGGTGTGCATAGCAAGGCCACATGGCCTCATAAATCTGTAGCACCACAATGGTGATCCAGTAAAATCGTGAATGCCTTTCTCTACAGCAATGCTTTTGGCTTCATATATTATCATTTTTGTAGAGACTGAGAAGCCATTATTCCAGTGATTTGTGATCCATTATTTCATGGCCACGTCCAACTGTGGCCACTTTGCAGCATTTCCATGAAAAGTGTGCTTTTATCTGCTTTTTGCAGCTGATCCTCCTGTTTCCTCCACTCTCTTACCATTTTTTCAGTTGGAGGTGGCCCAAAATGTCTCTCCGCTGCTCTATTTCCATGCTCCTTAGCATATTTTACAACCTCTAGTTTAAAAGGAATCTTATATGCTAGTCTTGTATGTAGAATCCCTCCACCCATGCAAGCATCATCCCAAGGGGGTTTCACGAGCGCGCCCACCCATCCCAATGGGGTGGCCGAGCACGGGGGCGGAGGGATTACATGGCTCCCGCTATGCTTGCTTTACACCCGTGTAAGTGGCTCCTTTCCTGCTCTGCTGCTTTAAAGCAAGCCATGGAGGAGGGATGGACAGGAACCATGGCTCCAGTCCGTCCTTCCTCTGCGCAGCATTCACTTCATAAGACACACAGACATTTCCCCTTACTTTTTAGGAGAAAAAAAGTGCATCTTACGGAGTGAAAAATACGGTAACTTCATAGCACAATCACTAAGATGGATGGCACTGTATTTCACAACAAGCCCCTTCCCTTGAATTATGTAGCTTTTTAAATTTTATTTTATTTGTTAGTGGTAATAGTGCAGACATGGTGCATCTGTATGACCTGAATATAATCTGACCTAGTCACCCAAATTCTGTCTCTTCCTGTATGTTGGATTGACTTTTCCCCCCAGCTCCCCTGCTTGCACCTGTAAATTCCTACCTTAGTGCAGGAAGTATTTCTAAATAGTTATGGACAATTCTGTTTCTGCTTCCATCCGCTTTCAAGTGTGTTCTAACCCTTTTCTGCATTAATTGGTGAATTTTGAAAACCAAGTGGGATTAAAATTTCCATTTAAATGTGTTTTTAAATAGGCATTTCTAAATGCATTTTCTATCAAAATAAGGATTTTAGAATATGTAGTTTGATTCTGCACCCCCCCCCCGAAAATCACTATGTCACAGTGTGAATTCCAGTGGATGGCTGCATTCCAACCTGTGCATTAATCTAGGAGTCGTCAGCAGGCTCATCTCAGCTATCTGCCAATCTCCCATTCCCACCACCCTTCTGAGTAATACCCCTCCCCACCTTCTCACTATATAGAAGGATCTGGCAACTTCTGTTTCAGTGTATCTGAAGAAGTGTGCTTGCACACGAAAGCTCATACCAAGAACTAACTTAGTTGGTCTTAAAGGTGCTACTGGAAGGATTTTTTTTATTTTGACTATGGCAGACCAACACGGCTACCTATCTGTAACATTAATCTAGGAGATGCAGAATAATTCAGTTTGTACTGGAAACTGCAAAAAACTCCACATTCCCCCAGTAGCCTCATCTATCGCTAATAAACTAGTGTTTGCCAGTGTGACAGGTCCCTGGCATTGGTATCAAATGCCATTTTCTTTCCGTTTGTTTGTTTGTTTAAAAAAAAACCTTTGCTTGTTGCCTACATAACATATTTAGATGTATCTGAAATAACAGAATTCTTTTCCATGAACATCATTTTTGCTTGCATGAGTGTCCTTTAAATTATGCATTTCCCTGGGCATAAGCTGAATATCTTGAACGTCCTTAAAGTCACTAGCATATCAGAGGCATTATCATAAAACAAAAAATAAATACATTTTCTGTCATTCTGTTTATTCTAGCTTCTGATTTCATCACATCTTCCGCATAAAGGATGGAAAGCACTGGGCTCAAAAGGGAAAATTAGGGCACCAGGAAACCTAAAATCTAACTTACTCATGAATATTGCATTGTGTGTCCTTCTCTAACCCACACAAAAAGAACTAATATCTCTGCCTTTTATCCAATTGCATATTTTTTGCAGTGCTGTAGAACATAGATGTGGGCAGGGAGGAAAATGAAGAAACCCTTTTGTTTAAAATATCATTTTAATTAGCTAGTTGCAGCAAGCCTTTAAAAAGTTGAGAAAACTGTCTCCTTGCCTAGGACTGTGTTCTATTTAAAACATTTTTGGATGACTTCATAGATTTTGAAACTTTGGTTTCTACCCCCTCCCTCATTTGGCATACTGTTTGAATTCTCATATTGCATACATTTCTTTCCAGAGTTCTCAGTTGTATTTCTGTGTGTTTGTATGGTCATACATTGCTGTCTTAATTCAGTTCTATTTTGTTACATTTGAGGATTTTCATGGAGTTTTGCACTATGTCTTGCCATGGTCTCAGATATCCATGGGAAGTCTACAGAGTGTCTTGGATATCCTTGCTTTTCCAAGCAATTCTTCCAGTGTTCTGCCCTCCCTCTGAAAGAGCAGTTGCACAAACTGATGCACATTTATAGTGGCAGGCGAGATGTATTTATCTTAGCTGGTTTGGGATGGGGATTTGCATTTGAATGTTCATCCCCACTGCAATCCTTCGTCCATTTTACCCTGTACCAAAGGGTTTTATTTGGTTAACGTTTACTCAGGGTAGACCCATTGAGATTAAGGTCTATGACTTATTTAGGCCTAGTAATTTCAATGGGTCTACTCTGAGTAAAGGTTAGTTGAATACCACCCAAGACTTTGCACATCCAACAGCCAACTCTTCCCTCTCAGACAAGAAAATAAATTGGATAGAAGGTCATAAATTTCAGTCACCATCAGAACAACAAATATTTGCATTGGAAATAGAACATCACCAGTTACTTACCATGATAGTCCATTTATGGCTAGGGAAGGAGAAATTAAAGGCTTTGGTGTTAGACGCCTCTCTAAAGACATGCAAAATGTTATTAAATAGTTAATAATAATATTTTCATTAAAAGTACCGTATTTTTTGCTCTATAAGACTCACTTTTTCCCTCCTAAAAAGTAAGGGGAAATGTGTGTGCGTCTTATGGAGCGAATGCAGGCTGTGCAGCTATCCCAGAAGCTAGAACAGCAAGAGGGATTGCTGCTTTCACTGCGCAGCGATCCCTCTTGCTATTCTGGCTTCTGAGATTCAGAATATATTTTTTTCTTGTTTTCCTCCTCCAGAAACTAGATGCGTCTTGTGGTCTGGTGCGTCTTATAGAGTGAAAAATACGGTAATCAGAGTGGTGAGTTTCACTGGAGCCTAGGTCTATAAGGGAACTTGTGTTCTTTATTTTCACAGCTTCTGCTATGAATACCCCCCCCCCTTTCCTTTGCTTATGATGGAACTCTTTCATGTGTACTGGTTAATAGTGTGCACCACATGAGCACTGTCTGTGTTCACACATCGCCCCTCTACTTTCTCAATTCTTCTCTTTGCCACATTTGTATAGTAGCACCAAACAGCTTCCTTGGAGTTTCTGTGGAAGAATGATGGGAAAACTTTCTCCATCTGCTGTTTCAGAACTTCTCGTATAAAATCTGTTTCCTATTAAGTGAAACTGTAGAAGACACAAGCTTTCCAAGAGGGCTGGATGTCAAATGCACTCTCATAAGTAAGAAGTACAAAAATACTAAACATAGAATAATGGCTACAAGGTGACTAAACATGTGATGTGCACTTCTTTTGTATACATGTCATTTCCTTCTGTTCTAATATTTCAAGGTTGTCAGAAGGCTACTGAAAGGTGATAGTGGTGAGCTGAAATGCCAAAGCAATTGGGCTGATATTCTTGTGTGCTGATATAACAACTTGTAGCTGATTAGTTTCAGCATAACATGGATAGGGATGTGCTTTCATTCAGTAATACAGTATGGAATGGTGGAGCGACATATTTATTTGGCTATATGGTTGTCCATCCATAGTATATTGCTTTAAATGGGATGTGCATTGGAATGTGCATTCCCCCATTCATGTTCTGCAATTCGTCACTCTTAACTAAGTGAAACTAGAGCTTTCTCAGGGCAAAAGCCTTGCTACACCATGCTGCCATGCAATGAAACTGAGCCTCAGCAACATGAACACATTCCTTCCTCTTCAAATGAGCCCTAAAATGGTGTTGAAGCAGCAGTAACTGAGGACTACAACTTGCAGCAAAAAATAAACTTTTCCAAGAGGGTTGTTGTTTTTCTTTCTGCATCTCTTGAAAGCCCACTTTGTCCCTTGGAAATGCTTGAGTGAACATTTTGACACAGAATTTCCTTTCAGTAGAAAGCTACAGAAAGGTGAACTCAAAAAGCTAGGTGCCCATCAGGATTTCTGTTGCATTAGGGGAATAACAGTGCTGAATAATGAAGGCAGAGGGCAAGGTACCAATAATTAAATCCCACTGTACTGCAGCCCATTTTCATTTTGGGGTTTGTCACAACTTCTTGGCTTCCAGAATGAGGATATGGCAGTCAGCACGGAGAGACCATGGTGTTGTGGTTTCCACTTTGGAGGGGGGGGAAAGGATTGGGCATCGGATATTCTAGGAGATGCTTGTTCTAACTCTGAGTATATATTTTGCTTGCTTTAGTGAGCATCTATTCAATCCTGCTCATATATGTCGACACGAAAAATATTGCACGCACACAGATTCATGGAAACTATGAGATGTTGAATGACAAAGGACTTTCTATTGCGCAACAGAACTTCACCACTTCCCCCATGTGTACTCCTGAAATATGCTCTGGGTTTCCCCTGACTCCCCAGAGCAGATTTGAGGAGAGTGCAGGGCATGCATACAGAGAGGAGAAGGGAAGTTGCACTACACAAGCAAAAATCATTGTGCTGGCAGAAACAATTGGATATTGTCCAGGGCCTGCACCATACATAAACATAGATTTCTCATTAGTGTAAGGTTGGATCATGTTCAGACATTTATTTGAAAGTGTGTAGGGAGAGGGGAGCAAGATTGTGTGTGCTGACTTCATACCTGCCCTACATGTATTCAGTGTGATATCAGAAAGATATTTGTATTGCACGCCTATGCAAACTCTCTGCACTTAGGCTCTGTCTTTGCAATCAGATCTCGTAAATAAGTAGCAGTTGAATATTAAGTGGTAAAGAAACACAGTGGTACCGTGGTTGTCGAACGTAATCCGTTCTGGAAGACAGTTCAACTTCCAAAACATTCAACAACCGAGGCACAGAGGGGGGTTGGCAAAGTCAGTGGAGAAAAAAGAAGAAAACGCAGCAGAAGCCGTTTGATTTCTGAGGAACATTTGAAAATGGAAGCAATTACTTCTGTGTTTTTGGCGTTTAGGTTCTAAAATGTTCGGCTTCCGAGATGCTCGAAAACTGAGGTACAGTGGTACCTCGGGTTAAGAATTTAATTCGTTTTGGAGGTCCGTTCTTAACCTGAAACTGTTCTTAACCTGAGGTACCACTTTAGCTAATGGGGCCTCCCGCTGCTGTCGCGCCGCCAGAGCACGATTTCTGTTCTCATCCCGAAGCAAAGTTCTTAACCTGAGGTACTATTTCTGGGTTAGCAGAGTCTGTAACCTGAAGCTTCTGTAACCCGAGGTACCACTGTACTTGAAATAAACTGTACGAGTAATGACTCTTGTGTTGGTGTACATTAAAAGTTTATATATAAGATGTCATAAGGTGTTTTAATTTTAAAATATTTCATATGCAAATAGGCTTATTGCAAGATGCATGTTTTGGTTAAATGATTATTTTTTAGCTGAATCCTTGCCTATGTATGATTATTTCAATTTAATTTGTCCTTTCTGTTAAAGTGATACACATTTTTGTTAATGCTGTGGGGCCTTTTAAAGTTTGACATAGCTTAGGGGCTCCTCAGGCCTTAGCCTGACCCTCGTTGTAGTCCATCAATGTTTAGGGGCCCACAGGTTCCCCAGCGCTGTGCTGAAGAGGTCTATTAAGGCACATGTTATGGACAAACTATAAACAGATGTTATACATAATTCATTTTATGTAGTATGGGTGGCTTGAGTCGCTGTAGAACATGTTGCATAGTTTGTCTTCTGCATTTTCATTTCCGAATCTTATCATTGATTTTATGCAGGTGGCTTGATGTGGGAGTGGCAAAAGTGTTTGTTTGGTGTCTTAATGCCACTGTGGAAGTTGTTTGATTCTATTTATTTCCTTAAACAGAAATGCACTTCTCAGATTATATGGGGTGCGATAACTTTTAAAGGTTTCCTGTTGCGACCTCATTTGGGCTTCAGTTATTCCTGTAAAGTGTGTGTGTGTGTGTGTGTGTGTGTGTGTTTTAAAAAATAGTGACTCAGCCTGCCTGTCTCCTTGAATTGAGAGTATTCTTTTTACAGACTGATTCTCTTTGTCATAATGTCCACTGGCAAAGATCTTCTGTTTCCAATTAGATGCAAGGCCAGGATCTCCCACACCTTTTCTGTTTTGTCAAATCACTTCTCTTGTTCCAAGAATAGAACTATCTTTCCTAGTTCAGTTGCAGAGCAGAAGGTGCTCTTTTGGAAGAGACTGTCATGCTTCAACTGAATAGTCACAGAATCCTGTAGCTGTCTAGTCAGTTAAAATTGGCATAATTCTTTCTCTTTCATTAGTATGTTAATTCTGTTTATAGTGTTAAAGTGCTATATCAGTAGCTTCTGTATGTTCCTGTTAAGTATCAAAATTGGCATTGCTTATCATCTTTAAGACTGAGCAATGGATTAAAACATCCTTTTGTAGATTTGAATACATGTAGTGGCTCTTCAGGGAATGTTAGTCAACCCAGCTTCATAAATTTGTCCCAAACTAACCTTGGCTTGTTTTGAGAACATAGTACTGTATACTTTCACAGGCATGGAATGTAATCAACAAGAGTAAAGAGAGGTCAGGCGATGTCAGATGAGCAAACTGTATCTAATATAAACAGAACTGATATCCTAAAATGACAAGATTAGGGCAATAGGCTCAACAGTTGTGGATTATTGAATTTCCAGACTGAAACATGGGGCAGATTAGCATACTCAGAATAAATCGGAGTTTTTGTGTTAGAAGCTAAAAAGAAGAGACTGTTACATTTAATAGGCATGTAAAGAGGATCTTGCAGAGTTCTGTGGTATCAATTTGATTTACCTCTGGCAGGACTCAAGGTGGCATACAGATATTAAATAAGAACTGCTAAAATTCAACTTAAAAGTATGGATTTGCACATTCTTGCTGAAAAATATGTATGTTTGTATGTGTGGAAGATCTTGCCCTGATAATCCCAGGTAGAAAAGGTCCATGTATATTCTGAGCCCAGGATTGCAGCTTACCTGGCATGGCCAAACAGGCTGCATAAATTCCCAGGATAGTGACACACATGGTATGTTTGGGGAGTGTTCGTTTGTGGTAGTATGTGGCTTACCCACACTTTATTTTGGGGAGCAGTGAGCCTAATCTGCAACCCAAAGGGACACAACGTGCCCTGGATGTGACAGATCTGGCAGTTCTCACATCATTGTACATAGTGCAGTACATTTTGTCATTTTGTTTGCTGAAATTCTAAAATACCAGTATTGTATTGAGAATAACGCTAACCATCTTCAGCTTTAGACAGAGTTCAAAGTGGTTTGCAAACCACAGTTAACACTAACTCTTATGAGTTTAAACATATTTTCTGCAAATAACTTTTTAAATCGCGTGTGTGTGTTTCATATAGGGATGGCACCTGGAAGGGACAGAACAGCACCCATGTGTTTATTTCACCCAGGGTCTTAACAGGAGATCAGAAAATGTTACATCTGCCTTGGGCCTCATAAGGAAGATCTCACTTTTTAGGTGTAGTAGTAGTAGTAGTAGTAGTTGTTGTTGTTGTTGTGTGTTATTGCTGAAGCATGCACTACATTATCATTTGTCTTCAGTTTGAAATGCCAGGTCTTCAGAGGTTACCATATATGGGAGTAAGAGGACAAGTGAATTACTCTGCTTACTTTCACTTGTACGTTTATATTGTACCTTTCCTCCAAGGAGCTCAGGGTGGCATATATAGTTATTCCCCCTCCTGATTTAATCCCCACAACTATGTTGAGAGTAGATTAGGTTAAGAGACCGTGACTGGTCCAAGGTGACCCAGTAAACTTTGTGGTTGAGTGGGGATTTGAACCCTTCTCTCCCAGGTTCTAGTCCAGCACTCTAACCACCATGGCACATTGACTCTTGAAATTACTTCACAAGGAGAGTTCAAATTCTTCACTATAAACAACTCCATATTCTGAGAATGACTTTGTTTAAAATGGGCATTTTAAAAGCTGTTTTTGGGCTACAGTCCCAATCATCCCTGACCACTAGTCCTGCTGGCTAGGGATGATGGAAGTTGTTGTCTAAAAACAGCTGGAGACCCAAATTTGAGAAACTCTGATTTATGCCCTCTCTACTGACAACGGTCATCAACCTGAGTAGCCAAAGTAGTTTTGGTTCCATATCCGGGCCTCAAATCAGATTGAAATGGGTTTAGATAATCCACTTCTTCCAAGCATGTTTGCAGGTGGGCTGTGAGTACTAAAGTAAGGTGTATGCTCTCTTTCAAGTGTGCAGAGAAGTTTCTAATGCCATTTATCTTTATGTAAGTGGTGAGACGCTGTTGCTTATTCTGTTGTAGCTGAACAGAATATGGCCTGTAAGCACTTATCATTGTGAATGTGACTTGGTTTTCTGACAGTCTGTAGAGGTGCAATCCTTAGGGCTAGAGCTGTTTATTTAAAAGAGAGCTTAGTTTTGACTGCAAATATTACCAAACCACAATTTTGAAAAAAAGCTATTCTAGCTTGAAATTGCTGTGGTTCATGTATCTTAGTAACTTCCCTCACGCAGCAGCTGCATTCTGCATTTTGTGGTAAAGGCACATATCCATCAATAGCTGCTTTCTCTTGGCACAAGGCTGTAGGAAGTTGTCAATAGCTTATTCAGCACTTGTTCCCTTGCTTGTGAAAAGAGATTCTGTAACACTTAAGTAGTTCTCGAGACAAACAACTTGATTGAATTTTTAGCTAAATATTATGTGCTTGTATACAAGACTGTTGTTAATGTATCTGCTTTACACTTCCATTTAATCAGTTGGACTTAAAGGGATATAATACTGGGTAGGTTGTTCTTCCTATTGAATAGGTATCATTCTTCTGGATTTTTATTTATTTATTTATTTTGCATTGTAGTCCCGTCCATCCCCCCTTCTTTTGAAAATGATGACCCAGTTACCCTGATAAACTAGGTCTTTGTGTCTGATATTTGTATGATATTATAAAAATGAATCAATATATGTTTATTCAGCCCACTTAAAAAAGAACCCTATTCACAGTGAGTTGTGAATTTTTAGAAACTAAATTAAATAATCAACATCATTGTTCTTAGTCTTCCACTCAGAGGTAATATTTACTATTGAAAATCAGTCCAAAGAATTTCCTAACACCTCAAGTTGTACTCATTAATTTGTAGGGCATTTAACATATATTTTCTTGTCAGTGCAAGTTGTTTTGACAGCTACTTAGACAAGTGCTTGGATAAATGTTATGGCTTTACAAAAATGTGGCTTCCGAGACTGTGGACCCACCAACCTGACTATCTTCTGCTGTTACTTGCTCTAGGCGCTGCAAAAAAAATATCCTGAAAGTGCTTGTAGAGGAGTTTGGCCTTGGAGAGCTACTAACACCCCCGCCCCCCAAAAAAATTCAAATCTGAAACAACACCTTACATCAAGAAACTACCTGTGGTCCAGACGAGCATAACAAAAATTCTGAAAACACACTAGCTGGTGAGATGCTTTTTATACATTTATTCTGACAAAATGATTGATAGAGTGCAGCATTCAGTTCTTCCCCTGGTATGGAATTTCTGTGTACCATCTCTTTGCTTGCTTCAGCTATCTTAATTTTTCATCCTAATATGGTATGGGTTTATTTACCTTGGAAGGACTTTCAAAATATGTGGAGAATCTTGGCTGATTAAACTACATTCAGCTCATAGGACCAGTTAAAGGTAAAGGCTGCAAGGAACAGGACTGGTTTTGTGCAATTACTTTTCTGCTCCTCCTCCCAGACTTTAGTACTTACATGGGGGGAGCAGAGTTCATCATTCCCTTGAAGTAGTGGTTTTCACATTGGGGTTTCCTGAAGCTTACTAATTTTCCCCAAGAACAGAAAGCTACTGCAAAAGTTGATTCTCGTTGCCTTAAAGTTTATTACAACCAAAGGCTTCAAGCTGGCTTTATAGTTCTCTGAAATACAGTGGTACCTCTGGTTACAAACTTAATTCATTCCAGAGGTCCATTCTTAACCTGAAACCGTTCTTAACCTGAGGTACCACTTTAGCTAATGGGGTCTCCCACTGCCACTATGCCACCAGCGCTATTTCAGTTCTCATCCTGAGGTAAAGTTCTTAACCTGAGGTACTACTTCCAGGTTAGCGGAGTCTGTAACCCGAAGTGTTTGTAACCCAAGCTGTTTGTAACCCGAGGTACCACTGTAGTGAAATAGGCAGTAAAAGCAACTGCTCCATGCATTTGTGTATCGTTTCTGCTTTGTCTTGAGGAAGAGGAAAACATGAATGGGAACCTGTCTACCTGTGTGCTTTCATGGCTTCTAATGCTCAACTCATCCTTCATCGTGGAGTCATTCACTCTGGTGGAACCTAACTGGGAGCTCTTGGTGGTAGAAGAGTTTCAAACAGCTGTTCAGTTCATTCAGCTACGCATTGGTCCACTGACTGACTTGGTCTACCAACAACATACAGAGAGGAAGCGCTTGTATCAAAGCCAATTTTGTAACATTTTGGCTTGCAGCCTGACACATTTATTTGACTGGCACTAGGAACAATTGGAGTGACCCACAGTAACACAGTTCATCAAAGTTAAATGCAGGCTATTTTAAAAGGCTGTTGCCAACTTAGCACTTAGAAAATGAATAATTGAATAAATAAGTTTCACTCTTCTGAATGGAGCTCTTTCAAAAGAAGCGTCATCAATTAAAAATATCCTTTGAATAGCGAAAGGCAGCTTTGTGCTTAGCTGTTCTTAAAACTGTGGGGTGTTTATCATTCAGGCAGTAGGTAATCAGGACTAGATTTCTTATACTGAGAAATGCAAGTAATATTAGACACTTCTCTTGATCAAAAGAATAAGCAGCAGCTTTGGAAGTGTGCTGAAGCCCTTCATCATCTTTCCCCCGTGTTCTTTAGTTTTTACCCTGCCAGCCGTCTTTAGAAGTTTGCATTGAGATTTTGTTGGTTTCTGCTAAACACTCTTGAACAAGGCACAAGAAAAGGTGTGAACCATCAGCAGATTGGTGGAGCTATTTTAATAACTGCATCACTGGAAGGGCATAGCAGAAACAATGTCCACAATACATGATTACACTAAGTAAATTTCCTCTGGCACCAGGAAGCTGGAGTAATGTTACCTTGGATTCTCTTTTTAATTGTACTGATATCTAAATAGAGCCTAAAATAAAATAAGAATGGAATGATTTTGTCAAACTTGGTAGAAAATGGAAAGTACGTTTTCCTTATGAAAAATTAAAATTATTTAATATCCAACACAATTTGCATCTCAACTCAGAAATTTATTCCATTGATTTCAGTGAACTAAACTCTTTAGTCAATGTACTTAAGATGATGCTTTAGGCTGCTATGAGAGTAGAAAATTTAATGGCAGCTCAATGTGAGACAGAGCCTTTTCTGTAGCAGCACCCATGTTGTGGAATTCCCTGCTAGGAAGTGGTGAGACAAGCCATGTCCATGATTGTATTTAGGGAGGCAGTGAATATATACTTATTCTCTTTGGTTCTTAATACATGGTTGAAGATTTAGCTTTATTTTTTGTTGATTAAGTAGCAAAAATTAAAACTAAATCTCAGTGCTAGTCAACACATTTTGGAAGTTAGGTTTTGTTTTTCTAGATATATTGGTTTGCAGGGCTGAAAAACAATATAAATGTGTGTGTGTGTGTGTGTGTGTGTGTGTATGGGGAATAGTAGGAGATACAGGATGGAGCACTTGTCTTGGACACCCTTCTTCTTTGCAGTACATTGGTGTGTTGTTTCTCCTTCCCCTAAAATGTGGGTGGAATGAAGGTACTACTAGGAAATATTTGAAATACTACCACTGCAATATGTTCAAGGAAAATGGAAGGTTCTCTTTAAAGTTGTCAAGGTGATGTTTGTCCTACTTTATTTCTCCTCACTGAAGCAAGTTTAACTGTTGCAGATTGTATGAATAATTGAACAAGGATACCTCACTCGTTACCCAAAGTAATATTCTGCTCACTTGCTGCTCAGAGCTGTGCTTCACTCTTTATTATGGCACAGAGCTTCTTAGATGTTTGTGATGTTTCATTCCCCAGTGTGAGTGCTGGCTTTTGCTTCAATTCCCTCCATGATTTAAATAAAACCTAACATTAGAAATCAACATTAGTATTGAAACAAACATCTGCCTGCCCCCCTTTCCTCCCTCCTCCAAAAAAAAAAAAAATCACAGACCTAGAAGAGATGTTTCCTCACAAGTCTGGATTTGCTGTCTTTACGGATATTAAACATGAGGGGTTTGCCACATAGTATTTTGTAAGGGGAGACTCCAAAAGAAATGAAAACAGAGCTCTGTGTATCTGTTTTGCTGTTTCTAGCGGAAGACATTTAATTTGCCTTCTAAAGCCAACCTCGAAAATGATGCAATTCAGCTGAAGTAGATTTATGGTGCCTTTTCCTCTGGAAATCAATACAGCTTGGAGGGGCTGTCATGGGAACTGGCTGACTGAGATGCAGCTGTGTTCAAATATAAACTTCTGTACCGCAAACCCAAAGTAATGACTCTTGGTTTTTGTTTTTTAGTCAGCACTTTAGCTCTGAGACATTATGGGGTAAGCTTTAATTGACTGCTTTGTTTCCATTAGGAAGTTATTGAAACTTTGCTATAGCAAATTCAGCAAGTTGATGTGATGTTCTAAAAGCCATTGGTATTCTTACTTGCCCTTGTGTATTTTGTGGTTTGTAAGGACCTGGAAATGTGTTGTGGGGCAAGGCAACATTTGTATACTGCAAGAGATGGAACCACTTCTCTCTCTAGTTTTATAAGTTACAGATAGGTAGCCGTGTTGGTCTGCCATAGCCAAAATAAAAAAAAATCCTTCCAGTAGCACCTTTAAGACCAACTAAGTTAGTTCTTGGTATGAGCTTTCGTGTGCAAGCACACTTCTTCAGATACACTGAAACAGAAGTTGCCAGATATAGAAGGATCTGGCAACTTCTGTTTCAGTGTATCTGAAGAAGTGTGCTTGCACACGAAAGCTCATACCAAGAACTAACTTAGTTGGTCTTAAAGGTGCTACTGGAAGGATTTTTTTTAGTTTTATAAGCTTTGTAGTTGCTTGGCCTGTAAACAAGGGCTCAGATAAAGCAATTTCTTCTTACTTATTGTAGGGATCAGCCTTCTTCATACTGAGTACATCAGCGACATGTTTGCTGATGTCATCAGCAAGTTCTATTTTATGCTGCTGGAAACTGGATTTTTCAAATCATATTTGTCGCAATACTGCGATCCTTCAATTTTTTAAATATAATTGATAGTACCATTGCCTTCAGAAGCTCAGGGTGATGGTGATGATTTGGGAGAGGGAATTCTCTTCCCTGAGTTGCACTTGGCACCTTCATCATATGCTGAAGAAATACCTTTTTACTCTGACCTCTGACACTTGGAATGAGTCCTTTTAGGGCTTGTCCTATTTTTGTGACCATAATTTGTTTGAAACTATTTTTCTTTTGTTTTAAATTGATGTGACCCACCCTGGGACCTTAGGGTAAAGAGCATATAATAAATCAAATATATTGTTATGGTTGCTATTATTAACAGCAACAATGGTGATGTTTACACCACAGATAAGATACAAATTCCATCTAGACTTAAAGGGATACCCAGCAGCAACCACCTTCTCTCCTCATTTCACAGATGCTCCAAAGCCAGTCATAGAAAGAGCCATCCAAGAAATGTCGTCTTAAGACAGGTTTAGTCAGCTATTGTTGGACTACAACTCCCATCAGCTCCAGCCAGTATGGGTTTGTTGGTATTTGGAGTTCAGCAACATCTGGAGAGCACCATGTTAGCTATCCCTGAGAAAACTGAAGAGCTGGAACAGAATTTGTACAGGCCTGGGAAAGCATCCATGACATAAGAGAGTGCATCAGCTTTAGTATACCAAAAAGTACAATAATAACCTGAAGCAAATCTTCTTTTGAAAACAGTGTTTCTCAGAACTTGGCAAGCCTGCTTTTTCCCTATTTGAATGGAATATAGAATATACCATGTCATGGACTGCTGTTAAAATCAATATTCTGTTTTGATTTAAAACTTATAAAATGTTGGGTTGTAGCCGAAGGTTCTGTTCCTCCCAAAAGAAGGAGTTGTCCTCCCATGGAAGAATGGGCTCTTTGGATCCAGCCCATTAAAAGCTGGATTTGGGTACATAATAAACAGGGAATTGGCCACATCAAGTCATAATATTGTATTTGGAACAACAAGCTGGATATAATTGCTTCAGAATCAGATCTCATAATTTAAAAGCTTAAAATCTGATTTAAACATATGGTATTAAAGGAGAAAAAAACTTTATAAAAATGAAATCTGAATTAAGTACCAACCACCATCTACATTTAGGGTGTGGTATTCTGTTGCTTTCTCACTCTTATAAAGAAAAACAACAATGCAGTTTTAAAGTAGAGAAATGCCCAGCAGTTTGCTGGTTTTGGGGAGGAAGCAGCATCGTGGGCAATTTTATGTAATGCTGAAAGATTTGCAGAATTTTTTCTGATGTGAAAATAACAAGCTTAGTATTTGTGACCTAGATTACTATTTCTTTGTTGCAGTTATGAGCGAATGTACTTATGAGTGGGGTGTTTTTTGTTTGTTTGTTTGTTTTGTTTTGTTTTGTTTTTAAAGCAGCTCATTGGCAAATGTAGCCACAGGCTGCAAAGGGTTCAGTCAAGAAATCAATGCTCTTTTTCCATCTGACTGCCTTGAAGACTATGTAAATTAAATGTACTTAACCATAAAACCTGTCTACATTGCTAGAGGTACAGTTGGCAGTTACAAACTACCACCAACTCCATTTTGGGAAATGGATCGATTTATATATTTGAAAACAGTCATAGCTAGGATTCCTTGGAATTTCTCATAGTGACTTTCTAATAAATATGTAACTTGAACTAATAAGGTTTTATTCCTTATGAAATAAATCAGAGGGCCAATTATCTTCCCATTTTGCATCTTTGTTAGGCTGGCATTCTAAAGTATGAGAGCAAATACCTTAACATGCATATGACCATATTTATCATAAATTTAAATAGCAAGAAAAATGCTCCAGGTTTCAGCTACTTAGATTTCCAGATGATTGAGGACTTGACTGAAAGGCACATAAGGGCTGCTTTCCAGAATTGTATGGAGTGCATTTCAGTAATGATGGTGATGTTATTATTATGTGCATGAGTTTGAAAAGAACTAAATAGGTTGCATTGTTTAAATGGGCTAATTAGATTTAAGGGAAATAGGATGAACTGAGATGTTTACTGCTTATAATAAAATACTTAAACCAGTACATTTTGTTTGCTCAGTCCCAGTTTGTATTCAGGTAGCTCCAGATTGCTAGCCTGCTGCATGTTCCTCCAAATAGTTTCAGACAATTCACATATCTAAAGGTACCATGCTGTGACTGTACTGATTTGCAAGAATGGATGGAGCATATTTTAAACTATTGCAGGTAGCAGGATATGACTATCCTCCATATTGCCCAGGAACTTGTATGATAGTCTGGAGCAATTGCCACTGTGCGGTGAAATTCAGCATGCATATGAGCGTAACATTGCCCCAAAAGTATTTCATAGTCCAACACACTTTCAAAAAGGGAAACTTGTTAAACATGAAGAAAAAAGGTAAAATGAAGTAGAATTAAGGGTTTGGGTATCGAGAGATTAACTCAGTCGGTGGACTGCAGCTGAGAAATAAATCTGACACATGCCTATTACTGGTAGCCACAGCTACTATGGCAGGGGAGGCTGGTTTTGTTCCACTGGCATAATCCCAGAGAGACCCAAAGGGAACCCTTGTCTGTGTAGCTCTACCAGGTTGTGTTTCTTTGTAGTGTGTAGCAAAAGAGACAAAGCATGCAACTCTTTTCCTTTTATAGACAAAAGATTCTACCAAGTGAATTCCATGGCCTTCTAACAAGTATATTCTAACAGTATATATGAGTGTCTTATGAGAAAGGAAGGAGATTATTTGAAAATGGCATTCTGTTCCCTTACCTTCACTACAGGCTTATGGGAGTGCTGCTCTTGCTTCTACTTCCTGGAAGCTTTCACCCCTCTATTTATTGTGATGTAGGTGTGTCAGAACCAAGAGCTCATTCTGCACTAGGAATACTCATCCTAGCTTGACTTCCTATGGCAAAGCAATCCAAAGATTTGCCTGAGGTAGAAATTGCAAAAGTTGCTGAAGAGAGCGCTAACAAGATTCCAAAATGCCCTTGTGGCATATGTTTAGATATCTTAGAAAGGTGTGCAGGATGCTATTTAACATAAGGGATAAAATTCAGAAGTAGTACTCCTCTCTTAATGCAAAGTAGCATTCTGAAATCCAGAAGAGCTTAATGGTTACTGTTCTAGTTGTGCAACACTGATATTCTAAATAAAGCAGGGGAGGCTGGTTCCTTGGGTAACTGGGGTACAGTACTTACTGAGGATGACCAACCTCTGTCATTTTCAGTCAATCTGCAGTCTTCCAAGCAATTGTGGGTGGCCCTGCATGTCATTGTCTCTGGCTCCGCCTGCTCCTCTCCTCCCTGCCTTCCACCCTAGCAGTCCCAATGAACAGCCACCACCACAGCACATAATATAACTTCAGCAGTTAATCCCACTTGTTTATTTTTTGTTTGCAAGCAAGCCCTTAATATCTCGTCCACGTTTCTTATGCAGCTTCCTGCTTGCCTGAGAGATAGAAGGGGACTGCAAATGCTCTTCTCAGTTTTTTTTAGGAAGTGAAACTCTCTTAGACTGCAATCCTATGGATGTTTAGTTGGGAGTCAGCTTTGCTGAACTTATTGGCTCTTACCTCTGAGTAAATCTTTGTAGGAACAGTCTGGGAATCTTAAATTCTGGAAGAGTAATTGTATTAATCTGTGCTAGAAAAAGCAACAAAAGCTTGCAGCACCTTAGTTTTAAGATATTACAAGCCATTTTTTAGTCTAGAAAAATACAATAAGAGTTTTCATTAATTTATAGAATGGGGAATAAATTTATGAATGGAAACTAGATATGTTGGCTGTGTTTTCATTACTGGCATTTTCTCAAGGCAATCAAGATGCACATTTTTGCTCTCCTTTCATTTTAAACTTGTTAAAGTTTTCTGCAAAATGTGAACGTGGGCAGTGAGACATTCCATCTTTTTACATTCCAATTAAATTCCTAGGCATGCTCAGTTTGGGAGATTTGTTTATTGAAATTGAATGTTTGAGCAGCATGTCAGCCTTGCATGTTAAATTTTCTTCTTCTTCACCAGTTCAGTAAAATAATTTGCAGATATGTCAATAACACTTTTTATCAACTAATTTGGATTAATGTTGGAAAAGCTTTAATTATGTTGGTTATGGCACAGGAATTGCAAGCTTAATTTTGCTACCATGGTATGTCTGATGCAACAGAAAGATAAGTCATAATCCAATACAGAAGGAAAGTACCTCATAACTTGCATTATTAATAATAAGAAATGCAGTACAGTCCCACAGATGTCTTTTGACAAGTATACTCATTTGAGTTCAGTGGAATTTACTCCCACAGTAAGTGTCCATAGGTGTTAAACATGACATGAATTTCAGGTTGCCATGAATTTAGCACACATAACATCTGGATGTTAAATTCATGGCTACTTATTAAATAAATCTGGGCCAATATGCTAAAACTTCAGAGTGGGATAAAGGGTCTTTCCTCAATTCATATAATGTGCAAAGACGGATGTACATGTTGATGGCAAGATACTAGAGTGTGACAAATAGTGGCTTGTCAGTGAATGACCTGTAATATAACTTCACTCAATTTATTGCCATATTCAAGGAATTCAGTAATGTTTTTGTGTAAAAACAAAAGTCCACAAAGGCCTGCTTTCACCCTAATAATTACTGGTGGTTTCCATTGATTATGTATACAAAAAGATTTGTTGGGAAGGGCTTGATCATGTTTCATTTACAGAAGGAAGGACAAGCCTAAATAGCATAGATTTTGTGAATCTCCAGATGAAGCATCTTCATAATTTGAGAATCATTAGAGAATGTGGGTGTCAAATAAAATACAGTTATGGACCTAACAAGTTCAATCTGGTTTTTGTTCTTTTTTTAAGTGTGCTTAAGTACTACTGGAGTAAATTGGGACAGATACGGTTGATGTCTATGTTTCATTCAGTGAGTTTAAGCACATGCATTTTTAGCAAAGTTTAAAAATACTTCGCAACATATAATATATAGCTGCATAAACAGTTTTAAGTTTTTATTCCTGGGTTGAATTAGTGTATTCATTATTCAGATGGTAATTTTTACTACCGACCAGATTGGGTCAAGAGAAGGAAAGAAAATGAGAACTGGGAGGCTAGCTTCAAGCCCTGCCTCTAGCACTGATTTGTTTTGCTGGCTTTCCCTTAATTGTAGGTTGTTGAAATAAGCATTATTACTTTGCCCTGTTTTAGCTATTTGACCACCCTAAATCAGGATTCCATAAATTTTATCTTGGCTAGTCATTATTTGTGCTCGCCATCATAGCCACTGCCCACTTTACTCTATAGGTTGCTTGGCGTATGCAATTACTGTAGAGGATGGGGCAGATAATTCATGTCATTTCACATTGTTGTAATGGGGTGTGACTTGTCTTGTCATGCTCCCCAAATCAAGTAACCTAAACCCCAGCCACATACCTGCCTTCCAGGCTAACTACCCCACTCCTTTCTCACTACATGACACCACCTGAATGGAAGCGGGAACAAGCCTAGTGTGGAGGAACAGGAGGAGCAGTGGCCTAGATCCACTGCCAACTTTCCTAGTTCTCCTGGCTGCTGAGACTTGATATTGTTGCACATCTTACACTTGTTCCTCACAATATGCCATCAAGAAAATGATTAGTGGGCATCCTCTGCCGATCCTAATATCCTGTACGTACCTGCTGCACACAAAATAAGGTTCTTTGCATACAAAAAACTTGGAAGAGGACAGAGCTGGTCTGTTGTGCCCAACACATAATACTTCTTTCTTCCAGAGGTCCCTGCCAAGTGCAGATAATGTATGGAAAGGAATCTTTGTACTGGGCAGGGATGCTCACTGATAGAGAAGAACATTTGCTTCTGGGGAACTAGTGAGGGTATGTAGACCCCTGAATTGTTTTTGGAAACACAGATATAGAGTCACAATTCAGCAAAATACTCAAGCATATTCTTTACAAGTTTCAGCAGCTCCACTATAACTTTGCTTTGAGAAGCTATGTGCCAAACGTTTATATGCATCCTCATTACACTAGCACAATAAACCAGAATTGGAATTACTCATCCTTCTCTACTGTCAGTCTGTGATATGTCAAGGAAAATGATCGTATTTCATGCAAATGCAACAATTTTGCATATAAAAAGTGAAACACTATATTGTAGCATAACCTATGAAGGAAACTGGCTTTGAAATTGATGAATGCTGCTTCGTGGTTTCAGATCTCATGAGGGAGTATTGAAATAAGCTGAATGTGTGAATTTGATTTTTTGCAATTAAAGAAATAGCACATGTACACACACACTCATACACATACAATTAGACATTCCTAGAATACCTGCCTTGGGGGGGGGGTGTTTTATTTTCTTGATCATGTGCCGTTTTTCATAGTACTGTGCTAGCAAACTGCTATAATTAGATTAACAGCCTGCTAAACAGCAGTGACAGTATCCAAGTCTCAGAGAGCATGTGCTAGATTCTGCATGCGCTTTTCTCCGATTGGCTGCTGGCGTTTGCTGCTTGCCAATTTGATAGGTTTCCACAGTAATCTTTATGCTGCATTAGAGACATAGATACAGAGGTACAGTGTTCATGCAACGGTGGAGGAAGTCTGCCTCTTCTGTGTAGAATAAAAGAAAAGCCTACAGACGATAGAGGCATTGCTCTTTGTTATAAACCCATCAGCATTTAACAACTGCTGGCTGCAAGCAGAGGTCAGTGAAGGAGTTTCAGTTAATGGTAATTACTTTCAGGTCTTTATCTCCCCCCCATAAAACACATCCATGCATGAAATGAATACAGTTAATCATGTCATCTGTTTAATTTGATCTTGCTTTCATTAATATTGTGTGTACTCCAGCGAGATGGTCATCACATTATAAAACACATCATTATACTAAGAATTTAGCAGAGAAGTATAATGTGTACTGCATGAAGAAATAGCTCTCATATGAAATCTGGAGCGTGGCATGTACCTTTTTTGTTATTCTAAGAGCAGTGTTGGTGGTTATTTGAAGGGGGGTGGCTGAACATTTGAATTAGAGCATATATGATTTTGCCTTTCATGGAGACGGAGATATTTCTAAGCAACGAGCAGATAACAGGGAATAATGTCAGGATGTATGCTTTAATGTGATCGGTGCAATAACTGCCTGCCGATTTATGCATAGGGAAAGGAATTTGGATTAATATGCTCCATTGTCTGTCTGTCACCTTACTTGTTTGGGTGAATTCTTTGTTTGATCCTTTGAATTTTTTAAGCAGCCTTTCAAAAACAGCCACTATAGTGCAGTGAATCCATCTCTGCACACTCATTGTTCCCAAAGGCCAAACAGTGAGATCAAGCGTGTGTGTGTGTGTGTGTGTGTTTAGGGACCTTGCCCTGAATGTAGTGAAAGAGGTATATATTGCTGCAGTGATATATCTGACAAGCTTGGGTGGGTTTTTTGGTTTTTGTTTTTTTGGTGGGGCCGGGGGGGGGGCTGTTCAGGAAAAAAACATTTCCGAAATTTGATTCATCTTGTATTGTCCTGTTTTTTCATTTGGGATTTGTGTGGTGACCGATCCAAACTTATTCAAAACTATGCTGATTGCGAGGGTTTATTAAAAGAGCAGCCAAAGAGAGCTCTATCTCCATGTAGTCTCAGAGTGCGCTGTGAGTTACTGTGTTCAAATCCCATTCAAATGCATGGGACCTTGCACATGATGACGATGGTTTCAGTGGGTTTCTGCAGGAGAGGTTCTTTGAGGATGTTGCCTTGGTTTGTTTTGACTGCTGATAGCCCATAAATGTGCATTAGGTCACCAGTTGTCCAGCTGGCACTTCGCCACCATGCGTCTGGGTAACAGGAGATTTGCCTCAAGTGAGCACAAGCTATGGACTTTCACTACTTTGCTTTCACTTCTTATCTCTCCCACTAATCTCTGGCTCCTTCCCTCCCCCCCTCTCAGTGAAGTTTTGCACTGCATTGCAAAGCAAAACTAGGTGAGTCATAGCTGTCAGTCTTTTGCCCATAAAAGCAGGGTTTTTTTGTCATTTGTTGTCAGCTTTGTGCATTTTACATTTGAACACAGAGAGGATGGAAAGCAAACACAAGAAAGTAGTCGTTCATCAAATATTTTACTGAGTTTAACCTTCAGCCTAGATTGCTTTAATATGGTGCATAATGTTGATAGTTTGTTTTGTTCTATTTGTAGAACAAGAGTTAAACTAGTGGTTATGACTGACACCCCAAATTTGGTTCATCACACTTTTGAATCTGAGCCCAGCTATGAACTGGTTGGTGGCTTTTGGCAACCCTCTCAACCTCAACTTTCCTCTCCCAGCTTTAAAATATTAATAATACTCATCATATTACAGGATTAAATTGATAATATATGCAAAGAACTTTGAACATGAATGTGGGGGTGGAACTGTAGATTATTTTTTTATTTAATTTACTTGTTTATTGCCTTAAAGAAACTTCAGTACCAGTGTTTTCTGAACTCTGTATTCCCAGAAATTATAGAATAGCCCTTTTGCATATCAACAGTTAAGTCTAGGACAGTGATGAATAGAGAGAGTGGGTGTGCACATACAACCTGTGTGTTACTGTCTGCTAGCCCCTCTCTGTGCTATATTGCCAATTATAATTGTCCTGTGTTTTCTTTTTCAAAAGAGACCTACTGCCTCCTGTAATTATCTATGTGGGTGGAAAATAAAATGTTGCAGTCTTTTTATGGCATGGCACGATGCTGCCAGTGCCTTGCAGATGTTGACAGCAGCTCATGTGACAGTTCTAGACAGTTTTAATTCAAAATGAGAAGTACGTACCTGTCTTTTCTGTGCCAGCAACTACCGGTATATAGGACAAGCTCCAGTTTTCTGAAAACATGGATGTAACTCCTTAATTTGTGGCAGGTTTTATATACATCTCTTAATAACCATTTCATGCATGTGGTATCTTCCATACTGAAAGCTGTTTCTGACACAGTAACCCTGTCAGCCTTTCCCAACCTGGTGCCCTCCAGAAGATATTATTGGACTACACTTCCCATCGGTTTCAGACAGTATGGGAAATGGTCATAAAATGATGGGCGGTGTAATCCAACAATATCTGGAAGACATCAGGTTGGAGAAAACTGATCTAGTCCCTTATCAGTACTGTGCTAGCAAGATGACATGAAAGCTTGGTGGTTTCTAACAATGTTAAAGAATGGAAGGAAGAAGGTGTTCCTACAATACACCCTCATTTTGTTGTGATAATAGAATTGTAGAGTTTGAAGGTACCCTGAGGGTCGTCTAGTCCAACCCCTGCTATGCATTGTTCTCAACTAAATCTTACAGGACAGATGGCCATCCAACCTGTGCTTAAAAACCTACAAGGAGAGTCCACCACCCTCCTGGAGAATCCATTCCATTGTCGAACAGCTCTTACTTGTCAGAAAGTTCTTCCTGGTGTTTATCTGACAAATACATGTTTCTGAGTTTTTCTGACCATCTTCCAAACATTTGTGCCTGATTTGTTTCCTAACAGCTTCCCTTCCCCATAATTTATTTATTTTTAATGCAAGTGAGGAAAAGCAATGTCAAAGGCAGTCTAGTAATGCATATGGTATCTGTCCTGCTTTTCATGTTAAGAGACCTTGTAAACATAAGAACGAATGTGATATTGCATCACATTAAGATATTGCTGAGAAATAAGATGGTTTATGTTTTGTTTTGCAAAGGTGTATTGGACTCCTAACTCCCATCAGCCACAGCCATATAGCCAATGGTCAGAGACAGTGGGAGCTATAATCTAACAGCATCCAGAGGGTACCAGGTTGGAGAATGCTATAAAATTTCCTGGGAGAGGGCTAAGAGAAAGAGGGATACCAGATTTGTTTGTTTTTTCTTATCATGCTGGGTCACCTTCCATTTTTTCCAAGAAGCTCCCTGTGTGTGACAGTGGTACTTTTCCAAGGGTGGAAACAGTTGTTGAGAAGAGCACTACTGCCACCAGTTTGCATTCATTGTAGATCCCAAGGGATGCTTTCTTCCAGTGAATTGTGCCAACAATCTGCCCTCAGATGTTTGGGACCACTCTTAAGAGACTGCATGTTTCTATCTTAACAAGGTTCTTCGGAAACTTCTTTGTGAGATAACCGATGAATAGTTAAATACCAAACAAAAGAATACCAGTAAACACCAGTATACATTAGAACAAACAGTTTCATGATGAATGTAGCAGTATGGTTTTATAAAAGGAAGAACTCTGGATTCTGGCCAACCAACACTACCACAAAAATAAACAACCACATAACATATTAGGAGAATGTCAGATATAGCTGTGTTCATAGATTACGTGGACTCTTGGTCCTAGACTCTCTGCTTTATCACAGTATTTTAAAAGTTCAGAAATCATGGTCACTCTGTGCATGAGGATGTTACACACAATGAATTATGTACTGGGGGCTTTTTCTATATCCAGCAGTCAGATAACATTTCCACCCCCACTCATGTTCCTCAGTCATTTGTATCAATGTACAAATAGAACTTCAATTGCCAGCAATCTATATGGGATGGCCGCCTTTCCTGGAATGAAAAAAAGGAACTATGGTGGACTTCCGGGTTGGCACGACCGGCTAATGGCGGATTCCCTCAGAGCTCCGGAGGGAATCGGCTTAGCAGGGGGTTGGGTCTTGCCGTGCCGGCGACACGGGGACCCTCAAAAACCACGGGCATAGGAGCCCGTGGACATGGTGACTCGGCGGGCACCGTAAGCGCCCTCCCGACCCGTGAAGGAGCCTTTTTAAAGGCTACGGAACGGGTGCCGGGGAGAGGCGTGGTGCTGTGAGTCCTTCGCTTCCCCTGCCGAGCGAAGCCGCAAGCCATTTGCCGGACAGCGCTGACTTCTTCCTATCAAATCTGGACTTAAAAGCAAGAACAACAGCCCGTGAGTAACTTGAAAATTGGATTATAAATTTGGATTTGGCACGAGCGGGGGAGTTGAAAAAAAAAAAAAGAGGAAGTCCGTCTCCCCCCTATTGTAAACAGTTCAAAGCAAGGACCTGTCAACTAAGGTTGCGGGAAGAATTGTCGTGATTGGATAAGGATATAAATTTCACAGATTCAAAGGACTAAGTTAATGTGCTGGAGGACTAGAGTTTACTTTGTTTGGATTAAGCACCACCTTTCTCAAGCCCGGGAGTAACCCGTGTAAAGAGCCTGCTGAGGATCTACAGGAACTTTTGACAGCTGTCAAAATAGCTGTCAAAGTTGGAAAAACTGAAAGCTGAAACTCTAACCGGTTATATTGCTACAAAATATTGAAAGCTAAGAAAAATTGATACAAATTGATACAAATAAATTTGACTGTTGGATTGGAAGGGGAAAGAACACTAAGTAATCAGAATCCCTCTAGAGGGGATTCTTGGACATTACAAGAATGGAGCTAAAACAGGGAATACAGGAAATACGTGATGGCTTGAAAAATCTGATCTTTCTCGTGGGAAAGTTGCGTGAGAGGAATGAAAAAGGCCATGTTTTGTCTACGAGCTCTTCAAACCCGAAGTTAACTGAAAATATACCCATTGAGTTGGAAAGGGGCTCGATGATCAAAACACAGGCAGCTGGACAAGAAAAAGAACCAAAGATTGAGGAGGAAAAGACATTTGCCAAACAGGAGGAGCTGAAAGAAGGGATGGCTGAAACGTCACAGAAGAAAAAAGAGAGCTGGAGACCTACCAAGAAGAAGTTTAAACTGACCAAGGCGAAAGTTGGATTATTTGGGATATACAGATTTAAGAAACAGAGCTGGAGCACTACCTTTAAACAAGTAGGCCTCGTTGGAAGAACCGTGGCCAGCATTGGGAAAATACTTCATCGATTTTGGGTGTTGAGCATGAGAGACTTTCGAAAAAACCGGCTGAAAGGGACTGAGAGAGATTTGCGAGCCTCGGACATAAGATCACCAGGCTAGAAAGATGGACTAATTGGACTTTGGTTAGGGATTGAAACCGGGGAGAGAAGGGTGGGATCTAGAAGTCCAAAGGGGGTTTGTTTTTCGTTTTTGCAGTGTAACTATAGGTTTTTTATTATTATAAGAATGGGGAATCTGTGGAGGGGAAATAGTGGCAACCTTAGGAAAGGTACCTTTTTTAATTTTATTTTTACATTTCTGTCTCTTCTTTTTATATAGGATTAAGGTATATATTTTAAAAATTGCCAAGGAACAACAACGAATTAAAGTTAAAAACTACTACAAAAATTATTTTAATTAAACTAAGGTTAAGTGATTTTAATAAACTATGTTTAGGACATTAAGGGAAGAACTTGCTTGAATAAACAACTGGAGTTGGAATACAATAAGGGGAGACGTGGGGAAGTCCTGAAAAGAAGTTACTGAAAATGAGTGGTAAAAGGTGGAAATTTCCTATGTTGGTTTTTTTCGTGTTTTCTTTTGGTTTTCTTACTTTTTTCTTTTCTATTTTTTCTTATTTGCTTTGTTATTTGTAATTTTTTGAAAATCTAATAAAGATTATTAAAAAAAGAAAAAGAAAAAAAGGAACTATGGTTATTACAAATGGAGGACCTCCTGTTAGGCCCAGTAATAAGAGCCATTAGGCTGACAAGCATCAGAGACAGGGCCTTTTCAGTAGTGGCCCCACATTTTTGGGGGAATCCCTCCCCAAGGGCGTCACTGTTGCTATTCTCCTGGAGACACCTGGTTTGGTTGTCTTAGGGGATTTTAACATCCACGCCGACCTTACAAGGGGCTGCTCGGGACTTTGTGGGAAGCATAAAGCATGGCCTCCATGGGGCTGTCCCTGAATAAGTCTGGCCCAACTCATAGCCGCGGACATGCCTTAGACCTGGTGTTCACCTCTATGGATGTTGGTGATTTGACACTAAGTAAAAGCAAAACTAATGAAGTGCCATGGTCAGATCACTTCCTGGTGCAACTGGACTTCTCCGCAACCCTTCCCCTCTGCAGGGAGGTGGGACCGATTCGGATGGTCCGCCCCCACCACTTAATGGATCCAAATGGTTTCCAGAGAGTGGTAGGGGATGTTTTATCCCATGTTGATGACCTTTCAGCTGATTCCCGGGTGGTCCACTGGAATGTGGCGTTAACCAGGGCTACTGACTGTTTGGCTCTGAAATGCCCTCTCTGATTGCATGGAGCCCAGGCAGCCCCGTGGTTTTCCTTGGATCTGAGGGCAATGAAACAATCGCTGAGACGGCTAGAGTGCCGGTGGCAGATAACTCATTCTGCATCTGACTGGACAAGGGTTAGAGCTCAATGTCGAGCCTACCAAGTGGCGATAGCAACGGCGAAGAAGACCTTCTTCACCTGTATTGCATCTGTGGAAAACAGCAGCAGGAGACTCTTTCAGGTGGTTCACAATTTAGCGGAACAACCTGCTGCATTGGGGCCCAGTACAGGCCACATGATCTCCTGCAATGATTTTGCAAAGTTTTTTGCAGATAAAGTCGCTCAGATTCAGGAATAGGTGGACTCCACCATGGGAGCAGGGCTGGAGCTGGAGAGTGCTAGAGTCCTGTCTAGTCAAGTTGCGTGGGATTAATTCCAATCTGTTACCTTTGAGGATGTGGACAGGCTGCTTGGACGAGTGAAACCAACCACCTGTCTCCTTGATTCTTGCCCATCCTGGCTTATAAAAGCTAGCCGGGAAGGGCTTGGCGATGGGCTTCACGGGGTGGTGAATGCTTCTCTTTGTGAGGGAGCCTTCCCAGACCCACTGAAAGAGGCAGTTATCAAACCGCTTCTTAAAAAACCATCTTTAGATGCGGCCAGTATGGCCAACTATCACCCAGTCTTAAATCTTCCATTCTGGGGCAAGGTGATTGAGCGAGTGGTTGCTGAACAACTCCAGGCACGCCTGGAAGAAGCAGACCATTTGGATCCCTTCCAGTCGGGATTCAGGCCTCATCATGAGACTGAAACTGCCTTGGTCACACTGATTGATGATCTCCAGCGGGATAGGGACAAAGGTGAGAGCTGTTTCCTAGTTCTGCAGGATCTCTCAGCGGCGTTTGATACCATCGACCATAACATCCTTCTGGACAGTCTAGAGGGACTGGGGGCACTGTTATACAGTGGTTCCGCTCCTTCCTCCTGGGACGTGTTCAGAAAGTGGGGGGGGGGGTGAGTGTTCAGACCCCTGGGCTCTCACCTGTGGAGTGCCTCAGGGTTCTGTCCTCTCCCCCATGCTTTTCAACATCTGCATGCAGCCACTGGAAGAGATCATCAGGGGGTTTGGGCTGGGTGTCCATCAATATGCGGATGATAGCCAGCTCTACCTCTCTTTCAAATCAGAACCAGTGAAGGTCCTGTGTGAGTGTCTGGAGGCAGTTAGAGGATGGATGGAGGCTAACAGATAGAGGTTGAATCCTGACAAGACAGAAGTACTGTTTTGGGGGGGGCAGGAGGTGGGTGTGGAGGACTCCCCGGTCCTGAATGGGGTAACTGTGCCCCTGAAGGACCAGGTGTGCAGCCTGGGAGTTATTTTGGACTCACAGCTGTCCATGGAGGTGCAGGTCAATTCTGTGTCCAGGGCAGCTGTTTACCAGCTCCATCTGGTACACAGGCTGAGACCCTATCTGCCCATATACTGCCTCGCCAGAGTGGTGCATGCTCTGGTTATCTCTCGCTTGGACTACTGCAATGCGCTCTATGTGGGGCTACCTTTGAAGGTGACCCGAAAACTACAACTAATCCAGAATTTGGCAGCTAGACTGGTGCCTGGGAGCGGCCGCCAAGACCACATAACACCGGTCTTGAAAGACCTACATTGGCTCCCAGTACGTTTCTGAGCAGAATTCAAAGTGTTGGTGCTGACCTTTAAAGCCCTAAACGGCCTCAGTCCAGTATATCTGAAGGAGCGTCTCCACCCCTATCGTTCTACCCAGACACTGAGGTCCAGCGCTGAGGGCCTTCTGGCAGTTCCCTCACTGTGAGAAGCCAAGTTACAGGGAACCAGGCAGAGGGCCTTCTCGGTAGTGGCACCCACCCTGTGGAATGCCCTCCCACCAGATGCCAAAGAGAACAAGAACTACCAGACTTTTAGAAGACATCTGAAGGCAGTCCTGTTTAGGGAAGCTTTCAATGTTTGATGCATTACTGTATCTTTATATTTTGTTAGAACCCGCCCAGAGTGGCTGGGGAAGCCCAGCCAGATGGGCAGGGTATAAATAATATTATATTATTATTATTATTATTATTATTATTATTATTATTATTTATTTTATTAATTAACTTTGGAATATATATTTTTTTTAATTTCCAGGCTGTTTAACTAATTTTGGAAATTTTAACTGCTGCTGGCTTTTAATTTTAACATTGTACTTCTTGTAGCTTGGGGTAAAATATATGTTTACATATGTTAAAATGTTTTGGCAAGCCACCTTGGGAGGGCAGTGTGTATGCTTTAAATAAGTAAATACAGCAAGGTGAAACAATATTTTGACCAAGAGTTATAAAGAAGTATTTTTTTTTTCTTTTACCTGGTTAAACATCAGTTTTCCCAGCTGATAGAAATGCACTTCAACTTTATAATACACTCTCATAAAAAATTCATAACTCCTACTTTGTCAGAGAAATCTGATTTTCCTTGGATACATAAATATTGCCTTTGACAAGAGAATGTCCTCCTGACAGGCAGTGAAAATGTGCTGTAAAACTTTAATATTTCAAGGCAGGCAGTCAAACCAGTTGCAAAGAGGCTACAGTAAAAACTTCCACACATGGCTAGTTTCACTCAGGAAAAAGTTGGATTTTTAAGGGAATGCATGATATGAAATAATTTGCTCACACTTTGTTTTAGCAGACAAAACATTCACCCATAGCTAAAACTGCTTGATTTCTGCTCTGTTTCACCAATTGACAAGCCACCTATTAAGCTATTAATCCAGCAGATATGAGAAAATGCAGCATTCAACTCTTATTTTCCAACTATCTTGGTCTGCCTGTTACAGCTCCGTTAATTTTTGTAGTTGAAATGGTGCTTGTATCATTATCTCTCAATATGAAAATATGATACACTAGCCAACAGTATTATTATCTCATAAAAGTGCAGGGACATGTTATCTTTCAAAAACATTAATTTGCATTTAAAATGGTTCTGATATATTGTCATTCTCACTGAAAGCAAAGTTGTTTACACTGTGTCCGCTTGCCATAAACCCAAGTTCTCTGACATCAAGGAATCAAGGATATGTCCATGGTTGGGGTTCTCTCCCCCGCTTCTTTTGGGGAGTGGGGTGGGCTAGTGACATCTCCAGTGTCTTAACTACCAGCCTCTCTTTTCAATGTCACCACCTCCTCAGTCCCCTTTCTGTGTGCATGCACACTACTTCAAGCAATGGAAAAGGGATGAAATGACAGTAAAGAGGAATGGGATAGACTACAGCTGATTCTTTCTTTGGCTCCTTTTGGACCTTCTTGCCCTGATCTTCTTTGAAGCAAGTTCAGTGCTGGTGGGATTTTATTTGCTCCACTGGAGAATGGGAAGTCATTCCGGAGCCCCTGCATCATCCACAGCAGTAGCGGATTTAGTAGAACATGACACTCTTTCATGCTGTTTTCCCCTGCCAGCGCCAGCCTTCTGCTTCAAATCTGTTTCCTTTTCCTTAGCATCTCTGATTGGGACTTTGCCAGTTGGTGATACTGAACTTGGGTGCATAGTACATAGCTACAGAGGCAACAAATTGCTTGTAAGCTCTTCTTTGAAATCCTGAAGCTTTTGTTTCTGCTTCTTTTCCCTCCCTTTTTAATACAGCAGAAAAATGTTGTATAGTGGCATGGTAATGTGAAAGGTTTAGAAGATGTGTAAAAAGAAAAGGAGTGAAAGTGGTCTGTTTTCCAATTGCTATAGTTTTGATTAGTGATGTGAAGTGAATATTCTCCACATCTATATTTTTCTGAAGAAAACTTTCCATTTCTAAACATTGGTTTACCAACATTAATTAGGAACATAATGAGGGCATGGGTAACTTTCTTCTGGGCTTTCAATGAATAAGTTTGTTTTGAAGGTATGTGCTGTAAAGAGAGATTTCTGTTGGGAAGAGATGACTGGAGCAGCATTTTTCATTGACTGTGGAAGTAGTTTTTCTATAGCCAGATTCTAAAAAGGAAGACCTTTAAAGACCTTTATCTTTCAAAAACAATGCAAGCTATTTGGATTTTTTTTCTTTTCTTTTCTTTTTAATGAAATAGGTGCCCTGTAAAACACATTTTTAGATGTCTTGACAGAAATGAAACCTTTTCTATCAGGTGGTTTGATTATTCTATATTATCCTAGAGTAATAAAGGATTATTCTAGCATAATCCTGACTCTAATAAGAAATATTATACTTAGTGGATAACAAGACATCCAACTTCTAGTGCTGTCTGCACACTGGCAAAGTTTGTGATGTGAGATAACTACATGAAAAAAATAGGGCGAACGTGTTTTTAACATCTGATGTTATTTGTACCGGTAATTTTCATGTGTATTTTACATAAACCACCTAGTGTTTTTGATGCTTAAGCAATATATTAATCCAGTTAAATCAACAATTTATCAAATCAAATAATCAAATAAAAATTAACATAAATGTGTTGTTATTATCCATGACGCATTGTGCCAAGTCATTTATAGGGTGAAATTTCACTGGTCTGCTGATGACACACTGCCCCATTTCTCCTTTTCATAACAGTGTGCTATTGTGATGCCTTCCCTGAATGATCTGCCTGAGTTCAAGCATAGACTAGATGATAATGAAAAAGCTTAAATTGAACTGAGACAAGAGAAGATGAGATGGTAACAGTTTGGTTCAGTTAAAGACGGCATTCTGTGTGCCTCTTTCTCCTGATTTCAACAGTAATGTTTCATTCAAAAACAATTTTTTTCAAAATGCCTCTTTCTCTCAAAATAATGTTTGCTATCTGCAAATAGCAGTAATTTCAAACCAAGTGAAAATCACAAATGAACTTCTGCTGCCTATGGCAGTTGCTCTTGCAGAACTGTTACCCACCTGATTTTATCGTAGTGATACAGAAATTATATTTTCTTTCTACAAGTTGCTAGGTTTGCTTCCTTTGCAAATGTGTGAAATAATTGTTCTTTGTTAACAAATGTGTTACCATGGAAACCCTCCAGGCTTCTTTACAAATATTATTGCTATGCATGTATACAAATAAGATATTATAGATCCAGTGTCTTAAATAACTGTTAAATGTTTGACTACAGAAATATGTACACATCAAAGTTCACCATAAAAACTTTATGGCTAAAAAGTGTGCTTGAGTAGATGCAGGATGGTTCTTTTAGGATTTTTTTTTGGGGGGTGAATTTTGGGGGATCCTCCATGCTCTTGAATTTTTGCTGGAGACAACGCCAGCAAAGTCCTACTTGCACCTGCTGCAAAATATATCTTCTAAGGGCAAGTACACTTCCTCCCTGAGTTCCCTGAAAAAAAGCAAGTATTTTGGGAGGAAAGGGTGAGTAGCAACACAAGCAATGGTTTTGCCTAATAAGGCAAGCTGAAATTTGTTGTTGACAACTTGATTACACTAGGACAGAGTTGCTCGAATTGAGCACTAAAGTTTAACATGATTAGTAGACCTTGGGCAGGGAGCTCAGTTTGCTGGACTTGCAAATAAGCATACTGATGATGGTACAAGAAGTAAGGCAGTGGAGCCTGGCAGCAGGGCTGTAGCTAGGGGGTGGTGAGGTGGGCCCCTGCCAGGGGCGCAGGAAAGGGGGGGGGCTAAAAATATGTCCATAAATATTTCTATAAATAAAAATACAGTGGTACCTTGGGTTAAGAACTTAATTTGTTCTGGAAGTCTGTTCTTAACCTGAAACTGTTCTTAACCTGAGGTACCACTTTAGCTAATGGGGCCTCCCGCTGCCGCCGCACCGCGATTTCTGTTCTCATCCTGAAGCAAAGTTCTTAACCCGAGGTACTATTTCTGAGTTAGCGGAGTCTGTAACCTGAAGCGCATGTAACCTGAAATGTCTGTAACCCGAGGTACCACTGTATTGATTATTGCCTCATAATAGAAGGTTTTAAATAGAGGGTGAATTGAATGGGGGGGGGTGTTGGAGGAGAGGTGGAAAGAAGAACTACCGGTAATTTGTCAGTGGCTAGGGGATGCAATCTGAACAATTCTGCCAGGAGCGCAAGTTATGGCTCTGCCTGGCAGCCAGTATATACTGCAACTAACAGGTAACTCACATAAAGCCAATATTGTGTATTGTCAAGGCAGCCCTGAAACCACCCCCATGTGTGCATCCCTACCTTTCCAAAGCTGGTGCATTGAGGAGGCATTTTTGCCATCACCCAACCACCACCAAACAAGGTGGGGAGCTTTTAAGCCATCCAAGTTCTTGCAAGGGCCTGATAAGCAAGGTGGAGAGTTTAAAAGCTTTTTCCAAGGCGGTGTGTAAGTTGTGAGTTACCTGTACTTTGCCCTATACGACTAAACCTCTTCTTAGTATATTTCTTTCACATAGCCTACAAGTTTTTGAGCTGGTGTGCGGGATGAATATAGCAGGGCTTACCAACTTTTGATGACAGTAGGGAATTTAAAGGCCAGCTAATGAGTAATCAAGTGTATTAAGAGACATTGAGCAGGCTTATCAGATCATAATCTCAGGTTCATATTCTGTCATGCTGATTTCTCCAACTATTGTCTACTGCCTAACTTACAGTTGTTTTCTCAATGCTGTAGGTCAAATCCTACACACGTTACTTAAGTCTTGGACAAATCTACTTTAAAAAAAAAATCAAATCTGATAATTCAAGGTTGTTTTCTCAGGGATTCTGACATCATGCTTCTATTTGCAACATCATGTAGCTGCCTGGTATGAAACCATCCACTTTTTCCTTTTTTTCTTTTTTTGGTTCTCTATATTCCAGTTTCAAAAAACATATTTTAGGAATGGACCACTCTGCAGCCTGCTGCAATATCCATAGTGTAATGGTTCTAGGGGTTGCTCGTGCGTAAGCCGGTGCTTATCTCCCCGGCTGGGTGCAAACACCTGGCTGGGTTGCCAAAGTGAACCTTTTCTGTCCGGACAGCCACTCACCCGTGGCTGACTCAATCGCTGCCAGAATCCGTCAGTGGGCGTTTCTTAAACTTCTTCCAGCAAATAAGCTCTTTGACACCTAGACTCCTCCTACTCTCTCTGCGTGAAAGCCTTCTGCACAAGGAGGGCGTGGGCAACAGAGGACCCCTACTCTCCCCGCTGGGAGTCGGAGTCATGGGACCGCCTCGCTGCTTCCCCCATCTGCCCCCCTTCTCCACTGGTGCTACGCTGATTCTCTTCCCCAGAAGATGGGCTGCTTCTCCCGATCCCTGGACGCTCTCTGGAATCCCTCTGGCTTTTGCTCTCTCCCTCCGGAACTGATGGCAGTTCCCTGACACATAGCATATACAATAAACTTATTGTTAGAGTAGGCTGATGTGGATATGACTTTGCTACCAATGGTGATAATGGCAAAATCAGGATTTGTCCTTATTTTCAAAGAAACTCTTTTCCATTAAACTAACATTTCAAGATCTGACATGACGACTGTATATTCCTACATCACAAGAGATGTACCTTTTGTAATATCCCAACAGTTTTCCACATTGAGATGTCAGAAAACTCCAATCTGTTGTGGGTTTTGAAAAAATTGATACACTTGAATCACAACAGCTGATGTATTTTAAGGCCACAGTCAGACAGCAATTTTGTCCTTTTGTCCTGACATTTATGTAGCTGATAATTTTCACATTTTATGTAACCTTTCACATACGAAAGCCACTTGTGGATATTTACCATAATCAGGTTGGAAGTTTAGGCATATCTGCGATAGCTCAACCAGGAGAGCATGAGACTCTTAATCTCAGGGTTGTGGGTTTAAGCCCCACGTTGGGCAAGATTCCTGCATTGCAGGAGGTTGTACTAGATGACCCTTGGGCTCCCTTTCAACTCTACAATTCTAGGCTTCTAGGCTTCCTTGATAATTGCATCAAGAAATGAACTCCTTTGCAGCCCTGTTAGAAAACCTGATTTTTTCTTGTGGTTTTCATGGATAATATCATCTCTGCTCACATGACAAAATGTGGGGCAGTTCTTTCCCACCATTTTCATGGGTGAATAATGAGGAAACAGAAGCGCACATGAACATAAAGGGTGATGACATGTCCAGTGACATCCAGTGTTGTGCTACACAGTGTCCACTGGCATGAATCAAATTTAGCATGACATGGCAGTATATCAATCAAAAAGTCACAATTCCATAATGCAACAACTAATGCAGTGTAAAATGAATATTAGAAATCAAGACAGAAGTACTAGCATAATGACCAGAAAAACTAGAGCAATAATCTCCATGTCTGAATGCACCTGGAATCTGCATCTGGAAACTTTTACCAGGTCAGTCGTGTTCCTGTTCTCCACGCCTAATTGGTCATATTGTTCAGCATTCTTATAATTTTCCTTATATTTATAAATAGTAATAGGTTCCATGATCTTTATTGTCCTTTAAGTACTGGGTAAGAATCAACAGATCTCCTAGAATTTTGGGGGGTGGGGAAGGGGTTTCCAACTACCAAGATTCATCAGGTTCTTGAAATGCTGACAAGTATTTGTCTAAAGCAAATCACCACTGAAGAATCTGCTAGAAGTGTTGCTACACTGTTTATTTTACCTACATAAGCTGATTCTATTTTATTAGACTTTCTGAGGAGGGAATTGTTGCTATTTCTATCTTAGTTTTTCATTTCTTGAAACAAGTGAAGTGTAAATGAAAGAGTTGTTTTAACCTCTTTTCTTCTCCAGATGCTATGTTTACTTAAAATCTAATCACTAAAGTGTTTGCAGGTCATCAGTTTATTTAACACTGAAGGTAGTATGCACAGTCAATATGTGCAATATGCTGTGTTCAAAATTTTCAATTATATCATGGATCTATTACATAAGCAACAGGAATTCAACTTGGTTAGAAGTTTATGCATCTTGGCATTAGTGTACAAACTAATTTATTTTTCATATTATATCATATTATATACTAATTGAACTTGTTCTGCAATATACTAACTTGATGTTAATCCATATGATCATACTGTTTGTTATCTGTGTACAATTTTGGTTTAAGTATCCGTGATTTGAATTAGGTGGCCAGACTGTTCGCATGTTGAAGGTATATAAAACAGCCTACACCTCCCATTGTATACACTAAATTACTTTTGTAAAGCGCAAAAGGGAGCCTTCTATCTTCTGTTATCTTGTTCAGCTGGCTATATCTCAAGCTGGCTGACCAGCTATCACTTGCCCATTCATGGGCTTTTGAAACTTTTAACTATTTATCTACATTTTCCAAAAAGTTTATCCGTATTTTCACTTTCAACTTTTTGCCACCTACATTTTTTAAGCATAGCAGTGTTCAGTACAAGACTGCTTGGCAGCATCAACCCACACAAATATAATTACATTTGGTGGCAGGAAAATTTAAGCAGAGTGAGTCATAGATAATATTTTGGTGAATATGGTTGTAGACTCTGCTGTGTAGCCTTATTTTTTCTTTTTATTTCCTATAAATCTGCTGAAACACAGGTCATCTGTCTGTAGATGTGATTTCTTTTGCAGCCAACCCGCTGCTGACACACACATGCTCACATATATTTTTTACCTTCTCACATTAAAACAAATATTGTGATTCTGAAGGCTTATTAGAAACAATGCTATCCCAAACAGAGATAAATTAGCCAAAAGAAACTTATGTATGATCAGCAAGAGCTTTTGAGGCCAGGAGTGAAGGAATTGTTTGGTGGTGGTACTATGGTATGCCATAGGAGGTATTCTACTGATACACCCCAAATTTAACTATTTCTGTGTGTCTTGTGTTCTGTGTCTCTATAATAAGTGGGGCTCAGGCAGAATAGGGCAAATTTTGGAAGGAGTCTGTTACTGGCTTGAAAATGTTTGCCTGTGCAAAGACACCAAAAACAATGGCGCTTGCATTGAATGGTCACATGATATCACTTTGTAGATTACTCGAGCTAAAATGTTTAATGCCATCATCACACTTATTACATGATGCCTGAGTGATTAGGATAATGTTCTTACTGTTGTAAAAGGATGCAGTTGCTTATCAGGTACTTAGCAGCCTTTGAAGAGCAGAGAAAGGTATTAGCAGACAGGTGGGAGGCAGTTTTGTCCATTGAAAATGCTGCCTTTTGTGCAAAAAAAAATGCATGTGAATATTTGTATAACCAATGGCTGACATATTAATTGCTTGATGTGCCTATTCAGTTAACTCTGTAGACCCCCTGTAGTGTCCCCAAGATAGAACCCTGGCCGTCTTAAGCATGATGTCTATGGCATACAAAAGGAATAAACAACGCTTGGGATTTATAGCAGCTGATATTCTAACTTGGTTCTGTGCTCTTCTTCCCTCTGCGCTTCATAAAAGTTTTATTCTAAAAGAATTTGAAGAGCTCTTTAGGCTGGAGTTGCAAGCCTCATTGCCCCAAGCATTAGATAAGGTGGTATACCTGTGTCTGGGTATCACTGCAAACTGCCATGGTAGGCATGAATGAATTACGTATAGGAATACATAATCAAATGTCATTTTTCTAGCCAAGTTTCTCCCATGCCCCCAACTTACTAATTTTCCGGGTGGAGGAATATTCTTTTCCTTCCCTCATACAAGTTCACACCTCAAAACTAAATCAAGGCACTGATTTATTACCTCAAACTGCTGGATTTTTTGGTAACTTGGCTTGGCTCTTCTGACCTTTTTTTGGAATTCATATCTCTCCTTCCAGGAGAACTAAAAATGTAGTCTAGCACGACAGTTTGCTGGTATATTGAAGCAATTATTTCTACATAATAATGCATAGATAATATGCAACGGTGTTGCTTTCAAATCTGTGTTACTTGATCTTTTAGGTGTAAATTCCAAGAGATACATTGTATTATTAGGGAGTCATTTGAAGGTAGACGTGCTGGCCCACAAGAAAAATGGCAAAATCTGCATTAGGGGATTACCTTCATTAGGCCAACCAAATTTTATGCTGAATATAGGATGCAGCTACAGCAGACGTCAGCTGCATCAAAGGTACAGTCCAGAGAGTGCATATCAACCCCACCCCCTTCATGATACGCATGTGTACTGTTGTGTTCTAGTGCTGCGCTTGTGATGACAAATGAGAGTTAGATAGCACCTCATAATATCAGTTTAAACTTTTTCAGAGTTTTCATATTTAGCCTGTGGAATGCTAATGATGCTGTGCTTCAAGAGTAATCACAGAATATAACTGGCCTCTTGTCTGATAACTATTCAGTCACTTGAAAAATATGTTGATTTATTTCTACTCTCTTAGAGTATTTTTTTTTTTCTTTTTTGGTAGGACTGAAATTACTGCAACACTGACTTGTAATTTTCATCCTAGGTTATCTGTGCCAAGAACAAATACTACTTACACTTCTGCAACACAAAAATAATGTGCTGCAGAAGAAGAAATAGAAATGGTTTAATTTAAGCACAAGCTTAGCAAGTTCCTTATTCACTGAACTAATGTTTTGTTGGAAACAAGATTTTTCCCCCCAACAATGTTTTTAATTTTAATGTGCTATATAAACAGCAACTTGTTTTTGGAAGAGGCTGCATGATAGAATTTGAAGTACTTCAACTGGGTTTAATTTCCACTGCATTGAAGCTAGTGACTAAGCTTCCATTGAAATTGAACAAAAGAGATAAATAGAGTCAAGGATGTGCAAGGATGAACATTAGGGGGTGATATTTATTTTTATTTGTTCTCGTCTTGTTTATTTATTTTCTTTGATTTATCTCTCTCCTGATCCAGATGTTAATGGAGAAGTATAGCTGCAGTCACCAGCATACTGATGCCACTATGTTCCAAAACTCCCAATAACCACTCCCAGTGGCTTCATATATTATTATTATTATTATTACTACTACTATTATTAATAGTATTTATTTATTAAATTTCTACAGCACCTTCACCCAAGGATCACAAGGATTACAATATAAAAACACAAAGATGCATAACAAACTAAAACAATAACCACACACACACACATTGTTTAAAAGGCCATAGATTGTTTAATTAGCCAAAGCCATAGCATATAGATGTTAAATAGCATTGGAAAGAAAATAGTGCCCCAGGGAACCCCATAGCACAGGTGCCAGGTAGTCTTAAGAACACTCCCCCAATGCTACTCTTTGGACTTGATGATGTAGGTAGGAATGGAACCCCTATAGTACAGTGCCTCTGATATCCACCCTACACAGCCAGTTTAGAAGGATACCATTGTCAATAGTATCAAAAGCTGCTGAGATATCAAGTAGTAGCAACAGGATTGAACTTCCCAACCCTTTCCCATTACAGATGACTGTCCCCCAAAGATCCTGTGCAGAAGAAATACATAGAAAATTGTTAGATTCACTCTCAAGTGTGCCTTTCTATGTACTAACATAAAGCAGAATGCTAAAGGTGGTATTGTGCCTATTTCTCAGTTTTAAGCAAAAACGCTTAAGGTACAATAAGTCTTATCCCCTCCACGGATTGTGTCATAGACTGGCTGGATGCCAAGGAGTGATGGGAGGCACCAGCTGAGGAACCCCCAAGGGAATAAGACTCAGGGCCTGAGGATTGGTGGTGGGATGATGATGATGAATGGTCAGAGGGAGAAGACTGGGAGGAGGAGGTGTCGGAAGCTGAAGAGGTAACAGGGTTTGGTCAGCAGGAAGAGAGCAGTCCAGAAGCAGAGGCCAAAGAGGAGGGGGATCAAGAAGCAGGGATATGAGTCAATCTGGTGATGAAGCCAGGGTGTCTTCCCCTCCTGCTGTGACCAGTTCCCCTCCCATTCTGGTCTCCTAGAGGAGGTATGAAGATGGAGGAGCAAAGACAGGCACGGCGATGGAGTCTCCGATTGCTTGGGAAGGGCCCAAGGGAAGACTTAGGACAACTGTAGAGAGGTGGGGTCCTTCAGTCCCCACAACTGCCTCATAGGAGCAGGATCTACCAGGATGAGTTGCTGTGCTCAGTAGGCCTGGCCTCCTGAGCCGAAATTTCCCCCTTGAATAAAAAGTTAACTGCACTGACGCTATGTGATTGATTGCTGACCTACTCCTGAAATCCGCTCCTGAAAGATTGTTTTCTGCTGCAAGTTTCTTGAAGATGAAATATATGGAGTGGTTGCAGAAGCACTCTGTCTAACCCTAACTATTGGAGGGGATCACTGTTTCCTTTAAGAGGTTTTACAGATGAGCTGTACAGGCTGGTGCCTTTACTCCATTTTCCTCCTCCAAACTTACTACTTTAGAGCATAGGTAGGAATTCAGTGGTCCTCCAGATGTTGCTGGACTACAACTCCCATCATCCTTGACCATTGACCATGCTGGCTAGGGCTGGTTGTAATTGGTGCCCAACAACATCTGGAGAATCACAGATTTCCTCTCCATATATCTTCCTTGTTCCTTCCTAAATACCTTCTGACATTTAACAGCTATTTGTTATTTTTTAATTATACCATTGCCCCTTTTAAAATAACTTTGAATTATTTGTGGTTCATGCATATATTTTCCACTTGCATCTAATAAGTTTTAATGTTCAAACATTTTTTCATTAACTTTCTTTACTGCTGCTTGTGCCATAAAGCTTTTCATCTGTCTTTTGAAGAAAATCGGGTTTGATTGCAAAGATATCACCATTGCACACAGCTTGCTCTCTGTGTATATCTTTTAGCTTGTGTTGGGACTATTGGAATATTCAGTCTTTCCACCCATAAGCCATAAAATTATCCATATGGGTATCATAGAATCATAGAGTTGGAAGAGACCACAAGGGCCATCGAGTCCGACCCCCTGCCAAGCAGGAAACACCATCAGAGCACTCCTGACATATGGTTGTCAAGCCTCTGCTTAAAGACCTCCAAAGAAGGAGACTCCACCACACTCCTTGGCAGCAAATTCCACTGTTGAACAGCTCTTACTGTCAGGAAGTTCTTCCTAATGTTTAGGTGGAATCTTCTTTCTTGTAGTTTGGATCCATTGCTCCGTGTCCGCTTCTCTGGAGCAGCAGAAAACCACCTTTCTCCCTCCTCTATGTGACATCCTTTTATATATTTGAACATGGCTATCATATCACCCCTTAACCTCCTCTTCTCCAGGCTAAACATGCCCAGCTCCCTTAGCCGTTCCTCATAAGGCATCGTTTCCAGGCCTTTGACCATTTTGGTTGCCCTCCTCTGGACACGTTCCAGTTTGTCCGTGTCCTTCTTGAACTGTGGTGCCCAGAACTGGACACAGTACTCCAGGTGAGGTCTGACCAGAGCAGAATACAGTGGCACTATTACTTCCCTTGATCTAGATGCAAGACTCCTATTGATGCAGCCCAGAATTGCATTGGCTTTTTTAGCTGCCACGTCACACTGTTGGCTCATGTCAAGTTTGTGGTCAACCAAGACTCCTAGATCCTTTTCACATGTACTGCTCTCAAGCCAGGTGTCACCCATCTTGTATTTGTGCCTCTCATTCTTTTTGCCCAAGTGCAATACTTTACATTTCTCCCTGTTAAAATTCATCTTGTTTGTTTTGGCCCAGTTCTCTAATCTGTCAAGGTCGTTTTGAAGTGTGATCCTGTCCTCTGGGGTGTTAGCCACCCCTCCCAGTTTGGTGTCATCTGCAAATTTGATCAGGATGCCCTTGAGTCCATCATCCAAGTCGTTGATAAAGATGTTGAATAAGACCGGGCCCAAGACAGAACCCTGTGGCACCCCACTAGTCACTCTTCTCCAGGATGAAGAGGAACCATTGATGAGCACCCTTTGGGTTCGGTCAGTCAGCCAGTTACAAATCCACTGAGTGGTAGCATAGTCAAGACCACATTTTACCAGCTTCTTTACAAGGATATCATGGGGCACCTTGTCAAATGCCTTGCTGAAATCAAGGTAGGCTACATCCACTGCGTTCCCTTCATCTACCAGGCTTGTAATTCTGTCAAAAAACGAGATCAGGTTAGTCTGACATGACTTATTTTTCAGAAATCCATGCTGACTATTGGTGATCACAGCATTCCTTTCTAGGTGCTCACAGACTGTTTGCTTAATGATCTGTTCCAGAATCTTCCCTGGTATTGATGTCAGACTGACTGGGCGGTAATTATTTGGGTCCTCTCTTTTCCCCTTTTTGAAAATAGGGGCAACATTTGCCCTCCTCCAGTCTGCCGGGACTTCGCCTGTTCTCCAGGAATTCTCAAAGATGACTGCCAGTGGTTCTGAGATCACATCTGCCAGTTCTTTTAATACTCTTGGATGCAGTTCATCTGGCCCTGGAGACTTGAATTCATCTAAACTAGCCAAGTATTCTTGTACTATCTCCTTAGTTATTCTGGGCTGTGTTTCCTTTGCTGAATCATTTGCTGCAAATTCTTCAGGTCGGGCATTGTTTTCTTTATCGGAGAAGACTGAGGCAAAGAAGGCATTGAGGAGTTCAGCCCTTTCTGTGTCCCCTGTTTGCATTTCACCATCTTCTCCTCTGAGTGACCCCACTGTTTCTTTGTTCTTCCTTTTGCTACGAACATACCCATAAAAGCCTTTTTTGTTGCTTTTAACCTCTCTAGCAAGCCTGAGTTCATTCTGTGCTTTAGCTTTTCTGACTTTGTGTCTACACATGCTGGCTATTTGTTTGAATTCCTCTTTGGTGGTTTCCCCCCTTTTCCATTTTTTGTACACATCCATTTTTAATCTTAACTCAGTTAAAAGTTCTTTAGATAGCCACCCTGGCTTCTTTAGGCACCTTCCATGTTTCCGTCTCATTGGTATTGCCTGAAGTTGTGCTTTTACTATCTCCCTCTTAACAAACTCCCAGCCATCATAAACTCCCTTTCCTTTTAGTATTACTGTCCATGGGATCTCACCCAGCACTTCCCTAAGTTTTATGAAGTCGGCTTTCTTAAAGTCAAGAAATTGAGTCCTAGTATGCTTGGCTGCTCCTTTCCGCTGTATAGTAAACTTCAGAAGAGCATGATCACTCGCGCCTAATGATCCTTCTACCCCACTAACCAGGTCATCAACATTGGTTAGGACCAGATCTAAAATGGCTGTTCCTCTTGTTGCTTCTCCCACTTTCTGGACAATGAAGTTGTCTGCAAGGCCAGTGAGGAATCTGTTTGACCTTATGCTCCTGGCTGAGTTTGACATCCAACAAATATCCGGGTAATTGAAGTCCCCCATTACTACTATCTCCCTTCCTTTTGCATGCTTGGCCATCTGTTCCAGGAAGGCATCATCTATGTCCTCCGTTTGGCTTGGGGATCTATAGTAAACTCCCACAATGAGGTCACTGTTATTCTTCTCTCCCTACATCTACACTTGGAGAGGTTTAATGATATCATATTAAATATTCCCAAGCTTTCTTGTCATGTTTTCAGTCCTGTATTATTGGAGGGAGAAGATGGAATGAGAGAGAGGTTTGGTCTGAAAAACATTGTCCATTTTAGTGCATGTTCAGCATATATTCTACAAGTAAAGTTTGCATAGTTTAAAGTTTGATCAGAATGTCCAGGTTTTTAAAAATTGAATTTTGTTATTTCTTTAAAAGCAAACAAATCCTCCCCCCTTCTACTATTACCGGTACATACTTCCTTATTTAAAAAATGTATTGGCTACTTCCACTTACTTTGATCTTTCTTTCTTTCTTTCTTTCTTTCTTTCTTTCTTTCTTGTGTTAAATAAATTTTTATTGTTTTCCACAATTTAATTCCACATTAACACCAATAAAAAAAGAACATTTTTACACACACACCCAATCCCCATGTGTAGCAATATCTTTTCAAAACCTTTTCTTCAAGATTCCAAGAATCTCTGGACTTCCCTCCATCCCCTCTTCTGGTTCTTTATATAAACAAAATTATCTTATATTTCCATATCCATTTACCCAATTTTCTAATAATTACACATAGTTAATCAAAACTTAGTAACACTTCAAATCATTTACCATTATTTAACACACACGTCATTTAAGCGTCTATAATATCATTTAACACAACTTTATGCATTCCACATCTGTACTATTATTTTTTCTTCTAATTTTATCCCCATCTCTATTAATTGCAAGCGTTTAATCAGAGCCTGCTCACTTACTTTGATTTTGTTGTGTCTCTGTAATAAATCAAACCAACAAGCACATCTATGATGATCTGGGTTTCAAATTCATTTTTGTTTGTAAGCCAAGTGGACACAGAGAGGGTGGGTGTCAAGATAATTGGTATTCCCACAATTGTTGGACAGATTTTATAACAAGAATAGTGTCTGTCTTAAGAACAGGAATGTTGTCACATCAGCCAGGCAACTGGAAAGAAAGCAATTGAATGGAAGTAAGGAATTGTATTAATGGATTGGATTTGTGAGGAACAATGACAAGTTTTGCACTCTCTTCTGTCTAAACTGTTCGGTGGGTCACTGAAATGGTGACATCTCACTAGTCAAAATGGCATGAATTAGAGTAGTCATATATATGTTTCTCTGGTATAGTGAATTATTTGTATTGGGGCTCTGAAATGATTCACAGATCTGTTTTACTATAGTGCTACATTGTTGGACTAGGTCTCAGAGAATATTCAGCTCTGATTCACAGGGTGACCTTGGGCCAGTCACCATCACTCAGCCTAACCTACCTCACAAGGTTGTATGGAAGACAAAATGGGGAGGACAAAACAATGTACTGTATATCACATTGAGCTCCTTGGAGAAAAGTTGAGATATAATTGCAGTGCTTTGGGAGAACCCGGTGGGGGTGTAAAAAATGAAGTGCCAGTGCTCATATCTTGATAAAACTGCCTTGGGTGCCAACACAGAGTGGTGCCATAAGCAGCAAAACAAGATGGTGGTACTCTATAAACTGTACAGGTCTAGTTAAATAAATGTGTTGGCCTTGGAGTACTTTCTCTGCAACATTGGTAGATATCTCTGGCAGATAGGTTGCCTCTGTGTGTGATGTCCAAGATAATTCAGGGAAAGGATCTCTGCCCCCAGCCTCGGGGTTCCAGGGCTGTTCTACTGCTGTAGAAGTGTCTGGATCCAGTTCATTGCAAAAAATGAAGTATCAAGGGTTACACCAGCAATTATCAAACAAGCTGTATAGATAAGACAGTTGAATTCAATTGTGAGTTAGCACTGTATATTCTAATTGGCTCTATTACATTTTGATTGATTGGTCTATGCTTCTGTATCCTATACATCTCTAGTACTAAAACTGAGCTTATAAACTATGATTGCATTTGACAGAGGTTATGCAGTTTGCTACTTGCTCAGTGTTTTCAATCACAAGGAATGAGATAAAAGTTTGAAAGAGCAATTCCGCTGAGGATTGGGCATTTAGTATCACTAGCTGTGCTGTGCCAAATTTACTCAGATCAGGAGAACAAGCTATTGTGATTGTTATTCTCCATATAAAAGCATGATGGAGCATCTAAATATAGAAACCCAGCATACTCTTCCCAGAATACAATTACTGATATATATTTATTGCATAGGCCTTGTAAATATTTTTGTGCAAATTTGTCTTGGAATATCTAAGGCAAAAAATAAAAATGAGGGGATGTTTCAAAGAATTATCTTAAGTGTTTCCAGCATTTGATGCTGTAACCCACTTCGCCTTAAAACATAATTATTGTAACTTAGATATCAGTTTACTAATTTAATTGTTTTCCTGATGTCTTCAGTAATTCTTTCCTCCATCAGTCTACATCTAAATATAAAGTTTAATAACTTGTACTTGAGGTCATTTTACTTTATTTATTGGAAATTCACTGAAGAAACAGAAACAGTGGTGAAATCAAGGTTTGGACTTTGAGTTTCCTTAAGGATAACTGTGATAAAATTTGTTCAACAGTGCATAGCATTTTGTTTTCTTTTTAAAAAGCAAATATCAATGTTTATCAATTATGCTGGGCTTTAGCACCCCATTGCAACCCATTGTTTCAGGTAGCATGCACCCCTCCTCTTGCCACCACCTCTCTCTCCCCCACCTGTCCAGGCACAAACACCTACCCATCCCCTGACATCAGTGAAGTGCATGCAGCTGTGAAAAAACTTAATGTGCTGATGATTATGTGAGGCTTAATGCGTTGTGAGCTAGAATTGCTGGAGAGGGTGGAACTCTTTGTTCACCTTCAGCAGAAAGGATTTGCATTTCATCTGCATTTGACTAAGAGCTACACATTAGTTTACACTTAATCACTGTTGTACTATATTCAGAATCACTCCCTGTAAATTGTAAACACTACCGTGCATGAAAGCAGTTTTCTTGGAATGTGCCTGGATCTGAGTCATGCCAAACACTGAATTTGTGTCCATAGAGAGGAAACAAATTGCCCCGTGGAAAGCAGTTTATTGAAACCAATTAAAAAACAAACAAACCCAAAGATGACTGCTTGAGCTACTACAGATGGATTTTTGATAAATTCAGAGTTTTGCAAGTAAATTTAATACTCCCTTGCTGCTGTTCTGCCAGATTTGCTCTCAAAGACTGACTGAATGCTAAAATATATAAGTGCTTAGAAGTTACTACTTTGCTTTGCAAAAATATTATTCTGCAGGAGTTGTGCTACAGGACTTCAAATGTGGTGAAAATAGTTGGATACATATCTTCCCTATTGTTATTTGAGACACTTGATTTTCTCTTCATGGACACCTTGAAAAACTATTTTGCCTTGCAGAGTTAATCAAGGGAATTCCCACAACTCAAAGTGTCCCTATTTGAAATGCAGTACAGATCCCTCGGCTTGTAAAGCGAGATGATCACTGCAACCCCAGAGTCGTCTGCAAGTGGACTTATCTGTCAGGGATCCTTTACCTTTACCTTTACCTTTACCTTTACAGATCCATGCACCAGATATATCCTGCTGTGGGTTTCTTTTTTTAAGTTAGCACTTTAAATCAAAGCAGAAGAGAAAATGTCTCTCCAGACTTGTGTTCATTGCAAATATGTAAAAAGTAGTCCATGCATTTTGCAGTTGCATACATGCAGTTTTGCAGGATGCAATTGCATTTGGAGGTTTGAGTCTTTAGATAGGTGCAAGGCAGGGCTTTCTGTTGTGCATTCACCTTATTTGTAGCCTGCTGTGATTACTGAGTTCTTTTTGCACAGCTAGACAAATAAAGGTTGTTGGTGAGCATTTTTTGTTTGTTTGTTTTTTTACAAGTGTTGTGAATAAAGTTTGTAGAGAAAATGGTAGGTGAAATGAGTGGAATTACTGAGAATTGCTGTTTTCTTAGGGAATAGCTATGTTCATGAGACAGATTGGGGGAAGGTTGTGTGACTGTGTGGGGGTCTCGCCCCACCCACTACTCCTGGAATGTGCTCCCTGACATATTATCTTCTTCTTCTTTGGCGATTACTCATAGCCGAGTAAGATTGTCTTCCATAAACACAGGTTTTTTTGGGAAGATGCCTGTGTGTGAATTTGTTTTATGTGTGTAGGTCAGTGCACGCTGACCAACACACAGTCTTTGCAGTAAGGCTCTGTTCCGATGGCATGAGTAGTCACGACGACCAGTAGATTCTTATCTGCTGCAGCCTTCATCTGCCTTCACAGCTGTTGTAACATACCGCTTGTTATCATCAGCCTGTTCTGCTGTAGAGGACTTCTTGGAACATTCTTTGTCTAGTTCCTTCCCTTTGACCATACCGCCTTGGGTGACCCTGCTGGGCGTACGAGATTCCTGACGGCTTTGCTCACAAGGGTCATAGGAACGTGCAAGCCCACTCACCATGACAAGGTGATGATCTAGCGAGTGAGGACATATTATAGGGGTCATGTGGCTCTCATCTCCAAAAAGTTTTCCCCCACCCCTGCTGTAGAGAGGGTTCTTATGGGGAAGAGGCAGTGCAGGGGCATGTATTTGGAGGAAGAATAGAATTGGAGATGCCTCTGCTCTTAACAAGAACAACAACAACACACCCTGAATATATATCTTGGTTGTATTATGTTAATTTTGTAGGTTGTCCTTAATAGAAAGAGAATGGGAAGTTTGCTTTTATTGAAATTCAGTAACAGACATCTGTGCTAAGTTGGGTGATGGAAAATATGAAGGGATACCAAATTTGACAATAAAATGTTAAACATGGACCTGCAGCAAAATCTTGCTGTGTGCAGTACTCTTGTTCAGTGTGCCAGCCAGCCATGTCTTCTTTCAGGGCACTCCCTTCCACCACAGTCAGTTTTCTCATGCCCAATTTATACTCACCATATTGTGGTGACTGAGAATGCTTGGTCATCATTGAACTGTTTGGTAGGTGCACAGCTGCTCCCTTAGAATTGTTTCCTAAATGGTGGTTTATACAGGCAATCTGCGCTTTGTGCACATTCAAAGAATGCGCAACCATGCATGCACAGGCCATTTTTTGACCCAGAAGAAGATGGAGTGGTGTAGGGTTGTAATGCACTCTTCACCGACTTGTGCAATAACCTGGAACTCAGCCATCATACCAATTGGGGCTTGCCTAAACTTTTGAAATGGGGCTCCCTGAAGCATGCTGATATCTTGCTCAATACCTCTGTTTTGCCTGCTTAGTCTTTCTAACTTGGTACCTGAATCTGTTACTGGATTTCCTTTATATTTTAGTCCCTGTTGTTGTTTAGTCGTTTAGTCGTGTCCGACTCTTCGTGACCCCATGGACCAGAGCATGCCAGGCACTCCTGTCTTCTACTGCCTCTCGCAGTTTGGTCAGACTCATGTTTGTAGCTTCGAGAGCACTGTCCAACCATTTTAGTCCCTACTCTCACTCTAAAACTCATCTTCAGGTTTCTCCTAAAATGCCATTGATTCTACCTGCAATCAATCAATCAATCAATCAATAAATGCAATTATCAATGAAAGGAACATCTAAGTAAATCACAGTACTTTAACAGACACTGCCTAAGCTGTACTAATCCATAACGCCCCTATCCCATTTGTTTTCCTTTATTTCACTGTTGCTTCTGTTATTCAAACTTTTATATCCATGGATCACAAATGTGTCTTTTCTGGAATGTTTTTCTCCATATCCGAAGCTGCTGTCTTGATCTAGAGCACTAAAAAGATCAATATTGGATCCAAATTATCTAAATTTCTCTTACTATCTTAAAGTGAGGTTGTCCTTCATCTCAGCACTGTAGCTGATTCCAGACTCTGCACAGACCGTGAAATTTTTGCAATATTCTAAGAACACTTGGAATTCCAAGCCATATAGGTGGAATCTACACACATATTAAAAAACTCTGTGAAAATGTTTTTTTAAGAAATGTTTTGAAAAATACATTGAATTTTGCATAGCTCACTGGCGCCATCTAGTGTCACATCTGTATATTGCACATCTAAAACATTTTATTTGCAGCTGTGTAGCTGAGTCCATATTAGGGACGTGGGTGGTGCTGTGGTCCATGCCGATCAGAAGGTCGGCAGTTCGAATGCCTGCGATGCGGTGAGCTCCCATTGCTCTGTCCCAGCTCCTGCCAACCTAGCACTTCGAAAGCACGTTAAAGTGCAAGTAGATAAATAGGTACTGCTCCAGCGGGAAGGTAAACAGCGTTTCCGTGTGCTGTTCTGATTTCACCAGAAGTGGCTTAGTCATGCTGGCCACATGACCCGGAAAAACTGTCTGAGGACAAATGTCGGCTCCCTTGGCCAGTAAAGCGAGATGAGCGCCGCAACCCCAGAGTCATTCACGACTGGACTTAACTGTCAGGGGTCCTTTACCTTTACCTTTTATCTGAGTCCATAGTCAGCTTGCAAGAAATCTGGCTCACTGCCCTAATCTGCTTCTAAAACACCTCTCTCTCCCCAACCCCCTTTGCATGAGCCATGGTGTCTATTTGGGAAGATATCTGATGTTTTCTTCTTAAGAGTTAAATGACCAATTTCCTCAGAACACTTTCACTTTGACTTTTCTGGCATCCAGCATATCACACTTCACAAATGCTAGCGTAGAAGCCATTCTTCCCCACTGACATGCTCCCCAACACAGAGGAGGAAAAAGCTGTGCCCACAGTTTTCCACCTTTGCTTCCGCTGTACGTATAATTCACACTAATATTACTCGGCATTCCACCTTAGATATAAGACTGGATTTTAAATACAAAATCAGACCGCTAAGTTTGAGTCCAGCAGCACCCTGTAGGATCCCAGAGTAGCCATGATGGCTATGTTGCAGCTCCTCTGTCAGAGGCAGCGTGCTGGGGATTACAGGTGATGGGGTCTTGTTGCATTCGTGTCTTCCTTGCAGGTTTTCCAGAGGCATCTGGTTGGCCACTGTGAGAACAGGATGCTTTCCTAGATGGGCCATTGGCCTGATCCAGCCGACTCTTCTTACGTTCTTATTTAACAGATTGCTTTTCAACTAGGGTCACTGGAGCCTCATTTTCAGAGAGATAACCCCTCCACCACCACCTTTGCCTACATCCAGTGCAACTGTACCATAGAAAACAACATTTTGTACCTGCTTCATTTTTTTCTGTTTCACAGCTCCTAAGGCAGTGGAAAATTTGCCTTTCATCTTGCTAGTTTAAAACCAAAATAAAAACCCTAAGATGCACAAGAAGTGCAATAACTTCCTGTAACTAATACCTGACTATCAGAGACTTAAGTGTGTCTTTGCTCTGATGGATCCTATACCAAAGGTTCATCTAATGCAACATTTTGTTCTTCATAGCCAGGCAGATACTTGAGAAGCTCAGAAGGAGAACATGAGTTCAGCGGTATACTCAGCACTCATGCAACCCAGCTACTAGCGTTCAGAGGCATACTGGTGACCTTGGAAGGTAGAGCATAGCCATCATGCCCAGTAGCCAGCTTGCCTAATCCCTTTTCTTCTAGGACAAGAAAAATCCTAAACGATGGTTCTTGAATTCTCATCTCTTAAGATTTCTGGTATTCACCACAGGACAGTCATTAAATCTCAGCCAGCCTTTCTTTATTTGAGGCTGCATACACAACATATATTTAAAGCTCTCTTAAAGCACCTGGACCAAGAATCCTGGGAACTGTAGCTTTTACCCCGCCATTGAACTACATTTCCCAGCACCTTTTACAAGCTACCGTTCCCTGGCTTCTTATGAGTGGAGAAATATGCTCTGAATGTATGTTGTGCAGAGACTGATTTTCTCTCACATCCAGTACTACGACTGCTTGTTTTATGGGCTTTTTAAAATATCCAAAATCTGACATTTTTTCCTTGTCAGGCCTGAGCAAAAGGGCAAGGAAGAAAACAGTTGCAAAGAAGTAAGCTAGTTTCTAAGCACACATTTTTTATATAGCACTAGGTTTTTGTTTGCTCTGTTCATATTTGCTAGTAATGTCAAAATAGGCTGTGGACACTCTCCATTTTGCTTGTTATCCAGTGTGCTCCCATGGCTGGTTTGGAAAGCCATGTACACAAGAGGTTAACCACAATCTACCCTATCCTGTGATTTCTTAAGAAATACTGCATTTTGATTCATTTCCCCCACAAACCTGCTTCGATCTGAATTGAGAAAAAGAATGACCTAGCTGTGTTTTAAGCCAGTAATGTGCACACTGCCTTAGATTGCAACAAGAGTAATCATGGTTTTTTCCCAGGGTGCTTTGAAAGCTAGCATAGTAGCCCTAAGATAAAAGGCTAATAGCAGAACACAAAGGGATCGCTTAAATTGAGAGTTCCAAAGAGTTTCCATTATTAATGATGTATAAGAGAGGGGAAGGATGGAAGCCAATAAATAGTAACCTTTACAGTGCCGTTATTGCAGAGAAGGCTGTTTTTAAGTAGCAGTCAAAAGGTAATAGGGTATAGTGCTATAAAGTTTTATGAATCACTATCCAGAAAACAAGATGATGGTTCAGCAGGGTATTCTGAACTCTTAACTGATTTGTTAACGTTAGAGACTATATGAAGTCAGATTTTGAAGTGCATATTTTAGCTCTACTTTCTAGAGATATTCAGTTCAACATCTACATGCCATTGAAGAGATGGCCAGCATGTGTGCAGCACAACAACTGTCTCATTTAAGTTTGCTTTCTAAAATTAAGTTCTGAGTCATGTGTCTCCTTGAAATACAGTGGTACCTCAGGTTACATATGCTTCAGGTTACAGGCTCCGCTAGCCCAGAAATAGTGCTTCAGGTTAAGAACTTTGCTTCAGGGTGAGAACAGAAATCGTGCTCCGGCGGCATGGCGGCAGCAGGAGACCCCATTAGCTAAAGTGGAGATTCAGGTTAAGAACAGTTTCAGGTTAAGAACAGACCTCCGGAATGAATTAAGTACTTAACCAGAGGTACCACTGTAAACAAATCTCGCTTTCCACAAGACATAGCTAAGGGATAAAAGTTGGCACACAATGTTGCTTAAAAACTTACAACACCCTTTTGAAGGACACTTCTACCTAGTGAGAAACCAGTAAGTCTATTCATAATCCAGATGCAAGGCGATGCAAGGCTTTTGTGTTTGGCAACCTTTTAAAGAGAATAATTTGCATTTGATAGCATATGAGTTACACATGTGCCAGGTTTTAACCCAGTTTTTTTTTACATGCTACTGTATTTACATTTTAGAAACTGAATTTAGATCCTCATTTACTGAAATAACACTGCAGTTCTGCAGCATAAAGAGAGATACAGCGATGCAAGGCATGCCATATCACAGCTGATATGTTTATGGTGTCAGTGTATCAGGACAGTGATTGTCAATTGCAGCAACTTCCAGGAACTGATTAGCAGCTTGTGCAAGAAACTTAGAATTCACTGCAGATTTAGTATGGAGTCACAAAAGCAATAAAAAGGGCAAGAATATAGTAACAGGAACCAGGACATTCCTTGGTGCTTGTTTTATTACTAGTATCTGCTGATTATATGGAACAATAAAGAACAACAACAACAACAACAACAACAACAACAACAACAACAAACTTTGAGTAGGGTGGGGGGAATCTAACTTAAAATATGAAACTAACAGGTTTTGTGATAGGAACATCTATTGTGAAAGTGGAGCTTGAGCTTTGATCGATAAATGGCATCCATTGACATTGAGCTTAGACTTCTGATACAGAAAGGGCACAAGTTAGTCCTGCATTGTCTGTACTGTAAATAAATGCAACAACAGTTTACTTGCTGTGCTGTTCTTCCTTTTCCCTTCCACCACCACCTCAGACTTTTGGGGGATATGTGTGTGACAGGGCGCTGTAGGGAGGACAGGGGGCTAGAGGGAAATAGGGAGAGAGAAATTTTCCCCTCTTTCACAAGTGGATACCTTTCAATGGAGGGGGCAATAATAATAATAATAATAATAATAATAATAATAATAATATCTTTATTGTCATTGCCCCCTTCGGGGACAACAATGGAGGTTAATTACCAGCCAGTGTTTATATGGCTGGAACACTTGCTTACCACACTCTTTAAACATCTTAGGTTTTGCAGTATTGCATATACTTTCTGGTTGGATATTCAATATAGCTTTGTTGCATAATTTGCTGCCTTTTTGTAGCCTTAGTGTTCCATAGTTTCCCTGGTAATGCCTATTAAAGAACTCATGCCGTATTCTTAATATCACTAAATGATGTATAATTCTGTCTTTATTGCTATGTTTATTTCAGTAGTTACTGAGGAAGTATGGCAAACCTTTCCTGCTCTATGAAGCTTTAAAGTACTTTTATTGAGTTGGATACAAATAAGCAGATTAAGAGATCTTAAGAATTAATAATATATGTGAATTACTGGTGTCATAATTTCATAGCAAGAAATAATAATAAATATTTTTATACCCATGTAACATCTCTGAAAAAGAAAGAAGATAATGTTCTGTTTGGAGTGCATTAACAAAATGTTACCAAATTGTGTTTTTATTTAATGCCCATGCTGGTAACATAATTTGCTTATTAAAAGGAAGACCTATAAAAACGCTTTTGGATCCCTCACTCAGTCCCAGTGCAAGGGCGTGGGGAGCACTTTCACACCCCTGGTGCAGAGCTACCCTCTATTCATTTGATTTATGTCCACTTCAAAATGAGATGTTTTCATACAAGCTGCCATATTGGATTAAACTAGTTTTCTGTCTAACTCATTATTTTGCCTGCTGACTGTGACCAGTCAGATACTATTGTGTGATTCTTGTGGAAGGCATGATGGTCATATCTTGGTCTGTCGCTCCCCAGCATTAGATAATCACAGGTATAGGTATAGGAATGGTGCTTCATGGCTTGTAGGCACTAAGTACCCTTTGATGGTGGATTAATTTGCTTGCAATTCAATTAGGTCGTTGTGGTTTTCACCCTGCATTATCAGCCATTCAATTCATCATTTACCACCAGTAAGTAGCAGCTGTGTTGATGGCAGATACATTAATTCATTCTCTGACCACCAGGTGCTGCCACTACATTCTTTTTCCTTACCCTTTTGTTGCTGGTGCTTCTACTTGAAGAAATACCATAACATCAGCAGTAGTAACTAGCAGAAGAAAGGCAATAAGCATAGCTGAAGGGAAAGAGTATTAGGTAAAGAAGTAGTGAGTGAGCAAGAGTAACAACAATAGGGTGGAAGGACTGGGGCATGAGTAGGCAGAGCAAGTAGAGGAGACAGGAGTCCCCCTTTGAAAGGTAAGGTTTGCAAGACTGATTTATTTTTGTATCTGATTTTGGCATGTGATCATATGAGATCAAAAGGGTTCTGTACACAGCATTTGGAACATGTTGCTTCCCTCAAAGAATTCTGGGCACTCTAGTTTACCACTCACAGGGTTTCAATTCCATCACTCCGGAACAAACTGCAGCACCCAGAATTCTTTAAGAAAAATATGCTCTGGATGTGCTTTAAAGGTATAGCGAGTACAGAGACAAATGATGAAGTAACCCTAAGACCAGAAGGAGATGTTTGTCTTAGACATTTGTAGCATTTGTCTTAAACATTCCAGAGGTGGAGCCATGATAATCTGTTGCAGCAGCAACAACAAAATGTGTTAAGTCTTTTCAAGGTGCCACAAAACTCCTTGTTGTTTAAACATTCACAGCAGAGACAAACATTAAGAGAGAAGGGAGCTATTGCTGTTTTTAACTCTGCATAAACTGTTCAGTATAAAATGCATGAATTAAGATCATCTAGGCAAAACGCCAACAGCTGCAGTTCTGGTTTTCTTTTGTGACAATAGATATAGCAGGAGGGATTATTAAATTTTCCCTCCCGGTTGGTCCTTTTCATTCAGCCTCTTTACCATGTTTCAAATGACAGGCAGAAATATAGGGACAGCCTTGAAAATTCAAGAGACCACATAAAATGTCTAAGCAAGAATATGATTTACCGTATAAGCCTGCAGCTTTGTCGCTGTAACTTATTTTTTAAAAAAACAACAGCATTTGAACCCCAGGCTTAGATTACAAATAACTAACATCTTTAAAAGATGCATAAATAACTAACATCTTTAAAAGATGCATAAATATACCTACATAGAAGTGCATTAATCCCAGTTTGTTAATCCCATATTAATAAAGCGCATGCCATTAGTCGAAAGTATGATGGAATGTTTTAGCTTGAACAGTCCACAGCTGTAGCTTAGCCAACAAATGAAGGGGTGTGGAGAGAGATCTCTGTTGCTATAGCTGTGATATCATACACGTTACTAACATGTGGTTGGTTATTTTGCGTTTCAGATCACTGCTTGTAGTGGAGCACAAAGGAACCGCAGAGACTTCCACGTCCTTCATTGAGAAGAAAGAAGCCAGCAGAGCAGGATTAATACAGGCTTGTTTCTGGTGGTCTTCTTATACAAAGGCTGCCTTCGAGGGTGGGGGAAGAAGGAAGAAAGAAACACCGTGCTTATTTAATGAGCTGTGAAATGAAGCGCTGCTGCTGCTGCTACTGCTGCTGCTAACCTCCCAATTCCTAGATTCATCTGCTATTCATTGTGCTTAATATACATGTTTCTGCACTGTGCATTTAGAAGATCCCAGAAAGGAATTCAAAACGGCTGCCGGGGAAAGACCACCAAACATGCCTACAGAAACACTACAGACAGGTAGCATGGTGAAACCTGTCAGCCCCGCCATCACTTTCACTTCAGCCGTTCCACTCCGCATTCTAAACAAAGGACCTGACTATTTTCGCAGGCAAGCAGAGCCTAACCCAAAAAGACTTAGTGCTGTGGAGAGGCTGGAAGCTGACAAGGCAAAATACGTCAAGAGCCAAGAGGTCATCAACGCCAAACAAGAGCCTGTGAAACCAGCAGTGCTTCCCAAGCCGCCAGTGTGTCCTGCAGCCAAGCGGGCTTTGGGCAGCCCTACCTTGAAAGTGTTTAGCAACAATGCAAAGACTGAGAGTGGTGTCCAAAGGGAGAATCTGAAGCTAGAGATTTTGAAAAACATAATCAATAGCTCAGAGGGCTCTAGTTCAGGTTCGGGTCACAAACATAGTTCACGAAACTGGCCTCCCCACAAATCCGATTCAGGAGACCTTAACCGGCATTCGTTTGCAGAATCCTTAAAGGTTTACCCCACCCAAGGCCGTAGCAGTCCTCAAGAAAGCAACTCCAATGTGGGTAGAAGGCTATTGGGACAGTCGCCAGAGTCATTCTTGCACGTTTCCCATAGCTCATCAGACATTAGGAAAGTATCTAGTGGCAAAACCTTAAAAGCAATACCGTGCAGTAGTTCAGCTCCACCTCTCCCTCCCAAACCCAAAATTGCTGCCATCACCACGCTGAAATCGCCAGAGATGGACACAGTAGAATCCAGCTGTGGAGTCAGTAGACGACCTTCTCTACAGCGCTCGAAGTCAGACTTAAGTGACAGATACTTTCGAGTTGATGCAGATGTTGAAAGATTCTTTAACTACTGTGGACTGGATCCTGAAGAACTTGAAAATCTTGGGATGGAAAATTTTGCAAGGGCTAACTCTGATATTATCTCTCTCAATTTTCGCAGTGCAAGTATGATAAGTTCAGACTGTGAACAGTCTCAGGACAGCAACAGTGACCTTAGAAACGATGATAGTGCCAATGACCGCGTGCCATATGGCATTTCTGCAATCGAAAGAAATGCCAGAATCATCAAGTGGTTATACAGCATCAAGCAAGCTAGAGAGTCACAGAAAGTGTCCCATGTGTGAGTTGGATCCGCAGGGGGGCAAAGAGGGACTGTATCTTTGTGAATATTGTGAAGGGTTGTGAAGTCTACTTGAAGTCTTAATACACTTCTCAGATCTCTTTTTGTGTTGCTTGTTGTGCAATGTTTTCAAGTTGCATGCCTGTCAACATGTGAACTGACCTGGCTTCCACTTGAACAATAACTAGCTACAGAGCCTGGCTAAGCATACACACATTATCTGCCAAAAGTTTAAGACCAGAATCTAAATAGGGCTTTGTTTATGAACAAATTGTTTACATTAAATGGTTATATGGCTTCTTTTTTCTAGATCTGTAGGTCCCTTGTGGTTGTTTTGGGGTTTTGTTTTGTACATTTTTGTGTGTGTCTTGAGCACAGGTATAGTTAAGACACAGGACAGAAATTGCCAACCTAAGATTGTTATAGCACCGTGCATTAGAACGGCATAGTAGTCTGTGGAATGAATGGGTCAGTACCAATAATAATAATAATAATAATAATAACAACAACAACAACAACAACAATAATTTTTATTATTTATACCCCGCCCATCTGGCTGGGTTTCCCCAGCTACTCTGAGCAGCTTCCAGCACATATAAAAATATAAAAAAATGTCAAACATTACAAATTTCCCTATACAGGGCTGCCTTCAGATGTCTTCATCTGTGAACAGCAGTAAAAGGCAGTGGTATAGGGCTGAGCTTGCAGGGAGGACGGGGGCTGGCCTGTCCATGAACTACATTGTATAATGCAATTATTTTTCTTTCTTTTTTTAAAAAAGGTTGTTTACCTTTCAAAGAAAGGATACACAGGTTTTCTGTCGTAATCTTCTAACTGAATCCCCCCTGCACACCCACCCACACGCCTGGTGCCCCCATATACAGCCTTTTTACAAGCAGTGGTCTGGAAAGCTATAAACTATTTTTTTTGATGTAGCAAGAACGGTAATGGTTTGGTTTCACCAATCTAGGGGTATTTTGAAAAGAGGCTGGGAAAATGAAAAGGATGGGTGGCATTTTAAAGGAAACTTCCTTGTCTTAAACTTTTGACAGGAATGGTTAGATCCTGTTTGCTGATCTTTGAATGCCTTTAAACTAGACAAAGCACATCATGATCACAAGCTCCTGCTGCTGACTACTTTTTTTGTAGACCTGTTTGAGCAGTTCATGAACAGAAAATGGAAGTACACAGCCATATCAGTATAATAAGAGCCTCTTACCCAGAAGTTTAAACACACTCAATATAGCTGAACTATATCTGAGAAATTGTGATTATGTTGTCTTAAATATGTTATATCTTAAGGCTGTGGAAGTTTGTTACAGCTCTAGGAAACTGTAGAAACATGACAGTATGTAGCTTCTTCTTTTTTGTACCCTTCTCTTCCTCCTTGCACCGTACAATGTTTAGTGCTGCACGTCAATCTGTTACACTTTTCTTTATTTTGACAATCTTGTGTCTTCCCAATGGTTTAACTGTCATGTCAAAGTGGCAGTTGTGGTGCATAGCGGAGAGTTGAAAGTGCAGTGGTCTGCTTCATTATTATTATCATTATTATTATTATTCATGCTTTGAAGTACTTTGCAGCACTCTTATACTTCATCAGCTAATAGGAAACTTTTTCTTGTGTAAATGCTGTAAGACTTTGTACATATTTCAGTTCTTACGAGATCTTTAAAAAAAAGTGTTATGCTAATAAATAGCTCTTGGTGCAGCTACTGGTCACGAGTTTCTCTGTTTGTCCTCATTATGCTAAAGTGGGCACAGGAAAAAGATTGAATGTAATGAGTGTGAAAGCAACTCCTGGTTAAATGTATAATGGAAATAGTCCCCATCCCCTAACTCAACCCTTTTACTGCTAGATTAGGCATAATCAGGGTTGCTGTTATTGTTAAAATTTGTAGTCTTAGCCTTCAACCCCAAGGTTCCCAGGGCAGTGCATAACAATACGTTTGTTCATCAATTCAATAAGTTTATTGTGCTAGCCAAAGGCCATAACAGTTCATAACAAAATCAACACAAATGTCATAAAGCAAATATCAAACCAATATATCAAGAAATCAGAATCAGACAACGCAGCAGCAATCTATCTGTTACATCAGCCCGGATCATATTCTTTTGTTTTTGTATAATTATGTATTTTGTACTCTTATTCGGTATTTTTCTGTTGTGAACCACCCTGGGATCTTCAGATGAAGGGCAATATACAAATTTGAATATAATAATAGTAATAATAATAATAATAATAATAATATGCCTGTAGAAATTAATGCATCTGAATCTGACACCTAAAAACAGTGTAGGCGACAGGTGGATCTCGATGGGGAGAGAATTCCACAACCAGATTGCTACAACAAAGATCCTAATCCACATCATTACATCACGAGATATCAGCAGAACTAAGAACAAGGCCTCTCTTGGAAATCTTAAGGCACGGGATACCAGGTAATAGGGGAGGCATTGTTTTAAATACTTTGGCTTAGGCTATATAGATGCCATAGGCCAAAGTCAGTATCATAAATTGGGCCCAGTAGAAAACAGGCAGCCATTAGATACCCTTAAGGCTAGGTGTTACAAATGTAGAGAGGTGTGTTATACCAGAGTCAGACTGTTGGTTCAACTACCACACCATTGTCTATTTTGACTGGCAGTGGCTCTCCCAACCGCACCTGGAGATGCAAACTTGCCTTCTAAGGCTAAAAGAAGAGGGGGTGATTTTCATGAGGGCCACATCTGGGCGGAAGGATTAAAACTCCTCACATACTGTCTCTTCTTTAGAGGCCATTCCTGAAAAAAGTGGTTCAGGTATAAGTATGTGTTCACAACAGCAGAGATGAAAGGAGGTGAAGAAGCTAACTTTTATCAATTAGTACCAGAATTTTAACAGATCACTGGGGCTCAGTGGCATGTGCTCAAGAGTTTTTAAATAATGCGAATATAAATTTGTTATACCTTTATGCAACTTGTCACCAGAATCCATCCTGAAAAACAGCCAATGCAATGCCAGTTCTTAAAAAGGGGTCTAAGGGAGAGTCACAACAATTAGCTAGTTACTCTTTGTCCTAGGTAAATTGGTAGAATTATTAAAGTTAGAATTATTATTTGTATTTTATTTTACTGGAGTACAAGTGCATATATTGCCACACAGAAAACCACAAATGTGAATAAGGGCATATAACGAATATGAATGAAGTCATAGCCCAAAGGACTAATAAGTTAGATTACAACATGATAACCATAATGTCAAATAAGTGAATCTTTCAAAAAGGATGAATTAGGTGGGGGATGAGTACTTGACACCCCTTTGTTGATGTAATTAAGGGAAATCACATTTCAAAGAAGTCTTATTTAGCTGCATCACTTGCCAGTCTACTTTGACATGTTATCTTTCAGGCACTGCCCAAAAAAACATAATTCTGGACTAATTCTGAACTGAATATCTAGAGAAGCATTTCCAGTTATATCTGCCTCCATTCTAACTGCTATAGGAAGAATACAATGAGGTCCTTCTGGAGAAGCTGTTATTGATGCTCTTCATATACACATACATGCAAAATGGTAACTTGGGGCAATGCAGTATGTTTAGACATACAATGTCTGATATATTCCTTAAACCGTTTCCCAGAATGTCTTAACCACTTGACCAGCCCACCCCATGAAGATCATTCACCCCCTTTTCCTTGCATCTCCTCCAGCACATGTGAGAGACATTGTTCCATCGATGTTGCAAAAATGGTTGGGGGTAAGATAGTACCTATGCATGAGTTTCAAGGAAACCACACATACTGAAGCTGAGGTGGACTTTGCAGAGCACTTTGGTCCGCATGAATGACAAGCAAAGCTCCAGAATAAAGGTTCCTGCATCCATTCCTCATAGAATTCTTAAAACTTCATTGTTATCAGAAGACTGAAAATGAATTCATTGCAAATGGTGGATACCACATGTTCAGGAACTGAGGTAACACGTGCCTTTTCAAACTGTAAGAGTGTTGCCTGCTGAATATTTAGAAGCTTAGATGCAAATGAGCTTATTTGATGGTGTAGCAGCTAGTTAAACTGATACCTTGAAGCTTTTCAGCAAGTTGTGCTTTGCCATCTAAAGAAGTCTGGTATTCTGTTCAGTCTGCATTTTCCACAACCAATGCATTTCTTACCCTATTTTTTGCTCCATAAGACGCACCTGACCATAAGGTGCACCTAGTTTTTAGAGGGGGAATGCAAGAAAAAAAATATTATTTAAAGGGAGCGCTGAGCTCCCTTTCACAAGCTGCGCGGAGTGTGTGTGCGGCGCTTGCAGGCTTTTCTCCGAGGAGTGCCACACACACACACTCCACGCGGCTCTTTAAAGGGAGCGCGGTTCTTGGGGGCTTTTGTGGGAGGTGGGGGAAATGAGAGAGCCTTGCTCTGTCCCTTCCCCCACCTCCCGCAAAAGCCAGGGATAGCCGCGTGAAGCCTCCGCAGGGCAGCGGGATGAGGCTTCGCTAAGGCAGAAGCTAGAACTGCTCGAAGGAGCGCTGCAGAGGCTTCGGGGGCTACCCCAGAGCTTCTCAGGAGCGTGGGGCATCTGCGTGCAGCCTGCCCGCTGCTCCCAGGACTGGCGGGGGAAGCCTGGGTCCCCCCCCCTCCAGCCCCAGGGACCACACATTCGCTCCATAAGACACACAGACATTTCCCCTTAGTTTTTAAGAGGAAACAAGTGCATCTTATGGAGCGAAAAATACGGTATATATCCCCATGTCTGTGAAACAGGGGTGATCCAAGAATCCAAATATATGTAACGTTAGCATTTTAGCCCAGGATTTCCACAGTGCCCTTAAAAAGATACTGTGTATTTCTATCATGGTTAAGAGAGGACTGCCCTTAATGATGGCGAATGAAGCAGAAGTTCCCAGGGAAGACTCATTCTTGATAACATGGATCAGTTGTTTGAATTTAAATGGGTCATAATATATTTTTAGAGTTGGAAAGCCAAATGCTCCTGTAGTGGTCTGTCCTTTATGTACCCTAGCTACAATAAAACCTGTAGCTCCTTGTATTGGTCTCTACCCCCACCGCAGGCATTGTAACTCTCCAAAGGAGTTAGCTACAGTACTTGGATTATGTATCTGCTTTGGAGAGAGCCAAGGCTGAACTCCTGTGGACTTAGTTGGATGTATTTGGCCCACCTCCAAAGCAAAGCAAATATTGTCTGAAGCAAAGCTGTCCCCTATTGGAAGCACTGAAGCAGGTTCCAAAATGAATTCTTTTTCTCTGCACACTCCTGTTAGCAACTATAGTACAAGCATTTGCTACTTCTTCGTTGTTAATACAAATAGGAGTTGCATGCCTATGTACTCCCATTAGCAGGAATTCAGATTTGTCATAAAGCATTGTACTTTCAAGTGTGTCATTCTCAACTCTGTTTCAAAAATGTAGAACAATGAATTAATAACTTCCTGCATATGCCCAAAAGGGAGAGTCACAAGAAAGTTAAAATGCAGCTGTTCTGCTACTACTTCATATTTTGCAGTTATATTCTGGTAGGAAAATAGGGACAAATGATGATGAAAAGTTTCAGATAGAAATTATGCATTTCAGTCTTGTGCTATAGAATGCTGTGTTTGTTTGCAAAAGAAATCTAACATCTGATGATCAAGGGCTTTTGAAGGGCAAACACAGAAGGAATAATGTGTTTGGCAGGAATTCAACAGTCAAAAGACACATTTAGAAAATGCAGCCAATCAGCATTGCTGACTTTCTCTTTCTTTTTTTCCTGCTGCAGCTTCATCCATCCATGGAGGCTGCACATATTTGATTCAAGTCTCTCTGCTCATTCAGTGAGAAACAAAGTGCTTAATGGAGCTCTGGGAAAGGGAGTTGAATAAACTCCCCGCAGAAGTCTATCACCCGGAAAGTGCCAAATATCAGCAGCTGGAGCAGACTTTTCCCTTGCCTGCATGTAATGCTATAATTCTTGGCTTCAGACAAAATAACTTATTTATTTTCTTTCTATTTTTTTCAAGTTCACAGGTAGCATAAACGTCAACATGAAAGAGATTAAAAGGGGACGATGCCTCAATAAATGGAATTGATCGGTGACAGAGGCTTTGACGATTACAGCTCAGGAGCCTACACTGCAGTTTATTAGAGGGTTTTCTCAGGGGCAATGAATTCACTGAGAGTGAGGCATTTTGGAGTTTTCATGAACATTCCAACTTCTCAGGAATGAAATGGTGAACTAGAGAGTCTCAGTCACTGGTTGGGCTTCTCTCTCTTCTTTCTTCCCTCATGGCCTGCAGATCTTAAGTCGCCTCAGAGAATGTGAGTAAAGAGGTGTCTCAACAGTTTTCTTAAGTCCTTTCAGGAGCAGTTCATACCTGACCATGGCATCTTCTATAATCAGTTGAGCTGATTTAATATGAAAGGTCGATGGGAGGGAAGGTCATCTCACAAACAGGCGAAGAAATAGAATGAAGCCGGGAGGGAAAATAAGAGGCCAAGCACACATTACACACAAACACGTGAAACAACACCAATGCTACTTAAAAATAAAATGAAAGATATACCAGGACCATGGGGGAGAAGGTGGTTTAACCATTTACACAAGTGATTCCAATCAATATTAGTGGGACTTAGTTTCAGTTAGAGATGTTGGAGAATTCCAATTAAAACAGGAACAGCAGTGGAAATTACCAGTGTTCACTTATTCATCCAATGTCCAGAGAGAAAACAATCCAGTAAATATGTTCGGTATTTGCTGTTGATTTCAAATGATACATAGTTGATTACATCCCCCCCCCCCAATGCATTGTGTTTGCTTTGCATTAGTGGGGGGGGGGTGGAACAACGTAATGGCAATGTAATTTATGCAATTAATAGTGCAAGTTACGCAATTTCATCTCAACAGATAGTGAGACGAATAATGTGATTTTTGGAAGAAGACGAACTGCAGCACAACACTAACACTGCTGCATGTAAGAAATACAGAACACAATGGAAAACAAGGCTTCTTAATCCCTCCACTCAGGTAGGAGGTACAGAATTGAAACTGAGCACTTCCATTTTCAGGGTGTATAACAGGGTTCAGCAAACCTTTTCAGCAGAGGGCCAGTCCACTGTCCCTCAGACCTTATGGGGGGCCAAACTGTATGTTTTTTTTGGGGGGGTGAACGATTTCCTGTGCCCCACAAATAACCCAGAGATGCATTTTAAACAAAAGCACACATTCTACTCATGTAAAAACACGCTGATTCCCAGACCGTCCGCGGGCCGGATTTAGAAGGCAATTGGGCCGGATCCTGCTCCCGGGCCTTAGTTTGCCTACCCATGGTGTACAAGAGGAGTTACAGGGCTGTTATTACACTAAACCAAAGGTGGAGAATTTGTAGTTCTCTGGATGCTGTTAGACTACAGTTCTCATCAGCTCAAAACAGAATAGCCAATGATTAGGGATTATGGGAGTTGTAGTCAATAACATGGGGGGCACAGGTCCCACACCCCTGTTCCACACCTGGAAGTAAGCCCCATTAAACTAACATCTGAGAATGCATATCTAGGATAGCACCGCTAGTGAACCAAAACAAAATGGATTCAGCTGCCTTAAAAAATGATTTAGCCTGATTAGAAGCTGGCACTCTTCTTGTGAGTACATGTTCTGGTCTGTTATTGAGAAAGTAATGGCCAATTGCCTCTAGTGTGTGAAAGACCAGTTTTGACTGTTGACACATCTACTCTGTCAGCGGTGAGCAGGTAAAGTCATTAAGAAAGTGTTAACAACTTCCAAAAGATTCAGAAGCAGCAAAAACGACAGTTCCTGATACTTCCCAGTGGCTTTATGCTAACAGGATAACTAGCATCTTAAAATGAAGAAAATTTTGGCATGAGAGCAGAAAAGATTGTATGAGGGCATTTTGGGTAATTCCGAATCATGACAGGAGGAAAATCGGGATGGGGGAAGGAATTGCTTATATAAATATAGGTTAGAAGAGAATAGCTTGGTGCTTTTAAAAGTGTGCTAAAATGTGTGACCTGCTTTTCAAGCATATTATTATTTTATAGTTAATCTTGCTTTTGTGAGGCGATTGAATAGTGCTAGGGTTTCTCTCTCCCTCCCTCCCTCCCTCTCTTCCTCTCTCTCTCTCTCTCTCTCTCTCTCTCTCTCTCTCTCTCGCACTGCAGATAATATTCCAGAGTACAAAAGAGAGTTTTCCTCCTCCACCCCCCCATTATAAATTATGGGATATAACACTGCTTTATCTGCAGTGTTTCAGTGTAGACCAATTTCCACATATCTTCTCCATTAACTCTGACCTGCAAATGACTTGGGAATGTGTGCTTTGCTAATGTGCCTCGCTGCATGAAAATTATAGTATTAAATCTCAATAAATGCTTAATTTGCTCTATCCATGTTATGCATATCGGCAAGCAGATCAGCTTACCATTATCTGGCACAAAATGAACTTCTCCTGAAAACCCTTCCTGTGAGCTTATGGATTTGGACTCCCATCTGCTGATGTGTCTGTTGTATAAAGCATTTGTGAAGAAAGAAAGCAGTCATAACACTCCCAGGTTTCCCAAGGTTCTCATTTTTTGCACTTTCTCCAGCTGTTAAACGCAAAATGGCAATTCAGATGAATTGTCTGTGTCCTATATGTTAACATGTGCATATTCTGGAGAATATGGCAAGCAAGTAAATCAAAAAAACAAAAAAGCACTGTTATCTAAATTGTAACATTCCTAGCATGCAGTGATATACAAGCAGAGTGGAGTTATACAGGCAAGCCTGATGAGTTTATAACCTTCATGTGTTGGGAAGAGATTGGAATACCTCTCTCTAATTTTCATTATAAAGTGTACTTTCGGCAAAATCTGGTGCTTTGTTTTTGGTGTCAGCTCAGATCATCCTTAGTTAAAGCATTCTTGCTCAGGTAGATCCTCTGTTGTATGCTGAGAATGGGCTTCAGCAGTGGAACAGTGGTTGTAGATTCTCCTTCCTCCTTGGAGGTTTTTAAGCAGAGGTTGGATGGCCATTGGTCATGGATCCTTTAGTTGAGATTCCTGCACTGCCAAGGGTTAGACTCGGTGACCCTCAGGTGTCCCTTCCAACTCTATGGTTCTGACCAAACCGCTTTCCGATTTCTTGGCACTTGGAAGGGTCTTTTTCCCAGATGGGCTGTTATAGGCTATATGAGGAAAGATGAAACACAGAAGGCTTTGCCACACACAAGGCACAAATACTTGTTTCACCAGATCATTCTAGCTTAACAGGTATCACCTGTGAGTTATAGAGGACTGATGAGGTTCAATGAGGTTCTCACATTGTATAGTAAGCAGTTGGTACTTTTAAAAACAAATTTGACTTTTTAAAACAAATTTTCCAAGAGAACCTTCTAAAGTTGAAACTGTGATAAAGTAAAGCAGAAACATTACAGCTGCAATCGTAAACTTGCTTAGGCAGCAGCAGGACATAAAGCAGCCGAGTCACCATTGCATTGCATTATAGAGCCAGGGAGGAAGAACTGGAAGAGGAGGAAGAGAAATGCTTTGTATTTTTGCCATGCCAGCTCCCAGGCTGGTGCAAGAAACAGTTGTGGCTTAGTATGCAGTATTGTTAGGCACACTAGTGAACAGTGTATGAACTTGAAAGGTGCTGCATTGCATCCTCTGTCACATTGTGAGAAAGTCTGGGAGGCACATCTCAGATCCTGGCATGCAAAAACAAGTGAGGTGAAGGCCATACAATTTTTGCATTGCTAATAAAAACTCATAGCATAAAGTCATCCTGCTTTTGGGCTGGTCTGTGATTGATTTTCTGTTTTGAAAATACCAGATAATCCATAAAAATAATCTGTAGAAACTGCAAGCCACAACTCCTACTTGCATTTCCTTTTCTTTTTTAAAGGAACCCAGTTTGCTGGGGGAGAGGGGGTTAAATCCATTCCTCCATCAGATCTGGTAGAATAGCTTAGAAGCATGTCTGTGATCAAAGCACCAAACCTTGGCAAAGGTTTGTCAAAAGCACTAAAGGTATATTAACCCAAATACAGCTTCTAATGGGAAGCTAAGGTTTAACCCCCCCCCCCCCAAAAAAAAAATCTGAAGAGGAAATAGCAATGGCTGTGCAATGCAAAGAAGAAAGCTACAATCAACTCTGATAAGTAGAGTCATGGATTTTCCTAAAACACATTTCTATTTATCTCCTATGTTCCATATCCAGAATAAACATGTAGTAACTGACAGAACTGATGTCTCCCTATTTTTTGTTGTGTTTCTGCAAATAGAACATTATGATGTTCAGTACTGACCAAACCTGCTTAATGAACAACACATCCTCTGTGGAACATAGGTCTGCATGACAAGATAGAAAGGGTGATGGCCTACAATTCGGGAAGGTATTGGAGATGGTTGGCACAGAGAACACCTTAATCATAAAATGGTTGTGTTTGTCTGACTTGCAGCTAAGCCCTTAATTGACTAAATTAACTGAATTTCTGCAATACAACCACCTTACTGATCTCTGCCTACAGTGGTTTCCAGAAGAACTAATATAATATATCAGTACTTAGTCATGAAAACATCCATTAATGAGTGAGACTTATTCTGTAATGTATTTGGTCCCCCACCACATCTCAAAAGTTTTAACATTTGTATATTACTCTAGTGGTTTGGGGTTTTTGTTTTATAGAAAAAAGTACAGAGTATTTCACAGTGATCATCTCAGCCATAAGAAGAGCCTGCTGGATCAGGCCAACAGCCCATCTAGTCCAGCATCCTGTTCCCATCATGGCCAGATGAAATGGGATCAGATGCATTAAACTCTGCAGGCTTCAATTTGGGAGGCCAAACATTGAGAAAAATGTATGCCTAAGACTTTTACAGGAACATATTCCAGATTCTTGGAGACACTTTTTTTTTCATCTTCTATAAAATAGACTATTTATGACAAGCTTATTATATTCAGAGACAGGTAGAGTATAACTTCATATAATGAGAACATGAGGGCCTTTAGATATTCTAATGTTAAGTGTTCCCAGTAAGTCAGAAAAATTCTCTGCTCACAAAAGTGATTTACTATTCTCCATTGCCCAGGGTAGATTGCCCCTTTAAGCAGGTAAGAGCATAATTTAAGGCTGAGGGCAGATAATAGGGCTTTCCCCTCCCCCTTGAGAACAGAGGGGAGCTTGAACATATGTTTAGGGGGGTGTAGTTTGAGTGGTTCATGTGCATAATAACTGGCCATTGTGCACATTCACCAGGCCTCTTAGAGAATATGCACATAATCCTTTCATGAAGAGGGAATTGTACAATGCGCCCTATGTGGGGCTGCTCTTGGGTCTGGTTCAGAAGCTCCAGCTGGTGCAGAATGCAGCAGCCAGACTGCTGATGGGGGCATCTGGCCAGGAACACATGGCACCATTGTTAAAACAGCTGCACTGGCTGCCCATTTACTACTGAGCCAGGTTTAAGGTCCTTGTATTAATTTGCAAAGCTTAGAACAACTTAGGTACCTTTGGGATTGCCTGAATCCTTATATCCTAGCTCAGTCGCTCAGATCTTCTGCAAGAGCTTCATTCATTGAGTTTCAGAAGCTCATTTGATAACAACAACAAATGCAGTCTTTAGTGTCTTTGGTCCGGTATTGTGGAATACTCAGCCGGTGCCTTCTGTTTCAACTGACTCAGTATAAGGCAACTTCCTATGTTTCTTACACTTGTAGAGTCCATTCTTTTACTTAAAGCATATGTTTGAAAGTTGATACAGTTCTTTGTTGACACCTTTTTGGTCAATAAATATGAAGCAAACATGAAAAGGAATTAAATTTGTGTAAATATCTTCCACATCCCAACTCTCAAAGTGCAATGGTTTTGTTTTTTTTAAAAAGTTAGTGTTTGCTTTGGGCTGGTTTTGTGGCACCCTGTTACTGCTAGTGATAGTAACGTAAGCAACCAAATTAAAATGGAACTGATTGACAGAGCTGTCAGGTTACTTATTCTGCTGAGCTGTGAGTTTGTCATACCACTTAGATTAAGAAGCCATGCCTAGCTAGAATTTGAATGGGAAGACATTTGGGATCCAGCAAGGGAATGGTGCTGATGATAAATCCACTCCTTTCTGCCATGTTGATCAACAATACTCTTTCAAGAAAGCATTTGAGTGCTCCACTATTTTAATTTGCTTGCTGATCAGGTTTTCCTCTCCTGTACAATCCTTGTTTCTTTTTTTGAAATCATTTCTTCTCTGTTCCTTTAACTTTGCTCTTCCTCACTTGGGCTGCATTCACATGGCAGTTCTGTTTTCACGACTTTCCCCTAACTTAAATTCTGAATTATATTTGTGTTTTCATGTGACTTAAAAGCTACTTCTGGAAACATAGTGGAATATAGTGCAAGTTTAGCGCTCATTCCCATTTTATTTGCTTCTGGGGGGAAAAACATATGCAAATAATATGAAAATGACCATTAAACTTGCATTATATTCCAATATAGTTCCACTATATTCAATTCAGTTCATATTGAAAGGTAAACCCACCTAATTCATGCTTTGTGAAGCAATACATGAACTGAAACTTAACCATCTTTCAAAAATCACACTTTCCCGAATTCTGTAATGCTGTTCTCTAGACACTTTAGTATATGAATTTTGTATCACCATCAATTCTTGCCATTGTGAAGGGTTCCTGTGCTTGTTTTTCATACATCCAGCTTCTCAGCCCATCTCTTTCCCCCCCATTCTGTTGTATCCTTTGCCTCTGTAGAAGTTGATGCCTAACAGCAAGGGAAGATTGCTTCCATTTTTAAGCATGCGTAAAAGAGCATATATTAATGCAAATAACATACAACTGCAGTATATTAGGGTAAAGTCCTTTGCAAATATGTGTATGTAGGGAGAAATTTGTACTAACATGCAGATGCAATTTTATGTGGACTTCTAACATTTTTTAACAGAATCACAAATGAATGTGGAAATATGATGAAATGACCTTAAAGACTGGGAAAATTAAAAAATGAGAGGAGCCAAAATCCCTAGGAGCAATATTCTTAAGAGGGTAAATGCAACTCCTACAAAAGCCCATAGCAGAAATAAAACTCCACAGTATTAACCTTCAAATAATACTTGTATTAGCATATATTTGACTAAGTAATGTGCTGAGATCAAAATACAATGCACCTTAGTAAGCAAATGTAAACAAAGTCTCCCATATTTTATCAATTCAATGCAGTTTTTAAATGGTTGCATGGGAGATTTCCAAATATGTGCTTTGCGCAAATTTGCTACTGTATACAGTTGCTTGAGAAAGTCTTCATGCAGGACTGACTTTAATGGATGCACTGTCTAGTTTTCATAACTGTTTTTGGTATCTGAGGGGTGCAAACCAGTGAACAATAGAGGCCTGAGTTTGCTTTGTGTGAGACTACAAGGATCACTCTAAAAGTTTATTGTGTGTTACTAGCAGTACTGTACATCATTAGACATGGGATAAATTGTTGCCAGTTTGCAACACAGCACTGAGGCTTCTTTTAATGTACCATGTAAACTTTAGCACAGTCTTTTGCTTCTGTATTTATGATGCTCTCTTCCCAATAAGTGTTCCAGCACAGTAATTGCTAGTCTTTCAGACAATCCTTATTACAAACAAATTAAGTTGTTTCAAGCCATGGTGCACCTAACATTACATGGGTTGATATAAATCACATTTAATCAGTTTCCTCATTATTCAGAGTTTGCAGCCAGTGTGAACAGGAAGCAAACAGCCAGGCAGTAATCAGTGTTATAATATATTCCCTGTCTATTAATAGCAGCTCTGCTTTGGTCTCGTAAGACTGGACTTAGAGTGTACACTGGTACCTTGGGTTACAGATGCTTCAGGTTACAGACTCCGCTAACCCAGAAATAGCACCTCGGGTTAAGAACTTCGCTTCAGGATGAGAACAGAAATTGCACAGCGGTGGGAGGCCCCATTAGCTAAAGTGGTACCTCAGGTTAAGAACAGTTTCAGGTTAAGAACGGACCTCCAGAACGAAGTTCTTAATCCAAGGTACCACTGTACTTCTGCAGTGGTAGGTTTAACTACCAACGCTTGGCATGTTATAGATTTTGTATCTTCAGGGGCATTTCTTGAATAACTTTCCCACGTGCTATACCACCAAGAGATTTCAACAGTAGCTTATGATGTAATGTAGATGGTGGATACATGGGACACAGCCTTCTTGGCTGTGGCCCACACATTCAGATTTGGCTCACACATAATGCCAAACCATGAGTCATCAGACTATGGTTTATGAAACCATGGTCAAGTGTTATATGTGTCATGGAATGCTACTCAATATTGATCCAGAGTAGATTCCAATGTATAGTTAGCGGAGTAAAAAATTAAACACGTTGCAGAATTCCCAAAAAAATAGACCAGAGGCAATTGTATTTCATCCAGCAGAGCTTTACTGCTACTGAAGGCAAATGAGCATAATGGTTACAAATCCAGTACATTCAGGATTGGCACTGACCATAAGAAATCCAGTTACGGCAGAATTAAACTTACAATAACTTATAAGTCTAAATCTTAACACTAAGCATGCTATGTACAGAACACCACACCAGAAGGAAGAGAGATAGAAAGAGAAAGTGAAACCTTCCAGCCTTACTTTTGTAGTCAGCATGACCTTGACAGAAAAGATAACAGAACCAGTTTAAGCCGAGTGTATTCAGCTTCTCTGAAGGAATAACCCAAACATCATGAACCTCCTGCTTGTTTCTTTCACACAGAGAAGCTTCCAGAACCCTCTTGAATTAATTAGAATAGGAAAGATCTCTACACATTATATAAATACTTTATGCACTAAGAAATGCAAACTGACAATATGTGAACACAGCCCTGCAGCTTAACTATTGTTTGCTTTCTGCCAATAAACCATTATCTGAAGCCATGGTTTGTTGTTGGCTTAAGAACTTCAGTTTGTTTTAACTACTGCTTGGTGTTACATATGAACCCAACACCCTAGGTTCTCACCAAGCTACAAAGTCCTGAGGCAAGAGCAGCTGGAAAATGAAACAAGCTTTGGAGAAATGAACCATAGTTTGTTTGATCAGCTGCGGGGGACAACTTGGGGTTAACCCGAAATTGGTTAAATGCACCATGACCTAAACAAAGCGTGGCTTAACACTGTGTGTGAACCAGGTCTCAGACTCTTTACCTCAGATAACTCATCTTGCTCTGTCTCTTTCAACTGTTTATAGGTTACAATCATAGAGTTGCTGAGTTGAAAAGTGTCTTGGAAAACATCTAATCCACCCCACCCTCCCGCTCAATGCAGGATTTGCAATGCAAGGTGCAACAGCATCTTCCTTATGCACAGATCTTTTTCCTGCATCTCTTTCTGGCGCTGCCAACAGGAATGAAAAGGAAGATTCAAGGGAGTCCAGGCCTCTTTTAAATGCCAGGGGATTACTCCAGCTGCTTAGTATGACAATCCCCATATAACAGTTAGCACTCCCTTACACAGACCAAGAACGTTTTTCAAAAGATAAAGGTTGGGCATGAGCCATTAATCATGGGACTTGCAGTTATCTTTCACCAGTGAGAAAGAAAGGAATTGGTTGCTCAAGGAGAAAATAGGGAACTCTCGCTGGGAGGGGGAAAATCTTTTTTAAAAATTGGAAATAAAATAGGACACTCCAAGCTCTTTGTTTTGCTTCCAAAAATCTTATCGGAGCAGATGCAGAATAAAATTTTGGCTGTGCTATAAATAATAAAACTTATCTTCTCATTATGAGGGCCACAGCACAGTAAGGAATCCACGCCCCAGGGTGTTACAAAATATATAGTCTGGACAAGATGTTTTCATTCCTAGGTTTTTATTTTTAGCTTTTTATATAGACGTGTTGGTTAGTAAACAAAAGAAAAGTTGATTGTTACGTATAACAGCAACTCAGTTTCTTAAATCTGGCATCAGAGGCATTACAAATGACCTTCTTTTCCTTTCAAAATAAGAGGCCTGACAAATGCTTCTTATTTCAAAACAAAATGTATAGACACTTTGTTTCTCATTGTAGGAAAGGAACTGCAGCACATACATAGTTTCTGGGTATCTCTGGTTCATGGTTTGAATGTAGCTGGAATGTCACTATGTATTCAGTAGCTGACAAACAGGGAACAGAAAGGTTTGGCTCCCTGAGAAGAGACTGACCAAGGAAAAGGTAAGAAAAAGAAAACTGGCATGACTTAACTATTGCTGGCCCTATTGGTCAACCTAATTTTGCCACAGAATCGTTGCTGTAAGACTAAATAGGACGACCTGCATTGAGTGTGCTAGAAGAAGAGTGGGGTACAAAATATAGGGAGAAGTGTAGCATGATGCTTTGGCAACCATCCCAGCAGCTCAAGCTTTTCAGCTTGTCGGGCAGAAAGATCTTCCCCTTTTTTCTCCCACACACCATTTTGTGGTTCTCCTGACCTACCCAAGTCACTTTCAGAGTGCATGGTGGGAGGAGAAGCCCTCTTGCACTAGTGGAAGTCCTTGCATAGGCTTCTGCTGGCAGGACTAGTTAGCTGAATCCTGCCCAAAACAATGACACCAAGAAAGTAATTTTCTTAAAGTTTGCTTTTTTAAAATAATAAATTAATTTTAATTTTAATAATTAAAATAATGGGATGGTATTCAGCTAAGTTTTACATGAATAAGTTAGGCCCATTCATTTCAGGAGGTCTGCTCTGAATAAAACTTAGTTGAATACCACCCAGTGGAAGTATACTTTCCCCCCCTCTAACGTTTGCTTTTATTAAAAACAGAAGTCATTGTTTTAAATTCATTATTATTCTCAGGCTATATAAGATATCTCCAGCAAGCAGAAGTGTCTGAAATTGTCTCTTAATTGTCTCTAGGAAAAGTCCCATCTAGTTAACCTTTCCCAAATGGACTGCAGACTTGGAGGATAATTGCAGACGCCAAAAGAGTTTGCCAGGTATTAGAGATATGATTAAAATTTCCTGTCTCCAAAGAGGAGTCTGTCAGGTTTTTTTCTCCCCCCTCCCTTGCTGTCCCCTGGACTCAGCTTTGGTATCAACATATGGGACATGACATGCAATCCATTTAAAGACGGAAAACTTAAGGAAGCAATAGATTCAAGCCCAATGTTGGTCTGGTGCCAAGATGAGGGGGGCGGAATCAGGAAAAGATACTGGGCCAGGTACTCGGGGTTTCTTTCTCTCTATCTCTTTTCCCTTTTTTGAATTTGCTTAACTGCATTGGCTTCAAATGAATGAAAGCAACATGCGCCAGCTGAGTGCTGGCTCCTTGCACTCAGATAACCAGCTGTTTGGGTCTCCTGCAAAGACTGCAGAGCTTCAAGCGCTGTCATCTCCACAGTTAAATCTGATTCCCAGACTTAAATTAAAACCACATTGCTTTCTCGCTCCCACAGACTAACCTTTTTTTTTTTTTTAAACAGATCTTATCTTCTCATTTTTCACGGACAGGCCCACATCCTCTGTGTTTTCACCATGGCCCCTGAATCCCACTCTGGTACTATAATAATTTATGAAGATGTTGAAAGAGGCTTGGATGCCACACCCACCCCTCGTGTTTTCCTCTGGAAAGGGATCGGGAGCAGTGGCAGGGGGAGATAACTTCAACGTTTGAAAGTTACGAATAGAAGAAGCTCGAGGGATAAGCTTACTTTTAAAACTGGTAAAGCCAAATGGGCAGTTGTTTGTGTTGCCACTGAAGCAGAAGGTAGATTGAAAAATGTGGGATCGTTTTTAAGGCATGCTCTCAAATGTTACCAAAATGTTGCATCCTTCTTTTTTAAAAAAAGAAAAGAAAAGAAAGAACACTTTTTTAATGGTGAGAAGATGACATGTTCCATCTTGATGCGCCGGATTTATAATGTTGTGGCATTTATATTCTACTGATAATGAAGCTTTGATCTTTCTAGAAATGTATGGAGATAAAAGAGAGATTGATTCACTCTGAATTCTTACCCCCTTAGGGAACGGAGAGGCAGGGAGCAAGCTTGATGAGGGTTACACAAACACAGACCAGAGTACAATACTGCCAAGAGGGACTGTTTATACAGTGTGTGTGCATTGACTTCATGGGAAAGAACTGTGTTAAAAAATTCTCAGTCACAACTGCAGTAGTATATCCACAATGAAAGTATGGTCCAGCCAGTGCAAGCAAACTCTGAATGGGTTCTTCTGTCAAGAATGGTAAGAGCAACATCCTGGAGCTGGGTTTCTCTCCTTTTTATTTGCATTAGTTCTTAAGAGAGGGCAAATTGTCCATGGCTTTTATTCCTTTAGTGTATGCAGAAGGGTGGGAAGTTTGGAAAAGAGGAGAGAGGGAGCAAGTTGGTATAGAAGAATAATGTATCCACTCACAAGGGATTGGAGTGGGGATGTTTAGAACTAATAGGATGTGGTTTGGTCTACATTGTTAGATCAGTCTCAAGCCTGTGCTGACCTGCCGTAAACTGCCTAAGAAGAGCCCTGTTCGATCATATCAGAGACTCATCTATATCTATCTATCTATAATATAATAATATAATATAATATAATATAATATAATATAATATAATATAATAATAATTTATTATTTATACCCCGCCCATCTGGCTGAGTTTCCCCAGCCACTCTGGGCAGCACCCAATCGAGTGTTAAAAACAGTACAGCGTTAAATATTAAAAACTTCCCTGAACAGGGCTGCCTTCAGATGTCTTTTAAAGGTAGGATAGCTACTTATTTCCTTCACATCTGAAGGGAGGGTGTTTCACAGGGTGGGCGCCACTACCGAGAAGGCCCTCTGTCTGGTTCCCTGTAACCTTACTTCTCGCAATGAGGGAACCGCCAGAAGGCCCTCGGCGCTGGATCTCAGTGTCCGGGCTGAACGATAGGGGTGGAGACGCTCCTTCAGGTATACAGGACCAAGGCCGTTTAGGGCTTTAAAGGTCAGCACCAGCACTTTGAATTGTGCTTGGAAACGTACTGGGAGTCAATGTAGGTCTTTCAAGACCGGTGTTATGTGGTCCCGGCCACCAGTCCCGGTCACCAGTCTAGCTGCCGCATTCTGGATTAATTGCATAGGATAGATCGTCATCCTGCTCTGAGTGGTCACCAAACTGTTTATGGCAACCAGCTAAGATACCAAATTGTCTGGAAGCACAAGATGGCTAACATATAAAGGACAATAGTTAGCCAAGTTTTGCACAGTGAAATTAATCAGTTTAATTAGTTACGTTCCTTAATTTAAATAAGCCTACTATGAATAAAACTTAGTTGAATGCTGCCCAATGGTACCAGTGTTGACTCAGGGGAAAAAATGTGGAAGAGATATGCCACGAGCCCAGGTTAAGATGCCACAGTAAGGGTGTGTTCACATTACTGCCTTAGAGCACAGTTAAGTTGTTGGGTTTCATGCCTTTCCCCACTCTCAGCTGTTCACATTAGCAGAGCTTCATTAGTGTCAGACCAGGAGTTGTTGACAGGGTGGGGGTATCTGTATCCTATGCAAATGTGGGATACACGCCTTATTAAAGGAGAATTAGGAAGTGACGCTGGCTTAAGAAACACTGCATCAAACACTAGTAGAGGATACATATACATATTGGATAACATTGTGTGATCACAAAAACCCAGTAATGGAAACTCAGCGAGTACCTAGTAAGCAGGCATATGAACACAGCCATAGGCAAACCACAGCTTAGCTCGCAGCTGTGCAACTCCAGCAGGAAAAGCACAGTGGCCACAACCTCCTCCCTGGGAATCATTGGTAAGGTTGGCCCCCACCAAGGGCACAGGCCCAGGAGTGTGTGAAAATTGCACCACTGGTGAGAGAGTGCACGAAGAGGAGAAGCCACTTGTCTCCTGCTTTATTTATTTATTTATTGCTTGCTTGCTTGCTTGCTTGCTTGCATTTATATCCCACCTTTCTCCTCATGGTAGCTTACATAGTTCTCCTGCTCCTCATCTAATCCTCACAACATCTCCATGAGGCAGGTGTGTCTGAGAGGTAGTGACTGGCCCAAGGTCAGCCAGTGAGCTTCATGGGCAAGTGGAGACCTGAATCCTGGTTTCCCAGGCCCTAGTCCAACACTCTCACCACCGATGAGGGAAACAGTCCCTTTTCCTCTTGCCTTTATTTTCTATCTGTGGTGGCGATGGTTCCTACTTAACAGAGAACAGTCTATTTGAAAGCTCTCCAGTTCAAGTCTGATTTAAACATAAGGAACACTTAAGAAGGGAGAGCAGGAGCCTTGAAGCTCACCATCCATAGTTAACAGCAACTGGGCAGCAGATCAAGCCAACACATAAGTCACCTGGTGTCTCTTCACTCCTTACTTCATTTCTATATACATCTATATAATAATTAAATACTTCTGTTCAAATTATTGTACTTTTTCTAAATTTGCAGCTCTGCAGACAAATTGCCATATGCAAATGTTGTACAATTTGGAGCTCTCTTTGGTTCTCTTTTTTACCTGCTGAGGCAAATCCTCTTTTTTAGTAATGCATAACTGGTCACTCTATTCCCAATGTTTAAACTTTTATATGGAGCATGGTGGAAAGAAAATTGAACATCTACACAGAAAGGAAGAGAAGCAGGAACGTTTTGTCTGTTCATGAGGGCTGGATTACCTACATGACAAGAAAAATTAAACTGGGATTTGGAGACTCTTTATCTTTCCCACTATCTCCCCCCTCCCCCCAAACTCCTTGTAGAATGAAAAGCATTTAGTGTTTTTCTTTAATTACCTTCTTGTTCAACCTTTTATTTGTTGTCTAAAACCTTCAACGAGGACTTTTGTCTTCCTTTTTCTCCTGCCAGAAATCTCTTGAGTAAAATTGCTCCTTTCAGAATAGACTAGGAGACAATAGCAAGAAATTATTGAGGAAAAAGTTCACATAGTGGTGAACAGGGTGGAAGGAAGAGAAAATAAAACAAGGAGAGCATGTCAGGGAACATGTCTTCCTAAACTTTATCTCTTATCTAAAACTGGGGTCACCAATGTGGCACCTGTGAGGACTTTCCCTGGTGCCCATGAAACCTCTGAGTGCCAACCACTGCCCCATACCCTTTTTGTCATGAGGTAGGGAGTTGCTTTTTGCTCCTTGAAAGGGACACAGCGGTGAAGGAGAATACTGGAAGAATGAGGCAGTACCACAACAAATGAAATATATTAAAACAGTAAAAATATCCATTGAAACATAATCGAAAACATCCGTACAACATGAGTAAGTACTGGCTGGTTAAAAACAGAAATTCATATTGTGAAGATCTGCCTAAACAATACAGTTTCTAAAAGAAGGGATGGTTCCTGCTTGGTGATCCCAAAGTTCTCTTTTTTCTTTCACAGGTTGCCTTATAGAATTTTATATCCTGCTATTTCCCCCCAAAAAGAAACTCAAAAGCAGCTTACAACAATCAAATATACAAATGTTAAGACTGAAATCACAAATTATATTAAACCAAAACAACCAAAAATAATAACATATTGAAGACAAAAACAACTCATACAATCAAGCAAACACAGCAAGGAAAACATCATTAACATAAGGAGAAAATAAAAGTTCTTTAGCTGAAGACCTTAATAAACAACCTGGTTTGAGCTAAAAACGTAACAAGTGGCATTCAATATGTAGGCCTATTGAAAGTGATGGACCAAATTTAGTCATGCTCAATCATTTCAGTGGGTTTATTCAGACTAAAATTTAACTGAATGCCTTCCAAAGTGTCAGGGATTGGTAGATCTCCTCTGGGAAGGCATTTCACAGAGAGAGCATTACTATTGAAAATGCCCTTTCCATGTTGGTACCTGCAGGCTTCATACAGCCAAGAAATCTGGAACAGGGCCTCAGATAGTAAACTGAATTTCTGAGAAGGAACATATGGAAGAAGGCTATCCTTAAGATGATATTTTTGCTCACTTTCAGCTGGTTACGAACTCTGTCTGTTCCTGGCATTGTTAGACTTGGCCACAATCATACAGGTAACTTTGGTGACTATTAAGCAGTTCTTAAATAGTTCAAATTCCACATGCCGTTGTTCCAGTAATGTTAGAAACAGAAAGGGAAAGCCACTGGCTGCAATATAAAATAAGATTGAGAACCAGGCCTTCTGGAGTTCATTACAACTTCATTCTGAATCACTACTTGACTTCTTTCTGTTTGTTCATTCTCTAGCCTTCTGGTGTGCCAAATCACATCATCACCACAGTAAATATTTTGCATTGTAATACAACATGTTCTGCTTCTTGTATGTTAATTCATTTCTAATAATGACCTTCTTGTGGGAGATGTGTGTATTTTACAAAATAATAATAAAACAATCAATACAGTGTAATGACGACACACTAGAAGTGTTTTAGCACAAGGAAGTTAAGTTGAGAGAGGAAATATTTGAAATCTGGTTTTGCGTTCCAGAAACTTTGCCCCCACTGTCACCTGCCAGCTCTTTTGAAGCAGTGAAACTATGCTCCCTAATATGCCATAATAGGAGTAAGTGGAAGTTCCTTCAGAAGGAATTCTATTTTTTTTTAAAAAAATTGCTTTTTATTAAGTTTTTCACAAACAAAAATAAAACAAAATAAAACAATCTTTTACAGTCATCATTTTATGACATCTTATTTACACTGCGTATATTACACGCCCAGACTTCCTTCCTTCCTGCTTCGGTTTTCTTAATATATGTCTTCTCTTGTAGATTCTTATTCACGTTCCATACACATCACAGGATTTATATCAACCCTGCTGTAGTCTTTCCTCATATGGTTTAATTTTCCATCCCTCCTCTGTTTTCACTAATATATCTTCGTACGTTACTCTCCTTCCCTCCATATTTAATTTTTCTGTTGTTAACACATCTATCGGGGATAACCACCAGGGTGTGGTTCTTTCTAATAATTTTTTTTCTTGTCCCATACATCATATAGGGCACCCCTAAAAATATGATTTGTAAAACCTTTATGTATTTTCACCTTGTTTTGCCATAAATAAGAGTGCCATCCGAATCTATTATTGTATCCTTCAAGATCCAGCAAGTCGGTGTTTTTCAGAAAAACACATTCAGAAGGAATTCTAAACAGCCTCATCAAGGGCTCTATGAAAGCCTTCCCCAACATTGTCCTCTCCAGATGTTGCTCAATTCTAGCTCCAATCAGTCCCAGACAACATGGCCAATGAACGGAAATGATGGGAGATGTTGTTTAGTGACAAACAGAAGAGAAGCAGTTGGGAAAGGCTAGTCTTGGATCTCTAAGCCACCCCCTCTTGTTCCTGTTTGCAGAGCTCCTTGAGAAGTAGGGATGATTGAGGATGCAGTCCTATATACACTTGCTTCTATGTAAGTCCCATTGGATTCAATTTTACTTTCTTCTGAGTAGACATGTTTAAGATTGTGCTTTAATTCAGTTTTAACTTGTTCGTGTAGGTATGCCCAGAAAAAATAGGTCCTGGTTATAGCAATCTGTTACATTTGCCTGGTGGGATTTGTCTCATTCCAGAAACTATTGCCTGAAGGAAGAGGCTGGAGTCAAACCAATGTTTTAATCAAGTATGGAAAATCCAGTATTTAAAGTATAAACACGGCAATTGCTTCTCCCCCCCCCCCCACCTGTCTTATTACTGAACATTCTTCAGTGAGGAAAAGCATGCCTTATCTGCATGGTCGTATGAGATCAACCTGGTCCACTGCCAAAAGGGAAGGATTCTCACACAGAAAAGTCACTTCCCGTTGCTGGTTCTGAAATCTTTCTTTAAAAAATGAAATGAACAACTGTTTTGTGCCTTCCATCTTGGGATGCTTTAGGAGGGTTGACAGAAACCAAGCAGCTGGAGTAACTCCCTCCCCTCCCCCAATCTTGAACAGCCGCTTATTCAGTGGGAAAGAGGAGAGGAAACTGACACAAATCTGTGCATCTAATGATGAAGCAGCCAAGTGTATTTATGTCTAAGCTTTAAGGAAATTGCAGAAACCCTGATTCAGCCCCCCTAAGAAGATTCCCGCTGTAAGGCTGCCAAGGTCACTGAATGCCTAAATCTGATGAGAAAGCAGCCCGTGAAAGAAAGTGGCAATTCTTTTGAGCTGCTCAGCATTCAGTTGGCCAGATGCATTTATATTTTTTTGCCATGTCCAAACTGTGACATTCCTGTGAAAATAAGGGATTTAATTCTAGCTGCCATTTCAAGGTTTTACCAATAGGATAGGAAAGCTTCTTTAATTTGTACTGCAGTGGTGGCTCTCCACAAGAAAGCCAAGTTAAAGCCTGGCATTTCCTTGCCTGTCAACCTGAGGTATCCTGGTATTTGATGCCTCTAGGAGGAATTTTCTGTAGCAACAAGTCATTCTATTCTGCTCACCCTTCATTTTTCTAAGTTCATTTTTCTATATATCTTGTCACTATATCCTACTAATGAAAAAGCAACATCACATAGAATCATAACAGTTGGAGGGGAGCCTTGTAGGCAATCTATTCTGATTTGGAGCAGTTCCCCCATGAGGAAAGATTACAACATTTGGGATGCTGTTGTGTGTTGTTTTTTAGGGGAGAAAACAAGCATGGTAGAGACATGGTAGAGGTGAATCAGATTGCACATTTTGTAGGAAAAGCAGAAAGAGCATATTTTTTCTCCCTCTCTCATATTTCCAGCTAAATGGCAGAAGACTCAGGAAAAAAATAAGCATTTTTTTCACACAGCACATAACTAAATTATGGCATTTGCTCTCACGGGATGTAGTGATGGCTGCTAACTTGGATGGCTTTACAAGGGAGTCCGACAAATTGACAAAGTATAAAGCTACTGGCCATGATAGTTCTGTGCTACCTCTGCTGCTAGAGGCCTCTGAAAACCAGTTCCCAGAAATCACACGTTCATGTCCTGCTTCTAGGCTTCCCGCAGGCATCTGGCTGACCATCTGCTGAGCTTCTGTCAAAGAGGAGCTACCTGCAAAGCTTGCATCCCTTTCTAACAACAGCCTCAGTGTTGCCAGTCTTGGGACTGCTGTACAGAATTCTGCAGACGAATGGCTGGAGGTAAAGTACTCATTCCTTTGAAAAGAAGGGCATCAAAAGCATCCATGTTTTATCTTGCTTTCATTGGAGAGAAAAAGAGGAGAATGAAGGGGAGGTTCCATTTCATTGGAACTGGAACTTGTCGACACTGTTTAAAGTGATGTAGACAAAGTTGTTTGAAAAGGCCTTACTACTGTTTTCAGATTAGTATGGCTAAATTAAAGGGATTGGCTTTGATTTATTTTCCTGATCGCTCAGCATCAACAGAAGCACTTTCGGAGCATGTCAAGCATCTCCAGTGAGCAGATCAGCTGAGTTGCTGCTTTCTGCTAAGAGCTCATGCACAGCAAAAAATAGATAAATCAATAACAATGTGAAGCTTAGGAAGGGTAAAAGTGGTCTCTCATCTTGCAGGAGAAATGCAACTCAAAGGGAAGCTATATTTAGAATTGGCAGCTCCCTATATTATTGTGCAGGGGCAAAAGGAAGTGAGGTGCACCCATGGGTGCAATCCTGAATATATTTCCTTGTAAGTAATCCCATTTCAATCTGAATGGAGTTTATCTCCAAGGACATCGGTTTAGAATCAGGCTGCATACACATGGTTTCAGCACCACAACCCCAACAGAATAACAGGAATAACCTTCCACAAAGCACCCTTATAGCATTATTCCCTTGGTGTCTATTATTGCTAGCTTGATTGCTGGGCAAACTTAACAAGGTGGAGTCTGACTGCAAAGGAAAAGTGAGGCACTTACAGCCTGTTGCTATTTTTAATCACAGCCTACCAAATTCAGGTTAGGCAATTAAAGTTGATTTGGCGCTGTTGTGCAACAAACATCCTTCACTCCTCACAAGTGGACATTTTGCAAGAAGGAAGATGCACTGGAAAGTGTGGTAACAATTGTTTGATCATGCAATATTATCTAACCTTATTCCATCCTTAAGCAAACCAGAATAAATGCTCAATAAAAACTGTTGTTGTCTAACCTGCCTGCAAACTTTGTGCCAAGAAATCAGGACGGATACTCAACAAACAGGTTATCTGCCTCCTTTTTATTGCTCCCTAATGCCATCATTGCAGCCACACCAGTTTTTAAACATCCTGGATTTTTCTTCTGCATTTTTCTTCTAGTATCCTTATTATTTGAAGGCATTTCAGGCAGACAAAACAATGAAATCTGAAACAGTGAAGCTGCTGTTCTTTGTATTATCCCTAGAATTCCAATATAAGTGACAAAGGGGTGTGTCATTTTGTGTTTGTTGTTATTTTTGGAAATTGTAAACTAGTCTAATTGAAGAGCAGTATGAAAATACTTGTAATAAATAAATAATCAAGGGTGGGATCCAGTGGTCACTATCTGCTGATGGAGAGGAATCCATCAGCAGATAAGGGAGAGAGGTCATTTTGGAGTCTCCCAATCCTCTGGAGCAGATTTACGGGGGCCACTGCAAAGAGGAGAGGAAGTCATGAAAATAGTCTCACGCTCTGTTCTGCTGACTGATCCCCTTCTATCAGTGAACAGTCACTACTGTATTTAACTCAACAGAGTGGTGCATGCTCTGGTTATCTCCCGCTTGGACTACTGCAATGCGCTCTACGTGGGGCTACCTTTGAAGGTGACCCAGAAACTGCAATTAATCCAGAATGCAGCAGCTAGACTGGTGACTGGGACTGGCTGCCGGGACCACATAACACCGGTCCTGAGAGATCTGCATTGGCTCCCGGTACGTTTCCAAGCACAATTCAAAGTGTTGGTCTGACCTTTAAAGCCCTAAACGGCCTCAGTCCTGTATACCTGAAGGAGCGTCTCCACCCCCATCATTCAGCCCGGACACTGAGTTCCAGCGCCAAGGGCCTTCTGGCAGTTCCCTCATTGCGAGAAGTGAGGTTACAGGGAACCAGACAGAGGGCCTTCTTGGTAGTGGCACCCACCCTGTGGAACACCCTCCCTTCAGATGTGAAGGAAATAAGCAGCTATCCTATCTTTAAAAGACATCTGAAGGCAGCCCTCTTCAGGGAAATTTTTAATATTTAATGCTGTACTGTTTTTAACATTTGATTGGGAGCCGCCCAGAGTGGCTGGGGAAACTCAGCCAGATGGGCGGGATATAAATAACAAATTATTATTATTATTATTATTATTATTATTATTATTATTATTTCGATGGGGGGGTGTTTCTACTATTTCTAGTAGAACCACTTAACATTTGCAAAGCATTTGAAAACGTTAATCATAATTCTTCCCAGGGGGCTTTTTTGGGTTCAGGGCGCAGGAAGGCTGCAGAGTGCTAGAGAAATGTACCCAGGAAAGAAAACATCTACACCCCCCTCAGCTGCTTGCAATGATCAGGATTTCTAAATAAATTGTAACTACAGTTTCAAGTTTCCTGAGCCATGAGCAAGAAAAATAGAAGCCTCATTAACAGGGGAAGAGACCTTGGAGGACAGAGTTTGGCATAGCACTGATGGTAAATGAATGAAAGCGAGGTAAGGTTTTGTGTTTCCGGACAAGACATGATGTCTCACACACAAACACATACAAGCTTTCCATGTTTTTGTATCCATATCTTTTTAATTAAAGTGTAGCTGTTTCAAGACAAGATCCCTAAACATTAATTCAAAATATTCAGATAGGGAAACATGGAAACGTTTTGTATGGGTGTATATGTGTATACCATCTTCAAATTCCCTTGGGTGATTTCTACAGCAATGAATTTAAAGCAAAACATATCATTATGTCTTCTGAAGCAGGAACATAACAATAAATATTGCAAGTCTCAGGTAGTTAACCCTCAGTTGATTCCTATTTAGGGAAGAACACATGAACTACTAACAACATCAGATCCTGTTTGTTGATTGACAGGTAAATATGACTGCTTCCCACTGAGAAATTATTGCCCTGAAATGCATTTACCACAATGAATATGCTTTTTAAAGGTTTATTATGATTTAGGGGCCAGACCAAGCCATGCCCCTTAAGTCACTTAGGAGCTTTTGAAAATCCTTTCCCCCTAGTTTAACAAATGATAACAGTTTTATCACTCTGCAGACTTTTAGGATTAAGGAGATGTGGATTTATGAAGGCATTCTATACCTGGTGCTGCAAGGTGCTTTGTCATACAGAGATTTCTTATGCTTAACAATAACACCATTTACCTACAGTATTTGTGGCCTTGCAGATTTTAGTTGGCATTTTTTTAATTAAGTAAATGTCCAAAAAGAGCTGTGTATTTTGAAAGCAAACCATATCAGTGGGTGTATATACCCTGATTCCACAGTGCCACCATCTGAATTACTCTGGCCTCAGCTTGACTTACATATGTTGCGGCAGATCTGGGATAATTCAGATGGCAGTGCTACTGCATACTGTGTAACTGTTCCATTTTAAGCGGAACATTCCAGATTTACAGAAGCCAGACCCAATCCCAGATGTCCCATTTTGGCTCCCGTGTTCTAGAGGGAGTTTTGTTTATTATTATTCCACCCTGTGGCGTGAGTCAGTTGGTTCACACCAGAGAATGGGACAAAAAACAAACAAAAAAAACAACAGAAGCAAAACTTAACTTGCCCCATATGTCACCACTCTTCTTCCCCCTTCTGCCATGGCTTTCCAGCCGACATACTTGCTTCAGGCACCATCTTCTAACCAGAAGTCTGTACTACTGGAAGCTGGCACCACACTTGTGGAAGTGGCGATGGCCTCCGGAAGTGTGGTGGCAGCCATGGAGGCTGCAGAGGTGGAGGTTGAAGGCAAAGGCAGTGGGTGAAGGTGTGAAGAAGGGAGGGAAGGGTCGGGCATGCAAGGAGGAATGGGACCAGAGTGAGAGGGGGCATGGTCTCTGTGGAGGCTCTGTTCCAGTTTCCCTCATTTCAGTGATGGAGGACATGCTATTAAGTGCCCCATGCAAGCCCAGAGCTCCACTCAACACCAGTTCTATTTGAATAGGCAGGGAACTTACCTAGCAATTTTTAAGTGGTGTGGGTTGAGCACTGCTGGAGGGACACAATACCTCTAGAAGAGCCCTCTGAGAGAAGCTTACCCAAACATGGAGTCAGACCTGAATAATAGCATGAATAGAACAAAAGAAAAGGCCTCCTAGGTGTGGCCAAAGGCCCATCTAGTCCAGCATCCAGTTCTCACAGCAGCCAACCATGGTTATTAATTGTTAGAATGGTTAGAAATGCTAAGGATCTTTGCAAACCAGGTTAAAAAGAGTCACAGGGTTATCGAAAGAACTCCTTCCCTAATGTGCATCTTCTTTCAACTGGAGCGCGAGCTTCTATTCTACCATTAGCAATCTGTGCAAATTTCCCTTTGGTTGATTGGTAGTACTGGAGTTCAGGTGGACAATAAGGTACTTTAGCAAGGCTTTTGTTTCCACAAGTCCATCCTTAAGGCTGTGGTACTTCTTTTGGATCTACATGCCCATACTCTGTCCTTTATCATCTTGGCTGTCCCACCCTGCAATTTGTTGCCTACGGTGAAGGACAAATGAACACTGCCAGGTGATATTCTCCTGTTCCCCTTTTCTTCACTTATTTATATTACAGGAAACTTAGAGCAAAACAGCCTCTTCCACTCATTTTTATCTAAACACCCCATTTAAAAAACGAGCCACAGCAATTAAATCTTCAGGCATTTCAAAGAGAAATGAAGACCTCTGTTCTACATAATATTTGCTCAACACTGCCTTTTATGATCCCACTTAATTTCAATACCATCTGGTTTACTCAGTTAAAATTAATTGAATTACTTTGTGGTTAAAACAACCACTACCAACTGGCAGAACTCCAGTGCTACAATGCATTGCAGTTGACAAATAAGAATGAAAGTGGGCTCATTCATCCCAGCCACTTGAAAGGTTTCTTCTCCCCTCACGGGATCAAGAAAACCCAAGGACACATCCCAACAGCTGGAAACGTCATTATCCCCAAAGAGCCAACAAATGTAGAAATAGGCGCAAAACCCTTTAACTGGCTGGAAGGTAACACTCAAGGGGTGGGGCCTCCAGTCAATAACTACCTAGACTTGCCGTAAAATTCAGCCAGTTGTTCTGAGGCCTTCCTTGGCCACAGCAGCAAGAGTACTGTCTCTGTGTATGACTCTTCCCTTGCCTTGGGAACCAAGAATCCTGTACTTGGTGAGATGCATTCCTTTGGGATCATGACATCTTTATATGATCCTGGTGATCAACTTTTCAGTGGATTTCTCTCATGTGGAATACATCAGTTTTAATTATCTGAAGCTGCATTAAGATAAAACATTTAGTTTGAGAATTTGATAGGTGCAGACAATACATTATTATTATTATTATTATTATTATTATTATTATTATTATTATTATATATCAGGGCAGTGTACAACATTAGAAACACATTACAAAACATCAATGGTAAAAACATAAACAAACATCAATGGTAGTTGTAAGAATCTGGCCACAGACTATTGCAATTGTAGGACAGACATTTTGATGGGCCTACACAAAATTCCCCTGAAAAAGATCAACAACTTTTGTGTCCAGATTTTTTACTTCTTGAAGTTTGGCAAGGTCAAATGGCTCGTCTAATTTCTGAAGCAGTCTGAATTTGACCTTGCCTCCTCTCAGTTTGGCAGCCAGGGACAGCCACTGAAGATCCCTGGCCATCAAATGACAGCTTTGTGTGACAGCATGAAACGTCTGAGGTAAACAGGCAGCATTCTCAAAACCACTGATGGCTGGAATTCCACCCTCTTAGATGTCTCTCTTGCCCCAGTGTCTTCCACTGAGCTCCTCATTCCTCAATAATTCTTGGACATGCTGCCCTTCTACATCCTCTTACAGTCAAATCTTGTACTTGACCACTTAGAAGTCAGTTTCATTTACTTCAATAGAGCTTACCCCTAGGTAAGTGGGTATAGGATATCAGCCTTATTTAAACTTACAGAGTGACATCATTATATTTAATAAGAGATTTAATGAAGCTATATTGGGGGGGGGGACTATAGCTGGAAGCCTATCCTCCTGGATGGGTGGGTGTGGAAGTGTTTTTTTGGGGGGGTGCACTCATCAAGCCAAATAGACTTGCAAGCCTGCTGCTTTTAACAGTTTCAAGTAGCGAGGAGTAGCCTTGCTGGGGTTTCCCCAGGCCAAACAGACCAGCTTCCAGGCTAGCAAGGATCAAAGGACACCCCTTGGCTGCCTTTCATAGTTTTGTGCAGACGGGAGAGATCTGGCAGGGCATCTGCTGACTGATGCAGATTAGAAGTAGCTGGATGGAAAGCAGGTGAACTGGAGATTCTTTTCCAGCCTGGATTTTAATCTTAACTGCATAAGAATTTAGGAGTTTCTAACACTTGACTCTTCAGTGAGATGAACATTACAAGTCCCCAAAGTTTAATTCTGAACTCAGGCCTGGCAAGCTTTGCTGACATTTCTAAATTTAACAAAATGCACAGAAAAAGGTAGTGATATAAGAGTAATTGTGGGTGGATTCATTTACAGGCAACATCAAAAGAGATGATTTAGTTTCCCTGAAACCTAAATAACTTTGTAAAATGCCGCATGCTGCAATCTCAAAGTTTATGAATTATGAAATTATGTTTTCATTGGTGCAATAAAAGTAAATAATGAATGATGCTAAGATTTTTTCCCCTTTTAAAATATGTGCTGTTGTTTTTAGTTCAAAGTGACGATAAACTTTCATAAATCCCTCAAGCAAGGTAATGAATACAACAGTATAGTTTGGCAGTTCAAACTCTATCAATGTTTAAGTGCTTTTTCTCTTAGGTATTTTTGTGGTTGCAAGGTTTTAATAATTGAAAATGGAGAAAAAATATATATTGATCAACCTTCATCAACCTGATGCCCTCCATATATTAAGGACTACAACTCCCATCAACCCAGATCATTCTGGCTTGGGTTGATGGAAACTGTAGTCCATTACATCTGGATGGCATCAGGTGGATGGAGGTTTGTCTAGATTAAGCTTGGTTCTCTAGCTGTTTTTGGCCTACAACTCCCACCATCCCTAGCTAGCAGAACGAGTGGTTGGGTATGATGGGAGTTGTAGTCCAAAAACAGCTAGAGACCCAAGTTTGGGAAACCCTGGTCTAGATCACGGATGAGGGGATACTACTGTATATCTGAATATGGTACCCAGAAAGCAATTACTTTCTGGAACACTTGTATTATATCTATGAGTGATGAAAGCTAACACATAGAAAAATTATCATAGTTTTATATTTTTTTAAGTGTTCTGATAGCACATATAACACATCTCAAATTATCAATGCAAATGAAGAGATTAACTATAAATGTATTTATTATACTTTATTATATACTTTCTGGCCCCTATTGACTTAGACTGAATCAGTTCCTTGGCAAAAGTATGAATAATCTATTCAAGGAACGGACAGGAAGAGGGAGATGGAATCCAGACTCCCATTCCCAAATGCAAATATTATTCTGCCTATCACTGATGATCTGGCTAGTGCTGTGCATGTATAAAGAAAGTTGTTGGATTGGTCTAGGAAGGGATCCCATGAATGACACTCATTTATACAGGTGTTTCCTCATCTAGATATCTGCACAGACCGCTTAGCAATGTACAGCCGGTGATGACATCACACCTTATTTTATGCCATGTGGAGTTTTAGACCAGGCGAATTACCAGTTGACGCCGACCTTCTTCCATTTAATCAGTAATAAACATGACTCATGTTTGATATGGGTGATTTCCATTATTAGAGTGATCATCAGGGAACAGAGCTCATGGAAATGCTGTGCTCCATGAGCTGTGAATGATTAAAAAAATACATAACATGCTGACAAAGTGCAGCAGATTTTGCCACAGGGGAAAAAGGTGGAAATCAGCAAACCTCTAATCTTGTCCTGGAAAACTGTGTAGAGCAGGAACTGGAAATGTGTCTGGTGGCTATGGCTTTCCCTGTTCCCTGCTACACCCACAATTTTAGATAGACATGTCGGATGTTTCTACACCTGCATCTCTCATTGCACAGTTCTGTGCATGTCTACTCAGAGGTAAATGCCACTGAATTCAAGTTAGTGTTATAGGATTGCAGCCTCAGTTTCCTTCTGTCTATTGCTCAGGGGTAGCATGATTTGCAAGTGGCATTGTGCCTTGCATGTTGATGAACACTGAACAGTCATTTTGCCATCCCAATATGAAAAACTTCCCAAAGGAATTATGAGATTAAGTAGACTGGGTGATTTACTTAGGTCAGGTAGTTGTTCCTTCAATTATAAAACACAGAAATGACTCTAAATGTACTCATCTAACCAGACAAGCTGAGGGGGGCGGACATATGTAAGATTGTCAGATATTATTATCTAAATGACTTTTATGCTAACCCTTACATTAGAGGGCTTTCTGGGTATAGAGGTTTCATGCTAAATGGCTTCTCAGACTTCACTAGCCAGGGCATGTTCTTTGCATTTTTTTAATCTTTCAATTTTAATCCTCTGAAGCTCTTATTTCTTCTGTTATGCTTCATTAATCTATATAGCGATATTCACTGTCACTTCTGGCCATTTCAGGCATCTCCAAGTAGACAGCCTAATTCTTAAGGTGCTGTGGGACTCTGTCTTGTAGTTGTCACACAATATACTGTTCCAGAATGTAGCCTCAGCAGTCCATCCTGCCTCACCACTTAACTGTTGGGTTGAAATCACGACAGACGAGTGGTAGGTGTCATATGAGAGGCGTCTCCCCGGGGCGAGCCCCGGGAACTCTCTTTTATTGAATATTACAAACATTGCCACAGGTGTGCTTGTGGCTGATTGGTTGATACAAACACAAAGCATCTTGTTGCTGATTGGTTAACATAGGTACAAGGCGGGAATTACATATTACATTAATCACTGATAGATTAAAGACTGGGAACGGAGCTGGAACTAGACAGGCATGAAACCTCCTAATTAAATTATAACTAAAGATTGATGTTGAGAGAACATAACATGAAGGAATACAACAATCACGTTCCGTAGATGTGGTCAGCAATGCATTAAGAACAGGTCAGGATACACTGTTTCATGAACTCAATGGGAACTGTTCAGAACATTCTCAGACTCTTGTGCAGTAGCAGAGAGAAGATTATGAGCGAGACTTCCCAGAATGCAAGAGAAAAGAAGCAAGACTTCCCACAATGCCACAGTTATGTGCAGTAAGAGAACTGCAGAAAGAAAACTTCCCTTCACTTAACTCTTGAGCATTCAGTTTCTCTTTCAGTTATGTGCATCCTAATCTTAGATGTACCTGCTGAGCATTCATTTCCACAATAGAACTTAGTCTGCATACACACCACACATTTAAAGCACACATCTCCCACTTTTAAAAAGCCTAGTAACTGAAGTTTAAGGGTGCTCAGAATTGCTAAGGGTGCTTGAGGGCTAACCAAAGTTCTTTAGGGGAAGTCATGTGTTTTAAGAGTATATTGAATACATGGGGTATATGCAGCCTTGGCCCAAGGAGAGCATGCATAGAATTAAAGCCAAACTGCACATCTTTACATCTCACATTGTTCAACATTATTGGTGTCCAGAACCAGCTTGTTTATTACGGATTTTAATTTGCCCTTAACAAGTGTCTGTACTTTGTCCTGCCATTTAAGCAGCCACAGATGTGATAAGCAACACATGCACACATTTGTAAATCAAATAGCAGAGAGACAGGACTAAAGACAAGGGAACATATTATTTTTTAAAAAAAAATATTGCCCCACAAACTTTCAAAAAAGTATTACAGTGGTACCTCGTGTTAAGAACTTAATTCGTTCCGGAGGTCCATTCTTAAGCTGAAACTGTTCTTAACCTGAGACACCACTTTAGCTAATGGGGCCTCCCACTGCCACCACGTGATTTCTGTTCTCATCTTGAAGCAAAGTTCTTAACTCAAGGTACTATTTCTGGGTTAGCGGAGTCTGTAATCTGTAACCTGAAGCGTCTGTAACCTGAGGTACCACTGTAATATGAACTGTTTACAGTGTAATGGCTATATATGTACAGATAATTTCATAAACTCCTTGGAAAAAGTTGTAATGTTGGTATCTGTTTTGCCATAGTCTAATTAGAAAGAGAATATGGTTCATTAAAAAATTGATTAAGAACAGGACTTCCAGGAACTACCAAGGATTGTTAATCTTTCAGAAAAAAATCTCTTTCCAAACCTCTTGGCAGATTACTGGCTTCTTTCTTCATTTGAAAGTAGTCTTTGTAATTGGCCAGTTAGAAAGGCTGAAAAGATGTGACATTGATTAGGGTTTAGAGGGGGTTTTGGGGGGGAGGGGTTAAAGGAGAGACAGGGAAGGAAGGGAAGGAGTGTGTGTCTAAGCCAGGAGCTGCTAAGGAAAGTAGCCAACACATTTCAGGATTTTTTTGGCAGGTTTTGTCCTAATGAATTATAGTATTTGCTCTCTCTCCCCCACCACTATATCTTCTACTCACCATCACCCCACCCCTCACACACGTTTCCCCCAATTCTGAATGTTTTTGAAAAGCTGCAATTACAGAGGTTACATATAATTTGAATCAACACAGCTGGTCCTGGAACAGTTTCAGTGCATAATCACCTATCATGGATGCTAATTCCTGCTATGATTAAAACCCATGCTTTCCAGTAGGGCCAACAGCTCCATTGTCAGATATGCCACCCCTTAATGCAGAAGTCTTGGGCTTGTCTCCACCTGGCTTGCAGGGTTTCCTTTATTGGTGTGAGGGTATGATAAAATATGGGGAGGGGGGCAGGTAAGCCCTGTCAGGCATAATCGATCACATGACACAGTGCATGCACACCATTTGAAAGGCAATGTCCATCAATTGGGGGGGGGGGCAGGCCTCCTCAAGTATTGGGGAGGCTAAAGACCTTTCAGACCCTAGGAGTTGGCTCCTATGAATATGTATGTACTTTCCCCAAACCTGCTTATGCATGGACAGTGCTGTTTGGGCTTCTCTGCACCTCAGAAAAGAAGGTCATGGTAATTGTGCACAGACCAATAGAACAGGAGCACAGGAAATTGTCATATTGTGAGCCAAATCATTGGGCTTTCTAGTTCTGTCTACACCGACTGTCAGAGATTTTCCAGGGTTTCAGACGGGGGTCTCTCCCAGTCCTATCACAGATAGAACCTAATTCCTTCTACAAGCAAGGCAGATGCCCTACCACTAAGCTGTGACCCTTCTGAATGTACATGAAGACAGAAAGAGAATACAAGATCAATGAATAAAAATGAACGGGTGGAAAATAAACTTAATGTGAGTCGAATTTACATTTTCAGTTTTGAACTCTGAATATGATTTTGTTTGTTGAATTTAATGCATATTTTTACCTCAGGCATTAAAAAAAATATTGGGAGGAATGTGGCATGAAAGAGAGAGAGCTGTCTAGCTTCCCATAACTTCTTTTATACAAAACAGTGTAACAGGATAAGCAAGAAATGCACTTCATTTTAAAATTAGGAAAGCATAATCTAAATTTCCATTATTCAGTTACATTTTCACATGAGTGTGAAAAGTGTGTGGAAATGTAGAGAGAAGGGGATCTCTCTTATCTTAATTAATCTTCTTCTCATCCTCCCCCCTCTTTGCGACAACTAAGCCGTCGTAGGAGTTGAAATTACGCACTAAGAAAACCTGGAATTTGATGACATAAGTGCTTGAAGCAAAAAGGAGTTTTGCAGTATCCAACGCTGATGAATAAGCTGTCAGTATCTGCAAAGGCAGCAGCTCTCCCACAGTAAGATGAGAGCTGGCAATGCAACTGAAATGTAAGTGAACAGCACCTGTGAACGAGTGTTGTTCATTTGTCATTTCCCTGTTGCCCTGAGACAGTTGTTGTGGGGAACAACTACGACTTCCATCAGCTCCATTCAATATGGCCAGTGGCCAGAGATGATGGGAGCTGTAGTTCAATAGCAGCCAAAAGGATTCCCCCACACCTGTCCTGAGGTTTTGATGTGAGAAATGTGTATGGGGAGGTGTTCCTGGCTGGGTCTGCTTCAGGTGGCATCTTGGGGCAGGCACAGTGCTTCTTTTCGAGAAAAAGAGGTGCCAGAGCTCACCATAACCGCTTCCTTTGTTCTCTTCTAATGGCATTGGTGATGGAGGAGGAGGAGGTTGGATTTGATATCCCGCTTTATCACTACCCGAAGGAGTCTCAAAGCGGCTAACATTCTCCTTTCCCTTCCTCTCCCACAACAAACACTCTGTGAGGTGAGTGGGGCTGACAGACTTCAGAGAAGTGTGACTAGCCCAAGGTCACCCAGCAGCTGCATGTGGAGGAGCAGGGAATCGAACCCGGTTCACCAGATTACGAGTCCACCGCTCTTAACCACTACACCACACTGGCTCTCTCTCCACCTGAGAGGTGCCAGAACTGAGTTCCAGTGATTTCCGGCTGAAAAAACATCCCTGGGGAGACAGGACCTGAAGCCTGGATGCTGCACAAGGCTTCTGACACTTTGGGCACCAGCAGGGAGAAGGCTGCCATTGAGGCTTCCCTTTCTGCAGTAAAATGTCTTGACTGGTTGACACTGGGAAGGAGGTTGTAGACGACTCTCCCCAAACCAACCACTTTAAGTTGATGAGGAAGGACAAGGCTGAGTGCTAGAGCATCTGCTTTGACTGCAGAAGGTTCAATCCTTGGCATCTCCAGGTAGAACAGGGAGAGACTGTTGTCTGGAAACCTGAAGGGGTGCTGCCAGTCAGAGTGGACAATACTGAGCTACGTGTATCAATACTGCATTGCAGCACGAGGCAGCTTCCTATGTTCCTAGCACATGCCAAAGCATTCTCGCAGGATTGTTTAAAAGTGATTTAAATGGCATTCATGTTGCATTTCTGAACCTATTGTGATTTCCTTTTACTTCCTCCCATTACTCCAACCTCGCAATTCTTCGTGGATGCTTCTTCCTTTCATCTGAAAAATGGCACTTGCTTTCCTTGGAAATGAATAATTCCCGCCCCCCTTTCCCACTGAACATTTTACTCCATTCAGCGGTTTGTTGTGGCTTTACTTTACATTACAGCCTTTAGCATCATACTGGAAACATCCTATTTTCCAAAGTGGTGCTATTCATTTTTTTCAACATTTTAAACATCTATTTCAGCAGTATTGGTTATGTACGCTTTGCTCAGCCATGTTTAATCTTTGGAGTGATCTGTTTTCCCCTTAGAAAGTATCTTTTTAAATGCACCTGAATGAATGTATTCATTACAGCTACCACCATGGTGACACTTTAATACCAAGGCCTTATTTTGTTAACAGGCTGTGTGGCATTAAATATGAGTGCTGAAGCTACAGAAGTAATTTCGTCTGTGAATGCCTAAGTAAGGCTGAATGGAAGCATAAGGTGCTATGACAGGACAGAACATCTCATGTTTCTATTTTGGACAGCACCATATGCTAAACAGTAGCTTTCCTCTTCCTCTCTGAACTTAGCAAGCAAAGCCATTCACTGTCAATACTAGCTTCAATTTTGTTTTTTAATTACTGTGGATATTTACTATCAGACAGGATGCTATATAGGAGCTTCAAAAATGTACACGGTCCAGACGGTTATCTCTATTTTCAGATTAAGATTATGCTTAATCACTTATCCCAGTCAAAGAGAGAGAGAGACAGAGAACCCTAGTTTATAGATTTTAGTGCATTTTTTTTTTTAAAAAACAACCAATTATTTAAAAGTGAAAGTGAGTGAAGTGGAATGGGGGGACCATTTTAGTATAGTAGTTTACAAATTAGATTGGTTTTAAAGCAGAGATTCATAACTGTTGTTTTTCCCCCTGTGGCTGCATGCACACCCTACATACATTTAAAGCTCATTGCTTCTCCAAAATAATCCTAGAAACTGCACCTTTCAGAGCTTTAAATGCCTGGTGTGAGAGTGGCAAGAGGGTGAGTGAAAATCCCATATTGAATTGGCTTTGGGAATATAGGGATTTCCTGTCTGATAAAAGTAGAAAAATCCAGTCCACTTGATAGCTTTTTAAAGAGGATGTGGTTGAGTCGTCCAAGTCTTGTTGGTTTAATATGCAAAGTGAGGTTGGTGCTAATGAAGCTCATTTTAATCAGCATCAGCCATGTTTATAAGCCACAGAAAACAATTTTCAGTAGCTTATCTTGCTTACTTTGATATTAAGAAGAAGAGAGTTTAATAAGAATTATGGGGAGTCAATGAGTTTGGGTTATATTGGAAAGTAAATATCATAAGATCCCACACAAAATAACCAGGAGTCTAATGGAACCTTAGGGGTTCAATGGAGATCAAAGTAATTCCAGGAAGGGCCTGAAAGCAGGAAAGAGAGTGTGTCATCCTTCTGTTCTAGGAAATGCCCAACACTTCTCATGAGCACAAACCGAGAAGATGTGGGAGGAGGCTTTATGGAACCCTACGGAAATTCTTCTGCCCACAGATGCCTCTGCCATTAGGTTTTCTGTTCTTTTTTCAAAGCGCAATCAGTGCCCTAGGATCCACCATGCTACAAAATAACATTTCTCTAAAATGTAACCAACAAATGAAGTCCATCAGACCTGATTGTTTGCAATAACTTCCTGAGTTTTCACTGAAAGCTAGCAAGCTACATTTCTTACATCCTGAACTGTGAGGAGTTCTTCACTGTGATGTCTTGCAAAATAATCTCCTAAGGGAAAAGCAAATGAGTTTATTTTTATTTGTTTATTTTTAAAATTTATATACCGCCCTTCATCAGGAGATCTCAGGGCAGTTCACAGAATAAAATACAAGATAAAACACAAAGTTTATATCTCAAGCTCATGTATTAATGTCAATTAAGGCTACTGAAATCAGGATTAAAATCAAAATAAAAGGTTAATTATTGATATTTTAATATGTGCTAAAAAGTACTATTATGTCAAATTGCAAAAACAATAGCATTCTGCCTCTTTTTCTTTTCTTTGTTTTAATCTAATTATCCAGATTCCTAAAGATTTTCATTTCACAGAAATCATTTGTTCCCTTTCCTAAAGTGAACCTTTTGATGCACATCTGATAAGGCCATCAAAGTCCCTGTTATTATGCATTCCAATTGCCCTTGGGAGTATTTGATTAGAGGATTTGCTTTGTCACACTGACAAACTAAAAGTTATTATCTATCTCAGGGGGCTAACGGGAAGACATAGGAAATAAAAAGATTGGTTGTTATGACATGCACAAGAGATCTGAAAAGCTCCATGGATATCGTGAAGTGAGGCAACAGAAATGCAAATTAGATTGGCTTAGCAATATTTGCACATTCTAATTATGTCACCTAGCAAAGGACAAATATATAAATAAATCAAGAGGTAAACATGACTTGGTTTCAGGAATGCTGATATTATTTCCTATGCCATAGTTGACTGTGAGCAAAGGGGATTTGGGCATTGGGATAAAGAGTGAAGGTGTGGGATAAAGAAGGGACAGGTTAAGCCACATAGGAATGTGCAACTTAGGATGATGCTCCATTCTCTTTTCCACAGCCCAAGCTGAAGAGGAAGGAGAAGGTGAAATGAGTTTTAGTATCCTCGCCAGTTTCTTCAGGACCAGAGAATGACTGAGCTTATTTATGCACAACATTTCTCTATGATCTGTTAACAACAACAAAATATTTTTGAGATTCACAAATATAATTTAAACACATGGAGCATAAACAAAAGAACGAAGACATATGGGGTGATGTGCTGCTAAGTCATGCTCCAAGTTGACCCACTGAAATCAGTGGACTTTAGTTAGTAGGTTCATTGATTTCAGTGGGTCTATTCTGTGTATGGTTTAGTCTGATACTGTGCAAAATCTTCAACGGTAAAACAGCATCAAAATGAAACTGGTTTAAAGCTAGCAGCTGAAAGCCAGAGTGCAAAGAACTTTGAAAGCACTAAAATTAATGTGTGACTTTTTAAAAAGAAGAAATAGTAAATAAAAATGATGATAAATAGAATAACAACATAAAAAGAGTAAGAATGCATTGAAATGAAAAAAGAGATAAAAGGAATTGATAGTTTGTATATATCCTATCCATAAACAATCAAAATATACAGATTAGTTTATTAGATAGTTCACAAGATTCCTAACAATGTACAGTTGTACTTCAGCTCCCAAATGCCTTGGGCGTCAAACGTTCCAGCTCCCAAACAATCGAAAACTGGAAGTGAGTGTTCCGGTTTCCAAACGTTATTTCGGAAGCCGAACGTTCGATGGAGCTTCTGCAGCTTCTGATTGGCTGCAGGAGCTTCCTGCAGCCAATCAGAATTCCGCACTTCCGGAATGGATTCTGTTTGACTTCCAAGGTATGGCTGTATATGGGCTTGCATTTTCTTGCACCTTGCTGCACAGCTACATAATGAAAACATTTTATTTTTCACCGAAAAGGTTATCTTTCCCTATAAGGGGACCACCTCTCCTGGTATGCCCCACAGAGGACTTTATGGTCTTCAAACAAAAACATCTTGGAGGTCCTGGGCCACAGAGAGGTTAGGCTGGCCTCAACCAGAGCCAGGGCTTTTTCAGCTGTGGCTCCGATCTGGTGGAACGCTCTGTCACAAGAGACTAGGGCCCTGCAGGGCTTGACATCTTTCCGCAGGACCTGTAAGACAGAGCTGTTCCACCAAGCCTTTGGCCAGGGCACAGCCTGACCCCCTCCTTTGGCAATCCTCACAGAACTCTAGCCCAATGGTTGCCATTAATCTGATTTGAATTGATTTTATAATGAAATGATTTTAGAATGTTAGAATTTTAGAATTTTAATGTTGTTAGCCGCTCTGAGCCCGGCTTCGGCTTGGGAGGGCGGGATATAAATAAAAATTTATTATTATTATTATTATTATTATTATTATTTTATTACTCTGTTGTTATTATTATTATTATAACTCTGACCATATTTATCAGTTTTACCACACATAATATACCCACTACTTTAGCTACCAGGTCCTCTTGTAGGCATCAGTAAATGTAGGACCATTTCCCTGTCCTCTGTTAAGACCCAATATTTAGTATATCCAAATAAGAGGATGAATGGGTATGTTGGTAATATGTATCCTGTTATTTCAGACTCTCTTTCTATATCATCCAGAAGGTCCTCAATTTAGGGCAGGTCCAAAAACTACATGCAGCCATTGGATGGTTTTGCATCTCCATCATATGTTACTTGCTGTAGTATAAATACAATTAAGTCCTGATGGTGTCAAATACCACCAGAATTTATATTTATAATACCTTTATTTAAGATTTGTTGAGGGAAATCACATATATTTGAAACATCATTGGATAATAATAATAATAATAATAATAATTTATACCCCACCCTTCATGGTTGAAAAATCAGGCACAGGGCAGCTAACAGGAAATATAAAACATTGATTAAAATGCGACTTAAAAACAGCATAAAATACAACATAAAATGCAGCATCAATATCAATAAAATTCAAAAATTCAGGGGTATGGGGGGCGGGGGGAGAACCAGTCAGTAGACATCAAATGTCACCAGGGCTAACTGGCCAAGTTGGTCCTAGTAGGGCCAGCAAGGAGACCAGGGAAGAATTTAAATTTGGGGTCCCAGAAAGGGTTTCTTCATGGAAGAGGAAAGGGAAAAGGGAATAGAGGATCAGGCTAATTCAAGTTGAAGGCCAGGTGGAATAGCTTTGTTTTATAGGCCCTGTGGAAGGAGGTCAAGTCTTGCAGGGCCCTAGTCTCATGGGACAGAGCATTCCACCAGGTCAGAGCCGTCACTGAAAAAGCCCTGGCCCTGGTGGAGGATAGTCTGGCTTTCTTAGGGCCCAGGACCTTTAAGCCTGCAAATGCCCCATTTCACACCTGCCTTGCCCCATTCTGCCCCTTTCTGTGACATTTTTGGGTCACTTCTGGTTTTGGAGCAATGCGTGTATGCATGGTAGTGGACATATTGAACGCACGTAAATGGGGGGGTTGTGTGTGTGTGGTGTGTGTATTCATTATACTTACAAAATAACTTTTTTAGTATGTGCTCATAAGATACACATCATTTTTACTGCATCTGATTGTGGCTGCAATGCTACGCACATTTGCCTGGAACTAAGTCCCATGCCAACAAAGGTCCGTATAGTTAAAGCCATGGTTTTCCCAGTAGTGATGTATGGAAGTGAGAGCTGGACCATAAAGAAAGCTGATCGCCGAAGAATTGATGCTTTTGAATTATGGTGCTGGAGAAGACTCTTGAGAGTCCCATGGACTGCAAGAAGATCAAACACATCCATTCTTAAGGAAATTAGCCCTGAGTGCTCACTGGAAGGACAGATCGTGAAGCTGAGGCTCCAATACTTTGGCCACCTTGTGAGAAGAGAAGACTCCCTGGGCTTCCAGGTGGAAAAATCAAAATTAGAAACAGAACTGTTAGAACCCAAAACTAAGACTTTATCAAAGATGTATAACTTGCTGTTGAAATGGAATACTCAGGATGAAACGGTGAAATCTGCTATGATTAAATGGGCACAAGACGTTGGACATAATATAATGATGGCTGACTGGGAACAGTTATGGACCACAGGTATGAAGTTTACGGCATGCAATGCCTTAAGAGAGAATATTATGAAAATGATATACAGGTGGTACATGACACCAGTCAAGCTTGCAAAAATCTATCATTTGCCCGATAATAAATGTTGGAAATGTAAAGAAACTGAAGGTACATTCTTTCACCTTTGGTGGACGTGCCCAAGGATTAAGGCTTTCTGGGAGATGATATATAATGAATTGAAAAAGGTATTTAAATATACCTTCTTGAAGAAACCAGAGGTCTTTCTCCTGGGCATAGTCGGCCAATTGGTGTTAAAGAAGGATAGAACTTTCTTTATGTATGCCACAACAGCAGCAAGAATACTTATTGCAAAGTATTGGAAGACACAAGATCTACCCACTCTGGAAGAATGGCAGATGAAGGTGATGGACTACATGGAATTGGCGGAAATGACTGGCAGGATCCGAGACCAGGGAGAAGAGTCGGTGGAAGAAGATTGGAAGAAATTTAAAGACTATTTACAGAAATATTGTAAAATTAATGAATGTTAGATGATGCTAGAATGAAATTAAGTGGTTCTAGTAGCAATGTCATAAAGGTGTATGTAAAAATGGGGTTAATAGGTGAGAATCTAAAGTTATAAAATATTAAGTTAAAGGACTAAGATATAAACAAAGAGGGAAAGGAATTGCTGAATTAACCAATTGAACTGGAATACAAAAAAGGGAGGTGAGAGGAGGTCAGAGAAGTAAGGAAATGAAATGTAAGATACGGAAGGATTAATTTGTTTTTAAGTGTTTCTTTTTTATTTTTTTCTGTACTTTGTATTTTGTATGTTTTTCTCTCTCTTTTTTCCTTGTTTTTTTCCTTGTTTCTTTTTTCTTTAACTATGTAATTTCTTGTTTTTGAAATTTTAATAAATATCATTTAAAAAAAAAAGAGAAGAGAAGACTCCCTGGAAAAGACCCTGATGTTGGGAAAGATGGAGGGCACAAGGAGAAGAGGACGACAGAGGACGAGATGGTTGGACAGTATCCTCGAAGCTACAAACATGAGTCTGACCAAACTGCGGGAGGCAGTGGAAGACAGGAGTGCCTGGCGTGCTCTGGTCCATGGGGTCACAAAGAGTCGGACACGACTAAACGACTAAACAACAACAACAAAGTCCCATGGAAAATCAGTGCAGCTCTCAACTTAGTAGATATGTGCAGGGTTGTACCTGCCCTTTTCTGCAGGGCAGGTGAATCTAAGTGCCCATTAATTTTGGGAAGAGTGTGGAGATATCTACCAATTCCACACTAGAACTGGTAACATGGAGTTGCCTGTTGAATTAAAAAAATAACATTTTTATTCATAACCTGCATTTTGAAGAGTTGACCATTTACAATTTACTGCAAAATAAGAAATAAGTTGGAAATAAATGAATAATAGTTCATATTGCTGTGGTTTTAAAATCTACATTAAATGTGTCCTAAATATGAAAATGGTCTAGATTCCTTATATATAAACACCAATGAAAGCAACTTTATTTTTTCCAGGTTTTTAAAATTTGTATTCAAAACCTCTTTTGTACAACCTGTTAATCAGTCATCTCTCTGCTGCTCTTGATATCCAACAGTGCAGTAATCAGAAACTTGCTGGGTTCGCTTCTTGCTGTGTGCACTGGAAGTTTGAGTATACAGCTGACTACACATCAGTTCTACATCTGCATATAATTTCTGTTGTCTTCTTATTCCAACCATGTTAGTGAACATAATTAGGGAAAGGACAACTGTTTGCAACAAATCAGAACTAGGAAAGTGAAATCTGGCAAGCTTAGTCCAAGCAGAAAAGTTATGCAAACGTTATGCATTATGAAAATATTAACAATGCAAATTTGTATCTTGGCAGATAATCATTGACGTTCTTTTATTTCAAGTACAATTTCAAGAAGAAAGAAGAAGAAGAAGAAGAAGAAGAAGAAGAAGAAGAAGAAGAAGAAGAAGAAAATTTAATTTCTACAGTGCTACAATGGTAGTAGGACTTGACAAGGGCATATTGGAGCATACTGAGGGAAGCCTTGGCCCCACATGATCTCAGCACTTCCCGTATCCCCAGCAAGGAAGCAAAAACTTGTGAGCCTGGGACTGGTATGAGGTTATTATATTCCTACTGAAACCAATGTATTCAGCTTTGCCTACAGAGGAACCAGTGGCACAAGTTCTCAACTAACCTGAAACCTGTAAGCATAGAAGTCAAGATTGGATGACAACAAAGGAATATGGCATATTGCTGAGCATGATGTAGCCAAATTGAGGTCCAGTTGATTAAATGGGCGTGTTAAATTATGTGCTTAAATTTCTTCATTTAAAGCCAACAGAGCCTCAAAGTGCTTAACTTAGGGTTGTGCTTATTGTTGAGTCAATGGAGCAACCAATCCGCTTGAATGTAATATCTGTCTATCTTTCACATACACACCCCAAAGATTCACCTAACAACAAGAATTGGTATGGCCCACATTGCCAATAAAGAGTTTTCTTTTAAAGAGAAAGTGCATGTAGAAAGTCCTGTCAGACTTTGGAAGCAAAGAAAACAAGAATGCTGTGTGACAGGCATGTTCTAGGATTCCTTTTGCTGCTCAGTGGTTTGTATCAGTCCTGCATGCCAAATAGAGTGTTTCTGACAGCATCACTTCCCATGGTTCCTTTGAGGTACAGGCTGCAGATATCGCATAAACTCACTTTTCCTTCAGATCAAAAGCTATAGCTGAGTGAACAGCTGCCCGAAAGGATGTACACCAGTTATATCTGAACAATGATAATCTCAGATCCACCTCTGAGTTTAGCGTGTGTGCAAGCGCGTGCACTTAGCTATGGTATTTTTTAGCCTGTCCAAAGATATGAGGAACTAGCATGAAATGGAATTCAGCAAACAGATAGGTTGCAGAGGGAGATAGATCAATTGCGGTAGAGTTTAGAACTTCAGAGTTCTAAAAACTCTCAGTGGTTTTATTCAGTAAATCAGGAACACCCAGAAACACATACAATTAAATGGCTTCAGTGCTAAACAAATAGAAAGATGGAGTGGTGGATAAACAAACTTCAGCAGGCACTTAAGCACTAGGAAATGATGGTTCCACAAATTATTTAACAGAGCACTATAGTACAGTACATAACAATATGCATCCTCAGGATGAAGATCCTGCTATGAAGTCAGAAATAAGTCCTGTTCAACAAAGATCCTCTACTACTTTAATTATAACCTTTCCATGTGGCTTCTACCTGTTTGGCCTCATCTTTAACAAGTAGGTTCTTGATTGCAGCTTAATCATGTAATTCCTTTTTTTTAAAAAGTTTTTATTATTAAAATAATTCAGCATTAATACACACGTATTGCGAATATACAAGCATACAAGCATACATTTCATACAATCCTTAAAAATGTTCAAACATACCTACACTCAATCCCACAGATAATTCCTTTTCCCATCACCATCCACCATCCACCACCGTTCACCCCACCTTTGTGTCAGACTTCCAATCTACTCAATAATAGTAATAGAAGTGGAAAGAAATTGCAATTGAGTAATCATGCAATTCCTATACTTTTTAAAGCATACAGTGGTACCTCTGGTTAAGAACTTAATTTGTTCTGGAGGTCCGTTCTTAACCTGAAACTGTTCTTAACCTGAAGCACCACTTAAGCTAATGGGGCCTCCTGCTGCCGCACCGCCGGAGCACAATTTCTGTTCTCATCCTGAAGCAAAGTTCTTAACCTGAGGTAATATTTCTGGGTTAGTGGAGTCTGTAACCTGAAGCGTTGGTAACCTGAAGCATCTGTAACCCGAGGTACCACTGTATAATGATTGACTAAGGCTGCAATCTGAATCCCACTCATTTGGGAGTAAGTCCCATTGAATTCAATAGGACTTCTGAGTAGACATGGTTAGCATTGTGCTGTAAACTGGCTAAGAAACCAATCATAAGTAAAGCTGAACAGGAGGCTATTATAGGGGCAGAAGTCACAAGGAGGAATATTATAAGTAAAGGCACAGTAGCCTAAAAAAAAAAAAAAAGCTTGATAAAACTTCATCTGTTTTCTGGTGGCAAAATATATTGAAAATAATTACTATAATCAGTAATACCTAATATCAAGTTTAAATCGTCATAAAATGTGTTAAGGAAGATGGAATTATTGGATTGCCTTTGTACTTATTTTTATTATGTGTTTCTATGTACTATATTGTGCTTTTATGGTGTAAACCGCCCTGAGATCTACGAGTATAGGGCAGAGAGGAAGCAATAGACTCATCTATTTTTCACCAGCAAAAGCCTGATCATTACCATAAAATGTGGGTGGAATAAGAAATCGTCACAAATTCAGGATAGATACATGTGTGCTGGAATATGTATAATTAAGGCACCTGCAATTTCTGACATCTGTGATATGGGTTCTGTAATTTTACATTTGGTTTTTGATTCAGTACAATAATATTAAATAGGCTCTGGAACAGCACTGGATATACACCCTTGTGCAAATTAATTGAAACAAACAATGTAGCTTATTGTACAAAACTCACATATACATACATTAGTAATGGATATGAGCCCCACTATTTTTAAGCAGCATTTGAACATGGTTTGTCATGGAGTCTACTTGTTTCGAACAGTCACTGTTGATTTTCGGATCCTTGTACCACACTTGAATCAGCGCCGGAATGAGCTTCTCCATAGTCATACAGTCTACAGCATGGAGGCGACTTTTGCATATAGCCCACAAATTCTCAATGGGATTTAATTCCAGGGAATTCCCTGGCGAATCAAGTATCTGTATTTGCTGCTCTGTCATGAATTTCTTCACCACTTTTGATGTGTGACAGGGGACTAGGTCCTGCTACAATATCCCAGTACCATCAGGATACCTCTTTTCCAGCTCTGGAATAACTATTTTTTTGTAGAACCTCAATATATTGTGGCGAGCGCATCATTCCTTCTATTGGCTGCAGGCCTCCAACACCATAATGATCAACTGATTTTTCGTGTTTGTTTTGAGTACAGGATTATGAGTAAGATAGAAAACATGCTTTGTTTCAATTAATTTGCACAAGGGTGTAGGTAACCCTATACAAGTATACTTACAATCCACAAATTACTTCCAAACAGAACAGTTGAGTGATTTCATATGATTATTCATTTGATTGGATTCTGTATTTACTTGTGCTCTGCATAATTGTGTGATACACCTACAGCTATCTCTGGCATTGCTTGACCTTTTTGCCTCCATACACACATATGCTGATCACACACACACACACGGATAGTGATAGCTATAAACAAGAAATAAATCACACTTAACAATGTTACATTTCACCTAAGACTAAGAGCAAAACTATTTCAGTGATCATAAAGTGCTTATGTAATACAACATCCAATTATAGAAGTTTAACTTTTGTAGTCTCTATTGCAATTATTGCCTTATGGCCTTTGTTCTCCAGCGTGCACCATTCATTTTTAGATGTGAATGTTGTAGATTAATACAAAGTACACTGTCTGAATTTGTGATGTGCTAGTTTGGTAGATCAGTTTTCATGGCTATTACCCTAAGAAAATCATGCCGAACTTCCAGGTGCCTGTTTCCTTTAAGACGCCAACATTGGCAATGACCCCAAGAGACCTAGCCAATGGAAAGGAAACAGAAGAGTTTCCTCTGGTGCACATGATGAAGAATTGGCAGTCAGCTATTAAAGATTTTGCAGAGCATACTGTAATACTTCTAACCTGTGCTGTGAGCAACTTTTTATTGGAAACCCATCACAACCAGAGATCAAGAACACCCCATCTCTGCTGTCAGGTTTGAATGTTGTCAAAAATCCAATGATGCTTTTATACTGAAGAGTGAAAGCCAAGAATGGATAGATTCTAGGTTAATGACCTGGAAATGTGAATCCTGGGAATCTTCTATAATTAGTTCCCCAAATCCCAAGCAGTCAGAGCCTCTGTGTTACAATAGCTACATGGAGATTGCTTTAAACAGTCTCATCATTGGTACTGCTTCATGTGGCAACTAAGACATGTGCAATGTTTCAGTACATGGACTGTTCTCCATCAGAAGGAGAATCTTTTGGTGGGGGCTGTAAGTGGCATACAAATGCCGCTGTACCCAAGGGGGTCAAGTCAGGAAGATGCTCAGCCTGTTAAAGCAGCTTCCATACCAAAACCATTTCAGAGGTTGTCCATGTGGCCTTAAACAATAAGGAAACTTGTCCTGGAGGGTAATGCATATTATATAGTTTGAGGCTGCTGGAATGATGTCTACAGCAGCATTGTGTATATCCTTATTTCTTTTCATCCTTTAGCACTGCTAATTTTATGGACCAATGTGTGCCTTTGTGTTTTCTTCAGATTGTGCCAGTATGTCATTTAATGCAGCTGTTAAGCTCTATTGGTATGGAAACAAATAATTGAATTTGCCTGGATACATCTGTGATCAAGAAAGCGCTATTTGCTTGGGGAGAGTTTAGTGAAGTTGGTTACTTTTGCAAATCTTTGATTTCTTGATATGTGTCAGAGCTGCTTCCAGATCCTAGCTCACAGAGGATCACGCTAGCCAGCGATCATTAAATAAAAGTCTTTATTGAGTTACAGTTTCCATTCTCAAGCTGCTGCGTGCAACTCTACGTCTCATGGTTAGATCGGCGAAGCTCCATCTGAGTCTCCGCCCCTTGTACACCAACTTAATATCCTAGCCTTGCTCCACCTTTTCCGCCTGACTGTTCTTCTCTGGGTCCCTCTGCCCCCCGGGGTCTCTTCCTTCCGGGATTCCTCTGACGCTGACGCTGACCCCCCTGACTCTTCTCCCTCCTTTCGGCGGGCTTTAGGACCTGGCTCCCTTTCCGGGCTGCCTACTGCGCCACCTTCCTGTGCATTTGAACTTGGCACGCGCGCCCAACCTTCCACCTTCCGTCTGACCGTTTCTTCGCTCCCCGATGGAGGTGTGGCCACTCCTGACTCGTGCCCTCCCCCCTGTTGTGAGCTGCCAGCGCTTGATCCCTGGCGCCCTTCCTCTTCCCTGCTCTCTGGCGGTGACGCTGGTCCTGATTTCCAACTGCTCCCCTCTGAGTCCCCTCTGGCTCTATCTTCCTGGGGTGTCCCCCTAGGCTCCCCCCTTGCCCTGGCCACTGGTGCTCCTTTCTGTGAATCTTCTGATTCACTGGAAAGACTCGGAGATCTCGGGTCGTCGTCATCACTCATCTTTTCTTCTGCCTCCTCTCCCTCGCTCTCTGTTTCCTCCCTTGCCCTTGCCTCTGCTCCTGAACCCCTGACATCCATCCCCCCCTCGAAGCCCCCTCTTCCCCCCTCCCCTCCTTCCGGTGCGGGATCTGGGTGCTGCCGTGTCAGGGGGACGAATGTCGGATACAGTTCGCTTCCCGTGGCGGGCCGCCATCCGAAGTCTTCCGGTTCTTCCTCCCTGCTCTCGTTGACGACGGTCACCTCCGCTTCCATCTCTGTGCCGCCGTGCTCGAAACCCGGGTCGTCCCCGAAAACGTCCATGTCCATCTCTCCCTCGTTGCCTTCTGGAGACGTTGCTCGTCCTGGACCCTCCAGCCACCTTCTGCGGAACTGCTCCTCTGGTCGATCATCCCACCAATACGAGGGTTCTGAAGCAGATCCCGAGGGTGACCCCTCCGGGGAACGGGCGTCTCGTGTCGGTTCCTCGTCCGAGTCGAACCCCCGGAACGTGCTGGCTGAAAGCGTGGGCGTGAAAAGCCAGTCGTCGAAAAAGTCTGCTGGCATTGGCCTATGTGGGAAGAGGGCATGAAACTCTTCTTTGAGCAGAGGTTCGTCTAAAGCGTAGCCCGGCACCCAGCTGTTGGCACTGGCCGGGGTGCCCTCCTTGGCGAGAAGGTATTCTACCCCCTCTTCCCCCCATCTGGAGTCCAAAATCTCCGTGACTTCGTTGATGCGCTCCTCCTGTGCCACTCCCCCTTGCCCGGTTCTCTCTCGGAGCGGACCCGGTGCCGTTCCTGGTTCCTGAAACCTGTGAGGTGCCTTGTAGGGAGTGAGCACCGATCTGTGGAACACCGGATGCATTCTGGAACCCTCCGGAAGAGCCAGCCTGAAAGCCACCGGGTTGACCTGTTCGTCGACTTGGTAGGGCCCCAGTTGTTTATGCCCTAGTTTCTTCTTCGCCAACGACCTGGCCGGCACTGCGTGGGCTGCTAACCAGACCCAGTCTCCCACATGGATCTCTTCGCCAACCCTTCTGTGTTTGTCCGCTTGTACCTTGTATGCGTGTTTAGCCAGCTCCAGGTGCCGCCGCAGCTGATCGTGGACCTCCTGCAACTCCGACGCGAACGCATCTGCTGTCTGCGGCTCCCCCTCCCCCATTCTTTCCAGTCCCGGGAAGGTTCTAGGGTGCCTCCCGTTGTTGGCGAAGAACGGCGTGACCCCCGTGGACACGTGCTTCGTGTTGTTGTAGGCGAACTCGGCGAGAGGCAGGTAATCCACCCACGTCGCAGGCTGTTGATTCGCATAACATCTCAGGTACTGCTGCATGATGGCATTGACCCGCTCCGCTTGCCCGTTGGTCTGCGGGTGTCTAGCCGACGCCAGGTTGATCTTGACGTTCAGGAAGCCCATCAGCCTCTGCCAGAAGTTTGAGATGAACTGTCGCCCTCGGTCGGACAGAATAGACCGCGGCAGACCGTGAACCTTGAACACGTGGTCTATGAACAGTTTGGCGGTTTGTTCCGCCGTGGCCACCTTCGCACACGGAATGAAATGTGCCATCTTGGAGAACAAATCCACCACCACCAGCACAGCCGTCTTGCCCCTCGAGCTGGGCAGATCCGTGACAAAGTCCAGGGCCACTCTCTCCCATGGTTCGAACGGAGTTTGCAGCGGTTCCAGCAGTCCGGCCGGCGGTCTGTGCACTGGTTTGGACCTCTGGCAGGTGTCACACCTCGCCACGTAGTCCGCGACATCCCCTCTCATTCCGGGCCACCAGAAGTCTCTGGCTACTAATTCCACCGTCTTCTCCTTGCCAAAGTGCCCGGCAGTGGGCGCGTCGTGCAGCTGCTGCAGTACCTTGGCGCGAAGTTCGTCTCCCGGCACGTAGATGGCCCCTTTACGGATGAGCAAACCATCTCGCAGCTGGAACTCGTCGGTCGCTGCCGTGCCCCTGTGCACCTCTGCCATCTTTGCTTGCGCGAAGGAGTCATCCTGCAACGCTCGTCGCACCACATCCAGGTCAACTGTCGCCGCCGCGCACGCCCACACTGTCGGTGCGAAGATGTGCATGGCGGCCGCTGGCGTTGCCTCCTCCAGATACTGTGGCTTACGGGAGAGAGCATCCGCCATGATGTTGGTGTCCCCCGGGACATACTCTATTCGGAAGTCGAAATTCGCAAAGAACTCAGCCCAACGTATCTGCCTCTGGTTCAGGAACTGTGCCGTGCGCCAGTGCTCTAGATTCTTGTGGTCCGTGCAGACCTGCACCGTGTGCTTGGCGCCGATCAGGAAGTGCCTCCACGCTTTGAACGCTGCATGAATGGCCAGCAACTCCCTGTCCCAGATGGTGTAGTTCTGTTCGGACTTGCTGAGCTTCCTTGAGTAAAACGCTCCCGGCCTCCAAACCCCCTGCGGGTCTTTCTGCAGCAGGACTGCTCCCACGGCTCTGTCCGAAGCGTCTGTCTCCACCCTCATCGGCCTGCTGGGGTTGACATGAAGCAGCTGCTCTTCCGACGCGAAGAGACGCTTGAGTGCCTGAAAGGACTGCTCCGCCTGCTCTGTCCAGATGAACTTCTTTTTCTTGGAGCTGAGCGTGTCCGTGATGGCCGCTGTCTGCATCGCAAAGCCTTTGATAAACTTGCGATAGAAGTTCGCGAAGCCGACAAACCGTTGGACCTCCTTCCGGTTGCGTGGGCTTTTCCAATCCAACACTGCTCGGACCTTGGCGCTGTCCATGGCGAGCCCTTTATCAGACAACTTGTAGCCCAGGAAATCCACCTCGGTCACGTCGAATTGGCACTTCTCCAGCTTGGCGTAAAGCCTATGTTGCTGTAGCCTGCTCAGCACTTCCTTGACGTGTCTGTCATGCTCCTGCTGCGATTCCGAAAAGATCAGGATGTCATCCAAGAAACAGACGCACGTCTTGTAGAGGAGCCCCGCCAACACGTGATGCATGAAAGCTTGAAAAACGTGGGAGCCATTTTGCAATCCAAAAGGCATAACTCTATATTCGTAGGTGCCCAGGGGCGTGAACATGGCTGTCTTCCACTCATCTCCCTTCCGCATGCGAATGAGGTTGTATGCCCCTCGCAGGTCCAACTTGGTGAACACTCTGCCCTTCCGTACCTTTGCGAGGAGGTCGTCGATTCGGGGCATGGGGAAGTCCGATGGCTTGGTCACACTGTTCAAGATACGAAAGTCCACTACAAGTCTTTTTTGGGGCGTGTCCCGCTTCTTAACAAAGAATACCGGACTGCCCCCCGCTGCCTTGGACTCTCGGATGAAACCGCGCTCCAAATTATGATCTATGAACTCTTTGAGTTCCTGCAGTTCGTCCTCAGACATGGAATACAGCTTCCCTTTGGGCAGCGCCGCCCCCGGCAGCAGGTCAATTTTGCAGTCATATGGTCTGTGGGGGGGGTAGCCTGTCTGCCTCTTTCTCGCAGAAAACCTCCAAAAATTCTGCGTACTTGTGGGGAACCGCTTGCAGCGTGCCTAGCTGCAGCTGTGACTCCTCTTCCCCTCCTTCCTGCCTGGGCACGATGCAGTGTTCAGCGCAAAAGGAAGAGCCGAAGGTCAGCTGCCTCTGGTACCAAGCCAGCGTCGGGCTGTGCTTGTCCAGCCAACTCATGCCCAATACAATGGGCGTGTCCGATAGTTGAGTGACATTGAAGCTGATGATTTCCCTGTGATTCCCAAGTCGCATCACCATTGGTGGCGTCTGCTTCACCACTTGCCCCCCTAGCAGCTCCCTGCCATCCACCGTGACAACCTGCAGGGGCAGCGTGGCAGGCAGCAACTGTATAGCGTGCCGGTCGACAAAGTCCTGCCCTATAAAGTCCGCATTGCTTCCGGAGTCAATGGTGATTGGCACGTCCATGGTGATTCCATTGGGCAGCTGGAGCGACGCGGTGAGCCTCACTACCGGTTTGGGCGGGAGGGGGTCCATGGGCTGTAAAATCTCTGGGGACTGCTTCACTGACACGTCTGGCTGGGCCCCAGTGCCTCTTCTTCCAACCAGACTCCTTCGTTTCCCTGCTGTGGTTGTCCTTGCTGCGTTGCTGCAGTTACCATTGCTGAGGCTGCAGTGTGCTTGTGGAGCCTCTGGGGACACTCTTTCGCCATATGCTGTGGATCATCGCAGATGTAACACTTCCTGTTCCCTCTAGGAGGCTTCGCTTTCACTGCTGCCGGTGCTAGGGCTCTGGCTGCTGACTGAGCCCTTGCACCTCCAACCTCCATAGGTTCCGCTCCTCCTCCTGGCGGAGGCGTGGATTGCGCACGCGCTGCTTCTCTGGGAAGGAAGGAGGAGCCCCTGGCTGGTTCGCGCCCTCCACGCCCTTCGTCCCTGCTCCACGGACGTCCTTCCAGCCGCACCCCCACCGCCAGTGCCCTCTGAACGATCTCCTGCGTGGTCCGGGGTCTCTCCCCCCTCGCAATTTCATCTTTAACCGAGCCGTGCAATCCCTCCCAAAACAGGTCTCTTACAGGAGCCGAATCTCTGTCCCATTCCAGGGCACTGACCAAAGCGAAAAAGCGGGCATGGTACTGCCTTACGCTGGCCCTCCCTTGCTTCAGTCCATGTATCTCCTGCCGAGCAAGATCCACGTCAATGCTTGATAAAAAGCACCCATCCATCGCTTTAATAAAGGCATCCGCATTTTGGAGCGCCGGATCCTTATCTCTCCACAAATTGCGCAGCCATGCTTTAGCATCTCCATGCAAATGGGACATGATGAATCCCACCTTCTCTTGCTCATCTCTAAAGTCTTTGTTCAGCAGTTGCAGTGCACACATTACATCTGCTCTAAAGTTGGGGTACTGTTGCAAATTCCCATCGAAGTGAGAGACCAGACCGCCTGTTCGTCTCCCCAACCCAATCCCCTCCGGTTTGGGTGTCAGTTGCCCTTGCTTCGTAAGCACTTCCAACCTGACCTGGAGATCCCTGTAGGCGGCAGCTGCGTCCTCCTCTCTCTTCCTGGATGCAAGAGCCTCGGCATTCAGTCGTGTCACTGCTTCTCTGAGTTCCACTATCTGCTGTTCGGCCGTCATGTTGTCTGCCGTTTGTGAGCTCGCTAGTAGGCACCCGCTTTCTCTCCTCTCCGCGAGGACGTAGATGCCCACAATCTGGAGATGGAGCTTACTGTCAGAGCTGCTTCCAGATCCTAGCTCACAGAGGATCACGCTAGCCAGCGATCATTAAATAAAAGTCTTTATTGAGTTACAGTTTCCATTCTCAAGCTGCTGCGTGCAACTCTACGTCTCATGGTTAGATCGGCGAAGCTCCATCTGAGTCTCCGCCCCTTGTACACCAACTTAATATCCTAGCCTTGCTCCACCTTTTCCGCCTGACTGTTCTTCTCTGGGTCCCTCTGCCCCCCGGGGTCTCTTCCTTCCGGGATTCCTCTGACGCTGACGCTGACCCCCCTGACTCTTCTCCCTCCTTTCGGCGGGCTTTAGGACCTGGCTCCCTTTCCGGGCTGCCTACTGCGCCACCTTCCTGTGCATTTGAACTTGGCACGCGCGCCCAACCTTCCACCTTCCGTCTGACCGTTTCTTCGCTCCCCGATGGAGGTGTGGCCACTCCTGACTCGTGCCCTCCCCCCTGTTGTGAGCTGCCAGCGCTTGATCCCTGGCGCCCTTCCTCTTCCCTGCTCTCTGGCGGTGACGCTGGTCCTGATTTCCAACTGCTCCCCTCTGAGTCCCCTCTGGCTCTATCTTCCTGGGGTGTCCCCCTAGGCTCCCCCCTTGCCCTGGCCACTGGTGCTCCTTTCTGTGAATCTTCTGATTCACTGGAAAGACTCGGAGATCTCGGGTCGTCGTCATCACTCATCTTTTCTTCTGCCTCCTCTCCCTCGCTCTCTGTTTCCTCCCTTGCCCTTGCCTCTGCTCCTGAACCCCTGACAATATGAAATAGAAATGTTTCATTTCCATCGTGTTTTTTGGCTGTGCACTGTGACTTCATCAACATTGATATTTTGGGATACATCTTGCTTTGCAATGCTGACTAGCTAGTAGTGACTTAATCATCCTGGCTTCCACCAACTGTTTTCTGTCTGCTAATACTGTTGCCCAACAGAACTAATGATAACATTTTCTACAGTCATCTCAGCAGAGACTGCTCCATTGCACATAAGTCTGCTCAGTATATAAAACTCCCTGACATATTCTTGGAAAGGAACAGAACAGATTACTGTATATTTTTTCTTCCTTTGGTGAATGAGGATCACTGGCAGAGGAAGAGGAGTGCGGTGGGAGTGCACTGCCCCCGGCAGCGCGATCCCGGCGGGGTGCCATCTTGGCTGCCCCCCGCCCGCGCTGGGCACCACGCCCCTGCAGGGGGCATGCCATGCCCCCAGGACACGCGCCAGCCCCGCCCCCACCTGCTCTCCGCCCCCCATTGCCAGAGCACGAAGCTCCACCACTGATGAGGATATGAGTATTTAGGGGCAGAGAAACAAACAAGTTTGGCTAGAATTCTGGGTATGCAAAAATTGGCAATTTGTTCAGAGTTCCATGTAATCTTGTTGCCTTGTTTATAGGGTTCTTCATCCATGAGTTGGCTCATACATGCATGGCATTTGGATGCCAGTAGTATGGCAGCGTTCTGGCTAGTCACTGGTATGTAAAAGCTGCATGAGTAATAGAGGCCCATGGTATGAGATGCAGGACTGTATGAGACAGTACTTATTACTTTATATCCCACTCTTCCTCAGAAGACTCCAGCGTGGGTAGCAATCAAAATACCAGAACATTAAAAACAAATAGCACAATTTTAAAAAGCTCTATTCAATTTGTACACATTAGTGTACAAGCCATTTGTTTTAAACATGCAGGTGGCCATTCGGAAGAAGAGGCAAGTTTTCAGCTGGAAGTGAAAGATGGGAAATGTTGGCACAAGCCAGCATAAGTGATAGGACACTAGAAAACACACACACATATAAAGCTTTGATAAAGAGCAACAAAAATACTATGAGCATGTACAGTTTCATATTTTAAAAACTTACTTTACTCATCATTGGTTTTGCTCTTAGGGCCTTGGTCCAGTCAGTAACTTTCAGCATAACTAGAAGGAGCAATGGCTGCAAAAGGGGACTTGGTCCTTGTACTGTAGACATCAAATTCTACTTCCTTTAACCAGACTGATGCATCTTTGTTCCATGTTTTTCTGCTCCCTACCCCCACAAAAAACAACTTCAATCAATATTACCAGAATCCTATACCCAATTTAACTGAAATCAAAGCAAGCCCCATTAAACATAAAGTGACTTCCTTCCGAGTAGACATATATGTTGCTGTACTGTACTATAAGTTAAGTGCCTGGACTTTATCCATGTAGCATTTTTTTGCATTTGCCATGAAGGGGGGCATTCTTAAACAACCACCCACATGTTGTAGAATCTTAGAATTGTATGGGAATCCGAGGGTCACTTAGTCCAACCTCCTGCAATGCAGGAATCTCAACTAAAGCATCCAAGACAGATGGCCATCCAACCTCTGCTTAAAAGCCTCCAAGGAAGGAGAGTCCCCAACCTCCCGAGAGAGACCATTCCACCATCAAATAGCTCTTAATATCAGAAAGTTCTTCCCAATGTTTAATTGGAATCTCTGTTCTTGTAACTTGAATCCATTGGTTGCTATGAAGAAAGGAAAGCCAATGGAGTGGGGGTGGGGGTAAGGAAATCTCTTTGGAGATTGTAAGCAGATACGAAAGGGGGGAAAGCAAGAAGCCTGTTGTTAGGACTCCGGGATTCCTGTCACCTGGTGTCCAAAGCAGTTCACTCATCACTGCCTTGTTCATTCATTCACCGAAAACATGCAGGAGGAATGGCCAGCATATACTTTTAAGTTTTTCTGGACATGATTTCCTTTTTTCCCCCCTTTACTCTCCAGAGACAGAATAGCTTGCTTTTGTTTTTAAACAAAAGCTCAGAGTCCAGCAGTGCTACCACGGACCATGAGTCAAACCACTGTAACACCGTGGCTCCAACTCCCATTTCACAGAGTCATTCCAGGCCAAGAAGATATCAAAAGCTGCACAGAAATCAAGCAGATTTATCAAGCTGTCCTTTCCCTGACACAGGTTATCAATCTGGGCAAGCAAAATGGTTCAGAAACCACCCCTGCCTGAAGCCAGAATGACATTGGTCTAGAGAACTGGCTTCTGTTTACAACACCAACTAACATTTTCAAAGTTCTGTCATTTTGTATATGAAGCAAATCTTTTGTGTTCAATCCAACTTCAACCCACTCTCTTTTAACAGCTACAAGTGAAATAGAACTTTATCCATTGCGGTAGGAAGAGCCATTGTGAAAAGATATTGAGACAGCTAAACTGGCTTAAATTCAAGGTAAAATTCTCAGTAGGTCTTTAATGCTGAGTGTTTCTGAAAAGTCAATCCCTCAAATACCCTCAAGAACAGAATTTTCTGCCATTTGTAAGTATAATATATGATATGCCATTTCTGGTAGTGAGAAATCAACAATTTTTCCAAAGGTCTGAAAAGCAGTGTCATCTACAGAATACATATTTATGAATTTAACACAAAAGTTGAGGTTTTAAAATGACTACCGATGCAACAGAGAAATGACATCCTGTTTGTGAAACAATCTCCAAATAGACTTGTGCAAGTGCCCCCATATTTATTGGTTAGGTTATTTCTCTTCCAATAATATCAGGAGCCAATGTGTACATGGCCTTGCCAATCTATGCCTCAAAACCTGCTTCACTATGCAGTTCATACAAATATATTTAGTATGTATTAAGCTTACATTCTGAACACCACAAGCTAAGGCTCCTTTTCATATCTTATATTTCTAAAAATCAGCTACACTGCTCAGAAATAGCAGTGTAGACTGTATATATGATTTGGCTATATTTCTAAATGTACTGTTCATAGTATCTATTGGGAAGCTCTTTTCGATTCTAGTTCTATAGTGAGTCTTGAAACAGCTTTAGAAATAAAATTGTTTCATTTCATTCAAACCCAATGAATGTTTAGTGGCTTGATTGAGCAAGTCAAACCTGTGATGATTTAAACAAAACTATTAATTCTCTCCTTTATGAATAAGTTAATTTTCCCACAAAGGTCCAAATGTACCGCTTTATTTGGTGATTTTGTCTGATTAAAAGAGCTAACGGCTTCTTTCCACCCAAACAAGATTTATACCCATTTGATTCTATTAAACCACAACAGACACATCAATCCAAAGTGATTCTAGTTAATTTACATGTCCCTGCCCACTGGTCTAGAAAACTTTACTTTCTGTACAGAAAACCTCGACTTCCAAATTGAATCCTAATGCAAACTTCCAAGGTTCACACCAAGGCCACAATAGATTGCTTTGTAATTGATTGCATTATTTAGTTCAGAAGCTGTCTCAGTATCAAATGTATTACTTTGGAGATAAGCACACACTCAGCTGTGTTCAAATCTATTTTATTGCCTTGCTTTCTGAATTTGCATGCTGTCTATGCAGTCCTGCCTCCCTCCCCTATTCCTCCTCCTTCAACGGGACTAAAAATGCCTTAAACCTGAGTTCCTTGTTTTAAAAGATTGGTAGTAAGGGCTATCTTCTCTGTATCTCACTTATTCAGGTCACATCTTTGGGTCAACAGAATATGACTTATGTTTTTATATATGCTGGAAGCCACCCAGAATGCCAGGGGAAACCCAGACAGATGGGCAGGGTATAAATAAAATCATCATCATCATCATCACTAGGTTCATATCTCACAATGCTTATTGATAAGTTTCTGGTGTTCAGAAACTATGGTGATATAGCTACTAGGATGGTGTGCACTGAATATAAATGGCCAGGCATTTGTATTTTATTGTTTGATAGCTCCCTGATTGAAAAATGATACTACATTTGTGTGAATATGAAATAATGAGCCCTGATCAGAGACACGTTTGGCAGTAGATATATCAATTTTAACATAAAATATACTTGCTAAGAAATGGTTTTCTCCCACATGAAATCCAAAACTATTTGCAGCATTAACACTCAAAAATGAATTTCTGACAGTGCTGAGCTGATCAGAGTCATACTTTTTGAATGATGGTTCAATTTCTAGAGCCAGAAAGAGAGAGAGAGAGAGAGAGAGAGAGAGAGAAAGGTCTTCGGTGTTACTGAAGGATTGTACAAAATTCAAATAACCTAGATGAGTAGGTTATAGATTCCAACTATCACAGTAAATCCCTTGTTCTATCAGTTCCCATAAAAAGGTTTCTTTGATTGGGTGATTTAGCACTGCACATGTTAATGTGAGCCCACTGAATAGCTCATGAATATATCCCTACCCCATTTAGGGCTTTACTCTGAGACTTGTTTTACTTAATCATGACCCAATATACAAGTTTGGCATAGTTGAGTCCCCACCACTCCTTTTATTAAGGATACTTTTGCTCTAATGCGAAATGAGAATTATGACCTAGATGCTGACTTGTTTAAATTATATTATTACATCTGAAGACTTTACTTTCACCCTTTAAACCTCACATGTACACAAACATAATGAATGAAGTCTGACCTGTCTAATTTATTCAGCCTTATAATACAGCTTTGCATAAGATGTTCAGATCAAATATTAGCTTTGTTTAGCAACTCTAGACCATGGTGGAGTACATTTTCATTGTTTTAAGATTTAAACAATTTTGCCAGGGGCAAAGAAACCTCTCAATCTTGGATAGATCAGTTTTATTTTTGCCATCTTGAATTACGTCATTTCAGATGTTAAGGACAAATTTTAACTCACAAAATTTACAAATTATGCAAATTGGGAAGAAATGTACAGATATGGGGAAAATTTAGCTGTATCGTATTATAATTAAAAACAATCTTGACAATTAAAACCAACAAAACAAAATCCAGGCTAGAGAGATACGGTTCCAATTTTATTCCCATTACATACCAGGCAGAGGGCTTTCTTGGCAGTGGCACCCACCCTGTGGAACGTCCTTCCACCAGATGTCAAGGAAATAAACAACTATCTGACTTTTAGAAGACATCTGAAGGCAGCCCTGTTTAGGGAGCTTTGTAATGTTTGATTTTTTTGTGTGTTTTTAATATCCTGTTGGAAGCCGCCCAGAGTGGCTGGGGAGGTCTGGCCAGATGGGCGGGGTATAAGTAAGATATTATTATTATTATTATTATTATTATTATTATTATTATTATACAAAGGAAGAGCCAAATGTGCATTTATAAAATAGGGAGAGAAAGTAGGGGCAGATGGGGGCGTGGCACCCCGGGCATCAGGGGGGATCTCAGGGTGGTATGGGGGGCTGTAGGGCAGCACGGTGGTTGCTGGGCATTTTGGGCGCTGCAAGGGGTGGAGCCACTGCCTGTCCCTCAAAACACCAGCTATGGAAGTTTTGGCAGCTCTGCTAAAAATAGCACAAGAAGTTTGGTGGCTCCCCTAAAACAAATTTGGTCCGACCCAGGCGCTAGCAGGGGTTGCTATGCCGCTGCAAGCTGAAAAGGATTCCCCACCCCTAGTCTAGAGTGTGTAACAGATTCCAAACTGAATTTAGACCAGGAGTGTGACATTGTTGCCACTAATGCCATGACAGGGCTGGTGCAAAATCCAGTCACACACACACACAGTTTACATGACTGAATGCAACAACCTTAGTGCATGGGAAGAAAGTAGCAGAGTAGCCGATGCATCTGGTCCATCTGCCATGCAGAGTTCCAAAGTAAAACACACACGGCGACAGAATTCTTCAGTAACAGTTTGCTGAGGTTTAAAAGTGTACAGGTCTTACTGGATCCCCAGGAAGGTTCACAAACTTCAGCTCCTAAGAGCATGTCCAGTTACAGAAGCAAAGAACAGGAAAACAGAAAGAAAAAAACCTGACTGATAAACTGAGCTCAGAGGCAGGAGATATATTACCCACCGCTGAGTATATGACCTTGAGTCTCACATGACTGGCCAGATTAGTGACCCATAAAGCTCACAATCCTTAACATACCAATCCTTAAGAACCCCACTGTTTCTTCTCAAGCGTGTGTGTGTGTGTGTGCGTGTGTGTGTGTGTGTGTGTGTGTGTGTAGACTTTGCAGCTGGCTCTGGAGGAAGGGAGGGCAAGTACATTTAGCCAATGGGGCCAGACATCTCCCCCGACCTAAAGAAGACCCCTGGGAATGATGCTATATCATGACAGAGCCCTCAAGATCCCACCAATTTTGGCAGTGGTGGAAAGAAGAAAAAAGAAAGAAGAGCAGCTCAGCGCACTGGTGGGGATGTGAACTGCCCTCACTGGTCATGAAATTGATTGTTTGATGAGTGGGTGATAGTTACCTATTCCTGAGTAGATCTGCTTGGCTCAAATGAGGGCCGGGTGGCTGTGCCATAGTGGCATGTATCATAGCCACTTCAGTTGCTCACACACAGCCTTGGAGGGTTGCCCAAGTGTACATTCAGCCCTTATGTCAAGAAATGTTCACTACCCCAGCTTAGTTTTAGCATGGTCCATTTATGGGCATCATCTGCTATAAAGGAGCCTTCACAGTTTTTAATTGTTCATTTCAGCCTGAAGTGTCTGGAACATCTTTTTCCAACCCTATTGGGTAAGCTCTAAATAACAGAGTCTGCAGTCTGAAATATTTGCTATTTAGCACCTTTGTAATATTCCACATAGAATTCATATTTCACTTGAACCCAATCACAAATCTTGGCATTCTTAGGGGTAGATGACATGAAGAGTTTTGTGAGTTTCTGCCACTAGGTAAATTTGGTGTTCACTTAATGTCCTTTAAGCAATTCAAAAGGCAATTTTCCTGTAAAAGAATAAGGAGTAGTTTAATAAGCAAACAGAGTTGTGCAGATTGCCTCTTCCCAGGGTTGTTGCTGTGAATAAGACCATTGCATACTCTCTTTTTCTACTGTGTTCATTCTTCATCTAACCCATTCCCTGCTCTTGATTGTTTTGATACTAGCAGACAAACAATTGTAACCACAGCTGCTTCCCACTATGGTTTGGGTGTTGTCTTGATGCATATGAAAGGAGGCAGGGAAGTTACGGCTGGGTTTGCCTCCAGAGTGCTTAATGCATTAGAAAATAACATGTTCTGTCATTGAAAAAGAGGCTCTAACATGCTTCTGGGCAATGTAACACTTCAGGACTTTCTTGTGATATAAGGTTAACATTTATCACACATAGTTCAAGTCAAGCAACCTCAAGAATAGGTAAGCAGATCATCAGACTTAGGGACTTCTATTTCCAAACTGATCATCTCCCAAACATTTGGAATACCACTGCAGATTGCTTATCCTGTGTTCTGATTTTAAGCCAAGAGGACATCAAATAAGATGCTGATGAAGCATTGGTAATTAAACAATAGCCTCATCCACCCAAGGAGTGAGTATACCTTCAGAATGGAAAGTAGCCCTGAGTGCTGGCCAAGAGCCTATTCATCTTATATAAGCAAAAGATAGTAATGCAAAAAGAAGCTATCCAGACCTCCGCAAACATACGGGCAAGTAGCAAGTGAATTGTGCCTCCTCAGTGAGATTTGAAAAATTGAGAATTGAGTAATTCCAACATCTCCACAAGCAAGATTAATTAATGTGGTCCATGGAGATCACATAGACATGTCTAACTAAAAGATGAAATAATCAAAGCATCTGGTAGCCAGGGATGAACAAAATTGTTGAGGAAATAATGGTGATTTACTATTACAAAAGGGCAGAAGTTTCGTTTTCTGACAAAACTGCTAGACGTAATTAAGTTTATGTCTGCAGTCTTTCCAGAGAAGGTCCTCTCAAGGAATTAGTGTCTGGCAAAGGTCAACAGTTTATCTCATTTGAAATGGGATACACTTCTGCAACAATGAAATAAAACACAGAACTCTTTTTATGTCTGAAAAGTGTCCCCGTGCTAGTAGTATCAGCAAAGACTTATGGGAAATCAGGTATCAGTTATTTGCAATACAGGATCCACTATTTTGGGCCAATTTCCTCTGGATTTCTCTGTCCCAATAGTTAAATGCCTCTCTGTGAAACACCCCCTTTCCCCTTTGCAATGTGTCCCTTGCAGTCCAAGATAGCAGTAAAATATCAAGTTATTTTAGGAACGGAAGCCTCCATAACCTGTTGGGTGCCTATCTGAAGTTTTTCAGTGAGTACTAACAACATCTATAGTACAAACAGACCAAAACCAACATGGTGTATAATTCTGAAGCAGCCTTCTGGTATTGAACCACCAGAATTTGAATTGGCAAATATGTAGTCTTATTTTCAATGAGCCATAGGAAAAACAAACATGGTAAAGAAAAAAGTAAAATGGGTCAACACCTGCAGCCATTTAAGTGCTATTTCAGCACCACCTAGTGGCAAACTGTTTCTATGTAAAAAGGGTTTAAAAAAGATAGATGCAAGATATTGTATTGGAGAGAAATGATAGCAGTTTACAAATAAAATGATAGATGCAAGATATTGTATTGGAGAGAAATGATAGCAGTTTACAATAAAAACCGTTTAAAATAACAATATAAAACATTTGCAAAAATAATTAAAATCAACGATCAGCTAAAAACCAGTTTATTGCACCTGTCAACATTCTGTACGTCTGAATAGACTTGCCTAAACAAAAATCTTTTCAGCAGGCACCGAATACAGTGACGGCACCTGCCGGACGTCAATAGTCAAGGGAGTTCTAAAGCGTGGGCGCCGTCACACTAAAAGATCAATTTCTTACAAGTGCAGAACGAATATTCTGCGGCACCTGCAGCAGTGCCAGTTTCGCAGATCGAGGTTATGGGGCGAAAGAATAATAATTATCATTATCCCTTAACCGGAAGCAAGATTGGCCGCTGCACCCTTTTTTTTTTTTTTTTTTTTTTTGCACCACCTGACCCGATGGAGAGGGACGGGGCAACGAACGCAGACTGCGCACGCGCGCCCGGAACGGAATGGGGCCAGAGTTCGAGGCTTAGCGAGGGGCGCCCGAAGAAGTGGTCCAGCTCCTGAGATCTCGTTGCCATAGCTACACGCGCTGCCGGAAGTGCTCCTCCATGGTCCCGCCCAGCTCCCCGAGCCTCTCCGTAGAGCAGAGCTCGGGCTCCTGGGAGAGACTTCTTGGCCGCTGAAGATGGCGGACGGCGGGGCGAGCGCCGAGCAGGAGCAGCAGCAGCAGCAAGAGAAGGCGGAGGACGAGGATACGGGACCCGGCACGAGCGGGATGCGGCGGGAGAAAGGGCCCCGTGGAAGCGGGCGGCCCCCTACCGTCAGGGACCTGCAGGTACGGGGAGCGGAGTGGGGCGGGCGAGAGAGCCCTCGGTGTCGCCTCCCCTTCCTGGGAGTCGCTCCGCCTCGAAAACCGACGGTGGAGGTGCTCCAGAATGGCCAGTCAGGGTTGTGTAAGAGAGCAAGCCGGGAGCTGTGGCTTTCTGGGAGAGTTTATAGCAAGCAGGCATTATTTCTTGGCAGCCGCCGTGTGCTGTCCCCGCACCTTCTTTTCCTCGCAACTGATGGCGACACGCCTTGCTTTAGGTAAAACCTCCGCCGAGCTCACCGTGTTGCCAAACACGGGTTGTACCGGGGAGGACTGTTAAATATAGGTTAAGAGCTGTAAATGTTTCCTCATCACTCCCTAGTGAAATGAAATCGCATGGGGAAACTGCTCTGACAGTGCATTTCCTCTGCATGCCTTTTCAAAAGTAAGCGTCGCTGAGCTCAGTGGGGCTTGCTCCCAGGTAAGAGAGTGCATATGGTTTTGGCTGGAGATATTTGCCTCAGCGATTCAAGTTTGTGTGTGCTTTTTTTTGCACACCAGGTCAGACACCAGGAACGATTTTCCGAAATAAATCAAGGTAACCATATAGAGTTGCCTGTTGATGTCAGAATCTCTTCTCTGAAGTCTCAAACTGTGATATGGTATATGTGGCTTCACAGTTCTATGTAGCATTAAAATGTTTATGAAAAACATGTTCTTGCCCTAAATTTTGTGCCCTCGCCCTGAAGCAGCTTGTCATTGAAATGGCACCAGGATCTCTTCATAGAAATGTTTGTTGTTTCTAATCCAGATTTTAAAAATACATTGCAGTGAAACATCAATACTCGGGGAAACAAAATTAAACTATAATACTTTAGGTTTTCAGTGTAGAAACAAACCATATAGCAGCATTTTTCTTTGTTTAATTTTTGCTTCTTATTCTTTGGGCCACTTGTATTGATATTAATAAGATCTATTGTGTAAATTACATGCAGCTTTTTTACTCTCACATCTTTGCCAAGTGCAAACCCACATCCACCATTCACTGAAAACAACAGAGAGGGCAAAAAATACACATGCAAAAACACAGCAGGGACATATCTGTGTACTTTTATAATCATGAAGTTAATCTTCATAGGCTTTAAATCAAAAAGTATTTTGATAATTGCCTAGTTCATGAGCTGGGATAGCTCCGTCAGTAGAGCATGAGACTCTTAATCTCAGGGTTGTGGATTCGAGCCCGACATTAGGTGAAAGATTCCTGCATTGCAGGGGGTTGGACTAGATTACCCTTGTGGTCCCTCCCAACTACAATTTTATGATTCTATATAGCAAATCTCATATTTCTGCCTCTTGCTTGGACTTCAGTATATATTCTATAATAATTGCTTAGACATATCATTAACTTCCACTGTGTCTACAGCAAGAAATGAAACCTGTGGCCCTCAGATGTTGTTGGACCATTGGCCCCACCCAGCATAGCCAATGGTCATGGAAGATGAGAGCTGTAGTCCCCAATTCCTGGTCTAGAAGTCAGTAGAAGCTGGCCTAATTTGCTTGTCATGTTAAACCATAGTTTCAAACAAACTATGCTGAAAACAAACCATAAGCCCAACGTTAGACAGCACCACACTTGTGGTCAGCAGGAGTTAGAAGAAGCACCATGCACCAACATGCTTCTCTTTCATTTATATTAAATTAAAAATGGTTTTATGTAATATGTGAGCTAGATCATTGTGTCTAAGCACATGTTCTTGTTCACTTATTACATTATCCTTACTATACTGTTTTATTCTGAAAGTAAAATCATGTTCAGTCATATAAGGAAAGGATTTATAGCTGTCATGAAGAAATGTTATTAATTGTTGTGCTATCAAGTGTTGCTCTTTTGTGACATTAGTAATTTTTACTTGGCAAACAGCTGTTCTTTCAGCATGTGATTGTGAAAAAAGGTTATTTTTTAAAAAAATAGTTCTCATAACCATGCCTGCCCAATGATCTGCATATTTGACCGGTATGAATTAGTCACCTCTCCTTTAAAAGAGAACTACATATAGAATACATGTAGTTAGTTTTTTGGGTCTGTAGACATTGACTAAAGCATCTGGTGTTTGGTATAGCTGGCATTGGCTGGATTGTATGAAGATGAAATGAAAAGACAACCATCTCATTCTGAGAAACCAACAGCTAGAGTGAGCAGTCATCCGAGATTACCAGTGCAAAGGTAAATAAGGGCTTTTATTATTTTTATATGACACTGTCAAACAGTTCAAATTAACTGTGATAGTTCCTATAAGTGTGCATTTCAAAAATGCAAATATTAAGCAAGCATTTAAAAAATGTAAAGGAGTCTCTTCCTAAATCCCTGAAGACGCAATCCTATGGACACTTGTATGGGAGTAAATTCCATTGTGCACAGTGGTACTTTCTTCCAAGAAAATGTGCATTGGATTGCAGTGTGAGTTGCTGTCTTTCATCAGGGAACCAAAGGGCCATGGAGAACCTTCTACATAAGCTCTACTGAAATGCATGAAAGTTGATGAGCAACACTGGGGCAAGGTGATTATAATATAAAATTTGTTGTAGACTGGTTCTTGTACAGCATTTGCATGCTATTCCTTTATTATAGCAAGAGTCTTCTAACTTAGATTTGACTGTCACAACCTATGAACTCTACAGAGGTTGGATATCACAAATTTATTTTCAATATAAAAAAAATTAAGATTGGTGGTGTAAAATTAATGGAAGTTTAAATGAATATTTCTTGGCTGACTTCTTCAGAAGCTTGCGAAAACCAGAAAGAAGTATGAGTGATGACAAGGATAACAAAAGGTACCATAAAATAAGCATTTAATTGATTTATAATATTCATGAATAGTGTGTTTAAGTTTTTAATGTTCCTTTTCCCCTTGAACTTTTCTTGTCTTTTTATTATTGTTGTCATCATCCCCAGCTGTAATAATACAGTGGTACCTCAGGTTACATACGCTTCAGGTTACATACGCTTCAGGTTACAGACTCCGCTAACCCAGAAATAGTGCTTCAGGTTAAGAACTTTGCTTCAAGATGAGACCAGAAATCGTGCTCCGGCGGCGCGGCAGCAGTGGGAGGCCTCATTAGCTAAAGTGGTGCTTCAGGTTAAGAACAGTTTCAGGTTAAGTACAGACCTCCGGAACGAATTAAGTACTTAACCCGAGGTACCACTGTAGTTGTCATCCTCAATTGTTGCGGATCCTCTCACATTGAACGTGGGGTTAATATCATAAGCTAACATGAGAAGAGACAGTGGAGGTATAATGGCTTTGAGGGCCTCCACAAATTAGTCTAATCCTCTTCTAAAGTCATCTAAGTTGGCAGCCATCACTACCTCTTGTTTGAGTGAATTCCACAGTTTAACTGTGCTGTGTGGAAAAAGTACTGTCTTTTGTCTATCCTGAGTCTTCCAGCATTCAGCTTCATTGAATGGCTGAGTTTTCATAAATCATGCACAATTTTATGCCCACCCACTCCTGGCTTATTTGACTATTTTTCTTGAAAACAAAACAAAAGTCCCAAATGCTGTAACCTTTCATCATGGAGTTGTTACTCTTAAGTTTGACTGGGTGCCCTGTAAGACACCCTTCCAACTCCTTTGATTCTAAACAATGATGCTTTTTCGTTAGTAGGAAATAGTGACAGGATAGCTGGGTGTTGGCATCTGTCTGTGATGAAAGACAATGGAGTTCTCGTCCAGGGGTGAAATCAAATCACTGGAGAATCGCAGCGCCCGCTGTGGCTGCAGAGACTGGTAACTTGTAACTGCTGCCTCTTGCATTGTTTTTGCTGAGTTAGCAAGCCTGGGCAGTGTGTATGGAGAGCCAGGGCTGCCCAGACAACAAGGCCTCCCTCTCAGCCTCACTAATGTGGTCCAAAGGAAAGCAGAGCAATACATTTGGTACCAGCTTGGCTGCAGGGATTGCTAGAAGGAGGCGTACAAGATGCCATCCAACTATCCCTAAGACATTCCAATTTTTTTTTAGAGTTTACTCCTTAGCCTGTTCTTCCTCTGAAAATGCCCCATAAGGTAGCAGGTAGAATAGGTTATACACTCAGTCTTTATTTCTGAAATATACTTCTTTAAACCATGTCCAATATAAGATGCACATCTTACATGTTGGAGGTATAAAATCAAAATATGAAATAATTCGTCTAATTTTTCACCTTCCTTTAGTGTTTTGTTTTTGTGTGGTTTTCGTCTCTTCGTCCCTGGGGAAGTTTTTTCAAGAGCATGTCTGCGGGCCATAAATTATATCTCAATTGCATCTTGGAACCTGACACAGGTGCAAACACCCAGTCGTGATTTTTGCATGCTTTCAGATTTCTCCAGTTCTTCAGCAGCAACATGTGCCCAATCACTTAGTGTTGCTGAGGATCTTCTGGTCTTCAGAAAACTTTAAGGATGGATGGGGTTCAGGGAATTCCCTTGTGTGAAGCTCCCTTCTATTTGTGCCAGGGTTGTGTGAGAACTTAAGAGTAGTCCTGCTGAATCAAAGCAAAGATGTATCCAGTGCAGCATTCTGTTTCCACAGTGGCCAGGCAGATGCCTGTTAGAATCCCAGAAGTAGAACACGCAGTAGCTCTCTCCCACTTGTGGTCCCCAGCAACTCAGATTCAAAGGCATATTGAATGCACCCTCTTATTTTTATGAATATCTGGACATCTTAAAGAAGTACAGATAAATTTGGAGTGTCAAAACTCTCTCAATCTTTTAACAGCACATAAGCTGTAATGTGCTTCTAATCAGAATATGAAAAAGTCAGGAAATTAAATAGTATGGGGGGTGGCTTTTGTTAAAATGAAGATATTAACCAGAATAATATTTTTCCTAACATTACCTGGTAAGGTTCTTCCAAAAATTTTGATTCCAACATGAAGTGAAAATAATTCCAATATAAGGCATTAAAAAGCTTCAGGGATTAGATATTGTACGTAAAAATAAAAACTTAATTTCTAAATTAAAAACTATATTTACTTGTTGAAGTTATTAAATGTCTATCTTGCCCTTTCTTCCAAAGGAAGTTCCCGACTTAGAGAGTTTACAGTCGAAAGCAGGGTGGGACAGCCCAAGCCACTTTCCCTTCTGAAACAGAGTGCTGTTTCTGGCACTGCACAAACTAATGGACTTCTGTTTGAAAATTTCTTAATACATATGACCAACAAATGCTGTTTGCTTTCTTTCTTTCTTTTTTTTAAAAAAAGATTTTATTCAGGTGATTCAGAATACAGAGGGCTCAGTGTTGTTGCCTCATCCAATAATATAGCATCCAGTAAAATTGTCGCTGAACTTTTCAAAGAAGCAAAAGAACATGGGGCAGTCCCGTTAGATGAAGTATCAAGAGCATCGGGGGATTGTCATAAAGCTAAAGTAAGTACATGCAATCATTTTTTTATGGGTAAAGCACAATTGTTTTAATGCAAAAGTGCTTTTATTTAACAAGTATAGCACTTGATTCCTTTTAAAAAATTACTTTTGATTACTTTCATTACAAAACGTGAGCTGAATTTAGAGAGGCAGCGGGTAAAGTGTACTCCAATTCATAATATTTGCCTGCTTTAAACCGCTTTTCTGCCAGACAGGAATTTACAGCAATTAACGCTAGATGGGTGGCGCTGTGGGTTAAACCACAGAGCCTAGGGCTTGCCGATCAGAAAGTCGGCGGTTCAAATCCCTGTGGCGGGGTGAGCTCCCGTTGCTCGGTCCCTGCTCCTGCCAACCTAGCAGTTCGAAAGCATGTCAAAGTAGATAAATAGGTACCGCTCCGGCGGGAAGGTAAACGGCGTTTCTGTGTGCTGCTCTGGTTCGCCAGAAGTGGCTTAGTCATGCTGGCCACATGACCCGGAAACTGTACGCTGGCTTCCTTGGCCAATAAAGCGAGATGAGTGCCGCAACCCCAGAGTCAGCCACGACTGGACCTAATGGTCAGGGGTCCCTTTACCTTTACCTAATGCTAGATGCTAGTGTCCCAGGTTGGGAGGTTATGGGAGAGGGTCATGTGAAAAGAAAAGGTGCGGCTCCAGTATCTTTTGTATGAAAATAGTATGGAAACACTGCCTACAATTGAACACAAACTCTAAACTAGTCCACATGATATGGTAAATATCTCCTTAGCAACTACTAGCCATTTCATTACATTGAACAAAATGAAAGCCACCGGATGTAGTAGATGGTGACCACCCCCAGGTTCACGTTCAAACAGTGTGTGCTGGCACATGTCCCTGACAACTACTTTCATACTTTGCCTGATTTGAGCCATTGCACCAGCCCATACTATATGCTAACCATAATTTAGAACTCAAACCAGGTTGCGGATTCAATTCCCCCTAAGGGCCAGCTGCCTACTCCTGCATTGCAGCAGTGTTGGACTAGATGATCCTCAGGGCCCCTTCCAATTATGCTATTCTATGATTTATTTATTTCCAGATACCCAACAAACAAGCCATAGTTTAGAGCTGCTTGTCTGCTTTTTGTTTTCTGTCTGCTTAGCACTTATTAAATCTACTCCTATCTCTGTGGAACAGGAACTTCTGGAGGTGGAGTTGACAGCTGGGACACTGGTTTGCTTTTCAATTTGAGCATCATGCCAGAGCATACTTTGCAATCCAACTTCAAACTATGCTTTCAGATCCTGTTTTACTGGTTGATCAAAACAACATCATTTGGCATGCTTGAGTTTTTCTGTGTACTATAGGAAATTACTTTCAGCTCACCAGAAAAGAAGAGTGTCACTATCTATAAAAATATTGTTTTGAGTTGCTTATTACTTAACTGTGTGAAGATTAAACCAGTTGTCACTGACTTTTGCCAAATCTTCCCCCCTGTGAAGACTTTCTTTCTAAGCTGCAGGGTGCATTTTTTACAAAGTATTTACTTAACTAAACAGTGATCTGTTAATATTACTAGTAGTCAGTTGGTTTAAAATAAATGCAAGTAGTTACTGCAGCTCTGTAACTCAGACCTGTATTTTAAATATTTTATTAGTCATTTTCTGGTGGTGGATACAGATTGGGGAAGTCAACTATGAAGCGCTCTGAATATATCTATGGAGAAAATCAGTTTGGACAAGATGTAAGTATAAATACGATGAACATAATTTCCTGTTACATGCAAGAGATAATTAACTTTAGGAACCCTGTCTGCGTAACATATGACATACCCAACTGCAAGAGTATTTCCTGATAGCTTGTTCCTTATATCACCAATATATACCTAGATAATTTTATAGAACCATAAGTTTCATTTGACAATAATAATTTTTTGAACTCCAGAGATGCAAAAACAAATATTTTAAATGGAATGTAATTATTTCTGTACTAGGGACTCAGAGTGAGTTTTAGAGTGAGTTAGGGGAAAGGAATCAAGCTGCTTCTCTTATTGATCAGAGCTCCTATTTGAATAAAAGCTTCACTTTAAGTGATATGTCCAAAATATAAGATCTTAGTCCTTAAGCCAATGTATATGAAGTGAAAGATACGAAGTGATACCCTCTAACTCAGGGGTCAGCAAACTTTTTAAGTAGTCCACTGTCCCTTCAGACCTTGAGGGGGGCCGGACTATATTGGGGAGGGGGGAGATGAACGAATTCCTGTGCCCCACAAATAACCCAGAGATGCATTTTAAATAAAAATACACATTCTACTCATGTAAAAACACGCCCATTCCCGAACCGTCTGCAGGGCGGATTTAGAAGGTGATTGGGCCGGATCTGGCCCCTGAGCCTTAATTTGCCTCCCCATGCTCTAACTAGACAGCATGCCGTATTTGTGGTTTCTTCTGAATGAACAATAGAATACATTACCATGTGTTGCCTGTCCACATCATGGTTGGCACTAGCAAATACCATCCCATTGTCTTCCTTGTTGGTTAATGTTTCATAAGGGCAGTGAGGATTCATGTGTGAGAATTCCCATGCAGTGAAGAGAGTGAGGCAGTCCTTGCTCATAAAGAGCTACAGAGGCACAGCAGAGCTCTTCTGGACACTGAGTTGGAGCTAATGTGTCTTTGATTACATTCTGATGGCATAAATTCATAGGCAAGTGCAACACATTCCTTTTAGACTTTGGTTTGTACCCAATGTTAGTTCTACACATAGTACGCATAGTAGATGCATTGAAATTAATGGACATGACTCACTTGGGTCCATTACTTTTAATAGGTCTACTTTTTGAAGGCAGCCCTGTTTAGGGAAGCTTTTAATGTTTGATGGACTATTATATTTTAATATTTTGTTGGAAGCCGCCCAACAATACTATTATTATTACAGTGGTACCTTGGGATGCGAATGGGATCTGTTCCGGAGCCCCGTTCGCATCCCGAACAGAACGCAAGACGCGACGGCGCATCTGCGTGGGTCGCATTTCGCCGCTTCTGTGCATGCGCGTGACGTCATTTTGAACGTCTGTGCATGCGCGAGAGGCGAAACCCGGAAGTAACCCACTATATTACTTCTGGGTTGCCGCGGAGCACAACTCGAACGCACTCAACCTGAAGCACATTCAACTCGAGGTATGACTGTATAGCTGAATAGAATGTTTAGTATTGTAATACTGGAAAACAAACCAAGATTAATATAATGATCTGGTGTTACTTTTTTACATTTTCAAAGTACATCTGATTTATTCATAGGTTCAAATTTTACTTAAACTGTGGAGGAACGGTTTTAGTTTAGATGATGGAGAGCTGAGATCATACACGGATCCAGTGAATGCAGAGTTTCTTGAGTCTGTTAAAAGAGGGTAAGTTTATGGTATTTGTGACTATAGGAACACATTGCTTTCAGTGCAGTGGAAGAAACTGCAGCTGGAGAGGAAATCCAAGAAGCCTCAGTAGCTAAGTAGAAGTCCTAGGGTCAATTAAAAAGATGCTGCTTGGTTTGGAACACTCCCTTTTCCACAAGGTCTTCTGTTTTAAGTGATGGCCTTAGCAGTACCTAGGCAAGGCTTCAGTGGTACCCTAGACAGATACATGCAGGAATCAGGCTAGATCATAAGACCCGAGCTCAGATATTGTTTCAGCAACCAAGTCTCAAGTAGAGCTGCAGCTTCTATTTTGTCTACCTTTGAAGAGAAGAGCATCTTAATTTATAGTGGCCTAGTTTGCTTTTGTAGTAATTGACACGGATGGAGCGTAGGAGGCTGTTGATCCACTAGGGCAGAGGTTGGGAAACCTCAAGCCCAGGGGCTGAACGTGGCCCTCCAGGCCTCTGTCTCCATCACCAGGCCATGTACCATACCAGCCCCATTCTTCACCCTCCTCAAGTGCTTTCTCCTGGTTGAAATGTGGCCTTGAACTATGATAATGCATCCTGCTTACCTGGATAAAGAGATAAGCCTCTTAGCTGCAATATAGCCTACTCTACAAAGGTGAGAGCTGCATCTCTTTTTTCCAGCCTCACCCACAACTGGGATGCAGCTCCTTCAAGGTTGCCCATGAGGCAATGAAGCCCTCAGGCTGTAAAACGTTCCCCATTCCTGCACTAGGTCTTCTGAACTGAGTCTGAGGAAGGCAACATGGCGTCCTCACCCTGTAGAGGTATTGCCACAACCAGCTCTTCTGGTGAAGTGTTTCTGTTTGGCTGTTTACATCTTGAACTGGGAGCAATTCCCTCCCCAAATCTCCAGCTGAACTGCTTGAAGAAGAGTTTTATTTTTTTAAGAGTGAGAGATTGGTCTCAGGATCAGAGGGTTTAGCATTTGGAGCGCTAGACCATTTTGATAAAGAAAGGACAAATATTTAGGGAAGGGATGGTAATTTGCAACCAGGTGGCACCAAAAACAAGCTGTTTCCAGATCAAGGGAATAGATCACAATTACCAGGGAAGTCCATATATCCCATAAATGACATGTGAGGAAGCGTGTTTATTATATATGTTGCTTTATGGAAAGGGTAGGTTTTGATAGAGGACTTTTTGTAATAAAAATGTACCAAAAAGCATTTTCTGTTACTAGGGGCTGTATCATCCTCAGCCACCGAATAGGATATGAATACCCAGCCCTGTAACATGGTGATGACTCTTCTAGACAGTCTTTTATTTTCAGTCTGCGGCTTCAACATGTAGCAAGTGAAGTACATATAATTTTGCCTTTCTCCCCCCACCCCTTCCTGACCATAATTTAGCCTGTAGCATTTCTTATGCATGCCTGATTAACAGCACAATACTATACATGTCTATTGAAATGTAAGTCTTTTGGGTTCTTATTCTGTGATAAGCGTGTATAGGATTATATCTTAAATAAGCCTGTTTATCTGCAGTATGGAATGTATGTGCAGATAATGGAGAAGATTAGAGCATAGTGGATTTGAACTATTGTTGTTATCATTATTTCATATTTTAATGATGTGATCCAGACAAAATTGAATACTTTTCAGTTTCATCACTTGCTCTTTATGCTCTTGCATAAATCAATAAACTTGCTTAAATTGAATATTTCCCCTTTTCTTTTTGCTGTTAAGAGAGATTCCTGCAGAACTTCAACGTTTGGTGCATGGAGGCCAAGTTAATCTGGATATGGAAGACCACCAGGAGCAGGAATATGTAAGGCCTAGATTGAGATTCAAAGCTTTCAGTGGAGAAGGCCAGAAACTTGGAAGGTTAATTTTTTTCAAAATCCTTGGTTTATAAAAATACAATTATCTTGTATTCTTGCCATTGATACAGTTGATGATTGGTGTATAAAATACCAAAGGCCATTCTATTATCTTCCCCACCCCGCTGCTGAAAACCACATTACCTCAGAAATCTGTTGGGGACTTTATACCAGTAGTGAACAGGGCTCAGAGCTACAGTCAAACCTCAGTTCCCAAACGCCTCCCTTTTGGAACATTTTGGCTCCCAAATGCCGAAAACCCAGAAGTAAGAGTTCTGGTTTTTGAACATTTTTCAGAAGCTGAACGTCCGACAGTGCTTCTGCAGCCAATCAGAAGCCGTGCCTCAGTTGTCAGACCTTTTGGAAGCCGAACGGGCTTCTGGAACGGATTACGTTTGACAACCAAGGTTTGACTGTATTGCCCTCTTGCTCATGCAGACCCATGTCTGACATGCATTCATTCCATTTTCTTTTGCCCCTCTTTTATCTGTGTCTCTCTTCCCCAACTACATCCTCCTTCTCACCTCTTGTTACCCCATGCAGCAATTAGACTGGAAAAATAGCTTCCACTGGCAGCTATGAAACCTTTTATTATACTTAGCCTAACTGCCATGTTGGGAGCGGGGGGGCTTAACTCTCTCCTCCTTGTGTCTCCTCACAAAAGTCTCCCCCTGCCCAACAAACAGCAATTCATTGCTGAGTGGAAGGGGAGGCAGGATGAAAGTGTAGCCCTGCTGGCCACATCTGGCCTACAGGCTGCAGCTGCCCCACCCCTGCCATGCTGTGCAGACTATATGCTTCTCACTTGCCACTCCATTCCAACAGTTTGTTTTAATCTTTTAAGTTAATCTTAACATTTGAGTTTGGTTACTTTACAAATGCAATTAGACTAAGGATGCTCAGTGGGACTGAGTAAACATGCATAAGATTGGGCTGTTCCTCGTTTGGAGCTTTTCTCCTCCAAGCTAATGGTAATTATATGCCTGGTATTGTTAAATGAAATACATTTCAATTGCTCTGCTGTTTTTCCTTTATTATTGAAGGCTGGCAGGTTATGGATGTTGGGTTGGATCTAGATTTCCCTGGAGCAGAGTTCTGCTTCAAGGACAGTCTGCTGGAGGAAAGGGATTAGGAATTTATTTTGTCAGTTTCTTCTTCCTCTTGAAAAACTGTTCCAGAGAATTGGGGGACTCTCTGGAACTATGTTGCAAGTACAGTGGTACCTCGGGTTAGGAACTTAATTCGTTCCAGAGGTCCGTTCTTAACCTGAAACCATTCTTAACCTGAGGTACCACTTTAGCAAATGGGACCTCGTGCTGCCGCCATGCCGCCGCTGCACGATTTCTGTTCTCATCCTGGGGCAAAGTTCTTAACCCGAGGTACTACTTCCAGGTTAGCGGAGTTTGTAACGCGAAGTGTTTGTAACCCGATGTATTTGTAACCCAAGGTACTACTGTAGTTCTTGGAGCTGAAGAGGGAATTGATGAAAATTGCCTTCCCTCTGCTGGAATGGTAGTTCTTCCATTAACAGACAGAGCCGTTTTTCTGTTTGCAGAAGGGCATGTCTGAACATCCTTTTATGGCTGTTGGAAGTTTACATATACTGGTCCAGAATATGCAATAGCACTATGTTCTTTTTGACTGTATTCTGTTAGTGTTGAGATTTCTTACTGCTTTCTGACATATTATACAATAATTGGCACTGCGCTTAATTACAAAATGCAATGTTAGAAGTGTGGAGAGGTGCAAAGAAAAGCTAATTTGTCCATGGCTAGGGGGCGCAATTTGGACGGTTCTGCAAGATCACCTAGCTATGGCTCTGGTGGTAGAGCATCTGCTTTGCATCCAGGACATCCCTGATTCAATCCTCAGCATCTCAGGGTACTGCTGACAAAGGCTACTGGTTTGAAACCCTAGAAAGCAGCTGTATATCAGTGTACACAGTACTGAGCTAGACGGACCAGTGGTCTGACTTGGCATAATAAGACAGTTATGTATGTTCTTATTTTATTTTATATTTTGTGAGTGTAGATTTACAGTGGTACCTCAGGTTACAGACGCTTCAGGTTACAGACTCCACTAACCCAGAAATAGTACCTCGGGTTAAGAACTTTGCTTCAGGATGAGAACAGAAATTGCAGCGCAGCGGCAACAGGAGACCCCATTAGCTAAAATGGTACCTCAGGTTAAGAACAGTTCAGGTTAAGAACGGACCTGCAGAACGAATTAAGTTCTTAACCTGAGGCACCACTGTACTTATAACTAGTCCCTTAATGTTTTTAACATCCAGTTCAAATCCTTTTCTTTGTATTAAACAAATACAAAAGCACAAAATTTAACTAATTATGTTTTGTTGAATTGTATGAGGTACTGAGGAAGGCAAGAGAGCATTTTTAGAAGGCACCCTTGCACTCTCTTTGTAGACACATTCATTTGCAAGTAAGGCCCATTGACTTCAGTGGTACTGGTTGGCTTGTAGATAAAGTCTTTAACATTTCAACTGTATTTCAGCTTTTTCACTTGTTTCTTAATTTTAGCCTTACACCTGAGATTGTCAGTACACCATCTTCCCCAGAGGAAGAAGAAAAATCCTTCCTTGATGCTGTGGTTCTGATCGATGACTCTGTGCCAACAACTAAGATTCAGATTAGGCTAGCAGATGGAAGTCGTTTAATACAAAGATTTAATCATACCCATAGGTAAGCTTAACTGTTTAACTGTACTGAAACATTGGATCTTAGTTCCAGATTATCACAACTTGTCATCTGAAGCTTATTGCCAGTATTCGGAGCTGATGAGTGGTTTGTTTTTAAAGTGCAGAGCATATTGTATTGATCCAAAGACTAAAATATACATTGTTATACTTTTGTCAATAGGATTATAGATATTCGGAACTTTATTATCCAGTCTCGCCCTTTGTTTGCCACCACTGACTTTGTGCTTCTGACTACATTTCCACACAAAGAGCTTACAGATGAAAGCCTGACACTACAAGAATCAGATATTCTGAACACTGTGATTCTTCAGCAACTAAAGTAAATCTTGAGCCTTTCAGTGCAATATCGCTTCTGTGAATGGATAGTATTGCATATTGTTCCTCAAAAATGCTTCCAAGGAGAAAGGGGAAAAAATGACAGAGGAAAACTAACCGTTTCCCACTTTAATGGATCAATTGGCATTTAGTACTGTTCTGTCTTCCAGTGATAATTCGTCTGAATTGGAATTCAGAGATATGCTAATAAATATGAATTGATTTTTGTATTCTTCCAAAACAGCCTGTATAAACTGGTGTGAATTCAAGTACTTCTTTTATTGGGTGGGGGTGAGGGTTGGGGGTAATTTATAAGGGTGCAGAAGCCATTTTTGTAGAAAGAGAAGGGGCCTCTTTTCTGGTAAGACTTGAACTGTGGAAGAATTTTATGCTGCATCAGCTAACAGCCATTAAGAATTTAGGGTTGCAATCCTATGCTCCTTTATTTGAGAGTAAGCTCGTTGATCTCATTGGGATTTTCCTCTGAATAGACACTAACAGGATTGCACTATTTTATCAGCTGAGATATGTGTATGCCCCATCGTATGAAATATTGGAAATATTCTGTTATATAGGTTGTCTTCCACATATCTAGCATAATATAAACACATTCTTTAATCTAGTGCTAGTGAGATATTTGGCCTGTTGCGCAGCTCTTATGTCTGGGAATTCAACAATATATGGTGGGACACCACTGTCTCTGCTTAAATAGAAGTCCAATTTGCACCTTATCGTATTCAAATATCTGGCCAATATGTTGCTTAAAGTAACTTAAAGTTTTAACATAAAGACAATTAGACCGATATCATTTCTATACAGATTGTTAATAGTTGGCTTAATTTGAATCCTGAGACTCTTTTTAGAAAAGTAATCTTTCTGGAGAACCTTTAGCTATATATCTCATGCTCAGTATTATTGAATGATGAAAAATGGCACTTCCAGTATAGCTTGTTGCTGTTTTTCAAAGCAAAAATGAAGAAGGGGGATACATGAAGAGAAGTGTGTCTTACGTCAAAATTGGTGTGTGGGTTTTTTTTAAACTATAAATAATTTTTCTGACTAATTTTGTGTTGGTCAACCATGTTTTTTTTCCTTTTGATCTGTATAGCAGCTTCCCTTGAAATTCACACATATGTGTGTATATATATATATATATATATATATACATTTCAGAGTTACAAACATTTCAAACAAATATTTGAAAAGGTTTAGTAGAACTTGGGGGAAGATTTTGTAAATCTAATGTCTGCATGATTGAACCAATTGCAAATTCTCCTGTGGTAATCAATAAAAAGAATGTTTTAACTATATGGCTTCTACATGTTTTTTATATTTCATTTTCTTTAAAAAAAAAAGTGGAAATGTGCCTGTGTCTGAGTATGTGCCTGCTTTGAATCTGAGGAACAGGTAAGTGGAACCACAAGACAGCTAATGGGTTTTAAGTTAACTTTTTGAAGGCAACGGTGCTTGAGTGTAACCCATTGTAACCCAAGTGTTACCATTCAGATGAACTAGGTACATGCCCAAGATTCCATGCCCCAGGACCTGACACAAGGGTAGGACAATATTGTATGAGTGTGTGTGTAGAGGTCTGAGGCATTGTGCTGCTGCTGCTGCTCCTAACATCGCCAAGTAAGATCTACCGTATTTTTTGCACCATAACACTCACTTTTTTCCTCCTAGAAAGTAAGGGGAAATGTCTGTGCGTGTTATGGAGCGAATGCCTGCCGGTGGCGGGGGGGGGGGGGAATCTGCTGCAGTCGTGTGCAGAGGATCCATGGTTCCCCTTCCTTTCCTCCTCCGTGGTTACAAAGCATGGATCCACATGGATCCACAGGATTTTTGCATTGGGCTACTCCAAACTCACTGTCAGATCACATGTCTGTGGCCACAGCATGAACCACAAAAATCATATATCCACTATTTCGTTTAGAATATTTTTTTTCTTGTTTTCCTCCTCTAAAAACTACGTGCGTGTTATGGTCTGGTGCGTGTTATAGAGCGAAAAATACGGTATTTTACTCCCTCTTCTGCCCATCCTCAGCCTACTGGTGCTTCTAAAGTGGGTAGAACCACCACCTCTCCCTTTTGCAGTTCAAATTCCAGCCTTGGGGCTTTCTGCGGTACTTAGAATACAGCCCAGGTGCAGACACTTATAGGCTTGTGCTGTAATGTGATTGAGAGGAAAAGAAAGCAATGTTTTCAAATGGCTGCTTGTGGGGTGGAACTGAAGATAAATTTGGGTGGGATTCCTTAACTAACAAAGTGTCTGTTTCAATTGGGGTATATTAAAACATTTTTTAAAAGCCCCATGCTAACTTGAGTAGGCATGGCTTGTAAAATGTTAGCAACAAGCTCGTTAACTTTTCAAACAGTAAAGCGGTGAAAACCAGTCATACTGGAGAATAGTCCCTTTAACTTTCCCTTTAAATTTTCGTCTCCACTCAAAGGCAGGTTAGGAGAAAGAAGCTTTTGTAAAGGGATGCAAACAGTTAAAAGCAGACAGTACAGAAGCACCTTTAACATTTCATTTCTACTACAAGCCAAGCTGTGTGGTGAAGGCTGGAGATGGAGGACAGTGCAGGTAAAGTAAAGTTTTTGCTTTACATTAACCAAAACAAAATCTGTTTTTCTAAGTCACTCACTAGATATTTTATTAATGTATTCATTTTGTTTAAATAAAAATAAGTGTGGTCGTCTTGGTTTAGCAGCCAGCAAGCTTCTCAATAAGTCCTTACCTTGAAATAACCCTTGAGGCCTAACTTCCTACCTTTCTTGCTTACCAAAAGGGAACTTTACCTCATATGCCTTAAAGCATTTCTCCCACGGAGAGCCTCAAGGTCCATAAATAGCAACACTCTAGTGGTCCCGGGCCCTAAGGAAGTTAGACTGGCTTCAACCAGAGCCAGGGCCTTTTCAACTCTGGCTCCGGCCTGGTGGAACGCTCTGCCTCATGAGACCAGGGCCCTGCAGGATCTGATTTCTTTCCGCAGGGCCTGTAAGACAGAGTTGTTCCGCCTGGCCTTTGGCTTGGAGCCAGTTTGATTCCCTCCCTCCCTCTCTTTCTTTTTTCTTTTCCTTCTCCTCCTGCGATGAGGCTACATTTTAATATTCCATTATTTTAATGTTGTATTTTATTTTTGTTTTTAAGTTGTAATCATTCATCTAGTTTTTATTATTGCTTGTAAGCCGCTCTGAGCCCGGCCTTGGCTGGGGAGGGCGGGGTATAAAATTATATATATATTATTATAATTATTATAAATTCATTTTGAGAGAATATCTTCATTATCAGTTATTATAAGGCCTTTTGAAATAAAAAAATTCCTTCCTGTAGCACCTTAAAGACCAACTAAGTTAGTTCTTGGTATAAGCTTTCGTGTGCATGCACACTTCTTCAGATACACAGAACTAACAGAACTAACAGAACTAACTTAGTTAGTTCACAGAACTAACTTAGTTGGTCTTTAAGGTGCTACAGGAAGGAATTTTTTTATTTCGACTATGGCAGACCAACACGGCTACCCATCTGTATAAGGCCTTTTGTTTTGGTCAAATACCAAAATTAGAAATAATACAAATTACAGCATTTGTGACTTGCAGAATTTGGTGTTCATGATTTCTTCTGAGCTAAACCTGGAGAAGATTAACTGATAAATCAGTCAGGGATAGGAATTGTTAAGTAGCATTGGTCCCATGATTAACCAGTACTGCTTTACTTGGATTTAAGCCAATCTACATAAAAAGGTGCCATCCAGCTTGGAGGCTGTTTTCAACCTTTAGTCTCTTGCAAAACCTTTAATGTAGATGAACACAGTGGTGGCTGCAGCCCTTGTTAGTGCAATGAGCATAAAAAATTAAACAGAATTAACTTTAAATTAGGCAGGCTTTTTGGATAAGAAGGATATTTCAGCTGAATTCTTGCTAATTATTTAACAACTTCAGTAGAATATTGCATATTACTATCAATTTCAATTTCAGTTTTTAATAAAGTTGATTTAGCATCTGTCCAAGGGGCCTCTTTGACAGCTGTGTCAATGTGATTTCTTATTCCTGTCACAGTGACATGAGAAGTTACGTCAGCTGATCACCTCTCTGCCAAACACCTATTAACCATGAAACTCTTTAAAGCCACTGTCTTGGGTACTTTAAAGAAGCTGCCTACTAATGATGAGATATCATATGTGGCAAGTATAACTCTATGGGTGCTCATTCAAAAACATCCAGGAACTTAAGCTTGTACTTTAAGATTGTACATGAAGCACATACACAGGAATAAATAGCACGAGAGAGAGAGATAGAGGGAGCAATGCTTAAGATTTCCTGCATGTCACTCCTCCATGATATTATTAGGTGACATGAAATGGCAGAATTCATAATCACATTTGTGATTACAACACAGATGACTTACATGCTTTTGATACTAGGAAAATTCATGAGGAATTTAAAACATTTTAGCAATCCTTATATTCTCCAGTCCCTACAAATTAATCTGACACAAAAAAACTTATATCAGGTACTATCTACAGAACAAAATATCTTCCTAAATTCGAGAATTACTGAACATGAAATCAATAAAACTTGCGATGTGAGATCATCTCAAATAATTTTTCTTACAAAATTGTTGTCAACTCTTATAGACCAATCAATTTGTTAAATCAAGATAAAAATAATTCATAGCTGTACAGTCATACCTCACGTTACGTCTGCTTCAGGTTGCATGTTTTCGTCTTGTGTCCCGCAGCAACCCAGAAGCACCGGAATGGGTTACTTCCCGGTTTCGCCACATGTGCAGAAGTGCCAAATCGCACTGCGCACCTGCACACATGCGGCGCTTCGAGTTGCAGGCTTTTCATGTTACGGATGGGCCTCCAGAACGGATCCTGTCCGTAACACGAGGTACCACTGTACTTGCTAATCATTTGAGTACAATCCTACCATCATTGGCCCATCAAGGTCAAGTGTGGTATATTAAGGGTAGGCAAATATCAGATCCAATTCACAGACTATTAAATATTATATGGCATAGCAAACAACATGGAATACATTTAGCTATTTTAAAATTACTGTAGATGCATTGAAAGCTTTTGATTCATTAAAATGGTCTTTTTAAACTGCAGCATTAGAACGGTTTCATTTTAGAAGTAGATTCTTAAAGACTTTTCACAAAGTATATTATAAAAGCATAGCCAGCATTAGACTAAATGCCTTTGAAAATGGCTACATTAAAATTGGAAGAGGTACTAAACCAGACTGTCGTCTTCCTATGGAACCTCTGGCAACAGCAGTGAGGTTTCATAGTAAGAATTCAGGCATTAAGTGTCCTGAAATGGTTGGTGTACAACAGGGATGTCCAACCGGTCGACCGTGATTGACTGGAAAATCCCCGGATGATGATTGCAGTTGATCGTAGGATCCCTATTGATCTGCAGTAGTGATAAGCAGCAGAGTTTAAGTGCCGCCCCCCGCCGTCGTTCAAATGGGTGTTTTTCCAAGTAGTTTGAAAACGAAAATAGTCGTTACTGTTGCATCATTTTTTAGGCGAGCGATGTCTTCCCCCCTTGTAAAAAAAAAGCTCCTCCTCCCTAAAAAAAAAGCCCAACTTTGGCTTTGCCCCCCCCTTAATGGGTAGATCACTACTGGGAGTAGATTGCTGTCTTTTGGGAGTTGGACGTGCCTGGTGTACGACATAAAAATTTGTTTGCAGTTTATGTAGCTCTTTTGATTTCAGATCCATTTCATCCATCGCTAAGCTTAAAACTTTATTAATTCAATATGGACATCTATCTGGTTTCTCAGTCAAATACTCTAAAGTACATATTGACAACGTAAGCATTACATTCTAAGAATTCCTCAGTTTCAATCACCTGGCAACTACATGTGGCTCAATAATCAAGGTCTTTTTATATCTGTAAGGTGTTGCTTATATCTCTATGTCTTAACATAATATATTTTGTACTGTAATATTTCTGGGCATCTATTTAATGGAAATCACTTCTGTTGTTCAAAGGTTCAAGGATAATTGATGGTTCCATTTACTATACAAGTGATTAAAGATACCTGGAGTACTGAAGGCCCTTGACCAGTGCTAGTCAAGGCTATATTTTCAAGGCTGACTGTTTATACTCAAGGCTGACTGCTTATCAGCTAGCTACTGACAATACACCTTATCTGGTATATTGTAAAATACGTGTTCTTCTGTAAAGCTGATGTTGATAGCCTGAGGCTCAAACTACACATGACACGATGGCAGATCTCTGTGTTCAAACTTGAATCTGCCCCAAGCACATAGAAAGCAGAGTTGAGGCCTCACATGTCTGATCCCAGAAGTGAATAAATCTGGGATAAAAGCACATAAGCAAAGGGGCTGCAGAGGCTTAAGCAGCAAGCAAGGAGAGTGTTCATCACATTTCACCTGCAAGCCCCCTTTCTGTTCTTTAAATTGGGCTACCTATGTCATTGCAATAGATTCAGGTTAAAAGCATGTGTAGTTTGAGCCCGAGTTAGGATGGTGTAGTGGACAGGGTGTTAAATGTACAGCCGTACCTTGGTAGTCAAACGCCTCAGTTGTCAAACAAATTGGCTCCCAACGTCGCAAACCCAGAAGTGAATGTTCCGGTTTGTGAACGTTTTTGGAAGCTGAATATCCGATGTGGCTTATGCGGCTTCTGATTGGCTGCAGGAAGCTCCTGTGCCTTGGTTTTCGGACCGTTTCGGGAGTCGAACGGACTCTCAGAATGGATTAAATTTGAGAACCAATGCACAACTGAACCCGTGATGTGAAATGACAAAGAAAGCTAGAGTACTTGGTTTTAAAGGAGAATGTAAGAACAGTAAGCTGTTAGAATGGAGCGAATCTTTTGGACAGGGCCAGCCCAATACATTTTGGCACCTGAGGCAGACCACAAAATAGTGCCCCCCTCCCCACCAGGGAAGAAGGGTTGAGGGAAAATACACCAGGAATAAGCAGGGAAAGTTCTACATTGGGATCTGCTGCCCCTGTGGATTCTGCTGCCTGGGATGGTCGCCTCACCTTGCCTCCTAAGTGGGCCGGCCCTGCATTTGATACAAAGTCTGTGACAGGGTGTAGAATCATTTTCAGCCAAAGGCCCACAGCCCCTCCTGGGGAAGCTTCTGGGAGCTGCATAGGTAGGCAAGGTCAGAGGCAAAAGTGGGTGGAGCAGTAGCCTTTGTTCTAGTCATCCTAAAGTCAGAGGTTTCAGCACATCCAGCCATGCCTGGATCACATGGAGATCCAGACATGCAAAAGGCATTATCACAGTTCGGGAGCATAACCTAGCCAAGCAAAACACACAAGGAAGGTGTGAAGCAGGGCCAGCAGTCTGGTGTGGCCTGAGTGGGAAAGAGTCTGCAGTGAGTCCCCTGAGCTGGCTAGAGAGCCCTGGAGGGTCATGTATGGCCCTAAGGCCTGAGGCTCCCCACCCCTGCCATATAGGAAGAGCAGGAAAAATATACTGGGTCTACATATACTACAAATTGTTCCTGGGATGGGAGAGGCTGACCCCTTTAGTTCAGGCACTGGGGACTTCAAGGTTGGATTATTGCAATGCACTGTGTGTAGGGCTTCCCTTTCACTTGGCCTGCAAACTCCAGTTAGTGCAGAATGCTGCAGCCCAGTGCCAGGCCTAATTTAGTGTGTGGGGTGGAGGTTCCCATTGCTGATTGAAATAAAACAAGGTAGGGTGCTTTAACTTTTCTACCACAGGACATTTCAAAAGTTGCCTGGGCACACGCCATTCAGCCACTGTAAAAAGGCAGTACATTCAAGTGTTTCCTGAGTTCAGATTTTTTCTGGAAAATGTTTGCATACTGTATGTCCCAATTCTCTTGAAGAAGCAATGAGCCCAGAGATGGCTTTAATGTTTGCTAGTCATACTTGCCATGTAGTGTTTGCATTCGGATAAAGACAGCTTGATAGAACACCTGCATAGAACAAACTTGCAAAAGGCATGTTCCAAGTTTTCACACTGTGTGTGCTCTGAGGCAGTTCTTGTAGCCTGTTTACTGTGCTGAAGTCCACAGGGGGTTGGATGCATTGCACTCCTCCTCACTGCACATAGGTCCAGAGCACCTAAGTTCCCCACTGCGTGGTCTCAGGAAGGTCATGAGACAGCAGAGTTGGTGGAACATTAGAACATGGGACTCTTACAGTTGTGGGTTCGAGTCCCACATAGGGCAAAAGATTCCTGCACTGCAGGGAATTGGACTAGATGACCCTTGTGGTTTCTTCCAACTCTACAACTCTGCAATTCTATGAGGAGGTCTCTAGCCAATCAAAACTCAAGGCCAGGTGACAGAGCTGACCCTCGTCAAAAATGGTTGTGGTGTTTCCCAGGAAATGTAAATTTAGATTTAATCCCAATTACGAAGCGTCGGACATGACTAAACAACAACAACAACACCCATGGATGGAGCTTTCTGTTTCTTTCCCAGAGTTAATAGCTAACTAGTGGTATATGCTTGCATTAGTTATAGTAAAGGTTCTGTGGACTTTTGTGGTAGACAATTTCCTACTGCTGTGGGAGGCAGTTCAGCCAGTGTAGCTTTTCCTGGTCCCTTTGCAATTCATTGCTCAGAGAGCAACACATAGTTGTAGGACACGTGCAGTAACTGAGCTACAGGGTAAACTGGGTGCTCCCTGTGGCTTTGCTAAATCTGACCACCCCGGCTTATCTAGTTAATGCTCCTGTTATCTAGTTAATGTGGCCTGCCAGAGATTTGAAGGAAGTCCACAAGGAAATGATAGCTCTCCTCCAATGTTTGCCAAGTGGTGATTGTTATTAATTAGCTAAGCAGAGCTTGCAAGTTTTGAGGCACTTCTCCTATAGACAGACAGTGAATGTATTATGCACACAAAATGGCACCATCTGCACACAAGATGGAGGTACCAGGAGGCTTTGGAGGTGGGGGTGGAGCCCCAAGGTTTGCAGAAGCCCAAAAAAACACCTCAGGGTGGAAAACTCAAGTGGAGGAGGGGGAGAGACCAAAACCAGCTTATTGAGGACAGATCATGGTCCATGTGCATGGAATGCTGACTGACTGGAAAAAAATTGAAGAGGAGGAGGAGGGGGGATGTAATGGAGTATTCTGGAAGTGGGTGAGGTTTGCTGGCTGTAGCCCTGAACAGGAACTTTCCACACTACAATAGTACCTTTTCACTAGTGCCTTTTGAATATCAGGTGCTAGGGGGCAAAAAATTAGAGGGTTCTCAGAAAAATGAGAAATAAATACATGCCTGCTTCTGTGTTTCCCAGAAGCATTGGCTTGGGAATGCCTGGAAATAAGAAACATAACCCACGTACAAGGCTTGGGAATTTTTCTTCCAGTTGCAACTGGGGAAGTCAGTGTCCAGTTGAATTTAGGAAACATCTATGTATCAGTAATTAATAAGCAGATTATTATGGCCTATGTTGCTACTTCATAAGTTAAAAGATGAATTTGACACTGTTGGTCGTCTTTTCATGAATTGCACTGAAAAATCCTTTGTATGTTCTCGGGTAATTTGGACAGAAGAGCCTTGTAAACTGAAGTTATTGCAGGTTAAGTAAACAGGAGGGTTCCGTTCTTCATATTAGGCAAACTGGTGTAGTTCTGTTGACTTTAATGATGAAAGGGTCAGGTGCCAGATGGGAATTAGCCAGAGTGGGGTTACTATTGTCTATTGGTACTCTAGGTCATAGCTGTCAACTTTTCCCTTTTCTTGCGAGGAATCCTATTCGGAATAAGGGAGTTTCCCTTAAAAAAAGGGAAACATTGACATCTATGCTCTAGGGAGAGAACATAGTACATATTTTTAACATATTTTGCTGTAATAGCGTGCTCAGTTTCTTGTAATATACAATATCTAAGGTCACTTGCAGATGGGCAATTTCGGTTTGGTGGCTTTCTCACTTTACCAGTTTTAAATTCCTGTTTCTGTGCTTTGAAACACAGTGGCCATTGCCACCAGCCAAGCAGCTTTAATGAAAATTAATCATTTCACTGCAATGTCTTTATTGAAACTCGTAAGTTTAATAAACACATTTTTGTATGTGGTTTTGACAAATATACACATTTTACAAGCCATTTGGAGAGTGACAGTTTTGGAGGATGACTGTGTTTTGGATCATAATCATGATTTGAAAATTGCGGATTAGGTAGATTTGCCTTTAAATGCAAACTGAGTCAAATTTGTTCTCCATCCCTACTTCCAGTAAGCCCATTTATTGAGCATTTCATCTGGTTACAGTACATCAAGGAACTGTTATCCCACACTTTCCAGTGCTTTTTCTCATCACTTTCCTTATCGCAAAAAAACAATTTTTTGAGAGAAGTGGATTTCTTGTGCGATACCTCAAAATCAACTTTAATTGCACAGCCTGAATTTGCCAGTATGTGGTTGAATCCCAGCCAAAAATGGTATTTTGTAAGCACCCTGTTTTTTGTTCCCTGATAGTGTTGCCACATAATTATAAGCAAAACATCCCACCAGCTGTTTGCTCATGAGCAAGGATAGCACTTTTTCTGAGTTTTGCCCAAGATCATTATTTGCATCCCCATGGCTGAGTTATTTATTTGCTTGCTTATATATTTCACAAGATTGATCAGACACCTTTGAAAAGTGATTGAGATATTTTATTGAAGAAAATGTAATGAACAGAAATAAACAATGTACACATACACACCTCATTTGGAGAAATGCGAAGGTTGGAACATGATACATTTAAGAATCTTGAATGCCCAGCATATAGTAGCCTTAAATAAGCACCATCCCTGCCTGCATAAGCATTTTATCCTCTTCCAAAGATCAGGACAAGTTTTGTACCAACTGCCCTGATGACGCTAAATCATAACCCCTTTTTGTCTGTTTGTTTGCGGCATTGTGCAACCAGCTTCTACAGAAAGAGATAAAGTAACCTCTTCGTCAGCTCAGAAGCTTGGTCACTTATTTACTTACTTGCAATACATATATACATATATTTAACCAAATACCTATGGTAAAAAACAACAACACAGAACATTCAAACAGATTAAACAACCATTGGTTTAAGCAACAGTTCCCACCCCATTTTTCACCTGTTGCAGCCCACTCACTCCCCCTCTGCCTCTCACGCAAGGAGGGCTTCACTCTGTGACAACAGACTCATGCTGGGACCTTTCATCCCTATTCTGCAATCCATTCAGGCTGTTATCCTGAGCAGTATTTTTTAATACTTATGAATGGTTGCCTACAGGTATCCACAGCAAGAAGCATCTCACCCCTTGTCTATAGCCAAAAAGCAAACACAAAATAAAAAGATGGTGTCAATAAGGCCCAGATGCTTTTTCTCTCCCCTTCTCAGTCCTGACAAAAATCACAGGCCTCAAAATCAGTAGCGGGATATACAGGTGATTTGCTGGTCTCTTCCATCTCTCTTGTACCTGCCAGCACAAAACTGTGTTCTCCGAACACACGTTCCTCACATTGACACCCCTACTATGACTCAAAAGCTCCACTGGAGACCCAGCAGTAGCACATAGAGTAGATATGTATAGTATTTCTTGTTATTTTTGAGCCTATAAAAAAAGGAAACATTTTCTATACAACCATATTAAGCAACATAGTTTCTCCCAGCCCTCATTATTCCTCCTAATGCATTCCATTGCCATCATTGCATGAATTTTTTTACCCCTGTGGGGACCAAATACACAAACAACATTTTTCTTCCACACATTCATAGGCATTTTAATCTGTACTTGAAATCAATGTCACTTGTAGGTTGTAAAACACCAAGTCCGACCCGCGATTGGTCTAAAGACGGGCATGTCACATTCTTGTCAAGAAGCTCCACTTCAAAATAAGATAGCAATAAAGTCAAAAATTGTTTAATTTCATGAACGGCCAATAATCTTCCAGGACATTTTGCAAGTCCCATTCCAAAAGGCATATAATAATATTTTAATTTGCGACCATTGCGGTAAAAAGTGGTCTTTTCCTTTCCATTTTCCTCAAGATAGCGGTCATACTTGTATGTCTGCAAAAAAAAAGTCCAAAATAATGCAGTTTTAAACTCAACATCATTTAGGAAGCATAAGATTATTTCAGATTTGCAAATGAAATATTAATGTGTGTTCATCTTCCTTAATACTTTAAATTGGATTTGTATACGAGTTCCTCTAAAAGCTTGAGTTGCCAAATGTTCTACCATTCTTTTTCAATAAAGATAAAATAAATTCATCTCAGTTAATTATTGAAATACAAAATAAATTACAGCTAGCAGTTCTGTAATTATTAAAGTATTAATCAACTCTTTTGTGCTCATGAAATTGGAAAAGGAGAGGGAACATTTTTAATCATAATTTTTTACCAAAGTTTCTGCTTGTTTGGCATACAACTGCTGGTGCTAAATGTTCCTTCCTTGCTTCACTCCAGAATGCCTTTTAAAGAGCTCTGGAATTCATCTAGCAAAACACCAGCACTTGTGTGCAATAAGAGGCAACAATATTGATGTCAAGTGGTTGGCTGCAAGCACTAAGGCAATTCTGCTGATGTGCGCAGCTTTGTTTTGAAGCTGTCAATTACTCACCAGGGGGTCAGAGTAGATTTCTGGATCAAAATGCAACAGCTGGGAATAAAGAGCTATGGTGTCATCTTTGCGGATATTGTAGGAGTTGCTGCCTAATTGCAAAACGAAATCTTCCTTAGCAACTCTGACTGTCATAGATGCACTGGAGAGCCTTATTGCTTCCTTGATAACACTATCTGTGTAGGAAAGAAAGAAAGAGAAACCTTCAACCTAGATACAGTATACACAGGTGTGCTGCTGCTCAGATTGCAAAATTCAAAGTAATGTGATGGACACAAATAAAAGAAAGTCAATGGGGAGAACAACAAAATTCCTTGGAATTTGTATGCTTCCACCAAACGCTATTGTAGTTAGAAAGAAACTGATTGTTGTCACATATTTAGGATAACATGACTGTAACTAAGAGCATTAGAGAACTGATCAGTTTCAATCATATAATGGTTCCTAAATATTGGAATATGTTATTTTATCGTTAGTATGTAAAAGTAGAGGATTCAGGTTAAGCAACTATACCTAATATAGGCATATCATCCAGCTGTTTCCGGTTCAAAGAAATAGGTTTCCTGGTCGAGTCTATCTTTATCTCAGCATCTTCTAACACCTGTTGCACCTCTTCAATAGCTGCTTCCATTGCTTTTGGATTCCTGAAATTTAAAAAGTACAATTTTTAAACTTTTTTTTTTTACTTTTACTTTTTTACCTGAAACCATAGTACAATTATCACTATATTCTAGTCCATGCAATTAGTGCAAGAAAAAGAAAGTGCGAGTCATTGTCTGCAGGTGCATCCAAAAGCAGGGGAGAGTTGCAGGCAGGCCTGAATTATCAAGGATGGCATGATCATCTAGTTGTATCTTGGAGGCTTTGAGAGATCCAAGCTGGGATTGCCTGCTCTAGGTACCCTGGCCCTAGCACTGAATGTTGTTTTTCATACCAACTCAGTATGAAATGACCACTTTGAACCACACCCTCCAAACATGTAACACCTACCTAAGTAACTTGCTTTTGGCCAAACCCTCATGCCCGTCCCCACTCCTGGGAAATATACAAGCAGGACATCAGGGCAATAGCCATCTTCAATTACAGTTGTACCTTCAGGTTACAGACTCCACTAACCCAGAAATAGTACCTCGGGTTAAGAACTTTGCTTCAGGATGAGAACAGAAATCACGTGGTGGCGCGGCGGCAGCGGGAGGCCCCATTAGCTAAAGTGATACCTCAGGTTAAGAACAGTTTCAGGTTAAGAACGGATCTCCGGAACAAATTAAGTTCTTAACATGAGGTACCACTGTATTTGTTTGTCCCCAGAATCTAGTTTTTAGATGTGCATCGCTTCTGAACATGGAGCTACCATAACTAAGGACAACTCTGGGATAGCAGAGGGAGAGGTAAAAAGAACAAAAGAAATAAAGGTGCAGTCTTCATCCCACTCACCTGGGAGTAAGCCCCATTGAATTCAATAGGACTTACTTTTGAGTAGACATCATTAGGCTTGCACTGTCCAAGACCAGTGCAGGGAAATGCAGCTCATGAGCGGCGACATGTCCACCACGTTACGTTCCATCTGGTAAATGGTAAGCCAAAGTCTGTAGTATGGGAAATGTAGCTACTTACCTAATAAGAAAGAATAAAGTCCAAAAGGTTGCAGGTATTGTGTTAGACTGTGAAGCCCACAGAACTGCAAGGTGGGTCTTTGCTTTTTCCTTTTCATCAAAAGTGGAGAGAGTATCATTGAAGAACATGCGGAGGGAAATGAGCTCAGATATGTTTTTTCTTTTTTTAAGGGTCTTGTGGAGCAGAGCATCAGCTAGCTTCTCTCGTGCACTGTGGGCACCTTTGAACAGGTGGATTGGTAGGCCTGCCACAAGGGCCGGAATGACTTGGTCAAATGCCTTGAAGTTCTCCAGGGTACTGAGGATAAATGCTCTGTGGGCTTCTTGGTTGGCAGAAAGGCCCTTGTCATGGCCCACTGGGTTAAAATCTGTGCCAAACAGTGTTAGAAACCCAGCTTCAAACATCACACGGCAGCAGAATTCATAAAGTTTATCAGTTACCCAGTCACTGGAGTCAATTCTCGATGCATTTGGTTCTACCATGACATAGTGCAGGTTTTCCTTCATGGACTCAGCGAGAAAGGTTAATGCATTACCCTGCAGGTTTTTGGTGAAGGTCTGGTGTATATTCTCAGTGGTGTTTCCATCATCTGGGTCAATACTACCATGTCCAAATGCCTGTTGTGAAAAAATGGGGAATGTTACAATTTATTCACAATTTATTATTTATCCGATCCCTTCCCCCTGCCCACACCTCTGCCTGCTGGCATGTGGGAGCAAAATAGTTACTCAGGCAGGCAGGCACAGCCCTTTGCATCTCATAGGGTACCATTTATGAAAAGCATTCCACCTCTGAGGGCCTTTGTTGGGAGGCTGCACCTTGAGATACAGCTGAAAAGCTGTGTCTAAGCAGAAAACTGCCTGCAGCGCTTTGGATGCTGCCCTAAGTGAAGAATAATTTACAAGTGAAATCAGAGGCAAAATATTTTCTCCATAGTTTAGTACAGGAATAGAAATCATTAAACATGGATGTTGATGGATGTTGACAGATAAAGTATGACCACTTAGAACCCCTATCCAGTATCCATTTAAGGATTTGTAATTGTCTCCAAGAGGAGTTGGAACAGGCTGTAGTTTTGCCAAGGAGGATGGCAAAATGATATTAAGTACTAAATTTGAGAGTAATCCTAAATCTTTTCTTCCAGATTTCGAAATCCATCATCTTAATAGCTGTCTGGTGAAGACGGTTTATGTTTTAAGGAGGACAGTGAAGCCAATTAACCGTACAAACTTGCTGTTACCAATACTGAGCAATGCACGCACAAACACACACACACACCCTGTAGAAATGTACTTCAGCTTTCATAATAACATTCCAAATTTCACAGAAGACAATAGATAAGGCTTGGACACTGAACCAGTAATCCAGAGCATACTTGACTGGAAATAAGTACCACTGAGGGCACCCTCTTTTCCATGCTTACTTTGAAGAAAGCCCTACTGGACTCATTGGGCCTTAATCTAGGTTAGCATGGATGGAAATGGAGCCTGAATCAATCAGATTTAGGTCATGGTAAGACTCATCTGGTGGAACGTTAATCTGTGCATTGTTGCTGCCAATATGTATTCATTTACTTCAAATTAAAATAAAACTTACCTAGACATCAAAACAAATCAATTCATAGCAACTATATTGTAAACTAATATCTATTCCAGCAATCTGTGGTTCACAATCCTATACATGTTACTCATGAGTAAAGCCTAGGAATTTAAATGGGGCTTGCTTACTGCCAAGTAAGTGCACAAACACTGCAGCCTGATTTTCTTAAATGGACCAATATTGATTCATTTAAATATGTACTTAAAATCAATTTTCATGTACATTAAGGAAGGATTTAAGGCTCATTGTGGAGACAGTTATATTATTGAGATATGAATATTAAGGGAAACTAATTACAACTTAACGAGAACCTCGGGCTCCACTTCCAATTGCACTTTAAAAAGGTAAGAAGGATCTCCCTTAGCTCCATTAGGATCTGGCATGGTTTGGCAGCCCCAGAAAGAAGAGGAGAAGGAGGAACACGGAGGAACAGATGGGGAGGGGGGGAGGGCTGGATGGCTAACATGACTCCACATGAGAAAGAACGGGTAAAAGATTGGCTGGCTCTCCACCATCCCTCTCATGGAACACAGAGCTTCAGCAGGGAACTGGGAAGATTTGACCAGTCAGAGACAGAGGCTGATCAGGGCAAGGTGACATTGAAGCTGGAGACAGAGGGGCAGGACACAGTCTTGTCTCCAATAACCAGGTGCCACTATCATAGGTGGGATCAGGCACATCTGCACAGATGGATCATCCGTGTGCAGACATGGTAGCATCATAGTGTGAGATAGTCTTGTGAGAGAGCTCACTCCAGATCTTTAAAAGTTGGTGGGAGGAGCACTTCAACTGTCAGGGCATGTTCATAGCTTCCATTCAGTTATGAACTTCTGGTCTCGCTCGTGTACCTTGGAAACTTGACTTCTGGAGCTTGGGCTTGCTGCCAAGCCTGCACTGTTACTAGTCTGAGTAAAGATCATTTCAAGTAAGAGTCAATTTCAATCTGGTGGGTGGGGAACTTCCGGGCCCTAGGCCAAATTTGGCCCAGCAAGTGCCCCAGTTTGGCCTGTGACGCAAACTACGTCTCACTTGTAATGTCAGCTCAAATTTGCTGTTTGGTGGCACAACTTTTATATTGGGTATTTCTCCCTTCTTGGGGCATTTTAAGTTCAGTAAGCTGATATTTGTTTAGCTTGCTCTGTTGTTTTAAGATGCCCAATAGTCTATTTTTGTACATATTTTGTTGCTGCTGATTTTATTTCATATTCCATAATTCTGGTGTCTGTATAGATGAAGGATAGACCATGAATATTTTTAACAGGTAAAGTTAAATGCTACCTTTGCAGAGATTGCAAAATGGAACTTTTTCCAGTCCAGGTGTTTTCCGTGTCCAATCACTGCATGATATGAAAAGGGGTCAGTGAGAAAATGAACATATTTTCCAGCCAATTTGCAAGTAAAAATGGGACCATATTTTTTTTGTCTTGTCCTGAGGAAGTTGAGAGGATTGGTACCAAACTGCAAAGCACAGCCAAGATACGGCAGTAGCCCATTCTCCAAGGGTGGCTCACTTGGACGTCTGCAAAAGGCAATATATACAAGGTGAAGATTATGGCTGTAAATTAATATACGACCTTCAAATCTGCTGCGCAAGAATCTATTTATTACACACATCCATCACTGCTAGAAGGAATTGCCCTCCTCTGAGTAATAAATGCACTAAGAAGGCAATAGATAACTGGCAAATAATGAGTTTGGTACAATACAGAAGCTTGTTATAGCCCTGACAAAGAGAATGCATCAGACACACTGTAAATCAAATTTGATGAAATTTACCTTTGCTTTTAAACATATCACTACTACCTTGTTTACTCTTGGTTGGTGTGTCTTTTTATTTTAAATAGAAATTGTAGTTCATGGCAAACTATGTTTACCTGGATAAGTTTTATTACCAAATGAATATTACAGAGCATGCATGTGTGTTGGGCAGAGTTGAGATATAAATACGTATTTTTAAATGTATTTTCTATGTGAAAGAAGCCACCTCTGAGAGTCTGCTAAGCCCAGACTTGGCAGCTGGTTTGCTGCAATAGATGCAGTATCTGTTGGGTTTGAGTGCTCTGCCTTGTTTGCTCTTTGGAACAATAGATCTACTAGTATTGCTGCTGTGTGTGCGTCTGTGTAGAAATCAAGCCTGCCAGCTTTAACTGTGTTGACTGTTCTGCATATCTACTACTCAACTACTGCTCTGATTTCAGAGCGAAGATTCTCATGCAAAAGCAGCTGCTTGCATGCATAGCCAATGCACATGTCCACATTCACATTTTATTGTTAATTCAAGCCTCCTTGAACAGCCTGGTTGAATCTTTAGACGCCTACACAGATGTGTTCTCTCCCTCATCCAGTCATCAATAGTAATGCACATGTAAAACAGCAAGTAGGGAAAATTTAATGCAGTATTGTGGAGCGTTACTGATCATTAATCTCATGGGCAATCAAATAATCTGAACCCATCAAAGAAAGATAAATGAATTATTGTTGGCTTCTTTCACACTTAGAGCTTCATATTTGAACCAAGGTTGTAATTTGGGGCAAGGAACGGAAAGCACATGCTGAATTGCTATGTCTTTGGATATATTCCTCCATTTGGATGTCTGCTGCAGATTACATTTTAGTAGTACAACTTCTTATCGTTCAATAGAAAGCACACACAGATAACATTCATCTCTCTCTCTCTTTAATCTAACGAGCAAAAAACAGAAACAGTATAATGACAATGTAGGAAAAGTCATTAAGCATCCTGTTTACATTATTCAGACCAAAGGAACAACAATGCTAGCCACTTCTGATAAATTAGACACTCTTTATTCCAATTCACATAATTAATTAGCTGACACAGATATGTTGCATGCATTTGTTCCTTTTCTTTATATTTATTATGTGCCTAGTTTAAGTAATTGGGGGCATCTCACCTTTTTTGGAAAGCATGTACACATAAAAAGTGAATCATTAAATAAATAAATAAACAAACTAGATACCACTAAACCAGACTGTTTTTGTTAAACATACTAATTTTATAAAATTATACATATGTTATATAATTATACACATTACTAATATATGAAAATATAATATATATCATTAATTTTAATTAACAAACACAAATGCTAATATATTATGATTTTAAACAGAGAAGAAAACTTCATAAAATAATATATGAAAACAATCCTCCTTACCTCCTCCTAATTCCCAGAACAAGCCATAGCATTAAGCACAGAATCACCACTATTCCCCATATCAAAAGCAATGAAACCATTTCAGACAATTATAGTGAAATGTCAAGTATGAAACAATGGTTTACACTGAAGCCTGAGACTGATATAGAAGACGACAAAGGGCCACTTTTTATATTCAGCAGGAACACCTATTAACTTAACTGTACTTAGGTAACCCATGTAAGCTATTAATTAACCATTTCTGGACAAAATTTCTGTGCCTGCTGTTGGACCAAAATCTATGTAAAGACCAAGAGAGAATTGGATTAGATACCTGAGATGGTGGCCTTGAGCTGATAACCACAGTGTCAGTGAGTGGCCAAAGTAATCAAAGAGCTTTAATAACTGATAATGTAAAGGTCTCTCAGACATGTTTTGATCTATTATGTAGATTTAGCAAGTACGGTTTATAGTTCAGTCTTAGCTGTAAGTGAATTAGCTGTTTAATGACCTTACCTCTGTTGTGTTGCCAAGTTTTGATTTCAATTTTTTGTTGTTATAGAAACAGGAGTGGCTAAGGATAAAAGTGATAGGTTGGCATGGGTCCAGGATTCAGTTTGATGAGTCACAGGAGGAGCCTAGCTGAATTGCTGATGCACTGAAATACCAAAGTCATTGCTAGATTAATGCTGATGCAGGAGAAAAACATTCTCATGTAGCCAATAGTGCTTATCCTGTTGAGTTTGTTCAGCTAATTTTTTCTGATTAATTTCTGGAGGTGTAGTGAAACTGAGGGACGCGGGTGGCGCTGTTGGTTAAACCACAGAGCCTAGGACTTGCCGATCAGAAAGTTGGCAGTTCGAATCCCCACGATGGGGTGAGCTCCTGTTGCTCGGTCCTTGCTCCTGCCAACCTAGCATTTGAAAGCACGTCAAAGTGCAAGTAGATAAATAGGTACCGCTCCGGTGGGAAGGTAAACGGCGTTTCCGTGCGCTGCTCTGGTTCGCCAGAAGCCGCTTAGTCATGCTGGCCACATGACCCGGAAGCTGTACGCCGGCTCCCTCGGCTAATAAAGCGAGATGAGCGCCGCAACCCCAGAGTCGGTCACGACTGGACCTAATGGTCAGGGGTCCCTTTACCTTTACTTTAGTGAAACTGATGCTCATCATACTAGGAAAATATCTAGAAGTGACTAGGTAAATTATGATTACCATGAGCAATTTTCATTCCTTAGCATGCACAAACTTAGGAAGTGGCCATATCGTGGGGGTAAATATGAACCATTTGACCCATGTGTGGGGGCTAAATAACAAAAGAATTGGATAGGTCCCTGCATTCAAAATGCGGGCTAAACTCACTGTCCAGCAGAAGAGAACCCCCAGTAGCACAGTTTAAACTCTCAAAAGTTTAGCAGTACTAGAACTGTATTCCAAGATGGCGGCGCGTGCAGATGCTGCGGCTGAGAGCTCCCGGGAGGGGTGTCAGGGTTTGTTAGGACGAATTATTATGCTGTTGTACAGAGACAGAAGTAGCAGCAGATACAGATGTAGAAACTGCTGTGTGGGAGCAGCTACGGGCGTGCGAGATTCCAGAAATCGTAAATCATCGAGGTTGGAGGAGGAGGAGGAGGAGGAGAAGAAGAGAGCGGAAGCAGAAGAGAGGCTGTAGAGGACAAGGTCAAATGAAGGAGAGAATAAAGATAAGGAAGATAAGGAAACAACGATGCAAACTACCTCTTCCAAGTATCTTTTACGCTAATGTGAGATCATTGGCAAATAAACTTGACGAATGGAGGCTTCGTGTAGGAGTGGAGGAAGACATCCGGGATTGTTCTGTGCTGATACTCACAGAGACATGGTTAAATTCAGCTATTCCAGACACAGCTGTTGAATTACAAGGTTTTACAACGTACCGGTGGGACAGGACACAGGATTCTGGCAAGAAACAAGGTGTGTGTGTATTTTTGTAAATCAAAACTGGTGCACGGACTCTGTCAAGTTGGATACCTACTGTTCTCCGGATGTGGAATTTCTGACAATTAAATGCAGACCTTTCTATCTTCCCCGGGAATTTACAACAGTGGTCTTAACAGCGGTGTACATAGCACCAACTGCAAATGCATGCACGGCCATGAGCAGTGTGCATGAAAACATCAATGCTAAATTGAGCAGATACCCGGAGGTTGTGCACATTATTGCGAGGGACTTCAATCACACAGATGTGAGGGCAGTACTCCCAAAATTCTATCAGCACATTGAGTGTGCAACAAGGGGAGAAAATACTCTTGACAAGGTGTATACGAACATTAGACGGACATATGAGGTCAAGACTTTGGCGCACCTTGGTGGTTCAGATCATGTGTTCCTGCTTCTGACACCAGTATACACACCCCTCAGGAAACAAGGCCAGATACAAACACGGATGGTTACGGTGTGGCCTGAGGGAGCCTCTCAGCAACTGCAGGACTGTTTCCAGGAGACTGACTGGAATATCTTTGACCATCAAGATCTAGAAATTTATACATCAACGGTCCTGGATTATATTAGATTCTGCACAGCAAATGTCACCAGGGAAAAGTATGTTAAGTTGTATCCGAATAGGAAGCCCTGGATGACAGGAGAGGTTAGGAGATTATTGAAGGCCAGAAATTCTGCTTTTAGAACTGGGGACCGGGTATTGTATGGCATAGAAAGAGCGAACTTGAAGAGGGGTATCAGGAAAGCAAAAGCGGAGTACAGAGGAAAAATTGAGGACCATCTGAGAAATCATGATACTAGACAAATGTGGCAGGGAGTCCAACATCTGACTGGTTATAAATCAAGGAATTCATCAGTGGTGGTAGAGAGTACTGCTTCCATGGTGGGAGAGTTGAATACCTTCTTTGCCCGATTTGAGGTGACACCAACAGGGATGCCAGAGCTATTGGCGTCACTACCTACAGGAAATGCTGCCAGGGTGGAAGAGGGAGAAGTGAGGCGAATATTAAAGGAGGTAAACACGAGGAAGGCTATGGGCCCGGATGGGGTCGCTGGCAGGGTGCTAAGAGACTGTTCGGACCAACTGGCAGGAATCTTTATGAAGATTTTTAACCAGTCTCTGGCCCAAGCCACTGTTCCACCCTGTCTGAAATCCGCTACCATTATACCCCTGCCAAAAACATCAAAGATAGTCAGTCTGAATGATTTTCGCCCTGTGGCGCTGACACCCATTATAATGAAATGTTTCGAAAAACTGGTGAGGAAGCGCATCTTATCTTGTCTGCCAGTGGGACTTGACCCTTACCAGATTGCGTACAAGGCAAAGAGATCCACAGAGGATGCTGTGGCAATGGCTTTACATGCTGTCCTGACTCATTTGGAGAAGCAAGGGAACTACGCGAGACTGTTATTTGTAGACTTTAGTTCTGCATTTAATACTATTCTTCCGCATAGATTGGTGCCCAAATTATTAGACCATGTTTGTGCAGGTGGATATTAGACTTTCTATCAAACCGTTCCCAAAGGGTCAGGTTGGGTTCCCACGTCTCTGCGGATCTCATCACGAATACGGGGACGCCACAGGGGTGCGTGTTGAGCCCGCTTTTATACACGCTCTATACACAGCTCTACTCACAGCTGACTGTGCCCCCAAGTACCCCAGTAATAAGATCATTAAGTTCGCAGATGATACAACGGTGGTTGGTTTAATTACGGCTGGAGAGGGGGAGACGGCCTATAGGAAGGAAGTTGAGCAGTTGGGGGAGTGGTGCAGGAAAAACAATTTACTGCTTAACTTAATGAAAACAAAAGAGATCATTGTGGACTTTAGGAAATGTAAATTGAATATTCAGCCACTTATTATTGAGGGGAAGTGCGTGGAACAGGTCTCAGTGTTTCGATTTCTGGGAATGGAGTTGAGAGACGACCTAACCTGGGGAGAGAACAGCAAAGACCTGGTGAAGAGAGGACTTCCGGGGTGGCGCCATCGGCAATGGCGGACTCCCTCTGAACTGGAGGGACGAGCTCTGCGCGAAACGGGTCTTTTCCGCTATGGCGAAGCGGGGACCCTTTTAAAAATCACAGGCGGATGAAGCCTGTGACCATGGGACTCGGCGGGCACCCTTAGCGCCCCCCCAACCCGCAAAGGAACCCACTAACGGGCTCCGAAGCGAAGAGGGGGAAGTGGCGCGGTGCTGTGAGTCAACTGCTATTTCCGTGGAGCGAAGCCGCATAGCCGTTGCCGGAGAGCGCTGCCTTTTTCCTGGGACAATTTGGCTTCTAAAATAAGCACCCGTGAGTACTTAAACTTTGAATAATTGGACTTTAAATAAGGACTTGCGCGCAGAAAGGAATTGGACTTAAAAATTTACTTCAATTTGGTACTGAAACGGGAAGGTCTAAACAGGAAGTCAGCCTTCCGTTTCTTTGTAGACAGAATAAAGCAAAGACAACGTAAACTAGAGCTCAGAAAATCGCTTCTAAAGGATTGGCTTTCATCATTTAAAATTCTTGAACCCCCCCTTCGGCAACAGGAGAAGAAGGGGGATCTTTTTCGGACTGTTTAAACCTGCAGAAGTGAGTTTAAAGTAAAGTAACTTTCCACCGTCCTGATCCTGGAGCGGGGTGTCAGGACTGACGTTTGAAGCTCATTGACCAGAGACGAATGTTTTTGACAGATAGCTAAAAGAAGAGAAACATAGTGATTCCACTGTTTCCTTTCGCATTTTAAAGGAACAAATATTGACAAAATATCTCAAAAAAGAAACTTTGTTGCAAGAACAAATAGAAGTTTTCCCCCTAGAGGGAGACTGGGAAACTGTAACTAATTCCAGGGAGCTTGCAGCTGTCACAGATTACAATCATGGGAATAGGCTTGTGACCTTGTAGGACAATGTATTCAGAAGCTCTGTTGTGTGCTCTCTGTAAAACAAATGCCCTACTGGAACAGTTAACTGAGAAGACGGATTTGATGACTAATGCGGTCAGAATTTTTGAACAGGCAGTGGGAAACTATATAGAGCCCACCCAGGAATTAAATCAGGAGTGTGCCCTGACAGAACAGATGAGAGAAGAGGATGTTGCGGAATCTTGGGCGCCAGAGATGGAGGGAGCTGCAGCCCAGCAGGAACATGAGCTTTTGGATTTGACAAATGAACTTGGAAAAAGCCAGATTTGGAAAGATAAAGTTTGGACTGGTTTGGAAATGGGGGGTTGGATAGACCCCCCCCCATGCAGGGATGTTTGGACTTTCCGAGTCTGGCAATGGGCCGTGAGATGTTTGGAGCTGTGGGGGCTCTTAATTTTGGAGGGATTCTGAAACATGTTTTTAAATACCACATGGAGTTTAGTCTGGACTATGGAAAAGGGGCTGATTTGTTGAAAAGGGTCAAAAACATTACCAAGCTGGAGTTCCCACAAGTGAAAGGTGAATATGAAGAAGAGCTGCGGAAGGGACATGGAAGAGACTTAAGGGCCTCGGATATTAGGTTACCAGGTTAATGCGCTAGATCAATGGGATAAAAAGGACTGACAAAACCCGGGACCAGGAGGAAGGGACGCTGGATGAAGATTGGATTGTTTCTATTTCTTTTTTTTTTAATCACCAGGATTGTTTTATAAAATTGATGACTGTTAGAAAAATGTTGGAACGAAATTACTTCGCTCTAGCAAAAATGTTTAAAGAATTAGGCAAGAATATTATGGTTATGAGAAGTGGGTAAAAATAAGATTTAAGTTTTAAGTTTTAAGGTTTTTTATAAGATAAGATGAAAATAGTTTAAGGTAATGTAATGACAGAATATTATGAAATATGGAAAGGATTTGCTGTGATAATTATTAACTAGGATACAAAAAAGGGAGGAGGAGGAGGTCAAAGAAAGAAGGTAATGAAAGTTGAAGATTTGAGAATGATGGTTTTATTTTTATCTTCTTGTGGTGTATTTTTGTTTTTTGAATTTGTATTGTTGGATGTGGCTTGTTTTCTTTTTCTTTTTTGTTTTTTCTTTCTCTGCTTTGTCTTTTTCTGTAATTTTTTTTTTAAAAAAATTCAATAAATATCATTAAAAAATAAATAAAAAGACCTGGTGAAGAGAGCACAGCAGAGGTTATATTTTCTGAGAATCCTCTGGAAAAACAATCTCTCAAAGGACCTGTTGATGGCATTCTACCATTGCACTGTGGAGAGCGTACTAACTTATGGTCTGTGCGTGTGGTTTGGGAGCTGCACGGCCAGGGAAAAAACAATGCTATCCAGGGTTGTAAAGACTGCAGAGAGAATTATTGGGTGCACTCTTCCCACCTTAGATCAAATCTATGCTGCCAGGTGCCATAAGAAAGCGGCATAGATAGCACATGATAGTACGCACCCCCGGAAATGATCTCTTTCAGCTTCTGCCTTCTGGAAGAAGGTATAGGGTTATAAAGGCCAGGACTAGCCGCCTGAAAAACAGTTTCTACGCTAATGCAATTCTGGTTCTAAACGCAGCATAAGGGGTCTCTGTAGTATAGTGTTTTTTAAAATGGGGTTTTAGAGTTTATAGGGGTTTTTGAATGTTTTATGTAGTTTTGTAGTAGTTTTATGTAGTTTTGTGGTAGTTTTATGTAGTTTTTATGTAGTTTTATGTAGTTTTCAATTTTGTTCCGCAAGGGACAATGACAATAAAGATATCGTATATTGTATATCGTATAACATGGAAATATAGGTTGTTAGACCCTTTTATCCCACTTGGTTGCATAAACACTCCCCTCTTTCTGTCTCTCTTGCTATGAACAGATCACAACACACTGTTAAGTAAGTTTAAAATTCTTTACTTACAAACCATTCCAAAGGTCAGGTTCATGCATTTATCTAAGCAGCAAGGAGAACACAGGCAGAATATACAGAAAGATAGCATCAAACATGTGGTCTGAGCTTGCTTCGACATGTCTTCCTTGGTCAGTTACAAGATTGGGAAACTAAGATGACCTTAGAAATCCAAACCCAGGTGCAGAAATTGAAAATGTTGCTTTTAAAGAGTGATTTACTTACAAAAAAACCCCCCATAAGCTTTACAGACAAGCTTTTTAGGAAGTATATAACCCTTTCCCTCACATTGGTTCCAATACAAATACCACACAAACACACACACTTGGGGGGGGGGGTCTGGGAAAGAGAAGGACTATTCAGTTGACTAAAGAGATTTCTAGAAGCAGAAATGCTTCTCCACTTTCTGCTTAAAGCTAAATAGCAATTATTGGTTGTTGCTGAATTGTTCACATCTGGGAACAGCACCCTAAGTAACTGAAGTAGTATTCCCCTGTCTTCGTCTGCCTTCATTTCCCACTTCCTCTGTAGTCTCACATGCATCTTTTTTCAATATTGTGAGCCCCTTTGAGTACAGACTTGCATTCTTTGTAAAGTACCATGTACATTATTTCATTTCATTTTAAATGTGTATATTGCCCTTCATTGCCCGTCGAAACCGGGCCCCTTGGTTTACTGAGGAGCTCCGGAAAATGAAGCGGGATCTCAGACGGCTAGAGCGAATATGGCGACGGACTCGTGATGGAGCCTCAAGAACATCTCACAACTTTTTAGAATAATTAGGTCAATAACGTCCTTAGGAGGACAACCAAATTTAAGCACAAATTCGACCCACAGCTGTGAGGCATTCGCGAGCTTTTTTGCGGAGAAAGTCCTGTTGCTCCGCCGTGACCTCCCTGCCAATTTAGATACAGTGACTGAACTGGAGGCCCCTCGACTGACTTCAGGTCCAGTGTTGGACCATTTCGATTGGATGCTCCCTGCTGATGTGGATAGATTCCTCCAAGTTGGTAGGCCCACCACCTGCCTCCTTGATCCGTGCCCATCTTAGCTGATTAGGGAGTGTCCAGATGTTGCGCGGACCCCCCTGGTTGAAATTATCAATTTGTCCCTTGACACGGGGACATTCCCAGAGGAACTGAAGGAAGCAGTAGTGTGTCCACTCTTAAAGAAAACTTCATTAGATCCCTTAGACCTATCCAATTACCGCCCAGTTTCAAATCTTCCATATCTGGGTAAGGTAATTGAGAGAGCGGTTGCTGAACAGCTTGGTAGGTTTCTGGAGGAAACATCAGCTTTAGATCCATTTCAGTCCGGTTTCCGTCCTGGTTTTGGGACCGAGACGGCTCTGGTTGCCCTAACAGATGATCTCCGTAGACAACTGGATCAAGGCGGGTCAGGACTGCTGATTCTTTTAGATTTGTCAGCAGCCTTTGACATGGTCATGATCTTCTGGACCACCCCCTTGCAGACGGGATACAGGGCATAGCCCATAACTGGCTGTGCTCTTTTATCTCTGGTCGGGGACAGAGGGTGGCACTAGGGAGGGAAATGTCGTCGTGCCATTCCTTGGTGTGTGGAGTGCCGCAGGGCGCAATTCTCTCCCCGATACTTTTTAACATCTTTATGCGCCCCGTTGCCCAGATTATCCGGAGCTTTGGGCTGGGCTGTCAGCAATATGCTGATGACACTCAGCTCTATCTGCTGATGGATGGCCACACCGACTTGGCCCCGAACACACTGACCAGATGCTTGGAAGCTGTGGCTGGATGGTTTCGTGGGAGCCGATTGAAACTAAATCCTTTGAAGACAGAGGTCCTATGGCTGGGTCGGGATGGCATGGGGATGAGGGACCAACTCCCTTCTCTTGTGGGGGCCCAATTAGTGCCATTGCCTTCCGTTAAGAGTTTGGGTGTAATCCTTGACGCCTCCCTTTCCATGGAGGCGCAAGTTACAGCAACAGCCAAGGCAACATTTTTCCACCTTCGTTGCATCAAGCAGTTGGTCCCTTACCTTTCCCGCCCCGACCTGGCCACAGTGATCCATGCGACGGTCATCTCCAGGCTTGACTACTGTAATTCGCTCTACACGGGGCTGCCCTTGAAGCTGACCCAGAAACTCCAGAGGGTGCAGAATGCTGCAGCGAGGCTCCTCACGGAGTCTCTGCCATGGGAGCATATTCACCCAGTGCTTTTCAAACTGCACTGGCTCCCGGTAGAGTACAGGGTCAGATTTAAGGTGCTGCTTTTGACCTTTAAAGCCCTTCACGGCCTAGGACCTTCGTACCTACGGGACCGCCTCTCCCGGTATGTCCCACGGAGAGCCTCATGGTCCATAAATAGCAACACCTTAGTGGTCCCGGGTCCTAAGGAAGTTAGATTAGCTTCAACCAGAGCCAGGGCCTTTTCAACTCTGGCTCCGGCCTGGTGGAATGCTCTGCCTCATGAGACCAGGGCCCTGCAGGATCTGATTTCTTTTCGCAGGGCCTGTAAGACAGAGTTGTTCCGCCTGGCCTTTGGCTTGGAGCCAATTTGATTCCCTCCCTCTCCTTTTTTCCTTTCCTTCTCCTCCTGCGATGAGGCTACATTTTAATATTTTAATGTTTCAATATTTTAATGTTGCATTTTTTAATTTTGTTTTTAAGTTGTAATCATTCAACTTGTTTTTATTATTGCTTGTAAGCTGCTCTGAGCCCGGCCCTGGCTGGGGAGGGCGTGGTATAAATAAAAATAATTATTATTATTATTATTATTATTATTATTATTATTATTATTATCTGTAGATCTCATGGTGGTTCGCAGCATAAAAACACAAGCTAAAAACACAAAATCCACAATAAAAAGAATAAGAACAAAACAAATCAGTAACACCTCACCCCCAACCCCCTCCCACAAACACCTTTAAAGGAGTATAGGATATTAATCAGCCAAAGACTGATAATGGAGCTAAATAAATAAATAAATAAATATTAATAATGTTCTTTGAGTTCCCTTCTCCCATGTTTGTGTCTGCTTGTAGTACTCCCCCTCTCTCCACCTCTTTATTATATATATATATATATACACACACACACAGTGGAACCTCAGTTTTCAAGCGTCTCGGAAGCCGAACAATTCGGAACCTGAACGCCAAAAACCCAGAAGTAATTGCTTCCGTTTTCAAACGTGCCTTGGAAGTCAAATGGCTTCTGAGGTGCATTTTTCATTTTTCCCCCCATTGACTTTGCAGCCAGCCCATTGATCCTCAGTTGTCGAACATTTCAGAAGTCAAACGGTCTTTCTTCCGGAACGGATTACATTTGGCAACCAAGGTTCCATTGTATATGAGACAGTTACGGTTTCATAAGCAGTCAGTTGAAGAGATATAATCTGTAAATATATGGTCCCCAATTATATATTTGGAGAATGATCCTTCCAGCCTATAGACCAGGTATAGCCAACAGGGTGTCCTCCCTATGTTGCTGTACTAAAACTTCCAGAAACCCATAGTTACAATTTCTCAGCCTAACTTGCCTCGCAGGGTTGTTGTGAGGATAAAATGGTGAGGAGAAGAAATTGTGTCAGCCACTTTGAACTTTTTGGATGAAAGACAGGATATAAATGTAATAATACATAAAATAATAAATAACCCTCCACCATAGGCCATGGTGTTTAGAGTCGATGGGAGTTGGAGTCCAGCAACATCTGGGGGGTGGGGGGTGCCATATATTATACTCCTTTAAAACCCATCAAATATATACAAGGATTTACACATTACACATACCACATTTATTGCAGGGTGGAGATTAATAAGTAAGAACAGGGTACATATATGTGGGGAAAATGAGGACAATGAGCCAAATGTGTCATTGTTTCTGTTGTTCTATATTTTAAATAATAAACATTCCTTCTCAGGACTTAAATGTAGTATGGAAAGGGTGGACAGCTGAAAGTTTTATAGACAAAGGAGTTATGTGTACCTCTTCCAATTTCCAAAGATCCCCTCATATTTTTCTTTCATTTTTTTATGTAAATGAACAGCTATCTTGAATAATGAAAATGTTCCTTCAAAGTTAAAGTTTTTGAATTCTTCTTCCTCTCCAAACTGGCCCCTCTAGGTTCTATGAATGCATTTTCGATGGTTCCTCGATGAGATAATGGATACCAATGAAGCTTTTACTTGAAGTCTATTTCTTAATTCCCAGTACACACCCCACCATCTGCCAAGTGTGGCTTATATTTTTTAATGATTTTTACTTTTCATAATTAATTTTCCATTAATAATACAGAATAACTAATTTGCATCTGATTAAGCAGCATTTTATTATTTATCATTGTGTGTAATTCACATTATGTAAGTCAAGCTTATTCATTTTCTTAAATATCAAATAACACGAAACCCTAATCTCCAAGCAGCAACATCCAGGGTTTCAAGCACTTACTCAGGGCACAACCTGAGTGTAAAATACACGCCCCCCCCCCCATCTGGATATTGCTTTAATTTACCAGGAGAGCTCCAAACCCCAGCACAGAGCAATACATGTCTTTATGTATCCAGCTTCCAGCCTGCTTCCAGCGCACTTGCACACAACTCTCACTATTGTTCTTCTACATAGCAAGTAGGTAAGGGAAAGTGGAAGAAAGACCAAGTCATAAGTTCTATGGCACAGAGTAACTTCTTTGGATATGCTAAATTGTGGCACTTAACTAGCCAGTCAAAGCCATTACCTTGACAATGGAATTGGCTTGGCAAGCTTCACATTACACATTCTACCCTCACAGATACAAGATCACACGGTCTGAAAGGAGACCCAGAGTTTCATCCAGACTGCCCCCCCCAAAACCCTCATAACACTAAACACTAATTAAACACAACTTTATTAACCTGCATTGTCAATACTTTAAGGACATTTCCACATGTTCCCCTCCTGTAATATCATCAACTGGCAAATTAAAGAGCAAGGTAAAGGAATGCTGCAATTCTCTCTATCTGAGCTGAAAAATCAATTTGGAATTTTAATTTATCAGTCATACACACACAAACATCAAATAGCATGAAAAAAAAATGGAAAGATGTCAAGCTAAGATGCTACACACACCATAATACTAAAATATAATTTAAAGATTTCCAGTAGAGGGAGGCAGAACCCTAAGTGTGCCTTACCATCATGATCATTAATTTTATTTCACTAGCAGCTATTGGCCCCTTGGTCTTTACACCACTGTTGCATTTTCTGTATGCAAGTATACAGTGTCAAGCAAAAGGGAAAAATTGAAGGAAAATGCTTTACAATTTAACAATAAAGTATTTAGGATCACAATTCCAGCACTTAATAATTAAGCATTCAAAATTCACTGTGAAGAAAAAGGAAATGAAATCCCAGTGTTACATCACTTTCTAATTTCTAGGATTTCCACTTTGCATACTGCAACATGTGACTGCTTGTGTTGTGCTTGCTCCAGCAGAGGGAGCAAGAAGTCTGAAACAGCCCTTTAAAAGCATCCAACCATGTATAATAGGAACAAATTAGCCCATAGCTTTCAATTTTAATGCTGTGTACGGACAATCTGCCTCTGTAACTAGGAAAGTTGTATCACAATAGTTTTAATTCATAGAATGAAGGTTGGAAGTACCAAAAATACTGGAATACAGGAACATTTTGGTTGGGGTAGCTCAGTTGGTAGAGTATGAGACTCTCAATCTCAGAGTTGTGGGTTCAAGCCCCACACTGAGCCAAAGATTCCTTATTGCAGGAGGTTGGACTAGACCGGGGTCAGCAACCTTTTTCAGCCGGGGGCTGGTCCACCAACCCTAAGACCATGTGGTGGGCCGGACTATATTGGGGGAGGAATGAATGAATTCCTATGCCCCACAAATAAACCAGAGATGCATTTTAAATAGAAGCACACATTCTACTCATGTAAAAACACCAGACAGGCCCCACAATAACCCAGAGATGCATTTTAAATGAAAGTACACATTCTACTCATGTAAAAACACGCTGATTCCCAGACTGTCTGCAGGCCAGCTTGAGAAGGCGATTGGGCCGCATCCAGCCCACGGGCCTTAGGTTGCCTTTCCCTGGACTAGACGATCCTTGTGGTCCCTTTCAACTCTACAAGTCTACGATTCTATTGTTCTTTTTCAGCAGTGGCTATGTTCAAACATTGTGGCACACAGAGTTGAAAGTTAACTAACCTCACCCCTGTCCACAAGGTCATTATAGACAGGTGCACCATTCCGTGTTGGTTTTGTTTGATCCTGCATTGTTAAAAGTCAAAGTATTTATTGTTTTCTAAAATATTTATACCCTACTTTTCTAGCTTCTTTAGTTTCATGGGCTAATTTAGTCTTTAATGTACACCCCACTGTAGTCTTTTGTTTCATGGTATTATATCATACTCTCATGGCCAATCTTCAATAAAATGAAAGTCAGCTTCTGTTTTGGAAATATAGTTATTTTTGTTGCAGCCTGCCATGAAACATTGCTTGATATCTTCCAGATGCCCAGGGGTGTCTGGCGGAACTCTCACGGAAGCAGAATGCTACATTCTATGAAACATGACCCGATCTGGAAAAGCACTGTTGTTGTTCTTATAGTCTTATATTATAGATTAGGTGGGTTACTTAAATAGGAAACTAATTACAGTAATACTTGGCCCAGTAATTTTTATCATCCTATGTTGAGTACTTTGGGAGCTGAAGTGGTGAGATATAAAATAATCAATTGATCAATAAACATGAAGTTCAAACATGCAAACAAAAATGTTAAGAGACAGGGAAGAATGATTGCGTAATCCCATTACTGTGTCTTGAGGTAAAATTCCACTTGAGGTTTTAGTTACGGTAATAGCATGTTTGCTCTGCCCACTTCCTGATAGGCCTTTCCTGTCTTTGATTCTCTGACAGGGTCCAGATTCCTGTTTCTTTTTATAGTGATGCAGAAAGCAGCAGTAAGTGCATTGTCATGACCTGCTGTGCTTTTCCTTTCTTTCCTCAACATGCTGTAATTTCTCTACTGTGTGGCAGATGGAAACGGCAATTCATGACTATATAAATAATAGTTTGTGGGTGATGAGAAAGCCACAGAACAAATGAGCTATCATTGCTCCTCTGTAATAAACACCGTGAAGACAGGTCCACAGGCTTTTAGGTGCAGCTATGGTTATAGTAATTTAATTGACCCTCTTTCCTAAGTTAAACAGCATCCATAAGCCTTCAGGAGCAACCATCAGTCCTGAACCAGTGCTGGAAGTTTGTGGACAATTGGATGAGGGAGAATAGACTAGGATGTGATATAGACAACATGGAGGTACGTAATACTGATAAGGGCAGTGTGTATTTTTTTCAGGGGATACTGAAAAGGACGCAGTACTGGCACCTATTTTGGTGTTGTTAAATAGTGTGGCATTTAGGGGGGAAAGCACTGGGTAAGGGAATGTCATGCACGTGATAGAAGCATGTACCTGATTGATGGAATTTCTGTGATCTTGATCAACCAAAGAATCTGGGGGAGCATTGAAAACAAAGTCACTGTTGTTCTGAAGTGTATCTTCTTCCATCTTTGGCGAATAATAGTCCCCTCCCCACTTCTCCCTGCCAAACTTTGTTACACTGGTCCATGTATCTGTATATTCCAGACTTGGTTACTACAATTCACTCTGCATCAGCGGCGTAGCATGGGTTGTCAGCACCCGGGGCAAGGCAAGTAATTTGCGCCCCCTAACCCCTAACCTGCCGCCGCTGCCAGCTTCTTCTTGCTGCTGCCTGGTCTGGTCTGGTGTGGTTCTCTCCCGCGCTCAGCGCTGCGCTGGGCGGCCGCTGCACTGTCCCTCCCCCAGATAGTCCCTCGCTCTCTCTCCGCACCGCACGCCTGGCACCCACCCCCTCCACAGTGGGCGGCGACCCAGCGGCTCGGATCGGATTCGCACAGCCAGCACTGCAGTGAGAGAGAGTGAGTGAGCCAGGTAGGGGCAGAGAGCTGCGAGTGCGAGCGCCCCCCCCAGATGTTGCGCCCGGTGCGGCCGGCCCCCCCTGCACCCCCCACGCTACGCCACTGCTCTGCATGGAGCTGCTGCACATTTCCAGTGTGTTGGGATGCAGGCACATATTCAAACCAGTTTGTGCTAGTTACTCTGGTTTCCAATTTGCTTCTAGGCCCAGTTTAAGGTATTGGTTTCAGCTTTCAAATGTTACACAGCCGGGGATGCGAACACCTAAAGGACCTTTTCTTCTCAAATGAGCTCACTTACCAAACCAGGTGGATATTTCTGGGAACCCTGGACTTAAAAATGTGGTATCCTACAAAGTCATTGGATTTCAAACTTTTTTCTCTGGGCTACACTTTCAGAATGAAAATTTGCTCGTGCCACACTGAATTTTTTTTAATAGGAAATACATTGGGAAACAAACCAAACCAAACAAACAAACAAACAAAACAACTCCCAACAGTGGTTAAAAAGCTATCTATCCATATTCTGCAATAATATTTTTTTTTAATACTATTCTACTATACTATACTATATGACAGTCAATGTTCCTTTGACTGTCCTTGAATCTTCATGCCACACTTGCCATCCTCTCCTGGCAAACCCTTTGAGAACCACTGTAGACTGTATCACAGTAGACCCCTTATTCGGGGGGAGGGGGGAATCCATTCTCAAAAAAGAAAAGGAAAAGACCAGGGCATGTGGTGCAGCCTGATTTTGAATTGGCTAAAAGAAATGAAGTGAATGGGTACAATTGTATGAAGTCATTGTTCTGATGTTCTTGAAGTACGAGAACTGAGGGTGCATTCCGACATGGAGAATATTGGGTTAGTTTTCCTGTTTATAGAGCTAGCACTTCTATGCTAACTTTCCTTTCACACTGCAGTTGACCTGCTGCTTTATGGAACTGTGGCTTTTTGACAAGCATAATAGCATCTTGCACTAAATTTCATTCACAACAGTGGGTGTGATGTGACACAACAACAAATATCATTGGCAGTGGTGTGTGGTCAATGGGCTAGGGGACAAGGTTAGCCCCCTAAAGGGTCCAAGAGCACTCCTGGCTCCTCCTCAAAGCCCACCTGGCTTTGGGAAGGTGGCAGCAGAGCTTCAGCATCCTGTCAAGCGGCCTGGTGCCTCCTTCCCAAAGCCCGGGAAGCTTCTACCCGTCTTAGGGAGGGAGGTGTAATGCTCACACATGCAGTGTCTGCCCCCAACTCAGTCAGCCTTGCAAGCTGCTGCCTCTGGACCTAAATGGTCCCCTACAAAAAAATTCACCGCCCACCACTGCTAATAACTTTCACTCACCTATACACATATAATATATGGGCAGCATTATCACTTTTTATTGCTTCATAAATAGAATATTTTGAGTATTCAGTTGAGTTTAATATTCATAGTTTTAACAAGGCCTAGTTTTAGGATAGCATCTGAATAAACTAGCTTGAGGAACTGTATACTTTTGTGTAATTCTTTTCATAGAATCATTATCTGGATTGTCTTAGTTATAGAGACCTAGGGTTATTTTTGGCCCTTTCAATGTATGAATATCCAACAACATTGTTCTTTGTTTAACACTGTATTTACATTTCTCTCAGGTTGCTAAGTCACCTGTCCTTGTGCAAATATTTTCAAAGCCTACATGATAAATGATTGCAAGGAAAAGGTAGTGGAAGGTAGTGCAACTTCTACCTCCAGCCATTTTTGCTCCTCCACTTTTTCACATTTCTTCCTGTCTTCTTGTACACTTAAGGCCAGGCCAAAATAACATCAGCAGCAATTTAATGGAAACAGAAACTAATTAAGAAAAGCACAAACTATCCTACCGCTGAGTGTATTTTGTATAGGTTAAAAGGTAAAGGGACCCCTGAACATTAGTTCTAGTTGTGGTAGACTCTGGGGTTGCGGCACTTGCTTTACTGGCCGAGGGAGCCGGTGTACAGCTTCTGGCTCATGTGGCCAGCATGACTAAGCCGCTTCTGGCGAACCAGAGCAGCGCACGGAAACGCCGTTTACCTTTCCGCCGGAGCGGTACCTATTTATCTACTTGCACTTTGACGTGCTTTTGAACTGCTAGGTGAGCAGGAGCAGGGACTGAGCAACGGGAATCCCCGCCACGGGGATTCAAACCACAGACTTTCTGACTGGCAAGTCCTAGGCTCTGTGGTTTAACCCACAGCGCCACCCGTGTCCGTTATAGGTTAGTGAGGCCTAAAACACAAGTAATTAGGTTCTCTGTGACTCACAGCAACAGACAGGGAAGACTTGTTCTGTTAGTGGAGCTAGAATATCAAAACGTCCCCTATAGCAGTCAGACTATCTAGCCACTGAGCACAGTATTGCCTACTCTAGCAGCAAGCAATTCAAGGTCTTAGAACCAGCTCTTTCCTGCTTTCCCCAAGCTGGTGCCCTTCAGCTCCCATCATGCCTGACCATTGACAATGCTGGCTAGACCTCATGTGAATCCAACATCTCAAGGATGCCAGCTTGGGAAAGGCTGTATGATCCTGGAGATGCTAATGATTGAATCTGGGGTTGCTTGCATGAGTTCTAATATTCAGGTTGTCTCCCTGTCCCTGCGGGTAGATAGGGAAGAAACAAGTTTGGCATAGATCCTATTTGCATTTGTCCTTGATGTTTTTTGTTTCAGTGTTTCTAACTTCAGACTGAAAGTCTAATCATACACGCGAAAGTTTCATTGAAAAAACTGGGATTTAGCAAATTGAGATTTGCCTGCAATTATATATATGGCATATATATGTGTTATAGTGTGTTATTTTTCACAAGAAACAGGAGGCTTTTGTTGCCCACCTCATTTGCATGTTGTTTATATATAGAACACATCTATAAATTTAGCATGTAGCTAAAATCATTGAATAAATATTTACACAAGCCTCCCTCAGACTGTGGGTTTACTGAACAGACTTTTAAAAATAAACCATCTACAAGTGTCCTGAATTCACTTTTGTGGTGGTAGAATAGTTCAAATGTGACATACTCAAACCACAAATGTTACAATGTGTCTGTGGTTCACTCAAGACCTGCAAACGCAGTGATGTAAAATATTTAACAGAATGCATTATTAAATAATGGGAATGGAAATAGAAACATCAGAAATTTCTTAAGCAAAGAAAACTAGTTTCAGAATCAGAGGGAAAGTAAAGGGGTGAAAGGACACAATAAAGGAGAAAGAAAATATGTAAATAGGTATCAAATTGAATTCCATAAGACTTATAGAACTGAAGACCAAACATTCCCAATAGATTACGGTAGTTCAGATTTTTATCATGATGATGATGATGATGATGAACACTACAGTTTCTAGTGTGACAGAGATGCACTGTGTCAGAGGTTTCTGAAGGACAAGAAAGATGTTTAGAGATACAATTTCAAGTACTGAAGGCAGGCAAGCTAGTTCTCAGGATGAGTCACCAGGAAGGTGATCATAATGAAATAGTGCAGTATCCAGCACTAAGTCATCCCATCAGCACAAGGACTTCCAACTGTGCAATGGCAATTCCTCTCCTCTCTGTGTACCCTCTTCCACATCTGTTCTGGAGAGTTGGGAGAACCCCAAGAACAGAATTGGGGAGTGCACAGGGAGAGAAAAGGGAGAGAAAGCCCCATTGCGTGATGGGACAATTTCAATGAGTACAACCCAGAGTTCAGTTTTTGTAAGAAAAATCCAGATTATTCTAAGAAAAATGTAATTCTGACTGCAATATCCAGTAATGGATTAACATAAATAGCATTTTCTCCTGACCCTCAAAATTTAATATCATCACTTCCCCATCAAATACAACTGATATCTCCTGCACAAGAACATTGGTGCCCCAGAACTGTGATATAATTTGATCATGAAGGAGGTTTATTTATTTATTTATTTATTTATTTATTGAATACACTTCTATAGCACCTTTCATTAAATTGATTCCATGAATAATACAGAACAAATTAAATAAAATCTGCCATTAAATCCAGAGGACAGCAGTATCTACAATAACCAACAACTGTCAGATGCTTGGGCCAATAAGTATGTTTTTTAGCTGGTGCTTATCTTCTTTCCGAAAGGAGAGGATTCTACAAGCTGGGCAACAACTCAGAAAAGACCCTGCTCAATATGAACATCAGCAATCTGCAACACAACAGGAGGACCTCATCCAAATCACTTAATGAATGGAAAGATGTATCAGGGAAGCGCCCAAGTTGTTTAGGGCAGATGTTTTCAACCTTTTTTGAATCCACAGATCACTTAACCAACTACATTTCTTTCTGTGGCACCCCTGTGGGGTTCAGGAGCCCAGTTATGTCACCCCTTGCCTCCAGAGCTGGCAGCCTCTCACCCTTGTCAAACACCCTCCCTTGTGGAGTGTTCCCTCAGCCTCCTCTCCCCTCTCCTTGGGAGTCCTCTGGGGACTGCTGCCATTCCCGGTCTCTGAGCTGCACCTCCTCCGTTGCCCCAAAGAGAGGTGGCTCTCAGAGGCACCATTCGCCTGCAGAACTTACAGCCAGGGCTGATGAAATAAACAGCTGTGCAAGCCTTTGGGAGGCAGAGATGCAAGAGGGTGTCAGAGGAGGCAGGTAAGGAGAGAGGGACAGTGTTGCTCATGGCATCCCTGACCATCATTCAAGGCACCCCAGGGTGCCATGGCACACAGACTGAAAATCACTGGTTTAGGGCATTAAAAGTCAGTAACAAAATTGTAAACTTGGCCTGGTAGTAAAATGAGATGCAGTATTGTTAAGTATGAAATCAATTTTTTGTTTCATGTGTGAAAAAGAATTATCTAAAACGGCTATACTGTGGAGATGAACTGACATCAACAGTGGGCTGCTTCTAGAAATCCATGACCTTTAGAAATCAGTTGCTCTTATGAAAGTTCTTATTTGAATGATGCATAACACGCATGAAATTTGAGGAACTTTGCCGCTTGTCATGAGACTGCTTTATAGAACTTATGGGAAATTGCAGAACCTTAGTCACACTATTTTTCTAGTGAGCGAACTTGCCAAAGATAAATGCTGTTCAAAATATATTAATGTGATTCAAAGACCAATGTTGCTATAAGGTCCCCCCTTTCTTTATGTCCATGTACACCTTCATTATCTATAAAACAAGTCCATCTCTACATGGGGCACATTCATCAGCTAAAGTGTGTATGAAAGAGCTGAGCCCAAGTTCAGCACTCCATTGGCAGCTAGACATTCACATTGGGCCAGCCCACCCATGAGACAAGTTGAGGCAGCTGCCTCAGGCAGCAGGATCCACAGGGGGCAGCAGATCTTGAGGTAGATCTTTCTTCCAGTGCACCCATGAGACAAGCTGAGGTGACTGCCTCAGGCAGCGGTATCCACAGGGGACAGCAGATCCCAATGTCAACATCCTTTCCTGCTTTGTTCCCGATTCCTCACCCCTTCTTCCCTGGCGGGGATGGAGCTGCAATTGTGCCAAAATGTCTTGGGCCAGCCTTGCCCTAAGACACATACACAACGCGAGTCCCGTGCTTCGAGATAGCTGACTTGTGCTGGGGGAGGGGGTGGTGGGGGTGCCCCACTGAGCCGAGCAGGCCAGATCAAACAAGCCTGCCTAAGACAACCACCATCCCGCCCCCCTCCCGCCGCTGGTGGCGCATGCGCGCAGGACTCTCCGCCAGCTGGCTTGTGTTTCGCCCGACGCCGCCTCCTCTTCATAGAGGAAACGCCAGGACCCGAAGCAAGAGCCTCCGCCTCACAGCCAGCCTTGCGCTTAACGGTCCGGGAATAGAAGCCGTCGCCCTCGACTCGTTCGGTGAGCCTCTCGTCTGTTAGGACACCGTCGGGGGAGGACGCGGGAGAAGCGGGGCGGGCGAGAGGCCTGAAGCAGGCTGGGCCGGGCCCTCTGTTCTCCCTTGGCGGCTGGGCCGGGGAGGGGGCCCTGAATGGCGCTGAGGGGGCAGCAGCGTCTCCCTCCCTCGGTAAAGCGGCGCGGGGGCTTCGGCCAGGCTCGCTTGAGACGGAAACAGCCCCCTCCCCTCTGGCTCCGGCTGAGCGGGGCGGGTCCTGGGGAGCGCGCTCTCCGTATGCTCCGAAAAAGGGCTTGGGGAGGCGACGCCCCTGGTTTCTGCGCGGGTGTTTTGCGCCCCCCCCTCCCGTAACGGCGGGGGTGGCGGGGCGGGAAGCCTCGTCGGAAGCGAGCCCCTTTCCCCTGAGTCTCGCGAGGGCGAAGGGGGAGCAGCAGCTTGGCGGGGCTCCCGGGCTTTTGATCGGCGTTGCCGTGGGAGGGAAGGAGGGCGGGCGGCCCACGCGGACCTCCGTCTCCCTCGAGGGGCGGGGAACAAGGTTGAAATCGGAGGGGAGGAATCGGGCCAATAAAGGGCAGGGGGTTTAGCGCGGGGACGGGGAGGGTTGTCTTTTGGCTCAGAGAGCGAAGTTGAGGTCGGCGGAGGAAGCAAGACTCGGTTTCGTTACGTACACTGTTTACTTTAAAGGTGGGAGAAGGAAGTATGTAGTCCTATTTCTGTGAGTGGCGCAGCGGTCTTTCCACTCATGTGATTTACATCCTCTGAAAGTCGGGATCTGTTTTGATATTCACAGCAAACCCTACAGGGATCCATCAAACCTTTATTTTGCGCTACAGTATTTAATACACCTTGTTCTTCATTTGCGTCTGTGTACCCCACACAGATGTGACAACGACGACAACAAAACAAAGTCTTGAGACATTTTGAAAACTTAACAGATTTATTGTGGCATAAGTTTTCATGAGCCACAGGCCATTTTATCAGAGATGTTGAATTTAGTGGATGTTGCATTCTGATGGGATGGACTATAGTCCACAAAAGCTTAGGCCATAATACATTTGATTGCCACGAGACTCCTTGTTGGGTTTAGTGCAGCAGGCTAACACAACTACCCCTCTGGAAAAATGAATGGGAATTGTTTTCTTTTTGAATTCTATCTAACACAGTCCTATATGTGAAAGTGTGTTTTCAGTTAGGCTAACTTTCTAGTATGCGTGTTCAGGATTGCAGCTTTAGAGCATCTGTGCCATCTGTTCCAAATGTATACTTAGATGAAATACACACACAGTCTTTTTGAATGAAGTTGTATTTCATATTTTGGCAGACTTTTCTCCTGCCCATAACCCCACTTTTTCTCTCTCGATATAAATTGACACTTTGGCTGTATTTGTTCAGTCATTTTTTAAAATACGTGAAATCCAGCATCTTTCTCTCACAGCAGCCAACCAAATGCCTGTGGGAAACCTGCAAGCAGGACCTGGCCACAAAAGCATTTTCCCATCCTGTAGCAACTGATATTCAGAAACATCACTGCCTCTGACTTTGGAGGCAGAGCATGGCTATCATGGCTAGTAGACATTGGTAATCTTATTCTCCATGAATTTGTCCAGTCTTCTTTTAAAATCATCCAAGTTGATGGGCATCACTGTCTCTTGTGGGAGTGAGTTCCATAGTTTAACTGTGTTGCATGAAGAAGTAGATTATCTATGCTGAATATGCATGCACTCTTGTGATATGAGAGAACGAGGAAACATTTTCTGCATTCACTTTCTCCATACCATGTATAATTTTTAGTAAACATCTCCTTCACGTCATTTCTGCTCAACCTTTCTCTAAAAAGTCCCATATGCTTCAACCATTTATCAAAGGGGAGTCACTCCACCTCCTTGATCATTTCAGTTGCTCTTTTCTGAACCTTTCCCAACTCTACTGTTTTACTGATTACTTGATTCAGGTTAGGCGGCCAGAACTGTCCACGGTATTCCAAATGTTGTCACACCATAGATTTGTATAATGGCACTATGATATTGGAAGTTTTAATTTCAGTTTCTTTCCGAATGATCCCTAGCATGGAATTTGCTTTTTTCATGGCCTCTGCACACTGGGTTGACATCTTCATCAGGCTATCTACTGTGACCTCAAGGTCTTGTTCCTAATCAGTCGCTGCAAGTTCAGACCCCATGAGCATATATGTGAAACTTAAGGTTTTTTGCCCTGACACTTTACACTTGTTTATATTGAATTGAATTTGCTATTTTACTGCCCATTCATTCAGTTTGGAGAGATTCTCTTTTGAGATCTTCACAATGTCTTTTTGTTTTAACAATCCTGAACAATTCAGTGTTATCAGCAAACTTGGCCACTGTGTTGCTCACTCCTTACTCTAGATTGTTTATGAATAAGTTAAAAAGCATACGTCCCAATACTGACCCTTGAAGGACTCCCACTTTCTACACTTCTCCATTTCGAGAATTCTTCATTTATTCCTACTCTCTGGTTCCTGCTACTTAACCAATTATTGATGTTTAGGATGACCTCTCCTTTTATTAAACAACTGTTAACCAGGAATATTTGGTGAGGTGACTTGTCAAAAGCTTTTTGAAAGTACAAGTACACAACATCAACCAGATCACCTCTATCTACATGCTTGTTGATGCTCTCAAAGAATTGTCATATGTTAGACAGGACTCACCCTTGCACAAGCCATGCTGGCTTTGTTTCAGTAAGGTTTGTTCTTCAGCATGCTTGGTTATTTTATCTTTAACAGTATTTTACACCAGTTTTTGGGTGTAACTAGCTTTTAATTTCTAGGATCCTCTCTCCCTGCCCAATCTGTTTTTTTAAAAAGTGTTACATTGACTACAGTCCTCAGGAATGGAGGCTGATCTGAGGAATAAATTGCATACATTTGTTAGAAGATCAGCAATTTCACAGTTGAGTTATTTGAGAACTCTTGGTTGGATGCCATCCAGACCCAGCAATTTGTCACTTTTTATTGTGTCAGTAAGGGCAAGAACTTCATCTCTCGTCACCATTATCTGCCTCAGTTCCTCAGACTTGCCTTCAGTAAAAGTTAGTTCAGGCACTGGGATCTGTCATATATCTTGCATTGTGAAAACAGATGCAGAGAGTTCATTCAGCTTCTCTGCAGTCTTACTATCCTTCTGTAGCACACCACCTCCCTAGACTCTCCTGCTACTAATATGTTTTAAGAACCTTTTGTCTGCTTGCACTTTTTTGGTCAAAGTTTGTGTTCCTTTTTGTTCTCTTAATTTGGACGATACTTCCATTTTTTGAAGGAAGCCTTCTTGGCTCTAAGCGTGCTGGCATCCTCTTGGTCCTTGTGGCACATTTCTTGATTTGCAGCTTCTAATATTGAGCTTCTAATATTGTGTTTTTAAACAACTTCCAAGGTCTCTTGTGGGGGCGGGCGGGGTGAGCGCGCACATAATCCAAGCATCTAGCTACTGGCTAATTATCTCCTAGGTTACATGCAAATCCTGAAATATTTTAGAAGCTTGGCTTTTAGTGTGAATTTTTTGTGTTTCTTTTCAAACATAAGTTGTTAGTAAGGTTAATTGAACCAAGTAAACCAAGCCAATATTTGTCCATATCCTGGGGCATGTTGAGGGCAACTCTCTTTTTGCTCCAACCTAATAGGGAAAGGGAGGACGCGGGTGGTGCTGTGGGCTAAACCACAGAGCCTAGGACTTGCCGATCAGAAGGTCAGTGGTTCAAATCCCCACGACGGGGTGAGCTCCCGTTGCTCGGTCCCTGCTCCTACCCATCTAGCAGTTCGAAAGCACTTCAAAGTGCAAGTACCGTATTTTTCGCACCATAGGACGCACTGGACAATAGGACGCCCCTTGTTTTAGAGGGGGGAGAACAAGAAAAAAAATTCTCCCCCTCTCTGCCCAGCGCCCCTTCAGCGAAGCGGCAGGAGGCGCTGCGCAGAGAGGGGGAGAATTTTCCCCCTCTTGTTTTCCCGCTCTAAAACAAGGTGCCGTTTAAGGTGCGTTCATGCGGCTACCTTGAAAGCCTGGAGAGCGAGAGGGGTCGGTGTGCACCAACTCCTCTCGCTCTCCAGGCTTCAGGTTCCTTTCAACCTGCTCTTTGGGGCTGGCGGGGGGAAGCCAACCACCAGCCCCAAAGAGCAGGTCAGGGAGCAGCGGAAAGGCGCAGCGGAGAGGCTGCTGCCATAGTCGCGCGTCACCTCTCCAGCTGGGAGAGGGTCTCAGGGCTATGGCTTCTTTAGCCCCTCACGCGCTCTCCCAGATGGAGAGGTGGCGCGTGGCTAAAGAGGCTCCTGCCATAGCCGCGCGTCACCTCTCCAGCCGGGAGAGGATCGCAGGGGGCTTCTTTTGCCCCGCGCACGCTCTCCCGGCTGGAGAGGTGACGCGCGGCTATAGAGGCTCCTTCCATAGCCGCGCGTCACCTCTCCAGCTGGGAGAGGGTCGCGGGGCTATGGCTTCTTTTGCCCCGCGCGCGCTCTCCCGGGTGGAGAGGTGACGCGCGGCTATAGAGGCTCCAGCCATAGCCGCGCGTCACCTCTCCAGCCGGGAGAGGATCGCAGGGGGCTTCTTTTGCCCCGCGCACGCTCTCCCGGCTGGAGAGGTGACGCGCGGCTATAGAGGCTCCTTCCATAGCCGCGCGTCACCTCTCCAGCTGGGAGAGGGTCGCGGGGCTATGGCTTCTTTTGCCCCGCGCGCGCTCTCCCGGGTGGAGAGGTGACGCGCGGCTATAGAGGCTCCTTCCATAGCCGCGCGTCACCTCTCCAGCTGGGAGAGGGTCGCGGGGCTATGGCTTCTTTTGCCCCGCGCGCGCTCTCCCGGGTGGAGAGGTGACGCGCGGCTATAGAGGCTCCTGCCATAGCCGCGCGTCACCTCTCCAGCCGGGAGAGGGTCGCGGGGCTATAGCTTCTTTTGCCCCGCGCGCGCTCTCCCGGTTGGAGAGGTGACGCACGGCTATAGAGGCTCCAGCCATAGCCGTGCATCACCTCTCCAGCCGGGAGACGGTCGTAGGGGGCTTCTTTTGCCCCCCGCGCGCTCTCCCGGCTGGAGAGGTGACGCGTGGCTATAGAGGGTCCAGCCATAGCCGCCCGTCACCTCTCCAGCCGGGAGAGGGTCGCGGGGGGGCTTCTTTAGCCCCGCGTGCGCTCTCCCAGCTGGAGAGGTGACGTGCGGCTGTAGAGGCTCCTGCCATAGCCGCGCGTCACCTCTCCAGCCGGGAGAGGGTAGCGGGGCTATGGCGTCTTCGCTCCATAGGACGCACACACATTTCCCCTTCATTTTTGAAGGGGAAAAAGTGCGTCCTATAGAGCGAAAAATACGGTAGATAAATAGGTACTGCTCCGGCGGGGAGGTAAACAGCGTTTCCGTGCGCTGCTCTGGTTCGCCAGAAGCGACTTAGTCATGCTGGCCACATGACCTGGAAGCTGTCTGAGGACAAACGTCGGCTCCCTCGGCCAATAAAGCAAGATGAGCGCCGCAACCCCAGAGTCGGTCACGACTGGACCTAATGGCCAGGGGTCCCTTTACCTTTACCTAATAGGGAAAGGGGAGGAATAATACTTCCTAATAAATGGTTGTAAAACTTATCCAGGAAAAAGTACAAAAGTAGAAAGAGAGAATAATAGAATCATAGAATTGTAGAGTTGGATCCAGACAGTCCAAGCCCCTGCAATGCAGGAATCTCAACACATTATTCCCCCATCAAAGGTTTTGGAATTATTAGTTCACATCTATTATACTGTCCCTTTGACTCCCACAGCAGTCAGTTTGTATTGGATGAAAAGATGGAGAGGAGGGAATCTGTAAAATTAACCCAGTAAAAACATGGATTCATTTGTAGCTCAAATTGACAACCTTGGCTACTATTGGGAAAGTGAGGATTCCAGTATGCAATCAAATATTCCTTTCTAGTGGGGTAGATGGGAAAAGATAACAACCTGAACTGTAAAATAGTGTTTTAAAACAAATTTCAGCCTCCCCAATGCTCTTTCAGTACTCTTTCATCAATTACAACTGATAAGATTTCTGCAAGATACATTTGTGACTACGAATGGTGACTAGCACTCAGAACATCTGATTTCTGTTGGACTGCTGAAGAGCTGCATATTTGCATTAGATATTGTAAAGGAAAGTGCATGTTTCTAGTGTGATATTCATTCTAGGATAGGATAACCAACTATAAATTAAAAAAACTGGGGCTCAATTTACTCAAGTGCAGGTGCATAACATGCATGTGAAGGAATCCCAATGGATACAAGAGAGCCTTACTTTCTCCATACAGTCATACCTCATGTTACGTTTGCTTCAGGTTGAGCGTTTTCAGGTTGTGTCCCGTGGCGACCTGGAAGTACCGGAAAGGGTTACTTCTGGGTTTCATCGCATGCGCAGATGCGCAAAATGACGTCACACGCAGAAGCGGCGAATCGCGACATGCGCACGCACAGACGCGTGTTGCGTTCCTTTCAGGTTGCGAACGGGCCTCTGGAATGCATCCGTTCGCAACCAGAGGTACCACTGTACTTCTGTCAGTGTGAAAGCATATTGGTATGCATAGAGACAGCATAAGAGGGTATTGCAAGGAATGGAAAGGCTATTTCCCCTGTGTCTGTCAAGACTGTCCTGTGTGCCATGCAAGTTCCTTGTGCTATAAAGCATAGGTAACATTGCAGTCATATTGATGTTTACCTGCTAGTAAAATCTGTTGTATATTGCTGAACTTGCTTTTGAGCAAGTTTGCATGGAATTGTGCTGTAATTTGCATGGTGCACAGATATGACTTGTAAAAAGTTAGTTTTTTCAGCATCAGGTAAAAATTTCTGAGGGATTAAAAACATAAAGCTATGCTAGGCAATTCTGTACCCAACTTGCATATAAGTGCTACTTCCTCATTCATTTTAAGACTTTTTGTTTTATTTCTTTCAGGCTAATTCTGTGAAAATGTCGCTGTATCCTTCCCTGGAGGATCTGAAGGTGGACAAAGTAATTCAGGTATGTCAAAGTATATTTTATGGGGGAAACCAATGTTTGCTGAAGGTCAAAACAGTAACCATTTGAAAATTCTATTTCTGAAAAACATCTTTCTGTATATTCTAGACCAGCACATAAAAATATATTCTTGTATAAAGATTATCTTTTAATTATGTGCATAGTTTCTGCTGTTATAATAATTATACTAAGTGTGAGCTCCGGTAGTTTAGGCCTCTCCAAGTATGTGTGTGTGGATGGATGGATGGATGGATATGCAGGCACCCTGTGAACCTTTCTGATGTAATACTTGAATTATTTTTGCTGCTGTTCCAAACACTGTCACAAATTGCCTTGAAATTCACTCTGTTTGAAAAGTAACTTTACCATGCACAATGGGTCACAAATCCAAAGTCTCTTAGGTGTATGGAACTAATTCTTTAGTATAGTTCTTTAGAGCCTGATCTGTTTTTATTTATCAGATAAATTTCCAAATTTGTATTAAGGAAACTAGAAGTAAAGCAAAGGATTAAAGAATAAAAGTATTTGTAGTGCACATTCAATATGTGTTTTGATAAAAGTAGCTATTATAGAATAAGGCGTGTGTTTCCTCCGCATTATTAAGTCCCACTCCTCAAACAAAGTTACTCCTAAACAGGTTAGAAAATTGTTTTGAAAATAAGTTCCCCATTTTGAAATTCACATATTTTTGTGAGCAAGCAAACGTTGTAATGTAACTTGTTACTTTTAACAACTGGAACATATTGGTTTGTAACTAAATATATATTTATGTAACCTAAAGGCATAATTAAAAGTTTTTGGCTCTGCAACCCACATGCCTCTTGTATTATAGAATTATGTCTGTTTATAAACTTTATAAAGTGTTTTTTTACTTTATCTTCCTGTGCAGGCACAGACATCTTTTGCTTCAAACCCAGCCAATCCAGCATTTTTATCTGAAGCCTCAGCACCCGCCCTTCAACATGGAAGTAAGTTACTTTAGTGCTAAGAAAATATGAGGTAGCAGAAGCTAAATATGTATTGCACAAAAAAATACAACTTTAACAAAAGTCAATTGACATAACACAAGTTCTAGCTAAACTATTTCACTGGTTTATTTCACTGAAAGGTTTTTATTGATCTCTGGAAATGATAAGGATAAGCTGTATAAAGATAATTGCTTTAAAGAGAATTAAATGGAGTTGGGTGCTTGTCAGTCTAAATCTGTATGGGTTACTTTTGCATGTGTTCATAAGGATTTCTGTTCCATCCTCCTCCTGCATTAAATGTGTGAAATTATTTTTTTGGGAGGGGGGAACCCTGCACAGTATTGTTTAAAAGTACTTATGAAGCAGCCTGAGGACTGCCTTTTAATGAATGTTGTCTTCTTCTTACCTATAATACCCTTTCCAAGTGGCTAGAAAGTCTAGCTGCTGCTGCACATATTCACAATGGGAGCCTCAATTGCCCCTGGGAGCATTGGGATGTGATGACAGGGTAGGTTTTTTTTTTTTGCATATGTTGTTCCTGGGAGGGAAGGTATGTCACTGCTCCCAGTGGCATATGAAACCCTATTTTCAACATACCTGGCATCAGCTGTGCTTTGTGGCCGCTTGAAGCAGCTATTAACTTTTTTGAAAAAGTTTTTTTTTTCTTTAAAGGCAGTCCTCGGGTGTGATGGGACGATGAGCTGCTTGTGCGTAAAATCCAAGTCCCTCAGAGTTTGGTCAAGTTTGCAAACCTCTGTCTGTAACGGAGCCCCTTAAACATGGCTCTGTCAGTCACTTGCAGATTCCGACAGTGGTTGCTTTCGGAATCGCTTCCAACATAAAAGCTCCTTAACGGAAACACGTCTTCTGGACTCTCTGCGTGACAGTTTCCGGCGAGGAGTGGGTGTCCCTACAGGAGGTCCTGAAACCTCCCCACTGTTTTCGCTGGAAGTGTCTCGGAGCCATCCCTCCTGCTCACTTTCCCTCAGCTCAGCTCTTCTCCCCCTACTGGTTCCCTCTTCAGCTGCTGAGTCTCTCCCAACCTGTGTGAGCCCTTCCACCTCCCTTCCTTCCGATGGCAGTTCCCTGACATCCACCTCCCCTCCAGGGCCCCCTTCACCCCCTCCCGCCCCCTCCTCTATGGGCGGTGAGGAGGCAAAACCCCGGAAGGAACTTCCTTCACCTTCCGATGTCTCGAACACTTCTCTCCACCTGTTGCGGTTCCTGGTCTCGAAGTACTCCTCCTCCTCCTCAGAGTCCATCTCCCCTTCCCCTTCCGAATCCGTGAATCCTTCCAACTCCTCCTCCTCATCGGTGGTCCCAAAGTATTCCCTCCGGAACCTCTCCACAGGCTGAGGTTTCCTTGGGAACCTTTGATGGAACGTTTCTATCAATACCTCGTCATTGATATCTTCTGCCATTACCCAAGTGTTTTCTGACTCCGGTTCTCCTTCCCACGCTACCAAATACTCCACCTGATCCCCCTTCCACCTGGCGTCGAGGATTTCTGCCACATGGCTGCTGCATTCCCTTTCTTCTATGATCGGTCCCCGAGTGGACATCCCTTCTCGTCCCCCCTCATACGGTGACAGTAACGACCTGTGAAATACTGGGTGCAGTTTCATGTGGTTGGGTAACCGGAGCCTGAAAGCCACTGGGTTGACTTGTTGAATGACCTCAAAGGGACCCAACCTCCTGGGTCTTAATTTCTTACAACCTCCTTTGAACGGCAACCCTTGGGTTGACAGCCACACCCGATCTCCCACCCTTATGGTTTCACCTTCCCTTCGGTTCTTGTCTGCCTGCCTCTTGTATTCTTCCTTTGCCCTTTCTAAGTTGAGTTGGAGCTGACGATGGATTGCTTCCATTTCTTCTACAAAATGCTCGGCTGCCGGGACGCTCCATCTCTCCCCTCCTCCCCCTGGGAATGCCCTGGGATGACACCCATAATTAGCCAAGAAGGGGCTCATCCCTGTGGACACATTCTCTGCATTGTTGTAGGCAAATTCCGCCAGCGCCAACTTCTCTACCCAGTCATTCTCTCTGTCATTGACATAACACCTCAGGTATTGTGAACAGACTTAACCAATGTGCCGAAGAGAAAAAATTAATTGGGCCCGAACAAGCTGGATTCCGCCCAAAACAGTCAACAATTAATCATATTCTAATTTTACAGCATCTTGCCTGGAAATATTCCACCCCAAAGGGTGGCCAACTCTGTGTGGCATTCATTGACCTAAAGGCAGCATTCGATAGTATCCCCAGGAGCATCCTCTGGGAAAAACTCTCCCGCTGGGGCATCGACAGAAGGCTTCTCTGGCTAATAATCAAACTCCATGAGAACTCAGCGGCTAGAGTGAGACTCACCCCGGACGGTGATCTCACCAATCCAATTCCCATTAACAGAGGTGTCCGACAGGGTTGTATATTGGCTCCATTCCTGTTCAACTTGTTCATAAGCGATATGAGGACTCCCCTAATAGAGGCTCAAGAAAGGATTCATGCACCCCGCCTAGCACTTTATCGCTGCCCTTTGTTACTGTATGCGGATGACGCAGTCATCCTTTCCTTTTCTAGAGTAGGTCTCAGGAGGGCCTTAAAAATTTTTGGATCGTACTGTAACGCAAATTCCCTTACAATTAATTATGGAAAATCTAAGATCCTAATTTTCTCAAAGAGCCGGAAACTCCATAATTGGAGAATTGATGGGAGAGTCATCGAACAAGTCTATAGATTCCAATACTTGGGAGTTTGGTTACAACATAACCTTAGATGGAAGGCCCATGTAGCCTATGTTACAAATAGAGCCAAAGCTATCTCCTTGGCGATCTTGCGATTCTTCTTCACCGATGGGGCCCTTCATATCCCATCGGCGTTGAAAGTCTTCAAGGCCAAGGTGATCCCGACAATTGCCTATGCCATCTCAATTTGGGGGACTTTTGTCAATCTATCTCACTTAGAGGTTATTCAAAATCAGTTTTTAAGAGGGATATTGAAACTGCCCAACTGTGTAAGTAATACAGCGTTACGCATGGAACTTAATACTGTATCCCTGGAAAACGCTCTGTGGAAGCACATACTTTGTCACTGGTTATCTCTATGGCACAATCTCCCAAACTTGTACTTGATACAATGTATGTGGAGAGATGATTTCCAGAGCCCATGGGTAAAAAATTTACAGCTGAAAATAACGGCAATGGGAATCTCCCCATCCAAATTACTAGAGCAGGACATAGTTCCAGCTAAAAGAACAGTAACCTGTAAACTAGAGGAGATGGACTTGCAGCAGAAAATGGTCTTGGGCAATGGTACCTGCTCACCTCTAAACCTTGGTTTATCACCCCTCTTAAGGCTCCCAAACTATTTGAATTCCTTAACTTCTTCGGCTCATAGATATGCCTTTGTAAAGGCAAGATTCAACACCTTCCCATCGAACATGCTGAGAAATAGATTCTCCAATGGACAGACATCGCTCTTATGTGATTGTAATTGTGGGGCACCGGAATCGTTGCATCACATAATTTTTGACTGTGCTTTTCACTCATCGGCCAGGAGCAAGTTTCTTGCCCAATATCTAAAGGGAATTGCCGATGATACGAATGAAGCCAAACTGAGATATCTATTAAATGATGATGACCCCCTAAGATCACTCACGGTTGCCAGATTCTTGATCAGTGTCCTATCCCTAAAGAAGAGAAACGGACTCCTGTGTGGCTCGGAAAATCCCTTTAAACCATGATCTATGTTTTAGGATGTAACTAGGTGAATCACCATTGATGTCTTCTATTGATTTGTGAGCAGATGGTGATGGTTATGTTACAAATTTATTGCAACGTATGATGTTGGTCTTTTGTTTTTGTTCTGCTTTGGTTCTTGTCTGTTTTTTGTAAGTTTTGATGGTTTTAAATTTGGAGGTTCAAGTACATTATGTTGGTATGGGAAACTGTCGTGTGACGGGCCAATGGCCGTAATAAAGATCAATCCAATCCAATCCTCAGGTATTGCTGGAGGACACCGTTTGCTCTTTCCGCCTGCCCGTTGGTTTCAGGGTGCCGGGCAGTCGAAAAGTTGACCTCCACCTGCAGTAAGCTCATGAGCTTCCTCCAGAACCTGGAAGTAAATTGTTTTCCCCTGTCTGAGACCACCCTCAACGGCACCCCGTGCAACCTAAAAATGTGTTCTACAAATAACTTCGCTGTCTCTTCCGCCGTGACTGCATGCGAACAGGCTACAAAGTGGCACATCTTTGTTAGTAGGTCTACCACCACCATGATGGCTGTTTTCCCCTTGGACTTCGGCAGATCAGTCATAAAATCTATCGACACTGCCTCCCAAGGTCGTTCTGGGGTTGGTAAGGGTTCTAATAGCCCCGCCGGCGCCCGCCTCTCCCCTTTGGCTCGCTGGCATTGCTCACACCCTCTTACATACTCCCGTACATCTTCCCTCACCTTAGGCCACCAAAATTCCCTGGTGACCAAGACTTCCGGGTTGGCGCGTCTGTCTAATGGCGGATTCCCTCCGAGCTCCGGAGGGAATCGGCTCAGCAGGGGATCGGGTCTTACCGTGCCGGCGACACGGGGACCCTCACAAACCACGTACACGGGGTACGTGGACATGGTGACTCGGCGGGCATCGTAAGCGCCCCCCCGACCCGTGAAAGAGCCTTTTTAAAGGCTAAGGATCGGGTGCCTGGGAGCGGCGTGGTGCTGTGAGTCTTCTGCTACCCCTGCCGAGCGAAGCCGCATGCCATTCTTCAGTCAGCGCTAACTTCTTCCTGTTAAATTTGGACTCAAAACTAAGAGCAACAACCCGTGAGTAATTTGAAAATTGGATTATAAATTTTTCGGATTGGATTTGGTACGAACGGAGGAGATGAAAAAAAAGGGAAGTCCGCCTCCTCCATATTGTTAACAGTGCAAGCAAGGATTTGACAACTAAAGTTGCGGGAAAACTTGTGAGATTGGATAAAAAATACAGACCTCACGGATTTAAAAGACCTAAGCTAAGGTGCTGGAGGACAAGAGATTATTTTGTTTGAAATTAAGTATCACCCTACTCAAGCCCGGGAGCAATCCGAGCTAAGAGCCTGTTGAGACATAGATACTTTTGACAGCTGTCAAATTAGCTGTCAAAGTTGAAAGAACTGAAAACTGAAACTTTAACCGATTAAATTGCTACAAATTATTACAAATAAGGAAAGATCGACACAAACAAGTCTGACTTTTGGATCGGAGAGGGAAAGATCATTAAAACCAGAATCCCTCTAGAGGGGACTCTTGGACATTGCAAGAATGGAACTAAAACAAGGAATACAGGAAATACGTGCTGGTTTGAAAGAGCTGATCTCTCTTGTGGGAAATTTGATACAGAGGAATGAGAAAGGCCTTGTTTTGTCTACGAGCCCACCAGACCCGAAGCTATCTGAAAATACACTAACTGATTTGGAAAGGGACTCATCGTTTGAAACACAGGCAGCTGGACAAGGGAAAGAACCCAAGATTGAGGAGGAAAAGACACCTGCCAAGCAAAAGGAGCTGAAGAAAGGGAAGGCTGAGACACTACATAAAGGAGAGGAGAGACCAAGATCTGCTAAGAAGAAATCTAAACTGACTAAGGTGAAAACAGGACTATTTGGGACATATAGATTTATGAAACAATGTTGGAATATGGGACACAAGCAAACAGGTTTAACTGAAAGAATCATCGCCAACATTGAGAAAATAAGTCTTCGATCCTGGGAGTTAAGCATGAGAGACTTTCGAAGAAATCGGCTGAAAGGAACTGTGAGAGACTTGCGCGCCTCGGACGTGAGATCACCAGGCTAGAAAGATGGATTAAATGTACTTTGATTAAGGATTGAAGCCGGGGGAGAAGGGTGGGACTTAACAGTCCGAAGGGGGTTGAAGTTTTTTTTTGCTTTCTACCTTTTAATTTTTATAGAATAAAGAATATTTTATAAGAATGGGGAATCCGTGGGGGGGAAAGGGTGGCAATTTTAGGAAAGGTATCTTCTTTTCTTTTTTAGAAACATGCTTATATCTTTTTTCTGTTCTTTTACTCTTATACAGAGGATTAAGGGGTATACGTTAATAAAATGCTAGCACAACAAATGAATTAAAGTATAATTTTATAATTAAAATGAATTTAATCAAACTAGGGTTAAGTAATTTTAATAAAATAAGGTACAGGATGTTTAGGGGAAAAACTTGCTAGAATAAATAAACTGGAGTTGGGAAACAATAGAAGGAGACGTGGGGAAGTCCTGAAAAGAAGTTACTGAAAATAAGTGTAAAGAGGTGAACCTCTTTTTCTTTTTCCTTCTTTTCTTTTTTTTTTGGATGTATGTTTCTATGTTCCTGAGCTTTGATTCTTAATGTAATCTTTTTTGGAAAATTAATAAAGATTATATTAAAAAAAAAAAAAAATTCCCTGGTGACCAACCACATGGTTTTGTGTTGTCCAAAATGCCCCGCCGTGGGGCTGTCGTGCAACTGCTTGAGTACCCTCCCCCTTAAGTCTCCTTCGGGGATATACAGTGCCCCTTTGTAATACAACGCTCCATTTCTTTCCTCAAAACCCCCTGGTTCCTCTCCCTCACCCCTAAGACCTCTGAGCTTATTCTGGGCATATTCATCATTCTCTGTTTCCTCTACCAGTTCTCTTTGCCCCACCAATGCCGCCCCACACACCCAGCGGTCCTCTGGGATGACATGTCTCTCTTCGGGTCCCCCCTCCCCTTCCAAATATTCAGGTTTGCGTGAGAGAGCGTCCGCCCTAACATTTTCTGGACCTGGCACATAACAAATTTCAAAGTGAAATTTGGAGAACTCCTGGGCCCATCGCACTTGCCGTTGGTTGAGCACTCGTGCCGTTCTCCAATACTCTAAGTTCTTGTGGTCCGTGCACACTTGCACCTTATGTTGTGCCCCAATTAATAAATGCCTCCATCTCCTGAACGCTTCATGAATGGCAAGTAGTTCTCGGTCATACACCGTGTAGTTCCTCTCAGATTTGTTCAGCTTTCGCGAAAAAAAGGCACACGGTCTCCACTCTGACTCCTCCTTCCCAGGCTGCAGAAGCACCGCCCCCACAGCCCGGTCTGATGCGTCCGTCTCCACTCGCATCGGTTTTTGTAAATCCACATGCAGGAGCTGTTCTTCCGAAGCGAACGCCCTTTTCAGTTCCTCAAAAGCTCGCTCCGCCTCCGCCGTCCAAACGAATTTCCTCTTACTGCTGAGACAGTCCGTAATGGGAGCCGTCAAGTGGGCAAAATTTCTGATGAACTTCCGATAGAAGTTTCCAAATCCAAGGAATCTTTGCACATCCTTCCTTGTTTTCGGTGTTTTCCATTCCAGTACCGCTTGGACCTTGCCAGGATCCATGGCCAATCCCTTGTCCGACAAGCGGTACCCCAGGAATTCCACCTCCTTGGCATGAAACTGACACTTCTCTAGCTTCACCCACAGCTGATTGGCTTGCAGTCTGCCCAACACTTCCCTGACGTCTTTTACATGCTGCTCCTCAGTCTCTGAATATACTAACACGTCATCTAAGAAGGCCACACAATTCTTGTAAAGCAAAGGCCCCAGGACGTGGTTCATAAACGATTGAAAGCACGCGGAGCCTCCTTGTAGGCCGAAGGGCATAACTAAATATTCAAATGCCCCCAAAGGGGTGAACATGGTGGTTTTCCATTCATCCCCCTTCCTTATTCGTATCAGGTTGTACGCCCCCCTCAGGTCCAGTTTAGTAAAAATCTTTCCCTTCCTGACCCTTGTCAAAATGTCATCAATTCTGGGCATCGGGAAAGTCACTGGTTCTGACACTGCATTTAAGGCCCTGAAGTCCACTACAAGCCTGGGTTTGTCCGTGTTTTTTTTGTCCACAAAAAACACTGGGCTGCCCCCCACCGCCCTGGACTCTCTGATGAACCCTCTCTTCAGGTTCTTGTCAATGAACTCCCTTAGCTCCTGCATCTCTCTGTCTGACATGGCGTACAGCTTGCCTACAGGGAGCTGTGCCCCAGGGAGTAAATTGATTTGACAGTCAAAGGGCCTATGTGGGGGTAGTTTGTCTGCCTCCCTCTCGCTGAAGACGTTGCTCAGGTCGGCGTATTGTTGGGGAACCTTCCCCTTCTCCGTTACTTCCGTCCCTGCTAGAGTGGCTCTGGCCCCTCCTTGAGCCTCCCGCTCTTTGCAGTGTTCTAGACAATGTGCTGACCCAAAGGAGACCACTCTCTGATGCCAGCCCACTAGCGGATCATGTAACGCTAGCCAGCTCATCCCCAAAATAATGGGAGCTCCTCCCAAGGTAGCCACATTAAACGCTATTAGCTCAGTGTGTCTTGCTACCCTCATTATCATTGGGACGGTCTGCTGGCTGACTTCTCCTCCCAGCAGCTCCCTTCCATCGATCGTGGTCACCTGCAAAGGGTTACCTAAAGGGATAGTCTGTATCTGGTGCTCAGCAGCAAACTCCTTACTCATGAAATTGCAGGAGCTGCCTGAGTCCAATAGCGCCTTTATCTTTAGTGGCTGTCCGTTAGGCAGCTCTAGTAACACCTCTATCACTAGGGCGGGTTTAGGAGGTTCCGGCGTGGGCACTTTCACTGCTCTTTGGCCTGGCTGCTGTGCCCCGACGGTGGCAGCCAGGCGTTGGCTTTTACTTGCTCCGGTACCTTTTCCTCCCTCTCCCCAACAGCTCCCGCCATTCCTTGCCATTCCTTTCTTTGGGGGCAGACTCTGGCAAAATGACCTGGCTGTTGGCAGAGATAACATTTCTTGGCGCCCTTTCCCTCCTTCTTCCGCTCTTCACTGGGCTTTGAAACTGCGCGCGCGCGCGCTGTTCCAATTTCCATCGGCTCTCCCGGCGGGAACGGTGGCTCTGGAATCTCTGGAATGCGAAGCTCCCTCCAACGTTCCCCCTTCCCTTCCCGCCTCTCCAAGGCTCTTGCCTCTTGGCGCGCTCCTATGGTCAGCGCTGATTTGGTCAGCTGGTCCATAGACTCCGCCCTGGGCGCCCGGGAAAGTTCATCCTTTACCGCCGAAGCAAGCCCTTCTTCAAAGAGCATTTGAATGGGTTCCGCCGATAGATCCCACCCCAATTTATGGATCAACATGGTAAACTCAGTCCAGTACTCACGCACAGATCGGCTCCCCTGTTTGCACGCCATTAACTGTCTGCGTACCACTCCCTGCTCAATATCGCTGGAAAACATCAAATCCATTGCACGAAAAAACTTCCTCGTATCCTTCAGGATGTCATTGTTTGTTGCCATCAGGGGCCTCACCCAGTCTTTCGCCCCCTTTTCGAGATGCCCAATCACAAAAGCCACCCGCGATTCCTCGTCGGGAAAGTCATCAAACTGCAGATTAAGGGCATATTGCATCTCTGTCCTAAAGGCATGATAGTCCTTGGCCTCCCCCCCAAACTTCTGCACCAATCCTGGCAACTTTCTGGCGAGCTGGGTGGCTTTCCCCTTCTCTGCATCTTGAGCCCTCCTCTCCTCGAGCCTCGCCGTCTGCAGCGCTAGCTGGACCTCCAACGCCCGGTACCTTTCCTCCAGGCTTGGACCCGCTCCAGCTCCTGCTTCTCCGGTTCCGGCTGGGTTGCTCATGATGCCTTCTCCTGCACAAACTGCTCACAGAGACTGTCGGAATGCTGTGATGGGACGATGAGCTGCTTGTGCGTAAAATCCAAGTCCCTCAGAGTTTGGTCAAGTTTGCAAACCTCTGTCTGTAACGGAGCCCCTTAAACATGGCTCTGTCAGTCGCTTGCAGATTCCGACAGTGGTTGCTTTCGGAATCGCTTCCAACATAAAAGCTCCTTAACGGAAACACGTCTTCTGGACTCTCTGCGTGACAGTTTCCGGCGAGGAGTGGGTGTCCCTACAGGAGGTCCTGAAACCTCCCCACTGTTTTCGCTGGAAGTGTCTCGGAGCCATCCCTCCTGCTCACTTTCCCTCAGCTCAGCTCTTCTCCCCCTACTGGTTCCCTCTTCAGCTGCTGAGTCTCTCCCAACCTGTGTGAGCCCTTCCACCTCCCTTCCTTCCGATGGCAGTTCCCTGACATCGGGCTACCTTGTAAAATCCTTATGTGGGTTTTCTAATCTGAGAGTTGCTGGTCAGTGATCCTAATAAGCTTTCAATATGTAAATCTAGTAGCTCCAAGTGCAGTGGTAACTGTCAGCATGTTGTAAGGGAGGATAAGATTGCTTCAGTCTGATACTTGTCTTCTCACCTGTGAAATTAAGAATCATCTCAACAGGCTCTAAATAATAGTAATAGTTTAACATTATTTTTGTTTACTTTCTATAGACTTGTATCCCAAACTGTATCCCGAACTTGCCCAGTATATGGGTCTAAGCCTAAATGAAGAAGAGATACAAAGAAACATGGCAATGGTGCCTGCTGTAAATTCTCAGGGGGTAAGTATCAACCATATAAGTAGGACTAATTTAGGTTTCCTTGTGTTTTGCTTAAATAAAAGAAAAGAACATTATAAAAGCAAGAGCTGAAATATTAGGGGTGTGCATCTTCTCTGTACCCCAAATGATGATACAAATTGGGGTGATTCAAGTCCTGAATCAGATTGTGCCCTTAATAAAAAACACACACCAGATTTACCCAGCTTTTCTGAGAAACTAGACCAAACTGACTAAGTAATCACCCAGAGCTTTGAGGAAAGTGGAGAGGTGGGAGATATTTTGTTTGTTTTTAGTTGCAGTGAATTATTTCCCAATTTGCTTCAGGGCTGAAGGAATCCAACAATTTGGAAATAAACCCCCAATCTGCAGGTTGGTGTGCATCAAATGAGAAATGGGAACCCAGTTTGTTGGATTCTGCTCCCATCAATACCTGTGATCCTAAGGATTCCAAAATAATATAACCTTTATAAAGCACAAAATTGTTGTCCTGAAGTCGCTCATGGGTTTGTCCCATTTAAAGAAAAGGCCTATAAATGAGACTTTATTCTGCCAGTTTTTAAGGTTGACTTATTTTAAGGTCTTCTAATTCTCAGCTTGTTGCAAGCCCTTCTGCAGTGAATTACATGGTGGCTCCAGTAACTGGAAATGATGTTGGAGTTCGCAGAGCGGAAATTAAGCAAGGAATCCGTGAAGTAATACTGTGTAAAGATCAGGATGGAAAAATTGGACTTCGTCTTAAATCAGTGGACAATGTATGTATGATAAATCTGATTTTTTAAATATAAAAAAGTGACCCATTAATTTCAGCTATCTAGAGCTGAACACAGTCAAGTTGCTGTGTAATTGCTAATCCAGATGTTAATTTTATGGCTGAATCTGCATGTTTCACTAAATGTTCTGTTTATTTTTATTTCTCTATTTGGTCATGTTAAAACTGTTAATCATATAAAATATTGTACAGATATGCAAGTAAAAATATAATAAAACACTTTGCATTTAAAAACAAATGCAAATTATATTTCTAGAATAAAATGAAATGTATGTGCATGTTAATTTAAACCAAAACTACCCCTCCCCCTTTTAATGGTAGGTGTTGCCAAATGTGTATGTGATGCATGTGTTCTGTTTTTCACTGTGCTTCTCTTGCATGTTTTCTCTAAATGCATTGGATAGATACTGGATGTTAATTTACTTTCATATGTGGACGTATCTTTGTATTTAGGGTATTTTTGTCCAGTTGGTTCAGGCCAACTCGCCATCATCACTAGTTGGCCTGCGGTTTGGCGACCAGGTTCTGCAGATTAATGGCGAAAATTGTGCAGGTTGGAGCTCTGATAAAGCCCACAAAATTCTGAAGCAAGCACCTGGAGAGAGAATTTCAATGATCATCCGTGACAGGTAAACCCTCCAGAAATGTTACACACCTTCTTAGACATCTTTGGGGTTTCATAGTTGTTAAGGAGTGCCTAGAAGTTGAATGTGTTGGGTTTTTGTTGGTTTTTTTCAAACCTCAGTTTCCTAGTGTGACTAGCTTAAGGTCAGGGCCTAAAGTTGTGCACACAAAGGTGTGTTAATATGCCGATAGATCACACACAGATCTGATTTTTCCATGTACAGATCTGATTTTTCCATGTACACGTTCATCTGCCCAAGTGCTTTCCAGTCCACACAAGTGACTGGTGCTTGATGGGATTTGTACTATGTGTTGTCTCCTCCCCGAAATTAATATTTACCCACCCTCCCTGAGTTCCAGAAAACTCAGGTCCATTGTGGGCATGTGTTCAGATATTTGGTTCCCTGTGCATTTGGCCAATTTTATTTCCAGTATACCAGATATACACAAAACACCTGATAAAACTTTTTTTTTTTTAATTCATGGGTCATACCTGGCTCTGCCAGCAGCCTACCGAGTAGTGCCTTGCTAACAGAAGTAGGACGTGTGGCAATAGATAGCACCCAGCAGAACAGCACACACACACCACACACGAAAAAGCCCAACTGCCCAATGTGCTTCAGTATGTCTGGATTATACATTGGATTACAGTGGTACCTTGGTTCTCAAACTTAATCCGTTCCGGGAGTCCATTCAACTCCCGAAACCTTTTGCAAACCAAGGTGCAACTTCCGATTCCTGCACTCAAGCGGAAGCCGTGTCAAGACGTTCGGCTTCTGAAAAACGTTCGCAAACCGGAACACTTACTTCCCTGTTTATGGCATTTGGGAGCCAATTTGTTCGAGAACTAAGCCATTCGAGAACCAAGGTACCACTGTATATATTAACTACAGATTGGGAGAATTCAGATTGGATTGTTGCTTGGATGATGACAGTGTCACATGGATGACATAAAAGGCATGTACACTGGGATTTACTGAATCTACTTTAAACTGCTGTGTCATAGAATCATAGAATCGTAAAATTGGGAAGTGTACACAGCCTAATACCTTTGGATACAGGTTAGTGATGTAGGACATTAAGTAAATACTCCAAACAATAAACTATGAATGTTTTTCTTACAGGCCTTTTGAGCGAACTATTACCATGCACAAGGATAGTACTGGGCATGTTGGCTTTATATTCAAAAATGGAAAGATAACTTCAATAGCAAAGGACAGTTCTGCTGCTAGAAATGGACTTCTGACAGAACACAACATCTGTGAAATAAATGGTCAGAATGTAATTGGCCTGAAGGTGAGTAACATGCAAGATAACACACACTCAGCAAGTATTGCATTTTGAAAAGCGGAGTGATATTGTTCTAAATGGGCAGAAGACATATGCAAAAGCTTGTCCATATAAATTTATTTGATTGATAGAAAACAGGACCTGCAATCCTGTGGTCCCTGGGAGTGTGTGTCAGGGGTCATTGCACCTTCAACCACATTCCATGGTTCTCTGGGGAAGAGAGATTCAACAGCAGCTAAAACATCCTGATTATTTTGCCTTACAAAGTATTCTTGCTGCTAGACCTGCATAGATCAGGCTGTCTTCTTTCAAAAAAGTTGCTGGTTCCTCAGGCTAGTGAAAGGAAATTAAACAGAATTGTACATTCACTTCCCTATTAATGACATTAACACATAATTTTGTCTTACTAGTTGTTCTGCTGCTTGGAAGAACCAGTAGCATGTAGTATGAAGGCAATGATGGCAGTAGTGGGATAAGCTGTGGGTCTGCTATAGGTGATAGTCCAGCTTTTTATGAAAGGGGCTGTTTACATTATCTATTACCTCAGGGAATGGGGAACCTATGGCCCTCCAGATGATGTAGGACTCACATCAGCCCCAGATGGTATAGCTAGTGGTCTTGGGTATTGGGAGTTGTAGTTTAGCAACATCAAGTCTCACACATTCCTCAGTCCAGCTCTACCTGTATATGTGTATAGAATTTATCACCTCAATAGTGCTTAAGACAGCTAATAGCAATTAAAACTATTGTGGAAGCTACATCCACAATAACATCCGTAAGTGCCAAGTTTCAAGTCAGAATTCATGACTTTCTATCTTGCTTCATAGGATGCCCAAATTGCAGACATACTAACATCAGCTGGAAACGTGGTGACCATCACTATCATGCCTTCTCAAATTTTTGAACACATAATCAAGAGGTACGTGTAAAATACTTCTCCATTTAAATAGACTAACAATCTCTTAAAAGAATAGGCATGCTTTGATTGTAGGATCTTCAGAATAAATATCAACAAATGTAATATGCATGTGGTGTTAAACTCTTATACAAATGTGGCTAACAGTGGCAGAGAGTCTGAAAATCTTTAACTATTCTTGTCAAGCTGCTTGCTGAAATTTCAAAACGAAAAGGCAAATTTCAGCTTAGAATGAAGCTTATAAATGCTTCATACCACTATTGATTTTAAAGTGTTATTGGCACTAAAACTAATTCTAGGAGTGAAGGACTGTAGAACTTAGTTTTTTCTTTTGCTGCCAGGAAATGGGTTGAGAAGCTACTGCAGTAAGCTTGCCTTCAGCTTTTGAGTTTACAGCATATGGTCTTGTGCCTTGTAACAAATGACTCCAGTGTTGCACTCCTTGCTGCGATATTTTTGCAGCTTTGGAATTAATCTGCTTATTACACATTGTTAAAGATTCATTATTATTTTCAGGATGGCTTCAAGCATTATGAAAAACCTGATGGATCACACCATCCCTGAAGTCTAGAAATCTGTTTTTGGGTGCATCTGTAATGAGAACTTCGCTAAACATGGGCTACTTAGTCTTAAACTTTTACGTTCTGCACATGAGCCTTTCTTTAAGCCCAAAACAGATATACTGCCTTGAGTATTTACATTATTATGGCTGGGAATGTCACAATCCAACATATTACCTTGCTCAAACTATGAGTTTTGTAGCCTTATACTTGTCTCACAAAAACCAGTATAACTCTTTTTCATAGGGTTATACTGTTTAATTCAACACTTTGTATAAGCCATTGGAATGAAAACTAATGTATCTTGTGTCTTTTGCTATCTGTGATCCAAGCACATTGCTGCCCTTTGTACTTTTTCAGACGAATTAGTTTTTCTACTACCTTCTGCTAGGAAGGATATTTACATTTATGACTTGTAGTGCTTGTTAACTGCTGATTTTAGTAACCATGTTTACAAAGCATGCCAGTTAAACTGAGCATAACGTATCATTCCATAGACATTTTAAATAGCACAGGTGAGCATTTAGGTTCTGTCTTACTGCTGCTCTTTTACAAGTTGTTCTGATGTGCTTAAATTATGTTGCCTTAACCATGTTAAACAGAAATAAAGTCTGAAAAACAAGGTTTTCATTTTCTAACTATACTGATGAAGGTCCCTAAATTTCTCCCCCGCCAAAAGCCAATAACTTAATTAGTAGTGGAAAGGGGGGTGAGCTGTCATGTTGAGGTGTGGATCCTAGCTTGGAACAGTATGTACAGTAACATAATTCATTTTACTTTTGAAAGAGTGTTACCTTAATTTCTTGCCTTTCTGAATTTAGTTAGTTTGTGTACAGCTATTTGGCAACTGGCATTTTCTTTGAAGGCTGCTGCTCAAGACTTTAAAGCTTTCTACAGTGGTTGAAGTTGTTTACATTGCCGGTCCCTATTACATAGCCATTTCAGTCTGCTGGTGAGGAGTTTTGGAAGGTGGGATTGTATAAACACAAAGGCCTTAACCCCCATTTTTACAGGTAATGAATGCTGCTATGTTCCTATTAAAAAGTACTTCTCTACATAACTGAATCCTGATGCTTTAAAAGGAGCATTAGAGCAGGGCTTGCAAGATGCAGTTGGACCAGCCAGCAGCCCACATCTACATGGCCAAAGGCCAGGAATGATAGTTGTAGTCCAACAACATCTGAAATGACAGTGGTCCATGCTGTATCTAGCTGCAAGGATACTAGTAAAGATATGTTTGTAATGATCAGGATTAAATTCAGAGATAGGATACACTTGTATTTTGGCTAAGGCCTGAGGTTTATCTCCATTTTGTGGAAAAATATAGACAAATAATGTTAAGTAGATTACTGTGGTTGCAAGTTAGAACCACTTTGGTTACTGAAAAATAAGTCTTTATTTGACAAGCATTACAGGCAATAATAACATTCATAAGGAAATACAAGTGCATACTGTAGCTCAGCATTGTAATTGCAGACCCAATCTCAGCTCTTTGAACTTCAGCAGGCATTGCTACTTGCGAAGAAGGTCCTTTAAAAAGTTCACTTTAAAATAACCATATGTGTTTGAGTGAGAAGGCACTATTTAGTATTGCTGTTTCCAGAACATGATTTGTCTGTCTTCCCCTCCTGTGATTATGCTGCTGCATCGTTCATTCATCCACATACATGTTACAGTACCTAGGAAAGAGACAGGTGTACACCAGATACTTGTTTCACTTACCATATTATCCTTATCTTTAAATCTTGGTCTTATTTGGTTAATGCATTGCTAGATTTGCCCATAATCATCTAGAGCTGCACTCCACACTACTGTTGTGCATATATATTATAGGCCCTGAGCCAGAGATCATCATTGCAACCAACTTTCAGGTGCCATTTCAGATTCTAGGGCCACAGCTATACATCCATATTTTGATGAATTCTGGTCTTTTGTTTCTCAGGCTGTACAATGGAAAATACTTCACATTAAGTTCTAAGGTATAAAACAGAGCCCCAGGGTATGATACATTCAAACACACCTAACCAGGATCAATATATTAATATCCCACTACTTAAAAGATTTCAAAGTATACTTGCAGATTTTTAAAAGTTGAGAATTTCACACATACCAGAATGTCCTGCAATTCTTTCTATTATCTTCCCTCCAACAATATCCCAAACCAACAATTCTCCTGACTGACTTCCTGATAAGATGGTGTTGCCATCCCATTTGAAACACCTGCAAAAAGCAAGTTGTTAGATCACAAGTGAGTCAGACAATGCTACTTAAAACCAACCCTCAGCCTCGTTTTTAGCCAAGCAGCTGCTGTGTGCCCAAATTCTAGAAGACATCTAGTTAACCCCCTGCAATGTAGGAATCTCAACACACTGTTTCCCATCCAATCTGAAACCATACTGGACATATACACTAAACCCTTTGAGCAAATGCTACACACAAAATACATTCTTATGTAAGTATCCATGTATGCATGTGCGCACACACCATTGCATAAAGTGATGCTTTTCACTATCTAAACACACCAATACTGATGGAGGTCATTGGAATAACTTGATCTAACTCAGGAGCAAAGAACTTAATGCCTGCTGGATTACAGCTCCTACCATCCTTGTCTATTGGCCATGCTGCCCAAGACTGATGGAAGTCGCACAGAATCTGGAGGGCGTGCATGTTGATGGCTATCCATGATTCTACTGCAAATCCCTATATGAAACAGCAGTGCATTCCAAAACTTACCTTTGGGGTTCCTCCGAGCGCATGGAAGAGATGATCATTCCAGTTTGCACATCTGTCACTTTAAAGTAGCCATCTTCTCCTGTGCTTAGTAGGTGCCGGCTATCTGTGAAACAAGGTAACTGCTCTGGATTATTTAAATCAACCCCACAAAATACATTCAGTCCATTCCCATGCATATTTAAAACAGGTCTCATTAAGTTCTATGGATAGCTACTAGTGAGCAAATCCCATTGCATGGCACCATAAAGGCTGCAGTGCCAAAACTCAACTCACGTGGTGCAACAGGAGGCTTGTTCACATAGGACACTGAACACAGATACAAGCTGTCTTGACACATGAACAACTGTTTATATGAGTGTACACTAAATTGTACAGCTCAACGGTTGTACACAATAAAACAGACTCTACACTTTAACATTACATGGTAATAGCTGAGTGTACAGTTCCAGTATTGTGTTTACAGTTTCACTAACACTACACTTGCTCAATGTTATAATACCCTTTGTGTGTAGTTTTAAAATAGGCAGCTTTATCAATTACTTGTTTTGAGTAAAGAACAAACCATCTCCTAGGCATCAGCACAATTCCTCTTAAAAATAATCTAAACTAGCAGCGTTTTATTTTTATTTTTAAACTACCATAGGCAACTGGATGGGTGCTTATAAATCCAATTTAGCTGGTGGCTTGCTTTACCAAAACATCTCTTGGCAGAAAGGTTTCTTTAAGCAAACAAAATTATTTGGATGGCTTTTTTGTTTCAGGCCAACAACGCAATACAAATGATTTAACATTAGGATGTTTTGGTAGGCAAGCTACTCCCAATTTTAATGGGTTACTTCATTTCCGGTCTTCTGTATGACTGCAGAGTGAGGGTGGATACACACTAAAATTACAAAGCCCTAATCAGAGGGGAGCAAGTTGGTTGCAATCCTACACACACTTTACGTAGGAGTAAGCCCAACCGAACACACTGGAGCTTGCTTCTGAATAAACATGCATATGGTCACACTGGATATATCAATTCAATAGGAATGTCTCTGAATTATCTCGCAGCAGACTGAAGTATTTTTCTCTTCACAATGTATATATTTTAGAAGACATTAACACATAACATACCGGGACTAAAAGCAGCATCAGAGACAGTCCCTGAATGGCATGGAAGTTGATGCAAGATAGAAGCAGTAGTAACATCCCAGATACTAATGGATCCTTCTTTTGTTCCTGATGCCAGCAGGGTATATGCAGCATTCAAGTTGATTGTATTTACCTAGGTAATTAGGCATATGTATGAGATGATTAAAGAAGTAACAAGCACCATGAAGCAAGAAAGGCAAGTAAGCAAGCATCTAAAAGGCAGTCAGTCATGACTAGAGCACTTAAACATTCAAGGCAATATGCACAGTGGCCTGGATCCTATGGTCTTATAAACAGTCAATGTAATGGCTTTATTGTAATGTATTTTTTTGTTTTTATCCTTTGATTCTTAATTTTTTGTAAGCTGCTTAAAGACTCTTGTAGTGAGATGCTAACAAGTCAAATAAACAAATCTTCTACATGGTCCTTTTTGGCAATGCTTCGGGGAACTATTACTGAATTCTCCTATGTTACAGATCTATATTCCAGGAATACAGGCATAATTTGTTAAGATGCAGATAACTGCATTTTCAAAATTTAAGCTCAACATGTAAATGATTAAAAAAATTATACATTAGTTTTTCTTCATGAAGATACATTGCTGGGTTAATCTAATCTAAATACACTTGTTTTATGTATTAAACAAGTCCAAATATACAGACACTGCCAACATACCTATGCTGAAATCATCAAGAGGAGTGGCTTTCATATTGCTTTTTGAGACCGAGATTGTAAACCCATAAGAACCTGTTGTCTCATTCTACGTAAAGCAGCAGATATATAGATGGTAGTATGTAAAGATAATCAAACACAGAGCATTTTCCACAAGTGGAAAACTGAAATCAAGTTTTCATTTAAAAACAGGAAAAAGGTTTCTCATATATGTGTGTATGCATGTGCACATGTGTGTGCCCCTCTTCCTACTTCCCGTGGTTTCTCAAACCTATGTCTAAGTAATCACTGGAAAATGAAGAAAACATCACATTGTATTTGCATATTGCTGTTACCAATTCTGACCTTTCAGGCAATGGCAATACATCTTTAAAATAAGCCTTCACACAGACTTCCCTCCCGCCCCACCCCCAAAATTTGTTTTGCTGAAGTTTGAATTGAAACAAAATAAATGTGCACACAAGTATCTTAATACTCACACTAACATCATGTTCCAATTCAGCAAGCAATTCAAACCGCTTCTTGGTGCCCAGTAAGTCTGCAGGAATGCACTGCCACACCTAGAACACAAATATTTGAACTGACGTAAGCTTCTCCTTTGGCCAGATATGACAATTTAAGTAACCTAAAAGTAAGAGCTAATTTGTAATTTTTGGGATGGAGAGCTTGTGGCTTTCCAGATGTTGCTGGACTCCCAACTTCCATCGGCATCAGCCAGCACTGCCAGTTGTCAAGGATAATGCCAGATTAAGCCAACAACATGAGTCAACGGTGTGATGCAAACCAAGCCTTACAGTTGGGGGAGTTGCATATGTTTGGCCTGGGTAAGAGGAGACTGATAGATATTTGAAGATGGCTATCAAATCTCCTAAGGGGCTGTCCCACGGAAGATGGAGCAAGCTTGTTCTCTCCTGCTCTGGAGGGTAGGACTCAAACCAATGGCTTCAAGTTACAAGAAAGGAGATTCCAACTAAACATCAGTGGGAACTTTCTGACAATAAGAGCTGTTCCATGGTGGGAGGTTGTGGACTTTTTTTCCTTGGAGGTTTTTCAGCAGAGGTTGGATGGCCATCTGTCATGGATGCTTTAGCTGAGATTCCTGCATAGCAGGGGGTTGGACCAGATGACTAGAGACCTTGGGTCTCTTCGTCTATGATTCTATAACAGCAGCATCTGGAGGCTGCCCAGTCCTGTTTTAAATTCTCAGCAACAGCAGCATGGAAAAAATGGGGGAAATTCATGGATGAACTACCCAACAGGCACTACAGGAAATAACCACCACATAGAGATTATTTTAAAATGTTTAGGCCAATGCTTTGAATCTAGGGATTCAGGCAATTCGTTTGTTAATTACCCTACAATGGTGATCCTACTGTATTTCTTACCCCATGCTTCTCTCACTACTTCCTAATAGTTGGAACAGTCAGTCCTGCCACCACAAACAGGTGACTTACATGGACAACCAGAGCCGTTTCTGACAAATCTAGGATACAATGGCAATCCTTGCTCAAATGATTAAAAGCTTTCATCACAACAAATTCATATCAAGTGGAGAACTCTACGTACTTTTACAGTTGAATCCCAAGATGCAGAATATAAACGATCATTGTGCCAACAGATCTTGCTGACAGCATCATCGTGTCCCATTAATGTATCCTGCCTCCTTGCAAAAGCTATTGAATAGAAATAGCTAACAGAAATAATAAAATAGATATAAATATTTTAAATAGTTATATTTCAGAGCACAAATTTTTATTCAGTTCATTTATTATTTTAATCAGTCCACGTTTCCAACTTTGAAAAAGTGCTTCCAATATAAAAAGGCCTTACCTCCCCAGTAAGGCAGTTAGCAGGTGAAATATATTCATTTTTAGCTCTTATATAAAAGCTACCAACTGGTATTATATACAATTCGGTACAAGGTAAAATTACATACATATTGTTGTCCCATGAAGAACATACGACAGTAGTATCGCCCGGTAGGATTAAACAAGATGACAGAGCCTATGACAAAAAGATGACAATGTTCAATTTAATGATAGACTGGCAAGAACACATTAGTACATTACGAGCCCGTCTCATCGCAAGCACCATCTGTATCCTAGGAGCTCAAGATCTGATTGTGCAGCAGCACAAACCAATTTTGCTATTGCGAAAAAGAAGAGAAAGTAAACACATTTGAACAAATATCGATTACTAGAAGCTTATAACACAATTTGTTGGTGTGCAGAGATGAAGCTCTAAGGTAATGGAGCTACAGAAGGGGTGGACAGCATTTTAAGCTCTGTTGCACATGCATGTTGGTGGGTTCGGGGCTGCACACAAGAGGTACAGCACACATATTCTTACAAGCCTCTCCCTTTCCTACCCCCACTGTATTGGACTCCTGAGCGATGCTCTTCTGTCTCCAGGTTAAAAAGATAATGGTCATTAACAGAGATTGCCCATCCACTGATTCATCCAGGGTGGAGAAAAGAGGGAGGTGCCTCCTTTCCCCAGAAACACACTAACATACACACACTCCAGCTTCTGCTCTCAGAGACTCTACTGCAACAACTCCAGCTGGTATATCCGAATGAAGTACTTGCCAGTCACTACCCATCCCCCAACACTGCACCCTGCCACTATCGCCTTCCCATCGCTTCCGTATCAAATGGTACAGCTTCAGTGTTCAACAACAGAGTACACAACACAAAGCATCCAGAAGATGCTATGGGAGCCTATGACCTCACTCTTGTTGGACTCCCAGCTCCCTCTCTTTCCAGATCTCTTGTCATGCTGCCTGGGGCTGATGAGAGTCAGGAGTCTTAACATTATCTGGTTGTTATGAGCTGCTGCCAGAGCACGGAAGGAACCTGCAAATGGACAGGGGAAGCTGCAGGATTGACTGCAACTGTGGTAAATTTCCGTAGGTTGGCAAGGGGTTAACTGGGTTGGGTTCTATTCCAGTCACGTGCCCTGCTGTAGGCAGGAACAATGATTTGTGGGAGGTCAGCTTGCTCTACTCAGTTTTTTCCTCCTGCCTAGATGGAGCAGATTGTCAACTGGGGGACAACACAAGGTGAGAGGCACATATGGCTGTGTGATGTTCACTTGTGAGTTATAGGTTTACTACACAATGGCTATTAAGAGTTGGAAGTAGCTCTCTAGACATTTGAGCAGCGAAAAAGTTCAATTACAGCATACCTGCTAGAATTAAACTGGTAAGCTACAGTAGTTACCGGGGGGGGGGGGCGGGAATACATTGTATTAAATTATGGAGACATTCCGCAAGATCAGCTGTAAGATTACACAAGCCTGGAAGCACTCACCATGTTTGAAAAGGATATACTCCGCTGCAGCATTTTTGATTCAGCAGAAAACATCTTCAGGGTTGAATCTAATGCAGATTTTGAGAGAAGAATGGAAAGCAGCACCATATTAGTGATTTCCAAATTGTTTTATCAAATCAACAAGATACAAAGATCCCATCAGCAAACTGCTGGAGTATACTTCTATGCAGAGCCAGACTGAGCAATGTGTGAGGCCACACGCACTGAGACTACACATGGAACTGCTGACACGTGCAAAATTAATCTTTGCACTATGCTTTTATTTCTTGCACAAGGAATATATCATGGTTCCCCTGAGGCAATCTGTCCCCAGTTACCAGAAGAACAGCAGCAGAGTGCTGCGGGCAGCCAAACCGAAACAGCAGCAAAACTTTTCCCCCCTATTAGAGAAAACCTAGAAAAACAAACTTTGGCCACCCTGTCTTCAATGGTAAGTCCATCTCCCACCAAAAAGTTATCGCATTTGCACCTCTCCCTGAGAATCACCATTAAGCTCCACTTTTGTGGGGCTGAATGGTGCTGCAATGGGGAGGATATTTTGCCCAGCCTGAGTATAAACACGGGTCCCCTCCCCACAGGGGCAAAAAAATTTCTGTCCTCTGGATTGTCCCCCACGTGTTCTCTCTCTCGACTGTGACTCTGAGCCACAGATCAGGCCAGCTGTCTGAGCTTTCAAAGCACCTCTACAGGTGGAGAGGCTGCCCAGAGCAAGGAGAAGCTGGTCTGGAAGGGATGTGCTGCTAACAGTGTCCTTTCCTGGCCAGTTCTCCTCAGAACAGAAAGGACACTTTCTTTTTAGCTACATAAATATCAGCACTCAGATTGATTTTGCTATTAGTATAGATCATCCTGCATAGATCATCCTGTTCTGCATAATTTATGCTGTATTTTTTTCTCCCATCATGGGGAGAGGCAATGAACAATGTGGGATACTAAAATTCAATTGCCAACCTTTGAAAATGTTGCTTTGTAGAGCTTCCCTAGCTTATGAAATGTCAGTAAGCATTGATGTGAACTGTGAACTCTGTCATAGTAATCAGAGATAAAAACATGATGTGGGATACTTTTTTAAGAAAAACAACAAAAACTGATGTAAAAAAAGAAAAGAAAGCCAGCTTCTGACCGCATACCATGCATACCCTGGGCTTTTTCTGCACACAACCTACAACTCTGACCCAAGGCTTCTAGGAATATAGTGTGGGGGAAAAACCACAAATACTGCTTTTACAGATCATAGGTCTCTGCTGAGTCTATTCAAAGAGGAATTCTATGCTGACCATTGGAAAGGGGCTACACAGTGTCACTGAATAATGTTCATATTACTGAGGCTTGACAGCACGACTCACCTTGAGATGTAGTGAAAATAGAAGACTGGTTGGAACTGTAAGGCACAGCAATTCCAGTGATTGCCCTGTTCAAAACATAGCAAGGAACTGTGATTAATATCTGGCAGTGTAAACCTAATCAGGTCTACTAAGTAGTAAGTCCCACCAAATTCAATGGTTAAGTGTGCTGTTTGCATCTGAAAATGTTGATACACTTTTACACAGTTCTGGAATTGCATAAATCACAAAATTCCAGCAATCTGTTGCCCAAGACACCCCTACTGAAGCAAGTAGAATATTCTGGTGTCAGACTAGTAAGTCATCTGTGCTTCCTGATGGTGGCTGGCTAATGCTGGTATGTCAGCCATAACTATGTTTGCTATCTGTGTTGGCTACGCATTTGTTTCCAGGCTCATTTAATATCCTGGGTTTGGGCTTTTAAAGTCTTAAACTGCCTGGGTCTAATGCACTTAAGATACCCACAAGGCATCTCTTTCCAAATAGGCATTGCCTTTTGAAATCAATATTTGACAGCTGCTGCTTTTGTATTATTTTCAATCTTGTAACTGAGTATCGCTTTTTAATATTTGATTTAATCACTTTAGTTTCTGTATATTTATTTGCTGCTCTGAATATTTTATAAGAAGTCAGGATAAAAATATGCAGTAAATAAAAAAAACCCCAACTGATATCAATAAGGACAATCATGTCATTTAGCCTAATCCTTGCATTGCAAATCCACATATTTGACCCCTGTTCCAACAAAGCAAAATCCCCCTCCCTCAAAATATTACATTTTTCTTCTAATTGACTAGGCTGCACTGTGTTCTACAAGGTTCAAAGTGTTTTACTGTCTCATTCTAGACACCTCCTCTGTATGCTGTATGCTACAAAGTTTACCCTCTGTGAATCTTGTGTTGCCCATCTATCTTTAATCTGGTCATGTGGTTCCAAGCAAGCGTTATACTTTCTTCTGTTAGATCTTCAAAAGATTCTTCACCTGGAGAAACTAACAGACAATAAAATATGTCAACTAATAATGAATCCCTCCCCCCCCCCAAACGAAATACAGTAGCAGGGAAGAGATATATTACAGATTTCATATAGTGAGCCAACTACAGTTTATTCAGCCTCTTTCACATTCCCTTCTGTCTCCATGTTGCCTCCTAAAGAGCATTTTATGATACCCTACCAGTTTAACCAATGTGGAGTGTGTGGTGTGAGACATGGTTGAAACAATGGAAGGCCACACTGTTAAAGTGCCAGAAGAGCACCAAAGCTTAAAAAGTAGGCTGAAACTTGAGTTATCACATTTAGAAACTCTGGGGTTTTTTCCTTCCAAGGAAGGGCCAATTTATCTCTACATACCCCCTTCCCCCCGAATTGCAACTTCCTAGGCAATAATAACAGCATGCAAAAGCCCCTTTCCCACTCTGACTGCTGGAAGGGATTTTTGCAAACTGATACACCACTATTTTTCAGAGCGTCTGACCTAAATCTTTATATTGAACTTGTTGGACAAAGAAACACAATTAAAGTCAGCTGAATTATCAAATACAGTACACAGACCCTCAGGGCCCCTTCCAACTCTGCAATTCTATCCTTCTAACAGCAATATCTGTAGCCCCACCAAATTTACCTGGTGACTCAGGCATCAAAAAATCGTGACTGGATGCTCGAGGAAAACTTTTGAACTTCGGGATAATCCTCCGAGGATGAGGGATTGTAAATAACTGTTTTGGAGTCTGTCCAAACTCTAGGATTTGTGTCAACAGCGCTACTCGCTCATTTGGGTCCATATTACTTCATGGAAAAAGAGAAGAAAAATGTAGGGATATCAAATTTGGTTATACCACATTAATCCATCTAGAACAGGAAGTATTTATAACTCCAGTTTATATGTTATGACAACGACAGGCATGCATTAACCAGAACTGCTTTTTCCCTTACTTGCGTACGCAAATGGATTTTATATTAACTCCCCAAATATGTCATGCATGTATGCAGTAAGCATTGTTCCTGCTGACATGCACATCAGATTTATGGACCTTACAGAACAAAAATGGAAGCCACAAGACAATTGTTCAAAATAGCTGGCAAAGCTACTTTATCATGAGTACTTTGTAAGGCCTTAGAGAAAGAAATTATGCTTGTAATGAGCTGATAGGGTACAATGTTCCCATTTTAATAAGCATTTTTGCATTACCAGCTTATGTACACTAGCTTCAGTGTGGAGTTCCTGGGTGTTCAAAACAGAGGTTCCTGGGAGGTTAAGAGGGTAAAAGATGAAGGACCCCTGAACAGTTACGTCCAGTCAAAGGTGACTATGGGATGCCTCGCTCATCTCGCTTTTCAGGCCGAGGGAGCCGGCGTTTGTCCACAGACAGCTTTCCGGGCCATGTGGCTAGCATGACTAAACTGCTACTGGCACAGAGGACCGTGATGAGTGCGAGAGCACACGGAAATACTGTTTACCTTCCCACCACAGTGCTCCCTATTTATCTGCTTGTACTGGTATGCTTTTGAACTGCTAGGTTGGCAGAAGCTGGGGCAGAGCAACAGGAGCTCACCCAGTCGTGCGGATTCAAACTGCTGACCTTCTAATCAACAAGCCTAAGAGGCTCAGTGGTTTAGATGAGGGGTAGGCAACCCAAGGCCCGTGGGCCAAATGCGGCCCAATCACCTTCTCAATCCGGCCCACGGACGGTCCGGGAATCAGTGTTTTTACATGAGCAGAATGTGTCCTTTTATTTAAAATGCATCTCTGGGTTATTTGTGGGACATAGGAATTTGTTCATATTCCGCCCCCCCCCCCAATATAGTCAGCCCACCACATGGTCTGAGGGTTGGTGGAGTGGCCCAGGACTGAAAAAGGTTGCTGACTCCTGGTTTAGACCACAACGGCACCCACTCCGGTTGAAACAAATCAGCATCTCCATGCTGAAGACAGTGTGCAAGTGGATACAAGGATGGCAAGGGGTGCGGGCCCAGGGCTCATTTCTGGCTTCATAAGCCGTGGTTTAGCCAGCCAAGAAAGCTGCAGTCCAAGTGATTCCATGTGTTTCTTACTGTAGAAGCAGGAAACTTGCAGCTTTTCAACTTTTCTTTGTAAGTTATGAGAAATTATTTTTCCCTATCTGCAGTGCCTGCAGTTTAGATGCCACCAGCTCTGTGGTAAAGGGCACCTCACCAACTGTTTGCAATTACAAGTGGGACCTGCAACGCAATGTTGTAGTGCAGAGTGCCTCTGTTATGCTAGCCATGCCTTCTTCCATGATATTCCCTTCTAGATTTTGTACACACATACACTCTGACAGTCTCTGACAGTCCATCAGCTTTCTGTGGCCAATGAGCATCCTCACTGGACTATTCGGTGGGGTTTCCCAGGAATTGGTTTGTTTGCTTAACTTCTACAAACCCTGAAGATTTCCCAAGCCTGCTAATACCTTCCTTTTATGCATGGATGGTGCTGTTTTGGCTACTCCCAGAGAAGGTTGCTATTAGCACATATGCCTGACTTTTTAAAGAATCCAGCAACAAACAGCCCCATTCTATCAAGATACATGCAAAAAGCTCACCACAAAGAAAACTGGTACGAAAACATTTTATGTTGGAAGAGAACATAATATTTTTAATTAAAGCTGGAGGTAATCTGCCCACCCAGTCCTTTACTGTTAACTCAGTTACCTGTTCAAGTCTACTCCTCCTTCATAGGTTAATGGATGAAATACTAAAAAGAAGCAGAGAGCAGACACACAAAGTGAAAATGTTTCTGATTACAGGACTGTTGGTTCAACAAAACAATACTACAACACTCTGTCATTCTCACAACCCTGTCACCTTATACACAGTAAATTTCAACTAACTTTATTTTTAAAAAAATTCGCACATCTGACTTTATCATGGCTATAATTTACAGCGTACATAGAAGAATTTCCTAACTGATATGCTCTGCACACCGTGTTCCTTCATGAAAAACCCTGATATTACCACCACAGATTTTAACAGTTTAAAGTATCCATTTGCATTTTCTTTTTATAAAAGTGGGGTAGGGGGGAATCACCATTCTGAGCTGCAATGGCCTCGTTTCCCTTCTGCTTGTAGCCAAACACTAAGTCAATCCATTCATGGAGATGTTCTGACACATACTGGCTTTCTAAAGCGTCTTGGCTCTTCTGGAGAAAATCATCAGCATCTGAAAGAGATGGTGCCAATGTTTCCTTGTTAAGTGAGAATAAAACCCCCACTCCCTCTTCCCTCTCAGCTTTTTTTTTAAAAGAAAGAACTCACTAGAAGCCTTGGGTGATAATACTAATCAGCACTTCAGACATGTTTCGAATAATCATTTTTCAGGATACAACAACTTTTTATTAAACATACCCAGTGGAATCCTTTTGGTGGCCTTGCAGTAACAGAAGGATTTTTAAAAATGTTTTTATTTATTTTCATGGTACAGAAGATAAATTTTGAGAAAACAATTGTTGCAACAGTAAACAACGAATAACTTGTCCTGACAAAATTACAAACTTTTATCATGCCATGTGTTAAAGTTTCATTTGATTGCTCTTTTTGATCCAGTGGATACCTGGAGGGAGGGGATTCCGGCCAATTTGCCCATCGTCTTCCCCCCTCCATGTCACCTTCCACCCTGATGGTTGCAGGTGGGAGAGGGAACTGGCAAAAACTGCCTCTTTTCTGCTGTTACTGAAGTCATCAGCTAGATCAAAAGATCCTTCTGTGAGTGCAAAGGCACAAACCGGATTTCACCCATCGTATTTAAATAATGAAAAGAACTACTCTGGATACATGGGAGAAGGAATGGTACAAATACACCGACTATTTCCCAAGCTCTTGAGATGAATGAAAGCAGATCTCCAAAGCAGATTATTAAGTGCTTCCAAAATTCTATTTACCCGATGCCCAAGGGGGAAGTTCTACATTGTCCACAATCTTTCCTCCTTGCGTCTTCCCCAAGTCCAATTTCAGACTATTCAGTAGGAAACTGGAATCATTTTCATAGAACTCAGGAATCAACTAAAAATAAATAAAAAGTGTGGAACAAGATTGTGTTGTTGTTATTATTATTACTGATGCGGAACTTAAAAACTATAATCAGTGTTTCCAAACTTAGCACACAGGGGGGGAAAAAATCATATTGGATGTGACCACACAACAGACTTCAGTGTTTCAAAAGGTATCTCACAGCTTGACTTACGTTCGCTGCTCTGGGTTTTGATTTGAAAAATGAAACAGAAAACCTACGCATCAAGCAGAACTGGATGACTCAGCTCCCTTGCCAAGTACAGACCACCACTTAAGAGGAAACAAGCATCAGCACTGGCCACTATCCAGAACCTAATTGGGTCCCATTCAGCATAAAGGTCGCCTTATAAACATGGACTGGAACTGCAGATTGTGGGCAAAATATGACAATGCTGCCAAAGACTGCATCCCTGGCAAGTTCTTCCCGTCTTCTCTGCAATATTTAGGAACACTTATTGATGACACATTGCACAAGTTTCCCACTATAGTTCACTGGCCAGTAGGGAAAAGTATAGTTCAATGCCACAATACAGGTATGTACTGCTACAAATTGCAGAGGAAAAATTGATGCCAAGATGCCCTTATATTGCTGCTGGTTTGCACTCCAGGCGTACCTGGTCATAAGCAGACTCCTAACCTAGATCCCGGAAGTGCATTCAGACCTAAAAATAGAATCCAGGTGGCCTGCATGGTTTTGCCAGTGAACCTACTAGAATCTACTAGATTAAAGTCGTCTAGAAGGCTTATCATAAACAGCAGCCTACACATAATATGTCAACAGACACCACTGAGATCATGAAGGTGCTCTGCCAGGTTTCAAGTTTAAGCAGCTGCGTTCTGCCAAATTGGGACACGTGTCCATGTAATTCAGTATTATTGTCTGACTACAGATCAGTCATGAAGAGGTCCCATATAATCTGATCCTTATAACCAGAAATGCTGGGATTCAAGATGGGACCTTGTGCATTCAAAGCATGCGTTCTACCATTGAGCTGTGGCCCCATCCCAATGGTTCTGATAAGGCCCTGAACTGATTTATTGTAAATTGTTTCTGCATTCTGTACTTTTAAAAATGGAATGCTGCAAACTCTCAGTAGGCAAGAGAAGAAGAAGAATTTGGATTTGATATCCCGCCTTTCACTCCCTTTAAGGAGTCTCAAAGCGGCTAACATTCTCCTTTCCCTTCCTCCCCCATAACAAACACTCTGTGAGGTGAGTGGGGCTGAGAGACTTCAGAGAAGTGTGACTGGCCCAAGGTCACCCAGCAGCTGCATGTGGAGGAGCGGAGACGCGAACCCGGTTCCCCAGATTACGAGACTACCGCTCTTAACCACTACACCACACTGGCTCTCAGAGGAAGAATGGAAGCAAGTTAACATAAACGGAAGTATTGGAGGCTCTTTACCTCTTTGAAGTCTGTTGCTCCATCTAAACAGTTCTTCCAGGTTTCTGCAATACTGGATATGAATAGCAGGAGAATAAAACAAAAATAAAGTTTCAGATATGTCTTATTTCAGAGCAAGATTTTGGTAGCAAAATAGGTTATTTATTTATTTTTTGTCCCCTAATCTTTTAGGAGCCATGCAAAAATTTAGTCTACAAAATCAAAACACAAATAAAACAATATATCAAATGCTGTATCAGCACACAAAAAACAACACCGATACATAAAAGGATTACAATAATTCCATTAGGGTAGATCATAACAGAGACTAAAATAAGCTCCTCAACCTTCAAGTAATACTTAGGAACTTTGGAAACAGAAGGCTCCCTTATACAGAGTGAGGCCACTGTCTCATCCAGTTTAGTACTTGTCCACACTGACAGGCTGTGGCTTCCCGGCATATTCAGACAAAGGTCTTTCCCTTTTCTATCTGAAGATGCTGAGGACTGAAACAAGACCTTCTGCATGCAAATGAGGCATTGTTCACCCCTGTGCTATTCTACCCCTCCTGATAGGTACTAAGATACTCAACAAAAACACAGCAATGCCATTAAAATACAAGAAACAAACCTGTTGAACATTCTGTCAGGATGATCGAACTTTCCATTTTGTAAGCAAAGCATGTATTCTGGTGCTGTGGAAGCAAGACAGCTCAGATATCACACCAGATGAGTCAAGCTTGACGACCACAAACTCAGGAGAACCTTGGCAGGTGACTTACCAACTCTGACAAGATAAAACAGAACATAACCTGGTGACGAGTAGTGGCTCCCATACATAAACTTTGGTTCTGGCATTTCCCGATAACGTATCTATCAGCGGAGAAAGAGAGAGGGAGAAAAATTGCTCAGTGACAATTTCCTTTGGTGGTTTGTTAAGAGGCTGGGAATCAGGTCTGGCCCAATACAATTTGGCGCCTGAGGTGAGCCACAAAATGGTGCCGTCCCCAGCCAGGGAAGAAGTATGAGGGGTGTATGTGAAGCTCTACACTGGAAACAGGGGTGGGAGGTGAGGAGGTGGGCAAATCCAGCCTCCAAGGAACATGTTGAAGTTATTGCCACTGAGGGAGCAGCAGTGGATGATGCATCCTTGGAGGCCGGATCTGCTGCCTCTGTGGATCCTGCCACTCTTTGTGCAAATATCAAAGCATGTCAACATTGGGCAAACACTTAATGCTGTTTAGATCCTGCAGTTTGATAGGAACAGGTGGCTTAACTGCTTTGGGTAGGGAAGGGAAGGGTCAGAGCCAAATAATTCTATATACTAAGTTGCAGTTCAATAGGAAATACACTGAACTTTACTGAAACATGAAATATTTCTCATCCATTATAACATAACTGTCCATATTTAGAAATGCACTAGATCAACTGGGTTTTTTAAAAAAAATACGAAGTGTAAAAAATCACAGAAAACAAATACATACCAACAGCCTTTCCAGCCTTTCTTTATTTAGTGCACCTACTGGCTTACTGAGGTCCCGAAAGGTTTCTGGCTTTGTCAAGTCTACAAAAAGAGTTCAAAAGAATTAATCTTCTGCAACAACTAAACAGCAATGGCCAGTGATTTTTTTTCTCCTTTCCAATGCATTTGGAAAAGTACTACCATGGCAAATCTTATCCAACTGCCAACTTTCTCATATTAGCCCTTAATCTTTTAAAATCACAACTGCAAGTTTCATTTTGCAGGAATTGGGACAAATCAAGACACGCATGTGTTCACTAACATTCACTCATTGGTTTGACTATGAACCAAGAATAAGGATCCACTTTTACCACAAAATGGAGTGCAGTGGAATGGGAGCAAAAATATCCCTCTCTCCCGCTTTCTCTGCTTTTGAAGACTCTCCACCCCACCAAGTTGATGGACTCCTGGAATCAGAGCCAGTCTAGAGAGAGGAAAGACTGAAGCAGCAAAGTACCTGAAGATAAAGGGAGGGGGAGGCAGGAGAAAGAGGGCAGATTCCACTTTCATCCACAGCATACTCCATTTAGTGAACAAAGGAGATCCCCACACTTCTGCTTTTTGCTAAGCTTGCGCTCAGTGGTTTGGTTATGCATGCGTACATCTGGGTTTGCCTCAAGTTTACCAAATCAGGAAGGCAGAGAATTAAGATACCCATTTTACTTTTGGAGCCATTTTAGTTCTGAATGGTAGCCTGTCTGTGAAATTGTAAACTCAGTTATGCTTCCTTCAATATCACAAAACAGCATTTATATCAATCAAGTTAATAGTTCTCCAAAATGGTTTGACAGATGTTTTACTCTTCCTGAGGTAAGCAAGTTGAGGCAAAGGCAGATTTAGCTTAACATACATGCTTTGAAAGTTCTAAACACAGGTATCCCCAAACTGTTGATAATGATCTCAAACTCCACTGGATTTTGTGCAAGCCTTGCCGAATGAACAGAGGCTATGCAGCAATGTTTATTGGATTACTCAAATTCTGCTTAGCTCCATGTACTATGATCATTAGCATTTGACCCTCACCTTTTCGCTGATTCCGTTTCAAATTTTCATGACACAACCTGCATATTCCTTATATGAAGTACACTAAACCACTGAATGCCGAGCAACTACTTAACTGAGTGCTATGCACCACTGACACCATGGACAGATGAATGCAATGCAACGAAGAGTCTGGAATAAGAAGCAGCCTCTGGCAACGTAAGAATCAGAATTCACAAGAAGCATGCTCTGCACCATCCCATGACATTCGCTCTTGAAAAAGAAACTAGCAATTCCTTGCTCTTGTTCTTCTACACAGGTTCTTACCCAATTCTGAACTAGAATAATCAGCTATGATCCATGGAAACACGGGATACTGGGAGAGGTCATTGCAGCTCCGATCAGCCAGATTGTTGAGGTGAAGGAGGTACTGGTAGTTGGAAATATGCCCTCGTTGCCATTGTAACATGTAACTCTCTGCCGTGTGCTCTGTAACATGATTCTCTAGACACCAGACAACAGAGAGCAGAGGAGAGATAAATGCCATTTGAAACGACTCTTCTGGAAGCATTGCATACCTAACGGGTGCACTATTAGTTTTCTCTACACTTATCCTTCAAGGCATCTAGGGCTTTCAGTCATCACTCATGAAGCAAGGCAGACCACTGGACTGACAAACTGTTCACTGACCACCAAGATGAGCAGATTAAACAATCTCCCTCAAATTCACTAACAAGTCTTTCCTGGTCTTTCTATAGCATGTGCACCCAGTTATGAAATAAGAAGGATAACGTGGGGGCAGGGAAGAAAGGAATCATGACAGTGAGAACAATATATTGTCGGACAGCGATTCCACTCCCTTAATCTTTTTGGCAAGGGCTTCACAAAGTAGCATTTAATGGGAACTAAAGAAAGCAGACACAGATAGGCTGAGATGGCAATACTTAAGGACAGAAGAGAGAGGGATAAAAGGCTACAACAGGGAACAGAAGCCTGGGGCAGCACTCTTGTAGGAAAATACAGGTTAGGAGTTCTGTATGTAGGAAGATGTTTGTCGGTGATGAGTAAGGGATTTTTTCCACTTTCATACGTTCATGGATAACAATGCATGCCAACTGCAAATAAATATTAGGCAGGCTTCACATCATCAAAGTTTTTAGTTTTGTTTACTAAATACAAGTAATATAAACATTCTAATTTTGATCATTCTCTTAGGTAATATGCACTGGGGGGAAATTGGTTTGCATTGGAATTTTTTCTGATACATACTACCCTAACCTTCATTTGAAAAAATCAAATGCAAAATTCTCTATGAAACTCACATTACTGTTACTCACCCTACAACGTAAGGCAGCATTTGACCAGTTGCAAATGTCCAATTGCTTTCTACTACTTATCCTACACATTACTGCTTTAAGGTGGTGCTCAAAATTTTCCACAAAGATCTCCACAAAGCCAAAAACAACTTCTAATTCAATGTGTTAGCGTTAATTTCATTCCAACTTCACATTCATTCCAAAATAATACACACTTAACTTCCCCTCAAGTTTAAACCTATACCAAAACAAAACAAAACAAACAAACACGAGACAAACTTTATCTCACACACCCCAATTTGCCAAAGAGAGCAGTTATTTATACCTAAATATGTTGCCATGAAGAAATAGGCATTGTCTCTGTCCTGAGTGTTGTAGAACTTCAAATATATGTCCGAACACAGATTGTTCTCAGTGCAAAATACTTCGAGACCCTTTCAAAATTGGAGAGAGACAGAAGTGAAAAAGTTCATCAGGTAGCTTTATAATTCAGGATACTAGCACAGTATAGTTCAGGTGAAGCAAAGCCTCTGGTATTTTTGTTGTTGTCCTCATAATATTAGAATTTGCTTGTCAGAGGAATACAAGCTATTCTCTATACACCAATGAAAGGTACAGCATATAACGTAGTTTTAAACCTACTATGCTTTTACTAGAAGGGCAATTGTTGCTACTTTCAATTTTTTCTGTCAAATTTTCTCTGCTCAACACATTTGTTCACAAGAGCTATCATAGGTTTTATAGAAATATGAAATAGATATGAACGTTGCAACATGATATGACGTGCTTTAATCCATGATAGGACTTGCTATGCCATAAACTACAGAGCAACTGCACTGTAACCAGGTACCTTTATTCCCCAATCATACGGTTGACACAGATAAGCCAACATGAATGTCAAACTGGAGCCACAGTTTGAGGGATGGCGCAAAAAGTGTTCTCTTTGGAATGTCAAGATGCAAGTTTAAACAACGAAGCACATTTGTGTGACCAAGGGACAATAGTAAAATTTACTCTTACCAACGGCAACAGACCGTGCCTTCTTTTATAGATACGTCTGACACTATGTAGCATCACCTGAACCACCGGTTTCTGTAACGAAATGCACAGAACAAAAATATATATAATACTCCCAATTTTCCGCATGCATTGTTTATAGCAGTGGCGGGGCTGCCTTTCCACCACGCAAGCTTCTGGGGGCCACATGCCATTGGTGGGTGGGGCCTGAGGCAAAACTAGGCAGCGCAACAAATGTGAATTTGGGCTTAGTACTGTGTAATCTAGTTCCTTAATTATAGAATCACAGAGCTGGAAGGTACCCTGAGGATCATCTATGTAATGTAAGAATACGCAGCTGTCCCGTATAGGGATTGGACCCAAGACCTTGATGTTATCAGCACCATGCTCTAACCAATTGAGCTAGCCAGTTCAAGCAAGAAAATACTATGTAAGGACTCATTTGAGACAGGCAAAAACACCCAAGGAGGCTGCAAAGCAGAACTGGTAAGGGCTGTGGCCTGGGAAGAAAGGAAGTGGGTGTGGTCTGGGAAGTCCCAGAGGCCTGGCAGAGAGGCCTTGAGGGCTGCTTCTGACCCCTGGGCTTAGGTAAACCTTCTCCATTTTACAGGATTGGGAATTTCCCTCTATATTCCATTGTTATCCAGAGCCGATTTTACATGAAAAAAATAAATAGTTGAATTTAAAAATCAAATCAAAATCAAAGCCTATTAGTTGCAAAGGAGTTGCATTTGTAATTAATTACCTAGGTTACCTATATGCATTCCAAGAAAGGCCAACTTGAAATAGTTTGATGGATAAGCTGTTTGTTGGCTGGGGAAATCAAACTTGTGACTAAGGATTAAGAATCCATTTCCACCATTTTACACGGACTCCAAATCTGACTGTAATAGATGAAACACCCAATGGCATAAGCGAACAGCTCACTACACATACTGATTTGAAAACGAAGAAACAAGACAGCACAGTGTGCCTCATTTATGAGGAATTGTGGTATTTATAGTTTGCTAACAGTCTCAACTTCTTTAACATTCTGGTTGAATCAGTGAACATCAACAACAGACAAAAAGAAAAAAATTCCTTCCTGTAGCACCTTAAAGACCAACTAAGTTAGTTCTTGGTATAAGCTTTCGTGTGCATGCACACTTCTTCAGATACACAGTGTGCATGCACACGAAAGCTTATACCAAGAACTAACTTAGTTGGTCTTTAAGGTGCTACAGGAAGGAATTTTTTTATTTCAACTATGGCAGACCAACACGGCTACCCATCTGTAACAGACAAAAAGTTGAAGGTAATGTTCACTAGATGAAGCATCTGAAAATGTGACATTTCTAAGTGGAACCTGAAATCTATATCCTAACTTCAACTGGTAGTAACCCAACTCAGAGCTCAAACAGAAGCCAGGGGTTTAGGATTCCCCACCTCTACACACTACAAAAATATTCAAAGGGTGGAGGAGAGACAAGAAGGGATGAACTTCAGTAAGCCACCAGTGAGTGGCAGAGCACTATTTGCCTCCATAGTGGAGAACCTTTGAGACTCCAGATGTTGAACTCGCTCCCATCAATGCCAGCCAGCATGGCCAACAATCATGCATGTGAGGCATAGTTCAGCAATATCTGGAGGCTCAGAGGGTCCCCACGCTTGTTCTACCTGAAATATAATGACTGGTATGATTCCCCAACTGGAAATTCAAAATGGGCACAGTGACAGCTTTCATTGGAGAAACTTAGCCCTGGCATGTGAATTTTGAATTATGGAGAAACAGAACTGAGAATTTGGAAACTTCCACAGACTCAAGCTAGAGATCCATCAAGGCTGCCCCTGATGCTCACTTGTGTGGCTCATAGGAAAACCTCACATACCGTATTTTTCGCTCTATAACACGCACCAGACCATAACACGCACGTAGTTTTTAGAGGAGGAAAACAAGAAAAAAAATATTCTAAATGAAACAGTGGGTGTATGATTTTTGTGGTTCATGCTGTGGCCACAGACATGTGATCTGACAGTGAGTTTGGAGTAGCCCAATGCAAAAATCCTGAGGATCCATGTGGATCCATGCTTTGTAACCACGTTTTTGCACCATTGCAGCCCCAGGCAACAGTGGGTGCGTGATTTTTTTGGTACAGACTGTAGCCATGGACATGTAATGTGATCTGATGGTGAATTTGGGGTGACCCAGTGCAAAAATCCTGAGGATCCATGTGGATCCGTGCTTTGTCACCACGTTTTAAATGGGGAGGGAAGGAAAGCAAAAGCCCCCCCCCCCCAAGCCAGACAGGATATACGAAGTATGATTTCTTTTTTATTTACGGTATTTCTTTTTTGGCCACCTCTGTCACTGCAACCTTTGCTCTGTGCTTGCACACTTTTGGGCAATAGGGCATGTAACACACTTTTTTTCATCTGCCAAGATATAGAAAATCAATTTTAATGTCCCTATATAAAATGCCTAGTGAAGCAGAAGGGTATTACATCAGCCACTGTATTAAGGCTAAACGTTTGAAGAACAGCTCTCTATGGGGGGGGGAGACTAAATTCCATTTTCAATCAATTGTTATTGTGGCAGCAATTATCAGTGTATAGCGCACAATGAGGAAAAGAACTTTAAAAAATATATATAAAAAACATTCTCACGTTATACTTCAAAGAAGAGTATTAGGCTTTTAATGAAGGGGAGAGGAGAGATGCTGTAATCCTCCTGGCTCAGGAGATTCTGATTTACCAGCCGCGTGTAGAAAGTATAGATTAAGATATTTGATATACAGCATATAAATCCAGAGATTTCCATGTCTCACTCTGCAATCCAGCCTGCTGTTACTTACGAGCAGGGAAGCAGGGTTTCTCTTCCAAACAAGCATACTGTCTCCCTCCAGCAGTACATTGCTTGGAGAAGCTGTAATTTGGAGGGGGCCTGGGGGCAGGGCTCTCTGCTTTTGGAAAAGAAATGAGAAACCTACCATTGTAAAGCAAAAGTCCCCCCCCCCCCCAAGCCAGCCCTCTCTCTCTCTCTCTCTCTCTCTCCCACCTGCATGCTTTTGCTTTTCGGCTGCCTGCGAGTCCCTAGAGCACGGAGAGGAGGAAGTGGTGGGCTGGAGCCTGCACGCAGTGTGACTAGGAAAGAATTAGAAGGAAGGACTCGATCCTTTCCTTAACCCTCTGCTTGCCAGGAGGACAGGGGATTCCCTGCTCTTTGTTGAGTTTGAGCAAACGCAGCAACAGAAGCGGGTGGGCAGTAAGACCCTGAGGCAGAATGCAGGAAAGCTTCCGCCTTCCCCCTTCCCTCCGCCCGCCCGCCCGATCTTTTTTTTGCTTGATTTTTGCCTATTTTGCCCCTGCGCTCCGGCGAGTCAGCGCCAGGGTCCACACATTCGCTCAATAACACGCACAGACATTTCCCCTTACTCTTTAGGAGAAAAAATCTGCGTGTTATAGAGCGAAATTTACGGTAAGCACTTTGAGACACTTTAGACAGTTATTTGCTCATGGTTCAAAGAACAGCAGGATGGAAATTTTTAGTGCAGGTTACTTACAGGGTAGCCATTAAGAGGCTGGAAATACAAGTTTGCATCAGTGATGCATACAAGTCCTGGATTAGTCACCAACGGAGTGACCATTTCAGCTTTGCATTCCATATGCAACGTTTCAGAAACATTTTGAAATCTAGAAGAGGAACAAACTACAATTATTTTGTTCAATGCAGTCACCTGCTAAAGGTTAGCTGGGTTATTTCACACCTCTTAATGTGTTTTTTAAAAGACAAAGTTCACTTCAATTTTCTAATTTCTATTAACAAATAATAATTCTCTTTACCTCACCTTTATAATCTGCAATAACCTGAAGACTCCTCAGCACATAATGCATTGCAGAATTTATAGAATATTTTTTTCTCCTTTCAGGATAAAACAAAGCAACAAGGATGCCTCACATTTTTCACATTTAGGCATATTTGGACATTTTCTCTGGTCTCAATAATGAATTATTTTACTCCAGCATTCATATGAAATGTGTAGAACTTAAAAAATATTGAAAGAGGGAAGGGGAACAGGGGAACTCCTAGGGCAGGCTTCCTCAAACTCGGCCCTCCAGATGTTTTTGGCCTACAACTCCCATGTTCCCTAGCTAGCAGGACCAGTGGTCAGGGATGATGGGAATTGTAGTCTCAAAACATCTGGAGGGAGAGGTTGAGGAAGCCTGGCCTAGTGTGTAACTGGTTAGGGAAGCATTGAAGGAAGCAGATGACTCCTGCTGCTAGCACACTATTTGCCTTACATCATCCTATGCAGATGGTTTCTAAAAACAGGAAATGAAATTCAAAAGCAAGGAATTTTTATGATGTGAATTATTTATATTAAGAAGCATACCTGTTCTTATCAAATGGTGTCCTGGCCAAACGTGACTGCAATATAGCAGTTATCTAATTTGAAAAAAGGAAACAATACATTACATTTTGGACAAGAACCTAAGACATTAGTTTCCACTAATACAACATCCATAGTATATATTTACCATAGCAGCCTGGTCCCCCAGTTTGTCCAGGTGAGATGCCCTGTACAGCTGTTTAAAAATAAAAGCCAGAAGATTTAAAAAAGAGTTTCTTTAGATCTATCTAATGCACCTGAAGTCCCCAGGGATAGGTCAGGCCTGTAGAAAAGCCTTCTGCGCCAGATTCATTTCCACCTCCAGGCAGGTGTCTGTGGAACAGCTGCCTCCACAACCACAAGAGTCACTATTTAATACCTATATGAATCCTCTGGGAGCGCTCATTATAGGTTTGAGGGCAAGGCAGCATCAGTATGCTTGAGACACTCAGCTTTATTTCTCTTTAACATCTGAATCAGGAGACATTGTCTAGTCCAGAGACGGCCAACTCCTAAGAGACTGCAATCTACTCACAGTTCAGGTCAAAGTTGTTCAGCTTTTTTTAGGGAGGAAAGTCCTGTTTTTTTAGGGGTTCAGGGCAAAGTTGCAGAGCTTTATTAGTGAGAAAGGGGAAAAGTTGCTCACCGAAAGAGCGCTAAGGAAACAATCAGCCTAAGAAAACTCCGTCTTCCGTTCTGGAGATCGTGCAACAATAGAGGACAGGGCATGGTCAGATTCTATTTTACCACCGCTAAGGAAAGGGAGTCAGCGATCTACCGTGATCTACCAAAACCTCCCAGGGATCCAGCAGTAGATCACGATTGACCTGTTGGACACCCCTGGTCTAGTCCATGGGCCAGTGCTTGGACGCATCTTGGATGCAGTGGTGAGATGGACGAGGAAAACAATCTGAGATTGAATCCTGGCAAGAATGAGGTACTGAGGGTGAGTGGTCCCCATTTCCAAGAAATTGGTCAACTGCCTATTCTGGATGGGGACCCACCCTCCTTGGAGGTTTGCAGTCTGGAGATAACTTCTGGATCTAGCTCTGTCACTGGAGGCCTAGGTAGCCTCAGTGGCGAGAAGTGCCACATACCAGCTGAGATTGGCATGGCAGCTACGGCCATTTCCTGGACCAGGAAAGCTTGTAGTTCAAGATTCGGTTATGGACAAGAACAAACTTGTCTGAGGAGGAACTATTTGCACCTGTATGAGCTATCTGCTCAATATTTTTTTACTACAAAGGGGATTTTATGCTCCTTTGTAGGTACCAAAATAATGCACAATTGCCATTTGCCATCATGTCAAACTGCATTCTCACCTGGTGAAGGGTATGCAAAACATCGTCAACTTTCCCAGCAACGTCCAGTTGAAATAGGTATTCAGTTTTACCCTAACAAAGAAAAGTGAACCATTAAAAATTACACTGAAACCCAGGGGTCACACCCACTTACCGGACTTTTTAGGAAAAACAACTACAGCTCAGTGGTCCAGAACATGCTCTTTATGCAAAAGGTCCCAGGAATCTGCAAAGACTCCTGCCTGAAAGGTCAGAGAGATGCTGACACTCCAGATAGAGCAGGGATAACCACCATGGTGCACTCCAGAGGTTGCTGGACTACAATTTCCATCACCCCTGACCACAGGCCATGACAGTGGGAGCAATGGGAGTTTGAGCCCATTATGTGTAGAAGGCACCAGCTTGGCCATCTCTGCATGGACAATACTGAGCTAAATGGACCAATGGTCTGAGTCTGTATATTCTTTTTAGAAAAGCATGCTTGTCCTCCAGCCTGTGAACTTGTTACACTTGCACAGCAGTGATGCTACCAGCTGCATTTGCGAGTTATGGGCTGCTCTCTTCTGAGGATTTTCAGGCTGTTCCTATTAGGATATGAACTACAAAGCAAGAGTTTTCACGAGGTTGCATATGATGTCATACGCATAAATACCCCTTTGCAAGTAACCTGACATGAAGCTGACTATACCATTCAAATGTCAGAGAATGGAAGTTTCCGGATGAGAAGATGTACAAGGGACTCATATATCAGCTTTGTGCACTTCATGCAATAATAGACAGAATGGGGAAGTTACAAATATCACCTTGTGGGTAACCTGAACTGCCCTTACAACTGGTTCTAACATATTTGAAGGTTTTTAAGGAGAGATTGGGTGGGCATCTATCATGGATACTTTAGTTAAGATTCCTGCATTGGAGGAGGTTGGACTAGATGACCCTTGGGTCCCTCCCAACTCTATAATTCTATGATTTCAATTCAGATAAAGCAGGCACCCAAGTCACATGTACATTGACCTTCTATATTTCAGTGTAATATTTTTATTTCCCTGTACAGCAATATAGGATCTATATTAGCTGTTTTACGAGCCCCCTAGTTTCTTCAAACTCTTTCTCATGCTTGCAGTATTTGGTGAACAAAACAAATGCCTTTACAAACACCATTCATCTATTTCCCATGAACTTTTTTTAAATAGGCACCAGCATCTGTATAAATTTCATATTGTAATTATTAATATAGAAAAATTCACAAAGGCAAGTGCCATCTAATGCTACATATTTGCGTTCTCTCTCGCTCAAACACAAGTCTTTGCTTTCTTTTAGTGAACTTCCTCAAATAACTTACTGCTACTGTTCTTTCAGGAACAACAGGCTTTATGACGTTAAGATATTTGCATGCAAGTAGCAGGGTAAATATATACTCACTCTTTCCATTTTAAAGGGTGCAATGACATTTTGCTCTTTCGTAAGAAAAGCCTAAGAAAGAGGATAGTTTATTGAGAGTGCTTTTGGGCAACAGTTTTTTGAATTTTTAAAAAACGATATTTAGAATAAATTCTCGTATTTGTCTTTCTTTGTTGTTCCCCAAATGCTACTGTTTTCTGTCCTTAAATGTTCTTTCATCTTTCTCTTTCATAATGTAAAATTACATCCATGTTTCAACATCTCATCCCTCCCCCCCCCCCACTTACCAAACCCGATTGTTTTATTATGTTTTTATACGTGTTGGAAGCCACCCAGAGTGGCTGGGGCAACCCAGCCAGATGGGCGGGGTATAAATGTATTGTATTGTATTGTATTGTATTGTATTAATTATATTTATTATAATTATTCCTCCTTACATTTTCCCCTTCCTATTACTTGAAATGCACCTCCCATCACCTATCTTCTTAAAGCCATTTCTAAAACCCATCTAATTCAGAAGTTAAAATTGAAATAAATTTAAACAAAACTTTTAAATCATACCTTTCCTTGTCAAGAGACCATCTCAACAGGTGTTAGCCAGTTGGTTATTTTCCTCTTGAAGTCTCATAGCTCAGGGGTGGAGCAACTGCTTTGCATGCAGAAGACTTCCATGTCCACCCCCCACATCCTGCCACTCCTGCTCAATCTCCTCCCACCCACCATTTTTGTTTTTCAGTTATCATAGTATTAGAAGACTTTTAATGGTTACATGAACTGCATTTTTTTTGGATAAGTCATCTTACCTGTAGCTCTAATGTGTGCCCTCCCATTATTCACAACCACAATTTATCTGATATCTCTGTTCAAATATATTTTCTGTCAGGTTTATTCAGCAGCAGAATAAACTCATTTGTATGTCAATGTTACCTAACAGCTAACACCCTATCATTAAAAACATTGCTACGCGTAGGTTTCCCCACAAATTGACATGATGGACTGCGATTGCAATATACGATGTATATGTATTTTTAAAGCCACACAACAAGCAAGTCCCTGGTTAGGCTGATTTTCAACTAAATGAGTTTAAGTGCAACAGAATCCTAAACTAAATGAGTTTAGGATTCTGTTGCACCTAACCCTTTACTAAATTCTGGAGAATGAGGAACTTACCTGATTGGATAAAATAGAAATCTGTCCAGGGAGTGCCCTAAAACACAGATGTGAAAACCAATCACCACACCAATTAAAACCACAAGCTAAAAAGAAAAGGAAAAATTATCGACAAATGCTTTCAAAAAACCACATACCCTGCATAGAAATCATTTGTATCACTATCCTCTGGTGCTTCTATTTTAATGCAGTCTCTCAATGGAATCTATAGGAATTTACATAAATATACATTAAATTATTTTGTTTTGAAACTGAAGCAGACCACAAACCATTGCCATCAGTTACTAACGTACTTACTTTAATAATGGGGTGGCTTATTTCATCAGGTTCAAATATCACTGATTTTGAGCAGATTTTTAATGACCCCCTGATTTTCCTAAGAGTTGAAAAAACATTTAAAAGTTATTGCAGAATTCTAAGCAGATGTAACACCATAACTTCTCCAGTCTTCTCAGTTTTATGGAAGTGCTATTGTACCTTCTTTCTCTGCCATCCTTGTTAAAAATGTAATTAGCTGTATGCTGTTCGAAGTAGTATTCCTCCAGATTAAGGAGTAGCAAGGAAAACCTGCAAACAATAAAAGCAAAATTATTATTATTTGACTATCACAGCACTTTACGCTTTACTAAGTGAGGAACCTGTAACCTTCCAGGTGGTGTTGAACTACAATTTCTAAGATCCCTCGCCAGTGGCTATTTTGCACAGGTTCCCTACCCATTCAGAAAATATTTACTTTGTCCACAGCTTTCATGCAAACGTGAAGAAAAATGTTTTTAGAGAAAGAGCTAATCTATATTTTAATGGCATATCTGTTTCGGATGCATTTGTTAACACACACAGAGTTATCCCTGGGGCAATGGACTCCGTAACTGTGAAGTCCTCTGCTAATGGAGGATGCCAACCTCTGGCTACTCACGAAGACTTGACGAAATACACTTCAGACCCTCCAACCACCATCAGCAGCCTTGCGCTCTCCTGATAGCTTTTCGCCATAATTGCCATCAGCCCCAGCCAGCTACCACATTTCAGAAGGAGCTGGTGGGAGTTACAGTTTTAAACATCTGGAGGGCACCAGGTTGGCAAAGTCTAATCTAGAGAACAGAGCAGCTCCCAAAAAACAGGAGCAGGGCCATCCTTCAGTCACATATATAAGATTAAGCCAGGCAAGTCTGTAAAAAAAGAAAAGCTTGTAGTTAACCACTATCTATGATCTTCATAGGTGGGAAAGTCTATTATCCTGATACCTGTTTTTAAGGACTCTGCATGGGCACAACTCAGCTTGCAAAGTCCAGATACACACAAGGCTTTCGCCTGTATGCACAGCTCCTTCCTTGCTCCTTTGCAGCACACAGCAACCAAACAAGGCAAGTTCCCAGATCACCATAGGTCAGTTTCCTTTTTCATCTGAACTGGGGAAATTTGATTAAGCGGCTTCAGAAAAAGCCAGGATTTTAAACCTCAATTTGCAAAGCTGATTTAAGTTCTGGCTTGTGCCAAAGCTGGTAGCCATTGTTTATTAAGCAGGGATGTGATTGTTTCAACACAGCCACTCTTCACACACATCACAGTCAGCATTCGAATATTTCATGCCACATGAAAGATCAATTTCCAAAGGGATGGCCACTTTATAGCTTGTTGCAGCAAAAACTGCAGTGCAGACATCTCCTTGCCTTCTGACCTCAGTCTGCAATCCCCTCTCCCCACCACACACATAGGCTCAAAACTGGGTGTACAGTAGTACCTTGGTTCTTGAATGCTCCAGAACTCGTACGTTTCGGCTCCTGAACGATCGAAAACTGGGAGTGAGTGTTCTGGTTTTCGAATGTTCTTTTGGAAGCCGAACGTCTGACAGGGCTTCTGCAGCTTCCTACAGCCAATCAGCTTTGGAAGCTGAATGTTTCAGAAATCGAACGGACTTCCAGGACAGATTCCGTTTGATTTCCAAAATACGGCTGTATATACTTATAACTCAGGATAACATTTCATGCATCTGAAAACTCTTGAAAGCTTATGCCATAATAAACTTTAAGATGCCACAAAACTCTTTGTTGTTTAGAGAATATAAGACACTCTCCTGTGTGTAGCAGGGAGGCCAACTATATGTCCTTTTGATCCCTTCCCATTATGGCTGGTAATATCTAATACAAAGGGCTTGACTGGATGGGCCAAGGGCATAATTAATGCAGTCATGTGAGGGAAGTAATTCCCACTGCCTTGAAAGAGGCAGAGGTGCATCTTCCTTTGAAGAGGCCTTCTCTGGATCCAGAATCATAGAACTGCAGAGTTGGAAGAGACCCCAAAGGTCATCTAGTCCAAGCCCCTGCAAAGGTCCATTCTGTCTCCTATGCTAGTCAAGATCTTTTATGTACTGAAGTTCTCACCCTGGGCCAGCAGGGGGATACTGTAGATAGTTATGCAAATGAAGGATCGAAAGTGACGTTCAGTGATTGGATAGTTTTAGAAAGCTGCTACAGTAACGTTATACTGGAGCTCTATATAAGCAGGCTGACTGAGCCCTTCAGCTCAGTTCTGTTCTGGCCTCTGAATAAACAAGAGCTGTTTGAAGAATCGCTGTGTCGTCTGATATGTTCACCCACAACTTAACAAGATCTATATAAAGAAATTGGGAGCAGACACATTTCTCTCTCTCTCTCCATTCCATCTGACTGAGGAGATGCTGCAGAGCTGTTAGAATTGTCTGAATCCTTTGCTCTTGTCTTTCTTCTCAGAGGTCAGATGGTGTCCCATAAACACTGCAAAGCTCAGCTTTGGATAATTTGAGCAAGAGAAAGCAGAAATTGAACAACATGGGTTTATAATATGACTGAAGCTTCTCTCACTTCTAATCACAAGATGAATAGACAATAATAACGCAAGGTACTGAATAAATCATTGCATGGTAACGAAGAGTAGCTTGCAGAGAATTGCTAAGTGGCTCCTCCATTTATCTGTGTGGTGAGATGCTTATCCTCTCTTGAGATTCTTGGGAACAAACACCCTATCAAATTACTTGAGGAATTATTCAGCACTATGTTCCTAAAACACTAAAATGACCAAGTCTTACTACCAGTTAAATTATCATCTTGCCACCCGGTGATCATCGTTCATTAAATTTGCTTCCATCAACAGACATATCATTCCATTGCAAGAAGATGAATTATTTGCAATGACAGGCCCATTAACACCAGTTTCAAATAACAGACTATTACGAAAGTGGCAGTAAACATGTGATAGATGAGATTACATGAATTAGTCTTAAGGCTTGTAGAATCAGAAAGGTGAAAGTTAAGTTAAGGAAGTAAGCAGATGTCGGCCAAGTCTGGTCTAACACCAGACCTCCCAACTCCCTCACCTCCCCATGCTGATCATATTGAGTTTGAAAAGTCCAAGCTGTACCAAACTACTTCGACTAAAAGCAAGATATACACCAATGGAAAACATGCATGGATTTTAGTGGAACCAATTTCCAACCGTGCTACTTAGCCTGCAGGTAAACTCAATTAAACGAGGTACACTTCAATAAGAGCTAGGCTGTGGATTGGGCTCTTGGCTTTAATTTAAATGTTTAATCAATATGCAGACTCTAAAGCTTCAGTGAATTATGAAATTATCTTCATCCATCAAGTCTCCTTCCTTTCTAAGGCCTAATTTAACACGAAGTATTATTTCAGATTTGAAAATTGGACAAATCCAATTCTCTCTTTTTAAAGCTGTTTAGTATGAACCAATATATGGTACCTGCACTTAGGGCCATTCTCAAGATTGCATTCCAGTTCTGGCTTCTTAAAGACATGAGTTATAGAACCAGGTGAAAATACTATGGAAGATGAAGTGCATAAGAAAGGTAAAACAAATACGATAAACTCCCTTGATTTAGTGAACAGGCTGCCACATTATTTATTTAAAAAGCAGATTATGATGGAAATTTTACTTTCTATACTACCAATTTCTTGTCATATGTCTTGACAATAGATTTCTGAACTTCTGTTCATGGCATTAGGTATGGATGATGAAGTGTGCATGTACACCAGCCTTGTTTTTAAAGCACATACCCAATAGCCGTAGGCAATAAGGAAACTCATGCAGCCCAAGTGAATGGATAGGCAAAGAAGGGACAAAACACTCTGTCCCTCCTCTGCACCCAGCAGGGAAATGTAGCAGGCTGCTGGAGGAGGGATGGAGCTTTCCATCTCTCTTCTGCCAGACCCCAGCAAGGCAGGAAACATCCACGCCATATACCGTATTTTTCGCTCTATAACACGCACCCGACCATAACACGCACATAGTTTTTAGAGGAGGAAAACAAGAAAAAAAATATTCTAAACAAAACAGTGGATGTATGATTTTTGTGGTTCATGCTGCGGCCACAGACATAATAATAATAATCATAATAATCATAATAATAAATTTTATTTATATCCCGCCCTCCCCAGCCGAAGCCGGGCTCAGGGCGGCTAACAACAACATGTGATCTGACGGTGAGTTTGGGGTAGCCCAATGCAAAAATCCTGAGGATCCATGTGGATCCATGCTTTGTAACCATGTTTTTGCACCATTGTGGCCCCAGGCAACAGTGGGTGCGTTATTTTTTTGGTGCAGGCTGTAACCATGGATCCTCTGCTCACGACTGCAGCAGATCCCCCCGTCATCCGTAGGCATTCGCTCCATAACACGCACAGACATTTCCCCTTACTTTCTAGGAGGAAAAAAGTGAGTGTTATGGTGCAAAAAATACGGTATATAAAGCACAGAGCTCCCCTCAAAGAATCCAGGGAACTAACTATAGTGCTGGGTGTCGGGAACTGTAGTTCTGTGAGGGGTAAATTATGGTTCCAAATATATATTTTTTCAGGAAAAGGGTGGAAGCCATGTACTTTAAATGTGTGATATAGATGTGACCCTATGAAGTTTTGTGGGCCTGTTTACAAGGCTGGTGAATGCATGCACACACGCTCACATTGTGCTTTGCCTTTTAAGGAACAAGTGGCACTATAGCCGCAACACTCAATGTGAAAGAATAAGCCGTTGAGATTTCTAAACAGGAAGCAAAGCAGCAGCACGGACAAGTACAAGTTTATCTGAGCAAACCACAGTCATTTTTCATTCAAACCATAAGCATAAGGGAAACAATGACCGCATAATATTATCAGTTACATAAATATACAAAACGAAGAACTCCATTTGATGGATTTAATAAAGTACATTTATTAACAAAGTATGTTTTTCAGGATAGTATTCACTGCACTTACAGAATTTCCAGGTCATTTTAAAGTTTTATTTTCCAATCATCCAAAGCAAAAAATCCTTTAGTGTAGACTGAGAGAAGGCTACCTGCCGCAGTACTTGGGCCTTCAAGAAGTTCTGACTATATCATTAGTTGAATGAACATTCAAGGACGCAAGGACAGAACAACCTGCTGGATCAGGCCAATGGCCCATTTAGTCCAGCATCCTGTTCTCACAGTGGCCAACCAGATGCTTGTGGGAAGTTTGCAAACTAGGCAGTATTCAAAAGCATGATGACCCTGATAGTAGAGAGGTAAAACATAGCAAACTTGTCTTCCACCCACTGTTTCCATACCATGAAAGGAACAGTAAAAAAACAAATCTGCACATTGGACTGGAGCACAACTTTCACAAGGATTTGAGATTATAGATCAGGCATCCCCAACCTTTGGCCCTTCAGATGTTTTGAGACTACAGTTCCCATCATCCCTGACCACTGGTCCTGTTAGCTAGGGATCATGGGAGTTGTAGGCCAAAACATTAGGCTGCAGGTTGGGGATGCCTGTTATAGATGCATGGATCCACATCCTAATTCAAAATATTGCTAAGTTGCACTGAGACAGCAACTGACAAGTCATCCTCTAATTACCACACATTGGCACATGAAGTATTAAGGAAGCAGCTAGATCAGAGGTTTCATGGGGTTTCAGCAGCTGACTACTTCGCGCTGAACACTGGGTGTTGTTTCTTTTAAGCAGTCTGTTGCCAAATGTCCATCCTGCTCAAATATAAAAAACTTTCCTCTGCCAGCAACCAGATCTTGAAATATTATGATTAATCTGTCAGGAAACAGAACACAAATCACACCATCTGGCAGTGATAATCTATCGTTAGTGATAATGTAAGAGATTTAGAGGGGAAAGTGTGGTAGCCTATTATCATAAAAAAAAAAAACCCCTGTGTACAGCCGCAAAGAGCAAATACAACAAAAAGTATTCTAGACTAATAGACTTATTATGGTATAAGCTTTCATGGGTAGAACTGAAAATCTGTATACCAACACATTTCTAGGTGATACTTATTGTTGTTGTTGTTTAGTCGTTTAGTCGTGTCCGATTCTTCGTGACCCCATGGACCAGAGCACGCCAGGCACTCCTGTCTTCCACTGCCTCCCGCAGTTTGGTCAGACTCATGTTTGTAGCTTCGAGAACACAATAAGTGATACTTATTACTATTGTTTATTAAATGCTCTCACTGCAAGCAACTCAAGGCACCTTTACCTACAAGCTGTATATTTCTTAATATGAAGTCAACTCTTTTGGGTTCCACCAAGGGCTATAGCACATTCACTACCTTTGATTGCTGTTGTTTTTCTGGGTACCATCGGGGGAAGAATGATTGTAAGTGCTCCTTAGGGAATGGAAGTGAGCACCAGGGATGGGAAGTGTGTAATTTTGCCCCACCTTTTATTGTGAGTTTAAACTGGAGATACAACAGCAGAAGTGAGAGTGCTACCGCTACTTACAAAAGGCAGGCTTGCATATTGGACGGGTAGGGCTAGTAGTCTCTGCTTTCTTTCTTTAAGTCTGCTGGCAGTTATTATGGACTCTCATATATTACTGTTCTAGTATGTCTTTATGTTTTAAGAGCATCTTATCTGATTGTTCCATGCTGCTTCAAAATGTGAATTTTTTGTTGTTGTATTTTTTTGGCATGTTTTATAATACTGTAAACCACATTCAGACTTCTTTGGGGCATAAAGCAATACAGAAAATCACCTAAACAAATAAATGTTAACAGTGTGTATATAAGGCATCTGCAAATCTCAAATATCGGATTTAGCTTGCCAAGTAAGAATTAAAAGGACAACCCTCCAGGCATTTGTGGCTACACAGACTCTATTACTTCCAAGGGCACAATTCTTACACTGGTCTGAAATGTTGTTGCATGGCCTCATGCCCTTTATTTGATGATTATGATTTGAAAGTTCTTCATTAGATATTATAGGTTAGGTTATGGATGTACTGAGAGCGGACTAATTCTCTGAGTGGGCACCATCCACACAATAGTAGGGTACATGCCATGGCTTGGGGAACCCCTAGGTTTGAAGAAGTACAAAAATATGTTGGAGTGGCTTTTCTAAGGAGGGACACACACACACACACACACACACACACACACGATAAGGAGGGTTAAGAATGTTCAGTGGCCATAGGATGTTAAAGGGGAGGAAATGAAAAACGATGGGTGGTGGGGAATGGAAGAGAGCTTTCTGGAAAAGGGCACAACTGGTTAACCCCAATGCAACAGGCTGTTGCAGGTCGCATATGTATTAAAGATATACAGCTGGCCGGACAGTGCCAATGCTCAGCTCATCTTAGGCACTTTGTGACCTTAGGCAACCCACAACCTTTGCGATAGGAAGATAGTAATGCAGGGAGCTGTTGTAAGATCATAAATGTAACAAACACTTGAAATACATTGTAGAAAATGCAATTAAACTCTGCCCAGAGCATTTTACTTTGTATACTCTAAGATATGGAAAATTTCAAGCAAAATAAGAAAGAAATTTCCTTCAGTCCTAAAAACTCTCATTTAAAAAGCCCACAACTGTCAATAACTTACGGCTCTTTCCAGAAGAGATCTACTAACCCTTAATCCCACCCCACCCTATAGTGTTTTCTTCTGGAATTGGGTGCAGAAAATTAAACGCATATAGAAGGATAGCCCACCCCCAAAGCTGACAGCTAACTTACTTTTCATAATGTTCTAGCTCCACCCTACCTATCCTTTTCTTCCTCAACCATTTCCACTGTCTCATACCCATGTGATATTTCTTCTAAGTTTGAGCAGCTGGTGACCTCTGTGTTAACGCTAAGAATGCAGAGATGCTTTTGCATCAGAAACTTCATCTGTGAAACATTTGCATGTGACCAGTGCCGCCGCCTCCTCCAGCATGATTGCTCAGAAAGGAATTGCAGGGAGTATTGGAGTCTTCACACAAAGGCATTCCCCCGCGTAGGTGGGGAAACCACAAACAGTGAGGCCCAAGCTACAAACTGCAATCTGCAGTGAAAAATCCCCCTTTAGTACAACTATGGGATTACCCACAAACAAAACACAAAAATGCCAGCTTCAGTCAGAGTACAGATTTTCCCTTTAGTCTGCACAGATTCAAGGAAGAGAGTTTAGGCAGCAGTCTATTCAAGTAGTCAGTAAGAAGTAAATGTGGTCCTAGGAAGCTGATTACAGAGTCAGACCATTGATTTATCTACTTAAGCATCTACTTTAAGCAGTAGCTTTGCAGAGGTTCAGACAAGAGTCTGTTAGAAATGGCCCTTCTCAGGACTTGCTCCAATGGTTCCAATTTCACCTGGGACAGAAGGGGCTTTCTAAATCCCATCCTTGATAGCCCACTGCATTACACAGTGCTTCTTACCTTAAGCACTGAACCACAGAAGGAGCGTTTGAAATTCGCCAGGCGCCAGATGTATTTTGCACCTATCAGCCATTTGCAACCAAGTGAATATGCCTGGGTGCCAGGATGGCACCTGAGGTCTCCATCGTCTGGAGGTGCATGCCTGAGGATCCTTCGATCTTGACTATTTTCACACACTAGCTACATACCCTGTAGAAGTCTATCTGTTATATTTTATCTGCACAATCAAAATGAATTTCAGGAACCAAAAAGTCATATTGAAAATACAGTAAGGCATGATGCAAGATACAAATATGGAGGATATGTTTACAGTTAAAAAGCTAAGATATATGTTCGTACTTTGGGGTAACCTGAAGTTTGTACAGAAGTATTAAACATATTAAGCTTGCTTTTTAAAAGAAAGTGGAGAAGAGGAAGGTGCGGTAAGGGAATAAATTATTCCATTGTACCATTTATTATTATTATCTTTAGAAAAACATCATAGATTAAGCCTGACTTGGAATAACACTATCTGCTCTGGAAGCCTTGCATCTTAAATAACCAAAGCGTGTTTTTAAGGCCCATGGAAGTTATTGGGACTTACTTGCAGGCAAAATCACATACCTGGTGCTGGGACAGAACAATGTTGCATAGCAGTGAAAGAGACACACTATTAAGACTACAACTGCGTGCAGATTTGGAAGTCCCATTAAACTTTCTAATGCAAAATATCATGCTGCAACCCCCTATCATTATACCATATGCTGCCAATTATGCAAGCAGGACCTGCAACAAAGAATTGCAGTATGGAGTGCTCCTGTTTAGGGTCCCACCACCATGTCAGCTGACATTTATTTAGATATCTACTGCCTGCCCATTAACCATGCCCTGTGGGTGGTTCACATTAACACAAGAGTCTAAACTTTAAATATTAATATAGCATATAAATATTAACACAATAAGCATAAGATCATTCTAAAACACGGTTTAAATCCAAGAGAAAATACCCTATCCTCCTGTGGTGCAAGTGGGTGTGTCTGGCTGTTAACAAGAAGGCTGGTGCTTCAAGCCCACCCAGGGATGGCTGTGGGCAGGATTCTTGCATTGCAGGGGGTTGGACTTGATGACCCTTGGGGTCCCTTCTAGCTCTACAATTCTAAGATTCTTTTTTTTTTTTTGTCATAGTATCTCAGGTATGAGAAAATCCAGACTGAGGGAGCGGGAAGTGGAGGAAGGCAGTGATCTGGAGGTGAATGAAGAATTAATGGAGGTACAGAAAGTTTACTACCCCCATTAAATGACAAGATGTATGAACCCTAAGTGCCCATTTGTGCCTGGCCTGTGACTGGTTCTAACTCCCCTTTCTCCAACTAGGGGACACTATGGACCCATCTCCCTGACCTTACCAGACAGTACCAAAGCCCAACCTAAGTTCTCCACTATTGAAATAATTGTTTATCTATTCATCCATGAAATGTTGAGAGGGTATAATCAATGCCAATGTTTTGGCCGGTATGTGCAATGAGGTCCTAGAATAGCTGACAAGCATTGGGCAAATATTTTCACACTTATGAAAAAGTTAATATCCAATACAACTAAATGTCCTTAGCCTAATGTTTCAATCTATATTTCAGCTATGGACATGTATCTGATCCTCTCATGCCTCTCACCCCAAAAATGCCTGTCTGTGAGCCATGATCCTAAGTTTATAACACAAGTTGCAGCAGCTACTCAGTGACGAGGGGAAATGCATTCTGCACATGCTCAAATGCTTCACATTCCTTGCATGACAGTCCCGGTTACGGAAGTCAGGTCTCGCACAAACTAAAGCCGGGGAACAAATTGATCACACCTGGAGCAATACAAACACTCAAAAGCTCCCAGTTACACCAGTAAATACAACCGAAAGTTTATTGGCCTGTCACTTTCTACTCAAAGCACCGCTAGGAACACCCGTCCCAAACGATAGAAAATGAGAAAGTTGCTCTTTTTTTGGTAAGCAGAAAAAAGCGAAGGCGAGCGGGCGGAATTTTACGCGGCCGGGGTTTGCGCGCGAGAAGGGAAGCCTATTCCAAACACGCCGCGCCATCCGATGCCCTCGCAAACGCCCCCCCCCCCCAACTTGCTTTCGCCGCACCTTGCGCATCCTTTGCAGCTCTCGGAGCCGAGCCGGCAGTGAGCAGGCACTGCGGTGCCCCAAGAAAAGCAGCCCCGCTCGACTTCCGCGTCGCAGGGCCGCCTTCGCAGCAATGCAGGACCAGCGGGCGCTACGCGCCCCCTCGCAGCTCTGCCCAAGCGGGCCGCTTTCGCTCGCCCTCCTCGCCGCCCCCTCGCATCTTGGTCGCCCCCCGTCTGAGCGGCCGGGAGGGCGAGGCCTAACCGTGGGGCAAGGACCGAGGTGGCTCTCTATCGCAGGCGTCCCACCCTCGCCAGCCCGGCTTGAGCTTTACTGGGACTCCGGGGCGCTTCTGAGCAGCCGGCCGGGGAGCGCATTACGCCCGAGCCGCCCCCCGAGCTGCCCCCGCCAGGCTTGCGAAGGGCGGCCCCGCTCCCTGACAACGGGCCGGGGGAGGAAGCTCGCCCACCGGGGCGCTTCACGCACCTCTCCTTGGAGTAGAGCTGCTGCTGCTCCTGCCGCCGCTTCCGAATGAAGGCCATGGAGGCGAGTCGGCGCCGCTTCCGCTGGGCAGCTCCTTTGTAGCGCGCACGCCGCCGCGCGCTCACCGCCAGGGGCCCCGCGCAGTGCCAGCGCCGGCCATTTATACTGCAGAGGCCGCCGTCCCAGGCGCTCGGCTCGGGCTGGGCTGCTGCCAAGCGTCGCCTGCCCTCTCTCGGCCGCGGCGGGCCTCTCCGCCTCCTGGGCCGCGCGCGGGGATTTCAAGGCAGCCACAGCTTGGCCCTCGGAAACCAAGAGCCCTCCGGTGGGGAAAGGCCGGCGGTGTCTCAGCTTTACGCTGTCGCTGCGCCCTCGTCTTCCCCCTCCGGCCTGGCCAGTGACTTTAGGCCCAAGCGCTGCGCTCTCCAGAGCAATTGAAAAGAGGCAGGGAGCGATCCTGCGAGCGCAAAGGGAGGCACGTCGGGGCAAAAAAGAACACCTGTTTCGCATACAGGTTCATGAGGTCTGAAATGGCACCGGCTGAGCATTGGGGTCGCAGTGAATGGCGCAATGAAGATGCTGACCCAATGTGCTGCAGCTGTGAAAAGCCCAAATTCCAAGCTAGCGGGTGTTCGTAAAGGAATTGAAAATAAAATTGCTGATGTCATCCAGGCCATACACAAGTCTGTGGTGCGACTGCATTTCCAATGGTTGGGGCCCAACAACATCCGAAGAGCCACGGGTGCCCTGTGCCCTAGGCATGTGTTCACAGACAGGTGTAGTATTTTCCAGAGCTCTGGCTACAAACCAGCCTCAAGGAAAATGTGACCTCTAGTTTCTTCATCAACAACTCATAAAACGCTGTTCTAGAGCACAAATCATTTACTCTGGTAGAAGGAAAGTTGTTGTTCTACAGTATGGGGTGTGGGTTGCATGCAGTCATGGACCATAATTAAACTACCCATACTTTTGAACCAACAACGGTTTGTTGGTTTGTTTTTAATGTAGAATAACTCTTCTGTTACAAGAAAACGGCTTAGCATGTTGAATACTGTACACACGAAAAACCCAGATTTAGAGCTCCTCCTTGTGGTCATGTATGGTTACAACACATAACGTCCTTAAATTAAACAGAGCAGGTACTTCATCTTGAAGTTAGTTAATTAGAAAGTTAGTTCAATAAAAGCACTTCATTAAGAATTGACTGCCGCAGAAACAAGTTCTCTTAAGCAATTAAAATTGGTTACCTTAGTGGCTAATTGAAGACAAATGTCTCCTTGCAAACAGAGATTACTTGTTTTTCTTCACAGTCATGATCCATTACCATGAGATCATGGGTTGCTTTTGGCTTTAGTTCAGTTCCCCTTTTTAACCTTTGGTGATGGAGGAATCACATGTTAAACAATCCTATGAATGTAAGAAAATGCCATAATTTATTTTTAGTCTAAGATGCCCAGGGCCATCTTTACCTGGGGGGTGCAAGGGGTTTGGGGCACCTGGGCATCAAATTTTAGGGGAGTGCCAGGCACCCACTACTGAAGCCACCTAAGCGTATTGTATTGAACTGCTATGTGGCAGTGGGGTCAGAGGCACCTTAGACACGACTGATCTTGCTCCGCCTGCCTGCCACTGAAAGGCTGCCCGAGATGGCTCTCCCATGCATGCGCACAATGCCCGCCTTTCTCACCTCCCTACAACCGTAAGCGCATGCATGGAGTCTTTACACCAACTCCCAATGTGTTCTTTGCCTTCTTTAGAAAAGCTGGTTTTAAACCAAAAACAAACAAACCTCCTTTTGGAGCTGTGCAGGCATGAGCGCTATTTATCAAATGATAATAGTGACATAAGCATAATAAAAGTTTATTTGGGGGGCTAAACTAAATTTGGGGGCACTGGGTGGATCTTTGCACCCCGGCGGTGCATATGCTAAAGACGGCTCTGAAGATGCCACAAGACTGCTCATTTAAAAGTTATGTGAATGACCAATCTTTGAAGAAGATTTCCATGTGTGGTTCTGCATGGAATCACTTTCAAAAGGGAAGCATTGGTGAAAACCAAATGTCTCATTGGAACAAGACCACAAGACAAATCTAGACTGTAACCCTTTTAAAGTGATGTTTTTGTTTGTTTTGCTATATTAACAGTGCAATCACATGTGCACACATACATTCACTGGGAAGCAAATTCCATGGGATTTAATCCCAGGTACGTCTGCCCAGGACTGCAGCCTAAGACCACAATCCTGAACACAATCACAAGGGAGTTGGTAAGATTTGTTTCTGAGTAACCCTGCTTAAGATGGCAACTGCACACCACACTATAACATACTGGTTTTTTTAGATATATATGCTATCCTCATGATGTTCGCTATCTAATATTTCGATGGAGGAAACAATGAAATGTTGTGAAGTAATACATGCTGAAGAGACCCAAACATCTGTGCAAGCACAAAGTTACATTTTGACTGAATGCAGCCAATGGAACCATAACACCCGAAAGGCATAAATAACTTTGGGTCGCAGCAGGAGCACTACCACCATGCAATGATAAGGTAAAAAATGAAGAAATGGGTCCCCAAATGCATGTTTGGGTTGGAAAAGGTTGAAGATCCCTCATCTAGGTCATTATTGATTTTGCTGACTTGGGTGTGTCCAGGATTTTGGGCAGAGTTCTGTCCCAGTCCTGCCTGAATGTGCAGGGAATTGAATCTGTGACCTCCTGCATGCAGTGAATGAATGAATGAATCTTTATTTGCGTCAGCCATCGGCCACAGCAACAAAACAATGCAATATACAAAGAACAGAAATAAAAAGTCGATTATATAAAACACACTTTAGGGTCCTGAATAGTGGGACCTTATTCTGATTGCCCCAGCTGAAAACCTTGCAACCTTTGCAATGTGCCAATCTGCATGCAGTGACACTGAGCTACACCTGTTCCCCATGATCCGTACAGTTTTGTGGAGGCACACAAACAAGCACACATGTTTCCCTAGCCACACACTGGTTAAACTACATCATTGGAAAAATATTTATTTGCACACATGCTGATATTGGCTGGTAAAGTAGCTGAGGATGAGCTAGCATCATAGCAGGACCAGAATCAATGTGGCATCAGGGTCACCAGGGATGTCCATGGGAATAAGGGCAAGCTTGCAGCTTCTGTTGAAAGGAGGCTGAGAGATCAATGCCTCCATAGGCATGGTGTTTTACAAAGAAATATTCAGAGCCTTTTCTCATTTTTGGACACTTGATGGCACTAAACTAACACAATATACATCTTAATCCAACATTGGAAGGTGCTGTGCCATAATGTAAACTGGTAATGTTAATGTTTGTGTTTTGTGTTCTTTGGGGCTAGATTTTGGCAATGGAAGAATATACTTAAAAATTCATCAAAATACAGCAGGCAAGTCCTAATCGGAAATGAATGAACAAATTACAAAACCTCCACCAACCCCTTGATATCGACAGGCTTAAAAAACCTATTTGCTCAGTTTTTGTATTGTTAATCTGGTGAAGCCTCATCTTGTTTCCAACATCGTTTCTTTTTAATTCCCTCGTACAAAATTCTGTGAAGACTCTAAGCAACTGCCATTTCCAGTGTCCTGCTAGGCTTTTCTGGCAAAATAATAATAATAATTTATTATTTATACCCCGCCCATCTGGCTGACTTTCCCCAGCCACTCTGGGCAGCTCCCAATCTAAGTGTTAAAAACAATACAGCATTAAATATTAAAAACTTCCCTGAACAGGGCTGCCGTCAGATGTCATTTAAAGATAGGATAGCTGCTTATTTCCTTCACATCTGAAAGGAGGGTGTTCCACAGGGTGGGCGCCACTACCAAGAAGGTCCTCTGTCTGGTTCCCTGTAACCTCACTTCTCGCAATGAGGGAACCGCCAGAAGGCCCTCGGCGCTGGATCTCAGTGTCCGGGCTGAACAGTAGGGGTGGAGACACTCCTTCAGGTATACAGGAAGACAGAGCACAATTCTTGTGCTGCCTTACCATTTTCCAGGTTCCCCCAATCCCATTTAACAACATTTCTGTCTAAAGATATATAATGGTGGCACCAGGCAAGCCTCCGGTGGCGGACTTTGAGCTTTCAAATTTCAGCAGCACCCTGTGCAACACCAAATTTCCTCCCCCCTCACCTTTTGTTCTAAGTCATTGTTCCAGTGGCCCCTCAGGGCCCTCTTGGCTTGGTGCCCAGTGCAGATGAACTGGCCATGCCTCTGAAGGCCCCCTGGGGAGAGCATTTGACAAGCAAGGAGCCCGTGCAGTAAAGGCCCATTCTCATGTTGCTACCACCTGGACTTCTTGTGAAGGAGACACATGAAGAAGGGCCTCAGATGACAATCTCAGGGTCTGGGTTGGTTCACAAAGGGAGAGGTGGTCCTTGAGGCATTGTGGTCCTAAGCAATTTACGGCTTTATCGGTCAAAACCAGGAATTTGAATTGGGCCTAGACACTAATTGGCAACCAGTGCCGTCGGACCAGGATTGGTGTAATATGCTCAAACCATCTTGCCCAGTGAGCAACCTGGTTGCAAAATTCTGCACCAGCTGAAGCTTCCAAAACATATAACATGTTGCAGTAATCTCATTTACAGGTTACCAAAGCATAGGCAACAGAAGTTAGGCTATCTCTTTCCAGCTGAAGCTAATGGAAGGCCACCTGAGCCTCAAGCAACAGTATTGGATCCAGAAATACCCATAAGCTACATATCTATCAACGGACACAGGTGGCGCTGTGGTCTAAACCACAGAGCCTAGGGTTTGCCAATCAGAAGGTTGGCGGTTCAAATCCCCGAGACGGGGTGAGCTCCCATTGCTCTGTCCCTGCTCCTGGCAACCTAGCAGTTTGAAAGCGCGTCAAAGTGCAAGTAGATAAGTAGGTACCGATCTGGTGGGAAGGTAAATGGCGTTTCCGTGCGCTGCTCTGGTTAACCAGAAGTGGCTTAGTCATGCTGGCCACATGACCCGGAAACTGTATGTTGGCTCCCTCGGCCAATAAAACGAGATCAGCGCTGCAACCCCAGAGTCATTCACGACTGGACCTAACAGTCAGGGGTCCCTTTACCTTTTTACATACCTATCAAGTGTAATCCCATCAAGAGCAGGCAATAGAAACATCAACAATCTGGCATCTTTATTGTTTTATTTGATCATGCTTCAGTGTGACTTTAGGTTGTCTATGGCCAGTTTATTCTTAAACTGCTTTCCCCTCTCAGCTTCTGTGATGATGATGTTAATTCAGCATCAGTCTCTAGAGAATTGTCTGATCATGTTAATGAAAATAAGAAGAAGAAAATCTAAAGCTAAGTGTTTATCGGGAAAGCAAGATTTGTTTAATATGAAAAATCTCATGGGAAGATTCCAGTATTGTCAAAGAAAAGAAAAGAAAAGAAAAGAAAAGAAAAGAAAAGAAAAGAAAAGAAAAGAAAAGAAAAGAAAAGAAGGGGAGGAAATATTTTGTGCAAAAGGAAAGAAAGGTCTTTTAGTATCATTGTTTTTGGAGTCTCAGTAGATTATGAGCAAGGCTCTATTTGCTCAAAACAAGCTCTTTTCCCCTCCTACCTTGCTGCTTCCTATAATATGATTATTCCCTTTCCTATACTGCCTTGCCATAGGAAGCAGGAAGGTCCAATCAAAAAACTGGGTAAGGAAGGAAGAAAATAGGCAGTTTGGGGATTATTTTAGCCCAACCCCCACCCCTCGTTCTCCAGGGAAGGAGCATAACACAGGAGCTGTGCTTTTACCATGCTTTATGAAGCCATCAGAAATCATTAATGTCTTATTTGACTTGGTAGAATTGGACAACACAATTACACAATGAGGATATCTGGAAACTTTTTTTGAAGGTATGTCATGCCTAATATTAAGACACACTCCTTAATGGGCTTGACTTCGTGTATGGTAGCTCTATTCTTTGCATGATAATGATTGATAACTGACTGTAATTATCTCAGTGCTTATGTGGCTATAAGGAGGGTGAATCGATCATAGGCTAAATCGAGTCTGGACTAAGTTGAAATGAAACACGCAGTTATCCCCCCCCCCCCCCAGCTGTCAACGTTTCCCTTTTTAAAAGGGAAATTCCCTTATTCCGAATAGGATTCCTCGCAAGAAAAGGGAAAAGTTGACAGCTATGCCCCCCACCCCCCATTTTGCTAGGAAGTGTTTAAATCCTCTTGTGGTGGAACTTTTACATTAGCATGAACATTCCTGCATCCGGATTAAATATAAAGCTCCTTTATTCAGGAGTAAGAAGTATTTATTTGGAAGAACCTGGAAACATGAGCTCCACCAACTGAATATTAAACTACCTTCTATCAGCATGGGTGGTTTTCCTTTGAAAAGGACTGGACAAGTGAATGGGATAAGAAAGCTGGTTTTTATTAGCCCATAACTTTCTGTTCCAACTTCAACTCTCAAACAGTTTTGTGAAAAACTTGACAAAATGCACATGTTTTCCCCAATATGAGTCAGTCTGGTTAGAAGGGTCTGCACTAAACTGAACATGAAAGACAATCACAATACGCTGATAATGTTATTGCTTATTCATTTGTACTAGGCAGGAATTTCAAACACCATATCATCTTTCCACAAGTATTTGTGAGCATTTTGACATTCCAAATGGGAGATAACTAAGAAAGATACATTTTTAAAAAATATCTCTATATTTGTTTTTAAAACAGTTGGTTTCATCAGTATTTTAATAATTTTGTTATGCCTACATATTTTTTAAGTATGTTGATATGGCTGGTATTTTTATGATTATATATTACATTATGTAACTATTTAGAGGCTTTCTAAATTAAGTGTTATATAAATCTTGTTAAATAAATCATGGGAATTACAAGGCGGAACAGAGTGACAAAAACATGAATTCCTCCTTCTTCCTCTTGCTTTTCCTCAGTAATGTCTAAGTAAAAGCTTGTGAAATCATCCCCGAAAGGGGCAGCCAATAATGTGTGAAAAAACCTTAGATCAGCAAATGAGGCCCTCCCTAATGATCCCTGCATTGGATGAGAGAGAAACTGCAGGTACCCAAGAAAGGGCCTTTTCAGTGGTGGCTCTGTGTATATTTTAGATTTTCTTCAGGAAACTGCTTGCACTCCTGAGCTTTGACAGCTCTCCCTCCACCCCCATATATTCTGGACTCCTTTTTTGTGCTGTAGTGAACACTTGAGCAGATCGGAGCTACTGTTTCATTTTTCCACAAATGCTCCAAAGTGGCACTACATCAGAGAATGGGGGCAAGAAGACTCAAAGCTGGTGCTGTTCCAGTGGGAGAGAAAATGATTGGGTTGTTTCTTCTTCTAACAACTAGCTTGGCCAGTTTTTCTTTCTTTGGGAAGGCAATGGTATTGAAAACCTCACTCCAATTCAAAAGTGCAACTTCCAGAACAGGGATAGAGAACTTGTGGCATCCTAGACTCTCATCAGCCTCAGCCAGCATGGTCAGTGGGGAGGGATATTAGAAGTTGTAGCCCAACAACAACTGGAGGATCACGTTCCCCAGCTCTGCTCCACTCTAGAACATGCACTTGTTTTCTCTCTCTTCTTCACTATGGTGAAATATGAAGCTCGACTGCTTCAGGTGTACTGGAGCCTCACCCATTCTTCTCACTGCCCAGCTGATCAGTGGGAGGCTTTGTTGTGCCCCAGGCAAGGTCAAGCAGTAGGTTAGAAGCAATCCAAGTGGTACAGATTGCACACTTCTGGACTAGAGGTAGAAAACAAGGGCATGTTTCCTGGAGACTGTGCATACTGACTAGATTATGTGCATGCTGCCTGGAGAATGTACAAAATGCAGTTGACATACGCACCCTCCCAAGGCTTTCTTGAGATTACCCAAAGCCTATTGAGGATTATTCATAATGGTTGCATAACCTACAAAATTCAGTTGACGCATGCACATTCACCAAGAGCTGTTGGAGAGCGTGTATACAGATCAGGTGATATACACAATTTCTTGGACAGATTTCATGCACGTTCAGGCCTGGTGAGTGTGCACAATGACCAGCTGTTATGCACCTTAACCACTCAATTTACACTGCCCCTAATTTATGCACTGTTTGTGGTTCTTTTGATAATTTATAAGTTTCACCTTCATGCAAAGGTGGCTCGAGTTTGTAAGAAAAGGATAATCCACAACTCAGCAGTAATGGGGTTTGGGAAAATGACTGAAACGGAACCCAAGCTGGGCTAACTCTGCTGGCAAGCTTTAGTTGAGATGGCTTAGCAAAAAGAAAAAATGAAGCTTTAGAGATTGTGTGCATTTCCCTTTTAGACACACACACACCCCTCTAAAGCGTCTTTTTTCTTTTGCTAAGCTATCTCAACTTTTAGAGAAATGCTGCTCGCTTGAAACTTGGAACTCTGTCAAGAAACCGAGTCTGGCAAGAGTGGTGCATAATGTTTACATGTCTGTAGTGTTTAATTTATAAGGAGAGTTGCCAGGGCACAAAACTGTCTCTGTTACTCAGTGGTTACTCAGTGATGAAGCAATAACATACTGCTGATGCTCACAGGCACACTATTTGCTAAGGTTTCACATATAATATCCAGAGCTGATCCCTGGTCCAAAATAACCGATATGTATTTGGCCGTTAAAAAAAACCCTATCAAGTGGTCTTGGTGCTAATTTTACTAGTGTACTGGTTCTCACTCCCACCCTCACCCCCAGGCCACCTGAAAATTGCTAACCAGAAAAGGACTACTTAATGACTGCCTGTTATAGCAATTGTAATGTGCTTTGCTAGATTTAATTATCAAATTGTAATACAATAAAATGCAATGTAGGGAATAAAAAAAGCAGTAAAATACAATTAAAATCAACATGAGTATTTAATGCAATGGACCTGCCATCTCCCATATTCAATCACAAATCCACTGATACACCATGGATCACCTGAATGAAGATCATGGACCACAGTTTGGGAGAAGCTGTGTTAGTGTATTAATTGTAGCATTGTTGTGGGTATGTTGTTGCTTAATGTATCACTATGAACCATATCAGGTGTTTCTGCTTATTGATGAAGTGGTGAACTTTAGTCCATGAAAACCTATGCCACAATAAAATTGGTTAGTCTTCAAGCTACCACTCACTAGAGTCTGTGTTGCATTTTCTGCAGTAGACTAAGATGACTACCCCTTCGGAAACAGTGTAGGGAGGAGATTTTTATCAGGACCACAGCACAAGGGGGTGGAATGTTTTACCCTTCCCTCCCCAGCTGCAATCTCCAGGAAAATAATCCTCCCCACCTCAATGATGAAATCAGCGGTAGGAAAAAAGCCTTAGTGTGATAGAGAAGAACAGATTATATGTATTGAGTTTATTTTATAAATGCATGCCCTGCCTTTTGATCAAATTATCTCCAAGGCAGAATACAACAAATTACAACCATATCAACAACAACAAACAAATGCCGTAAGAGCCCTTGTTCCTCTGGCCATTGCCAGAGGCTAGGGTTATCTTCCCATTGCTTCTGTGGTCTCAGGGCCAGAGGCAGATTTAGGACAGCACAACCAGTCCCGTCACAAGGGGTACCAAGCATAGGGGGCGCTGCAGGGCATCATAACTATGACATATTCATAACTATTCATCGTGAATTGAGCAGAACAGAAGGCCTCACACTGGGTGCAGCTGAAATTTGGAAGACCAAAGTCTACCCCTGTCAGGGCCGCTGCCAGGGGGAGCCAGACTTGTTCTTGCTAGGATGGGGAGAATGGAGCTTCCTGCAGCTGTTTGTTCTCTGCTTGGTGGATGGGGCCAGGTTGACCTTTTCCTTGCTATGATGCTTTTCCAGGTAGACACAACTTTCCTATGATCCCATGATCCCCTCGCTGAAAGCAAAGTGTCCGTCCTTCTATACAAAAAGCTGGTATAGCAATGGTGCAATGCTGGTAAAATGTTTTACACACAATTTCTACTACCTCTTCTCATAATCATTAGTATTTTTGAAGTCAGAGCAGTGGAATGCAGACATCTGTAGCATCCTATAATTGATCTCTAGGGACATTGCTACATTTCATTTCTTTGCAATGGCTTCTAAATTATATAACCTAGAAATGGGATGAGGAGATAAAAGCTGCTTAGCAAAGCCATTCTCAGGTTTGGGGAGGTGGGACTCGACATGTATCAATGACATTTGGTGAAGTCTTCTCTGACCAAGTGATGTTATTCCCCTGCAAAGGTAATCATCTGGATTTAATTGAAGTTTCCAACAGTTATTGTACGGGTGGGGGAGAACCTAACAGTCCAATCTCATACATGTTTACTTCGTAGTAAGCTCCATTGAGGTCAATGGGAATACTACCAAGTAAGTGTGGATAGGATTGTAGCCATAGAATCAGGTCTCTCACCCATGAAGACTTAGCATTACTGTCCACCAGGAAGTGAGGTTCGCTGCCTCTTATAAACAAAGATATACCCACTATGCAAGTTTGCTTTAATAATACAGATATGAAGCAAAACAATCTACTGTACTATCTATTTTACGAAGTTATTTGTCTGCTCTGCATTTGGACTTAAGACATCACATTTGCACCGCTTAAGATATCACAACCAAATTTTACATGATGTTTCCGAAGACCAAGGAGAAGTTCTTCATCTATGTTTGGAAGTAAATGGATGTCCTGAACCCCTGGCCTACCTGGCAGCAAGTCCAAAGTTCAAAGTCTGAGTGTCAATCCACACAAGCAAAGGCCAGGAAATGCAGTCCAGGGTCAATCCAAGTAGCCAAGTCTGAAGTCCCCCAGTCAAGATACAGTCCAGAGTCAAACCTAAAGAAGAGTCCCATAGAGGTGCAGGGGCATCTGAGTCAAGGTTCATCAACATAGGCAGTTGAGCAGATACAGCACCTCAGCTCTATGCCCCTTCTGTACTCTGCATGCTGATTGCAGCACCTGGGCTTGATGAGACATCTGACCCTCACCTGTTCCTAGCCAACTCCAGCTGAGGAATCACATACCTCCTCCCAGAGCTAATGAGCCCCACCTGGCCAGCTAGAGAGCTGGGCTGTGGGCCCCTGCTTGTCTCAGCCTCCTAGAGTGCTTCTCCTGCTGCTCCCTATGCCTTGGAGTCTGCCGTGTCCTCTGGTGATGGGTCCTGCTGCTCTGGTTCCTGTGCACTGAACTCCACCCCATGCCATCCTCCATCACCCTGTGAGTATTTCCTCCCCCATCTCCTCGCCCCGATGTGTCCCAGTCCCAGTTACACCCTTTGCTGGGATCCTCTTCCTCCTCCCTGCCATCGTAACAGTGAATGCCATTCTGAATCAAGATGGAGAACTGAATCTTTCAAATATGCACTGATTTTCATTGCTGATTTCAAAACTGCACTGATTTCTTGGCTTCTTAGAATTCTCAAGCAAGGTTGGGTGCAAGGCTGCTAGTGCAGAACACCAGTAAAAACCACAGTCTCTCCATGTCTTTCAGAGCCAATTGCTAAAACAGTCTGAGGAAGCTGCTGTCACTAAAGGCATAGCTAGCTAGCTAAGTTACAGCTACAGATCCTATCAAAGACTCTGTCTGAGGTTGACTGCTGCTGAAACAACTCTTGTCCTTTTTTTCTTATGGCACCTCTGGCCTGCATCCTGCATGGATGTGTCTAGGGTGCTATTGAATCCTCAAACCTTTGCCATGCACTATCTTGCTAACCTAACACACAAATGTATATAACACAATCTCATGGCCTTCTAATTTTGTAAAGAAGAAATTGTATTCAGAGGGTAAATTTTGATTGTGGATATTCTTGTGTTTGTGTCTGAAAGCTCACCCAAAATGCATTTCTTTATCTTCATGGTATCAAAGGGCACCTTTTTCTTCTTTAAGAAACTAAACATGGCTATTCTTTTGGAATGTGTTTCTCAGGTGACAAATCAGCTGAAACCTGACCACATGCCAGAAACATTGTTGAGTAGACAGGATTCAAGTGTTATTGGAGAACTGTAGTTTAGATTTCGGTCCCGTTTGACATTTATGAGCATTCAGTCTGTTATATTTTAATGTGTTGTTGTGACCTGTCCCAATCCTGCAGACTAGAGTGCTATAAATTGGCAGATTAACAAATAAAGATCTCTATAACTTGTGATCTGTGCAGCTACCAGCAGTCTTGATGTTTGGGAGGGAGGGAGGCCCTGGAGAGTTAAGGCGGGCTGTGAAAAAAGAGCCTGTCTGGAAATTAAGGTGGAAAGAGAGGTCCTTAATATTAGAGAGACAATTACATATTTGGGATAACTACTTCTTATTTTTCTCAGCCAGAGACTGTCCACAGGAAAGCTTTAAAAGCTTCAAAAACCAAGGAATCTCTATTGTTAAGGGGGAAAAAAATCTTTATATTCTTTTCTGTCTTCTTCTGTCTTATAATTCTTTTTATTTTTAATAAAGAATATAACCCCCCCCCCCAAAAAAAAAAACCCAAGGCACCTTCTAGTCAACAGGCCTGTTAAAACCATCTTATAGTACATCAAACCAATTGAAGCGATGAATCACAATGTGGGTCGAATTCATCAATATTATGAGGCAATAAAAAGGACATAAAATGCTCTTTTTCTTAATGATCAAAAGAAGTTCTATTAATAGATGCTGAGCAAGATGAAACAAGGGCCAATCCTCTGATAATTTCTGAGAAGAAGTGTGGCTTGAATTGGAAGAGGGTGGGGAAAGAACCCAATATGATATGAAACGTTCAAGAGAAGTAACAGCTATCTGAAAACAGCAGGCATTATCTTCTTTTACTTAACAGGATAATACTCAAGAAACTGGGAGAGCAAATGAGCTGGAATACTATGAAAATGGCAGGTGGTTCTAGAGAATTGTCCACTTTGATTTGATTTGAACCCTGGTTTTCAGAGTTTCCAGAAGTTTTCTCTGTGCAGTGAGACAATTAAACCTCCACATTCTGCTGTTGTTAAGAGTCTCTAAACTTAAATCAAGAAATACCATAACTGGCCCATGTTGTGCAGTTCAGTATGGAAGAGAACTGCTAAAGGCCTCCAGGTGGCAAGTAATCCATGTCCCTTTGGAACTCACTCACGTTACATATCAAGCTGGTGCCATCTTTGTTATCATTTTGGCATCTAATGAAGATTGTCCTCTTTCACCAAGCCTTCTGAGTGGAGTTTGTTTTTTTTAAATAGATACCTCAGAATTTCTATTGCTGGGGGATGCCTGCAGTTGTTTTAACCGTTTTATAGTATTTTGAAATCACTTCAAGATGCTTCTTAGGAAGAAATTCATAAATGAAAATATTAGCAACCCCCCCAACCTGTAGGACATAATTATTATTTGGGCATTCTTTACACTGCATCCAGCTGTCCTCAATAAGTCCTCCAAACCATACAAGCCCAGAAGTTTGTGCAGTGCAGCAAACTGTTAAATGTTATAGCCACAAGATGGATTATTTGCCAGGTTGAAAAACCAGATAATTTAGATATATTCCAGTGATAATTTTTGTTTAGAAAGGAATATTACATAGCTTTGTGGCTTACTTTTTGATATTTTTGGACTTGGAACCAGGGAAACTGAAGAGGTAGAAACTGAAGAGGTAGACTGCAACTAGAGATGGCTGGACTCCATATCTTTACTGGAATTTACCAAACAAAACTTTGATTTCATGCTTTAAGTAGTTATAGATGCCATAGGTGAGTGGTAGACAACTTGCTTTACATTCTAAATTTCCAGGGTTCAATCCCCAACATTTTCAGGTAGGGCCAGGAAAGACCCCTTTCTGAAGAGAGCCACAGCCACTCAATGTAAACAATACTGAGCTAGACCCAAGTTCCGGCTCAGGGGCTCTGTTCACATGCAAGTCAAACCTTGGCTAAGCATGAACAAGCAAGCGTGGGAGTGCTCAGAGCAAAAATCACAGCTGCTTGACTCCTCCCCTGGCCTTGCTGCCATGCTGCCTAGAGCTAAGCCAGCCATGGTTTGGCTTAGTGCTACACCTGAGCCCAAGCTTGTGGTTTATCTCACACCAGACAAACCACAAACTGTATCCACAGTTTGATCTTGGTTACAATCACTCATTTATAGTTAGCCATGGGTTTGGCTTAGTGCTATGTGCAAACTGAGGCAGTATAAGTCTCCTTTTAAAGGCGATACGGTAACTTCATGGATGATAAGGCTAACTCTGGCCAGTAGCCATGATAGGCATGTTCTGCCACCGCTGTTGGAGGCAGTGTGCCTCTGAAAACCCAGTTAATGAGGAACAAAACTGTGGAGAATAGACATCCCCTAGGCATCTGATCCTCCTTCTGCCTTCATATAGGGCCAACACATTAAAAAGACTTGCTGAGCCATTCAGACACCAATTTCTGCCTTCATTTTCTCACTCCCCCCATTCCACACATTGTGCTGCCTGAAGTAGGTACATTTACCCTCTGCAGGCAGACTCAGCTCTGGACATAAGGACCTATAAGCATGGTTTTTTTTCATCCTACAAAAACCAGTATGCGTGATGAACAGTCATATTTAAGAACACTAAATCTTGACCCAAGAGAGGCTGGAAATGTTGCCATAAAATGAGGTCAAATTAATATTGAAGGCTGAGTAATAGTAAATATATTCTAAGGATAATTTTATATAATATATTATACAGATGTAACATTTGACTTTTATCTTCTCTGATGTCTCAAGTATATATATATAACCAGATGTACTTCATATATATATATATATATTTGATCTCCTCTCTATCAGTGAAACAGATGGTTTTGGGGAGTAGAAGGAGACCAGAAGGTGATATTGCAGATTAGACAAAGGCATCTTTCCAAGAATAATTCCCATATTGCCTATTTTTTGAAAGTATGAAACATTCTATAAATATTGAAATTCAGTTTTCATAAATAGGCTCTGCATGTTAGAGCATTACTATTTGAAATCAGATATAATTATCAAAATTTAGTGCAGCTTTTATGAGAGCGGTGCATCTGCTGGGTCTATCTAGCCCTAGCATCTTGCCTTCAGTACGGATAATTTCTTGTTTGCTTCTAGGAAATATATAAAACACAAAACAAAAGCCAAGGCATATGGCACCTGGCCAATTACATTATGTCAACTTTCTAAAAGCAAAACTAACAAAATGAACACCCTCAAAAATATTTGAGGGGCAATCATGGCTTAGCAAATATCTCTTTATCCGTGAGAGGGTTCATGCTAGATTGAGATGTCTCTGAGGACATAGTAAAGTCTAATGACCAAAGTCTTGTCTGAGTGCTACTTTTAGATGTTTTCTTACTACACATCCTGTATTCTAAGAATGCAGCCATGTAGCAAGCCCTTTCCCTACGGTTGCATACATAGCTCTTACATTTTTAAAGCTCTCTAGCATCATTCAGTACTTGACCACTCCCATAAAGTACCAGTTATTGTTTTTAATACTAATGATGTCTGTACTATAGTTTGGAGGTGAAAGAAAGCTCTTTTAGTCCTTAAACAATTACCAGATCCCACCTTTGGCAGCTGTTAATGGCTATAGTTTTGGTTCAAGCATGTTTTATACCCTAGAATGATCTATATTTAGCAGAATTTGAAGCACTTTTCAACTAGAAGCACCTGAGGTGCAGAAACACGTTCACAAGGCATTTTTGCTTTCTGGTAAACCTCCAGGCTCTCCTACAACATACTCCACCTGAAGAATGAAGTTCTTGGCAGTTGCACCAACTACAGCGCATCACATAATTTGCTGCTACATAAAAGAGCTATCACCTATTCTTCATGGGTGGTCTCTTTCCGGATCGGTACTATAATGACTCTGGTTGCTATCCATTTTATCTTTCATCTCCTACCACACCCTGCTTGGCAACAGTCTCCTCGCTGTTCACAATGCTGAATTATTGCAGAGTTTCCTTAATGATGGGCGTGGAGCCAGTAGTGTCCTTTTGTGTTGAACTATTCCTGAACATTCATGATGAGAAATGGTTCTACTGCATAAAATATTCTTACTGTGCCAGTTTTTAGAACTTCATTGCTTTTAATTGCTTCGTTCTCTCCATGTTAGTGCCAGTGAACAATTCTTCTCTGTGGCAGTACTTTATGTGGGAGCAGTAATGTCTAAAGATTTCTTGTGGCTGCCCAAACTCATGCCATGCAAGCCCCATATTTGCTGGGCGTGTCTCTGGCTCTGGTATAGCATGGCCCAGCAATAAGGTTTTGCATGAAGATAATAACCCAAGAGTCTGAAGGATCAGGTCAATGGTCTGTCTAGTCCATCATCCTATTCTCACAGTGGCCAGCAAGATACCTATGGGAAGCTGACAAGCAGAATTTGAGTAGAGCAGCATGAATTTGCCCAATTCCCTTTTAAAGCTACCCAAGTTTATGACAATCATTAACTCCTGTGGAAGCGAATCCCCCAGTTTAGCTACACACTGTGTGAAGACACACTTTCCTTTGCCTCCCTCAGTCTTCCAACATTCAGCTTCATAGGATGGCTCCGAATCCTAGTATCACATAAGCGGGAGAACAACTTTTCCTTATCTACTTTTTTCACACTGTGCACAATTTTATGCACCTCTATCACTTTCCCCCTTGCCCATACTCCTTACCTTTCGTCACAGGGGAATTACTCCAATCATTTCAGTTATCCTTTTCTGTTACTGCTTGTTACCAATATCTATGCTAGGGACAAACATTTACTAAATGCTCACATAACTGGTATTGATGAGGAGTGCTAGTAAAGTTCTTCAGACCCAAACTTTAAAATGAACTTTGGAGGTTTAAAAAAACTATGCCTCAAAAAAGAGCTCATTTCTAATTTTGATCACCAGGCCCAGGAACATTAACACAACAGTGGTCCACAACAGAAGGGCCAAAGAGGAGAAAACATTCCTCCTTCTCTTTTCCTGAGCCTACCATGAGTGCTCCTGCCACAGCTGCCTGGAACAAGAAAAAACTTACGGGGAAGAGGAGGAGAGAGTTTAGAGCTGTGGTTCCCAACGTGGGGCACCCCCCCACACAGGGGGGCAATTTGAGAATTAGTTATTAACAGTGGGGGTTTTTTTTGCATTTCCTTATGGTTCTAAGGGCCTCATATACAGTTGTTGTTGTTGTTGTTTAGTCATTTAGTCGTGTCCGACTCTTCGTGACCCCATGGACCAGAGCACGCCAGGCACTCCTGTCTTCCACTGCCTCCCGCAGTTTGGTCACACTCATGCTGGTAGCTTCGAGAACACTGTCCAACCACCTCTTCCTCTGCCGTCCCCTTCTCCTTGTGCCCTCAATTTTTCCCTCCCTTTTCCAGGGAGTCTTCTCTTCTCACGAGGTGGCCAAAGTATTGGAGCCTCAGCTTCAGGATCTGTCCTTCCAGTGAGCACTCAGGGCTGATTTCCTTAAGAATGGATAGGTTTGATTTTTTTGCAGTCCATGGGACTATCAAGAGTCTCCTCCAGCACCATAATTCAAAAGCATCAACTATTTTAATTTTAAAAGACATCTGAAGGCCGCCCTGTTTAGGGAAGCTTTTAATGTTTGATGCTGTATTCTGGTTTTAATATTTGGTTGGAAGCCGCCCAATAATAGTAGTAGTAGTAGTAGTAGTAGTAGTAGTATATTCGCATCTTACCAGGGACCCTAAACTCCCAACACTTTGGATTTGCACATTTCCCTACATATGGATATGTTTGTATAATCTGAGAAGTTGCCCTCAGTTCTGCGATGGTGCATTTTATTCTAGTTAGCAGCGATGCAATTAACACATTTGGTGAGGATGCTTCTCTACTAGCATGAAGTTCATTAATCTCTAAAGAATGCAAATCCCTTTATTTGGACCTGATCTGGATTAATTTATCAAACCAAGCAGACAGAGCAAGTTGTTATCCTTTGTGGAGGCTAGCGATTAGATCTATATGTATGGGGGGGTGAGGGCTGTCTAATCAGTCTCTTTATACCACAATAATAAATATTATAACCTTCTTTGCTGTATGTTTTTCGAGCTGTGCAATCTGTCAACCAGTTTATCTTCACTAATTAGGCTGAGGGCTTTGGGGGATTTATGTACTGTAACTCCTTAGTCTCTTTTTCCTGATTAGCACCACATTTACATTCATGAATCGCTGCTGCTAATATATTTTGTGTATTTTTGCTTATAGGCTATAGTTGTGAATCAAACTATTAGAATATGTATCCACTTGCAGTAAATTCTGATGTCATCTTTTTGAATTGTATGCTGGGGCACTTCACTTTTCTATGTTTCTAATACTGATAGTGATTGAACTAAAGTAGATCATTCTTATATTTACTCATCATGTATCATTCTTATTGTTCACATTTCTGAGAATCCAGTATACATGATAGAGGGGCAGGCATATCCATGGTCCTTCCCCTATATCTACAAGGCACCATGAGGAGTAGGCCTGTCCTTGGAGGATCTCATTATTATTATTATTATTATTATTATTATTATTATTGCATCCTTTCATCTAAAAAAAGTGTGTTAGTGGGAGGGTTGATGGATATTTAAAAATGGTTCCCCTGGTGATTAATTTCATTAGTTATATCCAGTCTTGTCTGTCCTGTAAAGCCATGACTATAAAGGCCTGGGTCACCTGACAGTACTGGATTCAATATGAGCTAAAACAACTAGTGCGGATATTAATATTGTTCAGCATGAAGCAATTGGATGCATAAAAACTGAATCCTTTTGGAATAAAAATTGTCCAGACCCATAATTATTCTTCAAACCAAAACTTCTTCAAAAACAGGCACAAGAACATCAATGATACATCTAGAAAGTTGTATAAATCATATGCATATGGAAGCATAGATTCTTTTTCTTAAATATATAACATAATTATGATCAGAGCTGAAATAAATGTTCTGTCTCTCCCATAGTTTGCATAGCCTGCATCCAGCCTAAGGCTATGCAGTTCCTGGAGAGGCATCTTACCAACTCTTTCTCTGACTGTGCCTAGGAACAAAAGGCAAAGGCAACTTCAAAATGGTGAATTTGTGATTAAAAACCTTAGTCACATGTTCTAAGGTTAAACACTCAAGTGAATGCTAGCAGAGAACACCAGTGGAATTTTCCACGGTCAAACCCTTAGCAACATGCATACAGGCATTCTCCATTTCTGTGTGAAATTAAACAATTATACTTAACAACTTCATTTGGGGAAATAGGTATCATTGATATGCATTCTGTCCAAAATTTCATAGGCATATACTAGTGTTACATGTATTGTCTTACCAAGATATGCTGTGCAAGGCACTACCATCTTTGAATAGTGCTGAAGGTTCTACAGCTCTGTCCTATGTTCATTACCATGTGCTTCAGCGATTAAACATCTAAGCAGGCAATGGTGGCCCTAGAGTTTCGGAGCCCTTGGACAAGAACTCATTTGGGGCCCCTTAAAGGTATTAAAGCAAGTCAGGCATAAAATTTCACTTAATTCTATATAGGAAGCTGCAATGAAAGCATAGATAAATGCCCCACAACACATTCTTTGAGGTCATTTTTTATTGCACCTGGAGTGGAGAATATTACTGAATACATTCCATCAATACTACACTGTAAATATATGAGTACAAGCCATAAACAAAAAGAAATAACTCTGGAAATGGGACTGAGACCTCAGCAATAAATCTTGTAACTTCAAAACTGCATCTGACATTTATTGTGTCAGTTGCCCTTGAGTTCAGTACTTTTCTCCCTAAAGTTTCCAGCACAGGAGGAGCAGCTGGTTCAGAACCCTGTCAAGTGGTGGGTAGTAGAGGGGCTGCCAATGCCCTCCCTCCACCATCTACATCAGCACAAGAGCAGTGGGGGAAAGTTAGATGTCAGGTGGTTGAAACATATGCAGCTTGAACTGGGTAATTTTTCAATTTGAAGCCTTTTTCTGTCTCTTGGGGGTGCGTTCCTGATTCTTCCTTTGCAGCCACAGTTTGAATTCCTCTTATGAACTTTCTCGTCTCGTGCACACCTGAAGTCATATGATGGTCAAGCATAGGAAAGGTGGATTTGGTTCACCCAGGCAGCCTGTTGGCCAACCACAAAGGCTTGGCTGGCCTGCTTTGGCCCATGGGCCCAAAGTTGCCCACTACCGACTTACTTGATACCTCTAGGGCTAGAGAAGAATGGTCCACATTTTTAAGTGACCTGATCTAATTCAAATTTTCCAGACAAATGTACAGATCAGAACATAATTAGCCTTCAGTTTTCACACTTCCCCAATTTTGTGATATAGTTCTTGAATCAAGAAAGTACCAAGAAGCATTTTAAAATTTTGTATTTAGGATAAAATAAGTTTTTAAAGCATTCACATTGAGATAAAATGGTATATTTAAGTACATATTTTGTGATAAAATGGGTATTTAAGTACATATTAAATACAAATTTACATATGAATTCCCAAATATATATATTAAAAATTCAAATGGAAAAAAGAAATGGACTTATGAATAAGTACATGTGAAATTGATGTGGACCAGAATAAACTGACCCTTCCATCCCTAGAAACCATTCATAGGTTTTTGGTGTTGTAGAATTCTTTGAACAATCATTTGAGTTTTCACAAGCTTCCATTCCTTGTATATTGTCTCTTTCCTAATTTGAAGCTACCTTTCTTTGTGAGACGAAAAAACAAAACAAAACCTGTTCTCTCTTAGATGTTGGACATACGGAAATGCATGTGGTTAGTATATAAACACCTCTAGGTTATAAGAAACATACAATTAAACCCTTGAATGATAATGAACAGATGCTTCCCTTGCACAAATTATTTTCTGTACCAAACATAGGCTGGCTTGAAGATTTTATCAATTGTAAGAGTTTATCATTAAATTGAGAGAAAAATGCAACCTACCTTGACAGTATCCCATCTGGTTATCTTCTCTTCTTGGTGTTTACCTTTTGTGAGCTGCTTGCTTATTCTATTTAACTGATTCCCTCCCCGCCGGCAAAGGGAAAACATAAAGCAAGATGGGCATGTGGCTTCTTTTCAGTCTTATAATAAACAACCAAGGAATGATGTGCTCCTGATACAGAATATTCTCCAACCAATCAGAAGTCTCTTTCATCGTATGCTGTTGTAAGGCCAGAACTACTCCGGGATTAATGGCACATAGGGCTAATCTTAGACCAATTTCATGCCTTGTGTATTTGACAGAACACATGGCTAGCTACCATTTACTCAGATGGTAATGTAGTGGCATGAAGCCAGAGCAACCTATTTTCCTTCTACTGCTGCATGGCCGTTTTACTAATACAGTTGCTGAGGTTTCCAAGCACACAGAGAGCCATAGGTTACCAGATTTCAAAACAGAAAGGGTTTCTCATCGTTTAGTGCTCTGAAACTGAGCCACATTTCCAAGGAAGCATTTCCCTTCCATTGCAACACAGTAGCCCTATCCATCCTTTTGGGGCAAATGCATGTGGGCATAAAGTTGAGAGAGGCTTCATGAAAAGAAGCATTGTACCCAGCATGCACTGGCTCCACTTCAAGTCTTCCTGTTCACAGCATGGGAAACTGAATATGCCTATATATGTTTGAATGCTAATGCGTAGCATCTTCTCTGTGGCCAGGTACCCTGACAACAAAGGGTTTCTGATTGCTGGAAGGATTCTAAGTGTGATCACCTGAATACACTTAGAAACTGTTGATTTAAAGCAGAGTCTCGTGCCCAGCGGAAGGATGAGGAGTACGTGCTGCATACTCTATATTGCTTTATTTACAGTTCAAAGCTGGTATATTACAGAAAGACATCTTGCCTCTGCCGGAGCAGAAAATGCATCCTCTCTCCTCGACAGCTCGGAGAGAATCACACAGTGAAAAACAGGAAACCAGTGTACGTCACATCCAGTCTCCCTTTCCCGTGAGAAACTCCAACAGTACAGACTGTGGAATGTAAACACCTGTCTCGTGACAAGCCCTTTCGCTGCACAGTGAAGGAAAGCAGAAACCAACATCCTCCCCCTTTCTGTGAACATCACTGGGCAGCGTGTTCGTACAATATCAGTACAAACCCAACTTCTGCACATAGGTACAGTGTTGATCCCTTGATACAATCTTGGACAATACATCAGCAGGAATTTCATTACCTGGCATATAGGACACCGTTACGAGTCCCTTCTGAATACATTCCCTAGCATGCTGCAACTTTAATTGCAAGTGCTTCGTGCTTTGCTTACAACCTTCAGACTTCAGCAAAGCCAAACATGCTTTGTTGTCCTGGTAAACCTGGATTGGACATTTGACAGGAATTTTCATATCTTTGCACAATTGTATTAACCATTCACAATCCTTAAGTGAATACGATAGTGCATTCAGTTCGGCTTCACAAGTACTTAAACTAACTGTTGTTTGCTTCTTGCATGACCAATCAAACAGACCTTGATTGTACATGTAGCAAACTCCAGACGTACTTTTCCTGTCTGTAGTGTCACTTCCAAAACTTGCATCTGCAAATATCTCAAGACCACCAGACTTCTGATTGTTAAATCTCAGTCTGTAATGCATAGTGCCTTTCAAATACCGCGCTATGCGTTTCAGAGCTTTCCAATCCTTGACACTAGGATTGTTGACTTGTCTGCTTAGCAAATTACAGCTAACAGCAATGTCTGGTCTTGAACATCTGGCAATGAAGTTTAGCTTGCCTAGCACACTTCTGTACAGTGTAGTGTCAGAAAATGCTTCTTCAGTGTCATCTACCTGATAACCTGTTGTCATCGGTGTGTCTACAGGGTTAGCATCCATCAGATTTAGTTTGCTTAACACACCAGCAATTTTCCGTGACTGGTGTACTAGAATGTTACCATCTTGATCTCTCTCTATTTCCAGAGATAGGTAGTTGTTTACCTCACCAAGATCTTTCATGTCAAAGTGCTCTTTCAGTTGAGCTAGGGCATTATTGTACATTGCGACATCTTTCCAAAAGAATAATAAATCATCAACATAAAACAAACAGTACAGTTTCTTTTGCCCCTCCTCTTTGACAAATACACATGGATCAGCTTTTCCTTGCTGAAAACCTAGAGAAAACAATACTTCAGTGAGTTTTGTGTGCCAACACCGTGCACTTTGTTTGAGACCATAAAGGGATTTCTTCAGAGCACAAACAAATCCCTGTTTTACCTGTACGCCATCAGGTGGAAGCATATAAAGTGATTCATCCAGAGATCCGTACAGAAAAGCTGTGTTAATATCATGGTGACTAATGTGTAGATTTTCCTCTGCAGCTAGCTTGAGCATAAGCCTAATGCTTTCATATCTCACTGTCGGTGAGTAGGTCTCGTGATAGTCTTCACCTGGTACCTGTGCAAAACCTCTGGCTACCAATCTGGCTTTGTGTCTGACTATCTTGCCATTTTGATCTGTCTTCGCTTTGAAGACCCATTTGCTTCCAAGCAGTTTCATTCCTGGAACTACTGGAACTAGCTCCCATGTTTTGTTCCTTTCTAAGGAATCAAGCTCAGCCTTCATGGCATTTAACCATGGCTCAGCTTCCTTTGAATCCAAACCCTGGATTTCTTGAAAACTTGAAGGTTCAAATACCTTCTTGGAGCTTTTAACAGCTGTTACTGCTATCGTAGCAAACTCATCAGCAAATCTCTTTGGAGGTCTGCCTTTTGTGGCTCTCTGTGACCTACGAATTAGCCTTAAGTCTTCAACACTCTCCTCTTCCTTCTTAGGAGAAAAACGACCTATTGTGAACAATGGTTCCTCCAATTCTTGATCAGAGCTTTCAGAGGGTCGCATAGAGGCTTTCGCACTCTTGAAATCCTCTGAATCACCCGATTCAGTTTCAGATTCAGACTCAGAACCTTCATCAGTGGGTTGTTGTGGTTGCTTTTGACTATCCTCAGTCTCATCACCGTCATCAGGATAACATTGGAAAATTCCCACATTCTCCCCCCACTTTGCATTGTACTCAACACTTCTCGTGAGCTTAATTGTCTTAGAGTCAGTCATCATTATTCTGTAAGACCCTTTCTGATAACCTAGAAAGATACCATGCAATCCACGCTTTTCTAACTTGGAGTTTTGTGGTGAGCGAACCCACATGTCAGAACCAAAAATTTTCATGTGTTTGATGTATGGCTTCTTGCCAAACATCTTCTCATAGGGGGTACAACCAATCGCTGAAGATAACCTGCGATTGTAACTGTAAACAAAACACGAGAGAGATTCGGCCCAATAACTCTCTGGAAGATTGGCATCATGCAGCAAGGTTTTTAACCCTTGAAGCAATGTCTGATTTGCCCGTTCCGCAAGTCCATTCTGCCATGGCGAGCGAGGACTAGACAAATCGTGTTGAATTCCTTTCTCAGTCAGAAAAGCTTCAAACTGCTGAGAAGTGAATTCTCCCCCGCGATCAGTGAAAAGAGTCTTTATCTACTTACCATGCACATTTTCCAACCAAGCACAGAATTCCTTGAACCTAGGAAAAGCCTCTGATTTGTGCTTGAGATTGTACACAAAAATATATCTAGAAAATGCATCAATGAGAACCATGAAGTACCTATTTCCACCCAAAGAGGGCGCTAGTGGTCCAACCAAATCTGCATGAACAACCTGGTATGGTTCCGTAGCTTGCCTACTAGACACCTTACCTTTCGCAGCCATTTTCACCTTGTTTGCTGCGCATGCTTTGCACTTCATGTGGTACCTGCAGGGTTTAATAGTCATACCTTCAACCAAGGCAGGCATTTTAGATACTGCCTCAAAATGCAAATGACCAAATTTTCGGTGAAAATCATGAATACATTCTGCATGCAAACTTTTGTTAGAACCTGCAATGCAACAAGTGTCATCCTGCACAACATCATCATAATACAAAACAAACAAACGATCAACATATTCAGCATGCAATACATAATCATTTTTCTTTGTGATGATGCACTTCCTGTTCTTGAAGGAAACGTCAATGTTCCGCTCATTCAGCTGTCCAACGCTGAGCAGATTATGTTTGGCGTCTGGCACGTAAAGCACATTTTGTATCGATAAGTCCAAACTGTGAAGAACAACAGTTCCGTAGCCTTTACTGGGAATAGTGTGGTCATCCGCCTGGTGAATCGCACCTTCCTGCGGTGTAAAAGACACAAACAGTCTCTTATCGTTGCACATGTGGTGGGTCGCCGCTGAATCAACAACGAAGAAAGATCTAGACGTCTTCTGGACCTCTGCAACCTTTAGAGTGAAGCGTGAAACCATAGCCTTGTGCTGCGTTGTCCTAGACACCGGACCTTTGCCTTTGCCTCGGCCTTTTCCGCGCGATGAGCTATCGCTGCGCTGCTCTGTCTTGGCCCTGGGATATCTGCACTCCCTCTTCATATGGCCTAGACGTCCACACGGGTAGCATTTCACTGCCTTCAAAGCTTTGGCGCCATCTGGTGGTTCCACTGCACTATGGGATGACGTCTGTGAAGACTCCCCCTTGCCCATGCAGCTAGCACCCCGGCGATCTGCTTCATTTAAAATCACGGCAGTAACAAAGTCCACTGTCAGCTGAGCAGTTGGCTGCACAGCAATCTGGGTTGCAACAGACTCCCAACCTGAACCCAAAGATTGTAGTATCATGAAAGAATACACAGCCTCTGGAAAGTTGAGTCCTCTCTGTTGCAGCTCATGTCTCAGATTTTGCATCTCCATCAGATGTAAACGCACATCTCCACCTTCAGCAAGAGCCATATTATGCAGCTTGTTAAAGTAAAACATAGTGGATCCAGCTTCTGTCCTTAAGTGAGCTTCTCTCAAAGCGTCCCAAATTTCTCTGGCTGAGGTCTTATCACGCAATAGACAGAGCTCTTCTGGGGATACTATCAATGTAAGAGTTCCCCTTGCTTTGGAATCCTTAGCTTCCCATGCATCTGTAACTGGAACTGGGGGGGTTTCTGTAATCACCTCAAACAAACCCTCTTTCCGCAGAATTGCCTCTGCATACAGAACCCAGTCCGCGTAATTTTTCTTGTTGAGCTTAGGAATCCCACAAGCATCCTGAAGGGCCATCATGACTCTGGCATTAGCCTTCAGCGTCATATATGCTGCTTTAAATCTTGCTGCGTCACTGCTGCAGCTGCTTTATTCCAAAAGCGCACTTAAAAGTTACTTTCGATTTCCCCAGCATAGTAACTTGTGCCTGGGAGCCTTTTGCCTATTCCCGGCAAAACGGCTTTAAAAGTTCAAAGTCCAGCCATAAAGCCATTAACTAGAAGCTGGCAGGCTGCCCGGAGCAGTAGCACATACCTCATCAATCACTTTTACGCGCAGAGCAGATTCCGATCCGACCTGTCCCTCTGCATTCCGATCCTTTGCCGGCACTCCGATTCGACTTCTGGAGCCCATAACCACGTGTTGATTTAAAGCAGAGTCTCGTGCCCAGCGGAAGGATGAGGAGTACGTGCTGCATACTCTATATTGCTTTATTTACAGTTCAAAGCTGGTATATTACAGAAAGACATCTTGCCTCTGCCGGAGCAGAAAATGCATCCTCTCTCCTCGACAGCTCGGAGAGAATCACACAGTGAAAAACAGGAAACCAGTGTACGTCACATCCAGTCTCCCTTTCCCGTGAGAAACTCCAACAGTACAGACTGTGGAATGTAAACACCTGTCTCGTGACAAGCCCTTTCGCTGCACAGTGAAGGAAAGCAGAAACCAACAGAAACGCCTTTGGACTTCCATACTGAATGCAGGTAGGCCTGACGTGGAAGCAGTGTGTGCTAGGACATTAGTGAATAGGCTTTTCAGTGGCCTTTAGCCATGCTAACTCAATGGACTCTCCATATTCAGAAGTTGTGTACCTCTGAATACCAGTTACTGTGGCCAGTCATTGCCTTCACTGTTGACTTCCCAAAAGTCTGGTATAGTGGGAAGCATGATGCTAATGCAGCTGCCCTCTTGTTTTGATCCAGAAGACTTCTCCTTATGCTTCTGCTGTGACTACATTGACCATGTGAAAGCACCATTAGTGTGTGTGGACATTGTACGTACTAGCAGCTCTTATCCCAAAGTAAAGTGACTTTACTCCAAGAGTCTAAAGTGGTTTCCACTCTTGTTTGCTGTCGAAATGATGTTCTTACTTACCAGTACAGAGTTGCTTTCAACCACAGCTTAGAAATGTAGGGTTGTATATATGTAAATTCAGGTGACCATTTTATAGAATAACTGAACGGATGGAGCAAATTTGTTTTCTGTTGCTCTGCACCCAAACCAATGGATTCTAATAAAAATAAAAATTCTTTAGACTAAAGATTAGGAAGAACCCTTGGATGGTATAAGCTGTTTGACAGTCGAATAGGTTGCCTCGGAAAGTAATGGATTCTTCTTTATTAGCTGTTTTTAGGAACAGCAGCTGGATGACTGCCTATCAGGATGCTGTAGTTGCTGTAGGTTTCTTACGTTGGCAAAGGGTTGGACTAATTCCAGCTCTATGAATCCAAGAGTAAAAAACAGTGAGCTGAAAAAAGATAGTTTCTTGTGTTCCATGGGCTTTAAATACTTAATGATCCCACTGATCAGGACTTAGGTTCATTTATATGTTTCTGGACCGGACCTAAAGTTTGTAATGTCTTTGATAGACACCACTGTATGGCTGCTTTATACATTCTTTGGAACACACAGATATATATGTCAAACAACCATATAAGCTGTTATTCCCACCAGGGCTGCAATGTGATACCCAGGGTGGATATCTCAATATCTCTTATTTGGTCTGTGGAGATATGCATGCCATTGCTCAGTGAAACCAAGTATAGTGGTTTTATATACAAAACTGCTGGGCTAAAGCAATATTGGGGCAGGCAGGTACACAATCATAACATTTTTTTAGATTTTATATGCAGGGACAGCTTAAGTTATTTTGCCACCTGAGGCAAAGCAGAAGATAGTGCTACTTTCCCGTTCAATGTATGGAAGCTGATCAGATTGGTGCTGCCACAGCACCTGCGGGCAACAGGCAAGCTTAGAGGGCACAAGCCCAGACCACATGGCACACACAGCTCTGTACTCCAAGATCTTGTCATCCCTCAGTAGCTGCTGCCTGAGGCACCTGAATCACTCTACCTAATGGAAGGATTTGTATGAGAAGCCTATGGGTTATGTTTCATAAGAAGGGTACAGGGTGAGAGTGGAAAACTTCCATTTCCCAAACATAACCCTGAGCTCTACTGCGTTAGAACAGATTTGATTTTAGCTTCATGCCTATAGGCTTAAATACTCATGAACTAAATAAGAACATAGTTCAAGCAGAATAGAAGAAAGTGTCGTGGCAATAAGCCAGCACACCTGCTACCTCTGATTCAAAATCTACTTACCCTGGGAATAAGGCACAATGAATTCGATAGAACTTACTTCTGAGTAGACATGGCTGTTATCAAAGCTGAATTCCATCTTTCACTTGATTGTCTTCCAAGGCACAGCCTTGATCTGTTTCCTTATTGAGATCAAGTTCCTGGTTTTTCCTAAGAAAGCAAACTTCTGAAATCAAACATCCATTGGTATTGGGAGGATTCTAACTTTGAAGTGACTTCTCATATATAATTGTGGGGTGTGGTTTCTGCTTGACCCAACATAGTTACTCTTAATGGAATAAATGTAACACCCTCTCCAGTTTTAATGTAACACAAATTAAGCACATTGAAATCAAGATAACTCTAGACTAGTAATTCACCATTTGAAACACAGTAAGAAATTACTTAGGAGCTGCATAATTTATGTTGATCAGTTTTCAAATATATCCTTTTTCATAATACAAAATGAAGCATAACTAATATGAAGACAATCCACATGACTGAACATAAGTGATATTGATTGTAATAATAATGTACAGCAATAGGAAACTGCCCTGGTGCATATCTATTCTATTTTCCCACCAGATGCTTTAGTTTTTTCCAACCAAGTTTTGTCTAGCATCGGTTCCATCAAACAAAAAAGTTTCCATACACCTGCATAACTGAAGAGTTGATATCAAGGTTGTAATGCCATTAGGCAGGGTGAAGTGATTCACCTCCTGGCATTAGATAGGGTTGAAAATAAAGGGCAGCAAATATCAGTTGTGCAACATCAGGCACACACATGCTAGTGCCATTTTGATCTTCCAACTCCCACACTGCAATCCAGTGCATATCTACTCAGAAGTAAGCTGCGCTGATTTCAATGGGACCATCCCATGCTTGCTAACTGATGCTTGCTAGAGTTATAGTTCAGCAGCATCTGGAGGGCTAAACGTTCCCCACATCTGGGCAAGAGGTTTTCTAGCCCTGTACTAGCTTAGTAAGTAAAGCTATGTTATGTGGGATGAAGCATTTTGTCTTGGTACAGTAATAAACCCATCCTGTTTTGTTGTTTTTTGTAAAATGCCGATTCCCTTGTAAGTTTTGGGGACTCCTAGAATATCTGTTGCAGAGCAGGATTTAGAGTCAGCTTTCAGAGCCTCTTAAGTTATTAAATTCTAGGATACAAAGGCAGACACAGAGCAAGCCACTAGAAGGCATCTGATTTTAAAAAGAGCAGCCCCTTCTAGGAAACTGATAGCCAGCTATGATATCCAAATAACCTAACATCCATATTTGAAATATTTTTAAAGTCCTGGCATATCCACCCACAGAGCACCAATGATCTCTTCCGTAGTTTGAGTACAGGTAGTGGGAAATGTTGCTACTCTATTCGCACATTGCTTGTTTCCTTTTGGCATTTAGAGTTCTGTAGTTGTAGCTATTAAAATCCCAACTATGCAATTCTAAATCACTGCCCTGGCTTTTGTTAGTTCTTTCCGCTTTATATTTTCTACTGATGAACTTTGAAAGTCACTAATAGCAACCTCATCATGATCATTTTTCCCTTTGGAGAATTTAATACAAACAAGCATGCTAGTGCAGGGGACTAGGCTGGTGGTCATGGGGATGGAGGGCTCTGCATTTTCTTCTCAGAGGCTCCTGTTCTAAGCCCATTGAGAAAACCCAGTTTCACCCTATAACCTACTCAAAGCTCTGGGAACAGTTCAATTTAGAAAACAAATAAATGCAATTTGCCTATTTCCCAAAGAAAACAGGCATAATCATGCAAGCACAAGTTGTCATTGGGGCTAGCCTGGAAAATGTGCATATGTGGCACATTCTGGCAATGTCTGAGTAGCTGCTCACTTGGTGATGCCATAGCTTTGACTACACACATCAGCAAATACTACCATTCTGTCTGTGAGGAGGCAGGTCCCTATGGCAGTTGCCTTTCAGACCTGAACATCTGAAATCCGCTTTAATCCAAAGGCACCTCTGATGGTGGAGAGAGAGATGAGACTCCCGATAATGCTTACCAGAATTGGGAAGCAGTTACACATGTGTTCAATTGTCCATTCTAATCTATCTGATTTTAAAGCATTTAATTGCATCTGTAATCACATCCGTAATGACAAATTCAGCCTGTGTGTGTGTGAAGGCTGTTGAGTTATAACAGCTACAGTAGTGTAATATCAGCAAGAATAGAAAAGTCGGCCCCATGTGGTAAATCCTCTGGCCTTGGTGTTTTTGAGCTCCTGCAGAACACAGTTGAACACCCATAAAAGCCTACTTTTGCTTTTCATGGCAGCTACCCAATAGGCTACCTTGTCAAGAAAGGACTCAGAGATGTTGGAAGTTCCCTGAGGAGTAATTAGGTTTCCCCAAGCAGTTTTTTCCCCAGCTTTCATTCACTGATCAGATCCTTCCCAGCAATGACACTTTTTTTTAATATAACAACAACAACAGCAGCAAAAGAAGAACCTGCCTCATTATGCTTGACAGAGCAGATACTAACTTATTCTGAAGCAGAAATGATCATAACAAAACTGATGGGAAATTGCAAACATGTAAAAGTGTGTGTGTGTGTGTGTGTGTGTGTGTGTATGTGTGTGTGTGTGTGTAAGACACATAAATCAAAATGTACAAAGACATTTTAATGCCCTTTTAAAAAGCATAAATTTCCTTTTAGAGTCCCCGTCTGTTACAGAAGCCTATTATCTGATGACAGGTATGATGATTAACATAATAGACACTAGTAAAATTTTCTCCAACTTCTTTGAAAATGTTAACGTACAGCTTCAAGCAAAATGTGTTTTTTTTTAAACTGGATTTTGTTTCTGGTATGGGACCATTTGCCCAAATGAAGTTAACAGATTTGTATCTAAACCATCTGTTGGTGCAAATGCATTAGAATGTGAAGTCACGTATAGGAAGCCTCAGAGACATCTTCTGACTGCTATACATAAAAGAAAAAGAAAAAGGATGCTCTGTCTTTCCCCTCTTCTGTCTAAGGTCCAGCTCACCAGAGAGCCAATTCAGACCAATTACCTTGTCTTTGTCAACAAAAATACTCTAGTTTCCAGAGTTCTCTGGGCATAGAGGTTAAGGTCCCAGAAAGACAAAATAATAAACAAATTCATTTCAAGAATCAGAGTTGTGTGCTTGGCTGGGAGGATATGTTTGAGAAAGGTTATTTCCTTTTAGATAAACCTCCACAGGGAATTACACTCGCAGCAACATCCACTTTTGCTTTCTTTTTAAATGCAAAATCCAAATGGAACACTCTAAAGTTAAAAAATAAAAATAAGCAAATGCAAATAAGGTAATGACCTGCAACTACAATTCTTTGAGTTGCAGGATGTCCACTTTGGATAAAAAATCTTGAATACAATTTCAGAGTTGGTACAATTTTGGACTAAAGTAGATGTGATGTTTTGTCATGTAGTTTGGTCTTGCATAGTTGCTTTTTCATTAAACAATAGCTGGCATGGTGCAGGGGGTGGGGTGGCTGGGCATCGTCAACAAACTGGATTGCTCCATGGTCCTGACTGCAATCAGATTCCCCCCTCCCTGTACAGACACACTTGCAACTTGTAATGGAAAGAAATCCCATTGCAAACAATATGGATGGGAAGTGAGGGGTTGGTTCCATTTGGAACTATAGCAAGAGCAAAAGTTCAAAGCTTTCTGCCTCCAACTCATAGTCCAGATCCAGCGATTGGCCCTGCAACACGGTTTTTCTTTAACCAAACTCTGTGACCAATCACATAGCATGTCCAGAAGCATGTTGGGTGAATGTGGAAGGGGAAGTGAGCTGCGCAGTCTTGTTTTGTCTCTTGACATCTTGTACAGCGACTAGTGCCATCCACTGGTGTTCATGCATACGTACAACAAATACTTATCATAGGATCATTAGTGGTCAGTTTGGTGCATAAGCAGCTGCCCCCCCCCCAACACTGGTGTCCCTGCAGCTTACTTGAATGGGGCTAGGGTGGGGTAGTGGTGAAGTTTGGGCTGCACAGACGCACTGGTGGCAGGGCTGGATTGATTCCACTGGTGCGTCCAGGTAACCAAGCTTCTCCCTAGAACCACTTAGATAAGTTGCAGTGACGCTGGTGTCAGAAAGGTGTCTCTGGCCCTCTACACTAGCCAGGGCCAGATTTAGGTTTGAAGAGGCCCTAAGCTACTGGAGGTAATGGGACCCTTTATATGTCCAGTTGTTCTTTGTCAACAACAAATTGTCACTGTTTTTTGTGTTGAATAGATGCTATATGGTAATTTATGGACCTAATGCCATTTGCACATAACAAAATATGTATTTTATCAAAGTAATTGATACAGAAATGAGCAAACCAGTGATATTTTAGGGAGCAGGCTAGCAAGTGGGGCCCAGCCCATTACTTACATCACAGGAGCCTACACAACACAAAGCACTGTTGCTGTATGTAAGTTTTATTTTATTTGTTTTTTATCTTATATTTTGGAAATGTACATCCAGGTTTTTTTCCCTTTTAATTTTTTTTGGGGCCCCCCAAGAGAGTGGGGCCCTAAGCTATAGCTTGTTTAGCTTATACGTAAATCCGGCACTGACACTGGCTGATTCCACTTAGGAAGCAAACTTGATTTAAATTTACCCCTCTCCTGCAAATCTTTTCCCCACCCGTTTCCAGCATCTTGAGACTGTAATCAGCACATTATTCAGATCTATGCAGAGAAAGGGGGCATTTTTTCTTCCTGTGGAAATGGTACTGCATGGAGATCAGCTCTATCAAAATCGTACAAACCAAATGTTATAATGGGATGGGGGGGGAATAAGGAGAAGTGAAACTTGACATCCCCATTGAAGGCTGCAGTTGTAAGCAGTGGTACCTTGGGTTACATACGCTTCAGGTTACATACGCTTCAGGTTACAGACTCCGCTAACCCAGAAATAGTACCTTGGGTTAAGAACTTTGCTTCAGGATGAGAACAGAAATCATGCAGCGGGGGCGCAGCGGCAGCAGGAGGCCCCATTAGCTGAAGTGGTGCTTCAGGTTAAGAACAGTTTGAGGTTTGCAGTTAAGAACGAATTCCAGAACGAATTAAGTTCTTAACCTGAGGTACCGCTGTACTCATTTCTCTGGGACTAAGCCCCATTCAGTCGAAGTAAGTCCTTTTGATTTTAGTGGTATGCGTACAATTGTAGCTCAACCCTGTGCTTGTTTATAAGTTTCAGTGGGCTGTTACAATTATATGCATAAGATTGCAGCCTCATTTTTGGCATCTGGTGGTGGCAGCACTTCTCTTCTTCTGTAAATTTCTAAATTCTGTAATATAATTCAGGTTTTTCTGCCTATTTAGATTAAGAAAAGATTTCTTACTTTGTGAATTGTTGCACAGAGACAGTGTTTGAATTATGGGGTGAAAGGTATGGTGGGGGAGCTTTAGTGAAAGCCATAATTTCCAGCCAATTCTACCTAAATTGAGTCTAATGAATTGAACCCCCTAGACTTCCAAAACTACATAATAGGTAAAAGATCTTGTAACAGGGCCAGGGTACCGCCCCCCCAAAAAACAATATGATATGATAATGCTTGGGTGTTGAGATCTCAGCCATATTACAAAGATATACAAGGGAAAATGTCTCAGTGCTGCAGAAGCAGTCATCCAAGGTAAACACATCCACTGTACATCTTTCCTTTATGAAAATTAAAATCATTATCATCTTTTGACATGGAAGGATTTTGCTCCATGACTACAATTATCAAAATGTCCATGTCTGATGCATTCATCTGCCAGGCAATCTGGAGAACATTGGCCCTCTAAGGGTTACAACATTACAATTGTTCTTTGCAAATAAAATTCACATCTGTTCTGACAACTTATTTCAGCCTGATGCAACTTGAAAAGGTCGAGATTAATCCCAGAAAATCAGACTTCTATTGGAAAGGCCAAATCAACTTTAATTGTAGCACATTGCTATTTATATTGACATTTAGCCACAGCGGAGCATTATTCTTTTCATTGCTAATGTTTGTTTTACTCCAGAATCTCTGTGATTGCTTATATTTGATGCTAAACTGTGCTTTATGTTGCATAACTTAAGCAGCTTATTTACCGGTAGTTTAAGATTAGTTTCACTGACCGAGGATATTCCATGCATATGTTTAAGAAAGATCTGTGCCTGGCTTTTATATGCTGTGTGCTGGTAATACATTACCCACCTGTGTTTAACTTTGCCAATAGAGTGTACAGCAGATGGGTATGTTCTGAGCAAGCATAAGGTATATATGAATAGGAGCCCAAATACCATGAAACTAGTTCCATAAATCTAAGGGGCTTTAGATTTGTCCCACCCCCTTGTTTGTTGGCAATCTGCTTTAGAAACTTGGGGAGCAGTATGATCCCAATTTACTCAGAAGTAAGTCCCCAAATCGGTGAGGCTTAATTGCGGGTAATAAGGCTGCACAGGATTGCAGTCTGAATTTCAAAAGCAGACTGTGAGTGTGTCAAAAAGAACAAAGAAAGTGTCAAAAAATGCACTAGCTTTGCTCAAGTCTATTGCATGAATCTAAGCAGCTCCATGAATCTCAAACTATATGTTGTTATTGCTTTAAGCCCCTTGCATGAAACAGTTACTCACTGTGGTTTTTCTGACTTTTTAAGGAAAGAAACAGCACAACCACATTCAGCAGAGGGAACCTGAGTTTCAAATACCATCCTAACCACCTACTGGCTTCCGGTACTTGTTATCTGCTCAGCCATGAACTGAAAGTTTAACTTTCGGTCAGATAAAAGACTCTCAGTTGGCAATACCTTGCTGTTTAGCCTGGAGAACAAGAATACTCAAAATGGTGTAAGGGTGCTTTAAGTAACAGCTGGCAAGCAACCACATCTGAGCCTTATACTCTGATATGACATGCACTTGCAGGAATGTTGCCAAATGCAGCTGCTAGACAGCTTTAACAAGTCAATTCTAATCTTAGCAAGTCAATATTAATCTTTGCCAAATTAATATTTGCCTTGACAGCCCACCAGGACAATTATGCTTGGTTTCAATGTAAATTTGAATTAAACGATGAACCCTTTGTTCTGGAATAGACTGGAGCTACGTACATTTGGGAGCCAATGTGGTGTAATCCTCATTGAACCATGACACTTACTGGGTGACCTTGGGCCAGACACTGCCTCTCAGCCTAACCTACCTCACAGGGGCACTGTGGGGATTAAATGAGGAGGAGAAACCACGTACACCAACCTGAGCTCCTTGAAGAAAAAGATGAGCTATTAACATAACAAATACACAGTAAATGCATGTTCCCTTATGGTCCGCCTCATGTTTGCTGGTTCAACGTTTAATTTTCTAAACCCCTTTTAAAATGTAGCATATCATGAATGAATTGATGTTCCAAGTATGAAGTCCTTGGCAAAATGTGATCACCAGTTAATATCAATTTGTGCTGATGTACATAAAAAGTGGTGGGTTTCTTTTCATTTAGCAGCAACCTTGACAGAATTCTAAAATGCCAACAGTAAAGTTTGGGAATTTTTCTACTTCCATAAAAGGACTACATTTCACTTATGATTTAGCATGCCTGAAAATAGAAAAATAACCCTGCCAAGGAGGATACACTGTGCCATGTGTAGTGATAAGAGGATTACAATTTTTATTTTTTTTTGCCAGAAGTCCTGTAACATTAAACCAGTGCTCTAAGATAAGTGATGAACCTTGATGAAATCCTTTGCCAGCATTGGGTAAATGTTTTACTGGTTCCTGTGCATTCCTGCCCATGTTTGCCTTTGGTGAAATCAACCACATGCGCTGCTTCACACCTGGCAGGATACTGCATGAAAACCCCCAAAGTCCCAAGTTGTCAGTGTTGATGACAAACATTTTCATCTCTACTTACAAATGTTCTGTTCTAGCATGGGGGGGGGGGGGACAAGAAATTTTCCACGCCAGGTACCAGCTGACCTTGCTACGCCACTGCATGCTGGGTCTCTTTATTTGACATGCATATGTGTAGCATTGGGTACTGAAATTTGAAAGGGTTGCTAGCTTCTTGTATAATTTGTGGACATCTTTCATATAACTATACTATTTTCATGGCTGCAGTTTGAAATATATGTTTTAGTCCTCCACCTATCATTCAAAATATTTTACCAGTGATGCAATATTTAACATGCAAAATGCTTTAAATGCATGGTGCTTTCCAGAAAGGATATCCTAAGCTTGATAACATGGGTATGGCTGCAATCTTATACTCACTTCCAGATACATAAATTCAGTAGGACTTATTTATGGGTAGCTAAATATAAGATTGCACTGTATAGAAATCATATTTAAAAGTGGTTGGTGTGCAAATATGCACTTAGTCGGACATTTAGGTGAGTATTCAGGATGTTATTATAAGGGCAGCTGATTGCTCTAGGCAAGTAAATAGCGACTCTCATTTTCAAGACTGCTATTTTGATCTCTAGGCTGGACATTTGCCTGTGCAGTTATAATGTGAAATAGCACATTGCACTAATCAGGCCAAATTTCCAGAGAATGTGTGTTAGGGAACAACCACTCATGCAGTTATGTAATGTCCATTTGCTCTATGGAAACATGACTAAAATACCTCCAAGCAGTGTAAAGGGGTGAGGTTTTAACCTCCAGTATATACTTGAACAGCAACACCACCACACAGAAGTTCTTTAATTATGACATACGTTTTATTGACATTGATATTTGCTTCTAGTTTGAACCTTGGTTGGCTACTGAAATTAATAAATGGTATTCTGTGACAGCACAGCCTCTCTAGCAAAGATATTGATAACACAGCACTCTCCCATCAAATCCTGTTGAAGCTGATTCCCATAACTGCCAACTGCTTCTCTCTTTGTAGAATTATTCTGAGTGGGAAATGAAATTTTACTATAACAGAATTTAATGGGAAATATTAGCTAATTGTTAGTGCTGGTTTATTTCTAAAGTACTCAACATAGAGACTATAAAACCGTGAATGTAATTGTGACTTCCTATATGGATTCAAGACAAGAAAATTAGAACTCAGCTATAGCCATTTGAATAATCACATCTGATCTGCATTATTTATTAGTTATTACATGCTCAAGTGATTCAAGTTTGTACATTGCCTAATTTCATTTCAAAGCAAACATAATGTACTTTTCAGGCATTTTACATCTTTTTCTTTTGGATTGGATTAACACAATATCTCTATTTCACATATGAAATAGAAGCCAGCTGATTCGCAATTTAACCAGTACAAGTTTGCCACCCTGAGCATCCCTTAAGATGAGAATACTAGATTTTCCCAAACAGGAGATATGAATTGCCTGGCAGAGCTTGTAGCCAAGAGTAAGTGGACAAAAGGAAACACAAATTGCACCAGCTTGCTCAAAACATAATTTGATGCTCTGTTTGGATGGGGAGAAGGAGAACTCTTAAGGAAACAAAGATAGGGTCCAAAAATTAAGAGTGCTACCTTCAATGTTAATTGGAGAATGATTGGTTAACTCTGTCTCTGGCATAGTCAATATACAGACGGGAGAACTGGCAGTGTTTGACACACCTACAATATCCCTTATTCATCTCTTCCTAAGTAGGCCCATTCCCATTTGGAGGACCGTGGATGGATTCATCTCAGAATGGGTTATTCATTAACTATTCATGTTCTAAACCAAGGGGTAGCCAATGTGGTTCCTCCAGATAGTATTGGACTACAACTTTCATCATCCCCAATGTGACTAATAGTCAGGGTTTATGGGAGCTGTGGTCCAATATTATCTGGAGGGTACTATGTTGGGCTTCCCTTAATCTAAGTGGTAAAAATACTCAGTTTTGGCCTCTCTTAATCACTATTCTACTCTTGGGCCATTCAGTGGTTACTGAAGAATTTAGCCCTGTTCTTGCTACTTCCTACTCATAAAAATTATGACCTAGCCCTTTTTGCCTTCATAACTGAAGTATTTTTTGGTAACTTTACATTTTGGTTTCTTTTTTCCATTATAATTCACCTTTGTTTTTTGGGGCGAATGTTCTCTGAATGCCAAAGGCATCCATTTAAATCAGTGGCGCTGCTCCAGCTGCCCCAATACATTATATGGAGCTGCACTCATGTAGGGGCTTCTTTGCTGTTGCCTGTAGGCACAGGAATGACCTGTGCATGTAACACCATTCCTACCTATGTGCAGAAAGCTTCCCTTCATAGAAGAGAATGGGGAAGTCCCTGTGCACATCAGACTTTTGACATACTCTATATCTCCTTATTTAGTCTTCACTAATGTGATCTAGGTAACTTGTGACTAGAGATACAGGGAAGTTTGTTAAGGATTTAGCTCCCCCCCTCTACTTATTTTTTTGGTCACAGATCAACTTAGGAAATATAGAATAAATGTTGATTACCTTCATTTTCTGCCATGAAAAGCTGGTTTGGCTTTATTCATATCACTGTAAAAACTAAACTAAAAGTATTCACACCAGCAGCAAATACATTGATGCCAATAAAAGTAGTTTTAAAAAAATCTTCTTTAAGATGCTAACAAATTTACTTACAAACACCTATATTTATTATTTCATAAATAGGCGCAACAGCTTCCATAAAAAAGATTAAATACAGACACAGTATGAAGAAACAATAATACATAGCTGTATGTAAAGGTTATAATTTAGATGTTTCCAATCTGTTTCAGCATCTAATAAAATATCAAGAAAGCATTTGGCCATTTTATACATAAGAGGACGTAAATGACGTTTACTAACCATTACACATAAAGTGATAAAAAAGCAGTTTTAGGCAGTACAAAATAAATGTGTTTGCTCTTTTCCCAACACTAAACTTTTTTTTTGTATAACTAATGACAGAAAGCCAATTTCTGTTTAATTAAATTCATTTGGGAATAATTTTCCTTTTTTCTTTCAAAGAGTTTGAAAATATAGAACTATTAGTCAGTTGCTTAAAAATGAAGTAAAAATATGAATGTTTGCCAATTTAACCCCCTTTGTGAAATCAATAAACTGGAATGAGCCAGTTTCAAATTACAATTAGCTACAAAAACATTCACATTTTATACTCTAGGAGAGTGTAACATAGATGCTATTTACAAACTTGCTATGACTGCTACATCAAGCCATTTAAAAAGTCTTTAGTAGTTTCATATAAACACCCATTATGAAAACCAATGGAAAATCCAGGACTTTTATCCAAGACATCTACAGTTGCTAAGGCAGTTACTAGCGCAGCACTTCACAGCAAAAATAAAAACCAACATAAAATCTGAATGGTCCAAGCCTCCTTCCTAAATGAAACAAGAAAAGCAACGTCCATTTAAAGGATGCTGAAGGAGAAAGAAAAAGAAACAAGGGGGTGGAGGAAGGAGCAAGACTATTCCCCCCCCCCAGAGTGAATGACCCACCAGCTTAAATAGTCCTAAGTGCTTAGCAACTTATATTTTCTAAATAAATGCAGAACTGCCTTGACTGCATATAGCAATCTGGGATGAAAAGACTTCCCTGCATTCCTCAGTGGAAAGAAGAGGCGCTTTCCCAAACTGTTCAGGTAAGATACAAAGCTTTGTCCCTCTGCATGGCCCTGTTCAGAAAGAATTTGGGGGAGGGGGAGAGAAAAGAAAATTACATTTAATGTTGACATTCAAAACCACATGTTAAGCCTTGAGATCAGTGTTTTGATATCTTAAGCAGGCCAGAAGTGTTAGCAAAGTGTGGTGTAGTGGTTAAGAGCGGTAGTCTCGTAATCTGGGGAACCGGGTTCGCGTCTCCGCTCCTCCACATGCAGCTGCTGGGTGACCTTGGGCCCCACTCACCTCACAGAGTGTTTGTTGTGGGGGAGGAAGGGAAAGGAGAATGTTAGCCGCTTTGAGACTCCTGAAGGGGAGTGAAAGGCAGGATATCAAATCCAAACTCTTCCTCTTCTCCTCTTCAAAGTCCCCCAGTTTTGGGCCAAAGACAGGCATGCAATTCTAGCCAAGGCTCCAGGGAGCACCTCAGCCCAGCAGAGAGTAAGCCTGTGCCCCTTTATAAACCAGCCTGTCTGATTGCCCCTTCCCACCAGAAGTCTTTGAACATAAATGCTCTGGACACAAAGCATCTTTGCTTGGCTGTGCACATGAAAACAGAAAAGCACATGCTCTTTCTAATGCTGGGGAAACTCTGGCCCTCCACATGTTGTTTGGACTATCATCCCCATCACCCCTGACCAATGGCCATCCTGTCTGGGGTTGATGGGAAAAGCACCCTGGTCTGCATTTGGCAGATAAGAGCGTCCAACAACATCTAGAGGGCTACAGCTTCCCCATCCCTGTATTAGACATGTTTAATATTCTTCCTTAGTTAAGCAAGTTGACCAATATCCCAGAACCCTATCACTTTAGACGCGATGGGGTACAGAGTCAGGGATGGCTGCTGTGAGGAGGAAAGGGCCATGAACCCCACCAAATTTGTAGATCTTCGTTTACAGTGGTACCTCAGGTTACAGACGCTTCAGGTTACAGACTCCGCAAACCCAGAAATAGTACCTCAGGTTAAGAACTTTGCTTCAGGATGAGAACAGAAATCACGTGGTGGCGGTGCGGCGGCAGCGGGAGGCCCCATTAGCTAAAGTGGTATCTCAGGTTAAGAACAGTTTCAGGTTAAGAACGGATCTCCAGAATGAATTACGTTCTTAACCCGAGGTACCACTGTATTGGATAAGGAGTATGTAGTCTGCGACCACTAGGAGAAGTGCAGAGAGAAGAAACACCATGGTGCATCTGCAGCAGCACAACTGGGTGCCTTCATCTGCCCCAGCTGCAACAAAACATGTCTCTCTCATATTGGTTTCTACAGCCACTGTAACCTTCCAGCAGGTTGACTTCATTCCCCAAATGTGCACTCCTTCATTGTCTCCCGAGACAGACAGCTGCCAACAAGTATGTGGCTATCAAGGTAATATTCTCTTCTGTTTACTGTGAGTGGTTGGACACAATTTTCCATTTCTCTCATTGATTTCAGTGGAGGGCGAGTCTTATTTGCAATTAATTATGTGCAGTACTGCAGCCCTTGTTCTCTTAAATAACAGTCTCCCTAATAGTAAAATATATTGGTCTGATGTAAAGCAAGCCACTGCTTGTTTATTATTATTTTCACTAGACATCTGTTAGTAACCAAAGGCATCAGAACCCTGTAATCTGAGCTAGATGATAAATATAAAAATAGATGCCACAATTGTTGCCCAGCTTTTGTCATAAATATTACTCAACACAAGGTGGCATTCACTGGCTGCTCACCCATTACTGCAGTAATCATTATTCCAGTCCACACTCTGTGCTGGGGGATTTCTGCACCCTGAACGAACATATTCCATCGCTTGGGTAACAACTTGCGCAGCTGTAGATGTTGGGTTGATAATATTCTGGTAATCAGGCTGGAGAGTAAAACCCTTAAAAAAAAAAAAGGGGGGGGGAGAATTCAAAATAGGGTTTGCAGATCGAAGTTAACCTCTTAACTGAAAGTTCTGACAAAGTACCAATGTTGTACTTCTACATTTTCAAACTTGAAAAAAAAGAAAAGGAAATAGAAGGATGCTTGTGCTTTTCCAAAAGAGAAAAAAAACCACACACATTTTTTTTAATTGGTTGAGAAGAAATGCTAGATAACACACTGCAATAGTGTAGAACTCGGAGACAAAGAACAGAGACATTTTAAAGCCATGAAAAACAACTCATTCAACACGGGGAAATAAAAGAAAGGTCTGTGTGTTTCTTACAGCTCGTATTTCGATTCAACCCAAGGATACACTATTAGTTAATTCCAAGAATATGCAACAGAATCTTTTTGAAGGATGCAGGCAGCAGGTGGCTGAGTGTTTTATTAGACTACACCTATTCACAATTATTGTTCTCAAACCCCTTTTATTTGGTTCAGTCACAAAAGGACCATCTGCTCCTTCTTTTATTTGCACTTCTTTCTCAACTACACAAAAATTCAGCTAAGGCTTTTTAACAGTTGTTGGACTAATGTAGCAAAAGCAGCATAAAACCCCAACTTGCTGTTGTTTTCAGCCAAGAGTGAGAATGCCTAAATGCTGTTTGCCAAAATCAGCAGAGTAGATCAGATTTTCAAGAATGGTATGCATTGATTTGCAGTACAGGATTTAGCTTAAATATACAGAGAGCATTGCTGAAAGGTTAGAAACACTTTTTGTGCAGAAACACTATTATACACCCACCAATTTTGACTAGAAGAGAACAGAGATGAACCTCCCGGTGACATCAGGAGGAGGTACACTAACTAAAATAAAGGTTTCATTTTGCTACGTAGAACCTATCTGGTTGAAATGGTACATTTTATGACCCTTGTTTGCATTTGGCAAATACAATAAATGCCTAGTTCAAACCAAGAGGTTAACATATAAATGGAGAGTTGTTAGAACACTCTTGCTTTTTCTTTTGAAATCCCATTATTTAAGTCTGCTTGATGTAGTAGTTAGAGTGGATGGTAGACCAGGGCACAAATTCCCACTGGGTGACCTTGGGCCATTCACCCTAGCCTACCTCATAGGGTGGTTGTGAGTATAAATTGAGAAAGGGAAGAATTATTTGCAGCACTTTGAGATCCTTGGAGACAAAGTTGAAATATACATGTAATAATAAATATTTAAAAAACAAAGAGGAGTTCATTATTAACAAACTTGGATCCACTTTTCTACCATAAGATGAAATCTAATGTTGCTACCTAAAATATAGGATTGGTGCAGATGTAACTGTGGCTCCTAAGCGATATTCAGAAACCATTGCTGAGAACTAGCACTCCCATTTCACAGATCCTCACTTCCCTTGAGCAAATTCTTTCTTAAATAGTTCACTGGCACTAAAGTCAAAGTAACATTATGGCTATTTATTTAAAATATTTTAGTCCCACCCTTCATCCAATGATCTTAAGGCAGGTTATGCTTCTGTTAAAATCACAGTCAATAAAACAGAAAGTGAAAAGAGCAGATAAAAGCAATGATAAAACCAGCATAACAGAAAACCTCAAAGAACATCTCATTAAAAGCTGCCATTCTGTCTGACCTGGGTGGCAGTGGCTCTCAAGGGTTTCAGACAGGGAATCTTTCTCAGCCCTACCTGCAGATGCTGGGAACTGAATCAGGGACCACCTGCATACAAAACAGATGTTCTACCACTGAGCTACGGTCCTTTTCACTGCAGTGCCAGACTAAAAGGCCTGAAAGGATTTGTGAAACAGATATATGTTTACATGGCACTGGAATGCTAACAAAATCAGCACCCGTTGTGCTTCCAGGAAGAGGGTATTTCACAACCACCACAGAAAAGGCCCTATCTCATGTCACCACATGGTGTATCTTCCTTTGGTGGGACTCTAATGGTGGCACCTGATAAAGGAGGCTGATAGAGGGAGAAACATGCCTTCATATATTTGGGTTCCAATGCATTTACAGCTCTACATGTTAGCACCAGCAGCTTAAAATCAGCTCAGAAACGTATAGGCAGGCAATAAAGATCTTTCAGTATTGGTGTTACATGGTCCCTTGTGGTTGTCACAGACCACACTCTGTCAGACGTATTCTGCCCTAATTGAAGTTTTCAGGTCATTTTTTAATGATATCCCCATGTAAAACACATTACAGTAATCCAGATGGAAGGTTACCAGAGCATGAGTCACTGTGACTACATTATCTATATTCAGGAAATGCCATAGCTGTTAACCAGATTTTCCATTTGACCAGTCTTTGAGATTGCTATCTGAAGTGGGTCTCGGAAAACTATGTTTCTGAAGTTTTCAGAATACAAATCTGCCTATCTCATAACGCACTAATGTCTTGCAAATTGAATGTAATTTGTCTGAGAAGTCCTCTTGCAATTCAAAATGTAAAATGAGATTCTTCACATACACAAAAAAAAATGCTTTCCGTTTATGTCTAAACCCTGAGCACTAAGTACTGCTCAGGCAGAGCTAAGCATTGTCTCTAAAGGATTATTTTTTAGGATTTGGGGTGGAGGGCTATGGCCTCAACCAAGTACATGGAAGCTCCTCCAATCCTAATGACCTATAGATACGCCTTCTCTCTCTAGCCTCTATTTTCTCCATCTTTTAAGCTTATGGTGAGACCAACAGATCCTTGCTGGTCCAGAACCCTGTTTCCCACAACAGCCAAGCAGAGGCCTCTGCACATATACCATATTTTTTGCTCTATAAGACTCACTTTTTCCCTCCTAAAAAGTAAGGGGAGATGTGTGTGCGTCTTATGGAGCGAATGCAGGCTGCGCAGCTATCCCAGAAGCCAGAACAGCAAGAGGGATTGCTGCTTTCACTGTGCAGCAATCCCTCTTGCTGTTCTGGCTTCTGAGATTCAGAATATTTTTTTTCTTGTTTTCCTCTTCCAAAAACTAGGTGCGTCTTGTGGTCTGGTGCATCTTATAGAGCAAAAAATACGGTAATCTAATTGCAACACTTGCCTTTCCCCCAAGCACCAGTACTTCCCCATGATTGCCCATAGTCCAGGAAAAAACACCCTTTGCTCGCTTTGTCTAAAATGTCACTAGTTCACAGGACATGGGCACTAGTGACATTTTAGATAAATGAAATATTTTAGATAAATGAAATAAAACCAAGTGTCCAGGCAGTTAAGGCAAAGCCAACATTATGGGTCAATTGAAAACCCCCTTTTTTAAAAAAAAAATCAGTTTTAAAATATTCTCCAATGACCCTATGGAACCAAGTGAATGGAATACTTTGTCCAAGGCTACAAATGAATTCAAATGGACTAGTAACCTGATCCAATGATTCCTTACTTCAAAATAAATCCCCAATTTCAATTAGGGGTTACACATGCAGAAGATACAGTCTAAATCAGAATACAATGCTGTGCCTGCTTTGTTGACTTGTCTACAAGCTTCTACATGCTCATCTATAAGCTTCAACCCTCAGACAAACAACAACTGTCTCACTAAATTGTGATTTTAGTATTCTTAAGTCAAAGCATGTACTAAAGCTGACAATGCAAATGGAGCCTATATTTCGTATAGTATAGCTCCTTCAGCTGTCAAGTGTGTGATTTGATGTTTATATTGGAAGTGCTTTGGAACTGTCTAATTTGAGGCTTATATTGGAACTGTCAGCTCTGATTAGTGGCTTTTCTTGAATTTCGACTAATGGCTCTTATTTCGTTTGTTTTTCCTATGTACAAAAGCAGTCACAGTTATGGATACTGATTGAAAACAACAAGGAACAAAATATGTCATACCATAATTAATAGTTCTTTGAACCTTGGGTTATCAGGATTCCTTATTAATGAAGGCTGCCTTCTCCCCTGTTACAAGCCAACAGAACAGATGTAGGAGCTTCCCACAACCCAGGAAATCATGTTGCTGTTCTAATATTTGCCGAAAAGGTTTAAGCCAAAGCTAACAAAATATAACTGAAGAATTTTAGAATTGCAAAGCTAACAAAAGGCCAAATTTCTTGGCTACTGTTTCAAGCAGTCTATAATATTCACTGGACGCTTGTGCCACTCTGATGCAGAATGGCTTAAATAGAATTTCATGTAAGGGTTTTGCAAACAACAATGCAATAAAAAATATCAGAAAATGGATGCTCTGTGGGCTAATGAGACAATGCCAAATGTTTTGCTTCGTAATGCTCAAGATAAAATCAGCAACTGTTTTGCAACATGCCTCGAATTTTAAGTTTCATTTTCTTGCACCAGATTGAAATAAAAATAGGGGACTTGATAAAGATTAATTTGATGTCAGACGGGACATTTGCTCTTTAATTAGATTTCTGTATCCCTAGCTGGGGTTTTTGTGTGCGACTGTAGCAAGTACTAAAAAGCCTGCAGCAGAACCTAAAGTGCGATCCTCATCTCTACACTTTACCGGGAACTAATTTCATTTCCTGCCTGTCTGGAGAGGTATTTTCAACAGGCATCAATGTTTTTGTCTTCACAACTGATTTATTCATCAATCTCAATGTGATGTTTTTTTAAACCTTTAAATTGCATCCAAATCCTAAAGCATCTGTTTATTACACAAGGAAATTGAAAATATGTCTGTGTGATATCATACAAAGATTTTCCCTTAAGGTTATAAGGACAGTTGACAGATATTAATGATTCCCTCTCCCCATGCCTGTTAGCCACATTCAGAAACATGGTACGTGGGGGGAAATGGAGGGCAGGGGAAATAAAGAGTCGTGAAAATGCAGCATGCCCGAGAACTGACGGGATAAAAACAGATCGGAAGAAGTGAAGCTGCAATGTCTGAAAAGGCCACCCATGTGATCACATTGCAACGGAGGTGATAAAAATAAAGAATGGAATTGTAGGCCTTCTATCATGGTAACATAGAAAAACAACAGCTTAGTAGATCAGTACTTCTATCTCTAGTTCAACACAGCCTTCCCCAAGCTGGTGACCTCTGCATGGTGTGGAACTACAAGTTCCCTCATCCCTGACCAAGCTGGCTGAGGCTAATGGTGGAAGTTACGGACCAAAACATCCAGAGGTCACCAGCTTGGGGAAGGCTGGTGTGACAGAACAGGAGAATGAACAGCATACTAGCACAGGATAGAGGTATGTGATAGTTACCACTCATGTAATAAATGACAAAAAGCTGTATGAAAGAAGTCTTTCACAGGGCAGGCAGGCAGTTTGGTCTTAATGGGATGGGTGAGAAGGGAGTTGGCTCATAGTCAGATCCATGAACTTCAATATTCTAGGAAGTTAACCAGAGTGCTTGCAAATCTTTGCAAACACACAGTAGACATTCAGTAGGTAGACTTGGGTTCCCTATACACGACTTTTGTTCTGTTTTATTGAAAACAGCAATGGAATTTCATTGGGACTGTTGATTCATTTTATGAGTATCTATCACTCATTTTAGGAGTATCTGTGTTACCAAAAACCAGACAGTTACACACATAATGGCAACAATGTTTCTGTTACCAAATTCTCTAGAAGATGTGGGGAAATGGTATGGTGTGGTGTTTTTTTTTAAAAAAAAGAATTGTAGTGCTTTTTGTTTTCAGTGTGAACACAAAATTCCTGTATAAATGTCTTGTTAGCCTATGAAAAATCAAAAGAAATGTGACTAATTTAGCTAGACTTCATTTAGGTTGCATTTTTCTAATGAAGCTCATGATTTAGAAGGTAATATCTGACAGGTGACCTGTGAGAAACTTCTGAGAGGGGCAATGAATCTAAGTGAATGAGCAACATAATGGGTTCATTATAACATATATAAGTTAAAGCACATTGGGAGGAAATAATTGGGGAAACCTTCATATATTGAGAATCTAAATTAACTGACACCGCTTAGGAAAAAGCTCTGGTCACCTGAGTGCACACTAAATGAAAACATCTGAATAATGCCTAGCATTGAGGGCAGGGTCACAAAAGTCCACAAACAAGATGCTACTGATTTCATACTGCAATATAAATTGATGGTATGCCTCTTATAACCTGTGTTTTAATGTTAAAAAAAAGTATATCAGAAAGAAAAGACTAAGAGAATATCAAGTGAAAATAATGGAGTTCTTTCATTTTGGGGCCGAGGAACCAGTACTTTGATATTCTAGTTGAAATAACACAATGTAGAATAAGGCCCATCTGAACTTTACTATTCATTTCCCCCTGACTGGGTGCTTTCCAGAAGTTTTGAATTTCAGCTGCCATCAGGCCCAGCTTCCACAGCCAATGGTCAGAGATATGGGAGCTGTAAGCTTAGGGGAAGACTCCTCTTAAGTGTTGTTGATGAATAAAAAGAATAAAACACGGTACTGGAATTCAGAATGATTAATGGTATGAATTATAGCTCTAATTGCCACAACATTTCTCTCCTTTGTTTGCATAAGTTCTAATAGCATTCACATACACACCAGAAATGGTCAGGGGAAGCAAGAGCGCAGAACCTCCTGGCATCTCCCTACTTCTATGCAATGAACTAGCTCACTTGTTGCTATCACAAAGGAAGTAGCATGGTTGTGGGGCATCAGGACTTTGGTACATGCATTGCATGCAGAAAGTCCCAGGTTCTGTTCTTGGCATCTCCAGCTGAGGGTCTGGAAAGGAACTGCTAGTCACAGTGAGCAATACTTGGGTAGACAAACCAATGATCTGACTCAAGCTAAGGCAACTTCCTGTGTTCAACAAGGCTACAAAGCGGCCACAAGCTTGGAAGAAGATAGGTTCACATACAATAACCAGCTAAGCTTCTGCCTTGCTCATGCTAGCCTGCAAGTTGTCTACACGTGTGTGACTTTTTATATGGTTAGAGAACAGGAACCATCTGGTTTTCCTCCATAGGGAGAAGCAGATTACTGGGGATCATAACTCGCAGCTGCAATATGAAACCTGGAACTCTGAGCCAATGCAAAAATGGGAAGTAACACAAATATTAATGCATCATCAGAGATTAAAAACACAGGTAGGACTTACTTGTTGCATTGTAGGTGAATGCAAAGCAGACTGGACCTGCATTGGTAGCTGGTTCCCAATGGACTGCTGCATTGTAAGTGGCTGGTGTTGTTGTATACTGAGGTGCGGGTGAAGAGGAGGACTCATCTGAAGGGATGGAGGTGGAGACACAGCCATATTGGCTATGGAAACAGTCACTGGCATTTGGCTGTTAGGCTTAGGTGCTATATTCCTAGGAATATTGGGATGTATGGCTGTTATGTGAGGATTCATTCCTCCTTGTTGGTGGTAATGGGAACTTAGATACAATGCCGAATGAGGCTGTGTAGATCCATGGAATACTGACTGCTTTGTGTTCATCATCTGAGGTTGCTGGGATACCTTAACATCCACAGGTTCATTGTAGCTCTGTTCAGAAAAAAAACAAAACAAAACACCAGACAATACTTAAAGGCTGTTAGTGCTGTAAGCATTATAGCCAAAGTGAATGAATGCATGACATGGTTACAAATGTACAAAGGGCCCTGCTGAATCAGAGCAAAGGGCTGTCTAGTCCAGCATTCTGTTCTCACAGAGGCTAAGCAGATGCTTATGTAAAGACTAAAGCAGGGCTCAACTGCAACAAGCTCTTAGTTTCTTCTGCTCGCCCAAATGTAAAATAATAAAAGACACAGCAATGGAAACCTAAAGGCAAGTCAAAACAAGAAGTTGTACATGACCTTGAAAACAAGAGCCTGGAATTAGACAAACATTTTCCTGTCATGAATATGTCCAGCTATGTAACATACCACTTACTGACTTGCATGATGTAGTTACTACCTCTGAGAAGGCATGCAAATGCATCCTTAATATTTTCTCTCTCTCCCTGACCCCATTGTTTTCCTCCTACTATCTCTTGCCTCTGCATTCACCTTCATTCTCATTGAGTTGAAGTCTTTGGGCTCACCCACATTTCTGTTTGTGCCGAGCCTAGAAAGCACAGGTCCAAGCAGTTTTCTGCTTGAGCCACGCTTTCTAGATATGGGTCTGAGCAGTTTCCCCCTCTCAAACCCGCTCTTTAGCGATAGATCAGAACAAATGGCAATCTGGGGAAAACTGGAATTGCTGTTTGCTCTGACTGATCACTAAAGAACAGTTTTCCCTGGGAGAAAGCAGTGGGATAAGAGGAGGCATGGCCAAGTCCTTACTGTTGTTTCTACATTCTGTAGCTGATTTGCATATGAATCATTGCTCATTCCAGGTGGCCCATTGAGAGGCATTGAGTGGTAGATGGAAATGAGAGAAAGGGTGGGACAAGAGCAGATGAAGTGCCTAGGTGAGCATCTCCTCCAAAGTATGGCCAAGGACACTGAGAAAGGAGGGGGACATGGCTTTTATTATTATTACTTCGAAAAGAAAAGTAATGAAGACTGTTCAGTAATTATCACATCACTATTTGTGAATGACATTGTGATACTGACTACACTACTGTTTGTAGACCTCTTAGAGGTTCTACTTACAATCAAGCAATATATAAAATTTGTTAAATAAAATAAGTAAAAACAAACCAAGACTTGTATTTAGAGGGCTTTTCTGCAGCTACACAGAAGCTCCTTCTATAGATCTCAAGCAGGATGAAGCAGACTCATTACCGAACGCCTGTGGAACTGATATGGGACATGGGACCTGTGGCCTTCCAGGTGCTGTGAGACTCCAACTCCATTGAGCCCAGAAGGATGGGAGTTGCACTCCTCATCTCTGCCCTAGAGAGAAGTCTATGCAAGGTCTCAGAAATTACCTGCAGCAGGCTCAGCTCTACTAATTCTAGGTCATCAACCCAATATACATTTATGAACACAAAGTTATCCAGCAACATTTCTTTAAAAAAGAAACTTTTTGGAACCATCAGTGGATAACTGTGTTTCCTAATAACTTCCATATAACATATATATATTTAAAAGTTTATTTACATCAGTTTTCCCCACAGTCATTTCATCAGAGCTGACTTATAAACTAGATGTGCTCACATAAATGCAGCAAAGAGCAAGAGATTAACTCCCCCGGGGCTTGCCAGTGGATATGTACCTGAATAATAATTCATCTCTTAGGGAGAAGTTGAATGAATAACTAGTGGAAGGTGAAACATGCCAGGGAAAAAAAGAGAGAGATAAAATGTTCCTTTGAAAGAAGGCAGTACTATGTCAAAACAAGAGTTGGAAGATGCATATATGCCCTTATTCTATAACCTCCATGTCACATTTCCTCCATTTACAAGTCAAAATAAGTTTAACGTTACTCCAGGCACTCTGGGGTCACTGGAGCCTGTGAAGAACCATTTGTATTCCTTTTGATGTATGCACCATCACCACCAATCAGCCAATATGCACATTACAGAAATTGGTTCATTATGCGCAATGATATACAATGAAAAAGATGATAACTTCATTTGCCCAAGTCAAGCTGTAGTAATGATGGCAACAAAAACGTATTTTCTCCAGTAAACTGAGCAAAATTAAATGGAAATGATAAAGGGAATTCAATTCTCGGCGCATAGGTAAGAATATGCGTTCCACCTGCACCCAATGTGATATACTACTCCACTTGCACATAGAAAACCCAAACACAAGGCAATAGATTTAAAATGTAGCTCTCTCTTTTATTATTATTATTATTATTATTATTATTATTATGGTGGCATAAAAGAAATGTTGGACCATACTGAGGGGGAGTCATTTTCTTTCTCAATGTGAAGGGTTTTAACGTTCTCTAAAGCTCTCTTAAACTGAGTGGGGATTGACTAATAGCATTGTTCCACTGTTCCGGTGTTATGTACCCCACTAGGGTGGGGAACCTTCTTCAGCCTTAGAACTGCATTCCCTCAAATGCAACCATATTGGTGGGGTGGAGGCATGCACTTGTGGTGGGTGTGGCAAAATATGTGTGGTCAGACACACTCCACTCTCCATACAGGCAAGCAAGAGTAATTATCACATTCTAGCCACGTAAAAACACTAGAAGAGGAAACAGGTGAGGTTCAGTGAAGAGTGCAGCTTGGCCTGGGCAGAGTCTCAGGGGCTAGATCAGGATTCCTCAACCTCAGCCCTCCAGATGTTTTGAGACTACAATTCCCATCATCCCTGACCACTGGTCCTGCTAGCTAGGGATCATGAGAGTTGTAGGCCCAAAACATCTTGAGGGCTGAGGTTGAGGAAGCCTGGGCTAGAGATAGAATTACCAGCCTGCCTGGTTGGGTTGGAGGTTAATTCTTCTCTGAGGAAGTTGGACGAGATGACCCCTCTATGATCCTAGACCCCTGCCTCTTTAGGCTGCAGCCAGCAATGGAGGGCTGGAGAAAAAGCAGGGAGTGGTGATGGTAGAGAGGAGATGGGGCCAAGAATCCAGAGTACCAGAGCTGGGAAGTGACAGATTAAGGATGCTGGGACCCAGGCATTGGAAGTGCAGCATCAGTGATGGTGTGAGGACGTTTGTTTGAAAGCTGAAAGGTTTTACCAGCTTAAGGGGAAAGACTTCAGTGGTTCAGAAAGTGAAACTTGTTACTAAATTTGGAAAGAAAGACCTGTCTGGTTTATTTGTTCTGTGTCTTTCAAAGACAGTCTAATATTTGTAAAGTGTTTAAAATATCTGTGCCAAGTCCTGGGATATCAGACTTGTAGACATGGACAGGCAGGCAGCTCTGGCAAAAGGGCAATCATAATAACAAAGTGCAAGACTTAATTAATTCATATTCTTTAGAGGACATATAGTAATATTTGCTTATATTTTTAGCTATCTAAATACTGTTATGATAATACCCTTTATTCAGGTTTCAATGGGGATTTTTATGTGTCTGCAGATTTGAATAACGATAGGGTTTTACAAGGAATGAAATTATCTACATACATGCTTTTATAAACACTGGTTGAGTTATATTTTTACCTGTTTATATCTTGGATCATCTCATATATCTATTTTCTTTTATTCATAATAATATATGTAGACTCTTATGTAAATATTTGAATAAACAGATTATAATATTTTTAAAAGAGTCTTGATGCCAGTTGGAGTGTGGACTCAACATCCTGCACCTGAGTCCCAAAGTAGCCCCCTAACAAATGTAGCTGTTCTCCAAAGGAGGAGGCGTAATGCCTAAATCGTTCATGAAATGAATGTTACATGTTAGATACTATATTTGATTGCATGTAGAAGGGGCCCCAGTTTGATCTAAATAGCACATTATATCTTTTGAAATAAAATAAGGCATGTTTTATATCCTAAGCTTCTAGAGCTGCCTCCATAAAATACTTTATAAATATCGACTCAACAGGTAAACTAACAGATCTACTATCAGCTTGAACACAAAAATGCCATGTTAAGCAATAAAAGTGCTTGTTTTTTAACATTCAAAATTGCAATTCACAGCATTTTAAATAAGGCTATACAATTTGCTATACAAACTACTAGCAAAAGTAGTAAAAGTTGCAACTAAGGGCAATGCAAAAGCTTAGTCAGTATTATAAATAATATCACAATCTGAATAGCATTATAAAAAAAGCTTTGTAATGTGATTTTTTACTTTATATATTTATTTCCACACACATCAAACAGCTTGACTGTAGCCCCATTAATTTCAATAATTCTAAGACAGGAGTGGGGAAAAGGCTTTGAGAAAAGCTCTAGCAAACATTGTAATATATTTAATGGAGACTAATGTACATTTGTATCATCAATTCCAAGTGAACAGTGGTCACCTTTTGGCAACTGGTAATCCTAACAAATAAAATAAAATAAATCTAGAGTATTGAAATATCAAATTTTAGACTCATCAGCATGAAAACACTTCTCATTTCAAGCCACTGTAGTTGAATATGTAGGACTTTCAAATATGTTGTTAAGACTTGCTGCACCAGCATACGGATGCTTACAATGGGTTACTTAGATAAAGGATAACATATAGGTACATTTATTTGGGGGGGGGGAGAGAAAAAAGAGAGAGAGAGAGGAGAAAAATGGATTGGATCCAAACTGGAAACACAGCTTCTCTTGTACACCAATCCTTCTCTATATACCCTCTGCACCCCGACTCCTGAAGGTCAAGGAACCCTTTGGAACAGCATTGGAAAAGGCGCAGAGGGATGCAGCAGGAGGAAGGTATTGGCAGAAACTGAAGGGTGGAGAAGCTACCTTGCCTTTTCAAAAGTGGCTTTTCCATTAGTACAAGGCACTAATCCAAGCCCATGCCATGTACAACTAGTCCATTTGTCACCTACAAGGTGGTGATCATGTTGTACAAGTACACGCAAACTACTGGAAATCAAAACAGCCAGTTACTGGTTGCGGTCCAACTTTCCATTGGCAGACGTAAGATTTATCAATAGTCAATTTTATATTTCATTTGCGGTCCTGCTCATGCCTCTAAGCTATGGAAATGAAAGGGGGATAGGGTTTGCCATCTAGCATAAACAAACAGCTGTTTGTATTAAGCAGCAATTCCCAGAATTAACTTAAAAGCTTAGAGAAGCAATAATTGTTGTTTACATATTAAGCAGCTGGACAATAAAAAAATATGGCTGGAACACCTATAATCCATCCAATGCCTATTTATTTATTTATTTATTTATTATTAAGGTTTACACCCGGCCATTAAAAAAACAACTTATCAGGGTGACTTTCAATATTAAATATTAAAAACATGTTACCTTGGATACAAGGCTTGCTCTGTATGCAGCTAACTGCTTCAGATATTCCTTCTTTGCAGCTTCAGTTTTCTTTTTATACACCTGAAAAAGAAGGAAGAGTGGCAAATCAGCAACTAGGCTTGTTGGGCTATAAATTAAAATATCATAACCTGCAATATTTACACAACAGCAGCAAACTTCCCTATTCTCTTTATCTTTTTTACCTTGCAAACTTTTGCTTGTTTGTTAACTAAGCAAGCAAGATAGCAATTGAGATGTGAAAAACAATGCTCAACACTATCCACATGACAAAAACACCATAATCCAATTAAAAAATAAAGCTAAAAAATGAATGGAGAGTGAATAATTGTTTTTTTTTAATGTGGTTGATCAAAGCTACTATATTTTGAGAATCTTTTATTACATTAGGATGAACATAATGTTCTCATATATTTTTGATGTATATTACATTCTGTATTATGTATGCTTTTGTAGTTCGCCTTGAGACATTTTATATTGTAAATGATGAATAAATGCAGTAAGAATAGTAATATGCAATTAGGATTAGTTTGGTTTACTCAAACTCCGATTTTATGTTACTGTCATCTTGTAGAAGCTCCTTGAAATGTTTCCTGCATGGGAGGGGCTCTGTGGAGTGGCAAGAGTCACTTGGGCTGACCTACAGTTCACTCTGATCACTTGGAGCATGTATGTTTTCATGCCACAGATTCCTGGCAGTGGCTGGCACTGGTATATGGCCATATAACCTGCCACAGTGAAGTATTTCCAGCAATTACTATATGGTGGTCTTTATGAAAGAACCTCTCTTGGGCTGACCCAAATTAAACAAGTCAGATCCTGACCACATTTAACCACACATTTAGTCCTACATAAATTTCTGGGACAGATTAGTCATGACTAAATGAAGTCCTATTGATCTCAAGGGGACTAATGTGTAACCAGCTTGGTCTGGATTCCATCCAATGAGATTGGGTATGACATGTTGACTTGCAAAGGCAAAGAGGGCAAAGTTCACCATGTCTCTGCACCTTCTTCTTTCAACTGTCAGAAAGATCAGGTCAGAACAGAACTAGCTGCCCTAAGAAATAATTTGCGCGGCCATTTTGAGATGCTAATTAAAAAGTGGTAAGATTATCACCTGAGGTACTCACTCATCTCCATAGAGTGGGTACTGCACTCATGTAATAAGGAAGCCATGTCTGTTGATCTATGGTAGCTATTTTGCATCATAAGTCACCTATCTTATAAAAATAGCAATAGGAGATGCTAATGTCAGAATGAGAAACATCTCCAATCTAATTACAAACTTGCAAATCGTAATACTGAAGTTATCTGTGCCAATTTATGTTGGAACTTAGTCATGGCTATCTCCTGGTTGATTTTCATTTATTGGCATTATCAACATGTAGGACCTACAACAAACCGTTGCAGTGTACAGAGCTCCTGATCAGTGATTCAGCCAGCCAGCAATGCCCTCCACCAGACTCCATTCCACTCCTTCTCCCATACATTCCTGTTTTTCTTCCACAATAGACAGTCAGCATTCTATGGCCAATAAGCTTTTTATTGTACCTTTGTAAATGTTTGTGTTTCTCAGAAACTCCATATTGTGTAGGGATATAGTGGTACCTCAGGTTACAGACGCTTCAGGTTATAGACACTTCAGGTTACAGACTCCGCTAACCCAGAAATAGTACCTCGGGTTAAGAACCTTGCTTCAGGATGAGAACATAAATCGCACGACGGCGGCGCAGTGGCAGCAGGAGGCCCCATTAGCTAAAGAGGTACCTCAGGTTAATAACAGTTTCAGGTTAAGAATGGACCTCCAGAACGAATTAAGTTCTTAACCCAAGGTACCACTGTATTGCCATTTTGGATATATAAGTCAGAACATTCACCTCTGAATGTCAGAAATAGAGTGAACTATTAATTATTATTAATATTTACTATTTCTACTAATATTACCATTTATGCACAGATTCTTACCGAGCTACATGGGCATACACAGAGCCAGAGAACTAAAGGACACCTGGTGGATAAAAAACCCTCAAGAGATCCAGCACTTAGCAGGCACTCATGACGCACAGAGTTTCTTTAAAGCAACAAAGACCATCTATGGGTCAATAAATCATGGCATTTGCCCCCTATCCTCAACAGATGGTACCACACTTCTAAAAGATAAGCTATTGCACGAGCTGGAAAGAACATTAACAGCATCTCCTTAACTGCAATTCCCCCATAGCTGCTGAAGTCTTCTCACAAATTCCGCAAAAACAAATTAGAGATGAGCTTGCAGTATCTCCAGATCTGGGAGAGTCGTGTACAACTATTAACCAATGAAAAACAACAAAGCCAGTGGACATGATGGGATGCCTGCCGAAGAGGGCAGAATTAAACATACACAACAACTTCACAAGCTCATCAAAAAAATCTGGGAGATCCCAGCAGACTTTAGGAATGCAAAAATTATCAATTTCTTTTTTTAGAAAGGTGATAGAACAGATTGTGGAAACTATTGAGGCATCTATTTATTAGCTGCAGCAAGCAAAATTCTGGCAAGGATCTTAGCAAACTATCTTCTAACAATATCTGAGGCTATGCTTCCTGAATCCCAAAATGGTTTTCAACCTTCTAGGGGGAACAGTGGACATGATTTTCACCACTCGACAGCTACAAGAAAAATGTAGAGAGCAAAACCAACCCCTGTATATGATGTTTATTGACCTGACTAGGGCCCTCAACATTAAATTGTAATGCCCTGTGGACTCTCCTTCTGAAATTTGGCTGCCCAGATAAATTTGTGAACATCCTTCAGCTCCTCCATTATAATATGACAGCAACAATCGAAGATGGCTCTCAAAGCAAACCATTCACAGTGGGATCAGGTGTTAAACAGTGTTGTGTTATCGCCCCAACTCTATTTATTGCCATGATCCTAAATTTTGTAGAAGGAAAATTCCCCACCAGACTAGAAATCAAACAGATGGAAAGCTCTTTAATCTGAGTAGGCTGAAAGCAAAGAGTAAGGTTACTATAACTTCCATCATAGAATTTCAGTATGCTGATGACAACGTAGTGTGTGAACACTCAAAGGAAGACCTTCAAACCATCCTAAATATATTCGCAGAAGCTTATGAAAAGCTTTGGCCTATCTCTCAACATCCCAAAAACCAAAGTGCTGCACCAGCAAGCACAAAACAACCGCTCTGCAGCGCCACAAATCCAACTCACTGGTGTAACATTGGAAAGTGTCGATCATTTCTCCTACCTGGGCAGTTATCTTCACACAAGGGCCGACAATGATGCCAAAATCCAGAATCGCCTGAGCTCTGCGAATGCAGCTTTCTCTCAATTGAAGTATAGAGTGTTTGAGGACTGGGACATTCACAGGGAAACCAAAATGTTTGTTTACAAAGCTATTGTACTACCAACCTTACTATATGCTTGTGAAACATGGAGCACTTATAAATGCCATCTCCAACTCCTCGAAAGATTCCATCAACGGTGTCTCCGAAAAATTTAACATATCACTTGGGAAGACAAGCAAACTAATGCCAGTGTACTGGAAGATGCAAAGATCACCAGTGTTGAAGCAATGATTCTTCAACAACAACTTCATTAGACTGGTCATGTTGTTCAGATGCCTGATTATCGTCTTCCAAAGCAACTACTCTATTCCGAACTTAAAAATGGAAACTGTAATGCTGGTGGTCAACAAAGACTCTCTCAATGCAAATCTTAAAAAATGTAGTATAAGCACTGACAATTGGGAAACACTGGCCTGTGAGCACTCCAATTGGAGAACAGCCTTTACAAAAGGTGTCATGGATTTTGAAAATGCTCAAACTCAGGATGAAAAGGAGAAACGTGCTAAGACAAAGGCACGTTTGGCAAACCCTCACCATGATCAACTCCCATCTGGAAGCCTATGCCTCTACTGTGAAAGGATATGTGGATCCAGAATTCGCCTCTGCAGTCACTTACAGACTCACTGTTAAGACCGTGTTCATGGAAGACAATCTTACTTGGCTACAAGTGATCACCAAAGAAGAAGAACACATACATACTCCTAAGTAGATTTCTAAACTGCAAAATTATTTGTGAAGTGGTGCCACATTATTCCTATGAAATGTGCTTTATTTTATTCCATCAAAGCTGTGTTTTCAAGAGCATGCAGGTCCCTCTGATCTCTGCTGGGAAAACCCAGAGGTTGCTTAAAAGGATTAAAGATTTTGCATCCCAGGGAAACATAAGATCATAATGGAGAAACAGGCATCCTAGGATACTAAAGCTGTAAATATCGAGAGAGGAATAAATATAATAGATTGGTTCTAGCTGTGCAACGGCATGTGTGCATTCTTTTGCAATTTCTTCAGATTACAAAGCTGAGCTCATTTTGTTTCAGAAAGGATTTATAACAAGTTGCGTTTCTGAGTTGATTGTTTGTGGTTATTGCTAAAACGTATTGTTTGTTTCAAGGAAATGAAACACCCGTTAGCTGACAGGTTTTTCCCCTCCCCAGCAGCTAAAATTAAATTTGCCTGACCTGAAAGAAGAGGCAAGAATGCAAATTGCACTCTCTGTTTGAATACATCTGCATAATTGTGTTATTTCATTTTCAAAACAAAAAATAGAGCCCAATAAGAATAAAAGATCACGGAGATTTATTCCTGGCATTTCTCATTTTGTAAGTCCAATTAATGGTATTTCTATAGAGCTTTTTATGCAAGCATGATTATGGCACCCTATCATACAAACATAGTGCCATTTCCCCTATCCAGTCATGCACAGTCTTAGGTGCTAAGCATTTCTAAGCACCTTCTGGGTTTCTTTTAAGATTGTGGTGCAATAAAACTAGTCTTAGTCTTATAGTTTAAACAGGACAACCGTGACAGGAAAATATTATGACTAAAGTGGAATAATCCTGTAGACACATGGTAGGCTCAAGTCCCAAGATTCAAATATCATGTGAAAACTCACATTTTACCACACATTTTATTTTGATACGGGTGCCAACATTCACAATAAAGGGCTATTGACTATGCAGAGTTCAGTTTTGATTGTACTTCCGTGTGGTTTTTAATTGAAGGAAGTTAAAAAAAACAACTGTTGGGTATCAGGGGCCTGACAGTAACTGCATTAGAAATTAAGACTGGGGAAGCCGTCTCCATTTAGCTATATCCATGTACTGCAAGCATTAATAAAACATAAAGACACGAGAAGACCAAAGGCTGATCTAGTCCACCATCCCATTTCCCACAATGGCCACTCAGATACTTATGGAAAGCCCAACAGCAGGATATGAGCTCTGTATTGCTTTGCAACTGCAGTTTCCCTGCAACTGGTACGCAGAGGCATATTGCCTCTAATGCTGATGGTAATATACAGCTGTCACATCACGTAGCCCAGTTTGAAAGCAGCTTAGTTTGGTGGCCATTACTTCATCTTCTGGAAGAAAATTAATTATGAGCTGTGCAGAGAAGTACTTTGTGACTCGTGGTCGATCCTACCTCATTGCATTAGCTAGATCTTGCTTAGTGTCCTTATACAGTGTCCTTAAACAAATAATTGATTTCACAAGTGCTTTCTTGTCTTTAAGCAACTATGATGGACAGATACATACTAAGTTAGATGAACTAGATCCAAGTAGTTTCAATGGGAATTACAACTTTCCCCATTGATTTCAGCTAATTTAGCCTGGATCAAACCTCAAATCTGTACAGCAAAAATGAATGTTAGAAGTTAGAAATGAATAGTTAAAATTTTTGGATTACGTTCTGAAAAGGCTCAATTCAAATATAAACTTGGGTGCTTTAACTAGTGTAACAACCAATTAGCTGTTAAAGTTGCTGAGGAAATATATGAACCAGAAGATTTAGATCACTAGTAGTTTGAATCACGATTCACACTGTTCTGATTTAATCCAATTTACCTTAAGGTAAAGGTAAAGGGACCCCTGACCATTAGGTCCAGTCGTGACTGACTCTGGGGTCGCGGCGCTCATCTCGCTTTATTGGCCGAGGGAGCCAGCGTACAGCTTCCAGGTCATGTGGCCAGCATGACTAAGCCGCTTCTGGCGAACCAGAGCAGCGCACGGAAACACCGTTTACCTTCCCGCCAGAGCGGTACCTATTTATCTACTTGCACTTTGACGTGCTTTTGAACTGCTAGGTTGGCAGGAGCAGGGACCGAGCAACGGGAGCTCACTCCATCGCGGGGATTCGAACTGCTGACCTTCTGATTGGCAAGTCCTAGGTTCTGTGGTTTAACCCATAGCGCCACCCGCGTCCCCACCAATTCACCTTAACCCTCCCCAAACAATTCCCTTCTGGAGCATAGTTCCTCTTGGCAGGCTAAACTATGTTATCCATGGATACAACAGTAGAATCAACTGCGTTTAGGGCTTACTAGGCCATTTTCAAGCACCTGGGTAAAGGTGAATTGAAGAATTTCTAGTGTTATGTCTGAGCTGTAGGTGGGAAGTGGTTGGCTGTATAGGCCCATCAAAGGTTTGGTATGTACAACCAATATTGACTAGAACACAAGTCTGAATGGGAATGCAGTCTGTTGGCAGCAAAAGCCAGATCTTCACCTTTTGCGCCAGCCTCAGCATGCCCCATAGACTGCAGGCAGCTGGAGACACAAGATGGGTGGCAATTGCAGCACATAAAATACTTATGAAAGACAGTGTGTTCCACCCATATTCTTTTTGCAGATGCCAAATATTACAGCCCTTTAGGCATAAATTGTAGATTAAAAGACTTGTAGGTGAGAGATAATATTCAAAACTGCATTTTATCATTGTGAGAATGCCTCCTTCCACGTTTAGAGAGGGTAAGCACATCGATAGACAGGAGTGCCTGGCGTGCTCTGGTCCATGGGGTCACGAAGAGTCGGACATAACTAAACGACTAAACAACAACAAAGCACAACCATGGCCCATTAGTGTTGTAAAAAATAGAGAATTGGAAAGACAACTAGTTAAGGGCAACCTAAACACTTGTTGTTCTTCTCTTACTACATATGGAGTTCAAGCAGCCTCCTGTTTTTGTTTATCATATTACTCAGAAGCATGAAAGTGAATACATAAGTTATTTGTGCTGCTTCTTTTTATGTGCTAGGCTAGATGTTTTGCTTTTAATATTTAGTTGCAAGTCACTTTGGGTTGCCTTGGGCAAGATAAAGCGACTAACTACTACTACTACTACTGTACTACTAATTTTAACGAACATAAAATGTAGCTCCTAGTCATTCCACATGCTGCAAGTGGGAAGGATTGGGAGTTTTTTTTGGGGGGGGGTGTAAAATCATTTCTCAACATGAAGGAAAATCTGTTGAATCTTGTAGTTCTTCACTACAACTACTCAGGTTTTCTGGAAGGCTTCAAATCTCTCTCTCTCCCTCCTGACCTTTCTCTGAGTGGTTTTTGTGGAGAAATTTTGTTATGTAGCTTTGGGCTAACACTCTTAAATCAGGGAAGTGGAACCTGTGCTCCTCCAAATTTTGTTGCACTCTTAACTCCCATCAGCTCTAGCCGACATGGTCAATGGTCAGGGGTGATGGGAGTGGTAGCCCAGCAACATCTGAAGGGCCACAGGTTTCCCATTAGGGTCATTGATTGTTAGGATTTGAGATCCATATTCTATATTTGAGATCTATATTCTATATCTATATTCTATTTAGATCTCAAATCCTAACAATCACTGCGGGAGGCAGTGGAAGACAGAAGTGCCTGGCGTGCTCTGCTCCATGGGGTCACGAAGAGTCGGATATGACTAAACGACTAAACAACAACAACAACAACAACAAATTCTGTTTTGGGGATAAGCTGGGCACTACATAAAAACCATAACCACATGCACTGCAACTATATACAGTGGTACCTTGGGATGCGAATGGGATCCGTTCCGGAGCCCCGTTCGCATCCTGAATGGAACGTAAGATGCGAAGGCGCATCCGTGCGTGCACGGGTCACACTTTGCCGCTTCTGTGCATGTGTGCGACGTCATTTTGAGTGTCTGTGCATGCATGAGCGGCGAAACCCGTAAGTAATGCACTCCATTACTTCTGGGTTGCCATGGAGCGCAACCCGAAAGCGCTCAACCTGAAGCACATTCAACCCAAGTTATGACTGTATACTATAATCACATGCTCACACATTATCTGCTGCCCCTCCCATGAATATGATTTAAAAAAAATAAAAAAACCTTTACTTTTGTTTCCCTGACCCCCCAAGCCTAATTTTGTGTGTGTGTTTAATTATTCTGGAAAGTTCAGCTACGGAGGAAGAATTCATCCTTCCCATCTTTAATCTTCAAGAATATGGGGGAGGGGGGCGCAGGCAGGGAAGCTTTCAACTGGAGCCAATGGAAGGCTTTTTCAAGCCGCACTGCAGCAGCAGAGATACATTTTAAGGGGATATAGCTGAAAAGGGAAGGGTTAACACCCAGCTGCAACCCTCTGCTGATACACCTCCGCTCCCGAACCACAATAAGCTTTGGATTATTATTTTTAAGCCTCATTATGGTGAACCCTAGAATTAGGGCCTGGTGAAATGGAATATGAAGGCAGGACTCTTCTCCATGGGATCTCACCAGGACTCTCATGGGAAATTAAGCTGCAAGAAACTTTAAAAAAATTCAATTGATGTTCATGGTAAGTATGTTAAGACAAATCACGTTTCACTTATTGGTTCATACAATTTAACCATGCTTACTGCACTCGGTGAAGCTACTAAAAGTAGAGTCAGTGGTGGTGCCTTAAATGTGAGTTGACTAATGAACCTGATGGTGATTGATGGAGAAATTGCACAGCAGTCTCACAAAGAGCTGAATTCTCCACACGTCTATTCAACACAGAAATTTAATAGGACAATTTGGCTCTTACTCAGGCAACAACATGACTTTGGGGCTTCTTAAATACAGAGACTGTGTTTAAGGAAAGTCATCCAGGACAATACTATCTTTCTTGTAACCTCTTACTCTGCTACTACATTCAAATTCAGAGGGTTTGGCAAGCTTTCAAAGACAGCAGCCCCTCATGCCATGGCATTCTTGAGGGTTGTCCAAGTGCTAAGAGTGGATTTTCATGGGGCTGCAAAGGAAAGGGAGACATTTGGGGTAAGAAAGCCCATTCAATGAACTGGGCTCCACTCAGTTTATGGAACTGAAGAGTTTCCATAGGCTAGAGTTTCCAGGCAGTGTCCCATCAAGGCAATGTTTAGATCCAGGCTGGCAATCTTGCTCAATCTTGAGACTTATGTAGATAATTAATACACTCTATATTGGATATATTATGATCAATAAACTAGAAGGTATTGAGGCTAAATATTATACTTGCTGTGTATTGAAGGAACATATTAAGAAGTCAATACATAATTTTAAAAAGGAGATAAATGCTCATTTTAATAAACACATTACTTCATAGCAAGAATCAGCAAGTGGTTTGTTGATAGCACCAGGATTTTGCATCAATGGTGTTGGGGTGTAGGAAGTTTCAGACAGCCTAAACATAACATGCTTATAATAATAATTTATTATTTATACCCTACCCATCTGGCTGGGTTTCCCCAGACACTCTGGGCGGCTCCCAAATGAATATTAAAAACACAATACAGCATTAAACATTAAAAACTTCCCTAAACTTAAATGTGTCATCTTTCATGGAAACTTATTACAAGTGGAAAGAGTTAACTGTATTTTGATAGACATTTGAAAGAAATATGAAAACAAATCTCAAATGTAATTGTGCAAAATTGCTGATAATTTTCAGTCTATGAATCCTCTTGTAGATGTTGAAATCTGACTCCCACAGAAATTATTGGGAACATCACACAGGACTCAGTGGGAACAAACTTAGTTTGCATAGACTTCAGTGTTCCTATTTAGGTAAATATGCTAGTATCTCACCATCAGTTGACATATTTTATCAAGCTACTTGGGTTGCAGTTCATTAAGCACAGTTGCATCCAAAGGAGTAGAAATCAATGAAGAAACCAAATGTCTAAAGTAAAGCAGTATGGCTGTTTTTGTATCTAAATGAATGCCGTTTTAAAAAAGTGGTTTATTAAACTATTTTATCAGAAAGAGGTCTTATTGAAACAAAATATAAACAAATGATACAGCTTCCTCTTGCCCACTTTTCTGTGATTGCCTCTTCCACTGCAACCTCTCATGCCAGGCCCTTCCTGATGTATGGACAAGAGGGATGCAAGACTTTTCAGGGCTGGGGTATGCTGGCCTGGGAGGGAGTGAGAAAACATATCACACAAACAGATTTCAATTCACACAATGTTTGGACACAACTCATTCTTATTTCCTGTGTGAGTGTGTGAGAAGATACAATGCTTTCATTCTATGAGCAATAAAAATAATAATTAAATGTGTTGATGATGAATAAAAAAATGAATAAATGTCCTGGAAATGAATATTCATAGTTAAAACTATGACTGCTGTGTCACGTGTCTGGCTGGTTTTTACTAACACTATGCTTTACTGTAGTTTATTTTGGTGCTGGTTCTTAGGCTTTTAGTATTATGACATTGGTATTCTTAAATGGTTTTGCTTACAACTTAGGCTCTGCACACCAATATCTTTCCTTGGTCTTTCAGGCTCAATCCAGATGATTAGAGGATGATAACTCACACAGTTTTCTTGGTCCTGTTTTGCTGTCTGAGCCTTAACTGTATTGCTAGAGGAATCGCCCTGTGAATTTATCTATGTCTGAACATCAGTAGCTGGCTTTGGAGAGCTTGATCCAACACAAGGTAGCCTTAGCTCTGGTCATAAACCATAAGGTGTTTTTTTATAATTGATTTTGCATGATATTTAAAAATGAAATGGATTAAATATATTAAAAATTTAAAGAATACTATAAAATACAACGGATTAATAATATATTAAAATATTAAAAACTATTTTAAAATAGTGTTTAAAAATTCTGCTATATGTGCTATTTACCTGCATGTGTGGGAGCAGGGCTGCAGAGACAGGTGTTGTGAGGCAGGGAACAGGTTGTTTGTGCCCAAAGATTGGTGACCCCACATCTAACCAACGCACCACACTGTCATATCCCATAACGAAATGAGTAAGCATTACATATAGCCTCCACCAGAAGGTCAAAGCATCTATTTTCAGCACTTGCTGTACCTCCAGCCACTTTTAAAATTTGGCACATTCATAGACCTCATCAGGAAAACCATATGACAAATTTCAAGTCATTGACTCAACAGGTTGTCATTGTTACAAAATATAGAATAATATATAGAAAAATAATGAATGGGGTTTACCCCCCCCCCCCATTATACTTGTTTCAACTAAAGGTGCATTCCTGTACTCCTTAATCCATCAATATGAGCATGTTTTCAGGTTGCATGTGTTTACGCAATATGAGAAATGTTTAGTAGCCATGTTTCAAACCCTTGTAAGCTTTCCGTTTTGGTAAAGAAAAAGCAGACAGCAACACCAACGTTGACAGTATCATCAAAATGCTTTTGATTTCCTTAAGTATTGGCAGGATAAAATCTGAGTTTCATCCAATGATACAGAATAAGCTGCAGCATTTGTCTAGTGGGTGTTTGAACATCAGCGAGGAGTAAATGATTTGATTTTGTGGGCTCAGAGGATTTGTCAGCTGCCTCAGAAGTATAATTCTAGCTCTTCATATCCCTGCTGCTTCTAATTTAGCAGGACAGGCTCATAATTGAAGCAAATTAACTATTTACACTTGCCACTTCTACCAGGGGGAAAGAGGACATATCAGCAGGAAAGACTGAGTGGGAAATTAAATCCTTCCCACTTGTGTCAGATCTGCCCTTATATAAACACATTAACAGTAATTTCATGAGGCGTCAAACATAGGAATAAATACTGAGGGATAAAATAATGAGGTGTTGCTATTGAGCTGAACTGTTGCAGCTAATATTACTGAGAACAAATTATGCAGCCTGTAAGAAAGCATATGTTACAGCACTCCAACAGTTCCCTGGCATGTCTTATCTGATCATTAAGCAGTGGGTCCCTAGGAACATAGACTGGTCTTCCTCCTACAAGGTCCAAGTACAAGGTTTAAATAAACATACACGTGAAAATGCACATATATTGGGACCAGGCCATTCCTGCTTTGACTCAACTGACAACAGTGGCATTACAAATAAGAGGTGAACTTTGCGCAGCACACTTTGGAGCGGCCATGCCATTCCATTTTTAGCATAATGGCATGTTTTACTGAGCTCTTTTGGCTGAAGCCATGAAGTCAGTTATATTAATGTAAACAAGAACATTTTGTTTGTAATTTGTTCATTCTATTATAGCTTCACTGGGTCTCCAATTAGGAATTTAAGTTTCATTTTACATTTACATCTGGTTTGGATTTAAGTTGTTGGTTTTTTTCTTAGACTCCCAGAATGGGGAAGAAAAATTACCTACACTGCCTTTTAACTCAGATTTCTGTCTGAAAGCCAAGGAAAGCTCCATTTATCACAATACTTTTAACTCTTAATTGCCACGTGCATGTTTTGCATGAGCAGAGAAAAATGGCCAGTGTAAGTTTACTTACAAAGAAACCAAAGGGGCATGCCAAGTGATGTGGAGGGGGAACAGAGGGCAACATTCCTAAAACCAAACCACAAGTGGCTAAAAGATTCAGTGGCAGAGCTTAGTACCCATGTCGTAAATATTTGCTGAAAAGAAATATAGGGATAAAGTGGTAGCAAGATGACCTAAGCCAGTCTTGTCTTGCTCAGAGATGTACATGGAAGATGCTAACACCATAAGAGTTGCAAGCAATATTTCTTTCACAAATAATGCGGGAAGTTTTTATTTTATTTTATTCATTTAAAGTATCTTTAGGCAGCTTGCCTGTCCAAACCAGTGTATAGATAAAACAAAAGATTAAAAGCCATAGAAAATTTAAAACACTGCAAATCAACACTTGAGTTTAAAAAATACAGAACAGGGGAGAACATAATTGTCAGACTGTCACTCAGCTAACAAACATCATGCCTGGAAGGGCAGTTGGAAAAGATTCCTTTTCAGGGCCTTCAGAAAAGCCAGCAGCCTAGAGATTTGGTGCAGGTCCAATAAGAAGAAATACCATAGTCATGGTACCACCACAGAAATGGACCTTTCTCTTGTGGCCACCCACTACTTACCATGGGGATGGGAACAGCAGGAAAGTCTACAAAACAGATCATAAGACATGGACAAGGAAATATGAGTGCAGGCAGTCAAATAAACAGCTTGCAGGGAAACAGCTTAGGCCCTTAAAGGTCAAAACCCATGGAATTGGTTCGGAAACCCACTGGTAACTAGTGCAGCTGATATAATAAAGTTGTCTAATAGTAGTCAGGCAGCTACATTCTGAACCAGCTGAAGTTTCTGAACCTCCTTCAAAGGCAGCCTCCAAGTAGAGCACTTTGCAGTAGTCTAGCCTGGACAGGACCAAAACATGGATTGCGGTGAAAAGTAATTATTGCCATATGAAAGCCCATCCAAAGGACCTGCAGTGCCCCCTTTGTTCAATCCTAGACTGGCCCATTAACAAAAATACTGCTGATCAACTTTGTATATTCCATGCTTAACTGATATAAGATTCTTCCCAGATCCTACATCCAGCAAGGATATACAAAGGCCACTCACATCTTGGTCTTGACAGATTGTCTTTTCCGAAGGAAAATATATTTCTGGAAAAGTTTTTGAGGCTTCTTGAAGTTCCATGATTCTATCATTTTAATGCTGGCCTTGGGAGAAGAGGGTGGGATATTAAGGAAGCCACAATTTATTTTGCTCCTGAGCTTTAGTCTGAACACAGCATGTACTTTAGAAGCCTGAAGCAAGCAACCACTCACATGATGCTGAAATATAATATATTCACATATTATAGGGAAAATCCTGTATTGAAATGGACAAATAGTCCATTCAAACCAGCATGTTACTTCAAGCAATAGACATTGCTGTATACATTAGAGTATTGAAGGGGGGGAATCCTTCCTTAATGCACCTGGACAAGCTATCCATTGCCCCAGTGTTTGGCCCACTAGCCAATTTAGTTGTCCTTATAAGCCACACATAAATAATAATGATAGCTAAGAAGAATAACCTTTCCCGACAGATTCCTAGGGCAAAATCTTGTTTTGTTGAAGATAATGCCAAAGTGGTCACTGACTTGAATTAGGCTTGAAGGTTTAAGACTTACATGACAATAGGTAGCAACTTTACAGATGGCTGTACTACATGTTCTTTAATGGAATACACATTGGTTTCTCTGCAATTCACAAAGAGAAACTGCCAAAGCCAAGTGATTAACACAGCTTTCCTTTAATAATTTGCATGCTCCCATATGCTAGTCAAATAAACACAGCTGGAAAATGAGAAACCCCTGGATGTTTCCGTCAATTAATGTAACATGTCTGGCAAATACTCAAAAGAAAATAATTGTATGCAACCATTTCTGTGTAAATTCTAAACAAGGGACAAATTTGTTCATCTCAGCTGACTGGCTTCTTGTTGTGAATTCCCTATAATGGGACAGGAGAAGGGTTGTTTTTTTAAGGGGTGGAGGGGAGTGTATTCCTAGTAGTTCTTGGGCTTCCAATACCTTCTGTCTTTTCAGATTGCAAGATCTCTGTTACCTCCCCCAGGGGAACTAAGGTGGGATATAGCCATGGCCTGAGGGTGGGGCAGCATTGTATGGTGGTGGTAGTGGAGGGGAATTAATTCTTTCTGTGAATGGTAACAGGGACCTTCTCCTGTTGCATTATGAAGTTGTGAGGAACCTGTGGCCCTATGAGTGGTGCTGGATTACAGCTCCTATCATCCCTGGCTGGGATGGGTCATGCTGGCTGGGGCTCATGGAAACATTTAAAATCATTTATAGCCTGCCCTTCACCATGCAGCCTCAAGTCGTGTTCCATTCAGCTTAAAACAACAAATAAGCCACACAGTACACAGCAAAACTCGACTAAAATTTTAGACTGTGTCAAAAAGCAAGCAGAACCAGCAGCAACAGTGCAGAGGGAATAGCTAAATAGCAGACATGTGGTCAAGAAATGCATTTTTCTTCTGTATATGGAAGATACTGTTTCTATTTTTTTTTTAAAAAAAATGGTATTAGGAGTCTAAAAATTGTTGTATTCCTTATCATTTGATTTCACAGGTCTCATTTATAGTTTCCCCTCACTATTTACTTGAAGAAAGTCCCAAAGTGGTTGGAAGAGATAATCAGGAGGAATATAAAGAAGTGCTGAGAGTTCCTTTTTGCATTTGTGTTAAAATAATACCCTCCCCACACCCATCTGAAATCACAGACTTTCACTTCTCTTTTCCACAGAAGGGCTGCATTACAAAGGTAGCTGCTAATTCTTTCAAGCCCAAGACATGGCCTGGGCCCTTCTAGACATCTTTTTATTATACAATAATTTCACAGTTACTGCAAAGTAATCCAGATATCTTTTCTTAAAGGCTTCTTTTGTGATGAGGAAATCACACTTTCCTACCACTTAAACAGAAACACATTGTCATTTGGGAAATGCAATTTTCTCAAACAATAGCCATTCCAAACGCTGTCTGGAATGGGACTGCATGTGTATCATGGGCGCCTATTACTTCTCTTCTGCCGACAAGGGCCCAGGCACACAACATATAGATATGTTAAAAACAGAATAACACTTTGCACATCAGTGTGCTACAGCAATCATATTCTGCTGGAGCCAGAAGAATATCAGATATTACTGGGAAGGGCTTCCTTTGATGGATGACTGGCACTGAGTAAAAGGAAATACAGGCTCTCCTATAAAAGAGCAAAGTGCATGGCCAGTCATATGGAAGGAACGTGCAGGCACTCCTTTGGTATGATCCCGTGGGAATTTTCAAACCAGCAAAGAAGGATAGGCTAGAAGAGGCAAGTCCTGAAAAGATCAACAGATCAGAATCAACTTCTAAGGTGGAATGTGCCCGAGATGAGCACCAAAATTGCAGCTGTTTGGTCATATCTGTGCCAAAAGTCTCCTAATATAACAGCAGTTGAATCTAGGCCCAGAGCTCGTGCAATCACAACAACACTGTCAAGATATAGGCAAGGATGCTAATGCAGCTGATCCAGTTTTCCTCTAGCAAGTTTTCCTTTTGTGGCTCATATTCTGATGTGGCACATTGATTCTCTTTGGAATCAAAGAAACACAGTAGCCAATAGACCCATTTCTAATGGAAAGTTAAATCAACTTAATATATGTATATGTGTATTGCTGTACCTGTTTTTGTTCTTCTCCCAAGCCATCCCACATGGAAGCGACAATTTTAGAAACTTCGCCAAAGGTAGCATTTGGGTTTTGGCCTTTGATGGCAGCTTGAGTATCTCGGAAAAATAATGCATAGGCAGAAACAGGTTTCTGTGGCTCATTAGGGTCCTTCTTCTTCTTCTTTTTGGGAGTTTTGGGCTTCTTTCCCATATCGGAGGCAGGTCTTTTTTCTCCCCCATTGATCTGCAAAGAAAGCAAAGACTATATTACAATACAAACTATCACGATCGTAGAGCAAACTAAATCCCCATTTCTCAACCAATATGCATCTGGGGTTCTGCTGGAAATTGTATTTTAATTAGAGTGCTTTTCATAATCCAAATTGTTGGCATCTTACATGATTTCATCTATAAAATGCATTTTAGGTATTTTTGGTTATGTAATCTTATTTTCATAATTTTATTATACATTTACAGTTTGCTTTCATTTCACTGCTGCATCTAAGTTCTGGCTTAGCTTTTCATCTTTTTCAAGTCTTACTGCTAATGGCATGACATCACTGCAAAGTGTTTCATAACACATTATACACTGGCTTATAGTTCAACCACTGGGGCAATCCATGTGCAGTAAAAGTTACATTTTATCTGATGGAGATTTCTTCCCTCCCTCTTTAGTACTGGCAGCAATTGTATGCATGCTTTAAAAAAAACCATAAGAATCAATGTGTCTTCCTCCTGATTTAATAGGGATGGGATTGGACATGCATTGTATATGATTGCAATTCATCTGTATCGAAAACCATGAAACTATTTTTGAAATCTTGTTTGTGTAACAGTATCTGAAGTTGGATACTTAAAAGAATCTCTATTATGTGGCTGCTGATCAACATAACTGTATGGCCAGGGGTATCATTTTTTTATCACTTTGCCTTTCAAGGTCAAATGTCTATTGTGCTTTTCCCTAGAGGTTCAGTTGCCAGACAAGAGAAGATAAAACAGCTTTATTAAAACTTTGATACTGGTGCTGGGGTAAGATAATTCCAACAATTCATTTAGAAGCACAATGTTATTTATGTTCTAAATGCCACTCCCACTGAAGCCAAGAAAGAATCAGAGAGCAAGTATAAAGATGGTGTTGCTGACAAATAGGGAAAATCTTCCATATAATTCTTCTTCAGATCTTCAAATATCAAAGGTTTAGTGAGAAGCTTTCGAGTTTTCCAAAAACATTTCATCAGACTGGATATTAAGGAAAGCAATGTGTGGGGTCGAGGGGGAGTGGGGAAGAGAGACAAAGCAAGCAAGCCAGCAAGCAAGCCAGCAAGCAAGCAAGCAAAAAGCTGGCTTAGACCATAAAGTCTGCAATGGTTGCAGTCTTAAAATGGTTGTCACTGTGGCCAATATTACACAGGCACTGTGAACTGTAAGCTAAGAAGCTGGGGCACACAGTTTTGTTGCTTCCAGTTTGCTTCACACTGGGGAAGGCATCATATGTAAACCTGGGATTGTGGTTTGTTGCTGTCTAAAACCAATAACCACAAACTGTCAACAAATATGAGTTAATTTTGGTGGGCGATCATGACTAGATAGAAACAAGTCATGATCCTGAGTTTGGACTAAGCCCCCCCCCCCCTTTCCTGGTTTGTTTGCCTGCTTGCATCAGAGGGGGAATGAAATGGAAGTAATCAAGCTGCATGCACAATATGGATTCTTAAACCAAATCTGTTTGCCTACCATTACCAAAAAGTGGGAGAAACCTCAGGAAAAAGAGCAAGGCTCATTCAGCTTAAATTTTGTTGTTTAAATCTTCCATCTTATGCCGCAAATTGATTACTTATGTAATAGCTGTTTCTGGTCTAATAGCAGCATTGTAGTGGAAAATATGCAAGCCTAACAATCTATCTGATGTGGCAGCTTTTCACCTGCTGGAAGGTTTTGGCCTGGGCAAGCACCCAAACATATGGTCTTTTTCAGCCCTTAGACTCATAAGAACATAAGAAACCTGTTGCCAAAGGCTCATCTGATCCAACATCCTGTTCTTACAGTGGCCAAACAGATGTCCATAGGAAGCACCATAAGCAGGTCGTGAGTGCAACAGCACTCTCTGCACTTGTGCTCACCAGCAACTGCTATTCAGAGGCATGCTGCCATCCAGAGTGCAGGTAGAACATAGCCACCTTACCTAGTTGTCACTGACAGCTTTATCTTCCATGAATTTGTCGTAATTCTTTTGGTCAATCCAAATTGGTGGCCATTACTACACCTTGGGGTAGAAGATTCCATAAACTGTCTGCCCCTAGCAGACTGTGGGAAGCAGCATTGGTGATGTAGTTGTTGCCCCACTGAAGCGAGTTGGGATTGTTCCCTAAATACCTAAGCAATAGAGTGCTTTCACAATTGTCAGGCTTCCATCTTCCCATGTACAACTCCAAAGCATTTCCCCTGCTGGAGTGGTCGTGTTCACACGGCAATGCATTATCATGCCAGAAATAGAGCACTAAGGGGAAATTCAACTTTTTCAAAAGCATCTAAATAAAATCTTACATATTTGGGTACAGTTATAACTCACTGCTTAGCCTTGTGAGTAACTTTTAATGTTCACAAAAGGTTAACTATGGAAACGGTTATTTGGCAAATTGAACATCTCTGAAGGAGTTTAAATGATCCATTGGCTTTGACTTGTTTCTCTACCACGCTGCAGAGTGAATATTCCTTGGGGAAATTCTCTTCTTTCTTTTCTTTTTTCTTTTTATAACGTGGAAATTAAAAAGAATTCCACAACTAATAACCTTGAAAATAATGGGGATGATGTTCTACCTTATGCTTACAAGCATCTAGCAGTTACACAGACTTTTCTGCTAACCACCAAAACAGAGACAGATGGGAAATAATTAAAAAAAATCCTCATACTTATTCTGCTAAGCATAGACTTGTGCTTCAAAATCCCTAGAGGTGTAGTTAGCTCATGGTAATCCACCTCCTGTCAGGCCTTATTGCTTAATTATAGTGATGTATTTAACTTATTTATCACAAGAAAGCAATAGTCTCTCACTTTAAAAATGTGTGTATTAACCATGTTGCACAAATAAAAGATCACAAGGATATATAGTAGAGGATTTAAGACTATCAAATAAGGCACATTGTTGATATCTAAATGTCCCCTGAGAAGTTAAGGAACGCCTATAAGCATATTTAAAATAAACTGCAATAGTTCCAAGGCCTTTAATGGCAGTAAGAGAGCTGTTTCGTTCACACTATCTCGCAGTAATCACCATAGTTTAAAATAGATTTTAATCAAGTACCATCTGCATAATAGACTGAACAAACAACATAAAATTCTACTTATAACTTACCATATAAAGTAAAAATGGTAAAGCTTCTGCTACATAAACAGAATAGGCTGCAGTAGTACTTTAGTGATCATGTTTCAGTTAGTTAACATTTGCTGTTTACAGTCCTCTCATTACTCTCTGTTCTCTAAATTCCATGAAATCCTTTCATAAGTGAAATTCAAACAACCATGCAACACACAGTCATCTGTCTAGTTAGGAATACGGATTTGTGATCATACAAAGCATCTAATGTGTCACAATTATAAATAGCAATACAGTGGTACCTCGGGTTAAGAACTTAATTCGTTCTGGAGGTCCGTTCTTAACCTGAAACTGTTCTTAACCTAAAGCACCACTTTAGCTAATGGAGCCTCCCGCTGCTGCCACTGCATGATTTCTGTTCTCATCCTGAAGCAAAGTTCTTAACCCGAGGTACTATTTCTGTGTTAGCGGAGTCTGTGACCTGAGGCGTCTGTAACCCGAGGTACCACTGCACCAGAAATATACATGTTTAATGAACCAATAGGATGAATTGTTACATTTAACTGGAAGACAGTACTCATTCAGAACATTTAAGTGGTCAAAATAAATGTGAAGAAAATGGGAAAAGTTACATTAAATAATCTCAAAGGTACAGAGAAGTGGCAACTGCAAAATTCTAGTTATTGCTAAGTCCTAAAGCTTCATTCATCACTAACAAAAATGAATGCAGCAGAATACTTTCTTCTAAGGACTGTGCTTCTAGGGAAAATCCCCAAAAAGGGAAATTTGGACAAAAGTGGGCTTGTATCCAGCTTTCCATAATTATCAACATTTGAGTCTCTCTCTCTCTCTCTCTGTGAAATTTAATTTTTCCGTAAAAATACTATTTTGTTGTTTGAGTTGTGGTTTAACAACTTAAGCTAATCAGGTAATAATAGTACTACAGTCATACCTTGGAAGTTGAATGGAATCCGTTCTGGAAGTCCGTTTGACTTTCAAAACATTTGAAAACCAAAGTGCGGCTTCTGATTGGCTACAGGAAGCTCCTCACGCCGCCACAACTGCATGTGGGCGATCCTCCGTTTGCAGCTAGAGCTGCGAGCAGAGGATCCCGGTGCCAGTGGCAAACCACTATGTATAGTGCATGTGCGGTGTTGTACGTAACGACGCAGCGCATGGGCTGTACATACCGGTTTGCTGGCGGCGCCGCTCCAGCGCTGTACGGACGGCGGTGGGATCCCTCTGTCGCCACTACAGCCGCATGTAGAGAATTCTCAGTTAGCGGCTGCAGCCGCGAGCAGAGGATCCCAGCACATAGCAACGCTGCACATGTGCCCTACGTAGTGTCGCCCCACCCCAAGTGTCACGATGCCTTCATTTGCCCCTGAGCTGGTGGCCATCATTACATATTGTTTGCATGAATTCACATTCCCTTTCTGTGCTATTCTCCTGTCCTCTTCTGCTTCTGTCAACATGTCCCCATGCTCTCATTCATTAAAACAAACACATTGTAAGAAAAATCTAGAATTCTTTCTTGCTGAACAGCTCTCCTGCCATACTTCTTACTCCCGACTTGAACCTCATCTTTCTTGTTAGCGCATTTCAGAAATATGCTGTTTTGATGGAAATAATTTCTAAACAATATCATACAACTGAATGAAATATTTACTATAGAACCGCTTACACTGTGATGTTCTGCTGGTTGCAAACCTTGAAAAACAAAAGTATGTTGCTAGTCATACCTTTGAAGTATCATCTCCTTCATCTTCATGAACTGAACTGGATGGTGAAGGAGTTGCAGACTTGCTTCCAGGAGGAGATGGGGAGTTATGTGGAACATTGTTTCCACCCATGTTCAAACCAAGCTGAGCACTTAGTTGTGATTGGTTAATGGTTGTCAGCTGACCATGTTGCAGCATTCCAGGCTGCCTCATATCTCCGGGTTGAACCCTTGGTCTCATGGCTGCTATCTGGGGGTGGGAACTATACTGAGCTCCTTCTGTATTCCGTAATTCTTGCATCTAAAAGAAAAAGGAGAATTTGTAAAGTGAGAGTGTATTATTATTATACCACTATTGAAAGTATTCTGTCTCATTAGGAGTTTGAAAATATTTTGCTTAACCTTTAAAACAGCACTGCAGCATTTAAGAACAACAGTGTTTAATAGCTCAGTGCTTAAGGAAATTCTAATGACTTCAGTGAAGAATATCCCTTCATGTATCATGCCTTGAAAAACACTCCAAGCACAGAAAAATTATGAGCTGCAATTGTATAATTAGATTTAAATCTTAACTTTTCCTAAATCAATGGGGTTTAAATATGAGGCCTGCAAAATTCTTCAGTAGATGGTATTGTAGTTCTAATATACCCCAAACTGCCTGAGGAACTATTCTGATTTCAAAAATGCTATCATTGAACTGACTAATCATAAATGAATGCAAAGAGCTTTAAAGTTCTGAACCCAACAAATTAATCCATTGCGTTATTTGGGTCACTGCTTTTAACCTTAATGGACTTCTGAATTTGTTTTTTTAATTCAAGCAATGAATCCAAATTTGCTGAGATGAGGAGTAATCAATGGACAATGAAGTGCTTTACTTCTCCAGAAGACAAATATACTTGTCCATGGATATCCCACAATGTCCTACTGTAATTCGCTGGCACAACTGACTTCTGAGCACGCAGCAGGCCCTCCTCTCCTGTCACCTCCAGAGCATATTCTGTGGGCACGCAGGGGAAGAAAGGAAACAAGTCCTGTTGTACCAGTGAAACTCTGCTGGCACAGCATTGGACACAACCCTAGAAGTTCTAGGAGATCCAAGTAAACAAATTGGTGATGTAAGTGATGATAGAAGTGCTTCTGTATTTGACTATATGAGGATAGAAGACTGGAAATTGTAAATGTATTTATTTTCAAGTGTTGCACAATACAGAACAGCTCTAGATATTTAATGAAGAGGCACAGTCTGGAAGTCTGCCCAACATATATAGCAGAAAGTAGTAATGTCAGTCTAATCATAAACTAATTATTGCAAATAATTAAATTTTCTCTCAGATTTATATTTTATCATAACATTTAAATTCCAGGAAGTTTACACATTTGGTTATGAAAACAGAGGCCCAGTTTAGCTGTGAAGGAGCCACGTTTCCTGCATGAGAATGAGCATGGAGAGCTTTGGGCTTGTTTACTTCCCTCTGCTTATTCATGCACCAGAGGCTAACTACAGTTCCCTATGATGTCTGAGTTTGGGAAAGTGAGCTTTGTTTAAAACTTGAATTGAGAACAAGCCAGGGTCTATAACCATGATTTTACCTTGGCTTGATCTTAGCTCATAATTTTAGCAAATCACAGTTCCCCAAGTTTGAACATCATGAGGAAATGTGGATAGTTTAAAATCAAAAGCATTAAATGTCATCTGAAAGAAAGAAGGAGGGAAGGAAGACGGAATAAAGAGGGAGAAATGGGGAGCCTGAGGTTCACTGTGGTTCAGCATCCAAGCAGGAAACATTTCTTCCAACTATGTCTGAACTAGGTTGGACACAGACATGCTTGCATCTCATAGAACCCTTAGAGATCATCATATAACTATTGACGACAGGTAGGATATTCATTATAATATTGTAATATTTCCATCAAGACTTGACTATAGGTTATGAAATGCTATGGAGATTAGGTTTTGATCTGCTTTATTTTATTTTTTTTGGCATGCACATGGATTGCAACACATTCATGCCAGCTGTATCTAGAAGTCCCAGAACATGCACTGTAGTTTTATTTTTCACCCAAACATTTTAATGTGGAACATTGCAATATGAATTATCACTTTTAACAGACTTTGTACAGATTTGTGTAATAAAATTTCTGGCATGTGTAGAATTGATACTTAGGGAGGGGGGAGGGGGGAAAGGAAAGAGGAGAGGGGGAAATCAATGTATACTGTCAACCAATGGCTTACATTTGAATCTTGAAAAACATTTTGTGATTGTTACTGGCACTTTAATCTCTTCTTTCAAACACCAGCTCCATCCTAGTCAAACATATTAGCCTTGAAAGCTATCATTATCTCTGCCTCTAGCAGACAATCTATATCTGAACAGTTGTACACATAAAACTCTAACTACTTCTTGGCTGTATCGCTTCTGATCCAGCTGTTTTGCTGAATAGCAGTTGGTGAATGAAGAACTCGAATATGGGCAGCCCTGAGGCCTTATTTGCTAATGTTAGTCACCAGCTGCTGCTTTCTGTGGTGTTAGCAGGAAAGGCCTGGAAGTGTGCCAGATGCAGCAAGAACAAGGAGAAGTGAGGCATCTCTGAAGCCCTTCCATTTAGCCCGGCCTGTTATCGTTTGACCCTGAACGCTGGAAACAGTTTTCCTCAAGGCTACTGAAATGCATTGCAGGAGTTAAAGTGTGACTAGCGCTTATACTGTACAATTACTCAACAGAGTATTCCCACCCTCCCAGCACTTATCTACAGGGCCTTTTGGATACATTGCAGTGGCACATTATCATAGCATTTAAAAAATTTTTTTTTGAAATGAGGCAAAGTTAGAGCTGAGTTTTGTTAAAATAGATAGCTGAAATTGTAATCCACACATTAACACCACCACATCCTGTTTCCTGCAATTACAAAACAGTACAGGTAGAGAATGTGTTTGTGTGGAACTTCAGGCCCCAGGCATCTCTATCTGGCCACCTCTCCAGCCACAACTCCTTCTCTCAGGCCATTCTCCCCGTGGGCCCTGCCTTGCATTCTTACGTGGCATTTCTGTCTGGCTGGAATGTGTCAGTGAACACTGATAATGCTTCTTCTTTTCCTGGATGAAGGGCAGTGTGTGTGCAGGTAGAAAGAAGCCTACTGTACAAAGGTAAAATTAGCAGTATTCAGCCACTTTTGCTTATTGCCCTACCCACCACTAGCACCTAGTTAGAAAACTACCCACGGCTGGTATCTGTCCAGTTGAAACATAGCACCATAGTGAACTAGAAGGAAAAAGGAGCTTGCATGTAGAGGAAGAAGAAGACCACATTGTGTAAGAAATGTGTAAGACAGCTATTGGGGCAGCGAGTGAGGCAGTTTGTTAATAGGTTCAACCTAGTAATGCTGATAAGTGATCAAATATGGAAAGAAATAGTGGCAGCAAATCTCTATGGCAGTATTTGTTTGGGGCTGCAGTTAGCTGTTCTTAATTTACAGAAATATGTGAAAATGGCTTATACTGAGTTGGGTCAATGGTCAACCTAATTCAGTATAGTCTTCATTGACTGGCAGCAGCTCTCCAAGGTTTCCCAGTTCTACCTGAAGATTCCAGAGATCGTTTGCATGCAAAGTGCATGATCTACCACTGGGCCTTTGCCCGACCAATTGTTCCCATTGCACAAACTGACTGAATCAAGAAGAAAGCATAGAACTAAACAAGGATCAGGTAAGTATGAATTGTAAATAACTATGGCTTTAATGGTATTAGTTATTAGAGCACAGAACAACCAAAGTTGTTCTTTTGATTTAGATCACAGTAATAATGCTTACATGAATCATAATACCTTGATTCCAAAGAAAATGGCTTTCCCACCCCTTCTTCCTTACTGCACGTCTCTGCAAATGCTCAAATGCCACTGCCAATTGTTGGGAGACATTCTTGAACAAAGTGAGATGGAGTGTTGAGCTTCAATGGAAGGAGTAAATTGGTGGAAATTTGGGAGTACATCTTGTGTGAATTCAGGTACCTTTCCATTTCCACAAGGCATCCAAGTTAGAGGTGGGTAATGTTTGGGGCAATTTGTCAGGAACCTCACATCAATTGTGTGTGGGACCAAAACTGCTGTTGGTGAGGCTAGAACTAAAAATGGACACTTTTTCAACACCTTCTTTCTCACTTTTCTTCTTTACCCAGCAGCTGCCAGAGAGGAACAGATGGCTCTTGTCACGAGGTCTGAGCTGACCACTTGCAGAGGGCTTCTGAATTCGGTCAAGGACCACATAAAATAAGGCTAAGGGCCACAGGTCGCCCACCCCGCTATACATGCTAGCTGAAGCAAGATGGAAATTAACCCCAAAGCCAAGGGAAAAGACAGATGTAATATAAAAACAGAGCTCACAGCAAATTCTTCAGCTGCCATGTTAGTCCAGTTTCGCAGCTGAAATAAAAGACATGCCTGTGATTAGTTTTGCCCTTCTGTATTCTCCAGGTGAGCTATCCATCCTTTAAAGTTTTTAAGTGCTACATAAGCATTCCTTTAAAAATCCATTTGTTCACTCCTTATTAACTTTTAAAAGTTGCATGGATGGCTAGTGGCAGGATGTGGTAGGACAGTTTTCAGTAATAACAACAGGGAATCTCACTGTGCAGCACTGAGCACAGCAAGCTTCTTAAAACAGGCATCCCTACCTCCCACCCAGACCTTGACAAAGAGGTCATATGGGCCAAATGCAACAAAGGAACTTCCACTGCTCTAAGAATGTCATGTTTTCACCCAAGGCTTGAAATATTTTTCCAGATCAACAGTCCTCTTGTATCGAGGAAAACACTTTTTTGAAGGCCTCACAAACCTGCCTGTGCATTTTAGTCACAGCAGTAATGATTGAAATCTGTAGCTGAATTTTGAATGGACTGCAATAGAATAATTCAAAAGGATGAAATAAAAAAGTGATCTGAATATGATAATTAAAGATGACCATGACAGGTGCAAAATATACCCTTAATACAGGAAATATTCATAGATTTGTTAAAGGAGTTAGTGATTTACTGATAAAGTTTAAGTAACAAAAGATGTACATTGCCTGGATCTCTGGTTTATAGCATGATGCAGTTTAAATAACCTCATCTGCTTCAGGGTAGAATCAAAATATAATTTGATGAGAAACTAATCTTATTCTTAAGTAACTGAAATTATAAGGCTTAAAATAAATTTCTCAGTAATAAAAAAACCAAGAAAAAATAACATTCAATTATTGGTTTCTACTATTAACATTGGGTAATGCTCTCTTGAAGGAAGCCATCTTGTCTTTCACCATATCAGCTCTTGTAAGTGACCGTAAGCTTCTTTAAAACAATTAAATACTCAAATGTTAACAGCAGGTTTTTAGAGCATGATCATGTAATGACACAAATGTACTAGCGTAACATTTCTTGGTACACACTTAATTTTGTGAATATTAACATTCTCTTCTACTTGATGTGTTAATAACCTTTTGAGTCACACAGGGCCAAGGTCTCAAAACTAATCATAAAAAACACACTGACTGCTATTCACTCTAATATAATAACCCTTTATTTAAAACAACCTCCAATAAATTTCATTATAAGAAGTTATTAAAAGGGTTAAAACCTATTAAATGTCAAAGAATTTGCCTGACTCAAACTTCCAATAAAGGAAGAAAATAGGCTTTCTTTCTGAATTATTTAAATCTTTACTGACTGTGCACTGAACCATTAAATTAGAAAAGTGTTATTAGAAGTGTTCTCTGGTTTTTATAAAAGTTGCAGCCTGGAATGTATCAAGCCACAGCCTTTAACCTGACTAGTTAAAGAAATAGGTTTTTAATCCCAAATACATGGTTTTCCTTGATATATAAAAAGAGGTCATAATTAAAAGTCTGGCCTGCAAGCTGAAGATAATAAAAGTATTATTACAGGAGCATACATGTTCATTTAGTATATTCTTCATGCATGCTTCTATTTTAATTTGGACAGATGCCTTTAATTTAGTTTCATCTTTCAGGGTCCACTCATTTGGACCCTCTTAGCAATCAATAAAACTTCTAATTGTGACTCATTTTGAAGAATTAATGGGGAATCTTAGAAAAACCAAACCCAGTGCATCCTAATTCTAATAGGTTAATATTTTAATACGTGAGCCTATATACTAGCATACTTGCCTTTATCGACACTTTACACTTAATTATAACTTAAGCCTGAATCACAGGTGAAAAGGGAAGTCCTTATTTCATATTTTAAAATCACTTTCCTAGAACTCCTAAGCCAGCAGGATATTGCATTATAACACCAAATCAGGTATCCTTCATATATGCTAGAGCTGCTTCATTCGGCAGTCCAAGTAGAATCATAGAATCATAGAGTATTTAAGTATTTAAAGTATTTAAAGGCTTGGCACCATGTCAGAAGGACCAGTCATGCAGCCCCATTGAACCATCGCCTATGGTTCAATATGATGATACAATGGAAAAGACATTGGTCCTACCGCATAGTACCAGGCCTTTCAATGTTATTGCGTGTTCAGACCCAGATACCTCCCCCCTAAATAAAAACACATTTGACTCAAATTTTAGTTTTGTTTTTTGGCAGAATTTAGGCCACAACTTTATTGATTATGCGAAGTGAGTGGTTGCATAGGCTCTGGTTCGACTAGCTCCCTGCACCCTTGCAGGCAGCGCTGACCCAGGGCACCAGCATAGGTCAGCCAAGGATGAACTCCTGGGTAGGCAAAAAGCCAGGAACAGACTATGTTCACCCTCTAGATGCTCCCCTGGACTCAGGCACAGGCACAATCCCCTCTCGGGGGTTGACCAAACCAAGTTGAGTCCCTGGATTCCTTTAATGCAATACCCTTCACATAGGGATGGCGAGACCATTCTCCCATCCCTATCACCTGAACCAGTGCCTATCCGCAACTTACAAGTTGTGACGATTTGCTATGCGGCAGGTAAAAGCCAAATGGCACCAGCCAATCAGCCAAGTGGGGAAAATTCCTGCCGTGCCCCTGTCCCAACGACAGACGACACATGACGGCATAGCAAGGTCAATTGCAAAAAATGCCCTAAAAGTAGGGAGAGGTGGGCAGGTGTTCCGAATGCACGAGCCGAAAGAGGAAGCTCTGGGTCATGTGCATGGGTATATATAGGTCCCTTGATCCGTTTGGACCCATTGGCCAGATTAAACCCAACATCAATGGACCTACCAATCGGGTGTTGTAGCTATCCAATCTTACCCACCCACAACACAGGAGGTCGGTCTCCAGGTCTCACTGCAACACGTGCCCACTTTTAGGAAGGACACGATCTGCAACAACAGGGGTGAAACCATAGAGAAGTACAGTAACTCTGAAGCACCTCCTATAGTATGAAGATGCATTTCATTAAATACTTGAGAAGAAAACATATGCAAGACCATTTTGCTTTTTATTTTAAGCAAGTTATCAAACAATTTAAAGCTAAATGGCCTAGTAAGTGAAGTTTCTTTCTTAAATGTATTGATTTAGGAGTACTGGTTATTTCATTCATCAACATTCCACTGTCCAGTGAGGTGGTGGGAAATTATGGGCACTATAAGACTCTTCAGAGTCATCAAGGGGGTTTATAATATAACATTCTATAATTAAACTACATAAGAAATCACAGATATTATTACATGTAACAATACTAAGGTAATTACATTTCCTCCCAGAATTATTAACTGAAAACAGTGCTCAAATACTTATGAGCAATAACAGTACCCTAAATGTCTCAAGCTGCAATCCTATACTTGCTTACCTAGTAGCAATTCCCTCTGAATTCAATGGAACTTGCTTCTGAGTAGACACGTATATGACCGTGCTGATATTAATAAGAATAGCAGCAATTTAAATATTCTGACTATGTCTTTTTATGGCAAAATGAACAAGCTACCCAGCATCCCAGTCAAATTTTGTGCCTTTGTCAATTTCATATATGTATAATTATAAGGCAAGATACTTCTAGTAAGTGATAAAAAATGGGTTTTGCTCTGGGGACTAAAGTGGTTTAATGATATGCTAATAAGTCTCTCTTTCTCCTGTATTGTATTATTTACAACTTTGTCTTATTAATATCTGCAGGATAATAATGTGACTGCAGTTTGCCACCCCAAGCACTGTATATTTAAAAACAGGAAAACTTAATGATTTGGTTTTGCTGTATTTGGAAAAGAAATGGCCACAGTCTTCAAAGAATAAGGGAAATCATGGCATATCTCATTAAACAAGAGGATATGAAGACATTAGGTTATTTCATACGCATTTGCTATTCACAAATATATATATATATATATATATATATATATATATATATATATATATATTATGAGGCAAATAGAGATTCTTATTATCATTGTCATCTTGCTGACATTTTACAAATGACCCAACAACTCAGAAAGAATGTACCCATTTCCAATTAACTGGTATTGTGTTGAAACCAGTTTTGTAGCACTTCCTTCATCCTCTTGCACCCCGTACAGTAAAATCAACCATTCTTAAGATAAAACGCCTCTCCTCTTTATATGTACTGCCAAAGCCTAGCCCTGTGAACTACAACTGGAGAAATCTAACAAAAAACTAGCAGAAATATTTTACCCATCATGTGGATAAGATATGCTTTAGTTTTAAAGTGAGACTGGGGTACTGACAATGAGTTCTGAAAGAGGAAAAAGAAAAATAAGAGGTTGCAGAATAAAATAATTTGAAGCTTCAGTGGCTGGGGACAGAACAAAGAGGGAATAAAAGACAAGTAGTTTGGAACAGGAGAGTAAGCCAATGTGAAAAGGTTTGATTTCAGAATGAAGCACTGAAAGATCTGCATTATTAAAATAAAAACAGCTATTAGTTACATAATTGACAAAAATCAATACACAAGGCCAAACACAGATTACTTATTCATTATATGAGAGGAAAACCAGGATTAAGCTTGCAAAGCGGCCCCATACCTCAATGAATGTGAAATAAATAAATAAATCAGTGGCTTTTTGAGCCAGTTTTGGATATGGGGTGGGGGGTGGGGAGAGAATCCCTTTCAAGCCTCATAATGAGCAAACGGTATCACCAGAGCAACTTGTTTACAGCTAGCAATGTCTAGCTAACATCACCACTGCCAATGTGTTTCAATGTAAGTCTCTGTCAACAGGACAGATAGACCAATATTCCCCACAAATGCTCATTGACAGAGTCCAACAAGGAAACGAACCACATATAGACATATACAGTGGTGCCTCGCAAGATGAAATTAATCCGTTCCGCGAGTCTCTTCGTCTTGTGGTTTTTTCGTCTTGCGAAACACGGCTATTAGCGGCTTAGTAGCTATTAACGGCTATTAACGGCTTAGCGGCTTTAAGAAAAAGGAAACAAACTCGCAAGAACTCGCAAGATGTTTCGTCTTGTGAAGCAAGCCCATAGGGAAATTCGTCTTGCAGAACGACTCAAAAAACGCAAAACCCTTTCGTCTAGCGAGTTTTTCGTCTTGCGAGGCATTCGTCTTGCGGGGCACCACTGTATATCCTCAAGATTCTCATTCACAGCTTACAGCAGTTGTGAACTCCATGAACATTCCATAACCAAACCAGCAATGGCAATTCTCCCATGCAAGAACACAGGCTTGATTACCAGAACCGCAGCCATTTAAGGGCAAGTTCAAATCTTTGCTATTTGGCCCTCCCACTTACTTATCACCCCCACTTTCAAGCAAATCAAGCCCCATCATTCACCCAACTTTCCCCTTGGAGAAAAATGGTAAAATTTATTGCCAGAGCAGCTTAAGGCTTCGACCAACGGGGCTTACTTCTGAGCAGATATGTATAGGATCACATTGTAAAACAGATAAAACAGCCCATGGCGATCTAAAACAACTTATCTAATCTCAAGTGACATTTATGCCTGTCTTAAGAAAAAAATATACTCGGCTCACTCAATGGCTCTCTGAAAGAAAAAGTATCAAAGCAATTCAAAGTGAAAATAAAGCAAGGAATGTCAACCTTGGGCAAGCTATTTAAGAACAACACTAGAATTGAATATATAGGTTAAAATAATAAAACAAAGAATACAGTAACATACTTAGAAAACACACTTCAGTCTAGAGTGCCCTTTATACTGCATACATGGCTCTGCTTCTAAATCTTAATTCTCAATTTTGAAAAGCTCACTCCTGGGCTTATCTATATGGAAAGCTATCCCTGTTTCTAGGGTGTGACCCACAGTAATGTTGTGTGGTGATTCTCTTCACATCACAGTGTACTCATTTCAACCCAAATACAACCAATGTTTCCTAGGTGACAATGTAGGGAATCTAAACTGGGATCATATACATGTTTCCTGGCATGAAGCTCTCAGAAGCCCCAAATGAGAATTCTGCAAAATTCAGCATGTCAGAAAGAGAGAGAGAGAGAAATCTCTTCATCTCATGTATCTATTTATTCAATGATTAATGCTTAATCTTCTTGCATGATAGGTAAAGGTCTTAATCCCTTCTTGACATCCCTTGCTGTAGCTTCCTTGTTTGGCTACTTCTTCTGCTCCAATATTTATGCAGCATCTCCTTTCCTGCAATCCTTCTTCAACCTCTTTCTTAATACTTTGTTCACTCATTTTTCCTAATAAGTCCAGCCATGTAATTTGATACCTGTCAATGACAAGAAGTAATTGCAACGTAATATGCAGTTTTAGCCCTGTTCCAGGAGTGACAATTCCCATCACTGCAGTATCTCATTTTACTCTTGCTATGCTAAGTCAGAATCTGAAAGAATCTGTCTCCACCCATGCTCTGCCCTCAGGTGCAGTTTCTAAGGGGAAATGCAGTGATGTGCCATTTCAGATGAATGCATCACTCACTCCCCTTTTGCCTTAGAAAGCTTATACAGTATCTGGTATTTCCAAAGATTTTTAAAACCTTAACATTTTCTGCATGTCCATTCTCTTCAGACCAAACTTGCCATCTGGTACTCTGCAATGGTTTATTAAAGCAGATCTTGAATGCCACACCATCCTCAGCTTCACCTTGGGCCCCTAAGAATCACTAGAAATAATAAATCTGTGTTGCTGTGCAACAAAAGCAAGGCAAGAAATTTGTCTTTTATTCAGAGGTTGGACCCCTGAACCCTTTGAAACTCTACAATTCTATGTCATTTAAAAAGAACATTCTATAGTTCAGCAAGAAGCCATCACTTATACATTATAAATCTCTACAGGTCTTAGTAGTATCGATGGGGTTCCAGGTTGATGTAAAACTGAAACAGTTGTATTAAAACTTCTATAGTTGCTTAATGATCAAAAGGATTAAATTATTATGCTTCAATTTTCCTGAAGAAGGGCCACAGAATATATGATATGCATGCAGAAGGTCCCTCGTTCACAGTGACAGTTGCAAGATGTCAGGATGGTAGGTAGCACAAATAAGAGTACTCTGAAACAAGAATAGAAATGTTCTACAGTGCTTTCAGTCCGATGCCCAATTTGCTGCTTCACCCTGCAACAATGAATTTGCTTCACAATTGCTCTAGTATACCACATTTTGTAGCATTTTGTGTACACATTATATAACTACAGGTTGTTTTCGTCCACAGCATCTGTGAAACTGTAACACCGGCTAATTAACTTGTGAACACTTGCCAAATCTGATCTTGCTCTTCATGTTATATATCAAAAGTCTAACATCACTGAACTGTGCACTGATTAAGAAATCAAATTATTTTTCTTTTCTGCTTCCCAACATTATTGTGCTTTTTGAAGCTGCATCATTCTGGTATTTCCTCTGCATGACAGATGATGTGATACTATAAGTATAGCTTTTGTAGTTGTGGAAGAGTCATAGTAACAGATACGTAACAAAGAAAGTAATATTTAATTCCACTTATCTCAAAGGTCAGAGCTGGAGAAATGTAACCCACAAGTTAACTTCAAGATGCAATGGGCCAGTTTCAACTAATGAGTCCCGCTAGCAGAAGCCACTGCAAGGACTTCTGCTAGCACAGCGGGACTTTCCCTTCTCTCCTTCCCCATGCCCCCATCTTCCACAGATTGTCTCAGGGTGGTTGGGAAAACCTCCAGAACAGAGTGCAGGGAGAGGAAGGAGAGGAGACTATTCCATCTGGCAAGCTGAAATGTTTGTACTGACAGAACAATTTCTATAGCACTATGTTGAATTCCTCCCAACAGGTCTGATGTGCATAATGAGTGGTTTTTTTTTTTTTTGCTGGGCAGATCCATAAATCCAGGAAAGATACTTTTGTGGGCTAACACATTTTATTCCCTGTGAGCATGAACACTGCATCAACTTATGATGTTTCCTTACATCTCTCAGCTGAATAATAGCAGCAGACCATTTCTCTAACAAGTCTTGGCCTATAGAGCAGTTCATAAAGGGTAATCCTGCTGCCTCTTCTGTACAAATAACTTTAAGTCACACAAATATCTTAACGTGTGGTAAGGACTGGGTGCATCTGCAACTACCATGGCCCAAGACAGCAACATAACAGGATGGATCAACTTTCTGCATGCCAGTCAGAAAATGCCATTTGCACATGGACATAAGAATAGCCCTGCTGGATCAGACCAAAAGTATATCTAGTCTACCATTCAGTTTTCACAGGGGTCAACCAGATCCCTATAGGAAGCCCCTAAGGCAACACATGAACAGCACTCCCCATTCATGCTCCTAAGCAACTTGTATTCAGTGGCCTCTGTTGCTGGAGGCAATGCCAGCCGCTGCTAATAATCCTACCATCTACAAAGCTGTCTAACCCTTTTAAAGCTGTCTAGATTGGTGGCCACCATGATATCTTGTGGTAGCTAATCCCATAGTTTTACGATTCACTGTTGCAAAAAGCAATTCTTATTATCTGTGTTGAATTTCCCAATGTTATTTGGTGAACCTTGTTTTTTTTTTAGTATTAGGAGAAATGGCAAAAAAATTATGTAAGTATATGCCCACAAACATATATAAGTATATGCCCACAAACATCATTGCTGCTGAAATCTGGACTGACTGCAGCTTTCAAAAATTCACCTACAGCAGACTCATGAAGAGTGCATTGAAGTAACTGATAATGGAGGAATGAGTGATATGCCAGCCTGATACAGTAAATGCAATCCTGGCCACTGCTGCTACCTGGTCAAATGTAAAGCTGAATCCAGAAGAACTCCCAAGTGGAGTAGAATTCCATCCAAAACAAGTTCTGTTTACAAGCCTGTATTCCTCCAGAAAAGGAGCACATGTCTTGTTTGGAGTGAACTTCAGTGTGCTATTCCTCATCCAGATCCTTACCCTCTTGAGGCACTGGTTCAGAACCCCCAGTAGCTTACTGGTATTAAAAAAAAGAGGGGCAGATATAGTGGGTGGCACTAAGTAACAAACAAAAATAATAATGTTGAATCCATGCAGAGTAATATGTCCACAACTAGTGGGTACAGACAGCAATTACAACTCTGCAGATGGTTGTAGGATTCAGATCCATCTGTATTCACATCCCATATCTAGGTGTGATCACTTTCCAGTAGAAAACGAAAGAGTCAAATGGAGCACACAGAAAAGTTCTAGAATGCTGTTCCAATGCCAGTATTTTTATCTTTAGTAGTTTACAAATCTGTTTCCTTGAGGGAAACAAGCCACCAAAACACTGACTAACTGAATTCCCACCCACCAAAGATGTAGGTTATTCTGTAAATCTCAGAGGCAGAACTAATGTTTTTATTTGCTTCCAAAGGCATTGTTCACATACAGAGCTGAGAACATTTTATCATCGACTGTATAAAAGACAAGTCTGATATATTTATTAATTTAATTGGAGAAAGCACGAATTTTGCATAATTAAATCTTGGAACTCTACTGCAGAATACACTCTAATTGCTAACTATAACTTGGAAAGTAGTCTGAGTTGTTCATCTTTGAAGTGCTATAAAGGGCCAGAAATTGTAATCATGGGAATAAGAAAACTGATGGAGTCTTAAAATGACAAGATTGGCATGATTTATAATTGGTTTGTTTCTACTTAATCTACATTAATGTAAACAATAAATCTTCACTCACACCAAGATTGTGTGAATCTTCATTTATCTTTTATGACAAGAGAGCAAAAGGGGATAGCTTAATGAATGGAAAGCAGCAATGAGGTCATGTTTAAAAGCTATGCAGGTCAAATGTCTGACATTTTGGAACACTGGAAAGCAAGCAACATGGTAATAACTATTTTGGTCTAGTCACTGAGGTTTATTTGTGACATTCCAAAGGGAAGAAGAAGAAGAAGAAGAAGAAGAAGAAGAAGAAGAAGAAGAAGAAGAAGTTGAATAAGTAGTTAACTGTATTCTGAACAGTAGGTAAGGACAACTGAAAGGAACATTTGACAATCCATTTATTCCAACAGCTACAGAAAACACAGTCCACAGGTAAACTCACAATAAACATTGGGGAAATAACACAGAAGATTTCATACACTAGAAGTACTTACTTTAATGACTTTGTTTGAAATTTCAAATCTATATGATCAACAACATTGATAGGAAACAAAATGCTGGGAAACAAAATGCTTTATTTTGTGTCTGCATTGATTCTTTCTCTCTCTCTTTTTCCTGCCCAAATGGAAGACCTCTGTCATCTAACAGTATTGCTCATAGATCAAGAAAGCTGGCCAGAGTCATTAATAACAAAAGTAAACTGATCAGGCAGTCCAACAAGATTTGACAATGGCTTTTTGTCAAAGTAGATACTAATCTGTTGATGCCTGTGAAGTTCATTACAGCAGTAATAAATCAACCACTGGTAGCTTCATAAATGTTCAGACATAATGGGGGAGGCTTGCTGCAGGCGAGAAAGCTTGTTAGTTAATTTTTTTCCTAGTTTCTAATTGTAGTTGTTTCTTTTAGTCCGAAGCACCTCACTGGAGTGGTGAAATCTGACCAAACCAGAGTTGGAAACATGTTCTGTTCTATCAATTTCACACATAAAGGAAATCAGACTATATATACACTCTAATCAATTCTGCTGAGGGGAGGCCACCTTGCATTTAAACACCCTTTTCACAGACTTTAAATATATATGATTTTTTTAAAAGTATTTTGTACGTGGAAGATAGGTATGCATTTCCTCCTTATAAACAGTTTCCAGAGTCATATCCAAATTAGCTGATGCCTATTACAGCAAAGCGGGTCATAATTCAAGAAGTGAGGCTCACTGGAGTTTTTTCACCATTCTGGAAAGCATGAAATGTTAAAATGACCAATAAAACCAGTATGATCGGAGATCAAGATGGGACACACAGACACTCAGTATCTGTATCTTGAACAGTGACAGCTTTACCATTACTAAATAAATAAATAATTCCTGCACCACCAACCATGTGTGTGAGAGAAAGAAACCACACAGGTGCACAATTAATATTTATTAATAAAAAGAGAGAATCTGTGGTCCTCCAGAGGTTGGTGTGTTCCTGCTCTCATCAGCCCCAGTCAGCATTGCCAACAGTCATGGATTATGGAATCCACAACATCTGGATGGGCAGAGGTTCTCCATCCCTAGTACAAAGCATAAGATAACTACACCAGGAAGAGAGATTTAAAAAACCTTCCTGACACATGTAAGCGTACCTTAGGGGATTGCTAAGAACTTTCTCCAGTTTAAATGATGATGATGATGATGATGATGATGATGATGTTTATTTATACCCCACCCTCCCTGGCCAAAACAGGGCTCAGAGCAGCTAACATCAAATGTATAACACATTAACATAAAATCACACAATCTGTTAAAATACATCCTAAAATCAGATATAAAATCCATTCAGATGGCAACCCACAAAATGGGGTTGGGGACCTTAAATGCTCATCATTTAAGGTGCAAAATAAGAGAGAAAACAACCTTTTCTCCAATGACCTCTATATTATTGAGCAAAAGTCTGTCTCTTCCTTTATTTTCTACTTTATAACAGAATATTCTTATTGTGTTCATCCTCTGAAGAAAATGTACCCTTGGAACAAGACAGGAAGCTTTTTCTTTTTCTTTCTTTTTTAAAAAACCTCATACCAACTTATACAGGCCAGTTTTTCTCAACTTGCTTCCCTCCAGCTGTTTCGGAACTACAGCTTCCAATGGATGTACCAGATGGGGGTTGTAGTTCAAAACACCTGGAGGGTGCCAGGTTGGGGAAAGGCAGTTTAGACAGTTTTTGCTTTATAGAGATAATTACTAATCCTGCACCTGTGCAGTTTTACACATCATACTTTTTTTCTTGCTTATAATACTGTCTCCAATCATCTGTACACCACCTTCATGATCATTGGCTAAGCAAATTGTTAAATTGCAGAGATCAAGTGTTGCTCTGTGATTATACCTGCAGCCAAAAATTGCATACTGTAACTATGGTTACACTTTGAAAAAGGGACCTATTAGAAGTATACAAAACTTTTCTTTTGTTGTGTTGGTAAATATGTGAACAAATCCATCTATGTCACATGAAGCCTAACCCTAAGTAAGTATACACGGAACTGAGTTTCACTGACCTCAATATCACCTACTTCCAAACAAGTTTGATTATTTTAGCAGTGTCTTAAGCAATATCTGCTTACGTCTTAGATGTTTTGACTGTGCGTTTTAATATGTTGTGCGCTGTGACACTGTTAGGCGATGGCCCAGTGAGGCCTGAGCAATGGGTCTCTTCTGCTGGGTTCCAAGTTTCTTGCCATTTCCTCCATTTTCTTAAAAAAATAAGCTTTTTAAAAATACTTTGCTTGTAGGGTGGCTCCACATTGCCACAAAATGCAGTGCCAGCAAGATTGGCATGCACCATCTTCTCAGAGGCCCACAAGTTTATCAATTCCATATGAATTAGTATTTGCAAATTATGCGCAAATTTGTGTAATAGCTCTGGACACTGATTCTTTTAAGTTTCTAGCAATGCCACTGGCAGTACGTGTTTGGGAATAAGTTTAGTTTGAGGCAGGAAATAATTTTTTCGCTGCCCCCTTCTCCATGCCTCTCTCTTTGCTTCTGTTACTCTCTGAATGTTGAAGGTACTGTATTAATGTAAATAGATAACAGACCATTGCTCCGTCTAGCTCAGTACTGTCTATACTGACCCTTGTTTGTCAGTAGCTCTTTAGGGTTTCAGACAGAGATCTCCTCCCAGCCCTACCTGGAGATGCTGGGGTTGAACCTGTGGTCTTCTGCTTACAAGGCTCTACCACTCAGTTACAGTCCTCAATAAATAATGTTATAGTATACATTCATTTCTAAAAATACCTAGGTACAAGGGATTCCATAAGAACATAGGAAACAATCTAGTATCAGGTTAGGCAAATGTTCCTCAACCTTGAGCCCCCAGATGTTGTTAAGACTGCAATTCCCATCAGTCCTGCCTGTTGGCTAAGCTGTCTGGGGATGGTTGGAGTTGTATCCCAACATCTGGAGAACCAAGATTGAAGAACACTGGGCTAGTAGTTAGAACACCAGTACTATCTGCTCTGACTTGTAATAGCTCTCCAGGATCATTGAACCTGGAGCCTTGTGTGTGCAAAACATGTGCCACTGGGTTATGATCAGTGGTGGAGGAAGAGGAGTACGGGGGGAGCGCACCGCCCCCGCCTGCGCTGGGCGCCACGCCCCCGTGGCCGGCACGCCATGCCTCCAGGACGCTCACCACGCCCCTGTGGGCAGAGCGCCACACCCCTGGGACATATTAATAAATTATTTTTGTAGTGTTTGTTTGAGATGCATCTGTTTCTTTGTTATTGGCCATGTTGAACATGATTTTGTTGTGTATAGGAGGCATACAAATAAAATGAATGAATGATGAATGAACAGTATCTGTGTTAGTATCTATGGGAGACTTGGAACCTGAAAGAGGACCATGCTTTCTGCTTTAAGTGCTATACATTTACCTGGAAATAAAGGTAACTGGTTTCAGTGAAATTTACTTCTCTCAAAGTGTGGTTTGGTTCTGAGGCTCAGAATTCAGTCCTGCATCCGATTATGAATTTTTCAGGCTTAAAGGGTGAAAAACTGCAGGTTCTCTGCCCTTGAATACTTTGCTTTTTTTCCTGGTGATGTAGTTATGCAAACCAGATGCTGCAAGGTATGCTCCCTTAAGTTCCTGCTACATAATAATCATTTTTTTCAACATTATTTATAAAGTTTGTTTCCTGATCTGCCTTATTTGGCACACAACTCTTTGCAATATAACTGAATAGTGTAGATTCTATTGCAACTCCTTTAGTTACAGCGCATGATAATTAACAACACAAGAGACAAATAAAGATTTGGTTCAACAGCATGCTGCATACTGTCATGTTGTTACTATATTATCTGTTTTGGCAGACCCATTGTTTAAATTTGGCTGTGGGTAGTGTTTATGTATCTTTGATTCCATCTATTAGGATGAATGTTACAACCACATTTAGCTATTTCTTTACACATTTTTATCTACCATATGTCTCATTCTGACTGTACACTCCAGAATGGTATTTCTAGCCAATTCTTTAAAAGACTTGGCTTTGATAAATAGAATAAATGAAACAAAAGGCATAAAACGTTTTGCTGAAATCAAAGCATTCAAACAGCTTGGTCAGTTGGTTTGTGAACAGCAACAATAAATAACCATGTGGACAAAAAAAAAAGTATTCCAGCGATTTCTGATCTTGTATTCATGGTTTCTAAGTCATGTAGAAGTCAAAGTAACCCAAAGAGCCCCTGGCCCCATATCTATGAATCAAAGCCGTATGCAACCAGGAAGCCCTTTTAAAGCTACTCTTCAGAAGAACATACCCATCATATTATATATATGCATTGTCAAATGGTAAAGTACTGGAAAACAAGCCACATCATTTTAAATGAGGTGTTCTAATTTAATCTTAGTTTTTGCTATGCAGGTTTTCCCATACAAAGTCTTATGCCTTTCCAAAAAAGATTCAAGAATGCAATGAAACACAACAAGTAATAAATAATGTTTTGGTTAGCAAAGCATTGGAATCTTCAGAAAAAATGTTATGAACATCTGTCTTCTGTAAGGGGGAAAAACAATGAAACAGCAAATTAGTGTGAAATGACTTCATCTAGAGGCAGTATTATTAATAAACTAGAGCTGACAGAATAATCTTCTTGTAACACCTTAAATACTAATAACATAATAAATTATCTGTATAAATGGAATATTTTGTTTGCAATCAGTATCAATCTGTTGCATTGATCCACAAAGTTAATAAAAGGTTCAGTACTAAATTACAGCACCTCAGCATGTAACCTAATGAAGAACTGTTTCAAAATGGTTTAAAATAAATCACACGCACTTTACCTGTCCTTTATAATGTGACATAAGACTAAACAATTTCCACTATGAAAGACTGCAATCCTATTCCTTTTCCCTTCCTGCTGAATTCAGTGGAACTTAATTCTGAATGTATATGCATAGGAAAGCACAGTAAAGAACTTTAAAAAGTTAGAAACAGGATCTGCCAGCAATTAAAGTGTGTTACAGTTATCTGTTAAAGTAATTTTTTTTATTGAATATTGTTAACCAAACTGTCCAATTAAGACAATCCAAGCCTCCTCCAGACAACAATAGGATGTGACAGCCTGGTGGAGCCACCACCTCGTTCACAGCCCCATTGCTCATGTCAGCCAGGTTGGAAGCTTGGGGAAGGCAAACCACTGTGTCTGCCTGGAGGTGGTGCAGTAATCTGGGATCCAGCTTACTTGTCCCTTTGGTGGAGAGAATGGGGAGCTCTGTACCAGTGGAGTGATGCTGTCATCACTTTGTGGGTGAAGGTAGGAGGACTGGGTAGAGAAACACCTCCAGGCAATGCAAACCCCTCCAGTATGGTGCAAAAGGGTGGATCACAGATGAAAATATCAAATTTTGCCTTAGTAGTTGTCTGATCTATCATTGTATAGCATAAGCCTTTCTTAACCTGCAGAAATTATCTTACCTTTAATTGCAAGCTACATTATTTTACTTTTAAAATGTTATGTACTATTAATAGTTTTCAGACCATGAAAAACTTTTTTCTAAAAAACCAGGATGACGCTTGAACATCAGGAAATGGGACTGGAATATATGGAACTGAGTATTTTTAAAGGAAGACATAACAAGCAAATAGGTAAAGGTAAAGGGACCCCTGACCATTAGGTCCAGTCGTGGCCAACTCTGGGGTTGCGGCGCTCATCTCACTTTATTGGCCGAGGGATATAATTTAGTCATGTGGCCAGCATGACTAAGCCCCTTCTGGCAAACCAGAGCAGCACACAGAAACGCCGTTTACCTTCCTGCCAGAGCGGTACCTATTTATCTACTTGCACTTTGACATGCTTTCAAACTGCTAGGTTGGCAGGAGCAGGGACCAAGCAACGGGAGCTCACTCCGTTGTGGGGATTCGAACTTCTGATCGGCAAGTCCTAGGTTCTGTGGTTTAACCCACAGTGCCACCCGCATCCATAACAAGCAAATAAGTATGTCCTATTACATGATTAAGATCTGTTGGAACCCTTGGGGAGAAATCCATCATATTGGACCAGAGAAAGACTATTTTGGACACTTAATGACAATAGTACCATAGAATTGTAGAGTTGGAAGGTACCCCCATCTAGTCCAACCCCCTGCAATGCAGGAATCTCAGCTGAAGCATCCCTGACAGATGGTCATCTACTCTGCTTCAAAACTCCAAGGAAGGAGAGTCTATAACCTCCCAAGCGAGACTGTTCCACTGTCAAATAGCTCTTCAGTAATAATTGAAGAGTTACTTTTGGACTTTTTGAGTGGAAAAGGATGCCCAGCAGATTGAGAAAAAGTTAGACACTAACATAGCTAGAGTTTTCTGGAGTGCACACTTTGAATATAATTAATTGGCATATCCTATTTCACTTCTTTTTTATTTCTTATCTTCTTTTTCTATGATCTTAATTTTTTTCCTTTCTCTCTATATTTATGCTTTGTTTTTTTGAAGTTTGCTTTCGTGGATTAACGAAGATACACACAGGAAGATGAAGGGCCCTGTGTGAGAGGCATGGTAGAGAGGATCTCCCAGGGTGGGAAGCTGGGGGAAGAGGAGGAAGCTCACAGATGAGAGCTGGGAGGGTTCACTTTTCTGTGTGTGGAATAAGGATTAAGATATAATTGTGACAAAAGGCCTAGTGCTTATTCTCTCTTCTTTATACTCTCCTCTTTCTTTTTCTTTATTCTCTGCTAATTCTTGCTTCTTTCCTATTTATCTTCTTTAGACCAGTTTGACTTTTATTGTCTCTTACACTGAAAATTCTTAATAGAAATGAAAGAAAGAAAGAAAGAAAACAATGTAATGTTTACTGGCAACTAAAGTCTGTATTCTCTGTTGTTGTTTAGTCATTTAGTCGTGTCCGACTCTTCGTGACCCCATGGACCAGAGCATGCCAGGCACTCCTGTCTTCCACCGCCTCCCGCAGTTTGGTCAAACTCATGCTGGTAGCTTCTCTACCCATGCTTATTAGCTTGCAATCCAAGGTCTAGACCCTGTACCTATAGTGATTCTATGAACTTTGTCAAGGAAGGAAAGGGAGAAAAGGTGGAGCTCATGAGGCTATTGTAACTTCCTATGCCACTTGCTAAGGGCTGCTAGACTCCTAATACAGGCATAAACTCAATCCCAACCAGGGACCACAGGAAGAATACTTCTTCCCTATTCTAGGCCAGCACTGCCCACTTGCCACACACAGGATGACTCTATGGCTATTACAGAGAAAGTTTCTGTTTGTGCCATGACTGCTACAGATGTTAGATAAACCAGATACAGGAAGAGAAAACAATATAATTTAGAGATTATCCTTACATATAATCTAGTATAGGTGCAGCCAATGATGTTGAACTACAACTCTCTCATCCCTGCCTACTGGCCACTGGGGACTGGGAATTGTACTGCAACATCCAACAACATATGGGGGGCACTAGATTGGCTACTTGTATCCTAATAAAATGCTTAAAAGAAAGCTGTTCATATTTTATATGCTATGATTTACTAGTGATAGCTAAAACAAAGCCTATCTCTCTCTCTCGAACACACATTTCTCCAATACTTATGGAAATTTAAGATAAAAATAAGCATTAAAGTAAACTGTAGACATGAATAATAGTCACAACTGTTTCTGTATTTCAGGCTTCTATAGAGACTGATGTACCATGTAACGAAGCAAAATCTGATTCTCCTCATGTCAAACCTACAACAGAACTGTTTGCCTTATTCACCACATATTGCCTACTATGTCAAACTTTGTCCCTCAAAGAAAAATCTAAAAGTTTACTTTTGTTGCTACTTAATGTCACTCTTAATTAGAAATAAGTAATTGCATGCCCGATATAAGATTTTATTTCTTACTTCAAAGAAGCTACCTAGAATTGTGCGGTGTCTTTACTTTGAAGAAAATGTCTTTTATCACTTATTTTAGTACAACACATTAAAATCAAATATCTCCTGTAGCAAAATGATTCAAGTCTCTGGAACTCAAATAATTTTCTAATAAAAAATGCATGAGACAAATAAATGCACTTTATGTTCCACAAGAAAAGGCAGTTTCAACAGGCTAATGCTCAGAGAAAATTCATTTTATCAACCAGCCATTTCATTCTGTGGTGCTGTTACAAGCTCTTTCCTGTTGCTAGGCAACCATAATTCATAGTACCTTTTAATGGATACTCTGCTTCTGCTGAGAACATTAAGGTGAAGAGAATAAATGCCTTGGGTGAATCTTGAAATCTTTCATTATGCATGTCATTCTATTTTTGTAATGCTATAATGCTGAAATGTTTCTGTGGCAGGCAACTGAGTTGTGGTAATTGCATATTCCACTCATATATGTTTTGTAAGCAGAGCAGCACGTACTTGTCTAAAATGAGGTATTTCAAACGTGATTGAAATGGGACTTTTCTACTACTAAGGGTAGTAAATAAGCCCCCACAAAAGGGGAGGGGAGAGTATGTCTAGAGTAAGTCTTCAAATTTCCAGTAAGGATCATATAACATAAACTGAAAATAATCAGAAGCTTAGGATTTATTACAAGGGTGCAAGAAAGCACAAAATATAACACGTAAACACAAAACTATTCTACTGTACTTGGCTGTTTGGTCATTTCTCTCTCTTCTTGTGTCTCTTTCCTGCCTAGATTTAGTATTGCTCAGACTAATAAATGGTACAGTTAGATCAGCCATATCATTGCCTATTTGGACCCGTATAAATTTGTCAGATTCAAAGCCAGGATCCAAAAATCTGTTCATCTAGTTCACAGCACATTGATGCATGCTAAACAGCTTTGTGATGTGGCAACGAGGATTGGGTAAGTTGTTGTTTAAAGAAAAAGGTGAAGCCAAGAATCCTAGTGACTAAACTCAAGGCCTTTCATAAGCCTAAAGTAGCTTTATAGAACCTGGTTTATAGAACATACCGGCTTGTCTGGGCAGTGGATAATGACTGAAAGTGAATACGGAAAATATTTCCAGCTCAGATACATGGAGCTGCCTCATACCAAATTGCTGGTTTATTAGCTTCATACACAGACTGACAATGGCTTTTGAGTCCTTCCCACTTAAACATGGAGATGTCAGGGACTGAACCTGGGGCCTTCTCTATCACTGAGTCATAAAATCATAGAACTGTAGAGTTGAAAGGGACCTCCAAGGGTCATCTAGTCCAACCCCCTTACAATGCAGGAATCTCAGCTAGAGCAAAGTCCTTTTCCTTATTCCTCAATGCTCCAATCTGTGGGTCTTGGGTTAATAGAACCAACAGGAACAGGTAGTCCAAGTAAAGTCAATAAGCTATATTGGGAGTTGTCAGGGTTGCAAGTTGGAAGTCTTTGGTTGTGTTTATGTTTGGTTGCCCATATCAAAACTGCTGCCTGCCACATCTCCCTGTCTGTATAGTAGTCTAAGGGAACCAGCGCTGCATCTGCAGCCCTGCCATTCACACGTGGATGGCAGGACAACCAGGCCTGATGTTGTTGTGCAGCAACAGTGGGACCAGCTTTGGATCGAGTGGATCCTGCACTGGCTCTCATAACACCCTTTCTACTTGCACCTGCCAGTGAGGAACTGGTCAGTGGGTCTGCCATCCATTTGCCAGGAGGTCAGCTGAGCCAGGAGAGTTGGGCAGAAGTACTCCTCTGCCTAATCCACCCCCCGGACTTGTTGGGATGGTGGTGGTTGGATCACCATGTTAAGCTCTACACAACTAGGCTGGCAATTGGACACTCATTGATATTTTTGTTTGTGCTGGGACCTTTTTGGAGCAACAATGTCTTCCCCTCTATGACATGTTTCCATGCATTCTTTAGCTCTGACTATTGGCTTGTTCCCTTTCCTCTGGAATCCCTGGTGCAACTCCTGCTCCTGGTTTGTAGCTCCTGGCTGAACTTTGAGTGTTGTGTATGGCTCTGTTATGGCATAAGCACATGCAACATGAGCCATAGTCTCCCTGGTGACCTGTGATTCAATGGAACTGCCAACACTTCATTTCAGATCTCCTTTCACCAAGGAGTAGTAACTAGTTACCCTTTCACGAGCTATTTTATGCCTTAACATTGCAGGTCCTATTACATGACCCATGGTGAAAGTAAAGCCAGAGAAAGCAGGGCACATAAATTAAATACCTGCCTTCATTTTAATTATTTTTATATATGCTAAAAGCAAACAACAGGTGGCTCATCTTGCCAAACATTACGGCTGTACCATAGATCATTTAAATACGCCTCAAAATCATGAATCTTGCAGAATGGGATGACTTGACATGTTGTTTTCAGTCTCCATTCTCCATCTGTACATTGTGGGAGCTTGCTTGATGAAAATGCTTGTTTGAACTGGATGAAATAAAATAAATGACCAGGATCCGAAGAACTGAGCAACTAGCTCTATATGCTGAAGAATGAACTACAGGCAACTCCCCATTTACACAGGAGTTACCTTCCAAGGCACCATGTGTTTAAGTGAAATTGCATATATTTCGAGCACCATTGAAAATATCTGCAAACACTCCATTCTGCCCCTGCCACTCCCTGCCTTTGCCCTACTCCACCCCCTTTTCAGATGTTTTTGTGACTTTTTGGGTCACTTCTGGGTTTGGTGTGATGCACATATGCATAGTCATGCACATATTGAAGACACATAAATAGGGGGTTGCCTGTATTTGCTAGATAGTTTTAATTGATGATGATGATGATGCTTACTGATCCCGGGACTTCCTATGGGAAGCTAGCAGGATATTTGTGCAACAGAAATCTCCCTACTTTGCTGCTCAGCAATTAGTATTCAAAGGCACAGTGTTTAGTGCTGGTCTTTCATAGGTAGCAGTTCCCCATCAAATGAATGCAGAGGGCAGGGGAAAGAAGGCACAAAGAAGCTGAAGCTGGCGAAAAGACTAACCAGGTTAAGGATGCAGACCAACGAATAAAGCATGTGTGGCTAAAGCATGTGTGAATTCTAGATTTTCCCCCCTTGATGTACCCACTCAGAATTAAGACTGAAATGCCATTCCAGTTGGCTTCTACATGTGGAATCATGGGGTACCATCTTATCCTTCACCCCAGGCAGCAAAATGTATTATACTAGGCCTGCTCTCTCTTCTTCCCACATATACTAACTTTTCTTAAGAAATGTATGTGGTGATCCAGAAATGAGATGTCTATATCAGTACTTTGGATCAAATTCTCCACTGTATAGTCTCTATAACACAAACCCACAGAAAAAAAATAGGTTTGTATTTATTCAGAAGGCAGGATATATAGAGCTACAACTCAATCAGTTCTTTTCTATAAAGAACATCAGTAAAGAACAGGAATATAAGTGAAAAGGGGAACCCAGCAAGAGACATTGCCTTAGCATTTCTGAAATGTGAGCTCTCTTGCTCAGTGTGTGTGTGTGTGTGTGTGTGTGTGTGTGTGTGTGTGTATTCTCCAAAGTATCCTTCACTGAGTGATATTAAATGATTTCCTAAGTTGAGCCCTAACTGCTATTTTTTCCTTTCAAAGAATCCTATTACTCTTGAGTGAAACAGATTTAATAGCAAATTGGATAGAACCTACTATTTGCAAAATAAATCCAGAACATTAATTCTACATCAAGAGAATTCAACATTTCATTTCGTTTGTTTTGCATGTTCCACTGTAAGGGTCAAAAGGATCTAATGTAGACATGCTATATTTTCAAGTGCATTGTGAGGCAGGCAGAGAGGGAGAGAGACAGGATGCTCAATATCATTTATCAAAGAATGAAAAGAGCAGCAAACAGAGACCCATCCAGTGGAAGGTCACAGCCAATAACATTTCTGCAAATAGAAAGGGGCTGCAGAAGCATCAAATGCAAATTACTGTTTGCTGGAGAATTTTAATGGAGTTCTACGTCACATTATAAAATGTTTAATTGTAACCCCCTTTTTAATAACACCATCTGATTAAATGAAAAGATGCCCTGCTGATGGCAATTACAATCTGTCAAATAGCATATTTATTTACAGTTTAGTTTCTAAAGCTGCAAGATAAAAAGGGAACTCTCTTCAGCTTGTCAACGAACTATAATTATTGTGTATCCTTCTGTCAGTTTGCTACATAAAACTTTTGGTCCTAAAATGGATCTAATTATATCTACAGCAACAATTTTATAAATGTTTGGTTTCTCTTTTCCTTCAACCTCTATGGAATCTCTGTTAAGAGGGGAATAAAGCACCATATTGCATTAACATCAGGCATTTCTTAGATTATTTCATGATATTTCGCAGCAAGCTTTGGGAGAGACAATCGGATGGGTGTGGTTTTTTTCAGTTTTAAAAAACTGAAGAGATTTTGCATCTACATATTCTTCCTAATATTGCCGCTTGAATGAAGTAAATATTATCTAGGCAGTATCATCCCATATTACACAGTTGTACTCCTCCATTACTGAATGAGAAACTGTGAGTGTGTATATACCTGCACATGAGTGTATTTTTGAGGAGGCAACTTTGTTCATTACTTTTTGGTGGGTTTAATATGTGTGTGTGTGTGTGTGTGTATAGACTTTCTATGGACTCTCATGAGGAGGGACATCGGTATTTTCTTTTTTCATATAGTGTTATCTCAGCATAGAGAAATAGCTTCCGAATCAAGCCATCTGGGGTAGACAGTTAAACTGGGAATGTGCATTATATATAGAAAATGCCTTTTGTATCATTTGGTGGTTTTGGTAGTATTTTTAGGGTGCAGCCCTATACACCCTTATCTCTAAACACACTTATCTGGAGATATATTCCACTGAAATCAGTTGAGCTTCATTCAGAATAGATATGTATAGGGTTGTGCCATTGGGCAGAAATTAAGTCTAAGTATGGTGATTGAATTCTCTCTAACATGTTATTCACATTATCCTTGTGCAACTATTTTTTTGCTCCCTCTGTCTACGGTGTACCCACTCTGTTAGAGTTTAGACTATAAGCTTTGTGTGTGCAACTCAGTAATGTTCTAGTTCTGTAAGAATGCACAGATTATCAGTGGGTCACAGCAAGTTCTGCATGTGGGAAATTGCAGTCAAACATAACTATGTATGAGTACTAGTTAGTGTATGATGGGGTTAGGACAAAAAAGCTGGATACCTAGACTCGGTTAGGTCACATGCCCTCTTCTCTGATGAGGCAGGAAGCGAAGCCTTCTCTTCCTGTTCCTTCTCTCTCCCCACTGTTTCAATGATGTGTCTAAGCAAGATCCAAGCTTAGATCACTTGTTTGAAACTATCTTTATTTTCTACCCAAGCATATTCTGCCTGTGTTCTCTTTGCTGCTGCTTGGATAAATGCATTAATCTGACCTTTGGAATGTTTTGTAAGTAAAGCTTTTAAAACTTATTTTACAGTGTGTGGTCCTGTTCATGCTAAGAGGGGTAGAAAGAGGGGAGTGCTGTTTGCAAGAAGACTAAATGAGATAAAAGTGTCTAACAAACTGTATTCCTAATGTTATACTTCTGCTTGACTTTAAACTCTGCTACTGGGTGATCTCCCCTGCTGCAGAGTTCAGCCCTGTGTTTAGCCCTGTGTTTTGAATCTAGGCACACAGCTGATTATTTTGTTATTTACCCCACACATTTGGGTCACAGGGTTTCTGTTTTCTCTCACACTGCAAGCCCTGGCTTTCAGGATGACACAGCAATCAAATGTAATCAGCCAACACCAGGTGAAGGTATAAAGCACTCAGAGTTCAGCTCACACTTGTGTGACACACAGATTCGCTTCACATGAAGTGGTGGAAGATGAGAGAGAGAGAGAGAGAGAGAGAGAGATGGTCAGAAGTTTCTGATGTGTTAAAGGGAAAGTGGTACTGAGAAGGGAGGAAGTTAAAAATCCTTCTGAGTACATGCAAGCTGAGATCCACAAGTAACTTGAGCTTAGCTCAAACTATAAAAAATGCTGCTGTCATTACAGACAGCTGGCATTTCTTACATAAGGTTCACTACCACCAGTTACAAAAAAATAAACATGTTACATGATACAGAAAAATAAAGTAGAGGTGTTCCATTTCCTCCAGTGTTTTGTAAGATGCTTTCTTTAGTCCTCTCATGAAAATAAAAAATAGGCTTCAGCTATTGGTGCAGAAATGTTATATAACAGTTTGCAGCCTTTATTGCAGCCAATATGATGGAATGCTAATGCTGTGATATTGAGTTTTTGTATGAAGAAACTGAACCCCTATAATATTTATTTTATTTTAAATAAATGATTTCATTATTCTGAATCTGGTAACTTTATCTGATCTATGGTGTGCTATAGATTTTTAAAAAATCAAATAACATTCTGACATATTGAAAATTTTATATAAAATAAATTAATGCAAACATTTAAGAATATTTCAGAAATGGAAACAACAATGGTCCTCTTTGAAAGTGGTATTATTCAATATGTCATTCTTTCCTGTAAGCAGCAAATTGGAAATGCTACAGTGAAAGCATTTGAATGTATTGATATGCTGCATTTGCTACAAACTTATAGAAACATTTCTACTTTAGTTTCATGTGTCCTCTGTTCTACCTATTGATGTAATCATTGTCAAAACACTTGTTCAGTAGCCTTTAGAATGCAAAGGGAGCTTTGAATATATGCTAAGCTAGATAATAAACCTGCATTATCCCAGCTTTTGTTGCTAGTACAAAAAAGAGCATTTCAGAAATAAATCCATCACTTTTACTGCCTTTTACTGTCTTTTTTCACTTTAAACTTCACAATTTAAAAATTTAAACCACTCAGATAAAGTGAAATCCATCTTATCTTTTCCTTCTTTAGTTTCCAAAATATGTCATAATGTTGAAAGAATATGTGCTCTATTTTAACTGCCATGCAGATAATAGACCTTTAAAAGAACATAGATGTTCTTTGGTACAAAAAAAAAAATTAACCTTGGTTTCTTACTTTACAATAAAAAAAAAACCCAAACCAACCTTTTCCAAAACAACCATTGTCAGTGAATGAGGTCTTATCTCAATACAATCTAGTAAGTGCTATATTGAATTGCTTTGGACTGATGAGCTCCCAAGAACGAGCTCAGACTGCTAAAGAAAAAGGAAAGGTGTGATGGATGATGGATTCGGGACCTAGGCGGGGGAAATGAGGTTTAGTTTTAGGCAGCATAAAAGACTTTTAAGATATAGAAGGAGCACTTGCTGAAGAGGTCAGCTAGGTCATTGGGGACTGTAAAGAAAAAGTGTGGAAGAAAAAAATTTCCGCCGCAAGTTTGGCCAGGATACAAGAAAAAGAGTAGTGACAGAATTGGGGCTATAATAGTTATTATGACTCAGTAGTTGGCAGCTAATTGCCTACTTCATCTCTGGATTCCCCCACCCCACATAATTAATCACATGATGTGGGGCACACAAACCACTTGAATGGCAATGCCCATCAACTTGGGGGGGAGTGTTGCTCAATTATTTTATTGGGGGGGGGGCAAAGGAACCTTGGCCCCTAGGAGTTGGCTCCATACAGTTGCTTGTGTGAATCACTGATGATTCTGCCTGTACCCTTTCCCGTAATATCTGTCACTAGTTCCAGGGGGCTAGTCCCTATCTCCACTGCTTGATTCCTGCCTGGATGACATTCTCGTTGATGTCCACTGGCCGAGACTGAGGTTTTAGCTTTCTGAGAAGTGTTAAGGAAGGGCTCTGATGAACACAGAGAAAGAATGAATTAAACAAAGATTTTGCTGTTCTACATTTTATTTATTGTGCACCGCCTAGAGATTGCTTTAATATGAATGATTTTATCCATTTCCTAAAATAAATAAATACCCTGTGATGAAATAACGATGATCACACATAATTTAAGGGGAAACAAACTATTTGAGTCTTATTAAATCATTTTTCTCCCCTTGAGTTTTGAGTTTCTCTCTGCCTGTCCTACTTTAAGATCTCAAAAGAAGGTTGGCTACTTGCATCCCTTGGCCTCGCTCTCCTTTCCCTTGCTCCAGTTGCTCAGTGCAATGATCTATAAGCTCTCAAAGTTCTATTGTTCCCATTTCTTTGCAAGAATCAGATATGAAGCTTCAATACTTAAGGGAACACTCAGCTTCCAAACTCTAACTTCAGTACAGAAGGGGTCACATCCATGAAGCACTGCTGGAGCACTTTGTTGAAGTGCCAGATGCTTACCCTTACCTTCTCTAGGTAGTTATACTTTTTTATTGTTAAGACCCTCCATATCATTCAGATCGCTTTCCTTTATGTAAAGCTGGGATAGTTTATTTTATCTGTAAGTTGAAACTGAAGCAAATTTGAAGTAGTTCCCAAAATTACTAAAAATAACCTTTCACCCAGTAGAATAGAAGGACTATGGTCAAGCTCTGACCTCAAAAGAGAACAGAAAATTCAATGGACTGTCTAGTCCTCAACTATTTTCCAACGCTGGAATGAACAAAACGTGTGATAATAAGAAGCAAGAAAAAGCAGGGCCAGCTGTGGATTTCTTGCCATGGGTACAAATGTGATCTACGGTTTTCTACTCTAGATAACTACTTTGGACCATATCCAGTCAAACTGAAAGAACTCTACTTGTGTCTCAATGTAGGTTTAAATCTAAGCAGGTGATGTAACCAAAAATTTTACAAGCCTGGTTTGGAAACTATGAATATTTCCAGCTCACAATGCTTAGCTTAATTATAAATCAAATACATTTACCTTCAAAGGTTCCACTATGAAGCCTAAACCAGGGTTTCCCCTCCCTCTCTCCCTTGTGTTACAGGTACCAGGAAGCCTAAGGAATAGCTCTCTACCATATACCCAGTATATTTGAGGGAAGGAGTGGGAGGCCTGATATTTGGGCCTGATTCTGCTCATCAAGAGAGCAACACACCCTAAATGTTACTGGACTCAGGAAGAGAAACAAATATTTTCTGATTCTTGGGGGTGGGGGCAGTTTTGTTTGCCGAGTCTAATTCTTAATTGAATCAAGAAGAGTTCACCAGCCACTAGCTCAAACCATTGCATATCAGACATATCTATCAAGAAAGCTACATATGCAAACCACGAAACAGTACTAGATGCTTAAATTCAATTACAGAAGGATATAAGGGCACTTGAAACATGCTTTGAAAAATATGTAGATAAAAGTCTTACCACCGACAGTGAATTTGAAAGCAGTGTTCCATCTTGGCCAAGCATATTGGAGACTGTGATTTCAGGTAGGTCCATGTTTTGTGGATGGAATGGAAGCAGGCCATTATGGTTGATCGGGTGACACAGTGAAGGATAACCAGATTCTGTGTCATTCAAATGTACCAGTGAATGGTCAGGTAATGAAGGTGGAGTGATGGGAGGTATGTTAAAATCTTCACTTTCTAGACTTGGGCCAGGAAAAGACTGTGGAAAGATGAAAAGCAGAGTTTCAGTTAAAATGTCATGAACCCTAAGCCTTAAGGGTAGGATAAAAGGCAGCAGATAAATAAAAACACCGCAAACTTTAAACAAAATGACCATATTCCCCTTTCAGATTCTATAGAGTATTAAGCAGTCATTTCTGCATTGGAAAAGAGACCATTTTAAACACCCTTACACTGTAATAAAGCAATTGCACTCCTGTGTGTAGAATAAAAATTGCCTCAAAGGCATAAAACCTTTGATATTTTCACAGCTTCCATTAGACAGAAAACCCCCTCCCCAGCAGCTGAATTCAAGGGCCCCATTACAATTTTCTCAGAGTCTTGATCAGGTTGAATACCTTTTTCATGGGAACTTTGGAAGTGGAATTCAATTTATGAAATTAACATTGGATCAAAAAGACCTCATAAGATTCCCTGCCACTCAAGAACAAAAATAATAGAAGTGTGTGGGGGGGGGGGAGAGAAATATTGTGCTTCAATGTTGCTCTAAGGTGTACAGGAGAAGAATACATTCATTCAGCTATACTAGAAGAACCAAATTAACCTAGAAACAGAATGTAAGTCTGTTTCTGATACAGTTCCATGGGTATCTACAAGTAGATTCAGCTCTATGCACACTTGTGGATGCAAATGTTAACCTTACACACATATACACCAATCAAGACTGTTAGTGATATCAACTTGGCCACCCAGGACCTACAATCTGTGAACTGCCCTGAGATATTATGATGAAGGGTGGCATATAAATCAATCAATCAATCAATCAAACAAACAAACAAACAAACAAACAAACAGTTTTGGGAGTGAATCTGAATGGTGTTGAAAGTACTACCCATTGTCCACCCAACAAATTAATGGTGCTGACAGCTCCTACCATCTGTTTGGAGCAGTAGCTCTCATGACTTTCAGTCCAACAACAGAAACTGGATGCAGCCTGGATCCATGTACAAAGTACTGCTTCCATGCCTGCATTATCCAGCTGGATCAAGTTGTATTTTTGTAACCACATACCAAATTACAATTATTATTATTTTTACATACAAATTAATGTAAAGTCATCCACCTAAACGATAATTTGATTGCATAAGGTTTTTTTCTTTTCTTCCTGCTGGCTGGTGGTGTTAATTAGGCAGATGGTAAATATCCAACAGAAGCAGAGTAATAATTTTCTAAATAACAGGGAACCAAATGAATTATGCTGGATGTCAGCAAGACAAAGGAAAACTCGTTTCCTTTCTTCTTCAAGTGTTCAGAATTGTGCTGTGTTTGTTTTCATCAGCACAAAGTCTTGTAAGTGTATTCTTATAACTGAACTATTTTGTGAAAGGGGCTTGTGCATGAGAAAGAGAGTTGGGTAAGACAGTAGCCTTTGAAACTGTTGTAGAAGCATTAGAACACCTGAAATTATTCTCCCTTCAGGTGCATGTTTACTGAAGCACTGTTTAAAGCAGGCTTAATCAACCTCGGCCCTCCAGATGTTTTTGTCCTACAACTCCCATGATCCCTAGCTAGCAGAACCAGTGGCCAGGGATGATGGGAATTGTAGTCTCAACACATCTGGAGGGTCAAGGTTGAGGAAGCCTGGTTTAAAGCCTCAGCAACGTGGCTTATAATGCTCAAGTATTCCTGAATGACTTGAAGAACATACACAAGTTTGCTTTCTCCTGAATTCTATCTCCTTTCAATCTCTTGCTTCCAATCTGCCTACTTTGCTTCCATTCTGGCCATATTGTGGCCAAGGGGAAACTGCAATGGGCAATGCACTCTGATACCCCACAAAGGGTTGTTGTTATAATTGCTCTCCTTTACTAGCTTAGAAGGAAATATGACTTAGATCAGGGGTTAGCAAACTTTTTCACCAGGGGGCCGGTCCACTGTCCCTCGGACCTTGTAGGAGGCCAGACTATATTTTGGAGGCAAAAAAATTAACGAATTCCTATGCCACACAAATAACCCAGAGATGCATTTTAAGTAAAAGGGCACATTCTACTCATGTAAAAACATGCTGATTCCCGGACCGTCCGTGGGCCGGATTTAGAAGGCGATTGGGCAGGATCCAGCCTCTGGGCCTTAGTTTGCCTATGCATGACTTAGATGCTCTGAATGTTAACCCTGACCGGGGGGGGGGGCACCACTGAGCTACTCTCCAGAAATTTGTAAGCAATACTGTTCAAAGTTGCAATGGGAGAAGGAAAATACATGTGTGTCAAGTTCTGGAAATACATGTATTCCAATCAAAAAAGAAGAACTTCTTAGGAAGGGCCTCTCCTAACAGAAACTAGGATATCCATGAAAGACTGAGAATGCCTTGGGAAAGTCCAAGATCCCTACATTCTGGACAAGGGAATTGGTCTTCTGTGGGTCAACAGGAGAAGCCCATCAATCCCACCTATAAGGTATAAGGTATGGCTTCAGTATAAGGTATGGCTGCCAGGTTTGACTCAGATACTTGCTAGTAAGTTTGGAGGTGAATCATCAGGATATTCTACTGAAAATCTGTTATACATGCCTTGGATGACTGAGTGGCTTGGAGATTCTAACCCAAGTACCCCTTTGCCAAACATATAATGTTTGCTTCTTACTGAAAAAACAGCAGGGAAGCACAAGGAATTCTTAGCAACTTGTGCTGTATATCAAGGTGAATGAGCAAAAAGACAACCTTAACATGGTGTCTTTTTAAGAGCTGCCTTATGGCAATGTAGAACAAACTAAACCACAAGTTTTAATGCTCTCAGCAAGCTACCTGTGACTAACTCACCTTCACCTTGTTACATGTCACACAGGGCTGGATCCTGAGAATGAGACTCATTATTGGAATGTAGAAAATGAGGGGTATAACCTATTCAAAAGGAATAGGCCAAACAGGAAGGGAGGAGAAGCAGCATTGTATGTAAAGAATATGAGGATATCCATGATTTGAGGAATAGAGGGCAGGTTAAGAGCATCTGCGTAATACTTAAAGGAGAGTGAAATGATGGTGACTTCACTGTGGGAGTCTCACACACTCACTTATTATATGAAAATCAATCTATGTTTTGCTAGAGATAGTTTAGACATAGTGGAACTGTGTTATAAATATTTCTCTAGCAACATAATAGTAAAGAAATGTACACTATGTGGAAACTAGCAAATTAGATCATTTCTATTTTTCCAACTCAGAGGGACGTGGGTGGCGCTGTGGGTAAAACCTCAGTGCCGAGGGCTTGCCAATCGTATGGTCGGCGGTTTGAATCCCCGCGGCAGGGTGAGCTCCCGTCTTTCGGTCCCAGCTCCTGCCCACCTAGCAGTTCGAAAGCACCCCTAAGTGCAAGTAGATAAATAGGTACCGCTTTATAGTGGGAAGGTAAACGGCGTTTCCGTGCGCTGCGCTGGTGCTGGCTCACCAGAGCAGCTTCGTCACGCTGGCCACGTGACCCGGAAGTGTCTCCAGACAGCGCTGGCTCCCGGCCTCTTAAGTGAGATGAGCGCACAACCCTAGAGTGGGACACAACTGGCCCGTACGGGCAGGGGTACCTTTACCTATTTTTCCAACTATGTCAATGAACTTATGAAAGCCAGAACCCCACATCCCACCACTAATTTAAAATACAACTGAGATGTGTCTGTGTATCTGCCTACAATATCAGGTCTTGTGACAGAACAGTATGCTATATCCTATAGGATCCAGTCATTCGCATTCTAACAAATTATCAGGTTCCAGTATGTACTGAAGGTCAGCAGTGTGAGTGAATTGCCTGACACAATACCAGCTAAGTGAGTCTAAACTATTGTCTCTTAAATGGACTGTAAAATATGCCCAGTAACACTTCATGGCAAAGCACAGAGCATGACTTAATAAGTGAAGCTAATATATAATAATTATAATGACATCCTGACTATCATCAAAGTATTTGAAAATGAAAAGATAGTAATTAAGTATAAATATATGCCACCTTTCTCCTTTGGGTTACATGGAAATGGCTTTGTTTCCTGATGCTTGTTCAGTGACTAATTCTAGCTTGAATTCAATCACTAAAATTTGACTGCTTTCCAGCAGTTGCGGTCCACCTCTCTTTCCCCACAAATCTATTAGAGACGAATATTATTGACCATACTTTACAGAAAGAATGATGATCTTAGTGTGGTAGCAAAATGCAACCTAATCATTAGTAAGCTATTTAGCACCATCATTGGGTCAAGCCTTGTAGCTTATGCCCAATTACACATGCTTACATCATAGTGACTTTAATGGAAATGAGTATTTTTGTAGCTAGGAATAGACTACTGTAGACATAATTTGTTAAAACAGAGGTAAAGCCACAACATGCATCTTTCTGAAAGTTAGGAGTATTGAAGAACCAAGCAGTGGTCAACATTTTTCAACTACACATAAAGAAACTAGGATAGCGTAGAACTGAAAAATCAGGGTTGGGGAATCTATGGCTCACCAGATGTTATTGGACTCCAGCTCCCATCAACATGGCCAATGGTCAGGGATGATAGGAGTTGTAGTCCAGCAACATCTAGAAGGTGACAGCTTCTCTTCCCCCGATATAATACATTACTGTACAACACTTCTATCTACTTTATAAATCATCTTAACACTCAACAAAAAATGTCCAACAGCATCACTGATATGTCTAAGTCAATGATCCTGTAAAGAATTTCTTATATTTCTTTATTGAACAGACAACAGCAATAAGTCACAATCGTTTAAAAACACACACAATAAATTAAGTCAAGCGGAAGTCATCAAGAGCATATTGTTGCAGAAGGTACATTTTCCCTGTGAAGTGTTCATCAGTTTCTTTAATTCACATTAGATAAAGGGCAGTGCTTCAAGCAAAACATTATTTTTCCACTACAAGACCAGGAGAATGTTGACTGCTGCATAACTGATTTTTAAAGCGGCAAATTCAGAGTCCCCTAAAAGGAAATAGGTGTTTATTAATTAAACATGCCATTTGAATAGCTTCCCCAACTATTTTCATATAGGTAGTGACCCAACCTTAAACTGGTTCATCACAATTCTATGCATGTATATTTACAACTATGTCCCATTCAGTTCAATGGGGGTTACTCCTCGTGTGTATAGGATTGCTGCTGGCAGCAAAAGGAAAAAGCCATGCCAACAGATAGAACCCCATTTCCATGGAAATTTAAGGCAGCTAAACGGCTGCAGATGCAATAATCTATTCACTGATTGTACTAGGTAATTAGTAACTGTTACTCAAAAAGTAACCAAGCAGCATTAGCTCCTTGTGGTCATTATTACAACCCTCACCATGCCCGCATCTTTTCAGTGTCTGATGAAATACCAGTATGGTCCTATTGCTGCATACGTGCTACCTCTCTCCAAACAGCGGAAAATGCACACTATTGACAAAGATACTAAAGGGCATGTTTGAGTCTTGTGGCACCTTAAAAACTACCAAATGTCTTAAGCAATATATACATATTAATATCAAATTTGTATCCATTTACTCCTTTGTGCAGAGACTGGCCTGTTTGTCCAAGACAGAATGCAGAAGGACATTGCTGCCAGATGATGATATATATCACATTGGAAGATGAACGGGTGAATGAGTCCTTGAAGTTGTGGCTGACATTATTAGGTTCTGTAGTAGTTTTGCCCAAGCAGGTAAAAACAGTAATGACCATTGGGGAGCACTGGGCCCACAAAGCTGCCTCATAGCAGTAGTGTCACTGCCACACACCAAGACTGTGAGGACAGGGTGTGTGTGAGAGAGATTGGGGCAGTTTGACCTCACTGCCACTGTGCCCTGCCCCTCACTGTTCAGTACATGTCAGCAACACAATGTCAGGTGATTAGATCTGTGGTCCTCCACACCAGCCACTCCTGGATACAGGGATAGAGTTGGTATCTGGGTTTGTTGCAGGGTTTGGTCTTTCATAGTTCGTTTCCAAAGTTGTACATATACGTAGACCCAAATATTTTTAGATAGCATTCTGATCTTTGCTTGCAACAATATATAGTGCTACCAGGGACTAAGTCTTGTCCTTCCCTAATAAAGCTATCCAAAAGTAATAATTGAGTCCTGTCATATGATACATGCTTTTTTTCTATGCTTCTTCTTAACTGTGATTTGTGGTTGTCTTTTATTCTATATTTAAAGAGATCAAACTGCATCCTGTTAGAACATGTGAGGTTCATGATGTTCCACTCCATTCCGAACGTACTTTTTTTTACATTTTAGAGTATTTTCCCCTCCCCCCCTTTTCTTTAAAATCTTTACTTCACTTTTCAGCTATCAAAGTGGCACATATAGATAAAACAAGATTTTAAAAACCCATTGAAAATGATTTCCTTCTGCTCCTCTTCTTCTTCCCTTACATCAGCCATGCAGTCTGCCCCCCCATTACTTTTATATTTTAATGTTTGTGAAGCATAGAGCTTTAGTATGAAAATAAATGTCCAACTGACAATTTTCATCCCTCAACCCTGAACACAAGTACTTGAAAGTACCAGTAAGTTTTGCTGGAATCAATGATGCTTGCTTGCAAGTACTGTTTTATAGACTCGGTTGTCAGATAGCCTAAGTTATACTGGAAATAAACGCAGTAGAATTAATCAACGCCACACCAATAAAAACAATGTAGCAATCAAACTGCAGCATAAAAATATGTCTTAATATTAACATTGCTACTACACAACAATGTATATTATACACCACATTTAACCTGTCAGATGCTTCATTAACATCTTTGATTTTAAAACTGGCAATGAAGATGCTGTGCTTTTCATTACTGTGATAGTCTTAGGCTGCAAACCTAAAGTCGCTTACTATGAAAACATTTCGTCATAATGCATATCAGAACACAGCAAGGTGTACTATGCAGAAAGAAAGGAAATTGGGTTTCCTAGGGTGAAATACAAAATTACTCTTACTAATTCTCTATTAATTTTTACAGAACCTATTTTCTAGCTGAATTAATCTGATAGTCGGGGAGGGGGCAATGCACTCCGGTATGTGAATAGGTGACTCCCTAATATGACAAAGACAGCTGTATTTTAACACAGTCAGATTTTGCTTAGTAGTATTTCCCTTTTGAATCCACCTCTATTCTACTATATACAGCAAGCCTGCAAAGTACACACCTTTAATTTGTGCACATTCAGTTTTATGAGAGTAACAAAAAAATAATAATGGGGGCGGGCGGGTATAAAGGGTAAGGAAAGAGACTGGGATTCTGGAGAAAATGACTTTGGTAAACCTACTCCCCATTTAACCCAACGTGTTTTGACTACACACAGTTTTAGCTTTAGGCATGATACCATATGTCAACTGGGGCTTACTGCACATTAAAACACACACACACACACACACACACACACACAAGCGTTGGATCTAAAGGTGACTTTCCACTCACAAACAGTCCTTTCCTGACAAAAGGGGCATCTGAATGGAAACAGAGGGGGCGACTGTCACCAGTTCCATCTTCCTTTGTAATCCCCCATGTCACCTCTTATGCTGTTTTTCGGGGTGAGGGTCATATGAGCTGCAAGCAGGAAAGTAAATCAGTAAAAATCTCTTTCCATCTTAGGATGCAACCCATTAATTCAGAATTAGAAGTAAAACTGAGCCAAAATGATTCAGTTTCCGTTCTGCTATTGTCAAAAGAACTTCCATTTTCTGATTTTGACTGCTGCTCTATACAATTTTGTCGTATTGCTTCTCCACTGAGCACCACTCAAAGGGAGCTGAAAAGACTACTTTAAAAAACAACAACTCTAGGTGGCCGTACAGTCCTAAGCACCTCTTGGAGGAGAAGGAATCTGATCTTGGGGACACAGTTATTGGAAGGAGTATTCAATTTAATCTGCAAAATTAGGGTGGATGAGAAAAAATTAAATCAATAAAGACTCACAGGATGGGTAAGCCTTGTGTGAGAGTCCAGCGCAACATCTAACAGCTGAGACTTAGGACTGGATATGCAATCATTTGTACTTACAGTATATAGACTATTATGAGTACCTCTGGTAGCTCTTCAGACATTTTTATAAACTGCAAGAAATATGCGAGCTATTAAAAGATATAATTCTGAAAAACAGACTGCCGTGTGAGCCGCCAATTTAAAGCAACAACATAAACAATAGTAACTTGTGTGCTCAAGTGAAGCATCTTTTTAATTTTGAGTAATGAAGATGTCAAGCCAAATGCTAGAGTAGTTTAACTTAATTAGGTGTCCTATTTTTCCAGGCAGCCTTTCATTTCCCATTGAAAACTCAGCTTGTATGCAAGGCAGCAAGAGCAATTTTGTCTGTAATGAATACCTCTGGGATTGCACAGAGTAATCATTTGAATGCTATGCTGAAGACGGGTTTGAGTAACTAGTTTGGGCTTGTTGAGATGCCAGACATTGTGAGATTAACTAGATTAATTTGTAGCCTCCTATCATTATTGTTTCACTGGGTCAAGGGTCAACAGGTCAAGCTCACTTTACAGAGGGAGTCTTTGCAGCAAGGAATAGGTCCACAGTCGTTTGCCTAATAAGTTGTTCAAAATACTTTAATGCCCACAGATAGACCTAGATGGTCATCTTATTCATGAAGTTCATTCAATATTCCCCATGGTTGTTTATTTTTAAACTGCTGCCCTAGAAAGTTTCCTAGAAAGGAGCTTACATTTTATGATACCTGCAGGGTACTTTTTACACCTGAAAAGAAGCACAGAAGAACATACAGTGCCTATTTTAAGGGGCATTTTATACTGGGTATGAACCATCCAAGGGTATGTTATCTCACGCAGAAAATAAAAGCAGGCATTATGAGCTGGGAGGAAATAACCCGAGCACTTTCCTGAAAATGTATCATTGGATGATTGATTTTCTGTTTGCCTTCTGGAAGATAAAATAATAGCTTTTGTTATTTTTGTTTTATTGATTAACAGAGAAGCCAGCTACTGCAGCTGAGAAAAGTTGTATAACACATTATAGATAGCATACAGTGTTTAAATTAACATATCTTTTTAATGAGGTATAGCCTTGCACAAAAATTAATAATAACTGTAATCCAGGCTTATATTGAACTATAAAGGGAAGGCATCAGACTGCCAATATCAAAGCTGTTTAGGATAACAAAAAAGTGTGGAAAAATAAAGGAGTGCAATGTCAGGTCCGGAAGACCAATTCATCAACAAAAGAATTAGAAAGCAAAATGCAAAGGTCATGTCCTATGACATGCAGTGGGAAAAAATAGGAATGAATTTACTCCATCTTATCAAGTAATTATAGAGCCTTTCAGATGTGTTTCACTGATTTAAAGGCTAGAATTGGTGAAAATTAATTCATAATCTCAAACATAACAATCATTATATGTTAAAGCACTAGATCTTAGATACTTATGGAAACTGGCAATGTCCATTCCGTAGGGCATCATGTCTGATGTGTTCTCCAGGGTGGTGTTACCTATTACATAATCACAACCAAGGGACTCTTGATAAAATACTATCGTCATCTTTTCAGGTTTCTAGAAAATACTCAACTCTAAAAAGTTCCATGATATGTAACATGGAAAATACTACCAGGAGGTGCACACAGATGACCATGGAATATTGCCATGAGGCAAAGGCAAAAGAGTCCCTTATGGGTGCACATTCCATGCTATTTTAAATATCATCACACAGTTCAATTATTAATGAAAACGTCATAATTTACTGTGTGATAATGAATATCTGAGCGGCGAGAATATTTTAAAAGCTGCCTGGGATGCATAACATTACACCAGATATTTGTCACCAAGAATACAATATTTACATATATAAAATATACACAAGCTTAGCAGCATCAAACAGTCTTTTGGGACAAACTAAAAGAATATCATTATTTTTTATGGTATAGTTATACTTCTGGCTCATTTCCAAGAACGGCTTTCTGTGGAAATCATTTCAAGTCTGGAATTATGCTGTTTGCTTGCAGCAACATCACAGGAACTGTAGTGAGCCATATGTTGCTACTTAGCAACTTAGTACATAAGTCCCAAAGCATGTACTGATTTGAAAATTGAACAGAAATGATAATTGTCAAGTGATGCTGTGAGGCAAGTTGTCTTGGATTACCAAGCTATGCAGATGTTTGATGTTATACTTTTTTCCTGATTGACAGTTGAGTTTTTACTTATGTTAGCCTAAAGGTGATGAATTGACTTTTAAGCCTTAGAATAAGGCCCTAAGATGCCTCCATGAATATGAACACGTTCTAGTGAACATAAGGAATTTGAAGTTCAGCTTTCTTAGTACATTCATCTTATTTCTTGTTGTGAAGTATAAATTCATGAGAAGCAGCATGAACATTTTTCATCTGTGGAATTTTCCTTTCTTGTCGCATTTTGAATACATGTATTTAAAGTTTAAAAGTATAGGCTGTAGACAACATTAAGTCATTTTCAGAGTATACCTGCTGAAAACAATGCACATGACAACCTCAAGTCTACTAGTTTCAATGGATATACTCTGAGTAAAATCATAAATATAGATTAATCCTACAACCAATAAAGGGCATTTTAGCATCCTTTTGGTAAATACCTGAGGTGGTCCTGTGGCATAAAATGTGTAACCAACTTCTAAAAATACCTTAAAATATCCCAAGGAAGTGATACCTGGTGTTTTAATATGCATAGTATAGACATATCAGCAGAAGGAAAATGGCTCAGTTGGAAAATGTGGAGGTACATTCTTTGTTCAAAACTATTTAAGACAGACATAATGATTCTCTGAAAGGTAGCAGCTGCTTTGTAACAGCAATCATTCAGAGAGTTTGTACTTCTACAGTTTCAAACAAATTCAATTAGCCCTTGTGCTTCAAAGCCCTTAAGGCATGAACAAGATGATGCCTGGTTGCTTTAATCTAACACAGTACTGCTAAACTTGTCAAGACAGTTTTTTGGATGTAAAGGTTAAAAAAGAATATCCCACCCCCAATTTTTAATCAAACAGTTCTATTCAAAACTACGTGCAGAGTTTATAGCAGTCTTAGCCAAGCAAGTTCAATCATAGAAGTTCCAAAAGGCACTCTAAAATGAATTCAGCAGGCACCTGGGAAGTAATCTTCTGGGAACACTCTTTTTAAACACAGCTTTAAAAAAGAAAATACTTAACATCATGGTCCAGTCATGTTAAAGTTTGTTTAATTACAGAATGAAGGGTATGTGGGTGGGTGGTTTTATATATATATATATATATATATATATATATATATACACACACACACACACACACACACACACACACACACACCAACCATACTAATATATATATATATATATATATGAATGAAAGTTGTAACATACTATGGATTATTACCTGCCAACATCAGAAAAAAATGTCTGGACTAGCCAGACCTGATTCAGCATTAACTTTTGTTTGCTTTTTAGTATTTTATTGTCTGGTCTGTTTTGTAACTCTGAAGGTCTGTGGTGGGTTAGACTTTATTGGGGGGAATAGGGTGCCCTTGCAATTGAATACACCAGTTCTTTAGACCAAACAGACCTGAACGTGATAAGTTAAGCAATTTGTGGCACCTGTGGCTTATAATGATGAAGTTGTCTGTAGTCAGATAAACAAATAGCATGCACCTGTAAAGAGGATTTCCTAAAGGTAAAACAACTGCTTGGGAATGATCATGCTGGCAAAACAGCTGCTTGCATTCTGGAGAGCAAACGAGGTAGTGTCTTCAACAACTGCCAACTCTGGCGTTTTATCAGTGCTATCTCATTAGCTGGAAACAAGGCTTAAATGCTTTGTTTATAAATTATGATTATTTCTGATTGCAGCAGTTACTGATAGTGCCACTCATTTGCAATGCAACTCTTTGAATTTGTTTAATTACAATTTGAAACAAGGCAGAGAAGATTAATTAACCCACCTGGCTGGCTGGCACGTACTCCTGGCTCGGCTCTGACATACTCATATACATGTTCTCACCGTCAAACTGCAAATGAAAAAGAAATAAATATACATTTATTTATCTATCTATATGTGGATTGAAAATTAGCAACTTTGAACGCTTCTAGCGTCAAGTGACAAACGGTCGCCATTAAAAAATTATAGCCTGGTTTAAAAGATGTGTAACTGCAAGTGCACGTCTTGTCTTTGATGTTCCTGTTGTCATCCTTATTGACCCTGGATGCCAGTGATTAGGAGTAATTAGTGCTCTAGTAATTACAGCAGGCAATGAATGGTTTCCTTTCATCTGCAATCTGTTTTAAAACAAAATGGCTCATTTTGTGCACCATGTATACTTATTGCAGTAAGCGGTAGAGAAAAGCAGAAAAATGGAGAAGTCAAAAAATGGCTCTTTACAAAATCTATGTTTCAGTACTGATAAATAACAACTTATAATTAAATATATTAAATACCCATTTAAAAATAAGGAAAAAGCTTTAGAAATTTGAGGTGGTAAATATATGTAGCTAAACAAAGACATGTTAAGGCAACAGTTGATTTGATAGAGTGAAAATAAATTACTCTCTGCTACCATAACTGAAATTACCATCCCCAAACTGATAGAATAGATATACATTTCATGTTATTCAATACAGTTTTGTGATAAATCTCTTTGTCAGTGTAACATTACATAACCTATTATATAAATACCATCAAGTACACAGAACTATGAAATGAAGACACGTTTTATCGCCAAGTGTTGTTTATTTCATACTTACCTTTAGAAGAAGATTAAGAGACAAATCCTGAGAATTATACTATGCTTGTTAAAATTGTTTCTCCACGGTATTGTTGGGTATATTTTGTGCAATTTACTCACAGGTGTAAGTTAGAGCAAGGAAGTAATGAAGTTTTTGTTTTGTTTTTTAAGTATATAATAAGGAGCCAGGATTTTATCCCAACAGCATTCAAGTTACAAAACCTACCTTTTGTACCAAATCACTTTCCTGTATCATGTTATTTTGGAGTACTAAACAATGCAATCCTATACAGTCCAATTAGCATTAAGCTCCATTGAGTTGAATGGAACACAGTTCCAGGTGAATGTGGGTAGGATTACAGTTTGAATTAAACTAGGTTTTTTTGGAAGCCTCTCTGGCTTGTTGTATCCAGTGTTTGACTTGTGCAAAGCTAGCCTTTTTGGAATGCAATCTTATACCCACTGACCTGGGAAACACCACTGGACTCAATGGGATTTGCTTCTGTGTAGACAGGTATAGGATTGCCCTGTTATCATCCTTGACAAGAATTAAAATGACAGGAGTTAAAATTGAACTCTTTCCTAGCTTCCTCCCCATCCTTGTACACTCACACTTTTCCTGAAAACCGTTTGCAGTAGGAGAAAGTAAAATCATTTTAATCTGCTGTACCTACAAGACAACAAACTGTCTGCTACTGCCCGAGACAGCCCAGAGAAAGTCCACTGACTCTGGAGTGAGGTTTTCTGACTCACAATTGTTTAACAATAGCAACAATGTCTTTTTCCTACCTAATCTACGCTGTTGAAATGAAGGTAGCCAACAGAGAACTTTTGTGTGAGAGAGCTGTGAACTCAGTTCTAATACTGAATAATATAATAACCCCTGGATTTGGAATGTGCTCAGAGGCACCCAGTTCTTCACTTCTAGCTGTATGTCTTTTGTACCACACTCTGGTTGGTAGATCCTGGATTTCTAAAAACAACAACCCCAAACTAGATCTAACAAGCCTGAAGTCTGCCCATATATAAATGTTCAAATTCAGATTCTTATGTGACATTCTTAAGCCAAAAACCATTCCAATGTATTTAATGGAATCTACCTCTCAGTATGGGACTGTGCTGTTAATTTACTAGAATCAACTCATCAGCCAGACTGATGTCAATCCAAGAATATTTATAGTCCTCTGGCTTAACTGGTTTGACTACGCTTTCTTTAGCTATATGATACTTAGCCTGAGCTTATATATCTGGACTTCCAAGTGCCATGCTAATGCTAGTTGAAACCCATTGTTATATGAAAATTAATATGATACTTCAAACATGATAAATTACTTCTGACAAATTTTCTTTTCACATTAAATTGGCACTGCATGAGCAGCTGGGTGAAACCAACACAAAGAGAAAGAAGACTATCAGGATTCTGTAGCATGATTCCTAGTATGACTTGAAACGAATGAAGGATTCTGTACACCTTGTAAATGAAAAAAGTAGCATGCAGTTAACACTGTACCCTAACATTGCAGTAGGACTTTTACTTGAAATTTGTATGGCAGAAAGTAGTCAACCCTTTCTGCTCAAATCACTAAATATTTAATGTGGCATAGGAGTGGGTGGTTGTGCCTGCAACTTCAATTACAATCTTATGCACACTAACCCAGTAGTTGATTTTTATCATGATGGAAACCTCATCCTTCACAAATTGCCAGCATGATGACACATAGGAAGTGGAGCCTCAGAGCTGCCCTCCTGACACCAGAGTCACTGCTGCTTAGCTGGATGGGCCTAGGGCAGGATGGTGGTGAGGTTAAGGCTATCTCAGTGCACAGGTTGACCACTGCTGAGATTCCTGCCATTACACTCATGTAGTCCTCATCTTGCTGTGTCTCTGCCCTAGCCCAGCCCTGCCAATGTCAGGAGGGTGACTCCACCCCACCACTGCTGGTGAGTTGAATCAGGTCATTAGCATGAGGGGAACTGAACTGTGCCTCCTCAACACCTGCAATTTGTTTGTGTCTGGAAAGCTTCCTTTTACTCTGATGGGACAATTTTGCCAGTCCAAATTGTTGGTGTGTAGGTGCACAATCCAGATTGGAAGCACTCCGGGGGAGAATAATTAAAGCCTCACTACCCTCGCTCCACATATACTAGGTATTCAGTCTGAATCTGACATGGCAAGCTCTTAAAAGAAAACAATTGTAGTCAAGGGCAAATTATATGACGAATGTGTCATGTAGCATGGCTGTAAGACCCTTTAAATACTGTGGAACATCCGAGCAGACATGTATTAACAGGATATTCCTCCTGTACATGCCTACTCAGAAGTATGTCCCATTTAGTTCAGGTAACTGTGTTGAGAATTGTGGCACAAAACAGGCTGTCAAACCAAGTTATTTGAATTAAAGACAATTTAGTACCATGTAATCAATGACTTAATTAGATTGTGCATTGTTGATGTGTGCAAGTCCTTTAGAAGACTATTATCCCCTCTAAAAACAACTAAAAATAAAATTAATTAATTAAGTAAAACCAGCGAGTGAGAGAAGCACTACTAATGGCAAGAATCCTTATCTGTTTTCAAAAACAGTGTGTCTGAGAACTAGAATCCAAACTGAGCTATATATATATTTATTGAACAATTTGAATGTACCTGGTCATCTAGAATGCTACATCTCAAAGACTTAATAGAAGAAATGTCAAGCTACACTGTGAAGGACATGAAAGGTCTGCATATACTAAAGCTTCATATAATACAGTCAAGCAAAAGAAAATCAGGTGTAGGAATTATTACAGTGGGAGACCACCCATGGAGAGCAACAGAAAATAAAGTGTAAAACCAAGACTTTCCTTATCTCAAAGAAAGAACATTATGAGCAGAATAACACTTAACAAATAGCTGTAGCATTTTTCCAGTTGGAGGTTAAAAAAAAAGTTGTGTGGATAAAATTTAGGGATTTTGATTGCTATGGTAAGTGAAATTCTAATACTTTGTACAATCTTGCCTTCTAATGGTTCCACCAGCTCAAGTTTTCAGGATCTGCACCAGAGTTTTTTTCCAAAAGGTTTCTGCTATTTCTCCCCCATCAGTAAATTTTATTTCACTTCCTTGAGAAAAAGGTCTAAAATGCTCAATTTGGGCTGCTGACCATTTTGCCAAACTGCAATATGCAATATTCTGTATCAATGCTCTACATTCACTGCCAGCTAAGAGATCTGAAAAACTTCAGTGAAAACTAAGTGTGCCCATTTGTATTACATGCTTGTTACTAGGTCACCAAACAAAGGATTTACATTTTGGACAGGTAATTAAAGCAGGGATGTTTAGAGTCTATGTTATGCAAGTCCCAACTGTTGAATATACCCTTGTGTCCTTTGGCTGACCAACATAGGCAGACTAGTACTTACCCAACACAAACATTACTTAAAGGATGCAAGTATCCTACCAAAGACCTTGCAGTCCTATAATGTACAAAATGCATTTTCAGTGGCAGCCCAGTTGTAGAATGCTCTCCAAAAGGAGGTTCACTTAGCATCAACGTTGTCAGCTTTTCAGCACCAAGCAAAAATGTTGTTGTTCACCCAGGCATCTGGATCTTTGTGTGGTTTGTGGGTTGTTGTTCTTTTTTTTGGGGGGGGGGGCTATTCTTGATGTTCGTTTAGTTGGGTGGGGAGTGGTGTTTTTCTTATTCTTGATTACTGCTGGATGAACACTTCTAGTATCATGCATGCTTTCATTACTTTTGGCTATGTTATGGAATCTTTGCATTCTCAACTTGTTATAAGAAACTTTGAGACGTTTTTCAGTAAGAAGTGATTAAATAAAGTTAATAAATAATATATTACCCTTGGTTGCAGTGCCAAATGGGAGAGCAAAGCCAACATTAACTCTCAAAGACTCAACTCCTGCATCAACAGATGAAAGAATATTTCAATTCTACCTGAGCTAGAATTAGCAAGGTCACATATCTCACCAAGACTTTTCCCTTTTCGCTGGCCATGACAGCTGAAAACTATTTTTGTGATTTACCTGAAAACTATTAATTAATGTTATTATGGTGTTGCATTTGTGTTTGTTTGTATTATTTGAGTTGTTGCAACCTGCCCTGGGACCTTAGAGTGAAGGACGAGTAACAACCTAATACAAATAATGAAACAAATACATTGTTACCAAGGGTATAGGAGATGTCAGGTTCATTAAACAGATGTTTCTCAGCACTGTGATAGATGGGATAGAGATAGTTTCTAGGACGCTATGATAAGGGCTGTGTAGTTCCATAAGTTGAGTAAGGTAAAAGGAAAATAAATACAGTGGTAACTCGGGTTAAGAACTTAATTCATTCTGGAGGTCCGTTCTTAACCTGTTCTTAACCTGAGGTACCACTTTAGCTAATGGGGCCTCCCACTGCCACCCTGCCACTGCCATGTGATTTCTGTTCTTATCCTGAAGCAAAGTTCTTAACCCGAGGTACTATTTCTGGGTTTGTGGAGTCTGTAACCTGAAGCATCTGTAACCTGAAGCGTCTGTAACCCAAGGTACCACTGTAAGGGTAATTTTAGGATTATTGTCAGAAGGAAACATCAACTGTGATGGCTTTCACATCTCTGCGGAAGAATGTTATAATACAGCAGCAGGAATTCAAAGGTTTGTGAGTGGTATTAAGGATGGGTAAAGGTGAAGGGACCCCTGACCATTAGGTCCAGTCGTGACCGACTCTGGGGTTGTGGCGCTCATCTCGCTTTATTGGCCGAGGGAGCCGGCGTACAGCTTCCGGGTCATGTGGCCAGCATGACTAAGCCAATTCTGGCGGACCAGAGCAGCGCATGGAAACGCCGTTTACCTTCCCGCCGGAGCAGTACCTATTAATCTACTTGCACTTTGACGTGCTTTCGAACTGCTAGGTTGGCAGGAGCAGGGACCGAGCAATGGGAGCTCACCCCGTCGTGGGGATTCGAACCGCCAACCTTCTGATCAGCAAGTCCTAGGCCTTGTGGTTTAACCCACAGTGCCACCCGCGTCCCCTATTAAGAATGGGAGGGGGAGATAAACCTGAATACCTCCTGTGACACAAGAAATATGGATGTGGAAAACATTAGCAGTAGAAGAATCAAGGGAAGGTGCACATGAGATCCAACTGGGTTGAGAAATGTTCCACCTGGGTTCAGACACTTAAGACTGGAATGGCCTATAAGTGAGACTCCTCACAATGATCGTGATGGAACCAACAGGTGCTGCAAGGTCTTCCCACAAGAGAAACTGGCAATTTATTTGATGCAATTTCGCTGTGAACAAAGCTATAGTGGATGACATCTCATTTGGCTGTCCACACCACTGAGATAAATACAGTGGTATTCTTATGTTATTTTAGACCCCAAGCTTAACAAGGGAAGGGGGCTTCTTTTGAAATGGTAATATCTCTTACTTCACTTACTTAAAAATGTGTTAAGGGAGCCCTGTGTCTCTGAGGATCCTCCTGCTCTTTATGCAGAGTGGGACCCTAGATGTCAGCCAGGGCACTTACGCTGCTGGAACTAATGGGCTAAGAAGATATGGAAGCAACCCCAATTTTATATGTGTGTTCCTATTCACTGGAAGTAGGACAAGAGGTGACAATTGGGAAGGTTCTCCGCCTGAGTTTCTGTTAGGTGGGATTAACTATTTTCTTGTGTATTCAAGCGAAGTTTAGCATCTGACTTGCTTTGCTTTCATGAAAGGGTCTTTGTGGAGAGTTAAAAATTCTTAAAGAGACAGAAGGGTATGAGCTGGCTCTCCTTTGCACATGCAGTATTGTCAAGTGATTAATGCTGATGTGACAAATGGCCCCAAGTGCACAGGTTCTCCTAAAAGGTCACATTTTCTTCTCAACATAAAGTGATCAACTTCCATTCTGCAAAGTTGCTATAGACATAGAGCAAGCAACTCAAATAAACCTATTTCCTGGAACATTATTCTTTTCCTTTTATTTTATTCCTGCTAGGATATTCTTCTTTAAATGGCTTAAGAATTCTAAACAGTCAGCACATTTTGATTGCTTATGCTGACTAAAAGTAGCCATTTTCACAAATTTTAGATATAACTACAATTTTTGGCCTTCTAGCCAATATTATAATTTGATTTATTAGCTGCATATAATTTTCTTTAAACGAAACACAGGAAAGATTTTGCTCTATAGTGCAATTTGTTAGGAAGCACAGCATTACAAAATTCAAACACAAACACACACAGAGAGAGAGAAAGAGAGAGAGAGAGAGAGAGAGAGAGAGAGAATATGAACCATAACCACTTAGTGATCCTTTGTATTTTAAAGTGTTTGCGAAGGGTTACTAATGTTTTTAACCTATATTTTCTGTAAAACACTAATCCCAAAAAAGCTTTCAAAGTGCAGTCATTTAAAAAACAAACCCAAAGCCCAGATCCAGAAAGAGCAATTTCTAGGGTTTGCTAGTCAGAAATGGAAAAATATGGATGAAGCAAAGGTAGATTACAGAAGTAAATCATCTACTGATTAGGCTAAAGGGGAAAAATTGATCTTGTTACAGAAACCATTATAGCTAAAAACAGAACGGCTCTGTAAATGATATGTCATTATAAAACTGAAACAGAATCTTCTCCTAACTTGGCAATACTTCATGTGATTTACACAGCAGCATGAAATTTCCAAGTGAAGGTAAACAAAACAAACAAAAAACCCTAAAAGGCATGAGCCCTTGTTTCTGACAATACATCTATCTATCATCTATCATCTATCTATCTATCTATCTATCTATCTATCTATCTATCTATCATCTATCTATCATCTATCTATCTATATCATCTCCTAGGGTTCATCTTAAAGGAGAAGTGCCACTGTATACAACTCTATATGCTTGGCTTTTGTGCCGTATGGAACCCTGATCATGCAAAGTTCAGATGCCTGTGCTCATTGTGTGGAGAGACACATTATGCCATGGGCAAGGCCAGTAGTGTAGACTCCATTCCCCTTCTATTCATGGAATGCTCTTCTCCTGTAACACACCCTAGCCTACCTCATGGTGCTGTTGTTGTTAGGATGAACTGAAGTGAGGGAGAAATATGTTCACCACCTTCAGTTCCCTGAAGGAAAGGTGAGACATAGATGCAATTACCGGTAATAAATCAATAAGCCATGACTGCTGCATTTCCCATATCTCATGACTGAAGCATGTGTGATTGGGATTTATTTCTTTTTCTTTCAGCATTTATCAATTTTTTAAAGTTCAGAAAATGACTCCAGAACAAACATAGAGTCCTTTCTCAGGAGCATGCTTGGGAAAATAATACGCAGATTAAGAACCCAATCTCATGTTCAGCTGCTCCACAAAAATAAAGATGTATATTTAATAGTTTTACATGAGTTTAAAAGCACATATACATTTTGATCATTAAGTAAATTGTTGTAATGCTGACAAAATTCTCCAGATCTAAACAACATGATCCAATTTATGGACTATCGATACTATTGCTCCGCCATACTTCCATTTTTATTGTCGTTGCTTTTTAAAATTAAAGATCTAGACTTCTGAGCAATTACAAATTATATACAGAACATATGATTTACATATTTTTTCTTACAGATTACCATTATGTATGATCATGTATGTGCATTAATTTAAAGCAATCAGAAAAAGGAATCCTGATTCAATATTAAAATCATACCAGCATTCCTTTTTGCCTTGCAATTTAATCACTTGATTATGTATACATAGCACACAAAAGAAGAAGAATCTCCTGAACTGAAAGTGATCACCAGTGGATTTCACCATTGGTGCCAGTTATATGGAAAATACCGTAGAAGCTGCTTCCAGTCAACCACAAAGATCATATTATAGCACTGATGGTGAAAACAATCCTTAAGAAACATAAATATTATTAAAATTACGAGTGTTTACTTCTCACTTAATTTGTTCTTATAGTACCTGTGGAAATATAGAGGAGTTGAATGTTTGGTTAAATGTGCAATACAAGCAGAATGAATTTGAAGCCATAGAACAGAGGTCAAGCCTCCATTTCATTCATTTCTTGTACCTCTGACAGAAGTTAATGCAACACTTAAGGTTGTAAGTCTGTTTAGCTTTCTGCCTTGAGCTGCATGTGTCAGTGCCTGGCTGAGTCTCAAAATTATTGTCATCTCTCTCTGCAGTGAATGAAGATGCAGCACTGAGCACAGCAGGCTAGCAAAAGCAGGATCAAACTAAATGGAGGAGAAGGAGAGTCCAGACAGAGACATGGTGAATATATCAGACACCACAGGGTGGGCTACCATATTGCTTAGTGTAAGGCTGTGGGCATGCAGAGGTGAACTATGCACCCTCTCTGTGGGATTTCATCTTCCTTTGACCTTGTGGGTTAAATGCATTTTTTAAAAGACCACTGAAATCCTGAAACACTGAATAAACTGTTTATTGAATATAGAGATGAAAGCAATCAGACACATCTGAAGAGGACAGGCAACACTGAAGCTGCCTCCCAATTCTGGCAGATGTGCTCAACCTTTCAAGGATAGATTAGTTTTGTAGAATCCAAAAAGCACCTTGTTGTAAACATCTTAGAGCAATAAATATGATCATTCATTTAAAAACAGAATTCACGGGAAGAGAAACTACTGCATTTTAAATGAGCAGCTTTTTTAGGTCTGTAAGTTCTGAAAATAAATGACAAGGACTGTTCCTCCATCTTTGCTTGTAAAACTAGGACCTGCTTCATGGTACCATCCATCTGTGTAATGACAATCGGCTGCTAGGAGAACCTTTTCTGCTATAGAACAACCTCATTCTGGAGCTGAGCAATAATTCTTCTTTGCTTGTCTATTTGGAAGGAATGGGGAAGCTTCTGGGTTTCTGTGTGTGTGTGTGTGTGTGTGTGTGTGTGTGTGTGTGTGTGTGTTTTCCATCTGGCATCTGGGATTTCCATTCAGGGGCATGGCTTTCAGTAGGGTCATATACAGTATTAGTTCTTTCATTTATCTTAATATCTTAGAAAAATAATCACAGTGATGATTCTAGTATTATCCCCTTCCCCCAGTTGTGAACCATTTAGAATACAGTCATACCTCGGGTTACAGCCACTTCAGGTTGCGTTTTTTCGGGTTACGGACCACCAAATCCCGGAAGTACTGGAACGGTTTACTTCCGGGTTTTGGGGGTCGCGCATGCACAGAAGTGCAGAAGCGCAACCCGTGTGTGCGCAGACCCAGGTTGCGAACGCTGCAGGTTGCTAATGTGCATCCTGCACAGATCACGTTCGCAACCCGAGTGTCCACTGTACATGGTGGGGAAAGTGGATATGCACTTCAAGCAAATAAAAAATAAGTCAGTGATGGATTAATTAAATGTTCCGCATCTTGGACCAACTTGTTATTTTCTTATATTAGCTCCTTTTGTGGGAGATATCACCATACAAGAAAAAATGTGGGTGACAGAGAGGGACAGAGGCAGCCACCAACCTCACCAGCCTGCTTGCAGAACATTCAGCTTTGTGGTAGAGCCAGCCATTAGCTTCCCAGCTGCACTAGCTTGCAAGCAGATATACCTAGCTAGCAGTGGTCATTCTGCAATGGGCCACCGCCATTGGATAAAGTCAACTCACAAGTATGCAAATAGGGAGAGGCCTAGGTTATGGACGGCACCTGGGTGCCGTCATCAAGGGCAGCCTGCCCAAGTTCCCCCATGCCAGAGCCAAGTCTGTGTTAAACCAGCCAGATTATTCACTGCTTTTGCCTTTACAAGATCTTTCCCTTCTGTGCATTGAATTAATAGAAGGATTTGTTACAGACCTACAGTTCTGGGGCTTCACTAGAACCTCTTTCAGACTACTGTACTACACGCGCTGGGAACAACTCAGAAAAAGATAGAAACCCCACAGTGGCCTAATATTGTCTTACACATTTGCAAGCAATATGGGGGGTAAAGCAGAAGCAACAGATTAAGCTGCTGTGTCCTGACCAACAACAGGGGGCCATTTTAACCGCAGCATTTCACTTTTTCCAGGTCGAGGCATTCTGAATCATTTAGATTTTTTAAAAAATGCTGCAAGCATCTCTCCACTAACCAAAGTGTTCAAGCTTAGCATCAAGAACTCTCATTGTATCTCATCCCCACAAAAGTCTAAGTATTTCAACAGAGTCAATAACCGTGTGTGTGTGTAAGCAAGCACAAAGCTTTACTTTGCCAATTATCCATATATCACTTCTGTCATTTTAATCCAGAGTTTCAGGATTCTGTGCCATCTGCTGATTATATTCATATTGATTTGGAAACGGCCATAACGTAGTAGCAGTGCACATGCAGAAGATCCAAGGCTGAATCTCTGGCATCTCAAGTTAAGAATAAATAAATGATGATTGGGTAATGAGAAGGAACTCTGCCTGAGACTCTTGAGAGCTGCTGCCAGTTTGAGTAGATGGTACTGGGATAGATGGACAAATAACCAGACATGGTATAAAGCATGTCAGATTATCTGACATGTGAGAAGGAGAATATAATCTACAGAACATTCCCAAGCTACTCCACTTTCCTGAATAAGTATGCAAATCTGGTACCTCATTAAAAGGAGGACAAGTTTGTTCAATAGTTTAGGATAGGTGTCTAGCAGAGTCTTCATGTGGGACATTAGCTTGTCCAACATTCTTCATTAACAGAGTTAGCTTCTTTCCTTTAACTGTGAATTTGTACCATGTCTGCACAACATGCACCTAGATGTCTAGTAAATTTTGCACACTTATTTATTTTAGCAGAAGCTGAACCGTCACTTTCTAATCTGCCAAAAGTCAAAACAACCTGGCACCAAGCATCCTCCCTTGGCACTTTGCATTATGTTTTAGGGGAAAGAAAGTTCAGTGGTCACATGGTAGATGAGAACTCTTTATGAGTGAGAACTTCTTCATGCTGCCTATACTACAGTCTGGGATTTAATGAATTAAAGAAAAATAATGAATTTAAGAAATGCCAAAGGAAGAGCAGGCAATGTTTTGTTGAGAATAGCTGAGCTACGTCTTTCTTCTCTTCTAGATTTTTATCCTCTCACAATCCAAACCATGGGAGAGGCCACAGCCAGCATAGTTCTCCCTTCTGTGCAAAAATATATTGGGGAAGGGGTGTTTTTTTGGTATTTATATATTTTAATTAATGTTATGTATTTTGATATTTTTACACAATGATAAAACCTATCTATGTTTATGTTTTTAAACGTGTTGCAGGTTGCTTGGAGACATTTGGGAAACCAAAACCAGAAAAGTCTAATAAATAATAATACTTCACTATTATGGAAACTACATTCTCTACAATCTCAAGTTTCTCCACTGCTACATATTTTTTTCTCAAAAGAGTGAACACAATGTACAGGTGCAATTATGGCACACTACAATTCATGGGTGCACTGATATTTATTTCATAGATTTATATTCTGCCTTCTCAATCTGCAAATTCAGGGTGGCATACATAGGATTCTCAAGTATGCATCTGTTTTCTCACCAGACTTGGCTTGTCAGTTGAACCCAGTGGCTGCATAAAGTACGTTGAAGGTCATATACACATTAAACAATTTTATCTTTTGTATGCAAAAGTGTGATATAGTGGTTAGACACTTATACACTCCCCCTGCCATTTAAAATGTAATAAACGCAGTGATATATTGATTAAAAAGCTACAGTATCATAAAGCAACCATTAACACAATATATAAATTGTGCAGCAGCACTACCGTTATAACCAGGAAAACTAATGCAATAATCCTGTCTGAATGCACCCTCTCTTGGGTAGATTCCTTGAATTTGGCGTTCCATTAATATATTTAACTGACTCATCATGAAAGTGAATTTGTTTTTGTTAGAGGATGAGAAATGAGAAAAGGCTGAGGAAGGATACAGTTCAAATGACCTGCTTTCCCCAGTATCTATGTGGATAGTTAGTAACACAGAATCCATCTCACTAATTAAAACTTAACCACATACATGTATCTAGTTTCCTAACTTTGGGTTTTTCAGACACTTGAGTTAGCCACAATGAGTAGGATTTCTTGCAGACTGGCCAATATGTAGGGTAGCAGCCTAACAAGGCCACAGCAAGAAAAGTTCATATTCTGGTTTATTTTCCTTTGGAAAGTCTTTCTCATCCTCAGTTATGAACCAAGAATGGTGCAAAGTCTTTTTTTTTCTATTTTCCCAGAGGGTGTGATTACTTCACCTAGAAAAATAAGACTGTTCTCTAGCATTATCCTACAGCTTCATTCAATGTGACCTTCAAGTGCAAGGGAAATATATTTCTGAAAACAATACACATTTTGAAATTCACAGAATTAGAATATATAAGTACTTGACCTCCATACAAAAAACTACAGAACCTGCATGGTTCTATCTAGGAAACAGTAGTTCAGCAGTCACGTTTATCTCTGAACCAAGCCTGGCAAAAGACTGCTCATGTGACAAGTATATGTGAAGAGTTCAGTTTCCCTGTTCTTTCCTCTCTCTTTTGGGCCTTGCTTTTTGAGGTTCTGTAAACTGTGGTCATACCATTTTGTGGACCATGTAACAGTGACAGGTCAGTGAAATATTTATAACTTAAATATTACTAAAGGTCTGAATAAACAAAAATGGTTTACATTAAATATAAATAGGTGTCACTATCCATCAACAAGCTTGATGTGACTTTTTAACAGAAGACAGATGTACATCAGCCCCACACCAGGGCTGGGTGATATATCAATATATCGTCCGAAACCAGTTTCAAGTCCATATCGTGATGTTGGTTTCATAAATTTTGACCTGGCAATACATCACGAATCATGATGTGTGAGAGTGCTATGCAAAAATCACAATGTGTGAAAAACTGTGAAGCCAGCCAATGCCTCTACATAGCTCCATCCTTATTTCAGATATTGTGTATATTGGTGTATCACGATGTTTAGCTGGTGATATATTGTGATGTTGGAAACCAGATATGACCCAGCTCTATCCACCACCAAGAAAGCTCTACCATATACCACCATAAATCTTACACGGTTCCATAGGGGAATCTAAAGCTGGGTCCTCTTCTGAAGACCTCAAAGGATCTCCTTCTCCCCTTTCCAATTACAAAGAGAAGACATGGTCAAGTCCCCTTCTCACTACACTTCCTTAGCAGACAGTTAAGTCACACACTCTTTTTTTACTAGTTTTATCGGAGAAGATGTGAGGCTGTGGCTCCCAGCAAGGTGTAGTTCCACTTACAAACACCCATCAAGTTGTGTGAGACAGATTTCACAGATAGGTAAGAACAGAATACATCATGTGCTACTTCAGTACAGTCTCTAAGTAAATGGGGCTTACACATTTGGCAATGTGTCTTCAGTTTGAAGTCCTAAAACTTGGAAAATTCAAGAAGGGTTCCCTACTTAAGCCTACCAGAGGCAGTTCACTACCTAATTTTGCCTTAGAAACATCCCAGAAAGATAATTCACAACTTTATTGGTAACTTATTCTAGACTAATGTCCATTATTTATATTTTGAGAGCTAACCTAAATTTTCTTTGTTACAGATTAGCCCTCTAATCTCCATTTCCTCAGATACTGTGATAAACTGTCACCTTTTCCTTCTTCATAAGAACCCTCTGGATACTCAAACTGCCTTCTTTCTTCCAGGCTAAAAACACCTGTTTCCTTTGCCTCACTCAAATAGTTTTCAGTAGGGTGACCCTTTACAAGCCAGAACAGCCAGAATACTGATTTAAAAAGCTAAGCAGATATTCACTACATTACAGGGCATCACAGTGGAACTCTAGGTAATGCAGAAAGCAGTGTGAATTATGTATCTGATTTTATTTCATGCTGCCAGACACAGCCCACTGAAAATGCGCAACCAGGTTTCTTTCAGGAATACAAAGTAAAAGCAATGTCATGTATTATGCTACAGCAGGAAATTCTGTGTCTTACACAGGATTAGCTGACAGATTTATCAAGCAGCCTCCAAGGAACATGGAGTTCAAGACTGAGCTCATCAATAATACATAAATAAACTGAGCAATTAGGTACAAAGTGGCTACCTTGTCAGACAACTTATTAACCAATAAATGGTTCATACAGAGCTCTGAGTGTGAAGAGAGGTGAGCAAAGACCTAGAAGGAAGCCCACAGGAAAGAGTTGCACAATAACATAGGAATGTATGAAGAGCTCTCCTGGATCAGGCCATTTAGTCCAGCATCCTGTTCGCAGTGGCCAACCATGTCTGTGTAAAGTCCAAAAGAAGAAGAAGAAGAAGAAGAGTTTGGATTTGATATCCCGCCTTTCACTCCCCTTCAGGAGTCTCAAAGCGGCTAACATTCTCCTTTCCCTTCCTCCCCCACAACAAACACTCTGTGAGGTGAGTGGGGCTGAGAGACTTCAAAGAAGTGTGACTGGCCCAAGGTCACCCAGCAGCTGCATGTGGAAGAGCGGAGACGCGAACCCGGTTCCCCAGATTAGGAGACTACCGCTCTTAACCACTACACCACACTGGCTCTCAGTGGACCTGAGCACAATTTCCAGAAAGCAGGACCTGAGCACAATTTCCAGAAACTGGCAAAGGCATCCTGTCTCAAGGCTTTACCCCCTGACCATCAAAACAATGTCCGAGCAGCAGACATGAGGATTTTTTCCAGGAGGCAACTGTAAAGCTTGCTTGGCAGTCATTGCCAAAACAAAAAGCTTAGCAAGAGTCAACTAGGAGGAGGCTTTTTGCTCTCTTAGCACATTTGGAGGAAGATGGATAAGGCACAAACTCACAGCAAAGACCTGACTTCTATATCCTTGCAGGACGACCCCTCAGGATCGTCCCAGCTGAACAGGAGCACCAAGAACCATCTGATCATAGTATCAAGAATGATAGCATTTTGCCCCCTGAACAAGATGTACACATGGCTTGTCTATATATTTATGAGCTTTTTCCTGATTAAAGTATGGGAATAATACACACTTAAAGACTAAGTTGAATACCAAAGGGGCAAAGCATTATTAATTAATTAATTAATTAATTAATTATGTTTCTATACCACCCTTCTCCCGAGGCTCACAAGGTGGTTTAAAAAATAAAAACACAAAAATACATAACACAGAAACAAATAAAAACAATGCTCTTTTAGTATGCACGAGTAGCAAAACAGAAACAAAAACCTACCATAATAAGCTTCAAAATTCTATATATTATAAAAATGGCACCCATTGAGCTAACTTAAAACTTTACAGACGTGTACCTGACAGGGTCCATGAATGTGCCAGATTTCAAACCCATCCAATCAAAGTTAACACAGATAGAACAAGTTAAATAGTGCTTAAAACTGACATGTTGGCTCCCAGTTTACTCATTTTTTTAAACTGGCAAACTACATATTTATTTTTAATTATGGGAGAAACTACTGATGTAATTCTTTGTTCAGTCTTTGAAAGTAAGGCAATTCTTCATTGGTTTAGTAAAGATCTGAGCAGTTGTTTGAACATTATTAAGATTTTCCTGCCCCATTGAAGTCTGTGGCAGCAACTTCTGGCAAAATATGGTAGTGCATGCACAGACTGATTTTTGAAGCAAAAATGTTGCCAGAACTACAATACTGACAGAGGAAGCCACCTAGTGGATGACACACATAATGCCTATTCCTTTAATTATTGAATATAACAGTATGGTACAGTCATTAGATGGGGGGTGGGGTCTGTGACAATTTTAAAACAAACAAAAAACTTGAGAAACTGTCATGGGCACCCTGCCACCATAGAATCACACACACCAGAACCATACTACTACACACAAAACCTACCGACTGCAAAATCTTTGCAACCGCACAGTCACTGGCATGTAGTCTCATCAATTTAGGTCAAATTGATTAGATTCATAAAGATATGGAGGTGGTTTCTGCAGTTGTATGCAATTTTTAGAGGGAATCCAATGCAAAAACCATAGAAATCTCAGAGGAAACCTCCATCAGCTCCAGCTAGCATGGATGATGGAAGTTGTGCTTCAGATTAGCCACAAATGCTCTAGATTGTTCATGAATGTGTTTAAAAGCACAAAGCCCAATACAGATCCTTGGGGGAACCCACTTCTTACAGTCCTTCATTATGACAACTGCCTATTTAATTCCTACTCTCTGCTTCCTGCTGTTTTACCAGTTACAAATGCGTAAGATCTGCCTCTTATCCAATGATTGCTAAGTTCAGCAGCCTTTGGTGAACAACTCTGTCAAAACCTATGAAAGTCCCAGTTTACAGTGTCTGCTGAACTACCAGTATCCACACTGACTTTCCTTCAGACCTATTCCATAAAGCGCACAGCAGGCAAGGAAGACTGATTATCTCCTTTATGTGTAGAAGGTCCTAATTTTGATTCCTAGCATCTCCAGGTAGGAAACCCTGGAAAACTGCTGCCAATCAGTAGAGAAAATATTGAGCTGGATGGACAAATGGTCTCAATTGGTATAATGCAAGCTACTATTTGGGAAGAAGGCCTGTAGCTCAGTGGTAAAGTCTTACATGTAGGTCCCAGGTTCAATCCCTGGTGTAAAGGTAAAGGTACCCCCTGACCGTTAGGTCCAGTTGCGGACAACTCTGGAGTTGCGTGCTCATCTCGCTTTACTGGCCAAGGGAGCCGGCGTTTGTCCACAGACAGTTTCCAGGTCATGTGGCCAGCATGACTAAGCCGCTTCTGGCGGACCAGAGCAGCGCATGGAAACACCGTTTACCTTCCTGCTGGAGCGGTACCTATTTATCAACTTGGCACTTGACGTGCTTTCGAACTGCTAGGGGGGCAGCAGCAGGGACCAAACAACGGGAGCTCACCCCAACGTGGGGATTCGAACTGCCGACCTTCTGATCGGCAAGCCCTAGGCTCTGTGGTTTAGACCACAGCGCCACCCACGTCCCAATCCCTGGTGTAGGGCTGGGAAAAACTCCTGTCTGAAATTCCAGAGAGGTGCCACCAGTCAATATAGGCTTTGAAATAGAAAGGTCTAACTTAGCATAAGGCAGCAGTCTTTGTTCCTAAGTTTACAGGACTGTGCTATGAACAGGGAGAAAAAACCCTGAACAGAAATATTGCAGGGGTCAGATTTGCTGCCAGCTCTGAATCTGAACACTAAAGTTATAGTGTTCCTCTTCAAAGTTCAGTGGGAAACCACTGCAGCAACTAATTGTGCTTTAGTACCATTGCACTGTAGCACTAAGTTCTGCAGTGATCCCTTTATTTCTATGGCACTCAAACTGGTAAAGCACTGCTACATCTTCTTGTAAGTAATACTCTGTTTATAAGACAAGGTCAAATCCTTCAGCTCTTGAGAGCTTCCCATCAACATCTGGTTGGCCACTGGGAGAACAGGATGCTGGACTAGATAGAGGGACCACTGGCCTGATCCACCAGGGCTCTTCTGAAGTTCTTGCTAGGAATTGTAAGCTCTAAGAAGGGACACTTACTCATCTAACTTTTCTCTTTATAGAAAGAAATATGGGATAGAATTTTATGAAAGCAAAAATCTTTCACTTCCCCCACCCAGCAGTAACTGGAGAAACTCCTTTGCTTTAGCCTATACTGTGCACGATGCTGCACGATCTTTGAAGGATGCTTTGCTCTTTGATACCTGGGACACAGGAGACCTTTTTCCTTGTTTAATGCCTTGGGCAGGGATATCCCTGACCCCAGAATTTCAAATTTGTACCCTTTCACTATCATTTTCTATGCACAAACCAAGGTAAAATTGGGTCCACTATAGCAGAACCCAAACTGAATCCTAAAACCAATGCAAAATGTAAATAGCATAAACCCAAAGAATTTTGGTGCAGTGAAGCTAAAGGAAATTGCTTCATACAGAACTAAGAATGCGATAAAAAGAAAATTAAGCATTGGCCCTGAAGCTCAAAAACAGAGTAAATCACTTAGCTCCTCAAGCAGAAAGGAAGTCTAATTTTTTTCTGAATAAACTCACATAAATGTTAAAGCCTTCAAAGTACTGGCATGGAAGTACAAAAATAAAAAACCCAACAGGAAAGGCACTTTAAAAAATAGAAACAAATATAATCCAGGCTATGGAAAACTCAGATGCTAAATTGCACTTCATAAAACCTGATTACTTAAACAAAACCTGAATTCATGCAATTATTTGAAGCTTCCACATAACCTGCTCTACTTTCTCTACTCTACTGTTCCCCCATGTGATATCCTCCGATGGTTTCAACTGCAGCTCCCATCATTCCCGAACTGATGGGTGTTGCACTATAAAACATCTGGAGGGCACCAGGTTGGGAAAGGCTGCTTTATATAGCTGATGGATTTATTATTTTAATATGGAATGTATCAAAGCTGATTTAAAATTTCACCCATTGTATATATGCAAATGAAATTTTCTCTCTCTTTTTTTACAAGCTGTAAATACACATAGAAACGGGAAAGTAATTGATACCTCTGATACATATTTACATCTTGCAGTCAGGTATGTGTCCATGTACATTTATCTGTGTGTATTTATCTTGCATCAACAAATGTATTTTCATAAAGCTTGCCTGAACAGCTGTACACATCACTAGTATTTACTAAAGTGGTGCCTGGAGCCTTAAGGAGGGTTAATGCACTTTGAAATTGTAATCAATGAAAGGAACATGATTTACAGAATCTGTGCTCTTCCACCAATGTTTTCACTGTACAGGATCTGTTTGCCAGAAGCAGCTTACTGCATGATGGAGATGCTGGAGTGCTTGTTACACTAGTTGTACCTGGCAGGCCTTGCTGTTTCTGAACAATGATAAAATGAAAACTCTCAGGACAACCTCGGGCTATCTTTCTGGTCTGCTCAAGAAACTAGCTTGTAGCTTATTTAGAAAGACTTGTTTTCAAACAGAACATAAAAGGCTGAAATGTGACAGGTATAAAAGTGCAAGAAGTTAAAATAAAAATGGTTACAGGAAACATGGAAGGAAACCTCAGGAAACAGAAGTTTGAGCGGAAGAAATCAAAGTAACTTTTTATTGTCTCAGCTTTGCATTCTGTTTTCACACACACACAAAACTTAAATGTGCTTTAAAAAAAAACTGTTACAAGAACACCCTAACAAACCTAATCCTAGATCTGTAAACCATAAATTAGTGTTAATTTTTACATTCTAAACTTATAGAAAAGGTCAACTCAAATTACCATGACATATATATTACACTTATATTTTGAATACAAGAAAGCACAATTCCCATCAGAATTCTCAGCACTAAAGTTCCAAATTGATTTCGCCACAATGATATATTTGAATACAGGTTGTCAACTGGTTTAATGACGTTTCAGTTCAAGTGACTCACTTTGTAAAAAACAGATATAAGAAGCAGATAGGTTTTTTCTCATATAATTTTATTCTTATGACACCATGCATTATAGTAGTATGAACTACCAATAAAATATATGTCAACCTACATTCTGTATCATAATCATAAGCCATGTATTATTATTTTTTAAATAGACATAACATACCTTCCATACAAAAAGGACAAATGTTTTACATCTATTTCTAGCGCCATAAGTCACTGTAAGACAGATAGGAGCCAACTCCTAGGTGCTGTGGGGGCTTCAACCCCCACTATAAAATATCTGAGGGGCCGGGCCCCCACAAAGTTGATGGCCATTGCCATTCAAATGGTGTGTGTGTACACTGTGTCATGTGATCAGTTATGCAGGGTGGGTCTGATCAGGGCCCCCACAATATTTTATTCAAGTTGACATCCCTGATAAGACACTAGAATATAAATGGTGATAAAGCCTACTGGGCTGTAGCGAGTTGTGTCCCTCCAGTGATAAAAGGCTGTGATTCAAGCAGAGGCTTCTATGAGCAGAAAGAGGGAGAAGGTTTTCAAAAAAGCTGCTCCTGAATTAAGACTGACAAAAAATTCCAAAGGTTCGCTCACACTTCTGGAGCAGACTGCAGATAGGTCACCCAGACAACCACTTTCTGAATCCATCTTACAAAGAAATGCAAAGTATCCCACATTTTCAATACCAGAACTACAGGGACCTAGTGATATACAGTATACAAAACCACTAACAAAGTCATCTTTCTCATGCCCATTTCCAAGACAGAATGGTATCACAAGTGGTTCTTCTCACCTTGTTCACCTGAAAGGATATTCCTTGCCTTCTCTTTCATACAGTGTGCAGAGCTGGGGCTAGACTGGATGTGAGGCAGTTAGGTTCAAAGCTTCACATCTGTGAAGCATGATCTTCAAAAACCATTATCTCTCAACCCAATCTACAGGTTGTTGTACAACTATAACATATACAATCATAGGTATGTATCCTTAGAAATCTCATTAAATTCAACAGGACTCAATAATATATACCATATTTTTCGCTCTATAAGATGCACCAGACCATAAGACGCACCTAGTTTTTGGAGGAGGAAAACAAGAAAAAAAATATTCTGAATCTCAGAAGCCAGAACAGCAAGAGGGATCGCTGCACAGTGAAAGCAGCAATCCCTCTTGCTGTTCTGGCTTCTGGGATAGCTGCACAGTCTGCCATCGCTCCATAAAACGCACACACATTTCCCCTTACTTTTTAGGAGAGAAAAAGTGAGTCTTATAGAGCAAAAAATACAGTATATTATATTATATGCTGCCCATCTGACTGGGTTGTCCCAGCCAGGGAAATGTATATAACATCGTAGCCTCAAATTTTGAGGAAGGACATTTAATAAAGATCTGGTATCTAGGAAAACCCAAATTTCATTTCATTCCATTCATACGGTGTGCTTATACAGGGAACTTCCAACTTCTGTGGGGATTGCCTTCTGGGTTCCACACAAGTTGGTGCAGCGCATATAAGCCCGCCCTGCTCCACCCCTGTTCTGGCCTCTTCTGGGTCCAAAACAAACCGGGCATCAGCAGCCATGCATCAACTGAACATGAACAAAATGGTTGCCACCTGTACTTAGAACCAGTGCTTTTTTTCACACACAAAAAAGGTTAAGGGGTACTCTCATTTTGACTCAAGAAAATCACAATTTTATAGTTCAAATCAGTAAAAATAAATACAGTAAATGAACAAAAGTACAAAAATTCACAAAACGTATGTGTACCCCTGCGTACCTCCAGAAGAAAGCACTGCTTAGAACAATCTAGCACTGTTGTTCTTAACCTTGGTTCCCCAGATATTGCTGGATTGCAACTACCACCATCCCTGACCACTGGTCCTGATAATTAGGGATGAGTTGCAGTCTAACAACATTGGAGAGTCAAGGTTGAGGAAGGCTTATCTAATCTATTACCAGGATATCATTCTAGCTGTTTCCACCCACCCCCAAATATGTTATAGATGTCCAAACATTTAAAGGAAATGTTCTCTGGGTGTGTTTAAAGGTGTCATGTTAAACCATAGCTAATGCTTAACTATGGTTTAATTTAAACAAGCAGCATGATTGGCACACTGTTCAAAAGTCCCTGCTTTGCTCTTTTTCTGCTGCTGGGTATACTATAGCAGCAACAGCAAACAATAAGCCTTGGCTTAACATGTTGTCCAAACCCTGACTCATGGTTTGTTTCCCACATAACAATGGGAACAAATAATGTTAGTTGATACATGCTTATAGAGTCTCTATTAGAAGAGTCCTTTCGTATCTTCTAACGATGTCATAATATAATTGAAAACTAGCTTTCTGAAGGTTATCTGGAGGTGAAAACAGAGGAAGTCTATCTAGCTTGCTAGAGAGGTTAAAAGCAACAAAAAAGGCTTTTATGGGTATGTTCGTAGCAAAAGGAAGAACAAAGAAACAGTGGGGTCACTCAGAGGAGAAGATGGTGAAATGCAAACAGGGGACACAGAAAGGGCTGAACTCCTCAATGCCTTCTTTGCCTCAGTCTTCTCCGATAAAGAAAACAATGCCCGACCTGAAGAATTTGGAGCAAATGATTCAGCAAAGGAAACACAGCCCAGAATAACTAAGGAGATAGTACAAGAATACTTGGCTAGTTTAGATGTATTCAAGTCTCCAGGGCCAGATGAACTGCATCCAAGAGTATTAAAAGAACTGGCAGATGTGATCTCAGAACCGCTGGCAGTCATCTTTGAGAATTCCTGGAGAACAGGCGAAGTCCCGGCAGACTGGAGGAGGGCAAATGTTGTCCCTATTTTCAAAAAGGGGAAAAGAGAGGACCCAAATAATTACCGCCCAGTCAGTCTGACATCAATACCAGGGAAGATTCTGGAGCAGATCATTAAGCAAACAGTCTGTGAGCACCTAGAAAGGAATGCTGTGATCACCAATAGCATGGATTTCTGAAAAATAAGTCATGTCAGACTAACCTGATCTCGTTTTTTGACCGAATTACAAGCCTGGTAGATGAAGGGAACGCAGTGGATGTAGCCTACCTTGATTTCAGCAAGGCATTTGACAAGGTGCCCCATGATATTCTTGTAAAGAAGCTGGTAAAATGTGGTCTTGACTATGCTACCACTCAGTGGATTTGTAACTGGCTGACTGACCGAACCCAAAGGGTGCTCATCAATGATTCCTCTTCATCCTGGAGAAGAGTGACTAGTGGGGTGCCACAGGGTTCTGTCTTGGGCCCGGTCTTATTCAACATCTTTATCAACGACTTGGATGATGGACTCAAGGGCATCCTGATCAAATTTGCAGATGACACCAAACTGGGAGGGGTGGCTAACACCCCAGAGGACAGGATCACACTTCAAAACGACCTTGACAGATTAGAGAACTGGGCAAAAACAAACAAGATGAATTTTAACAGGGAGAAATGTAAAGTATTGCACTTGGGCAAAAAAAATGAGAGGCACAAATACAAGATGGGTGACACCTGGCTTGAGAGCAGTACATGTGAAAAGGATCTAGGAGTCTTGGTTGACCACAAACTTGACATGAGCCAACAGTGTGACGCGGCAGCTAAAAAAGCCAATGCAATTCTGGGCTGCATCAATAGGAGTATAGCATCTAAATCAAGGGAAGTAATAGTGCCACTGTATTCTGCTCTGGTCAGACCTCACCTGGAGTACTGTGTCCAGTTCTGGGCACCACAGTTCAAGAAGGACACTGACAAACTGGAACGTGTCCAGAGGAGGGCAACCAAAATAGTCAAAGGCCTGGAAACGATGCCTTATGAGGAACGGCTAAGGGAGCTGGGCATGTTTAGCCTGGAGAAGAGGAGGTTAAGGGGTGATATGATAGCCATGTTCAAATATATAAAAGGATGTCACACAGGGGAGGGAGAAAGGTTGTTTTCTGCTGCTCCAGAGAAGCGGACACGGAGCAATGGATCCAAACTACAAGAAAGAGGATTCCACCTAAACATTAGGAAGAACTTCCTGACAGTAAGAGCTGTTTGACAGTGGAATTTGCTGCCAAGGAGTGTGGTGGAGTCTCTTCCTTTGGAGGTCTTTAAGCAGAGGCTTGACAACCATATGTCAGGAGTGCTCTGATGGTGTTTCCTGCTTGCAGGGGGTTGGACTCGATGGCCCTTGTGGTCTCTTCCAACTCTATGATTCTATGAAGTCTCCAGGCCCAATGTGTTTCAAAGAAATCATTCATTGGGGGCCACTATAAATGTACAAATGCATACATAGCAGATGAGACAGTAAAATGCAGAATGTAATACATTCTTATAATACTAAATGAATACAAATTAAAATAACCGAGGAGTTTGTAAACAATTTTAACAAAAACTTAGTAAGAAAAAACATATCCAGCAAAACCAAATGAAAAATGGAACACCTGCTTGTAATCTGACTATTTTAAAAGTAACCTATTCCCATTTTGTCACTTAGGGGTTCATCTTTCAGTAGTTGTTGAGGTTATAAGGATTTCAGTGGTCTGCTATTGGCTTCTGTGGAGTAAGAAATCTACAATCCAATCTATTCTACTTTCTCTTGATCAATTTCACCTATTAATCAGTTAAATTTAGGTGTAATAAATCAGCACCTAGAAATGTACCAGTTTTGTGTCATTCATGTTCCACTGAAACATGACCAAACACAAGTGACCATACTACAAATGATGCATTAAGCCATTAAGGCATAATGATCAACTGTAAAACACCCACACCCACACCCCAAAACCCTTGTAATGTTCTACATTTAATTGCTTAGTTCAACTCTTAAAAATCCCCACAGCTACTCATGATGACTGGCTTACAGCAAATGATCTACTTTCTTAACAGAAAAAAGCAGCTCCTGAATTAAGATTGACAAATCCAGCAGAGTTTCTTCATTCCTGATAAAAGCACATCCTTAAAGAACTTGTTTCTCAGAGAGATAATAAGCTTGTCCCCCACCCCATTATTTATAGACAGGAAAGCATTCTAAAGAGGTCTCTTCTACTGGTCAGTGAATGGCACCTCCAAATGAAAAGAGGAGGCACAAACACACTTTTATTGCAGTGCATAAAGCAATATGGAAGTTGCCTTTCTGAAAGCATGTAAAAACAGAGAACAATGCTAATAAAAGCAAAGCAACCAAAGCTTCCATATTATGTTATTTCTAAAGACGAACGATGTAACTACTGTATTGTAAATGTAAAGCAATTAGGCTACCCAAATGCTACTGCTTTTAACCTGCTCAACCAGTTGAGTTAAAATCAAATAATCTCCAAGAATAGGGACACATTAAAACTGTACCAATGTGATTCATAAATTGTTTCCACTCAAGTTTAATTCAAAATTAGCTCTCCCTGCATGATAAGGATCAGAATTAAAATTTATGCCATGTTATTTATTATTTTCTACAGTGGCTGCACCATAGATCTAGACCTATTCAGATTGGCTTTCAAGTTTTCATGCACTAAAACAATGCCACAGGTGTCTAGAAAGTTTATTTTCATGCTGAAAAAATTAAATATTAGAGGTAATTAAACTGTCTCAGCCAGAGGCCAGTAAACTCTAAATCTACAATATAGGAGCAGAATGAAAATTAAAACACACATTTAGTTCAGTACAGAAAGCTGAGAAGAAACTCATTTTATATCTCAAATATGATAGCTAAATTAATTGACTATTACAAGAACAATCAACTAGTAATTAAAACTCATGGTAAATTATATTCTTATAGTGCTTTGTGCCTGTCAGTTGACAGATGCTTCTGATGAACTTCAGGAAATCAAGATTGAAGGATAAAAGAAGTGAAAAACAGATTATTTAACTATGGGTTTGAATAATAGATATTAATACATTTGAATATTCACATACAAAAACAGCTGATTTTTACATGCTATCCATTTCCCTTAACCTGACAAACATGCATCTTCATCTGTTGGGCTTTCCATTTTCATCACTGAATTGGGAGTCATTCATGCTTTGATCAAAGTTTCTCTTTGTTCCACAGTGTATAAATTAACAGGAAAAGCTCAGTGCAACTAAAAGCACTAAACCTGCTAAGAATAGGTGTAAAAGTCCCCTACAGTGGTACCTCGAGTTACATACGCTTCAGGTTACATACGCTTCAGGTTACAGACTCCACTAACCCAGAAATAGTACCTTGGGTTAAGAACTTTGCTTCAGGATGAGAACAGAAATAACCACTAACCCAGAAATAGCCACTAACCTAGAAATAGCACCTCAGGTTAAGAACTTTGCTTCAGGGTGAGAACAGAAATCGTGCTCCGGCAGCAGCACATTAGCTAAAGTGGTGCTTCAGGTTAAGAACGGTTTCAGGTTAAGAACGGACCTCCGGAACAAATTAAGTACTTATTTATATATTGGAGGGAATGGGAGATCTCTACTGTGTTTAAGGTAGCTAACACCACCAAAAAATATCTACCACATACACATGTAAGAACAAGACATGTGTCCTGGTAGATTGCTATATGTAAATCTTACAGAATATATCAGTGAAGATCAGTCTGCATCTGTGAATGACAATTTTCCAAGAATTTGCTGTCCTGCCCATTTTTGTCCCTCAAGTGTAAAGCTCATAAATAAACACAACTCTCTTCTACTTACATTCTTTCCCCATTTTTATCTTAATGATTGCTTATAATTCTGTTGAAATCCTGCTACATTTACAACATAGCTTACTGCATCAACAAGGAGGACTATCAACATTGCTGAAGTAGCAACTGGTATGGTACCAGGGGGTTATTTGTGTGTGTGTGTGTGTGTGTGTGTGTGCTTTATAACAAAATACAAATGTCAAAGCATATTGATACAGAATGGAAAGAAAGATGGTACCTTCCCTTCAAATGGATTAAGCTTCTGACAGTTCTCTAGAGACGTCAGGAGAAGGGAAACCAGTTACAAGATCATGGGTTTGATAACAGCCAACTCTCTTCAAGGGTTAAGGAGCCAACGGCTTTACAAGCGCAGAAGAAAACCACCTAGATCAAACACATTCAACGACAGAGTTTAGGCTAACCACACAAAATCCAAGAGGATTATTTTTAGCTCCTCAGTAATGAATGTGCTGCCTTCAAGAGACCTCATCAACTGAGCAAGATGATGGGGATGTGATAATGGCAAGCAATGTAACTTGTATCTAATGTGACTGGACAAGTTAATAGAAAGGGGGGGGAGATCTATCCAACAGAGTGCATCAACCCTTAAAACTTCAGACTCCTAAAAGAACAGAAGGGCTCAACTGACAGCAATATTCTAGTAGTGCTTACTCATATCCAGAATTTGCCAACAAATTCTGGAACAGAATTCAGACAACAATGGGTGTGAATTGGTAATGCTGTTTTAGCTTATGGCCTCCTTTTGGGCTGTAGAGCCACATTTAATTTAAATTACAAATGAACTCTCCTTCTTCTAAGTCAAACTATTTGTCCATCTTGCCCAGAATAGTCTATTTTGATTGGCAGTAGCTCTCCAGGGTCTTTATCAGAAATATTTCATTTTTTTTTTAAAAAAAACTATAGATACCAAAGGCGGAATCTGGAGTCTCCTACAGACAAAGCAGATGTTCTACCATTGAACCATGTTCCATCCCCATAAACAATTCACAAACATTCACATAATCCCAGGAATATGCAGCTTTTACTAACAAGTATTGTAATCAACATCTTTGAAAGGTCTAGAGCACTATTTCTTCTATAGCTGGGGAACATTTTTGTATTCTTTCACATGTGTGCATCTGAGAGATGGGAGTGGTGACTCCTCATCCCCCTTTTCCCTGTCACATAGATGAGCCTTCTATATCTTGTGATATGGCCATTTCTCAGATGCAAACATGTGAAAGAAATTTTAAAAGAACAGAAGAAAACCAGCATAAGATAAGACACTTGTTCTACTTTGTACTCATTGGAGTGAGCTGCTTTTGAAAAGCACTTGCCAGTTTTGAAAAATGATGTGGGCTCTGTACTGGAAATAGGGCAATTCCAGCAATTCTGACTGTGCATACAGGATATTTCTTTATAATGGTCCCTATTTGTAGTGTCATGCCCCTAAAGTGGGCAGATCTAAAAGAAGATTGAGCCCAACGTCCTAGGGGCCATTGATGGATTTATGCATAGGTTGGTGGAAACTATCGAAGCCTTCTGCAGGGTAGCCTTCATTATTCTAGCTTTATACCAATTCTACAGGGCTAAGGGACTTGCAGTAGCATGCCTACTGACAGATGTGAGGCCTAAAAATGTGTTGCTTGGACACAGCAACAGCAAATCATTAAACATTCCTGTTATGGCAGGCCATGACATGCAAGAGTGTTTTGCATCAAATAAAAACTGACAGAATGTTAGCTACATTTGCACTCAATAAAAATAGGTATTGTGTGCTTAATACTGTGGCCCACAAATTTCAATTTCAATTTATTTATTCAGGCAGGAGTAAATCGTGAGGAAAAATCTATACCCACTCACTTGTAGGACAGCTTCTGGAGAACAAAAGGCTGAGGAGTAAGCCCTACACAATGAGGAATGGAGTCCCTAAGATGGCTGGATGACATCTTGTACGCCTCCTTCTGGCAACTCCCGCAGCCAAGCTGTGCAAAATGTATTGTTCTTCTTTCCTTTGGACCATATCAGCGAGGCCAAGAGGGGGATCTTGTCGTCAGGACAGCCCAGGACCTCCATACACACTGCCCAGACTTGTGCCCCAGGGGAGATGACTTTGGTACTGCTAACACAGCAAGAACAACATAGGAGGCAGCAATTACGGGTTACCAGTCTCAGCAGCTACAACTGGCACTGTGACTCTCCAGTGGTTTTACTTCACCCCCAGAGGAACACTCCATTGTCTCTGGAGATAGATGGATACCAACAATATTTTTACACAAATAATAATAAATTACCAGACTAAAAGCAACATCAAGGGCAAAAAACCTCAATAATAATTAAATCAAATTAAGAAAGGAAAGGATCAAAGCTTGTTTAAAAAAGAAAGGTCTTCTATTGCCAGCAGAACACAAATATAGAAGACAACAACCTCAGATATGCAGATGACACAACTCTGATGGCAGAAAGTGAGGAGGAATTAAAGAACCTTTTAATGAGGGTGAAAGAGGAGAGTGCAAAATATGGTCTGAAGCTCAACATCAAAAAAACCTAAGATCATGGCCACTGGTCCCATCACCTCCTGGCAAATAGAAGGGGAAGAAATGGAGGCGGTGAGAGATTTTACTTTCTTGGGCTCCATGATCACTGCAGATGGTGACAGCAGTCATGAAATTAAAAGACGCCTGATTCTTGGGAGAAAAGCGATGACAAACCTAGACAGCATCTTAAAAAGCAGAAACATCACCTTGCCGACAAAGGTACGTATAGTTAAAGCTATGGTTTTCCCAGTAGTGATGTATGGAAGTGAGAGCTGGACCATAAAGAAGGCTGATGGCCGAAGAATTGATGCTTTTGAATTATGGTGCTGGTGGAGACTCTTGAGAGTTCCATGGACTGCAAGAAGATCAAACCCATCCATTCTGAAGGCAATCAGCCCTGAGTGCTCACTGGAAGGACAGATCCTGAAGCTGAAGCTCCAATACTTTGGCCACCTCATGAGAAGAGAAGACTCCCTGGAAAAGACCCTGATGTTGGGAAAGATGGAGGGCACAAGGAGAAGGGGATGACAGAGGACGAGATGGTTGGACAGTGTTCTCAAAGCTACCAACATGAGTCTGGCCAAACTGCGGGAGGCAGTGGAAGACAGGAGTGCCTGGTGTGCTCTGGACCATGGGGTCACAAAGAGTCGGACACGACGGAACGACTAAACAACAACAAAAACCTGACAAACAGAAAGCCCTCATGCACTCAGGTGGTGTTGCTGTCTAACAGCAACTAGGACCATTCCGCAGTACCAGGAAAGATATAAAACATGGTGACCGCTGACCTAGAATGGATGGCGGAAATTGAAGGGAAATGTATTTCTGTTAAGCATTAGGAAAAACTTTTTAATAGTATGAGTTGTTTTGCATTGGGTGCTGGTGGAACATATCTATTTTCATTGAAGGTATTTAATCAGAGACTGGAAAGCCATGTGTGAGCAGTGTTTTAGTTGTGTTCTGCATTGCAGATCCTGCATTATTGGACTAGATTAGTTCCAAGGTCTCTTACAGTTCCATAATTCTATTGTTTTGCATTGACTTCAGCTAAGACTTGGTGTGTGTGTGTGTGCGTGTGTGTGTGTGTGTATAATGTTGTAATGTGAATACATGGGCTCAGTAGGACTTCAGTTGTGGTCATTCATTTTCAAGTCCTTCAACAGTAGTAAGTATACTTATATATGTGGAATTTATTCTCAAAATACATGTACAGGTGGTATGAGACTGCATTCCTTGTGGGTCTTTACTTCATTACTTGTCCAACTGTTTTGATCTCTCTCTCTCCCTCCCTCCTTTCCTCCCTCCCAGAGAGAGAGAGAGAGAGAGAGAGAGAGAGAGAGAGAAGTTTCAGGCTCAAAGCATTTTCCATTTAAATGCAAATTTGTGTTTATGTTCATTTAAGGGACTCAGTAACTTGACCTAAAATGCTCAGATAAAATCAATCTGAAAAAGGGGAGGGAACCAAAAGAAATAATTCTATGTATATTATTTAAAGACAAGTCCTGTGCATGTTTACTCAAAAGTAAGCCTCACTGTGATAAATGGAGCCTACAACGTTGAGTTCAGTACTGCAGCTTTAGCTTCTAATCCTATGCACACTTACATGGAAGCTAGTCCCTTTAAAATAAAAAGCCTTATTTTTGAGTAAACTTGTTTAGGTTACACTGTCTACTTTTAACATTGTAACAACCTTAATGTAGCCCTTTGCTCAGTTTGTATTGCCTTTTATCACTCATATTTGTAAATGAGTGACAGCATATATTTAATGCCCCTAACATAAGCAAAGCCAAGGGTAAAAATAGAGATTTCATCATTGGTTCCCTAAGATAGAAAAGAATACATATTTCACAAAATAAAAATCTAGTTCAGTACACTTGATTGTTATTAGTAAAACTGGGGTGGGAAATGAAAGCTTATTATAGTGATAGTATTCCCTGTGTGTGTAGTTTATTATGTTCCCCCCCCCGGGAGGGGGGTAGATCTAAGAAATTGAAATTGCTACATTATATTGACTCAAGCTCAAAATCTTCAAGCATAACTCATCAGTGTTGATACTTTCAAATACATAAAACGTGATATCTGTTACTTCCAATGCACTCTACAGGCTGTAAATCATCAAAAGAGAAAAACAGTTCAATGTCATTTCAGCCACTGTAAGCTATGGTTTACAACAGAAAGATAAAAATAGCTATACTGTTGCTGACATCTAGACCACTTTTCTATTGCAGTATTTCTGTGTTCTAATTTATCTTTGTGGTTGAAGAACATACAATCAATTGTAAGCAACAAGTGTAGTTTGATTCCAGTCAACAGCAATTTTCTTCAGCTCTCTCTTTTCTTTAACAGCACTAACATTAACAGCACACCCTTTCAAAGTGCAACAGCTTCCTGGAAAAGATCTGCAGATTTCAATTCAAAACTAAGAAAATAGGTTGAACAAATAGTTGGCATTTATTATTTTAGTGGGTCATTTGCAAATCTTTATGGACCAGTAGAATTCAAACCACAAGAATATTTTGTGAAGCATTATTTTAAAGTCCGGGAAAATGCCTTATGTATAGAAACAAATATTCACATTCTAGTTTTGTATATAGTGTATACATAGGCAGAAGCAAGCCAGATTGAAAATAGAACGCCTTCTCTCTAGGAAAATTGGCTTCCAGGTGGAAAGATCAAAATTAGAAACAGAACTGTTAGAACCCAAAACTAAGAATTTGTCAAGAATGTATAACTTGCTGCTGAAATGGAATACTCAGGATGAAACGGTAAAATCGGCTATGATTAAATGGGCACAGGACGTTGGACATAACATTATGTTTGCTGACTGGGAACAGTTGTGGACCACAGGTATGAAATTTACGGCATGTAATGCCTTAAGAGAGAATATTATGAAAATGATATACAGGTGGTACATAACCCCAGTCAAGCTTGCAAAAATTTATCACTTGCCCGATAATAAATGTTGGAAATGTAAAGAAACTGAAGGTACATTTTTTCACCTTTGGTGGACGTGCCCAAAGATTAAGGCTTTCTGGGAAATGATATATAATGAATTAAAAAAGGTATTTAAGTATACCTTCCCTAAGAAACCAGAGGCCTTTCTCCTGGGCATAGTCGGCCAAATGGTGTTAAAAAAGGATAGAACTTTCTTTATGTATGCAACAACAGCAGCAAGAATACTCATCGCAAAGTATTGGAAGACACAAGAACTTCCCACGCTGGAGGAATGGCAGATGAAACTTATGGACTATATGGAACTGGCGGAAATGACTGGTAGAATCCGTGACCAGGGAGAAGAGTCGGTGGAGGAAGATTGGAAGAAATTCAAAGACTATCTTCAGAAACATTGCAAAATTAAAGAATGTTAGAGTGATGTTGGACTGAAAATAAGCGGTTTCCAGCTGTACAGGTTAAGGTTAATGATAGACTAAGACTAAAGATTAGGATTAAAGATGTTTGATGAAATGGAAATTTGATAATTAAGAGGTAAAACTTTAATGTTACATTACATTAAGACTAAAGATTAGGTTTAAAGAAGTTGAAGTTATATATTTCAATATTATATTAAAATTAAAGATTGGGACCAAAAAAGTGGAAAAGAAATTGCTGGATAAACAATTTGGATTGGAATACAAAAGAGGGAGGTATGAGGAAGTCCAGAAAATAAGTAAATTTAAAAACGGAAATGGAAAAGAGATATTGTTTTTAATTGTTATGTTTTCTTTTTTATTGTTGATTCTTGTTTTTTGTGTTTTTTTTATTTTCTCTTTGAGATTTGTATTGTGTATTTGTGTATCTTTTTCGATGTTTTTCTTTCTTTTTTCTTTCTTTCTTTCTTTGAAACTTTAATAAAAATTATTTTTTTTTAAAAAAAGAAAATAGAAGGCCTTCTCAGTGGTAGAAACACCAACTATGAAATGCTCTCTCCAAAGATGTCCACCAGATCCCTCCTGTGTTGTCCTTTCAGATACTGTCCTTTTCAATTTCCCCAGGCCTTTTAAACATGGGCTGGATTTAGACACATCAAAGAAGTGTTGTAAATTTAAAAGGGGAAAACAAGTACAGAAAAATGGGATTCCATGTCGCCATCTGATGGCACAATGTTATATCGCACATACAACACATATAAATCACTTTTTCTTTACTGGTCTAGCTGAGTGGATAATTGTACTCCTCATAGTTTTTATCTGGATCTGAAGGTCTTTCTTCTGTTTGATTTGTATTTTAATTGTGTATTTTCTTCTTATGTAAAGTGCCCTGAGAATATGAACAAATAAAGATTTCAAGCATCTTAGCTAAATTTAATTGTTTATATGAACATGGCCATAATTATTGTGTTATGGTTTGGTTCATATATATATAGAGAGAAATTGTAGTTTGACACTACATAAATGAACTTGATTTAATGCACTCCCTTCCCCCTTTCATGATCTGATTTCTTTGTTTGTTTGTGGAAAAACCATAGTATGTTGCAGAACAGAGCTGACAAACAATGGGTTGACCTGCCCTACAATCAACATTTCAAAGCATCAAGCCCTGGTTTATCAAACCTGGTTAACACAGGTTGCTGGTTCAAATGTAATTTGCAAGCTATAGCTTGCCGTAAACCAGAATGGCAGTAAGGACACTGCAGCACATGGAGAGAAACTCATGATCCAAGGTTCATTCATGGAGTGGCGAAGCATAATTTGGTGTTGCCTAGCATTCTAAACTTTACTTAAGTGGCAAAAAAAAGGTGAAACATCTTTAATAGTCGCCAAAAATTGATTATGTATAAACTGAAAAATGGAAGTTCACTATCACACAATACATTTTAAGGTACAGAAAGCATCTTAAATTCCAAATTACTTTTTATTTTAAATATAAAGGAAAGGCTGCTGAGTTAAAGACACTTATTTGTAATATTCCTGTTTGCTTTAGTGGTCAACTGTGCAAGTAATGGCAATGACAAGAACAGAATCATGTGCATAACTACTACAGAGGAGCGCGGTTAATTGTCCCCCGTGTTACAGAGGCGCAACTGGCCTCATCCAGAACTTGGGCATTTAGTGCCACTGGTACCATCCTGTGGAACACTATTCCAGTATGGATTTGGCAGGCATTCTCTCTTTGGGCTTTCAGGGGTGTCTTTAATACATTTTCCACCAACACATTTTCTTGAGTTGCCAGTCATTTTAATCATTGTTTTATGTTGCCGTGAAAGGCTGTTGTGCAAAGCCCTGATATTTAGTGAAATTTTGTATGATATTTGTGGGCATTCCACTCACTTCAGTCAGGCTATGCATGGGGAAAGAAGTGAAGCAACAACCTTTCCCATTCTAGTCACAGGTTTCTCTAGCACACCATAGCAAGCCTTTCCCCAAAAAACATAAACACTTCTCCTTGCTTAATCACAGCACAAGAGTACATAGTTTCTATACAAGAACAAGGAAGTCATCCAAAAACTGCCAAACAGAATATTTACATATCAGGCAACCACAGATGTGAACTGACAGAGACATATTCATTGATTATTCACTTCAAGAGCAGTGCTGGAAATATGCCCATAGAACTGTGCAGTGTGAGCGGCAGTGCATGCCCAGATACGTTGTCTGGAGTGTTCAGGGCAAGATAAATCCTGCTGTTAGCACAGGATGATACACTTCGGGCCGTCTCAGTCTACTGGCATTGTTAAATGCTTCAAGGAGCAAAACATGCAAATATATTGGTACTACTATGTGCTGTCTGTAGATGGCAGCATGGGTGCTCCCAATGCACGGGGCTTAACCTTCCAGCCACATGTCCGAAACCTTAGCTCCATTAGGTTTGAATATCTATGGTACTACGAAACCCATATGCACAGCACACCTTATATGGTTTCAGCAAGAACACTGTGCTGATGAATCTTCATTTAGCAGAAATTCATGAAAAGTTTTTTCTTATTTCTTTTAAGGATTGAAGTCCTGACAATCTATTTTTAAGAAAACTGAACTGAAAGCTTTCCATTTAAATTGCACTACCTCACTTAGTTATACATTCAATAACCACTTACGCTCTACACAGTTAGCAAGTGGGAGTATACAAACAAACAAGATTTCTTCCATTCCCCAGATGTTTGGTTTTCTCCACAATATGGCTGATCCACTTATTTGCCCAGAAACTACTATGCATCCCCCCTAGTCTTGTGGATACTAGTCTACAGGTTAATACCCAGAACCACAAAGGTTACTTGTAATAATAATAAAAAGCACAAGGTGTCTATAAATAGTTGCTACAGATTGAATATAAACATCCTGAGCAAAAGCAATCTTTCATTTTAATAGTCTGCATGAAGATGTGAATGAAGAGGCCAGTTCAGGGTTGCTTTTTAACCATTTAACATTTTGTGAAGACTTCAGGCAATAGCTTTCTGATCTGTTTCTTTGCTTTGTGCCAGTTATTGAGATTAAGCAAATAAAACGAACCCAATGTTTACACAAATTTCCATAGGAAAATAGGTTAAAGGTATAAGAATGGTGAATGGAACAGAGACAATAGGGCAGGGCGAACCAAACTGTACCAACACACCCTGTGTAACAAGAATAGCTTCAAATGATGACCCATAACATAATACTACTTAGCATTTTGGAATTTAAGTAATTAGAATGCCATTGAACTAAAAAAATCATTATGGAATTTATTAAGTATGTGAGTTTTTTCAAATGTTTATGAGACCTTGCTGTTCACACTTGCAATTTGGTCATTTTCTCTTGAGCTGTGATCTCTAGAAATAAAGAACAGTCCAAAATGTGTTAGTGGACTGACCTTCAGCCATGATTCCCATTAGACTACACTTTAACAGTGCAGAATATGAGACAAGTGCTTCGTCAATACATTTTCTGTTCAATTATTTTATTCTAAAAACCCTTGTATTTAAATATTACTACACTACCCATGTTGCTTTTAACTAACTTTGTTTGTGAGGTTATCTGTGTACCTTACATAGATATTTGAATGGATATGCAAAAAAGCAGGAAAAACAAACACATTTGGGCCAAAAAGTGGGCCATTTATATTGAATGCTAGCTTTGCCCTCTTCAATTTGATTTACACTTTAATATTGGAACTTACTTCAAACTCTGTTCTGATATTTGGTTTGTTTGGTAACCCCACCTTTTTTACACAATGATTGCAGTTGGCTAACAATATAACACAGCATAAATAACTTACAATACAAAATAAAACAAATTAAGTTAAAAACAAAAAATTAAAGTGAACTTCACAGAAGCAAGAGTTACTATCAGCAGCATAATTCTAAAAAATCATTGTTCAAACCCCAAATCATTAACAACAAAACAACATTTAACTTATATCTAAATACTTTTAAAGTGAAGGCTAAATGCATATTCCCCTGGGAGGGAGTTCCATAAGCAGGGCACCACCATTGAGAAAGCCCATCCTACTCACCATTGGGGCTAACCCATTGCGATGCATGGGTTTGAAGGTACAGGAAGGGGCGGCTTCACATACATCTGTCCAAATCCTTGAATGGGGCAAAATGGTTCTCGGGCAGATCTTTCAAGAATCAAAACCATGTGATCCCTTCTTGCTGCTCCCCATAGCAATCAAGCTGTGCCATTCCATTCCAGTTGCAGCTCCTAAGCTATCTTCAAGGGTAGACCTATGCAATATATACTTCATGAATCTATCCAAGAGGTTATCAGAGCAGTATTTTTCAATTCTGGAACAGCCGGAGCTGCCATTGGTGTGCCTTGTTGCAAATACTTTGTTCTGTATGCTATTGCAATAGCTTCAAAAAAGTGGTCTGATTACTGCTATTTCACAGATGGAGGAGTGAAAAGAAATCAAGGTCTCATTGCAAGTCCATAGTACAGGTGGAACTAAAACTTTCATGCACCATAATTATGATTTAACAATTATATCCAACTGCCCCTCCCTCCACTATATTGATCAGTGGGTGGTTAGAACGGCACATTGGTGCCTCTCTGTTGCCCTCCATTGGCAGAGAGGAGTTCCGCTGGTGGAGGGAAAGAGAAAATCTGTCACACTGCAGGTGCACTCCAGAAGACTAAAGCTAATCACCAGCAATAGCCAGTTTTCTCACCAGCAATAGCAAGCAACAAGCCTTAACATGTGACATTTTGAGGTAGAACAGCAACAGCTTTGAATTCTCTCTATCCCTCAAGGGGTCAGATTCTTGGACCTCTCAGCTATGCCATAAAAACATAAGAAGAGCCTGCTGGATTAGGCCAATGCTCTTTTGCCTTTAATAGTAGTATAAATTTAAAATGAAGAATAACATGTGACCTTGAAGCTACCAATATGAGTTTGACCAAACTGCGGGAGGCAGTGGAAGACAGGAGTGCCTGGCGTGCTCTGGTCCATGGGGTCATGAAGACTCGGACATGACTAAATGACTAAACAACAACAGAGAATACAGACTAAACAACAACAACGTGTGACCTCACCATCATCTTCTATGAGATGAAACATTTGTAGCAGCAGATAATAATATGAGAAATAAAGTTATATCTTAGTCTTGGATAACTACAGTTTTGCCTGCTCTGTTTTGTTTTTAACCCTGGCTATCACAGGAAATGCCATACCTTTCCTGCATGTCCATTGTTTATGTTTTTGTATTGTCTTGACAACTAAGCTTTCCCAATATTAACACATTCCTAATTGTTTTTTCTTTCATTCTCTAAGTAGGATTAGAAAGCAGAACAACAGATTGTTGGCCAGACAAAAATTAAGTAAATCACAACTCAATTGGCAATATGTGGACAAAGAAATTTCAAATTAATATCAGACTCATTAGATGTAGTTCAAATTATTAATTGGGCAAAAATAGTAAGACACTACTGGAATGAAGATGTTATCAGCCCTGCATGGTTTGATGATAGGAAGAATATTGCTCAAAACTTAAGCCGTTTGAGTCTTGTCTTTTGTATTTCATTACCATTCAGTGCATGTCTGGGGGGAAAAGATTCTGTTATTAAATATTATATTGCAAGGCATGGATGAACAGTGCTACAGTGCTTCTGATTACATATTCACAAGTATTATAAAAATTAGTACTACTATAGTTACCGGGGGGGGGACCAATTAAAGAAATAACTGCAACAAAATCATACGCCATCCAAAACAAAAAGGCAATGCTGCAATCTAACGAATCCTTTTATTATTAATTACAGATTTTCTAACAATACACTGGCACAGCACTCTCAGAGATTTCAGCTTACTGTTTAACAGTTTCTGACTAATTTTATTAACCTGTACATCTGAGAGGATCAACCCCCTCTGGGTTTAATTAGAAGAAAATTCAATTTAAATCTAAATGTCAACAGTGGTTACTAATTATGGCAGGGCCTGGACGAGACAGTCAGTCTGTAATCAGGCAGTTCTCTGGTAACAATTAAAGAATTTCTTTTTTGAGTTATGAATGTGTTAGGTTTTTTAAAAACAAAACACAAATGTGATTTTGGACGGGACAGAGCAGTAGGTGCTCTTGGTATGAGCTCAGAGCAGACATGCAGAAAAAGTTGCCAAATTAAATTACAGAAAGAGCTGAAACATATAGCTGAATAATAAGCAGCTACAAAACTAGGTCAGGGTCGCAGCAACAGACCACTACCCCTCCCCCCAGCATGCAAAATAAATATTCCCCCTATCTCTGAATAGAAATCATTCTTTTGTTATGCCCTTTGTTAAGAACACATTATTGCAGGGGATATTTATTTCCACAGTCTTCACAGCTGTGAGCAGGACTAAATTAATCTTTCTAGAACAGACTTCATTTGCAATTTCATCATTATAAAACAAATTCATTGATTAGAAAGAAAGAAAGAAAATGAAAGTAGGTTTGTATGTGTATACACTGTTAGTACTTGGTGTTCCTTTTGCTCTACAATAATAATATCTGGTGGGGAACTCAATAATAAAATTGGAAGAGCCCCAATAAAATATATTTTAGAATAGTACCCCTGATAGTCTTTGTTGGAGAGGGGACAACAAAAGGGACAATCTAATCAATTCAACATATGCAGCAGTGTTTGTACACAACCCTGAACATAACTGCTGCTCTCCACATTTTACTGACCTGGCCACTACCACATGACCACCCAACTACAAGTTATTGGGGATGGGAGGTTAGACTTGTGAGTGTAGGAAGAATGTGCCTGTGCAAGTGTTCAGCCATACTGCAAACACTTTTGATGCTGAAGAATTGCCTGAAGGGGGTCGATATTTTCACCAGCTGTAAACAGTCTACATGCAATATGCTACTTACAGGGCTACTGATAGCAGCAGCCAAATCCAACTTAATATTTCTTCTCAATATCCAAGGATGCTGCACGTTTCCAAGAAAATATCACTTGATGGCATATTTTGAAAGTGAAAATAAATCCCAAACCATCCATTTCCATGACAGGAAACAAATATGGTGGGTAGAGTGGTGGTACTTGAAATACCACTGCTATGCCAGTGCTATATATGGATTGCCCTCACTGTCCAGCCGTAAGTGCCTTCTTTCATCTTCATCAGTCCCCCCCCCCCGGAAAAGCCATACCTCAAATTAGTACCATTATCTGTTCTTCCAGCCAATAAGCATCTTAGAAAAGGTAATTTTCAGCAGAAAAACAACCAGTGGGAATTGAATTTCTTCTTCCCTGCAGGTTTCCCATTGCAAACTGCAACCTCTGCGGATGGAGGCAAAGCTTGTAAACAATAAATGATGGTCACCCACAGTTTGGTCCCTATCATGGAAGGCTTGGAAGACATGGAGGACACACCAGTTAGGAAGCTGGACGAGAACATTATTCTTTCTCCAATAAGTCACAGGAAACACCTGACTTCACTCAGATACAACCAAACTCAGTGCCATCTTGTGAATAAATTATGTACTGACACTATCTACAATGCCTTAGCATGAACTTCACACAATACTGTTATGATTTCATAAATAGAAAATGTGGTTTGATTAAATTAAATGTTATGATCCAACCAATTAAAGCTTTATTTTCATCAGTTTAGGTTAGTTCAGTGGTGTTGGTGTTGAGGTCACAATGACCTTTACCAGCACCAATAAAATCATTTGAAGCCTATTACCAACACAGTATTCTGCAGCAAGATTTCTGCCAAGTCAGCCAAATTAAATGCTATTTGACATGCTGAAGAGGCTTTGGAAGGGTAGACTCAGTCAGAATTTCTGATTTTATGTTTATTATGTCAGATCAATGTCTTCATTTCCAGTCAAATTCTCTTTTGTATTATTATTTTTCTGTTATTGCAACAATACACCTTATAAGGCAATTATTTCAGGGCAATTATCAGACCTTCCCAAGTGGCAAAGTTCATCCATCCTGTGGCACTTGTCTTCTTACTCCATCTGAGGCATTACAGTCTTGTAATTATAGTGTGCTAATCCAGCTAAGGCATACTTAGAATAGATCCACTGAAATCAATGGATTTATGTCCAATGTGTGGGAATCAAGTAAGTTCCACCCAGAGTCAACTCATTGTAATCAATGGAGCTACCTTAGTCATGTTAATTAATTTCAGTGGGTCTATTCTGAGTAAAACTTAGTTGAATGCCACCCAGTGCTTTCAGTAGATGTACTAACATTGGTATCACCCATACAGCTTGTGCGGTTATGCAGTTTTACTATATTTACAATGAAATTTTGTACCTGTCAGTTGAGAAGTAAGTCCTATTCAGTTCAGTGGAGCTTACTCCCAAGCCAATGGATAACAGCATTAATCTCTTGGACTATGTCATAATGCGACACTTTCAGTTTTATGAAGTAATCCACTTTAAAGACCACAACATTTATTTATTTATTTACTATTGTTTTAAACACTTTTTTTCAACTGGAAAATATTTTTATGAAGGTTACAACTATTTTATTAACTAAAAGAGGAATGCAAAATGCACCAGTCACTACACTTTACACTTTACTACACTTTGGCCTTCCATAATCAATCAAGCACAGGTACCTCTACATTGTTTCTTTGTGCCTGAAACAGTTTGGTTATTTAGCATATTTAACTGACATTTAGCTGAGAGGTTTTGATAACAGAAAAAAGGAAGTTCATGTAACCACAGCTCAGTAATAAAGTGAATGGAAAAAACTACTTGGTTTCCTTCTACTTCAGCTCTCGATAACTTTATTTTATTTTTCATTATGACCACCACAAAATAAAAGAGCAAGCAGAAAAAGTTGTTTTTACACTTGTGCTTTAGGTGCTATGTTACTAAAATGTCTAATTAAGCCAGTTATTCACCCCTTTTATATACACACACCCCATGCACTAAGTAGTTCATAGGCTACCTACCAGGCATAAACTGGCATTTCAACCTACTAGTTTTATTTTGCTAAAATGCTTGCTCTATAGATTAGAGCTTTGCCTGAAGCAAAGTAACTTCCACACATAGTCTAAATTGACACTCACCTACTTTTGAGTTTTGTCCCATAAGAGTACACACTCCAGCCCACCCAATTTTGCAGAAAACGTCAACAGCTGAATAGGACAAAGCAACCTATTTTCACCTCAAATTACTGTTACTGTTAAATGCATAATCTTACTGCTCTGTATCCTTTATTCCACTTAACAATTACACACTGCTAGGGTTTCCAGCTTGTTTTTCCTGGCAAAGCTCCTGTGACAACAGATGGATGGGAGGGAGAGAGACAAGAGCAACAAGGGAGTAAAGAAGAAATGTGTACTTTCAGTTGAGGATGGAGAACTTCAACCAGCAAATGTAGAATGGCCTTGTTGTCAGCCAAAATGTGGCCATCACCAACTCTCTTCCCCCCTCCCAAAGTCCCCTTCACTGATTATATGCTCTTGAGACTTATCCTGCAGTTAAAAATATAAGAAGTGCCCTTCTGAATCAGGCCAAAGTCCCATCTAATTTAGCACTTTGTTCTTATAGTGGCCAACCAGATTTTCAAGGGAAGCCTGTACGTAAGTAGAACCAGTGTGCAACAGCATTCTCCACTTGTGGATTAGACTTTGAAGGAATTCCAAAAGAGGTGTTTCCTGGTGCCTCTAAAATTCAGCACAACTGAAGGAACAATCCCATCCTCCTCTTCTCTTAGTTTCAGGATGGGGGCAAGAAGATCACACCTGCAACCACTAGAAGAGTTGAAGACACTTTGAAGTCCTGTCCCATTTGATCTGTAACTGTTGCCTGCTTGTTTCTGGGTTCAATTCAAGTTGCTGGTGTCCAAGCCATTGAGTTTAGCTTGGAACTGGGTACCTGAAGGACAACCTTGTTCCAGAAATTCCTCTCTGTATGTTCCCTTTATCCTTGGAGGCTCTACTTAAGATTCTTAGAGGCTGGCAGCTACCAGAGGCAAAGTTTAGCGGTAGTGGCGCCTGCTCTCTGTCAGCTGATGTTCTTTACTCTTCACTGTTTTGGGAGGCCAGTAAAAGCTTGGTTATTTAAAGAGGGCTTTGGCTGAACATTTTTCCTCTTTAATTTGAAAGGGTTAAAAAAAATATCCCTAGGTATTGTTTCCTGCTAACTATATTGTGTTAATATGTTTATTTTTAATATGGTTTATAGCTTTTCTTGATTTGTTAGCTGCCTTCAATTCCTTTTGGAGGTAATTTAAGAATAAAAATAAAGACATTGCAGAGAGACACCTCCCTTGCCCTGGGAGAAAGACAGAGGTTCTTCAGCCTTGCAAAACAGCTCAGTTTCAGAGGTACCCCAAAGCAGTGTTTCTAGGTGCTTCAAAGTCTAGCATATGGTCAGTGATTAACCCCCACCTTGTGCTTGCCACAAGATGAAAAGTGAATTTGTGGACCCTGTTCACAGATAATGGTAGATTTATGCATGAGGAATTGAGGAAAAAAGAGGCAAATAGCACAACTAAGGACTCTAGGAGGGTGTCCAAGGTACAATGGGCACTGAGGAGAACAAATAAGAACTGTTTAATAAAAGATGGGGCCTTTGGGCTGATGAAGTTGGAGAAGCAAGGTCAAAAGCAGGGATGTATCAATATATGACCATAGACAGATGGGAGGCAAGGTTGTAAAGAACTTTCAAAGTAGTGCCTTCAGTAAAAACAAGAGTTTTAATGAAGGGTAGCCAACATGCTGATCCATGCCTCCCATATCCCCTTAGTCAACCTGACCACTGGGAATGCTGGCTGGTGCTAATGGAAGTTGAAGTCCAACAACACATGCCTACAGCCTACATATAAACTATGTGGAGACGTGAAGGGACAGGCTTGCTTTCCGTATCTTCTCAAGGATTTTGAGAAATAGTTTTAAATCTTTTCTGAAAGTTAAGTAGGATGTCAATGTCTGCTAAAAACAAAAGACAGAGAGAAACGAGCTTGTATAGTTTTACTCAATTTTCAAGCTCAATTGCCTTTGCACTCCAGTCAGAGGTAGCACAATTCCACAGTTAGTCTTAAAACGATGTCTGTGTACATTAGTTAAAACACCCAATGTGTAAACATTTAATCCTTGATCAAAAACAGTAATGCGGTTTTTATCCAGGCATCAAATTTGCTTCCATTTTTTTTTTTTAAACAAAGCTATGGTATTATTTAGCAGAATCTACATAAACTATGCTTTTTAAATGTCAACGTGAATTATATTCATCTATTACAGTGCCCAAGTACTGCCCCAAATAATGTAAATCTGAGGTGATAAAAATCTTTAAACACCATGTAGTCTATATCCAAACTAAAATCTGTTATAATAATTAATTTCAACTACCATGGGACAATGGGAGAGGGACAAGACAGCTAACGTTTAGCACATGTATTACATGTCCCTAAAGTCAATTCCAAACTCATGTACTTAAAATAATCTCAAGGCAGAAGACCTATCAAATGCCATGGAACAGTCATCAAGATATATATATATTACACTGCATATATTTTATGATTGTAAGGATTTCCTAGAGAAGCTTGCAGCAGCAGGTAATATGGTGGGTTGGAGGGTGCTCAGCTGCCCTCCGATCAGTTCTTTCACTGCTGCTTACTAGGAGGTAGAGGGGGCAAGGGGGAAGTGAGTTGGCTGTGGTGCAAATGCACTGGTGGAGCCAATCTGGTGTCCCCGCAGTGTGCTTGCCGTGCATGAATGACACTGTTACCTTACTCCCTCTGGCTGCCTGGTAAGCAACAATGATGCCACTAACCAGAGGTTAGGTCAGCCCCACTGCCCCAACACCATCTGCTACTGGGTGATTGTAGTCTACAGGTGGCCTACAAAGCCCAAACTAAGATGTTATCTATGTTTTTTTGCCGTGTTTTACCTAGGTAAGGCTATCCAGTGTGTATATGTTGTGTCATCATTCATATCTGATGAAGTCCTGAAGGCATAATCATGTATATGAATCACTGTCTTTGGCCTTGGGAGAGCAAGACGGGGCAGACAGGTTGAATTTACCTGAGGGTTCCACAGTCAGCCACCATCCTAACGTGAGATCATAAGTGCAATGAATTCCATGCATGTTGAGCCAAATCTGCCATCAAGGCAGGAACTAACGAGATCCAATTTACGCAGAAGCCCTTGGTGGCTGGTGCAAAAATAAATGTAAGCTATAATAAGTGGGTGTATGAAATAGTTTTGAAGATCGTATGCTGCCTATTCCAGTCCTAATCCATCTTCACTGTTATTTTTAAGGGAATATGTTTATAAAATACTTTATTATGAAAAGTAAGAAAATCAGTTAGCTGCAATGAACTTTCAATGCTACACAAACTTACTGATGGTTTCTGCTTTTGTTCTTTTTTAAAATTCCAATGTCCCCTATTTATTCATTTTAAAGGTTCGCTTAATATTTGAAATTTGCCACGTAACCTAAATATTTTTTTATTTGAAACACCAAAACTGCAATACTTACTAGCCTTTAGAACAAGTGAGGCTAAGAAAAACTACATGTGATATAATTTTGGCCTTTAAATATATACTCTAATCTATTTTACTAAAAAGTGGTAGTTTTTTTATTTTGTTTTGTTTTTAAATAACTTTGTTGGCTTTCAGCACAGAGCCAGGTTTTATTAGGGAACAAGCAAATGATACCCTAAAAATCGATAACCCCTGATCTTATTGAAATAATTAGAGAAAGTTTAATATCCCACAAGGCATAGAGATTAAAAAAAAAGATGGAGCAGCACAGAGAAATAATGGAGTAATGAAAACAGACAGAAGTAGGCCATTCATCCTACCTTACTTCATGCATAAAAGTCACTGTCGAAAGTATGAAAATTTTAAAATGATTGCTTGGCTAAAATATATTTCAGCTCACTCTCTTTCATTGTGCCAAATGTATAAAACCCTTGCAACATCCTAAAAAGTGAGGGTAAATATGTTTAGAAAAACATATTATAATATTAGTGTGATAACAACTAAGTCATATTCAGGGTTCATTTCAATGGGTGCACTCTGAATATGACAACCTGATATCACTCTTGGTTTATATATATGGTAAAGTTTTTGCAAGCTACAAAATCATTAAAATCTAAAGACATGATTGTGCTGCTGAGAAGGGAAGAGGAATCAAAAAAGTCTTTAGCCTTTTCTTGCTATTTCACCCCCCCCAAAAAAAACTTTACCAAGAGTCTTTGGCAGGAGGAGAAAGCCCTGCTACATGGAGGTTTACAGCAGGAAGAGGTAAACATATCCATAATGCAAGAAGCCCCCTTGCCTTCATCTGCTGCCCCCACCAAAATACAGTCTCCAATAGTTCTGACAGCTTTAAGCACCTTCTCAACACCATAAACTGCACAGACAGTCACAGACTGTCATATATGCTTCCATTCTCATTGCTTGCCTAACCCTTTGAGAAGGAGTGGCACATAAACATACATACATTCATTTATTTCATTTAGGTTCTACCTTTCCTCCCAGCAGCTCAAGGTGGCAAACCTAGTTCCCTTCCCTCTCCATTTAATCCTTGCAACAACTCTGTGAGGTAGGTTAGGCTGAGAGACTGTGAGTGGCCCAAGGTCACCCAGTGAGCTTCACAGTCAAGTGGGGACTAGAACCCTTGTCTCCCAGTTCTTAGTCTGATACTCTGCACTATACCACACTGGCTTTCACACACAGAATTTTAGATTCAGGACCCCTAACAACCTAGGCTGAACTGCCTGATTGCCAAAACAACCCATTCTTATTGAGGGTTAAGTATTCAGCATATTAGGACAACCCATTATCTCCCTATTTAGAATACATGGTTGACCCTCAATTAAGCCTACATGCTTTGGGGTAATGCACTTGCCAGCAAAGATGGCCTGGATCTAGACACATCAAAGAACTGCTTCAGTTTGTTAAACTTTGCATTAGCAAAAATTGGACTCCACAGCGCCATCTAGTGTCACAGTGTTATAATGCATATAACACACACACACACGGTATATTCTTTGCCAGTGTAGCTGAGTCCAGGAAGTGAAAATCAATTAAACTTCTTCACTAGACCCAGATCTGGAATCTGCTGTCATCATAACGCATGTATAGATAAAGTTCAAGTCACTTTAGCCCTATGTTTGAGAACTTAAAACATCATTGATCCCTTTGAGATCTTCAATGGTATATTCTACGTCTTGAAATTTGTCATTTTAGCATATGAGAAGAATTGTCATGAATCTAAAACACTGATGTCCAAAAACAAATCTACCATAAATAAACATCAAATGCCAACAGAGAAGATCATCACAATGTGAAACACACGTTTACCAAAAACATTTATTAGAAGGATCTCTCAAAGATAAGAATACAGTTATAAGTTTTCCCTCATAATCAGATGCTTGTATCATCCAACAATAGCTCAAAAAACATGCAGATGTAGATTTAGTAGTGACATCTAGTTAGTTACATGTTTCTGCAGCATTAATGTATTATCTCCAACTGCAACAAGTCCAATGCATCAAAATCTTTTAGACAGCTTCTACGAACCCATGAATCCATAGAGCTCTGTTTTTAATCGTACACTCTCTCAACACATTCTGTAGGAGAATTTTTAGTCCCGTTATTTTGACCACACAGGGAAATAAGAAAGCAGGAGACAAGGTTGGATGAACTGGGTCACATTTATTTAACCTATTTAACAGCTGTGTTCCCCCCCCCAAAAAAAAGCTAATTAAATCTGCCACCCAATCAATACAGAGTAGGTAGAAAAACACACTAGCAAGACCAATCAGCTGGTAGCCAAAAATTCCTACTTGGACTCCAACAGCAACCAACAATGCCTTTACGTGGGTAGGGTAGGTGCTCAAAGACAGGTTGATGGAGAGGCAGGGCAGGCTTAAACTGCCTCATGCTTTTTCTGCCTAACATCTACACAGTGTGCATTTGCACTAAACTCAACACCTAGTCACCTATTCCCCAGGACCACAAAGGCCACTCACCACCACAGCTGGTTTACAGATGCCTTCTATCAACTCAAGTACTCTACACTCTCTCAACATGTATGCTATTAGAGATTTTTAGTTCCATTCTTTACTGTGTTGGAATCCACCCAAGCTAATAGCTTCCTAAGCACTCACATATAAATCCCAAAGCTGAAATAAAATTAAAGATACTCTGCCAACTTCAAAGATGTCTTGAAGAGAGTAGGCCATAATCCTACTACTTTTGTTGCTATGCACCCATAGTATCAGAGAGGTTATTTTGTGACAAACAACTTCAACAAGACAGGGTCAAGTAACTTGGTGTCTGGGCTTATTTTGTGAGGAATTATGTACCTGCACACTGAAAGAAAAATCTACAGAATGCTATTCATATAGTTTCAACATGTTTTTCTGGGCAACCAGATCTTCTTTTTATACATCGCTCCTAGTATCTGACACAGGATCCGTCACACAAATACAGTGGTATCTCGGGTTAAGTACTTAATTCGTTCTGGAGGTTGGTACTTAACCTGAAACTGTTCTTAACCTGAAGTACCACTTTAGCTAATGGGGCCTCCTGCTGCTGCCGCACCACCGGAGCACAATTTCTGTTCTCATCCTGAAGCAAAGTTCTTAACCTGAAGCACTATTTTTGGGTTAGCGGAGTCTGTAACCTGAAGCGTATGTAACCTGAAGCGTATGTAACCCAAGGTACCACTGTATAAGAACCGCTATAATAAACCAAGATCAAAGGTCCATTTAAAACAGTGAACTTTCTCCAAAACTGTCAGCTATTTCAGCAGAAGTGTTGAATTAAACATTTATGGAGTCAACCCCACAAAAGTATCAATTCTATGGCACAATTTATAGGTTATTTAGCATCTGATATGTGGGAGGTAAAGATGGAGAACAACTGTATTTGTCACATGATGCACATGGTTCTAGTTTATAGGTGTAACTTTTATAGCATAGGACATGAAACAAGAGTGACTTAATACCCGCAAGCAACTCACTGTTAAAATCAACATTGTGAGAAGTAAATGAAGAGCATATGTACATTTCTGACCAATGTGGCCAACAAGGATCTTTAATAAGCATAATGACTTTTTAAATTGATGGTTTTATTTATAGTTTTAAATATCATATTAATTTTTTAAAACAATGTTACCTTTTATCCGTGTGCTTTAATGAATCTTTTGGATTGCCCTTTGTAAACAGCTTACAGATCTTCTGCCTAGTAAGTAGTATGTATGTTTTGCAAAACATTCAGTAATTTGAATACTTCCTTCATAGATCCGTTGTTATTCTTACCTCTGCTGATTCTCTTCGAAAAAGAAACTGTAATTTACAGTTTCTTCTTTGAAACTGTTTCCAAAGAAAAAACTGTAATTTACACAACACTTGCCTAATTCAGTTACTTTCTTTTTTTATTTGTAAAGAAACAGGAGATTTGCTTTAAAACTAAGAGCAAGATCTGACTGACACCCACACACATGCTTCTTTAGAGGTTAAAGGTCATTTCCAATTGAAAGCAAGGATTAAAAAATACTGAAAGGGTGTTCGAGTGCACTGCCTTTCTTGGAGTTTAGGAAACAAGCCTAAGAAATAGTTCCACAGGTAATGGCCAACATACGTCTTTAAAGATCAGTCTAAATAACATGAATTTGACCTGGAAGTAACAATGTCAGTGAAGTTTTTGAAGAACTGGGGTAACCTGTTCCCTATGGCTAATGCTTCCTAACAAGATTAGAGACTCGGTTTTACCATATGTACTTTTCCAAGCTATCTTCCAAGGGAGCTACAACTGAAATGCACTGCAATAATCAAAACAGAAAGTCAAGGTGGAATAAATTACAGGAAACAAGTTGATGTATTAAAGAACAGACAGACCACCAAACAAATCACTTGTGTCTCTGTGCTGGGTAACCTGTAGTCACTCAGTGCAATTATATTTGCTGAAGTTAACAATAAACATACATTAATTTTAAAGGTTTCTCATTGCTTCCTGTGATTTAAATGGAAATGGGATGGCCACCTAAACTACATTAAATGCAATGCTGTGATCACTCTATACAGTGGTACTTCGGGTTACAGACGCTTCGGGTTACAAACTCCGCTAACCAGGAAGGGGTTGCTCCAGGTTAAGAACTTTGCCCCAGGATAAGAACGGAAATCGCGCACCAGTGGCACAGCGGCAGCAGGAAGCCCCATTAATGAAAGCGCGCCTCAGGTTAAGAACTGTTTCAGGTTAAGAACGGACCTCTGGAACGAATTAAATTCTTAACCCGAGGTACAAGTGTATATGATATCGGCCAGAAATTTCAGTAACCAGTGTCTGATCATTCCTATGGTCAGCAAATTTATCACCTATAACTTTTTTAAGGGGTCTGAGTTTGTGAACAGTGCTAATCATCTAGAATTAGAAATCAAACAAGGATGATACAATTTACCATGCTATAAGAACTTACAGAGTGCACAGAAATAACTAGAATAAACAATACAACTTTGCATCTGCAGTCCCTGATTTTAACAATAAGCTCTTTGTAATAACTGTTTCATTTTAAGATAACCACAGATACTATTGACTGTGCATTAAAAGCTGTTCACGAAATAAATGTTCTAATTACATCTTTCAACAAATGTGAAGATAAGCAAATCACCAGGCATTACAAAGAAAACAGGGGGGGAAATTCTCACAGTTAGGCAGCTGTTCATAACCATGGTTTGGAACAGTGAATCTTTGTCTTTTAGTGGAGACATTGTACATTATGGTGTTTATTTTAATCAAGTTCTTCAATTCTATTAGACAAATACAAGATACAGACAATGACACATATTTTGGCAGTCATTCTGCTATGAAATGCTTGATCAGGCAACCCCCCCACCTACATCCATCCACATGTGTTGGCAGGCTACAATATTGTCCCTGATACCCTAGTTTTAAGTGGCAGGCCCATTTTAATATGGAATGTTAATACTATACATGCAAAGTACAGGGTGATTCATAATGAAGTACAGTGGTACCTCTAGTTGCGAACTTAATCCGTTTCGGGGTGCCATTCGCACCCCAAAAAGTCTGCAACTAGAGCTCCTCTTCTGCGCATGTGCACGGCACGACTGAGCTCTTCTCCGCATGTGTGCAGATCACTTCCGTGCATGCGTGGGTGGTGAACCCAGAAGTAACCACTTCCGTGTTTGCCACATTCATAAGCTGAAAGTCCGTAACAAGAGCGGAACGCAACACGAGGTATGACTGTGTACAGTTTCCATTGATAGTGAATGGAAACTGTATACTTCATTATGAATCAGCCTGTACATTATGAGGAGGTGTGTTCCTGGATGCACTGTACCACATGGCTTTCTTAACCATCCACACTGGCTCTCGGTGGTCTCTTGTCAGTCCATATTCTTAGGAGAATTTCTGCATGCATGGTTGCTACAAATTAAAGCTTATATGTGTAAAGAGCCTCCAGAGATCAAATGCCATAGGCACATTCTTCTTCTGAACAGGCATCATTTGAAACATAATATTTTTCAATGGGAGACAACTTCAATTTTCAGCTGCATGGCATCAGGAGCTGAAGTAATTTAGTTATGAATAGGCTTGTGAGAATCAGTTCTTACATTAAATGATGAATTGTCTGTGAATGAACTTCAGTTCGTAATCGTCAACAGATTCATCCTTAGATAAATTTTGCCTTTTCTTTTCCAGAAGGAAAGCTAGAATAAGTGGGATCCCTAGTTACAGATTATGGTGCAATAGCAGAGCACATTCTCTGGTTGCATATTACCATAGCTTCCATAAATAATACTGTAGTTAAAATAACTTTAATAATCAGTAAGTTGAAATTTAAATAATAATTAGTAAAAAAAGCTTTCTCAATTATTTTTTATAATATAAATCTGTACTACTATAATTAACCCCCATGGCTTTCAAGTGAAAAACCAAAGGCCAATCCAAGCACAGTAGTGCCTGAATATTAAGTTGCAACCACTGACCCTTTTAAAGGTCCTTTTAGTGAATTGTTTTGAAGTGTCTGTCAATGTGGGACTTTGGTACTTAGGCCGCTGTGGATATTTTTGAATTTTAAAGTGGTTCTGGGTTTCTGTATTGCTGGTTTTTTTGTCCTCATGTATTTGTTTATCCCATAGATACTTTAGCCTGCACATGCTGTAGACCAAGGTTGCAGCTTAATACAGGCTAAACTAACAGGCTTGTTTAACACTTAATAGTGAGGAAAGGGCAGGCACTGTTAGAAGAAGCCAAAAAAGGACAGGGGTTTCTCCTCTTGTACCAACTGAAGGGAAAGCTAGCCAATATAGAGAAAACCAATTGGTTTTAATTGTAGAATCGGGGCTAGTGCCCAAAGATCCAAGCAAGCCACAAGGGTCATTATGCACATGTCATCCCCATTCACATATAAAGCAAATGGCTTACTTCTTCCATTCAATGAACATTTGGCAGAGAGTTACTGATGGTTCTTGCCTGCCTCTTGCACTTTACATCCCCCTCCATCCCTTGCCCCAGGTTCTTTTTTTTTCCTGCCTGATGAAAAAATACCTCAAGCAACAGGTTGAGGTGAACTATGTAGATGTGGACCACAAGTTAGATCAGCCAATAGCCACCTATTATTTGCTCACAGTCAGTCAGTTTATTTTATTCCAGTTTACAAACTTTCCTTAATGGTTAGGTGTATTGAATTTATGTATTGCTTCCCACAAAAAGGGGTCCTGATGCAATTTAAAACAAGAATAAAATCCAATAATAAAAATACCAGTAAATCATCCATATGAAACCACAAATACAACTGTGCTGGTGGCAGTGTACCTTTCTAATTTCATTATGGTGTCATTTATTTAATAGGGTAGGAATGGGGGCTGCTTTATTTTATTTATTTTATTTTATTTATTAAATTTCTATACCCTTGTCCCCCCACCCCAAAAAAGTGTTTGATCATTTCACAACAGTCAACTAATTCATTTTTTTGTAATTAATATAGGTATCGAAAGATAAAAGTATTTGTTTTTAGACTTCTAGTAAAGTTAACACTTAAAAAAAATAGTTTTTGGGAAAAAAATGGCAGTATATATTTTTGACCAGCCCTAGAGGGAAAGCATGGGAAGCCCCATGCTCTTGCAGCAGCTGAATAGCAGCAACAACCACCAATCATTTCCAACACTTCTGCTTTGGGACATCTTCATCAACAACCAGTCTAGTCTTCATTGTAAGACAAACCTGTCTTAGATCACACACTCTAGCAAAAAATCAGGCTCTTTACAAACCCAAGGTGGGAAAAGGATCTAAAGAGTCCCTGTTATTTCAATCCAACTAACCATGAGCAATAGCCAAGCTTCATTCTTGGCTAAAGTTGGAAGTTACTGAGGAGAGTTTAGCCATGAGCCCAGGTTCAGTTGGCATGCAGTGCAGCAGTAAAGGAAACTGGGGCTATGAGCAAAGTGGCTATGAGTTTCTGTCTCTGGGAGCCACACATTTACACAGTCCTGGCAAGCCATAGTGTGGCTTACAGTGCCATGCCAACCAGGCCATTATCTCAATTATGAAATAGTAATTGGGTTAGATCAAGTGAAGCAACAGAGTTAATAGGTGGGACACATTCAACCAAGTTATGCTGATGCCAAATTCAACTAACAGCAGCATACAACAGAGGAAGAGGAACCAGTTTCTTCCTCAGTTGCCAGGCCCATGTTTTTAGGTACCAATGGGTACTGGGTTGCTGGAGATTGGCACCCTTGCTCCTCACATGTTTAATAGCTTGCAAAAAAGAAAAAGCACAGAAAAATCATTCTTAGCTAGAGAGAAGACATAACCTGAACTTACTTGGATGACCTCATACTGATTCTGATGAATTGCAAAACAGGAAATAGAACTGTTCACAGATAAGATGACCCATAACAAGTGTATGTTAACTTATTAAACAGCTGGTTAGATTTTCTACAGCTTACAGTCTGTGTTTAGCTGGGCAAGGTATCTGTAAAATTGCTGGAAAAGCCCCCCTCCCAGCTTTATAAATGATGCATGCAAAGAACAGTTTCCTTGCATAATCATAATATTGCATATTTTGTGCCCAAAGCTATTTTCAAAATACAGACAGAAAATGAAATGTGTTCATGATAAGGAATTTCTATGGACAACTCCACAAGTAATAGAAATGTTAGACTACAATGTGAAAGAAAGATACTACTTTAGGACAAATGTTAGCTCCCCTCATTTCCATTTTACGAAAATGAAGGGCAGAAAAAGACCCTTTATCTGCACAGTGCTCAGATAGCTTGCTAAAACAATAATATTTTTCATCCTGCTAATAGAGTAACATGATCTATGTGACTGCATGTTAAATATATTTAGTTGGTCAGTGGTATTTCTTATGGCTACTTGCCAAGGTTAAGCTGTGTAACTATATCAACCAACATTTGCTTATTCCCCACCCCCATCCCATCCCTTGTACTGAGGGATGAAAATTAATTTACTAATGTAAATTCAACAATGTTAAGAGAACTTGGCTATACATATATGGTCATACACTTAAAAGAAATGATAGATATGTTGTATGCACAATTTCCTGAGTTATCACTTGTATGCGATTTGATAAGCAAACAGTATCGTAGCAAACCCTGAACTTTACAAAGATGTGAGACTCTGAAATAAAGCTTTAGAGAAGATCTTTTTTTATTATTGCTAAACAAATAGATAATGGCTTGTTTTTGGCAGGGATTCTTTAAAGCTAAAGTACTCTCCCCCTTAGGGAGCTGTACTGTCATTTGTTTTTATTTTCAACATGAAAACAAACTGCATTGTAACTCCTAAGGGTGAAAATGACTTCAGTGTAATTTTCTGCTGCCCCCCTGCACTCACACCTCACCATTTTTTTAGTAAAACAGAGCATGGATACAGAGTTCCTCTCCTCCTCTGCCCCCCCTCCCCACTTTCTATTGCCACAAAATGTATTCACGAGCTGTACAGTAATTAACAGCTCTTGACTGGAAAACTGCCAACATGTACAACGTGACACTCTCTCTTTGAACACTAACAAAGTGCATAAGTAATTTATGTTGGATTAAATATCCCTAACAGGGACCCTTAAGTAACCCAATCACTTTAAACAGGCTCCACATGTATGCTCCTGTACATGAAAATGTCAGACAGTGATAACCCACTAATAGCACAATTCTAACTAAATTCCAGCCATTAGCATTTTATGTCATCAATCCTCATTAAATGTGGAACAGAGGGGTGGGGAAAAAGAAAGAAAGATACTGATATTTCCTAGTTTTGCAGCTAACATGGAAGAGAAATAGACAAAATGTAGACAGGTGTTTTCTCCCCTCCATTTTCCCCTAAAAAGGGGGAGGATTAACATTTTTTTAAAAAATGTAGTTGCAATTTTCTGTTAGTACCTTTGTTTGCATTGAAAGAGGGACAACAAAGAGGTAAGGGCTACAAGGACCTTGATGGAATCCAGCCAAGAGTGGAAGAAAAGACGGGTATTTCAGCCATTGTGTTCCTTGCTAAAGCACTGTGCCAACTCATCTTCCAACCCGTTATATGAAATTTAATTTAACCTGCTATGCAATTAATTCAGATGTTCAGCCTATTTTTCTCATGGCAGAATCCCTCACACAATGCCTTATTTAAATATTAATCAGTCTTCTTTCAATTAGGACTAATTTGCTTCACAGGGTTTCTCTCATCTTCTGATTGCAGGAAAATGGAGGTAACTTGCAACGTTTGAGGATAATTAACATGGTATTTTTATAATACTGATACATCAAACGGGACCTTAATGAACCCCGCTGATTCCATTTAGTAAAGCATGCCTCAAAGTTATAATCAAGAGGAAAGCCACTGCCATCTGCTTAAATTGTTGCTCCTTTAGTATTTTAAACACAGAATAGTTATTTCTCTAAATTGTCTATTGTAGGGGTCTTGCAAAGTCATTTTGTCATGCAAACTAATTGTACAGCATTTTAATTTGAACCTTTTATAACACATTTACAAACAGTGACATTCTACATTGCAGAGACCCTCCTTAATTAAACACTGACAACTGTGGCTATGTGTAATGTCTGTTAATGTTCATTTTAAAAACATGCTGTGCAGTTGTTGCAAAGGCAATACAGGGAAATGTTACTCCATTCTAATGAACATAATATTTCATGTTACAACTGTATAGTGCTTGGAGGATGCAATTTTAATAACATCTATTTCCATCCTGTGCAAAGCAAAGGGCATATGTTGTGTCTTTGTTAGTTGCTAAGAGTTAACATTACACATGACCAGTTGCTCACTAAATGTTCCATCTGCTATGAAGGAGGTCAAAGTTCACCATTCTAGTGTTTAGAATCAATCCAGTGTTCCTAGGTAACCTATAGTTAAAATCCATGCGACCGAAGATAGCAGGCTCTGCCTCCATCCCAAAAGGGGGGGAAACTCAGGATGAAGAAACTTGCATAAAGCATACGACTGGAAATTCTACAAACATCTGTAGATAATTCCAGAAAAATATGATATGCAATTTCAGCTTAGATAGATAGATAGATATAGTATATATACAGTAATAGAATTATGGATCAATGGTAGAAATTATTCAATCATATTATTCTGCTACCTCTTTGAAATGAGTACTCAAGTTATTAATGTGAAGCTATGGAAACAAAAACATGTCGAAAAATGCCTGCATAAAAGAATAACGTAGAATGGTTTAAATAAAGAAAAAGAAACTTTTTCACCATGTGCTACGCAAGTTCCTGGAGCATAATCTTTCAAACAGATAAAAGACTAATGTGGCTGCAGGGATGACTTGGTTTCTCAGCTTTCCACTGGAGGGATATATGGCTATGGGCAGATGGCACACCTGGTAAAGGATATATTCCAACAATCTTGCTAATGTAAAATGGTCCAAAGGGGATAATTTCAGTCAATTTAAGTCAAATAGTATGTAAATGCACAACAGATACCCTCTGGATTGGGAAATAACTGATGGCAGGAGTAGCACAAGTTCAGTCTATCAAGTGAACTGCACTTATGTGAATAATGTAACATGTGAACTCAGCAGCTGTGACTCTTAGCGCGTTGGCCTCAAACATCTAGAGGCAAATTGAAACAAGGATGGGTAGATGCCTTGTATAAATAATTTAATCCAAATCATTCCTTTAAAAACATACTCTTCCCTAGCAAAATCCTCCATTTTCTGCACTGTACCTTAAATATGAGGGACCTGCTACCATTCTATTTGTATGGACACAAAACTGAAGATTCCTTAATTTCTGGTCAATCAAGCCAAGCCTGGACACCTGCCAAGGTCCCAAGGGACTTGAGGGGCCCCGCACTGGCACAACTCCTGCCAGACCCTGGGATGCTTTTAAGGGGCAGGTGCTGGTGCTGGTTTTAAATGTAATAATAATAATAATAATAATAATAATAATAATAATAATAATAATTTATTTATACTCCGCCCATCTGGCTAGGTTTCCCCAGCCACTCTGGGTGGCTTCCAACTGAATATTAAAAACAGTACAGCATCAGACATTAAAAACTTCCCTAAAGAGGGCTGCCTTCAGTTGTCTTTTAAAAGTAAAATAGTTGTTTATTGCTTTGACATCTGCTGGGAGGGCGTTCCACAGGGCAGGCGCCACTACCGAGAAGGCCCTCTGCCTGGTTCCCTGTAACCTTACTTCTCGCAATGAGGGAACCGCCAGAAGGCCCTCGGCGCTGGATCTCAGTGTCTGGGCTGAACGATGGGGGTGGAGACGCTCCTTCAGGTATACAGGACCGAGGCCGTTTAGGGCTTTAAAGGTCAGCACCAACACTTTGAATTGTGCTCGGAAATGGAAGTGAAGTGACGCTCCTATCGGTGGTGGCCTCCCAACATGCTGAGTTACCCAAAATGTGAAGATCTAGCCCTTACATCTATGAAATTTATTGGTTTCATAAGTCTATAGTCCGGCTAAGGGCTCATCATGAGCACCATGTCATGCCACACCCCCAAAGTCTGGCGCAGTCCTCATTCAAGCACAAAAGTTTTGCTACCTGTGATAATAATGGATGGAAAACGATTATTTGTAAGTCATTCTGCATATTAAAATAATAGTTTGTTTGGAACCAAGAGCTCCAGTTTAACTTCCGAAGCTGATATAATAACTTAATGAACACAGTTACAGAAGTAATTATTGTAATGGAGCCGGGATAAGTGAGAATGCGGCATCACCACTTATTTCACAGTATGGTTGATTATTAGTATAATATATTTATTTAAACCCTGCCTTTTTCCCTGACAGGACTCAAGGTGGCTGACAGATTAAAAACAAACCAAAAAAGAGAAAACTATCATTGAAAACCAATTAAACATTGATAGAATTAAAACAATATACATATATAACATCTATTAAAACCATACAAATAATTACAATAAGATGTCAATGATTTCATCTCTTGGGGTGTTATTGCCTAATCCTCCTCCAAATAAATAAACTTTCTTTACAATCCAACCAAATAAGCTAAGCATAGGAAGAGGCGGGTTGCATTAGCAGGCAAGGCTAAGGGTTAAACTGCCCATTATTTTGTAATATTCCAAGGCCTCTTTATTGTGACCAACCAAGTACCATAAAATACTGAGTCCAACAGAACTTTTCATCAAGTTGGATGTTAGACAGAGCAGAGGTTGAGGGGGGGAAGCAGGCTTGTTACTGAAGAAATAATGTCTGCACTGATTAAAAATGCACTTTTGTTATATAGTCTTACAAAGGGGCATGGCTAAGGGTACCTGGCTATGGGGTTGTCAGGAAGAATGCCTGCACTTCAGAATTTGCCACTATGCCACAAGCTTGTACTAAGCCCAAGCAAGAAATTGCAGTTATGGATGCAGTGTACCTTTCTATCATCTTTGTTTAGTCATAAACACACATGATATATATGTTATGCTCTCATCCTTAAACTCCTTCTGCCCCACAAATCTTTTTCTGTATAATACTTTTTGCTGAACCACAGTACTTAACTTTTAATGTCCTAAAGAGCACTCTTAATGTATCATTATTCATGAACTTGCATAACTTACATTTATGAGCACCTAGTGAAAGGAGGTAGACTTGGTAAATTGTGTGTTTCAGTTTCTGGCTTTAGGCATGTAAGAAACATGCTTTAATTGTGATGGATAAGCATACCCACCCGCAAGGCACCAGAAAGCAAAACAAATAACAAAAACACCCTAATAATGTTATAAGCAGCTCATCAAAATGGTCATCACAGCCACCAATCATGTGTGAAGGAAAACAATTCTGCAGAAACTGTGAATAATTAACACATTTTGAAATAAGCAGCTTATGCCAATCACTCACATTTGGCAGCCAAGAAGTGTAGCTTATGTTTGATAGCTGCAACATTTGCCTTCCAATAAACCTGCCCCATTTCAACAGTACATGTAACAGATATTTGGGGAACAGAAAAAAAAATGTTTCCAATCTTCATAGCGCCCTCCCCATCTATAGCAAATATATATATATATCTTACATGGTCACTGGCCATTTAAATGAACAAAAGTGCAGGATTTCCTATGTACCTTGAGCATTGTGAGAAAGAAAGAACGCTGGCATAGAAAGCTATTTCAGTATGTAGATAACAATAGTTCTCCATTTTAAAGAAAGACACAAGTCTACTAGTAGGAATGGTTCTGAAACGGACAATGTCAGTTAACACCACTCTGTAAGATCAGGCCATAAAGCTATTTTTCGTAAGTGTAATGAGGCAGATAAAAACAGGATAATGCCCAGTGAAATAAAATGGAGAAATGGTATAAACAATTAAGAAGAAGGGTTGGAGTGTTAAAACTGCAATTTTTAAAACAGTGTCTATATTACACTTGTGGGAGGCAAGGCAAACAGACATTATCAAAATACTATTCTTTATCTTCTCTGGGTTGCTGACCTACTGATGACCCTTGGGAAGTTCTAAAGCTCTTTTGTTAAGGTGGGAATACATTCTATTTGTTGAAAATTCTTTTTGTTCCTTTATACTCTGGGTTGTTTTACTGTTTCTTTTGACTCACTAGATATATACACACGTCTTGTGCAACATTACAGTAATTTACTGTGAAATAAACATGGTGTAACCAAGGGCATGTCTTAATAGTTAGGCATTTCCAAAAATATAGTATGCATAGGATGAATTTATTATTACTTTACTTTAGTTCTGTAACTACATTTTTAGAACTTTAATTTTTTTAAAAAAATGATGAAAATGTGGTACTTAAAAGAATGTGTAAATGATTCTGCTTAACCCCACAGTATTTAAAAGAATGTATAAATGATTCTGCTTAACCCCACAATGCTGATGGATGGGGTGCCCAGCAAAAAAACAAAATGCATTTCCCCCAACACCTTCCAACCTGACCAGCACAAGCAGAAGGGCTCTGGGTGCTGTGTGTTGGCATCCTTCGGGGGTCGAGAAGCCAGCTGGCTAGCCCCCAGCTGGATCATGCCCTTCCAGTCATGACGAACCCCCGATCTCTGGTGCAACGTAAATCAGTGACTCAGACTTCAAAGCCTGAGCACACTATATCAGCAGAGCATACTGCGCAAACAGAAATGGCGTGAGGCTTGTGGAAGCATACTAACAAGCTACAGATTTATTAAGCATAAATCAGGACAAAGAAAACATGTCTCTCTTTCGTCTCCTCAGAGAGAGAGTCAAAAGCAAAAGCTATACACAACGGAAGTTCCCAGCAAACTGTGTTGGAATGTAAACAAACATGTGACACGTAACAATCCTCCTTAAGGTGGAATGGAAATTCCAACACTGTGGTGGATCCAACACTCTGTAACACACCACTAATTCCAGTTGTAGATTTGGACTACTTCACCCCAAAAACAGGCCCACAGCCTATGGTCATTATGAACAGGACAAGCCTGTTTTCTGAAAAGTGGGCAAATTAAATTTTGTAGCAAGACCACTTTTTCACCCCAGCTATACCACTGTATCTCTGACCCCAGTCATCAGCTAAGACCTATGTTCCCCCAGTGCTATAAAGTCTCCCAGCCATCCTTGTGAAATTATGGTACTTCTGGGAGTAACATGCTCTGATTTACCACCATTAGGTAGGTTTCTAGGTAACACCTATACAGGCACCTGAGCAACCAGACCTTTAAAAATTTGTTAGGAGGAGAAGGCAGAAGGGGAGAAGGGAGGTTTATTGGTTTGTGGGTTTTGTTTTTATTGTGCATTTTGTGTTGTGAAATACCCTGAGATCTACAGATGAAGGGAGGCATACAAATTTAATAAATAAGCTTGGCAGACTTCACCACAAAACAAAAGGCATGCCTAAATCTTCACAGGTCCAATAACTTAAATCTTTGAAACAGATACTGACTTCAAGGTCAGAAAAATAGATGGACTATGGCAGACCTGAGAGTGAACTATTGGAACTGCATTTGTCTTTTCCTGATAGCAAGAGCCTGAGCCAAAGGTTCCAATGACATTCAGCACCTTAATCTCTTGATTCTCAGAAGTCAATGGCAGTCCCAAGGAACCACCCTGTCATATTCAACTGGCCTTTCCACTTTGACAGAGACTCCTGTGCCCAAACACACTGCATCCTGAGATGTTAACATTAGAACCTGATAGGAAATATTTGACAAGAAGATGCCCTGAACATAGAAACACGTACTTCACCACAGAATGGATCACGTAGCAGGATTTGAGCAAAAAAAAAAGTGGATTGTTAACATAGGTGTAATGAAAAGCTAATAAACTGCCATTGTCAGGACTTTCATATTTTAGCAAAGATTCATAATTATTAATATTTTGTTTACTTATTATTTATTAAATTTGTATAATGCCCTTTCTACATAGATCTCAGGGCGAATCACAGAATAATCAAATCCGAACACTGAAATGCTGTATGTATTTAATAATATATGTATTTATCTCCATATTTTTTCACAGAGAAAACCTACTTCTATAAACCATGGATCCTCAGCACAATCTCAGAACATTTATGCTCTTCAACAGATTTTAATCAACATTTATATGGATTGGAATTCAATAACACTGACCACAAATCTGCAAAAAGATTTGCCATTTTTCAAAGTGATGGCAGTTATTCAAAAAATCCCAGCTGTTAGGAAACATGTTGCCCAAAAAGGAAAGCAAATGATTTTATATATTTACACACAGGGAGCGTATGATGTTAAATACGGTAGTTCTTAACAACTGTTACTCTAGCTATGCCATGAGATTATGTACTCACATGGAGAATCAATGGTAATTAAGTAGCTGATCAATGACAGTAACTTGTTAAAGTGTAAAAGTCTAAAAATGCTAATCCAGTTCCTAAGTAAAATGGGGGGAAATCCAACATGTTTACTAAAATCTGTAAACCTTTCCAGATAAATGTTTTAAAGGGTATTTGCATTTGTCATACATACTAGATACGCTAAGAAATATATGCTAAGAAATATAAAAGGCATTTTTGTAGATGAGTCCTTCTACAAGATGTGCCCTTGAACATCTACATTTGTTTATCTTGAGTAAAATAACTGAAAAGAAACAGATTTAGAGCCAGGCAATTCTAGAATTAACTGCAAGTAACAGCAGAATAGAGCTCACCTGGGAACCAGGTACCATAATCTACAAATTACTTTAGATATCAATAACTTCTGTAGTGTTTCAACAGTAGCCTGAAACAGTTTAGGAAAAATTCTATTGCATCTCAAGATGAAGTTGATAAGTATCTCTTACACATTTCCTCAATATATTCTTAGTCTGTTGCCAAATAATTCCTGAATGTATTTTGGCATCATAATATTTCCTACAGATCTTTTCCATGCTTCTTTTGCACCCTTCCCAGAAATAAGGAAAGGTAATATAGGAAGTATTTTATTTATTTATTTAATAAAATAAAATAAATTTAATAAAAAGTTTTTTTAAAAAACAAACAAACAAACAAATAAATAATTTACACTTACCTACATATTTGAGAGGCCCATTTAACATCTACAGAGGACTTCTTGGTAGCGCCCATATTGTAGTTGAGCTATTACATACCTTAACAACACAATGACTATTCAAAAAGTAGGTACAGGATTGCAGCCTAAAGGGTGGCATGAAAAGTGCTTGTAACTTATCTTGATCTTCAAATATTTCAAGCAAACTGCCTTGGTGCCCAGTTTGGTCACAACATACTAATAGATTCAGAAGAACCAAACATGCAACTCACAGTCATAGCGGATTGTCTGTGTTGGGAAAACAGCCAAGGTAACCGGAAAACAGAAGCACACCACTTCAACATCTTTTTTAAAAAAATGTTTTCCCCTGGATTCCAAATGCACATGTGTGAAAACAACAATGTAGTCTGCACTGTTTAAAACCTTTTGCTAACATCAACCTCTACAGATACACACACTTACACAATATAATCTGGTTTTAGTCACTTCTCAATGTAAGAGCAGTGTTTGCAAATCCTCTTTTATTACACTTAATTTATGGGGAGTAAAGGATCACTTGGCATTCATTTGTACCCATTCTTAAGAAACCCTTCATGCTCCTGTACTGTCAGACTGGGCAGGTTGGTCTAAGAAATGCAACTGGCCTTCACTGCCAAGGAAAAACATAATCCGTTAACCATTCTGGAAAAGTAGGTTCAATAGTAGCATAGTTTATTATGTTCAAGATCATTATTATTTATTAAACTTGTTAGTTGCTTGTTACACAAAATATGTCCAAGAGACTTACATAATTTTATTTTAAGGATTGTGTATCTCAGACTACTTTACAGAAGAATCATTGCATCAAACAACTAGTTTGCTTGTAGGTTATGGAGGACAGGAAGCAATCTGTGAGTGTAATGATAAAAGGAACATGACCATGTATGTAGATGGATTAACTTTTACAGTCAGTATTCATGGCTGAACAACTTTTGGCCGAGAATAAGGTGCACAAAGCCGAGCTTAACAAATAATATGAACAGTATCTAATAGCGTAGCTTCTTATTTATCTTGATCAAAAACTTCTCTAGCTCTGCTGCATAAATGTCAGAAAGTGCTCTGGTTGTGAACAATATTGCCAGAACACTTAAAGCATAAAACATAGAATTGTATCTGACCAATGAATTGTATCTGACCAATGCAGAATAGAGTGCTACTATTACTTCCCTTGGACGCTATACTTTTGTTGATGCAGCCTAGAATAGCATTTTTGCTCCTGCATCATAGATCAGGACCCATAGAGCCAGTCCTTTAAAAAGCATAGAAAGACTTGGCCTTTAAAGAAATTGTATAAATTTTCAAATATTTACTCATTACACTTACATTTCCTTTTCTTTTCGACCTCAGAAATGATAATAGATTGCTCCAGATGCAAACCACTGTTTGATCAAAGAGCTGGGGCTTCTGTGTTTCCTAAGCCCTTTATATAACCTAAAGACCTACATGGCTTTATTATTTAAGCAAGCCATAATTTGCCATTACTTCTTAAGCAGCACACTTATCTTCATGCTTGCCCTCCAAACTATGATTTCTAGTTTTGATTTGAAAGGCGACTGCAAACCATAATCTGCTGATTCAGATAAAACAACCAGCCATGCTTTGCCCAAACAGCAGATCAGAGGTGAAATCAGACCTCATGGATGGAGGGGAAAGAGTGGAATGGAGCATAAAAGTTAAAGTCTGAACCAGCCCAGAAATTCTGACAAGCACTGAAGGTTTATTCTCCATTCAAGAAATAGGACAAAACTGTTGAAAATGGAAATCCTAGGTGTATAGTGTTATTGCTCTATTTAATATTACCTCATCTCTTAGTCAGTGTGTTTACAACTTACCATGTAAAAATTAAATAACAAAATGCTCAAATATGATTTAAATAAATGAAGATGAAGATGATGATGATGATGATGATGATGATGATTAAAGTGGACTTACATTTCAGGTGCACAGAACTAGGACACCTTGTTATAGTTCAACACACAGCCTTGTTTCCTTCTGCTCCTTCTTAGCATTTAAACCCTTTAAAAAATCAACCAAAGAGCTTTTTGAAAGCCACTGGAGCCCTGCCAACACTGCTGACGCTCCCACCACCACTTTCTTCCCAGGTTTAAATGTTACTATGGATCCAGTCACTCATCTCTACCTGCCTGTGGGATTTTTGCCTGGATGCTCCATTGTCCTCTAAAACTCACTATGTACAGAGACTGAGCTTCTCATCTTTTCTCCCAAGCCTGGCATCCTGTTTTCCTCACTCCTCTCCCTAGCTATTGATAATAACAGGACACCCTGGATTAGCAGACATGAAGAAGCTTTGACTCCTTTGCTCCCCACATTCAGAATGTTGCCAAGTCACAAGGTAAATGACCCCTGGATGGTTAAGTCCAGTCAAAGGTGACTATGTATGGCTTGGAGAGACCCCTGCCTGAAACTGTAGATAATACTGAGCTAGATAGACTAATGGTCTGACCCAGAATAAGGCAGCTTCTTATGTTCTGTGTTCTTACCTCCTTAAATCCCTGTTCATTTCCATAAACTACATAAGCTTCTTGTGTTTATCTTAAAAGCTCGCCATAGCTTTGTCCTCTTTTATCTCTCTGCTCTCATATCCCAATACATCTTTGCTCATGAGCTCTGCTCCACCAGCCCCTTTATTTGCAGCTGTCAAAAGCTCTCCTTCTCCCTCCAACTTTTCTCCCATCCTGCCTCTTCTGTTCAAAACACCCTCACCTATGTGATTCTACCTCCTTTGCTTCTTTCAAACCGTCTCTCAAAACTCATATTTGATATGAAGCCTTCCACACAAGCTGTACATCTCCATGTACTATTGTGAATAAGCTTAAGTGTGTAATTGAAACTAATATTATTGTTGTTTTTATTTATCCTCTGAACTTGCTCTTGACTATGGTTTGTTGTTGATATATGCTTTGAAATAATATATGTTTGAGCTTTTAATAAACTTGACGATAAAAATAGATAAGCATGAAGTTTCAGGCTATAAAGACCTACAATTACTGGATGTTACAATGCTACTTTCAGACACAGTGTTTATTTGCTGTATAGAAGCAAAACTATAAGCTTAGTTGATGGAATTATACACATTTCAGGCATAACTTTGGATGATTACACACAGCAGTAGAACACATCAATTTTTAAATTTTTTAATTCAATTTTAATTTATTGAGTGAATGTATGTATCTAAGTAATACAAAGTCTTTAAATGTTTTAAGGCCAAATAACAGTAATTTAAGTAAAGTAAGATATATTCTATGATAATTTCTAAAAGCTAAAAAGATCTCCCTATTATAGATCAGATCTGATGTTCTTTGAACATTGCTTTTCATATGATCAGTTGAACACAGAAGTTAACATAATCTGTTTTCTGTTTCCACATTGTTTTTTTCAAATCGTTACATGTTACCAACACACAACTAGATCTTATGAAGGATACAACCTTATCCTAGCTTCCCAGTTAACCTGCACTGTGCACTGTGGAAGCGATGAGACTTGGGTGGAAATAACAAAGGAACTGAAAGAACTGTGGAAATGGCTGCCCACTTTCTTTAAGCAGCAACCTGAACATGCTCTAACATGTGTGCACATGCACGTGTGCATTTATGTGTGTGTTCATGTGAGTACATGCACACATACACACATGCATGCATTTGGGGACTAAAAATGTTTTATGCAATATTGGTTTGTTTCCTAAATAATGCCACTTAAATAACGCACAAAGCCATTCTACCATGGTGCGATAAAGACAGATTGATATTTTGATGAAAATGGAAGGTTCTGAAATGTTGTCCAAACATTAAACATTATCTGCTTCAAATATTGCACTTAAGAGTATAAGCCAGAAGGAAGTGATTGACATTTATACGAGCCTTTTGTGCAGATGCCTTCATTATGTACCTTTTTTTTGACAGTAATAGCATTTTATTATACTCTACAGCACCTTAACATACTCTTACAGGCATTTAAAAATCCCGTTGAGCAAAAGGAAAATTAACTCTCTTTATTCAGAGGGATTTCAAACCCTGTTAGTTTAGTATAGTAGGGTTTTTTTTCTTCTTCAGTCCTTTGTATATATAAAAGTTGAAAGGAAGTATTCTGATGTTAATTTGGATCAACCTCGCAAACATATGAATCCAGGTCTCTAAAAGGAGGCCCACTTGAAGGAGTTTTAAAGCTGAACAAAAAAAAGAGCCCTGGGGCTCTACAACTCACATTTAACCTACTTTCTTCCAAAAGGAACTGCTTTGGTTAAGAATAAACTTCCACTAGCTCAGGTTCAAACCAAACATGCCAACATATTAGTAAGGAAATTAAAGAGCAAATAGTAAGCCCTTTCATACCTTCTTTAATAAGGCAGCATTTTAAACTGTGACAAGAAATAAACTGCATTTTCAGAAACATTTTCGTAAGAGAAGAAAAGAAAATCACAGCAGTTTGAAACACAAAAAGAGAACACAGTTTATTTGTTATATTTCCATTCTGCTCTCATTTGAAGAAATTCAGAATATGATTCTGGCTAGAAGAAATGTCTTCTATGTAATGAGCCAAAAGAAACCTAGTCAATTAACTTTTTTATGTGCATGGGAAGATTGGGGGGGGGGGGGTCACATGTCAACATGCATCACTGCTATAGTGCAATTATCTTTGCTTTTGTCTATCTGTTGTACTTCCAAAACGATATTATTAAGCAGCTATGACAAAAGAGTATGCTTAATCAACAGTACAAGTAAATACAGGTTAGGAGTCATGATTCAGAAGCACAGCACCACATTCACTATCATAGTAGTACTTCTTAGACCCTGTTCACACAAGCAGGCCCTTGACTAGAAGACTGCCTTAAACAAAACCACATGAGCCCAGCTCCACACACAGTAAACTCTAAGCAACATTTATCCAATAGGGACATCCTTATAAAAATCCCTATTCTCATACCAAGGACTCCATCAGACATTGCTGAAGACTCTACTTCAATGATTCTCACAGCAATGATGGTCAAAGATGGACATTCAGGTGGTCTGCAAAGGTTGGAGATTCCTATATTGGGCCTACATTTTATTTATTTGTTCCTGACAACAGTATCACGGTCATTTTGACCAGGACAGGATTTTATCAAGCAGGTTAATAATTAACCAGAGCTGATTATAATAATAATACAGTACTAGTGCCATCTACAAATTCTTCCCTAAAATGTCGTAAGCAAAGGGAGTCCTCCTCACTATCAGAGAGATTGATTCCAGCTTCAGACTGAAACATCCTTATACAAAAGAGTGACCTAAATATTTTGCTCTATAATTGTGTGCTTTAATTGTTATGATGTCTGCTCACCCCACTTTGGACCCAACCCAATGAATTAAATTCAACTTTCATTCCAGTGTTTTCAAAACCCAAAACATATCCCTAATTAAAATTCTTTGTTTGTAAAAATAAACCCCATAATAGATACAAAACTTTTAAAATGCTCAGTTTACCAAAAAGAAAGAAAGAAAAAGAAAAATAATATTCCCCCTCCCACAATAGAGGCAACTCTCTCTGTAATAAGATCATGCTCCAAGTTACTTTTATATGTAAACACAGGTGAAAATCATTATTTCACAACTTTTACACTGCCATCTCCTTTTTAAAAGCATCTTCTGTACAACAGTAACATTACTCTAAAAATAATAGTCATTAAATCAGCTGAGAAATAAGAGTAGTATTAGAACAGCACTCTTAAACCACAGCACCTATAGAGCTACAGTACTCAGTTCAGCACCTCATTTTTAAAGCCCTCAGGTCCAATGAAATGCCAGGCCAGCTCTTTCATGTTCCTAAAACACAGCAATGGTATGCATATCTGTACCATATATTCAGAATAGCAGCCAACAGGAATGTATCCTATCTAAACAGGGTTTATAGCTCCCCAGTACATGACACTTTCCCCCCACCCCTAGGAGGTTGATGCACTATTGTCTTCCATTTACCTGGCTAAATAACACTACTTTACCTTTATGATTCAGGGCTAAGAATCTTTAGAGTTTTGTGCCTTACCAAGGCAGGGTCCACACTATTTCACTACTCTTTCTTCTCTGCTCAGGAGTTTGCATCCTTATTCCACAATAAAAATGAAACTATCCACTTTGATTCCCCCCCCCCCTTCTCTCTTTTTCCTGACCCTTTTCTTCTCTTTTAGCTTTCCTCCCTCTTACATACCCTCAACTCTCCTCCTGCCATCTCATTCAGTGTCGCCCTTGTGTAATCCCTTACACGCTCCCTTGACCCTATCTGCTCCCAACTCCTTGTCACTATCTCCCATGACAGTATCCCTCCTCTCAAGCACATAATCACTCATCTGCACTCATCTCTTCTTTCCTACTACATTCAAAAACATCTTATATTACATAAAATCCATTGATCCATTCTCCCTCTCCTGTCTGATTTTCCATACCTTTGCCACCAGACTCCTGAAATATGATGTTTCTTTCAGCTGACTCAACTTTCTGACTTTCAATTCATCTCTTAATCCCTATGATTAGGCCTCTTCTTACTGCCCTCCAAATCACTGACAATCTCTTCATGTGAAGAAACACAAACGCAGGTTAAATTCTTTAAGTGCAACATCTAGACCAGCCATGCTAATGAAGATTTTGTGAACTTCACTGAGGATCTCCAGATCCACATTAGTGAGAACTAAGCCTGTATTTATCTGTCGAAACTACACCATAGCCAAGTCAAGATATATTGCTAGGTAGACCCGCTCCTAAGACTTCACTGTAGGGATCATGCAGAAGAACCCCCTCTTTAAGGCACTTGCCAATGCCATCATATCTGAAATTAGAGGATGATCTGACCTTTGCTTTGTTAGATCCTGCAGCGTGGAACTTGTTTCTTCCAAATGTTTATCTTGGTTTTCATTCTCACATTTAAAAATCACTTTAAAACTGAATCTATACTAGTTGCGCATGCCAAAGGCCTACATACCCTTGATGGGTGTAGAGGAAGGGACTGTTTAATTTGTGCTGATAACTACAGCAATGTTATTACAAGGTACACAAAGTAACCACAACATATGCTCCTATGAACTTTTTTTGGGAGTAGTTTAAAACTTTCTGTGAAGAATCACACTCCCCCTATAAACAGTTACTGAAATATGAAATTGTAGTGCTTACTCTTAACCTCACTCTTTTGTCACAGATTTATATTTTAAAATTTTCTGTTCTATTTCAGGGTCACAAGAAACCACCTAGTATCAAGTCGGAAAACTGGACCATCTAGCTGTATTGCCTACATGGACTGGAAGCCACATTCCAGTGTTTCAGAAAGAAGAGATTCCCTGTCCGACCTGATAATGCTGGGATTGAACCTGGGACGTTCTGCATACAAAGCAGATGCTCTACCACTAAGCTAAAGCCCTTCCCCAAAATGTGAGTGTATATATATCCACACTTTTCTCCATAATAACATTCACATGATATGTAAATATTATTATATAATGTAAGCACTGAGTTTACTTCACTATATTTTGAAAAGCACCTAGAGAACTAGGTAGTGAGCGAATGCTATATAAATATTGATATTCACTTCTACTGAGCTCCAAACCCTCACAAAGGCACTTCGTTAAATATCTGAAAGAAACACATTCAGCTTTGTTCTTTTCTTCCAATGAAACTTCATGTCTTTTCCCTCTCTCCTCCTCAAGTAATAAATATTCTCTCTCTTTCACTGGTACTGACAATAATGTGGGTGAACACTGTATACATCTGTCATTATTAATGACTACAGCAGAAAGGAGCAAAAGCTCACTTCTAAGAATGCTTCAAAATATATCATTCACATTTTCTTATTTAAATATATTTTGCTAATGTCTCTCCAAAAGGCACAGAGATGACTCAAAGGATAAAACTCTGTGCTTAACCTAGGCATAGAAAATTATTTATTAGAAGACAGGGGAGATGTTACTTCAAAGGTCTGATTTGCTCACTGTAATGCAACTAGAACAAATGGAGAAAGATTTTTGTTGTAAGAAATGTAGGCATTTAAAAATGAGTGCAGGATGGCTCAAACTAGGGAGAGTAATTGGGGCTTCTCCAACTCCTGTGTGCACTGGGGAAGCCCGCTGCACTAACAACCTTTCCATGTTGAGCAAAGATACTAAGTTTGTTCTGTTGTATGTATACACTTATATGCCTCCTGCAATCAAGAACACTGCATTATCAGACAGGGAATTTTTTAAGCGTGTTCAGCTATGCCACTGTTCCTGCAGAAGTCTGAAAGGTTGGAGTGGAGTGGATACATCCAAACACTCGCTGCATTGCCACATGTTCTTTGTGACCACCTGAAATGGGTTTGCCTCTCTATGTTTCAAGTACTGTATATAAAAGGGCATCACTCTCACTAAAACAATGGATTGTTTCATAAGAACACACTATTCACTCATTTCATTATAGAAAGAAAACAATGATCTCTCTTTCTCTCCATGGAGACTTGCCATGGCCCCAGCATTTTTGAAAATATCAATACTTTTTTTGATGGCTTTGATGCTGTGTAAGTTGGCAACAAATCAGGTACTTTGAAATCTGTTACATTTTTTAAAATATAAATTTAATGACCTGGAATTTTTGACTGAATTTCAAATTGATATTTCACATTTTCAATATATTGCTATTCATACAGGATTTTAAAACTGGGACTACAATAATTGCTAATGGAATTAACAATGATATTGGCCAGGATCAAAAGAACTTCATCAAAGAGAAAGCTACAAACCAATATCCAAAAATGCCCTTGATAATGTGGAGTGGGACTTTTTATACAGAACAACACTTGTGAAACATAAGCACAATACTTGTGATTTATTATGCATGCTGGATAAGCAGCATTTGCCAACCTGAACCACTGCATTCCACTCAGGTAGCACTGTACAAAGAAGAAACTCTCAAGGAAAATATATACTTGTGAAAAACCTCTAAGCATAGCTTTCTGAGTTAATAATGAAAGTACAATCCTGGGTAGATTTTCTTAGAAGTAAGTCTCACACAGTTCAATGGGCCTTACTCCTTGCTTAAGACTGTATCCTTTGAGTTCCCATTTTAGAAATCCTTGTCCCATATGCTCATATGTGCTTTTGTTACTTTAATTTTACCAGTATTGGGCTAGAAAAAGCTTCTCAATCATAGGCTCTTAAGCAGGCATAGGCAAACTCCAGATGTTTTGGGACTATAGCTCCCATCATCCCTAGCTAACAGGACCAGTGGTCAGGGATTATAGGAGTTGTAGTCCCAAAATATCTGGAGGGCTGAGTTTGCCTATGCCTGCTCTAAAGCTTTGTTAACTTCCTCTCAAAAGCAGATTGCATGAATTTAAGTGTCACTTTTCCCTCTCACACTATCCCACCAGACCCTCCAAGTGTCCCTATTTTCCCAGGACATCCCTGATTTAGAGAGAAAAATGTTTAATGTTTTATTATGTTTTTATATATGTTAGAAGCTGTCTAGAGTGGCTGGGGCAACCCAGTAAAATGTGTGGGGTATAAATAGTAAAAGTATCATTATGGAACGGGACGTCCCTTTTTCATCAAAGAAATGATGGAGGGTATGTCCCACCAATCTACCAGACCAAGATTAAATGCTACATCCTAAAAAAAATTATTGGTTTACAGGGCTGATAAATAAAAAAATAAAGACCACCAACACAAGCAATTAATAATTTCCTATTCATTTATGAAGAAGCCAGCTGGTACTGCTGTATTGGAAAAGATAGGAAAGCAAGGATGGTAGAGTGCAGAATCCTGTACCTCTCATTGTTTATGCTCCTAGAGAGAAGAGCAATACCTTTCTCTGCTGATTATCTCCCACACCACCGCTAAGCATCAGAATGCAACATGAACACAAGTATTGCTTCTGATACTGTAATCCCATTTTATTTCATTAAAACCAAACTAAAATGCTGTAACTGAGCCCCTAATATACATTTATATTATGTGCAATTAACTTTAAGATAGTATCACCACCAGCAGCAGAGGTAATATCTTATTAAAGATAATTCAGACTGATAAACCCATTACCAAAAAAAGAGAAAAAGATATGAAACATAAATACTAAAAAATACACAAATAGTATCACTAATCATTATAACTGTACTGGATTATTGGTGTTATATTAATATCATTCACAGGGAGCAATGCAAAGTAAGCCAGCCTTGGTTGATGTATTTGTATGTAACTTGGCAATCCTGTGTTGAAGCGCAGATTTCAACAGTCTGCCGACAAAGAACGCCCAAGCCTCAATCCATGCTAGCACACTGGGATTTATTTTACTGGAACACAGAATTTTAAAGTTGGAAGGTACCTTGTAGGACATCTAAGCCAATCCCTTGCTCAGCTTAAGATCTAAAATGCAGGTTGCATCTCCAGCATCCCTGACAGATGGCCATTTAGTCTTTGCTGTAATACTTGCAGTTAAGGAGGGTCCACCACCTCCCAAGGCAGTCTGTTCCAGTGTCAAACATCCATTAGGATGTTTTCCTGATCTCTAATCAAAATCAGTTTCTCTGCAGTTTCCACCCATTAGTTCCAGTCCTGCCCAGTTCTGCTCCATCTGATGTTGTGTAAGCTTTCAGGTATTTGAAGCAACTACAGTGGTACCTCAGGTTAAGTACTTAATTCGTTCCGGAGGTCCATACTTAACCTGAAACTGTTCTTAACCTGAAGCACCACTTTAGCTAATGGGGCCTCCTGCTGCCGCCGTGCCACCGGAGCACGATTTCTGTTCTCATCCTGAAGCAAAGTTCTTAACCTGAAGCACTATTTCTGGGTTAGTGGAGTCTGTAACCTGAAGTGTATGTAACCTGAAGCGTATGTAACCTGAGGTACCACTGTATCATGTCTCCTCTCTACCTTCTCTTCTCCATACTAGAGATACCCAGCTACTCTAGCCATTACTCGCAGGACTTGTTTTCCAGGCCCACATCATGCTGGTTGTTCTCTTGGTATATTTCAGAGCTTGGCATCACCATTTGAATGGTTTGCAGTAAAACTGCTGGTACACAGCTGGCAAAAGTTATCCGCCTGAAGCTTCAAAGAGCAGCTGCCAATCAGATAAGACACTTGACAACATAAGCCAATGTTCTGCATTGATAACATGGTTTCTATTTGTATCTTACATTGCACTAACCTTCAACCTTTAGTGGGAGGAAAGGAAACTCACAAAATAAAGTTGATGTATACACATGATTCAAAGCCTCTGTTGGCAACTATGGGAATGCCTGCTTCATGTCTTATTTGTGCCTGTCCACCCAGAGAAGAGGTTGGAAGTAGCAAATATGGGGCATATATTAGACCTAAAACTGTGAACACTTTCTGTCTAAATTATTTCCCCTCTAGCTTTAGCCACATCAGCCTCTTACAGTTAACCTTTTTTCTTGAGCATTCATCCTGATTTGTTCGTGCGGACGTTATATCAAGGTGCATGGAGCAACTATTTCCTCATACTTTCCAGGACATTTTGCTTTGGATAGTGTAACATATTCTAAATGTAATTAACCTATCCAAACAGTTGCATCATAATAGTTTGCCAAAGCACCAGAGAGGAGTGGCTTCACAGAAATATCACTGTCTTTGAAGGTATTTCTTTACACAGCCTAGCTAAATCAATTGCACACTCTACAGATGTTTCATTTCCTTCCATATTTCTTTCCATCAGCAGCAGAAAAACTGCAGAAGTTATGTTTTCTCTGGAATCTAATAGTCAGTTGGTTGTTTTAACAAGATGTATTTAATCCACAAGAGTACTTAAAAGCAAAAGACTACTGTAGTGTTGATAATGGCAAATGCCCACAAAGGGCCTATAAACGTTAGTCACTTATGAGGTGGCAAAGACATTACACTCTGTGTTTTCCCAAGTCTGTAGTACTTCATGGGCATATTATTCTATTTCTAACCAGTTCATAGGTTATAACTTTATGTTCACACTCTACATAAGCTATGCTCTGTAAATAACTGTCACTTTTCTTTAGCATTTTATGTTTATAAAAGTTGTCACAAAGGTTATTTTGACTTACTAAAAATGGGATTTTCCACAACATAAATTTTAAGGCTTAACTAGATTGAGAGGCCTCTGTTAAAACCACTAATATGTTCTGCTAAGTCTCTCTTGTCTTCACTCAGACTCCCTACAATGTTTTAAACAGTTTTATTGACATGTGAAATTCTGGAAATGTCAGCTCTTGGCAGCACTGCAGTCTACTACTGTTATATTAGCAGACTAAGATCAAGCATAATATCAGTAGACATAGGAAGTGCAAAATAATATTTTATACAGCTTTTTCCTTCATCAAATCTTTCAGAATGGGTATATTCACAGTCTATGGTCAGGAAACAATCTCAGTGGCTTCCCAGTCATACCCTATTGTAAAAATGTTAACAAGTTGGGGATTGTTGCAATCCATTCCACATACTTCCAACTGTTCATGATAAAACCCACAAGAGATATGACACTAGTGTCGATACAGAGATGTTGTTTATGAGTATGCAAGCACCAGGTTCAATCATTTCTAATCAACATTTTCCCAAATGCCCTTTAGTAGAACCCTGTACTCTGCTGGTGGGTCATGAAAATGGACAGCAGCACCAGAAATAACACAAACCAGTTGGGTTTAAAAGCCACCATTTACATTTTTTTAGTGCCCCATAGCAAATCATTTAGTGCCCCAGAGCAACCAGACAAGTCATTTTTCCCCTAGAGGGGGCTCCAGGACAGACATAATAGTTGGCCCTGCTAGGACCGTGGCAACTCCTCTAGGACACCATGTATCGACTCTCCCCACTACTTTCAACAAGCAGTGGGGAAAAAAATCTCATCCTGCACATTTGTAAAGCCTTCTTCTAAATCTGCTAGCTCTAAAGCAGAGGGCTACTAGTATGCTGTTCAACAACAGTGGACTCATTAGAAATAAAATGCAAGTCAAAGGGCTGCAGCTAACTATTGCATGTAACATATTTGAATATTATTGTTATTAACATGGTGGATTCCCTAATCTAGTTTGTATGACACTTAACCCGCAACACTCTTCTGAAATTGTTACACTCAAGTCAGAAAAAATAGAATTTCAGGGTTTCCCATCCTCTAACATATACTGTACCTAGCTGCTGGCATGTATTGTTGTAAGGTGCAACCAATACTTACTCTTACCTATCAAACATTGTTTTGGCCAATACTATAATCAAACAGACAAAAAGCTAGATGGTACATTTCATCCAGTATTGTACCACTTCAGACTGCAGGTGAGGATCACATGTTTAGAGCACAAGTAGTACAATATATGAGGGTTTTAGCCCTTGCTCTCATGTACTAGCTTTCCATGTGCATCAGGTTTGTAAAATATGATCTGGGTATGACTTAGATGCACATCAACCAGAAATGCCAATAAAGCCTGTAAGTATAATCCTTTACTAGTTCATGACGTTTCCTTCCCAAATGCCAGAATGCTGCTTGTTTTTAACTGAAGGTAGAACCAATCAAGAGGGTCAATTGCATTTCATAAACTGCTTGGCAGGCTTCCCCTACACCAACACACTATTTTAATTGCCCTAATTCTGAGACCACATATAGGTGCTGTGAGTGTTTGCAGTGTTTTGATAACAAAAGTTATAAGTTGTATTTCTAAACAGTGAAAGCATATCTTGCTTGCTAGCATCTTCCACAATGTGCTAACTTCCCACGTACAGTAGGTTTCTGACATAGCAGAGTACTCAAACATGGAACACATGGAAAGGATGCTTTCAGATACACATACAGTAATATAAAACAGACTAAGCAAGAAGTTTTGTAAAAACTGCTATATATTTTTATAAAACAAACTTCAGAACTAAACTTCACAACTTATCCATTTAACAAACATTGTATTACTGTCACGTGATAGTTGGCATGCAAGAAGACTGCTATGTTTTATTATTAACAAAATATGACAGAGTAATAATGAAAAGGCTCTAAACCAAATTTACCTTAAAAGTTTTTTTTTTAAAGAAACCCCACTGTGTCTTTAAATAGTCAATAACCTCGGCCAAGCAAATTAGTTTGGTTCAAATAGCAAATCTGAAAAAATGAGATCACTAAATTCTTGACTTGATAGGTTAGTAATAAATAATGTGCACCTATTCAATCTGTACATTAAGTATTTTATGTGCCCTTAAGGCATTCTCTTATGGCTGTGCCCATTATAGTGTAGCCATAGAAACTGACGCATTTATTTCTTGGACTGAAAATATTAATATAATGCAGCAAATGGGAATTTAATCTAATCTACTGATGGTTGGCTGAAGTCAGGAGAAGGTTGTGGTGCTTTTATAGCAAAAGACATATTATATCTGTTGAGTACAGCTTGTTATTATTGATTAGAAAGTTCAGTTAACAGCTCAGACATTTTATGTGCTTTCCACCTCTAAGTAGACTCACTGGCAAGTGTCAGCTTTATATCTTGTTTTCTTTCACTAATCACATAAAATTACAGAATCTGGGGTAAATGGAATTCATTAAATGCACTTAATGTCCAACAAATGAAATCATTGCTGAACTTGGCAAATAGATGCATAGTCTAGTTGCAATAGTTTGCAACAATGAAATTGACAACTGCAGGCCACCGTTCTGTCCTCATTAATAGTGTACAAGGTGCAGGTATAGATCCTATAAATGTACAGACATGAAAACTGAATATTTTTATGAGCCTCATCCAGATTTTGGAGGTGGTGGTGCACAGATGAAAGTCTCCCTGCTATAGGACAACTGTGATTGTGAAAAATGCGTAGAAAACAGAGCCTCCCTGGCACTTCCAAGATGCACATATGGCAGCCTCAACGGCCAATGCACATAAGTTCCACGATCTCAGTCTTGGATTTCCAATGTAAAGAACTGCTCCCACCTTAGGGTGTGTACTGTAACTGTTCTGATTAGTGGAACCAAGAAGAATATTTGCCTTCTTTCATCTTTTCTTAGCATCAGTGATGTGGCAATACAGCAAAGCCCAGGTAAAGGCTGATTGCCATACTGTAGCTAAGAGCCAAACAACACATTACATTAATCTCATAGTTTGTCTTTCAGCGCAGGAGTTTTCTTCCAGACAGGATCTAGATTGGAACACCGGGGTGGGTATGGGTATGGGGGCTTTAGCTCTTTGTGCCCCACTGCATTCCCAATCCTCCTCACAACTCAATGGGAGCTTATACCTCCATGCAGGAGCAGTCCAATCCTGATATGGGACAAAGCAAAGGACAGTGGACAAAGCGCTAGAGTCCTTTCCCCCCCAGTGTCACCCCCTAGGTTGCCACACACACAAATGTTGCTAAACAGATTACAATACATTACATTATTTATTATACATTAAAATACCCACCCAACATGAGCTAGAGCTGGCATGGGGCCCAGACACTGTGCCAGGGCATGGCTGGAGATCACATGATGGAGCCACCTTGCTGAAACTAAGCAGGTTTAGGTCAGGGTCAGTGCCTTGATAGCAGACTGCATAGAAACCCCATCTACAGTTGCCTTGAGTTCCATTGTGAAATGGAATGGTGGGATATAAATGGGATATAAATGTACAAAAAAAAATGTACAAAAAAAAAAGACTACTATACTGAGGGCTGGGGACAATTGTTATATACTAAATTTGTAAAAATGATACACAACATCAGTACACAACTCTATACAATAAAACCTCCATGCTATACTGGCATAATGGGGGGCAACCATATAAAGGTTGTATGAACTGCAAGAAGCAGGAGAGATCTGCACTTTTGCTAATTTTCAGGCCCAAACAAAGCATTCAAAAATATTCGGTTCTATTCCAGGAGACCAAATTTTACTAAGACTCCTAATAATAATTCATAGTAGTCAAGACCTGACTATCCTTTACACTGTGGTATACTGCATAAATTCACAAGATATATTCTGACAGATGAAGCATTGTTGAAAAGCAAGTAAAGCACTTTGTCCTTGAAATGTTAACATGTAATGCCATAAAGTATTCAAATAATAATTTACTCTATCTTTCAGGGTAATTAATTAAAATGCTCTGGGTGTTAGAGGAAAATCACCTTGAGCTAAAAAAATTGGAAAGTCTTCTCTTTTCCTCTCTGCACGCAAGCTGCTCCAATGGACTTGCCACATGCTTTTTCCAGTTATGGTTTTTGATTTCAGCAGATAATAAATAGCCAGGATCTAATTTTGCCATGTCAAAAGCGATTATGTTTCACAAGAAAAGGTGGAGTGCTTACCTACCAGATGAAGGTGAAATGTAAAACCACTTTTATTTATGCGATGTGTCCAAATTCAACTCAAGCTGGCACTCGGTACTGGGAGTGCATAGACTTTAACTGCCATGTGGATTTATGTACCCCAGGAAAATGTCAAATATAAACATAAATTTAATCAAGGGAATGAAACCTTTATTATCCAAGAAACAAACACAGTTTTTGACAAGTAATGTAAATTATCTTAATATATTTTTCATGAGCTTTTGTTTTTGCCAGAAGGTCAAAGGAGGCAACAAAAATGCACTGCTGATGAAATTGCTTTAAGCAAAATGCTGTTACTGATATATTCCAAAAAGAAAACAGAAAAGAAAGAAAGAAAGAAATCTCTACTCTGTAGCAATTGTACTACAACTCAAATATCATTCTGGTCTCATTCATTTCAGTGCCATAAAAGTGAAAGCTTACAACAACAGATCATTGAGAGCTATGTATTATTCTGTGGTTCTCCTCAGTTGGGTCATTTCTGGATGGTATTTTAATGGTTACAAAGAAAATTGTACATGATGAATAAGGATGCCATTCTCAATTAATACAGACAAAAGATCACAGCCGTATTTGGCAAATGAGGTAGTTTTTGATGTATGCAAAGCAAGACAATTCAGAGTCATTGTCACATACATCACTGCCTAGAGATATAAACAAGTTAATGACATTTTTGTGCATTTGCCCAACTACATGACTGCACATTTGTCTGGCAAGCATTTATTAACCCCAAATTAAATAGCATGGCTGCATCATATATTTACTTTAAAAATGTTATTAATTCATGCAGCACTGAATATTGATACTCCCCGTATATAGAAACTATTAAATAACTGTGCATTCCTTCTAAAATGAAAGAGTAGGCAGTATTTATATTCAATCTACAGTCAATTGAGATCAATGTAAACATTTTCATTTATTTCATACAACCACAAACAAACCACATCGCCTATAAAACCTGTCTGCATGAATATAGGCAATGGACCAAGAACAACTACTATAGGGCTCTGCTGTTGGGCCAAAATGTATTTAGTGACTAAAAGACCAGGAGACCTATAAATTTAAAGGTTAGTCATTTAGCTCACATGGAGCACACGACAATATGAATGTGATTTGGGAAAATGCATGTTGTGCTAAAAACGTGCAGAGAAGTAGCTGTGTTAGACAGCAGAAGGACCTTACAGACAACCTGTTCATTCTTATTTGTCTCCAGGAAGGTTAGATTACAATGTGTTATCCTACAACGCCCAGCAAATCTCCCAAAACTATCCTTTTCACAAAAAGGTCTCTCTCTCTTTTTTTGCAGGACGCAGGTTTGTTGTGCAAGGTCTCTTAATCAACAACGACTGCATAACCTGAATTTGCCACTACAGTATATGATTGAATTCCACCAGAAAATACAGGAGTCTCCCGACTTACATGTGACTGACTCACGTGCAACCACGTATACGTGCAGTGCTGGGAAATCAATGAATAAAATCATACCAGGAAATGGCAGGAGAGACCTGGAGAGTCCTTGTGGCTCATGAGGAGATCTTCCCCATAGCCAGAAGAGGACATGAGGGTGGAAGAAGCCCCAAAGAGACTGGAGGTACAACGGAGCTTTGTTTCAACTGCTCAGACTCCCTGCCTGGTAGCTGACATGCAGGGTAGATTTTTTTGGTTTGGATTGAAGAGTGAGCTGGAGAGCCAGAAACAGGCGAGCATTTAGAGGCATTTTATAGGATGCTGCTCACATGAAAGGTAAAGGACCCCTGACAGTTAAGTCCAGTCGCAAACGACTCTGGGGTTTCGGTGCTCATCTTGCTTTACTGGCCGAGGGAGCCGATGTTTGTCCACAGACAGTTTTTCCCGGTCATGTGGCCAGCATGACTAAGCCACTTCTAGCGAAACCAGAGCGGTGCAGGGAAACGCTGTTTACCTTCCCACCAGAGAGGTACCTATTTATCTACTTGCACTTTTTGGCATGCTTTCGAACTTCTAGGTGGGCAGGAGCAGGGACCGAGCAATGGGAGCTCACTCTGTCGTGGGGATTCAAACCGCCGACCTTCCGATTGGCATGCCCTGTGGTTTAGACCACAGCGCCACCCGTTCCTCACTTACGCTATTGTAACTTATACGCATGGGGGCCCAGAACCTAACCCCTGTGTAAGTGGCAGGAATGCCTGTAGTGACAGCCAGAAGGTGCCCAGAGAATCCTGTAGTGCTTTCAAGACCAACAATTTTGGATGACATAAACTTTCATAGACTTGAGTTCCAGGCCACAAAGTTTATGACATAATAATTTTGTAGTGGACCCTCAGGTTACGTTATCTTCGGGTAACGTAACTTTTTGGTTGCGAATGCTTCAAACCCGGAAGTGTATACTTTCGGGTTTTGCCACACGCGAATGCGCAGAAGCGCTCTATCGCACCGCACACATGCACAGAAGCAGCGCCTATAGTTGCGGACTTTTCGGGGTACGTACGGACCCCCAGAACGAA